>NC_086289.1:19382927-20685427 GCF_963924245.1 Chroicocephalus ridibundus
ACCCAGGAGTCCTGGGTAGACAAGTTGGCCACGAGCCAGCAATTTTCCCAGGATATCAAGAGGGCCAATGGTATCCTGGGGTGCGTTAAAAAGAGCATGGCCAGCAAGTTAAGAGAGGTAATCCTCCCCCCCTACTCTGCCCTGGTGAGGCCACATCTGGAGTACTGTGTCCAGTTCTAGGCTCCCCAGTTCAAGAAAGACAAGGAACTACTCGAGAGAGACCAGTGGTGGGCTACAAAGATGACCAAGGGACTGGAGTGTCTCTCTTCGGAGGAAAGACACCCGGGTCTGTTTAGCCTGGAGAAGACTGAGAAGGGATCTTATCAATGCTTATAAAGGACAGATATCAAGAGGATGGGGCCAGACCCTTTTCAGTGGTGCCCCGGGACAGGACAAGGGGCAATGGGCACAGACTGGAACACAGGAAATTCCATCTCAGCATAAGGAAAAACTTCTTTTCTTTAAGTATGGCAGAGCTGCCCAGAGAGGTGGTGGAGTCTTCTCTGGAGACATTCAAAACCTGCCTGGATGCGATCCTGTGCAACCTGCTCTAGGTGACCCTGCTTTGATAGGGGGAACGAGGTGTAGGGGCAGGGGGAAAGAGGCGGGGATGGTGTCAGACTAGATGATCTCCAAAGGTTCTTTCCAACCCCTACAATTCTGTGGTTTCATTGCTTTCACATGTAAAGAGTTTACAAACCACCATGCCAACTAGAAGCAGCAAATGTTTTGTAATTAGTAAAAGGAAGCCACTCTTTTCCCAATCTGCACTCAGTTTCTAATTAAATACTAATTAGAAATCAGTATTCCACTTAATAGAATTGTCATACACTTGTGTTAAGAGGTTCTTAAAGTATTTTAAAGTATTCACAATTGGAGCAGGATTCCCAGAAAACCACACATTAACATGAGCATATTGTTGTCTTAATGACATTTTATGAGCTGGTTTAAAGTATTTTAGAATCCATAGTTCCCAAGTCACTTCAGGACAGCATCCTGTATCAAGGATGTACTTGCTACTTGCTACATGACTGCTCATTCTTCACCTGAAGAATGAGTATTTCTAGGTGCAGAAAACATAATTCTGGTAATTTTTTCTACACTGGTTATGAAGTAAGTATGCCAATACCTTAACTGAAGCTGGGAGAAATCAACAGAGCTGGAAATGAGGCAACAAAAAAATCAGAAGTTTACTCAGTTATGTCCATGAAATGTGATGGTCAGAAGCTAATTCTCTCACCCATCATAAGATCTTTTTAAAATACTTATTACTTTCTATCTTAGCAGCACGGAGCCTGCTATACTCATATCTAGTACTTTTGCTTAGTTTTCTTTGTGGCTTTCATACTACTTTGTCCCTTAATTACCTACCTAAATTAAATACCACATGGATTTGGACCTGTGTAACTATCACTGGCCCCAAGACACTTGAAAATTTATTGTACTAATTATTTCTCATATTTTATCACTCCGAAGCGTTCCAGTGAAATGAGGATGTAGATCACCTGCGACGTTATTTTGCATCTTTTTCTCCTGGTATTACCTGGCAGAGAATGGTTCTTTTTGCTGCGCATCAGCACAACAAAACACTCACATCGACGAGCCTGAAGGGCATGAACCACGTCAATGAACAAACTGTTATTATGCTTGCTGTTATTATATACTGCAACATTAGCAAATAAGCTCACACGATGACTTTCTGCACGGCACCCATAGCAGAGATAAATTACAGTTGTAAACATTTAAATGCTTAATTAACAAGCATTTAAGTACATTCTATAGGTCTAAAGACTTTAAAGCTAGAAGAATGATCACACAGATCTTGTTCAATCTCCCACATAACATAGGCCACAGTTTTCACTGCTCAAAATCCACTGCTGAATTGATTCTTTTCTCTAAAGAGCTTGGAGGTGAATCCAATAAATCAGTGACATGCCTGAAGTGAGACCTTGCTGTTTCTGTAATAAGCATTCTTGCAAAATACAGCGGTCTCAGAGGGACAAGCACAAGCCATCTTGTAAGGTCAGAAATCATCTAAGAACCAAGAATAGCTTAAAAAAAAAAACTTTCATTTTTGTTAACACATTATTTTTGAGGCTAGCTGAGAAACAGTTGTTACCCTTAATTTTAATGGGATTATTTCCACTGAATTCTGTGTGGAACAGTTTAGCCATAGACCTTCTGATGACTTTTATTTCCATAAGAGAAGAGCAGAATAAGTGCTCTTTGGAAAGACTTCATTAAATCAGGAAAGAGAAGATTGATCATGATAGCAAGAAACTTCCTCTCAGTATAACATGTGCTGTGTAATGTGGTAGTGGTATTTTTAGATACCAAAGGAAACCAGCTGTTTTTCCTGCTATTAACATACATAATAATGATGACAGATGTCATCAGCAACCACACTAAGAAAAAAAATGGGTGGAACAGAGGGGGTGGGTGAGGGTGTGGATTTTGTTGTTGGTTTTTTTTTTCAGTTTTACTTGGTGTTTTTTTATCTGTGAACTGAAAAGAAAGAATTGATCATTAACACAACTAGCTTCCCAGTATGAAAATACAGCTTTTTCTCACTATAATGCATACTGCCACTAAAAATAAATAAATAAATAAATAAATAAAAGAATAAGACTACATTTATTGATGCAGATATAGTTCTATGAAGTATATTACATGAACTGGGGATGAGTCAAAAATATCTGAAGCATCACTCGGGTAGGAATTAACTTTGCATCAGGAAAGTTTTAGTTGAATATCAACAAGGAAATACAGCATGCAGTGGAATAGGCCTAGTACCAGTGAGGTATGTAAAACTTCAGGAAACAATCCAGTACTTGCAGACATCTGATCTGAATGGCCAAGTTCACTTAACTAAAATCTTTTTTCAGCAGCTCCTATCGTGCCAATCCTTAGACGTGGGAACTGAGCTTTTACGCACCCAACTAAGACAACAACTGGAAAGCGTATACACGAACTTCATTTTCGACATTCCTGAAAGAATATAATTTGCTTGCCTATCTAGGAAAAGGGAAATATCTGAAGTTACAAATCCACCAGGACTCACACTTATAAAGCAGCTGATAGCAGGAAATATTTCTGCCATCTGAGATGCCTATTGTCAAAGAAGTTAACATCAAGCATGCAATTTGACCCCTGGAGGCTACAAGTTGAAAGTCAGGTTATCGTACCCTTAAACTCAATGAGAGGCAACTACTGTAATCTTTGAAAGAGTTGTTTCCCAGCTCCCCATAGAAAAATCTTGAAATCCCTCAATAACACTTAAGCGTTTCAGTGAATAAATAAATCAAGGGATCAACTCTCTTTCCATCGGAGATTAAAAAGTAAGCATAGGAGAGTGCAAGTTGCAGACAAAAAATTAATATCCTTTTGTGCATAGAAAGGGAAATAGCCATGGTTTTACAAAATGAAGAGGGAATCTGAAAACAAAATCATTTAACCAGAAATATCAGCTGCTTTGTACATTGGAAGTCACTTAAAACGACAGAAACAAACAAGAATGCATATGCCGATTAAATGCGTAACTACCACCTTTTCAAGCAGAAAGCTAGGATATAAAGCCACAAGAAGTTTTACTATCCAGAAGATGGATTTAAGTCATGCTACTTCAACATTTGAAACCTGAAAATGCCAATTTTATTTTCCATCAAAATCAGTAGAGGCTTTTAAACTTTCAGCATTCTCATTTCCTCATAACTAAAGCTTTATTCCTGGGCATGTCTAGAAATACTTCATCTTTGACAGGGCTGGGCAGTTAGACTCAATCAAAACTAACTCCTGTTCATTGGTTCTATGAATAAAGTTTTATTTCACACAAAGCAATGACTTCAAAGCATACCTATGCGTTAGAATATGAACAAAAGTGTCGATTTGATGATGTAAGCATTAAGCAAAGAGGGAGTTTTGGGAGGGTTTTTTTGGTTGGTGTTTTTGGTTTTGTTTATGCTTGGGTTTTGGGTGTTTTCACAAGAGGAACATTTTAGAAGGGACAAAATTAACTATGGAATATGATGCAGAAGAAATACACGTAAGATGAATGAGAGAAGACTTCAGAAAACATAAAATAGTTCAAAACTTAACAATGTTCTTCCAAAAAGAAAAGAAGCAATGTATGTATCTTCAAAAAGGATATGGGAATTAAATGACTAGCAAATTAGAGAAGTAGGAAAAAGAAGAAGTGATCAATCAAGAACATACAGTGTATTAAATTTGGTGGTGGTGGCAAGGGGGAATCCTTCAATAGGAGGCTGCACCAAAATCCTAGGGATTAAGTACTTCAAAATGAGACCCAAAAAAGCCATGGAAAAATAGATGTGGAAAGCGTGTCTCTGATGATAAAGTACACCATGATAACGAACATGTTAACATTACCAAATTATTAAAACTTTTGGTATAATATCTTAAAAGTATCATAAATGAAACAGTGAAGACAGAAAACAGAAGAATAAAAATAAGGGGATGTTAAACCTCAAATTATGCAAGCAGTCAAGAACTGAGAAGCAATTTAGCATATCAAAGGAATTGACTTACAAGACTAATGTTAACATGATTATTTTTTTAAATCACAGAAAAAACAGAGAAGTATCAGGTACTTGAAGGCCAAAAGAAAAAAAAAAAGAAAAGATACAGGTAAATAAAATTCCAGTAAAATACCAAAATGAAATATTCAGATAAGCTGAAATATTTTTAAGATGATAGAACCATCAACTCAATTTTCTAAAACCACATCCTTTAACTCAATTTCTTATTTTTTAGAGACGCAAGGGAGGCAGGGGAAAAGGGGAAATGAATAAGGTGGATCTATCTAAATTATCTAAATTCCAGTCAGGCACCTCATATAGCAAGAACAGTTCCTTGTTGCATCCCATCCCTTTGATACTACTTGAAAAGCTGCAAAAGAGGCAGAAAAGGTCTAAAGCATCCATCAAGCATAAAGATGGAGGACTAATAAAGTGTCATTAGTTACCCTGGCTTAAAGAATGAGAGTTATGATTATTTTTTTCCCCAAGTTAGAGGTAGGGCAATTCCCTACTATTGCTGAGAGTGCAGGCAGCACAACTGTGGTTTAATATGCTAATTTCCATCTCTATTTCTAATCTTATACCAACGCTTTCCAGCTGCTGTACTTATTTTTCCTAGCATCTTAACGTACATAGTATCCAGGGAAGAGTTCTAGCAAGGTTTTACATTAACAGGTGGGGAAATGTTGGGTAAGCATGAGGAAAACCCAAGAAGTTAATAAAATCTGGTGGCAAGGTTATCACTGAAGAAAGTAATTTCACCTAGAAAGTCAGAAAATAAACTGAGTTGGAGAACATGGCAAGTAGAGAGCGTTATCTGGACACCAGGCACACCAAAGGAGGGAGGGAAGAGATAAATCGAGGCCTATTAAACCCACAGTTAAAAACGTAACACAGAAGCAAATATCAGACTGGTGTTCACACAAGTGTCAAGACGACATGAATGCAGTGTAATCTTTTGTAAATAGCTCTAACAGTAGCACATTTGAAATACTTCTTTTTATTTATGATTTCTCAGTTAAAAAAAAAATTAGAGAAGTAAACTCTTTCTGAAAATTCTATTTATTTGAAGTCTTCAGCTATGCTTTGGTAGTTGGACAACAAATACAGGTGGCGCAACAAAATAACTATGCACATACCACAGAGGAGAATTACAACCCAAGAGCAAAAAAAAAAAAGAAATAAAGTTACAAGGAAAGGTGAAATAAGATAAAAACTAAAACTCAAGTCGAATGACACAAGAATGCCCCACCTATGAGCTATATCTTATTTAGTTAGTCAACTGACAAATGACAGCTGGTACCAGCACAACTGAAAATCTGTTCCTGCTCAAATTTTACTTCATTTTGCAACTTAAAATTGGAGGAGACGTAGTCTGAGCAGACTCTAAAATAGCGGTAAACACAAATCAGCTATTACATTGGCTGAGCATCCTGTTCAACAACCTTTAACAATTGTTTCTTTGGCTCATTTCAGATATTTCTGCCCTCTGTTTCTGGCTGCACCTTTTCCAACAAGTTGAGAGCGCTGCCTGGCAAAAACTTAGTACCACAGCCAAGATGAATGTCTGTAGAAACACTGTATTAAACTACGGATATGCAGAAAAGCTGTACTGAAGCTTCCATCATTAAATTGAGGCTAAATGGTTCAATCGTTTGAGAACCTCTTGGCTGCTCTGCTATGGCGATAGGTATCACGGCAGCAGAAAGGTGCCTTCGCCGAATGAGAACATTAGGAGCATACATTTTAACAGGAGATATTTTGGGAATGCCAAGTGCCGTGACTGCTATTTGCTGAGCTGAGGATTGGACCTGAGCTGAGATTTTGGAATAAATAATAAGAAGAAAGTAGAATAGAAAACGTTTTCAAAATTACTGTAGTGAAAAAAAAAAAAAGCAAATAAAAAAGCCCCTTTGTGGACAGTTCTGCTTTCTTCTTAAATCTTTGAATGAGAATTCAAGGAGCTTTGGTGTATCTGGATCTTATGAACCTTACCTAATGAACAATGCGTAGACATCAATCACATGCCAAATGCTCCGGAAAAGATCAAGCATCAAAAACCGAACTAACTAAATAAAAGACACTTAATAACATTTGCCAGTTTTGCTCTGGGTATTTACAGTTATTGGCCAGCAACACAAACCCTACATAGTAACCTAGGCTTGTTACTGCATTTCTGATTTCAATTATTTCTCCTCCTCACTTGCACTGTAGCAGCACATTCAGTTCAGTAATGCTTTTTTTTTTTTATCTGCTGAAATGGAGAGGTAGGAAAAAATAGCCATTGTGCCAGAATCCTCCACATTTCTGCTGTTCCCTAACTGGCCAGAAGCCAGAAAAGTAGAAGTTGGGAGTAATAACACCTATAACACGCATAGTTCATTTTCTTTATGGAAACAGTCACAGCATATTTGTAGATGAATATTCCTGGGTTATGTAGCAATAGAAGTAGTTCTTCTGTGGGTTTTTTTATGCTTTTTTCTATTGATCTAGACAATTTTTGCTATTCTAGGCAATATTCAGGGCCTCTGTATGTTTTTAAAATATTAATTATAATACTGAAAATACTGAAAGCAGAGGTATGAATTAAAAGCACATCATTATGTCAAGTGTGTGCTAAAAGTATCAGCTAATCTTAATGCAGAAAGCAAATTCAGTGGGGAAAAATTACTTTATTAGGAATAAATTTGAGTATTAGGGATGCCGAGGTGCAAGACTGAGAGAATACTACAGAGCAGCTACCGTAAATTTGTTTTGACAGCAGGAATTTATGGGCAGCAAGTAGCAGTTTGTTTTCTCACCACTTTTCTAAAAGGATCACATAAAAACCAGACATTATTTGACTACTTACTAAATGTGGTTTCAACAAGCATTCGCTTCTGAAGTTATGCACAGTACAATAAATTGATGCTCCTCATTATCCATACTAAACCCAGTCTCTATCACTAAAATACTGTCTGGAGTAGAACACATCATGCTAGGGTTGCTTGTTAGGAATTGTACTCAAATCACAACTCATTCTGAACAAACTTCATTTAAAACATCTCCCAACATATTTTCCACATGCACTTTACGTGTGCTGACTGTTATGGCATTGCTCTTTGAATAATGCACGGGAACAACGTTGACTTTGCAGGGCTCATTACATGCCTAAAGTCACAGACAAATAACTAAGGGGATTTTCAGAGTGCTTGAGCATCTTTAGGCAAATAATGAGCACCGAAAAGCTGACCTAAGCATTTTACTTACTGTTTACTTATTTTATTCCACAGGGTCAACTAGCTTCATCTGCATCTCAAATTAATTCCTATCCTCCATTTCCTCCCCGTAAATTTTTCCTCTAGTTCTATACATGGATTTCTCCAGAAGAAAAACAAAAGCCACATAAGTAGAAAAATTAATTTCAGGATTCCTCACTTGTGTCCCCAAAAATATTTCCCAAAACAACAGTATTTATAACCAGTGAAACTGCCAGGAACATACGACTGTTGCCTTTGGATTCTCCTGCTGTTGTTATTTTCTGTGTAGAAATTCAACTCTGACGGAAGAAATGTAGCATCTTCTATCTTTGAAAGATGCCCAGCTATTAGCACCCTTATTCTCATGAGGTAGCACCTTTGAAAATCTCCCCTCTGGTTTAAGCATTCAATAGCAGAGTACTCTAAGAAGCCTGGGGGTATGACCCAGACACTCTACAACATGGAAGAATGAGTATCATTTTTAGAGTTGTCCTTGATTTCAGATGAGAAAACCCTGATATTAGGGACCAAAGCATCCCCTGAAGATTCTGTTTTCAACTGGCTCCAGATAAAAATTAATTCTTCATTTTGTGTCCACATTGTCAATCTAGACATTTATGCCAGACTTCAGTTTGTAGAGTCTAATTATGTTGATTTTTTTTTTTTGCCCTGAAACCTCGATTTTCTTAAGCTATAATTTCTCTACTGCAGCTTCAGCAGCTTCTTTTTCTAACCTTATATCCAAAAAAGCTATAATAACCTGTAATAAAATCTGTCTCCAGTTGCCTTTGGAAAACTATTGAATAAGTGTAATGGTAGTAGTACGGAAAAGCACACTGTGCGTACGTGATGGATAGCTCTCTTCTATCGCTCTTACACATGGAACTTGGCATACAACTTATCAGTCAACTCAGCAAGTCTCACCAAATAAAGGCAATTGGGCTTTTCAGTACCATGGTACACCATAAACAAAATTATACACCCTAGGGAAGAGATGACTATTCAGAAAATTCCTCCAATTCTTTAGCTTTACTGGGAGGCCAACGATGCAAAGTCTTCTTATTTCTAGAGTAAAAACAGAACATTTCCACTATTCTGTAAAATTTCCGACTGAAATTTAATCTACTCTACAGGCAATTCTCAAAGCTCACAGCTTGGATTCATGTTGAAATAAGAACTCCTTTGGTGGAGAAAGAGCCTGTGCTGAATCGCTCTGCTGCTGCAATTAGACTACTTCTAGAAATTAAGCTTGCTTTAGGTATTTCCATATACTTTACAGCTTACAATGCAGAAATCAAGTGTCAAAGCATTTCATTGCAGCCTAAGTAAGTCTGGAAGACCAAATGTTTTGTTCTGAAGTAGTTAGCAGTTGCTAATAATTTTTAAATACTATAAATATTTATGATAACTATCTAATCTACTATATTACACTATCATGTATCAGTAACAACAGCAACGTGTTTTTTGACTAGCTCTCCTTAGACAGTTTCTTTCTGTACTCCTGTACTCCATGGAGCTACTGATAAGAATACCCATCTAAGTAATATGCATTTTGTGAAAAATCCTGCATCAGAATGCACAAAGCCATTTTATTCTGAATTTATTACTTTAAAAAAAAAAAGCCCTTAGTGCAAAGTGAGGAAGGAAAAATTTGTTCTGTATGTAGTTTGTAGTAATTTCTTCTGCATTTTATTGACAGCAGCAGCACAATATAACAGAAATCGTTTCTAATAGATACATTTTCTTTCTGAAGAAAACCACCATAGTCTCACACACACCACCCCCAGTTTCTAATCCCATCTGGAAAATAAGAGTGCTCAAAGAAATCTATCATCTGTTACTATAGACCTTCACAATACACGATGGCATCACTTGGAATTTGATAAAACCACGGAGAGAGAACCGACAGGGTGCTGTTGTCACACATGCCAAAGAGGAACCTGTTTCAGTGCTAAACCCTGTAGAGAGGCTTTCAGTATCTTACAATGGTTAAGACAAAAGGTCTTGACTAAATTGGGATTTAATCAGCAAAACAACATAAATTGCAAATGTGTTAAATTCTATATAATTTAAAAAAAAAAAACAGTAGGAAAAAAGTTAGGAAGTTTCCTCTCTATGTGTTTTAAAAGCAAGGACTCGAATATTTTTCATATTCCATAATTTGAACAAAGACAACAGATGCAATTGCTCAGTTTCTTGAGCGTTACTTTAAAACGCACAAACTGTAAATTTGGGCAAAGCTAAGACCTGAAAGAAACCCAATTATGTATCCAGCAAAGATAAAAATACATTGTTCCTGACAGCACAGGCAGAACTAGTAATGAAACAGGCACAAGGCGTTTCACATAACTTTGCTCTTTGTACTCAGGTAGGTCTTCCTATGAGCACCACAATCACCAATATGATGTTATCTAGGAAAACTGACGTTGCCGTAAACATCACTTTATAGTCTCTTGAAATTCTTCTCTTCCACATCAAATATAGTTAATATAAGGTGACTATTTCAGACATTTTTTGAAAGCTATTGAATTTTTTCAAGCAAAAGGCTATTTTATAGACACAACAAAGAAAAAAAATTGTATTTCTAAACAGAATAAGAAAGAATTGTTCCTATTAGCATCAAAGAACAAAAGCAATCATCATTATTGTTCAACAGATGTTAACAGGGGCAAAACCAAAACGTGACTTTGAAGCAAGGCTCCAGGGGCACCCAGCACCGTGCCCGCCGTGCTGACAGGCTCTTTGCTTTCCACTCATGGTGCCAGTGAATATTAAACTGCAACACAGAAGCAGACCAAATGTAATGAGAGAGAGAATATGTACTTGCTGAATTTGTAAATATTATTCTATGGCTACTGTTCAACTGCCCGTTAAAAATTTCAGGGACCATCCTAACCGACCTGGGGTTTTGCAAACAAAACAAAGTGCCGGTTATCCACACAACCCAGACTGCGGCTGCATCAGGAAATCCATTCGCTAGAGGTATTACAGCAAGTAATTCTGGCTAATACAATGGCTCTGCAAGTAATTCCAACTAATAATACAGTGGCACTACATATTATACTGGGCCCAAGGGGAGGAATCATTTATTGAGTTTCAGATATCTGCTATAAATCTCTTCACCAGGCTTTTGTAAATCTTACTCAAGATACACATTGTTCAACATTGTTCCACTGTACCATGCCAGTCACCCTGTATCTAAAATACCATTCGTGCCTCTAGATATGCAATTTCAGCCAAATAACACCAAGAATTACGACTTGGGTCTTGTCTAAGACACCGAACTAGCTTACAAAATTTCAATAAAAAAAGATCTTGAAAGTATTACAAAATGACAGCTCCCATCATTGTAAATAAGAAGTCACATTAATGTCACCAAAGTATCAAAACAAGTCTTAAAAAACACATCTTGAAACCTCTTAATTGGCTGCTTTCTCACTCCCATAACAGTAATTTCTCATATACGTAAAATACCAAAAAAAAAAAAGCAAATTACATTTCTTTCAGTTTAAACTGTGAACAGTTAGGACAATCAATTAATATCTTGAGTGATAAATAGCATTGCTGTTTTAAAGTTTAATTTTCCCAAGAAGCTTCATGCACCATTGAATTTCTTTTGTGCTATTGTATGCACACAACATTAAGAAAAAGGTTGGTTGCACATCTCCAGGCAAGCTGATCCTGGCCATCTTCTGGCTTCAAGCAGAAGCAGAACAAACAAATCTGTAAACTTCTCTGCTTCCTCTAGATACATCCCAAGGGATATATTTTGACATATACTGAGGGTATTTAAAAAAATTTCCCAAATGTGTATGTAAAAGGAAAGAGTAAAGGGGAAAGAAGAGGCACACTGGGGAGGAACTAGAATTAGAGAAAGCAGCATGAGTGGAAATGGAGAAAAATGGAATGGGAAGTGCAATTGCTCTGTTTTCTTGTTCCCCCTCTATATGTGGCCTGCCTCGATTCCTTACTCATAGACATTAAAAACTGCAGACTCTTAACAAGCAGAGGGAAGTGCTACGCCTTCATACGCACAGATGTTTAGGTTCTTTTTCATCTGAAATAAACGTCAGCAACACTGGATGCATATTGTCTCCTTGTGGACAGAGAACGTTACAGAGATGGGGAGGAGGAATCAGGGAATTTTACTAGTATTTACTGGTACTAATTTTACACAGGGAAGTATGGATCCTTTGCTAACACACGGCAGCAGAGATTTTCTGATCTAATTTCCCAGATTAAAGCAGCTGAAATAGAAAGTAGAAAGAGCTAGAAAACCAGTCTTCAAATGACTCAAATAATAGCGTTTTATTGGAATTCATAACAAGACAACAAAGAAAAAATGCTTTGGTGAAAATGCTAGCTGCAAAAGGAATGGATTTGCATCACAGAACACTCACCCTCTGGCAGAGTAAGAAAAGTAGGATTGCATGGGAGCGTGTACAATAACCACAGCCTCTACTCACAAGCAAGTTGGGCTCGTAGCTAAACCCCTCTTGCTCTAGTTTTGCTTATAGCTTAGAAAAAGTCACAATACTACATATTACTCTGTTCAGTGTCATGTCAGAAAGCAAAACAAGAGGCGTTTGTTTGCCTTTACCTCACGTATGCTAAAGGAGTAAACTAAGAAGTGGTACCTTTCCTTAAATAAGGCAGCTCTATGTAAAACACAGGTCTGGCTTCTCCATCACATCGATGGCACCGGATTGCTCATCTGTACAATTAGTTCCCTGTGAGGGGACAAATTTTCACTGAAAACACAGTAAACTCATTGATGAAAGACTACACGGCAAAACAGCACACGTTTCAAGATTAATATTGTTCAGCTTGAAAATTCATTTTAGTACATTGCAGCAAGAAAATACTATTCGTTCTGTGACTTCTGCTGTCCTTCCACTTGAGCAGACATTCTCCATCTCTTGCATAAGGCTCATGATGTAGATAACATCTCATTTTTCAGAGCACAACCGTAGTGTGTTGGTACCATTTTAAAAATGAATAGAAATAGTAGAAGATAACTGAGAAATATGTCTCCAAACTCTTCCTAGAGCTACTTTTTGAAGCATTCTGAGAATCGGGGCAGATTCCTGTTAACTCAAGAATTTGGTAAAGGCCACGGGTCTACTGGAGAAGAATAGGGTTTAGACCCAAACAAGCTGGTTCTTTTTACAACAGACCGAGTGTCAGAAACAATTTAAAAATACAGGACTTTTATCTGCTGATAAATAGCACGGTCTGAGTTGTGCCCACACAGCAGCTGGTATGACACACTACCGTACCCAAGCAGCTGCTTCCACCATACTGCCTGGTCACGTGTCAGTGCACTGTAAGATTTTAGGATGCTATTTTCAGCGTCGGATGCAGTGCCCGAAGGCCACAGCATACAGTAACATATTGCCAATATTCATGAGAACACGCAGCCCTTAGGAAAATATTAAGTCAGCAAGCTCCAGTTAGAGTGGGTGGCTTTAAAATCTCAGTGCCTGTTTTTCTGTGATGCTCGCAGATGATGCAAAAATGATCCGTGGATATTACACAAAAAGGAGAGGTTAAGCTTTCATTGTACACGGGACAGGTGGACTTGGAAACTCTGCAAAGCAGAGCACAACAGCGCCATACTAAAACTAGTTCAGTCATTTAAAAGTACTTTTAAATGTTTATAATTACTGAATAGATTTGAAGTGCTGTTTGGAACAGACTATTGCATACTGAAGTACATTTCGCAGGAAGTAATGCAACAAAGAAATATTGAAAAAAATAAGACAGAAGTCTCATACAACTGAAAGCATTATTTGCTGAGATGCATCACAAAAAGTAATGTGTGATTAGGCTAAATTTAAGATATTCTCAGGTCTGATGAACAAGCATTTAATTAATTTTGTTGTATCTTCACCAAAGGTTTCTAAACTACAAAAAAAAAACCCCAAACCCCACACATTCCAAACTGTTCCTCCTGATCCAATACTACAGAATGATTTTGCATATAAAACCCAGTCACAAAAAAGCAATAAGATTTTCTTTCTTATTTCAAAATAAGCAATCTACCACTAATTATAGTTCTTTAGCCATCAAAATACGATCTACCACATCTTTTTTATCTGTTCCCATCATATAATAACGAAGTATTTTTCTTTACACAAAAACAATTCCTTTTGAAAAAAAAAGCATCCTTAACAGCACAGGACATTTTGAAGTCAACCTTCCTCCAAGGTACTCCCAAAATTAAAGCGTTCTACTTGTGGCAATGTACGTTTGCAGAGGCGTACCAATTACTGATGCATCTTTGAACTGCAACCGCAAAAAGGGGTTTTTAAACGTATAGCAACCCCAGACCAAAGTTATGTTAGCACCACTACCAACAGCAGCCCTGGAAGTGAGCCGTTTTCGTTCAGTCCTTCCAGAAATAAAAACTTTTCCGTCACCTGCAGTATAAAGCACGTGGTACCTGCATGACTGGCATCACCTCCCTATAAGCCTGACGGGACACATGCAAACCCCAGAGAGGGAGGAGAGAAGATCTCTCCCTCAGCTCACCATGGCCTCTGGTTAGCTCAGAGGAGTAAGCAGGGAGCTGTTTTGGACCTCCTTCTGAATTGTATGAAAAGCCTGCATTTTGTTTCCTACCTTCCCACCAGCTTTTAGTAGCACGTTACCCAACATCCCTACAAGTTGGGTTTGCCTCTGTGTACCCGTTCTCAGTATTGAATTGGAAAAGCCCTCCCCAGCGATGCAACAAGGTCGAAGCCTTTTAACATGTGTGTACTTTACATTTCTTTTGCAAGACTTCTCTGTACATAACCAGACACAACGGGCATCAAGATCAATTTAACATTGTTCTAGTTCACTGCTTGCTTCTTAAAAAAATCAGCTTGCAGATTTCCCTCAAGTCACTCAACACTATCACGTGTATTAAGTAATCTGAAATGCGTTAGTGAAATGCTGAAGACCATCTTCTGTCACCAACTTGCAGTTCTAACAATAAGGGAGTTAAAAGTTCAAGTAAAACTAATCTATGATCTTCTCATCACTTTAAAGCCCATTTAAAAATGCAAAGCCAAAGAACAGCAGGCATTAAGGTCAATTAGCAATAGTTTTCTGGTATGGAAGTGGAAATTGTGCATGGAATATCAACAGAGCTTTCCAGCTACGCACCGTGCCCAGCTGAATGTGCGTGTACCATCCTGCTGCAACATCTCACATCTCTTGTTTAGAAGCTTAGTACTTTAGATGACTGTCAGTGTACAGCTGCACAACGAAGAGATGACCTTAAATAGACTTTAGGCAACCAGCTTTCACAGCCTGTATCAGCATGTCTTGTCTTTTTTTCTTTATTAGGTTTTATATAACAAAGAGGAAAATTCAATACTATGGAACACTGAAAAGATATTTCTTCCTACCTTTATGTAAAAATGGAAAAATTTACATTTAATTTGTCCATGAGAACATTTCACATAATTCCAATAATGTGTAGGAAAGATATGTCTTATAGATCTATCTTATTTTTAAATTAAGAGGAACATCTCGTTCAGAAATGATGAACATTATGAAAACCAGCTAAAATACTGTAGGCTATAACCGTTTCGTTGATCCTTTTTGCTTTCTCCAATTAAAGAGTTTAAATTTGGCTTTAATGCAAGCACCTCCCTGATCATATAGAAAAATTCAAGATTATCAAGCTAGAGAAAAAAAAGCTGCAAACTCCAACGATTAAATGTAATTTTACACAATTTACAAGATTTATGGAGAGAAAAAATTGTCCAGATCTCACAGGAGAAGGAAGATGGAACCCCGAGGTTTTATTTTGCAAAAGCATCCTTAAGATTTGAGCTGGGTTTTTCACTTTATCATTAGTTTTATTGGATTTGATAACAGTGGAAATAATAGTTTAGAATAATATGTCTGGCTTTAAAGACGCGTACTGAATTGAGAGCACCTTTTTCTAATGCTTTGTAACTCTTGTGCCTACGGAAACATTTGCAGGATTTCAAGAGCTGGAGATGTCCCTTGTGCATCTTTCCAAAGAGTGAAAAGCATCTCCTATCTCATTTTTGCACTTCTCTGTAATTGTGGTACAGCTGCTCAGAGCACACTTTCCAGTCAATTTTCCCAGCAGGTAGCTACAGACAGCAGCCACCAATGAGTCATCCGGTTGAGAGTCTTCTTGGGGCTCCACTGCCAGCCAACACGAAGCCAATAAAAGGGGTTTAGGGCTCTCAATCCCTACTGTGACAGTCAGCTGCTGTTTATTTCTGAATTTAGGAATCTTATTCCTTAAGCTGGAAAGCAGTGCAGAGACGACTTTCTTTTTTGAAAGGAAACATGAACAGGATGAAATGTTTTCCCTTATCAGCGTGAAATTTCAATTTTGAGGATACCCTTTTCACAACTCATTTGTTTTGCAGGTTTGAGGAGGAATGTTCTTGAAATACAGAAAAGTTGCGCAGATCATGACGGAAACGTGCATTATTGATTTGTATTAACAGATGTCAGAATTCAGAGACAGGTGAAGACCTCTCAATAGCATAGACATCGTACATGTTTTGCCATACCAAGGGTTTTGCTGTCATCTCCATAGCAAAAAAAAACCCCTTGGTTTTGCAGTAATGAAAGAGCAGGTACTAGAAACAAGGCTTTGGAGATCTCTGGAGTCACTAGTAACAACACAGAAATTTTGCTGACGCTAGTCTCAAATCGAGGTAGAGAAAAGTGTCAAGAACACGTATCATCTGCCGAGGAGCTTGAACGAACGGCCTATGTACATTAATGAACACTGCATTTAGAAAAATGAGAAGTGGGAATAATCTCTTCACAGCAGCTGCCATTCAAGCGTTTGTCCACTTGATTTATTAATAACATTTTTGAGAATGTCACTTGAATGCTGAGGATCTGCTGCTGTGATGGCTCTTGGACACACACTTTCTACCACACGTTTCAGCCTCTAAGCACTCCGGTGTTGAGAGCCTTACCTCTGCTCCAGAGTTAATTGGCATATTTCCAATTAAGAAGGGCTTTACAAATATCACTAAAGAAATGTCTAGATGAAGCTGTCACTGCCTTACTAACCACATTGCAATAACAGAGAGACGCTCAAGGACCTCCCATTGAAAGAAAGAAACATAGCATGGCAGTATGTCTGAGTTACTTTTTTTTTTTTCTTTTAGGTGTACCTGTCACATTATATTTTGGATTTGCTTCATGAAATATTGGATGCGAAATAGATGGGCTACATCTTCTCTGGTCATAGTCTGTGTAAGAATTACTTAAAATCAGATGTCTAACAGACTACTTAATATAATCTGATATTTCACTGTCAAAATTACAGTGAAAAGAGAAGGAAACAAAGCACCATCCATCTTTTTTGTCACAGAAATTGCATGAGAAAGATTAAAATTAACAGTGTTTTGAAGAGTATAATGTCAGTGTACTCTCTGAATGCATAATTTATAAGATATGCAGCTGTTTTCATTTATCTTGAAATAAGGCAGAAAGAGCTTTGTGAAGAGAAAAGAAAGGGCCTTATATTCTACAGCCTCAGTTCTTCAGCAAGATCAGAAGACCTTTAAACCAGGGCGGTATTCCACTGTCTAATGCTCTTAGTGGAATGAGTTACCAGTGTTGAAGCATTCAGGTATTTTTCTACTGAAAAATATTCTATTTATACCAAAATATGAAAAAGCCACTATTTATGGTAGCAGAATTATTTGTAACTACTTCTAAAAATTCAATTTTAGAGTTTCTGTAGTCCTTTTGACTTATTTGCTCTGCAGAAGAGAAATACTAATGTACATTGCAAAGGTGAAAGTTAAGACATAGCAAAGGATAAAGTCATTATTAGGCAAGAAAAGCGAGCAAAAGAATTGTTTTGATAGAAGACTGTGGTCTGATTTGGATACTATTTATGTGCAATTTATTGCACATTTCTTCTTAGGAAGAAAATAAGCTCTAGTAACTTCAGAAGATAAAACTATACTGTCAGTTTTAAGTTACCCGTTTTGAGCCAGGTTGCTAACTAACCCTTACTTGCACTCCATGCATCAGATTGAAGGCAAGCTTCACTCTGGAGCACAGAAAAACTTGGACATCTAGTTCCCCTCAGCTCATTCCAGCTTTCCAAGTGGATCACAGTAGATTTTACAGCTTTACATGTGCTTTTTGCTCCCACCTCCCCAGTACGGCCCTATGGGTATGCCCATCTGCCCTCACTCATCTCTGGAAGGCTGCAGAACAGCGCTCCCGTTAGTACTGCTCAGCACCTGCTCACAGCAGCCGTCACAAGGAGGTGAAGGCTGATGGACCAGGACCACAATTACATGCAAGATGTTAATGACAGAAGAGTCACTCTCATCCAGGAGGCAACATGGGATAGTTGCTAGCACAGGCTACTTTACAGGAGCCGACACACACCTTGGTGGTACAAGTTTCAAAGCCTGATGGCTGCTTAACTCTGTGATGTGGAGGGAATCCAGATTTCCAAGGCAGCTCCACTTAGGCGCCAGTGTTACCAGGAGCTACATGATGTATTTAAGGGGGGCAACAAGAGAGCCTCTAGCTCCCTGTGGGTCTCTACTGTCAGGGCTGGCCTCCGCACAGGGAAAGGACTTTGTAGGTCAGACCATCACTTGCTTCTCCCTCCTGTGAAAAACACACGTGTTAAAACTGAGCAACAGATCACACCTGCTACAGCTCAGGAAACAACTTGTAGTGAAAACCTTGTCTGCGGAAGAAGCAAAAAAAGGAAGAGACATCAGGCCAAGCTTTGAGACTAGCAAGAGGGACGCAGACACCAATGCAAAGACATCTCCAGAAGCACCTCGTGCCT
This sequence comes from Chroicocephalus ridibundus, assembly GCF_963924245.1. NCBI lineage: Eukaryota > Metazoa > Chordata > Aves > Charadriiformes > Laridae > Chroicocephalus > Chroicocephalus ridibundus. The sequence continues at coordinate 19,401,521 of NC_086289.1, forward strand.
CTTGCCATTTTGCATCCAAACACAGGGAGAATCCCCATGCCAGAAAAACCTCAGTAATGGGTATGACATGTGGAACAAACCACATGCAAGGGTATACCTTGCAAATTTTGCTTCTTAAGCACGGCTTGGTGTACCAAGCTGACCAGCTTCTGACCAGCCTTGCCCTGAACAGAGTTTTAAGCCTGCTCCGTGGATTGAGAAGAGTTTGAGAATCAGGTGATAACTGCAGTGAGTCACTTTACAGGCAAAGGAGGAAATCTAAACAGAAAGCAGAAGCAATACAAACGGATGGAATTAGAGTGGCTTATTAGTGATGCTGAATACAATCACAAAGCCAAGCAGAGGAACATTTAAGTTCTGGCACATGATAAATGGTTACTGTGTGGGTGTAGAAAATAAAAAGAACAAACCCCAGAAACACATGTGAGGAGTTCACAAATTTTTAACTCTTCAGAATCCAGCAAAGTGACCTTATATGATAGCTGAGACTGCACAAGAATTTTTAGACATTGGTCTTAAATTTCTGAGGAAACTTTAGAACCTCTATGTAATGAAACAACCTCTGGTCTTCGTGATTAATGCTCTATGCATTGCCGTGTCCGTGAAACAAATATTGCTGCACCAAATATAACAAGGCATTCCCACCCTCAGGAATAAACAAAAACCTGAACCAAAGTCGCTTTTCTGAAAGCCTGATTAGAATTCAAGTGACCCAATTCCAAGAGCTTCTGAAATGCAGTTTCTCTTTAAGTGAATCTTTTACACCTGTCAAAGGTACTGCACTCTGTTACTTAGATCCAGAAATCAGACTATAATTTCTGTTTCTAAACTTTGTCAACGTTAACATCTCCTTTCCCCACCTGCAAACCAATAGCTTACAGGAATGACTAGCCAAGATCAGGGCGCTACTTGGATCAAACACTGGGATGAGGATGATGCAGATCACAAGAACTGGCTCTATTTCTTTACAGTCCAGACTTAATAAAACCCCTCTCCAATAGGAACAGATCAATCGACTACACTGGGGTTTGGTTTCGCTCCAGCAGTCAAACTGTTAACTAAAACATTCTTGATGAGACTCTCAACTGCTCCAGTTAAATAACTGATGATTGATAAAATATTATGGATATTATATAATAGGAGCTAATATTATATAATAGAAGCTAAAGGAAATCTCTCGAAACAGAATATGACCAAAGAAAACTGGCTACAAGCTGACCAGCAATGAGATGCAATTGCAAAGAAAAAAAACTGTAAGTTTTTTAGTATATTAAACTTTCCTTCCCGCAGGGAGCGATGGAGGTGCAAACTGAAAGGTGCTCTGGAGCGTGCCACAAAAAAGTTTACACCAAAACACAGAGTACTTTGAAATTTTCAGGCTCTCCAAGAAGCAGTGCATATCCTTTTTTTTTTTTTTTTTTGCAGAGGTGTATTGTAAAATCAACAAGTGGATGTAAAATAAATACCTAATAGCGTAACTAAATGGGATGGTGGGGAAGGTAAGTTCTGCGATGGGATACAACAGATTGATGTCTCATTTGTGCTTCACACAACTCAGCACTTTCTTCTGAGAACAGTGACAGAACAGCTCTGACCCACCTAGGCACGGCATGATAAATAGTCCGTCGCTCCAAAACCCCTCTGCTACAGCCCTTGGCAGCGTTACGGAGCCGTCTTCAACTCAGAGAAGTATTTTAAGAAGCGAGTGAGGAGAAAGTGTTGCAGAATACACTTGACACAAACATTGTCCCCATCATTGCTAAACACCAGGAGCCACCACTCTGTCTGTTAACATTAATATTTATTTTAATATGACACTAGCTGCAGAGGAGGATAACTTTGCTAGTAAGGACCAAGTTTTGGAAGACTGATGCTCCAACAACAAGCGCTGCTGTCAGCATCCTCACCTTAGGATTCACCTCCTGTGTTTTATAGGATGACAGAATCATTTAGGTTGGAAAAGACCTTTAAAATCATCAAGTCCAACTGTTTGGGCTTTTTTGGATTCAGGTTTTCTTTTTTTCCTGCCTGCAAGCTTTATCTGAATGGAGCCCCAGCTTAAGGCAGTGCCTGATGTCCATGGGGGTGGCTAGTGAACCTGCAAGGGCCAGGGCAGGACCAGATTAGTTGAAAAACGCCTGAAAGGAGCGCCGTTGCTCTGCCACATTTGGAGCTCAGCCTTCTGCAGAGCGTATCCAGGGGACAACTCACTCTCCTGCTTAAGCTCCCTCTTTGGAAGGTGCCGAGTTATCACCCCTACCTAAGGCGGCGGGTGTTTCTGCTATTTGAACCCTTGTATTGCAGAGCATACCGAGAACCGTCGTTTCGGTCATTATTCTGTGGTGGCAGTTGAAGTTGAGGCATTTTCCCTGTTGGAGGGTCGGGGCGGTGGATCTCCCAGCCCTGCCTGCAGCAGCAGGAGCACAGCACAGGTAGGCAGCCGCTGCTCCCTGCGAGGCCTGGCAGAGAGCTGCTGGGAGCCAGCAGCTGCTCACTACATGTATCAATTTTACAACTTCCAGAAACTTCTGCAGCCTCTACATGGGCAGTTTTGCAACACATATCAAGGCCGCGTGGGATAAGGAAATGAGGGGAAGAGAATGAGGCCACTGGGAGACGTTCATTGCAACCACTGCATAACATGAGGTCTTATTTTATGGAGTAACATTAAGATGAAGTGGTGTAATTTGATGTTTGTGCCTACTTCCCTACCAGTACTCTTCAAAAAACAAACATATGCCATATGTAAAAGTGACATATACATTGACTTTAACTCATAAACTCATAACTGTGTGTTTACGTAGAGAAATTTAAAATTACTTTTAGCTACATAGTGGTTATATATTATACAACTACACATTGATCCCTCACACTGTTGTAACCATGCACTCAGTGTGATTACTGATAAGGGCTTTAGTAGAAGCTTTTTCGCCAGCCAAACCAAAAGTCCAGCGATGCCTGTGCTATGGGCAGAGTACTGATTGTTCGTTATAGACTGCAAAAGTTCTTTACCTAGTACTACTTGAATCAATGGAATAAATTAAATAAATTTTTAAAATCCAGAACTAATTTGCCTAGAAGTTCATCATTGTGACTATATTCATCGATACAAATAAAGTTATATTGGTAAATTGATGGGGTAAGGACGCTGGCAAAAGTGTGAGTGTATCCGCGCATCTACAAGGACATGCGTGAATACAGACTACATATGCACGTATATATTTTATATAGAGTGTATATATGTTTGTGTGCACGTGCATCTCCAACAGCATATTATCTTTATTTTTCCATAAAAAAATTCAGCCAAATCAGAGGGATGGATTTTACCTTTGTTTCATATTCCGAGCAGTTTCAATTTAGATTCCTTTTAAAGGTTTTTTCAAACCTGTTCTAATTCTAGAAGACTGTTCCTGAAAGCTGACAACATCAGCAGATGAAAAGCTTTGTTTTCCTCAAACAGCAATTAAATTTTAAAAAAAGAAAAGGTAAGTATTTCATCTTTTCATTAGGAGTTATCAATAGGCTTTAATGCAAAACAGAGAATTTCTTGGCAAGTTTCCAGACAGGGGGAGAAAAAAACCCAACCAAACAAACAAACAGAAAACCCACAAAACAAACAACCGAAACCCAAACCAACCCCCCCCCTCCCCCCCCAATATGTTTTGAACAGCAGTTAAGAGGTTACCTTGCTCAGGGTTAGTATACACTACGGAGTTTCAAATATTTAGCTACTTTTTCATCCAGCTCTGGCATATAGGGAAAAAGCGTGCTGTACGCCACTACTCCTGAGCTGGCAGGCAGCCACTGGGAGACATTTGGTGTTCAACGTTTAGCATCCAGGCTATGTTTCCAGCGGAAAACTTTTCCTCAAGTAAAAATTTTTTGTTAAATCAATGGTTTCTAGTAAAAAACATGACTAATAATCAGCTCCTTTATTGTTATTAAGGAGGAAGTTTATTATATGCTTTTAAATATTCTTTAAATTCAATGGTAGCCAGCTAGAGTTGGTCAAAAATTAAAAATCTTCAATTTCAGCTTAAAATTTTTTATCTAGAATCTGGGAACACTGCCTTTTATTTGGAAAGCAAAAACTCTGAAAGCTTCATTTTGAAGTACCTGGATGAAACTACTGTATGAAAACCACTAATGTTAACGCTGATGTGAAACACAAGAATGTCATTTCAAGCGCGTCAGACTGCAAGACAGATTTCTATGCATTTAATAGCAAGTGTCAAAGTGGAAAAAACCTCTGATCTTTACACCTCAGCATTCACTCAGTACAGGAAGTGACAGGGGCAGGAAACAGACTTCACCAACTTTGATCAGCACAGTTTGACAAAACTAAAGGGAATCAAATGAAACAGCAGAATTTATATCACATTTGTGGGTAAAAAAGTCCAGAAAAAATGAAGTTGATGACTTAAACTTTCTTATAGTTTACATACAAGTTTTTTGTTCAAAAAGTTTAAGTCATAGTTATTTTGCTAGCTTAGCTTCACTTACAGGATTTACACCATTGTTCCAGGTAGCGAACAGGACCTCTTCTGTGTATGACAAAGCTCCAAGGTGGATTTTGTGACCACCACCAACACGATCGTGTTTGCCAAAACACAAGAGGTAGATGCGTTTCCTCTGTAGTGGGGAGAAGAGTTCAGGGCCATCTTGAGACTAGACCCCCCCACACACCAGAAACAAGTGACTGTAACGCGCCTCACCACGTTTCGGTGGAGGCGCAGAGCTCGTTGCCTTCACCTCAGTTTCGAAATGCAGAGCAGGACACCTAACCAATACAGCCCTGCACCTAAAGTAAGCGAGGCTCTGCTCTGCCTCCCCATATACAGCATGACTGAGCCCAGTCCTGCTAACAAAGAGTGTATTAAGCAGAGAATAGTAGCTGTATATATTAATAATTAGCATACAATTTATTTCTTAGTGCTCCCCAGGTGACATTTCATTACCGCTGCACCTTTCCATCTGGAAGGATACGGAGCAAGAAATGGTGGATTGCTTCTACACTAGGTAAACAGGCACCATGTTCTTAATATCACAAAAATTGGAAAAAAACTGTTATACTCCAAAGGAGGAGAAGGAAAGGCATACTGGCAAACATTTTAACTGTTTATTATACAGTTTCTTTACAGTTTGTAAACATGGCAAGCCAATGCTGCTAGCAACTTTGATCATCTTTTAAAAATACATATAAACAGAGTCATTAAATACGCCCAGATGAAAATAAATAAGCCAGGACCAACACAAATAAAGCAGGTAATGATTTCATAAACAATATCCCAACAGCCACAGCACCACTGCCAACTCATCCCCTGAGATAAAAGGGAGAGCAGGAGATCAGCTAAAGTGAAAAAACGGCCCAGCTGTGCTGGCCATTCAATTCTGAATACCCATAAATACATGGGAATTGTGTCAATGTATTATTGGACTTAGAAGTAATTTATTTTTTTTAATAAACTTGTGTACTAAGTCTTTCAAAATCCAGTATACGGTTGTTTTCTAAACAGGCATATTCTTTTCCCAGTTAAATTAGTGGGATTCTTGCCACTAGCATCAAAAGAGGAAGATCTAGACCATTATGCTGAAAGCTATTATAGCATTATTGCTATTCATACAAAACTCTAGGCTTTGTGTAATATATTACACCCTTGTGGAAGGCTACTGGGAAAATATCAGAAGATATCAAACGCAATCTAAAATACAGCTACTAAAAAGCAACTGTGAAAGCGGGGTAAACTTCAGCAAATATTTTCATGATCCTGCTGTGCCACAACTTCAAATATTTAACTAAATTAAACTACTTATACAGAATATTCAATTTGTATTCCCATTTACTAAGTCTTGGAAGCATTTAAGTAGATATTAACTTTGCATTAAGCCAATGCATTCTGTAGAAATGTCACTGGCACCGCAGAGATAGTTTTCCTCTTTAGCTTTGCCAGAACTTCTTTTATTTCTACAGAGAGGAAAGATATTAACGTTAATTAATATCTGCATGAGATTCGTATCTTAGTTTTGTGGCTCTCCTCAAAGCAAACAAGCAAAACTCAAAGCTAAACCAACTGTACTTTTTTGTACTATATATACATATTAACGTGCATATGTATTTCTTTTCTTGGTCATCCAAAGAAGGGCAATGAATTCCTTACATTCCTTATCAGATAATTAAGGTTACACATATCTGCAAGTCTAAGTACTGCCCAGTTAGCCTACTGTGTTCCACCAGTTAATTGAGTTTAATCAATTTGTTAACATATATTTAACCATCTTCACTGTCAAGATGCAATTCTGTCATTCTTGCTTGAATGGAACATTAGACAGCTTTTTGAAACTGCTATAGCGCATTCATGCCGACTTTCTAAAATGAAGGTACAAAAAAAAAAAATCAAAACCAGTTGGGATGCTCTATTGCAGACAAACGCTCATTTAATTATTAATTTAATAGTATCATATGATTGTAAATTTACTGGTGGGCTACCTACATCCATTAAAAAGCATGCGACTGGCGCATGATCCAAAAAAGCTCTTGTCAACAAAAACCAAACAAGTGCAAATCCCCCCAGGTCAGTATTTCACTTCACTAGATCCCAGTACACGCTCCTCTGGCAAAGACCTTATCAGGCAGGGACAGTGGTTTTCCAGGTACCGGTTCTGCTGCTCTCTCTGACGCAGGGCTGGTGCAGGTGGACAGGCACAGAGAAAGCAACGCTTGTTACGTCGGCATCCTGGTGGAAGAGCTCAGGAGGGTCTGGCTCTTAGTGGTTTCCAGCCACTTTGTAAAACATGGGCTTACTGGTCTGTCCTCCCAGAACGTTAAAAAAACAAACGAACAAAGGCTTAAATATTAAGACAAAGCAAAATGAACAAAATCCACACACACAAAAAATAAAAGCCCACAAAACCAATAAAGGAGAGCAGGAAGAAACCCCCACACCTCATTTTGAGCTTTCCCCTCCTCCCCTTAAAGGCAGGCAGAGAAGTAGGGTACTTTGTCCGTATATTTTCTGTGTTCGTGGGCTTTTACGCCACTGCTAACAGTGTGAGAAAAAACAAGCCAGAAAACATATCGGACCCAGATACATGATCTAACTGAAAAGAATGTCACTAGTGGACACGCTTTTCTTTTACAGAGGAACAAGTGCTGAAGTGATATTAATATACTGAACATCTGTGGGGGATTTAATCCACTCATCCTGTTACTCTAAAGGGAGCTTTATCCATGATTTATGATTTCTTTTTTAAATGAGACTTATAAATATGCATAATAAAGCAAAGAAGAATTCAAAGTCTTTCTAGCAGCAAAAGTACGATTAGAAATAGATTTATCATTCAGAGACTCAAAAAGACTTTTATAAATATTTTTTCAAATTTCAGAGCTTTCATAGCTGTGCAGAGAATAGTCTTCCCTCAAAACAGATTCTCAGGACCTGCAAAGACTCTCAATAAATGGATAAATTAAATGCTTAAATTATTTCAAAATCTTTTAGAAAAAGAAAACATATACTCCTTTCAGCATTTAGTAATAGTAATTAAATAAATAAGAAATCCCTAAAACCTAAACCTTGGAGAACTTCAAGAGGCAAAGAACTCTGCAGTATTGTAGGTCTAAGCTATTTTTAAAGCTTTGATCTCCAGAACAAATTAAATTATTTTGCTGAGACACAGGGCACCAGAAATTCCCACCGTAGCATATTGGTAATGAAATCAGATCAACAAACTATCTGAAGTAGGCATTAGCACTTGGGAGTACATTACCGTTTGTTTTAATAATGATATAAGAAAAAGTAAACTCTGCTGATTTAATTAAATACCTTTAAGATTGGTCAGCCCAAAGGCTTTGAGCACACGGAACAACTCATTGCATAAAGTTGCTTCTACATAATCTTTAAGAAAATCAATCAAGAAAAAGAACCGAAGTAGGACAAAAAAGCCCTCCTAATCAGACTACCCAACCATCACAGAACCACACACAGAGTCACAGAATGGTTTGGGTTGGAAGGGACCTTAAAGATCATCTAGTTCCAACCCCCCTGCCCTGGGCAGGGACACCTCCCACTAGACCAGGCTGCTCAAAGCCCCATCCAGCCTGGCCTCAAAAAGCACAGAGCACAACCGCCCACTTTGCTCATCCAAACTGGATTTGAAAATCTGCTATGAGAGTACAGAAGAGAACATGGAAACACCAGTGTGATGCTTAAGAAAAATTACGGAAGTTATTATATTGTTCCACTATACATAATGTACGCATATGAGATCATTTGCCCTGTAAATACATGAGCTCGTGCTTGTAAGGTGTTGGCCATTTATTTGTACGGGGCAGGAAAGAAAGAGGAAAACACATGGCGTGATTTAGGTAACCATATTATGGCTGGCAAGTTGCAAATAGCAAACGCTTCAAGCAATAAATAGTGATTATTTGAAATTCAGACTTTGAAATACTTTGTATGGTGCTGCAGAACAAAAACTGAATATGAAATAGGAGAAAGCGAATAGCAGGCTCGGGTAAAGAAACAGATTAGCCACACGGAAATCTGTAGAGGCAATCTTCCTTCCACGTGGCGAGGCTTTAATAGAAGCACATTTTTGAATTTCAAGCACTTCTTTCTAGGAAAGATTTGGATGAGGGATAGAAGAGCAGTAAGCGATCAGAGATGCTAGCCACAAGATCCACGAGAAAGAACTGCGGAAACAATGTCTATTAAATCAGGGAACGACAAGACTGGATACAGGGATAAGTTTTATTCTCCACAAAAATATTGTCACCACAAAAAGGGGAATTAAGTGTTCTGCAAAGCAATTGTAGATGTGGCAGCAGAAAAAGCTTATGTTAGGTATAAGCAGGAGTGTTTAACTGTAGCTGTAGTTAAATACAGAAAGAGGTGACCTGGGAGCTTTGTTAAGATCAGCTTGGACAAGCATCTGTCAGAAGTGGTTTAGACTCAGCTGATCCTGCTTTGGGGTAAGCAGCTGAACCAGTCACCTTTGACATTCTGCCTTCTGAATAGGTTTTATGATTTGCATGCAAAAAACCGCAAGAACATTTAAAGCATACGAGTGTCGTACTTCAAGTCAATCTCTTCAGAGGAATTTACAGACACGATTTTATTTAAGCCCGATCAGATGAACAAGCAGCTACAGCCACGTAGCTCTGCTCCCTTGGTGGTGGGCATCACTGCTACACGTAACGGCTCTCCAGATACCAGTGTCAGACTGCTCTAAACACACCTCGCTGTTGGTGCTGCAACGTCTGGCAGAGAACACGTAAGCCGTAATGTGAACGCTCCCTCAAAAACCGGTTTACGAACACTGTGGGTCTGACAGCGGTCAGACAGGGAAGCAAGGCAGAGTTTTGACTGTGGCCAGATCTCGTAATTTAACTCTACATCAGCTACATGCAGTTAAAATGCTACATGCTGCTTAGAAAAAAAAAAAAAAGCCAAACCCAAAACCCCCGTCTTCTTGTTGCTATGTCACCTTAGCCAACAAATAGCCATTTTAAGGCAAACAAACCATAATTATGCTATTGTTCAAACAGATACTTAGAAATGTTTCTGCATGAATGTTTATGAATCCAGAGACTGTGGTTTCTGAGGACAATTATTAACAATCACTCAGGCAGAAGTTGTTAGTTAAGTATATGATTACATGAATATTCCTTGTATTTTTGGGCGAGCCTGTGGGATCACAGGTGGTAGAAATAAGGAGTATTGGCATAAATCCACCATCACATGTAAACATTCTAACCCTCTGCTGAAACAAGACAACCTCATTAAGAACTGCTGGCCTTCTACTCAAAAATATGATCTCGGCTATTCTGCTTCACAAATATATGGAGTTTTAAGGATTAATTTACCATAAAATAGGTTTAAACTTTGATTTTTAAGTTATCGTGATCATACCTTTTCTATTCCACAGCCCAAAAATTAGAGTTTCTCAGAAGAGTCTTGTATGAAACACTTTGATAGTGAATATTTAAAGCACAGATACTAGGGCAACGGGAGTTACAGCTTATTTGTGGAACTGAGTCCAAGACTCGGACTGTTTGGATTCCACTCTAATATGACTGACTGGATTGCTTATTCACACCAACTAATAAAATCAGAGAAAGGTAACACCAGAATAATCAGATAAGCAGAAATAGGTAAACCAAGCCCCAGGCAGAGTATTACACTTCAGTTCTAATTAAGGGCTAAAAACCTTTCCTAAGCAAATTATCTGTTAACAGGATATTTTATGCAAACTTCAAACTCGTATACCTGTCAAAAATTAACACCTACTGCTAAGATGTATGGTCTATTACCTGAAACATTGTTTGCTTCTAGACCAATATTTATTAGTATTTGTTATTTTTGACAGTTACTGAAAGCTCATTAAAGACATTTGAGAAGAAATGCTCTAAGCATTAGCAGGTTGCTATTTTAAGACAGGAAATACTTAGTACTATCTTATTTTTATTCAGGATTACAAGATACTTACTTCAACTTTAACAGTTACCCAAAGCAGTTTGGTCCAGATTCTTGAAGATGTTAAGGCTTCCCCCCCCCTCCCCAGTGAGAATAAGCATCCATCAGGGGTCTATTATTTTTTTGCAAGATAACTTCATTTGATGTTTTTAAGCAAGTGGATTGTTTAATACAAATATGAAAGATTAATAGCTATTTTAAAGGAGAATTTTCATTTATTGCTTATTTAATATTTAGACTGTTTAAGCAACCATCCCTCTGAACCATTATCTCTACATGCTGCCAACCTATGAGACTTGGGAAAAGATATAAATTTTGGCAAAAATTTTCAGAGACAGTTTTGAGGAGAAGTTCTATGGGTTTAAAAAAAAAAAATCATTTTACACCATTGAAGTGCTGCCTCAAAATTTTGTCTTAGGAACTTGCTTACCATGAAAGAACGCTATTCAAATAGCATAAATTCTGCAAAGTTCAGTATCAGCACACAACCTGATAGAAGATAAAAATAAAGCAAATCAAAACCACAAGAAAGGACAGAGTTTTTTGGGCAAAAGGTGGCTAAAGAGATAGCTTTCTTTCTAAGGTGTAGTTGATTTAAAGGGTTTTATAAGTACTACAATATCTTGAGATTTACTAAAATAACAAATTTACTTATCAAGTTTGTCTTTAAAAAAAAAAGCAAGACAGATTAAGGTTTCTGGTTCATACCCTTAACGACTATTAGAATAAGACTGGTTCTTCAAGTTAAACAGAAGTATTTCAATATTTTCAGTTATTTATACATCTGCATTTGCTTGAGAAAAGACACAGAGTAAGAAGAAAGGCTATCCATTTGGCCCTGAGAGAACCATATCCTGTAATCCTTCAGAATCAGGTAGCACCACTCTTCAAAGTTAACTGCACCCCCCTGGACCTTCCAAGGGCTGCTCTTGATAAAACCACATTGAAGAATGTGCCAGGGCTTGACCTGAAATTCACTTTTTAATCATCATCTTGACATCAACTTTCAAAATAAAGGGAGAAAAAGAAAAAAAAAAAAGAGAGATGGTATTTTCTCAGTTAAAAATAAGCTCTTGAGGATTTAAGTCCCTTACAGTAGTGATGGCTAAAAATTTGGAAAGGAATAGTATTTTGTTAAAAGTGGTCCTTGCTGATAGTTCCAGCTAGCACAGGAGACGCTGCTTTCCAGAACAGTCCCCAAACCGGTCTCTGTGAGTATCACTGTCTTATCACCACGCAGCTACAAACGGAAAAACGCACTCATGGCTAACTTATGAAACATATTAAATAATCACTGTAAGTAAGCATTTCAAGCCTCATTCTAGTAAGGTTGTTAATGACAAATCACGTGAGTGAAGTTAGCATTACATCTTTGACCTTTGATACTTGCTTTCAGCAAGCTGTTTGAATGCAGATTACACGAGGCTCAGGAACAGTCCGATTAATTTTAACTTGCATACCGATATCAGCAGGGCTAACCTGAAATTCACGTGTTTATGAGTAAATTACTTTCCCTTAAGCACATGTAAAGTTCACCACACTTAATATTTTGTTAATTGATGATAAATTTCTGGGAGCAAGGACTGCAAATGGATCAGAATACTGCCCAGTACAGGGAAGTTCTCATCCTGTGCAAATATCTGTCTTTTATTCCCATAAAATTGATTAACAATATAAATTAAGAATGAAAGCGCTCAAATGGGAGAAGTCACTACTTACTTTCATCAACACACAAAATACACAGCAGTTCCCAGGAGAATATAACAACCTTCAGTAGCCTAAAAATCACGACAGTATTCTAGGAGAAGTTAATGACTTTCAAAAAGTAAATCTTTTGTATTTGAGCTGCTGACTCTCCTACCCATTTTGCAGAGCTTCAGAACTATCTCCCATTAATTTTCTTAAAACAAGACCTGACAAGCAGGCAGATTGGAAGGCAAGAGAAACAGCTTTATGCAAGACACTAAAGAATAAGCTGCAAAATAATTGGATAAACAAAACCCAGAACGTATTGTTTTAAAATAAAGCTGAGTCTCTTGGATTTTTCCCCCATTTATAAGTACTGCAAGGAATTCTTTTTAGGATTCCCCTTTTAAAGCACAGGAATCCTTTTTACCTAAAACAAGCCAAACGGGTCTTGCTGAGAAGGCAGCATGGCTCACACGAAGGGAAGTCAGCACTGTCACTACTCCGCTACTTTTAGAAGATGCTGCTGCCAAAGTCTCCAGGATTTCACGTAGAAGGCACTGCTATAAAATCGTGTGGTTCTGCTCACTGTTTGCCCAGAAAACCCTGCCAGTTAGAGCAAGGTAAGTAAGTACACACGGATGTTATTTCTTTAGGAGTCCACGTGCGAGCAAGCACCTAACTGCTATTACTGACAATATGATCTCACGTTATAATGCAAACCAGTTTTACTTTTTCTGCATCTTTAAGACAGAGAGCTACACAGTGGCAAACTTTATGCTGTAACACAGACCCTCCTCCCAGACTTCTTCACAGCTAAGGTTCATTGACGGCTCAAGTATTTTGTTTTTGAAGTACTTACGCAGCGCCACCAGAAGAAAGCATCAAAGGTAAGCTCTAGGTACTTCCCTTTTAAAGAAACAGGTATTCAAGGTAACAATCAGGTACTCCACGACAACATGATACGAAATGTCTTCTTTAACCATGCAATACAAAGAACTCTACGGCTCTCATTCTATCAATTTATTGTTAGCTTCTTGAACTACATCCTAAATAGCAGCTGGATCTCTAAGCGGTCTTGTACAAGAGGAATCCTTTGCATTTCATGCATGCTCTGTTGGACATGGGGAAAACTTCTGTCACCTTCTCACAGAAGTCAACCCTGTAGCGCCCCCCCCCCAGCTACCAAACCTTGCCACATAAATCAATGTCCTGGTTTGAGGTAAAAACGCACCAATTTTCAGTAACTGTACTGTGTTGTTGTTCGGGCTGGGCTGGCCACCAAACGAACGACAACCCAATGCAAACACAAACTACTTTGTTCAGTGGTTTCACTCACTGTGCAGTGAGGACTCACTGCTTTTTACATCTGAAGAACAATTTTGGTTTTCCCCTTTTTCCTTTCCTGGTGGTCCCCAAGTCTAGTAGGCTCCAGTCCCATTTTGCGTGATGCCAGATTGCCTGCATTTGCTGACAGGGTTTCTCCTTTCCTCCACAAGGGATTCTGGATGGAAAGAAGTAGGTTATCATCCGCACTGCTGTTCTCTGTCAGCAAAACCCAGCTCTCCAACTTGCAGGGACATGAGTGAAGCCTTTTCCAGTGTCTGCTCTTTAGAGACATCATAATCAACTGTCATCCCTGTCACACTATTTTTCAGTGCTTATTACGTTTCTCAGTGATTCAGTTATTTCCTTTTGGTAGAGAAGAACGCAGAGGCACCTCCCAGCACCATAACCTAGGCCCATATAGTCCTATACAAGGGCAACTACTTGGTAAGAGCTACAGTAACATATAGCCGGATTCATTCCAAGACCTGTTTCAAAAACAGACAAAAACATTGAGCGTGCCTATTCATGAAACACCCACAGAGTAATTGGCAGTATTTATCTTTAGCTCTCCAGGATCAGGAATTCACCTCTGTGTGCCCCAGGGACCTATTTTCTTGGGTTTGCTGTGCACCTGCTGTAGCTTTTGGGCCATTAGATCAGATATTTCTTCACTTCGTTTCTTTCCTCAATTAAGCTAATAGCAAGTTTTGCTCAGAACTGCTGGCACAAGGTATAATTCAGATGACAAAACAATTTTAGAAAGCTACTGTAGCTGTACTGTATGTGGTTAGCAAATTAGTTATCTCACAAATCAGAGTGCCCATCAAGTACGAGCATTTCTGGGTTGCCTACAGTAACTACCATTTTGTTCTTCCACCGATTTTTTCCAAATATAGAGCTTTGTCACTGGTGCTCTAATTATTAGCACTGGGGGGTAACAAGTGTGTTTCCTCCCAATTTATCATAGGAAATAAACGAGCACTGAGAGTGTGAAAAGAAAGAGCTACTGATAATGGCAAGTATGGAGCCGTAACAGCTTTCACTGTCTGGTTTAAGTAACAACTGAAAGATTCTTTGGGACGTTCTTCATTCAGTCTTGTGAACGTGGTATGATTAAATGGCCAATAATAATTGCACAAAAGTACAATATTCCCAAGGCACCAACTACATCCCAAATCTTCACAGACCGAGTCTCATCTGCAGCAAAGCAAAATCATTAACAGCTTTCCAATCTATTTTGTATTTTTTCCTTTTGCTATTTGAAATTCTGCAAACCGTGCTGCTCAGTTCCTCCTCACCAGTTTCCAAATACAGCTCTAGCGCTAAGTAGGTTCATTTACAAAAGGCGCTCTTCCTTATCTGCAATCTAAACCACGTGCATTTGTCATAGACAGCGTGAAATCCTTGTCAGTGCGTTTAAACCTGTTCAGCATCTGTGAGCAGAAGGGCCAGGGAAAGATCCTTCTTGATATTCATCCTGGGTTGTTACATAGATACACAGATTCTGTATGGCCTCAGGATGCAGCTAATGCACGTGGCTGAAGAGTTTTGCTATGGAAGTCCATTTCCAAAGCATATTGAAGATTCAATCAATGGGGAGAACACTAAAATAATCCAAGGCAATTTTAAGGCCTGTTTTTAACAAAAGCGGTTGATCTTTCTTAGAAGAACTTAGCTACCGAAAGAGGAGAAACAATTTGCTTTTTGAACAATGGTAGGAGTGAAGCTCTAAGAACTGGGACTGTTTTCCTTTTGTATTTAGAAAGGACCTGGATACAAAGGATGCTATTATTAATAGCCAGAACTGTAACAGTTGCAGACAGCTTGGAATTCTGCGTTGAAATTACTTAATGATAGAAAACTTCCTTTATATAAAAATCATGCGTCCTCGGTCAGAAAAATTTCCATTTGCTGTCAAAACACACAAGCCTCAATTTATATTAGGCCCGCAATGTATCTTGTCCCCTGAAAAATCTCTTTTAAGAAAATTGAAACAAACAAACCACCACACAACCAAGACTAAATTCTGCTCCAATTTGGAAGATGCAAAATTCTTTTTCAGCAAAAGATTTCCCTTTCCTAGCCAGTTCTAACAATTATATAATCCCTTTTTCATTTTCTCAGAAAACAGATATATAGCAAATTCCATTCCTGGATTTCTTGACGCTGGTAAGAGTCACAGGGATCGCACATCAAGGATGAAAAGCTTTTGACTCCAACCTACCCATCTACCCTAGTCTAACCATGAAAACAAAATGGAAAATTTGTCCCTGTTATTTCCAGATACAGTTCCAAAGGCCCAAAGAGGTTCTAACAGCTCAAACAAGGAGAAACTGCATACATTTCTTTCAAGTTTATTCATTTCGAGATATTTCTCAGCGAGTTCAATAGTCTGACTGGCTTTTCTTTATTCAATATCATCATTTGCTATCCACTAGAAGCTTTGTTTAACTTTTAATTCATCACTTGGAATACAATTCTTAAATAAAAATGTGGCCTTCATTTGAAAAAAGTTATTCTAGCTTTGAAAAGAGGACATTGGACTAGAACATATATATATTGGTTGTCTTTTATCACAAAAATACATTAACCTCTTTAGAACTACTTGCTTGATGTAACTGGTATTCTTTAAGATAAGCAAGCATAGAGAGAAAAAAAATTACTAGCAGAGGTTGAATTTAAAAATGAAATCTTCTCCTATTATCAATCTAAATTACGTTTGTAAAATTTTTATATATTTCATAATAACAGATATATCCCTGTCATAAAATGATCATCTGACAAAATTTATGTTTCAGTAAGAATTTCTGTGCAATATCTGAAAGATTCAGTTCTTCCTTAGATGCAGATTATGACTTCAATAAGCTGCTTCAAATTTAGTGCATCTCTCAACCTGCTAGAAGTTATCTAAAATCTGTAATGGATTCCATGACACACAAGACATTCCTATTTACCGTTACTCTATTTTCTCTTAAAGGTTTGCAAGTCTGCTGGGTCTCTGCCTATAAACTGGGTTCTCCAACACAGAACAGAAACCAAAGGTTTTAATCAGATAATTTATTGTCCTTGGGTTTATTGTAGAGGTCAAAGCCATCTATTATAAGGTTATTTTAAATAAATTGCCTATTTATTCTGTGGCGAGGATATTCAGTCGCTCTTTGACACTACATGTGTAAAACAAACCAACCAAGCATACAGAATCTACAGAAAGGCCTTTGTTAGTAAAAGAAAAAAATAATCATTTCTAAAAACTAAGAATTACTTCTCTAGGTAAAGAAAAGTTAGGAATGTCATAGAATCTCTTTCAATAGTGGCTCTAAATCTCTCTGTATTCCTCACCAGTAGAATATACGTATGCATACGTATGTAAGGTTTTGGATATACACCCATCTAACCCTATTTCTATATCTAGGATATACACACATATATGTATGTAGGTATATATGGTTGGATATTCAGCTCCAGAAAGTCCCTTTGTACCCTTTCAGTGGTTCAAATGAATCTCGTGACTAGCTCAATGAGTCAAGCAACTGCCCCGGCACAGTGAATGCTGGGGTGGCCCAGGACCAGCACGGGACACACAGGGGGAGGGCAAGGCTGGAAAGTGGAGCTGGGGCAACCTGTGTGCTGGGAAGCTGGCGAGAAGGAAGCTGACTGTGCTGCAGTGTTACATGGCAACTATTCCAACAACTTTGGGAAGGTCTAGAGACAAATTTAAGGTAGACCGTCACATAGGACTACTCTCATTTAGTCACTAATTTAGTACAAGACAGGCTACAGGTGTCATTAATCAAGTGTCACCCTTGCTTCCAAGCATAACTGTAGGCGAGGTCAGTAAGGCTTCGCTGCAGTGTGTGTGCAGTTACACATGCACTTGCATTTATTCTGTAGTACACCTTCCAAAACAAAACCTGGTCTTTAAAACTAACAATAATGACTCCGTATTTAACGCTTCATAATTATTCTCAATTAACCCAGTCAGGTCCAAACACTTGCCTACGGACTGGTGGGAATGGCGAGTGCCAGAGAATTAGCTAAGCAGCATAATAGAGGATTTTTTCCTTTAACGTGTCTGACTATTTCTCACAGCTCCCTGCCTCAGCAGAGGATATGATTAGTAAATGCAATAGAAAATTCTCTAACACTGTCAGAGGAAAAAAGCCCTAATTATAACAGCAAAAGGGGTCAGAACAGATCTTGTACAAAGAGCAAGAGTGCCTCTGCTCGCTCCTCCAGGGAACCCCGAGACCTACCAGTATCTGAAAGAACATGATTCTGGGCAAAGCAAATTGCAGTCAACTGAACGTCAGGGCCAGTCCCCCTCCCTCCCTGTCTCTGCTTCGTTCTCTGAAATTGCCTTTTTTCTTGGGGGCTGAATGGACACAAACTCAAACCCCAAAACAACCCGTGTGCCAAGAAGAACCAAGCGCAATCTCGGCACGGGAAACACGTTTTGTTAACATTGCAGCAGGGCTGCAAATCACATTTCAAAGTGATATGATCAATAATGACATCATACAGTAAATGTATTACAGTAATTGGCACAACTCCCTCGGCAGTTCGAATTCGCAATGTTTCCAAGACATTAGCAGTTTGGCCAAAGCCCTCCCCCGCCATTCTGCAGCAGCCGCCATTAGACTAATACCCTGCGGCTGTTTTCGGCCGGCTCTTCTCTGACTGCTGCACCAGAGTACACGCGTCTGAGGATTTTTTCATGACTCTGGTGCTAAAGCACTCTCTAATTAATGCAGCTCTGCATTAGACCCTATCAAATCACTCCCCTTTCAACATTCGAGTTTTCAGGCATCAGGTTTTATTCTAGAATGGTAAATCTAGGATGTGTGCTGCGCTCGCCGTACCTGTAACATCTGGGGGACTCCAACCTGGTCCCATTGCGCAGGTCCACGGGGACATTCACTGCTTGCGGTACACAACTACTTTGTTACGTCGCAGCAGTTATGGTACATATCTTACCAAGAACATACTATACAAGTTCTTACCAATTTAGCAAATCACACGTTTACAGGTTCTTAATTTTGCTGACGCGGCCATTTCTTCATAACTGCTTTCTTCTATTTTCACCAACTCTGAAGTTTTAACTTGCCTGGTCTTTTTCCACCTCCGTAGCAGACAGAAGATAATTTTGCCTCCTTCATAAAGGAGAAATCAATAACACTGTGCCATTACAGATGGGTGCTCGGTGGCAATTTTCAAGAATGTGATACACAGTAGTGATTTAACAGTCTCCCTTGGCAGGTTATTGCAGTGCTTTCCTGTTGTTCCTTATATCTTTTCCTGGTGCTTAATAAACTACTTTTGTTGTAATATAAGCACCCTGCTCGTTATTAGTACACAGAGAGGGAAGAGTTTAATTCCTTCTTACCTTTTGCTTATCTGAACACCGTAGCACCAGGGGCCGAATTGTCTTTTTGTCTCTAGACAAATTCAGCCTCAATTCCTGCAACCTTTTGTCGCAGGACATTTTCTAGAAGTGACAGTTCTCAACATCAGTCTGTTCTGGACACCTCCACTTGGTTCTCAAATTATCTACCCCCGCGGGACACAGACCACATCTAAAGCCTTGCGACAGCAGAGGAGAAATAATTCTGATGTCTTCTAAACAGTGTTGCAGCTTCTATACAGCCTTCTCCTTTCTCAACAGCACAACATAGTAGATTCCTATTCAACTTATTACCCACTGTAAACCTCAGTCCCTCTGTACACATCCCGTTAACCAGCCAATTGCTCTTCCCCTGTAGTTGTGTACCCGCTTATTCCTGCTTACAGGCTCAGGAAGGGGAAGCAGAAGAGGCTGAGCAGAACAGTCACGAAATTACTTCTACACTAAATTTAAACCGCACGTATACAGATTGTTCGTCAAAGCCATTCTGGAAGTTTACCCAGCAGAAATAAGAAGTTTGCTCTGTGTTATCCTACTGAACATCTTCTGTCTTATCGTACCAGAAATTATGCTTGAGTGAACAGAAACGAAATTTTCACCCCAAAACGTTTCTTGAACTATGATCACATGAAGAGGTGCCACATCAGTAAAAGTCCTTTTACGCTTGCAGCACAGCAGTCACACCTGTTCCCTCAAACTATTAATAAAAGAAGCTTTTAAGATACTGGTCTTTTTGAAAAATGAGTATTTCCTGAGTCAATCAAAGACAAGAATTTTACAGTGGCAGCACGGCACATTATGAAGCTCTCTTGCCATCTGTAGTTTGACATTACTAAGCAATGGACAGCAAAACAGCATTTTCTCTAATCTCTATCCCTACTATTCCTTCTCCTTTCCTACAGTACTAACTCTACCATGGTACCGATACAGCCCTTTGCATGGCTGCAGCCTGAACTGCTGAACTGACAGAAACTCGCATAGGTACGAATATAAATATTTTTTTTTTGAGCCAGTTTGATTTCACAGTCCAGATGCTAGACATGGCAGCCCAAGTAACACTAGTACAACTGAAGAGGTGGTGTGAAGACCTAGAAAGGAGAGGGAGGCAGTAACATCCCAAAGGGCAGTATTATCGCCAAACCCCGTGCAACATCAAGGCACAGCGAGACCCTGGCATCGCTGACAGAGATGTTTCCACCCTGCCTTACAGCTCAGCGTCTCCCAGGCAGGGGTAGCAGCACTACTGGTCAGGCTGAACTAGGAACTAGGAATGCAAAGCTGAAACAACCTATGTTAGAAATATTCAGCAATTCTATAGAAGGGAAAAGAAAGGATGTTTAGGGATTTGTTTTTAAAGCCAAAGGTCATTCCGGCGATGCTATTTTCGTTGCAGCCCTGTGGCTTTACCGGCACCATTGAAGGTTGGTGGCCTGTGGCTCCAGGAGGGAAACCAGTTGTCAAGAGAAGGAACATCTGGAAGGCCTGCAGCTACCCAAGGCATGCCGTGGTGCTGCACCCCAGTGCTGGCGTGCACCACCCTCAGCAGAACCTCCATGTGAGCTGCTGTGACAAACCACCAGCCTGTTAGCATGAATGACCTTTGAAGACAAAGTACAGACAATAGCTTTTAGGTCTCATTTCATACAACACTGAAAGTCTCAACTTTAATAGAAGAGTACAAGATACAATAAATAAAGAGCAGACATTAAACTAACTCAAAACCAATCTACCTTTGTCCTGGACACCACCGGCACATCAGCCTTGCCTGTTTTAACATCAGCCTGGCCCAAGTATTCCTTCACAAGTTACAATTGTTGTTAAT
Organism: Chroicocephalus ridibundus; assembly: GCF_963924245.1. NCBI lineage: Eukaryota > Metazoa > Chordata > Aves > Charadriiformes > Laridae > Chroicocephalus > Chroicocephalus ridibundus. The sequence goes on from NC_086289.1 coordinate 19,422,231, forward strand.
AATATCTGATGTTACTTTCCAATACCTTGACTGAACTAAATTTCACTGTAGCGTGCTTCGCTTAGTGTCCCCATATCATTACATTTAGGGACACATTTACACTAGTTTCCCTCTGCTTTCCACTGACACATTCCTACCATTACTATCTCTTAAATCATTAACTTTCAATCACTAATCCAAGATGAGCAGTTATTTTACCTATGACAATAATCTATGGTATAAATTTGGTCTCTTCTAGGCTGATTGTAGGGGGACAAGCGCAGGAGAAGATCAGTTACAAGTCAGTCAGGCAGAGAAGATTCTAAGTGCATTTTCAGCAACCGTTTGATTAGGCTGAACAACTCATTATGATGAAATAAAGCCCAAAGAAAAAAAAAAAGGAAAAAGAAAAAAAACCAAACCATCAAGCTTACTAATTAATGACAAATACGCACTTATCTGCAATCGTTTCCTTAACATCAACCTCTTTCAGTCTTCAAAATATCATAAAACAGTTATTGTTTATGTTTTGGCAATACTCAGTCCTAATGAGGATTAAGAAATCATTATTCAAAGCGTTATACAAGCATAAATATACTCTGAACTGTGGCACAGGGCAAAAAAAAAAAAAAGTATTCAAGATGCAAGAATGGGAGCCAGGAAAACATTTCACAGTGGTCAGAAGAGGTCTGGACTGTTTGTTCACTGCCTGTCCTAACCTCTCCATAAGAGTAATATAGAAAAAGAAGAAAAAAGGGAGTGCAGCAAAGAGCCCAAGGAAACATACAGTAAGCACAGGAAGAGGGAAATGCATGGATTTTATGCATTACGACATATTTGATGCAGTCTCTGGACTGTTCCTCTCACACAGCTCTGCTCGGACAGCTTGTGTACCTTGTTTTGCAGGAGCCACAGCTTCATTTTAAGGTATGCAGTACTCAAGGTACACTTCTATAGACTGAAAAAGCAGGTGTGCGTTCTAAGGAATATACAATACACCTGACAAGAATCAAGAATATTAAGTCAAGAACATTAAAGTAGAAAATAGAGAAAGCACTCAGACACCTTGCCTTGTAACAGAATATGTACTAATAAAGAGAAATATACATTTTCCTTGGAAAAAACACGTTATCAATATGATTTCAGAAACAGACTAAAGTGAAATGTGATTGTTGGTGTTAATCCTTCAGGAAGAGATCTGTGAAGCCTGTAGGCTCCCTGGCTGCAGAAGGATTTTACCTGTGAAAGAGAATATGATCACATGTGCTCTGCCAATATGTGGGACAGCTGTCAGGGGCATTCAGAATTTTCCAAATGAAGCATGTATCCTTTCTCCAGAATCAATAGACTACGATATGAAGCAATTTGGCCAAGAACACGCAGAGAAAGCTTACAGATCAGCTTAGAAGTGAACCAGACCTCCTGAGATCCAGAGGACCAGTGTCCCTGTAAAGCGCTGCATAATGAGCTTCTTAAAAGTAACTTGCACCCTCGGCTCTAACAGCATTAACATTTACAGACTTTCGGCATTTGGCACGGTCAAACTCCAGGTAAGTTTTGCCAAACCAATGTTTTTGAAAGATACACCCTGGAAAGACAGATGTTCTTTATTTCTTATCTGACAGCACACTGCATCATACTTTCCGTAAAGACTGATGAAGAAGAGACAGTCTGTAAGAACATATCCATGCTTCGTATTATTGAAAGTTATGCTTTCTTAATATTTTTTAAATGAAAATAAAATTTAATAGAAAATTTACTGGTTGAGAAAAAATAACCTTTAGCTACTTCAAAAAAAAAAAACCAAACCAAAACAGTTTCACTTTTGGCATGCCTTGGAAAAAAGTTTTCTTGAGCTTTAAATATGCACTTTTAGAATTGTTGCATTTTTTAGCCTTTGAAATAGGGAGCAGAGTTAGCTTCATTTGAAACCACGATTTGCGACAGCGTCGGATGGAAGTCACGCAACTCGCTAAGCTCATCGTCTCCTTGCTTTCCACTTTGATTAAACTCCCCGATCATTCACGGTGGAATGGTGGATTATTTATTTTTTCCAAGAAGAAAATGCAAGAGATCGTTACATCTGAGCTGTTTGTCTGACACTTACGGTCAACATGAGATCAGGGAAGGGAGAGTCAGAGACTGACTGGATCTCTGAACTAGACCTCGATACGTGTTCGTTAGCAGTACCTGTTATTATTACACTTAAGGGGATATTCTGTTTCCTGTGTACTTTGCCTACCATGCCTGTGTCTGTCAGCTACAAGGGCAATTACTGGGGTCACTGCCATTTGCAGAACATCATTGTCCCTGTCTCCCGGAGTGTCTATATACGTTTATTTCAATAAGAGTCATCTAGGATGAAAATAAACAGCATTTTCCATTTTACATAGTAAAAACAGAGCAATTATAAGAATGAAACTGTCATAAATCAAAGCTTTTAGTAGCAGAGCAGCAGCTGGGGAAATATGCATATGCACACACACAAATGTTTAATTCCAAATACAAAAACGTTCTTTAGAGAGGGAGAAAACTGCTGACCTATATTGAACTGACCATCAGCAGCTGATACTGAATTTCTCTGATTAGGAGTTTTGTGCAAATTGGAAATACTGGTCATATTGAAATGAAACTGTTGGGGCGAGAATAACATTTTCCTTAATTATACTGAGACACTTTTGTAAGAAGAAAAAATTTTTTGCAGGTAAATCTTAGAGCACAGAATGCAATGATGTAAGGGAGAAACATTCTAGGGAGATTCTTTTTCTAGTCAAAGAAAACAACAATTACCTTTATTTCTTCATATTTTATGGGCACCGTATCAGGACAGATCTTGACAAACAAGCCTCCCAAACAAGTTTGATCAAGGGTACTACAGCAAAGGGAGACTACAGGGTGCAGATGTGTTGCGTTGACCAACACAGGGATCCTTTTTTGTCTTGTTTTTCAGTCAGCTGCAGAAACTATGTTAACTGAAAACGCTGCCCAAGCCTGTCAGATGTCACCCAGAGGAGAAAAGGACATACAAAGAGAAAGTCGCTAATGCCTGTAGCCTTTTGTTTAGTCAAACAACTGAATGCTTCCGAGATAAGTATCAGTGAGACAGGCTTTGGCAATTTATCCCTTGCATGCTCATATTGTGCTAGAAACCGTGCTGAAAAATTCAGTAAAGGCTACAAACCCCCCCGTATGTGGTTTCAGCTTTGCACTGATAATAGTTATTAACTCCTCAGGCTATGCAGCATCTGACAGAGTGATGTTTACCACTGCCTCGCTTCCTTATATATTCAATACATGCTTCATAAGGCAACATCTGCTGTGCCCCATGGATATACCATACACGCATTTATATTGAGGTTTTAAGATACATAACCTGGCTTGAAAATGCAATTAATTTACCACTCAAAGCACAAGTATGTCTCAGCATTTCAATCTTCCTTCTAGAGTGCAGTCCCTGAATACTTTTTCTTCAGAGAGAAGGGAGGAAAAAAAAAAAAAAGAGAGAAAAAAATCTTACATGGATTCTTCAACCAAAAAGGATTATGAAGTGTTTTTAAGCACATTGTCTATTAAATATTGCAGTGATTGTTGATTTTCATTTCTGCAATATAAGCTAGTCAGGAAATCCCTTACTTTCACACCAAAGGGTAGATACTTCTAGGCACTTGTCTCAATACTTCTATGCAGAAATCTCTATTTTTTCCCATACATGTTCTCCTGGATGTATCTAAGGTTATGGTCTGACTGAAAGACGGCTAGGAGGAAGAGGAGAGTAATGACAAGAGGAGGAAATATTTTCACATGCCAGACACGTTCAAAGGTTACCCTAGTCAGTGTTTCCCCAGTAGCAGGACGCTTCGGCTTGCCCTTGTTAGGTTACTCCGCATACACTTAGTTCACACTCAATCCTGCACATCAAAAGAAAAAATTTTTAGGAAGTATCCACATCACACACCACATCGTTACTGATTCTTAAATATCTACTGACTCGCCTCACCACTTGCCATCTTTTATGCTTCTGCAGGCTGTAGTAAATTCAGATAACGGATAATAAGCCAAGGTACGCACCTCCTGGCCCTGAGCAGCTACTGTTTAAAAATAGGCCAGAAAACATAAAAATAGATGTTATGCTTAGAATAAACATTGTTTCATGCTTTTCTTATTCTTCCTCCTGTTAGCCTTTCAGCTTGAAAACAATTTCCAAAAGCATTCCTAAAACCATTAATAGCAGACTAGAATGCAGCAAAAGTGGTCAAATTACCTTCACCACCTCTCACCCAACACATTGCATCCCTCTACTCAATTTACATTGCACGCCAAATAGCAACTATTTTGGAAGGTACTGCAGCAAGGAAAAATGCAAACAGCAAATATAAACAGAGGAAGTCAAAGAGCTGTAGGAAGAAGAGAATATCTTAAGGGTATTTCAGACAGCAGGCAGCTTTCTGCTCTCCATTTTGCTGCAAGCTCACACGAACACACACACGGAGAAAGGAGGAAGATGGACACATCCAGCCAATAAGCTCTAGCTGAAGCCAAACACAGAGTCATAATCACAAGGACTGGACACCCACACATCTGAAGAACGTTTTCAGCTGTCACAGTAAAACATTATTTAGATCAGGATTACACAACCATTCTTCCATCACTGAACTGTGGAATACTCTTGGATTCGCTACAAGCGTGGATGTTTTACTGGGGTTAGACAAATTCCTCAAAACAGACACAGGAAAGCAAGCCAGTAGAATATCTAATGATTGAAACATGATACAGAGCTCATGCCAATGACAAATTTTGCCTTCATAATTTCCACAACTTTAAGTTATGAATTAACTCATTCCTTTACTCCCGCAGCTTTCCTCAGCTACCAGACTACATCTTGCATTAGAACTTGCACATTAAAGAGTCTGACAAACAATTGTCTTTTCAACATTACATCGTATGTTGAAAAGTATATGTTAGTTGTACTTATATAATCAGTCTCCTTTATCTTCTAGATATTTCTTAAGCTAGATCAAAACTAGCAATACATTTAAAAGTCTAGAAGTTCTATACAGCTGTATAAGTGAACCTTAATGAAGTTTCAGTTTTCTTTCAGTGAAAAACAAAACACGTACTTTTTTCTTCCCATTAACAATATCGCCAAGCTATATGAATAGGAAAAAGTAATATGCTCCCTTTCTTCTAACACAGCACTAGAATATTAATCTTCTTTCCAGTGCATTATAGAGCTGTTCTGTTTTCTTCTTTCTTCCACGTAGGGAGGAAGGAGCACTGGAAAAAGCTTCCTTGCCTGCCTGCAGGTCTCAGCCAGGAAACCCAGCAGCATCATGAGTGCTGACAGCACCAATTTCCCCATGGACTTCTGCTTGCCAAAGGACCACGGGACAAGACGATAACTGCATAGAGCACTCCTCGCCCAACAGAAAAACCTGAGCTTTATCCTAATGCTGGCAAAAACCACTCTATGCTGCTACTTCACCAACAATTATTTGATCCTTATTGCTTTAAGCTCACAACTGTCAAAGTTGTTAGCGCTGCTTCAGTCAGCTTCTCCCGAGACACACGTGGTCTCCGCGCACAGAAAAGACCTGTGTCTTGGATCAAGAACCCAAAGATAAACAACTGTTTAAAACTTACACATAACAGTATAGAATAACACTATAAAACTGTCTCAGCCAGAACCAGGGCTCCCCCAAGAGCCCTAAAAGCTTAGATCAGAAGGTTTTTGGTGCCTGGATCTAGAGAAGAGGACTTCTTAGGGCTTCAGTTTTCACAGCTTGCAGTCAGCTTGCCAGACAGGCTGTTAAGAAATCAGCCAGCCCATGCTTCCCTTCCTTGCGCTGAAAGACTGCTGAGCTGACAGCAAACAGGAGCTACCGCCACGATTCACTCATTTCCATAGAGCACGTAGGTTTTTAAGAATTATCACAAACATTTTTGCGATTAAATAACATTGGTAGAAAATATTTCACCTGGCCAAACTGAAAAACAGGGCTCAGCATTCTCTTTTTTTTAAGATGTAAAGGTCAATTATGATAACATTAGGAAACATAAGGTCAGCTCTACATCTATTTCAGTTTATACAGGCTGAGATCCTCCCGCTTTTCCCACTGGCTCAGCTAGAAGTCAAATCCCATGCAGAAGCCTTCTGCAGTTGTTTCCATCATTTAAAAAAAAAAAAAAAAACACAACCAAAAAACCAAGATAAACAAATCCCACAAACAGCCAAACAAAAACCCCCCACCAGAACACTTCTTTATTTTCAGCATTGTACTATAATGAAGGGTGATGCAATGCATGAGTGCACCCACCTTGTAGGTCAAACTTGGAGAACCTGAGTTCATCGGTAACAGTGACTGATGTCTAGCTAGTTTCCTAAAGAACTAGAAAAAACACACAGTGTGATCTACAAGTATAAAAAAAAGCCTTTAACTATAAGCATTAACTACTTCCTGACAAAAAGTTTTCCCAAAAATCTTAATTGTGATGTTGTAATCTAATTCATTAATATCCATAGTATTCATTTAACACCTTGAAGTGATCTGTGGAGAAACACTTTAGAAGACAACATTAATGGAAGACTTTGCCTTATTTTTCTAGGTAACAGTTGCCATAGATGCATATTTCCTAAGCACTAACTTTGTTCCTTTTAAGAAGTTTGGATGATATGAAACATCGTGAAAATTATACTGTATTTTTAATACCCTTAAAAGCAATGTCTTCAACTAAAAATAACAGAATATAGGATGTCTACCAGAACCCACTCTTGGAATTCTTAAATACCAGGGCATGACATTTTAAAGTGGCATGTATTGAATAACTTTATAATTTATTTTTTTAGGAAATCACTAATATAAATCTAGACCTCTGCATCATTAAATAGCATGCCTCAAATATGCCTTTATTTTACAAGAAGCATTGATATTTACACTTCTGTTTATGAGCATATGCAGCCATCATAATTCTTTAGAAGCAAAATGATGGCACGTATTAGAAAATCAACATCGACAGTAGTTCCTAAGACATCCAATATCAGACTATCATAACAGTCTTTAAATATTATAGCAATACAGGAAGGGACTACTGAGATCATGAAATTGAGATGGTATCAGCATTTGTTCAAGGAGGCTAATACTTATTTCAGAAGAACAGAAGATCTGCTCCATGCACTGCACACTCTGCTTGTTAACGTTCTCTCATCCGCTGCAAATCTCGACAATGGGGAAACTAACCCACAAATACTTCGATGGTTTACAAGGCATCTGTTGTAAAGCCAAACACCAAAGTAAGTTTTTCTAGTATGGAGACACAGTGCAAACAAACAGCGCGCAAGCAAACAGGCTAAAATAAAGCACATGAATTCAATTGTTTCCTACAGTCTTCCTTTTCTCGTTATAGGAATGGTTTTGGTAAGTCAAGGAAAGGAGCTTGTGCACTTGAAAACAGAACAGTAACACAGACTTATTACTTATAAAACACATGAAGCAATATTTTAGGAATAAAACAGCGTACTTAATATCAGCTGCCTGAAAGCAAAGCAAGAGAAGTATCACTTTGACCCTTACTTATAGGATTCAGTATGAGAATCACTTTCAAAAAATGTTACTATGCATTCTGGACTCCAGGACAGCTCGTTCAAGGAAGATCATGCCTTGGGAGAAAAAGACCACAAAGTTGGTAACTACACAATATTTGGGAAATAAAATGTACTTTTAAAATAGACTAGGTCATTTTTCAGAATGAAACAATTTCATTACCGAGTGCTGTATTCTTGTAGTTATTTCAAATACATTTAACTTCAGTGGTGATAATACAATTTGGAACTAGCTTTTAAACATCAGTCCTGTATGCACTTGAAGGCACACAACTGATCCCGTTACCCTCTATCCAGCCATGTCTCGTTTCCATCTGCAGAAAATAAGCAAGTACAGATATGAAGATGTGAACAGGGCTGACACTTGACTGTTGGGCCTATCTCCATGATCACATTCATCATTAATGTATCAAACACACTACATTAACTTACCATACATTAGCATCGTTCAGAGCTTTCATCACCTAGACAGAAATTTAAATTATCGCCTGTCTTCCTTCTACTTAAGTAAATATGAAGGCACCTGTCTGCCTTTCTGTGGAGGGGCGGAAGATATAAATGCATTCAGCTTTTCTCATCCTACACACTGTACAGCAGCAAGGATTTACCTTAAAATTTATCAAAGAGACAGCTGATAGCAAATTTATGAACTAAGAATGGCTTAGCTTATACACTTCCATTCGCACTGAAGAGATGCTGCCCTCTGATGCTTCCACCAATATTCTCTTTACCAGTCTCTCCACTAGTCGACTACTGTCTTTGACAGATAATTCTTATTCTCAATATCTATCCTATTTAAGGCCAAAATATCAAGATAGGTACAACACAATACCAGCAACCAAGAGATTTCCCCTAGTGATTTTTTTATTTTTATATATATATATACATACACACACACAGACACAATACGCACAGCAATTAAAGATTTTTAAGCCCTGGGGTTCAATCCTAGATTTCAATCTAGCAACTCTTATCTGCAGTAACCTTGCCAGTCTTTACCAATCTCAGAGGAGCATTTGGGGTTTTTTTACTAGACAGCTCAACAGGACAGTGGAAATATATATGTGTGTGTATGTGCACGTGTATTATACGCATAGTTACAAAATAGTGTACTGCTATCTTCTTAGTAATGCATCACTTCATAACATATCAAGAATTTCAAGACAGCTAAAGAGATTAGAAAAGCATTAAGCAGTTCCTTGGGCAACTTAAGCTAGTTGTAGAGTCACAGATCACATTTGCAATCTTGGGTCACCAGAGGTACATTGTGTCAGTACCTCAAAATTAACATCTTAAAGGGGTTGTACAGGTGTGTCCTGGTTTGAGGTAAAACAGAACCTATTTTCTTTTCCATAGTTTTACTTTTCAGATAAACTTCTTCTAACTAACTGAGCTCTCTGAAGTTAATGGCATAGTTTTCAGACAATGCCTGCCTCTAGCAGAGAGAAGGTCTGCTTACACTTATTGCTGTAATAACCAAGGTCAACTAACTTTGTTATTTGCCCTGTTGAAGGGTTGGAAGTAGAAAAGCACAGAGGGAGGAGCAGACAAGGCAGGGGACCCAAAACTGACCAACAGGGATCTGTACAAAAGCTGAGAGACCAAAGGGGTCAGAGCCTCTTTCTTCAGTGGCAGGTGTCCAAGGAGGACTCTGTTTGTCTGCCTTTGATCCCACTCCGTGCGCTCCTGAATCCAGTTCCTGAGTTCAGCTCCCACCCTCCACAGAGTCCAGTCTGGGACTTCCCCAGTGCCTACCAGTGGGAGCTCGATATGGTTTTGCATATACTTCGTTATTTTCTTATTAATAATAAAAAGATATCAATTATTATCTCATTGAAGTAGTTTAGTTTCTTTTCAACTCGTCTCTCATTTTCTCTCCTCTCTGAAGGGGACAGAGGACAAAGAGAGCATCTGTCTTTCATTCGAGTGGCCCGTCCAGCCCAAACTACAACAAAGCATCTCAAATGCAATCACGCTTCACATTTACACGCCATTTTTATTCTTTCAGTGGCCATTCAGATGGTAGTGTTCAAAACTGACGCTGTCAAACAAGTCATGAAACAGTTGGAGAAGGGATGGAAGTCTTTGCTTTTGTTCACAGTGCATTATTTCTTATGTTGATGTATAGGAAGTAAAAACAAAAAAGCCCTTTGAAAGACTCTTGAAAATTTTTAAGGATGCCAGTGAAGCCATTCTTCATGGATTAAAGCATTTGTCTTTTCCTGAGAGAGATTTTAGTGATGTATTATTCAACTTCTCTCGCTTTAGTACCAACAGTAAATCCAACATTATGCATTGTTAACACAGTAATTACACTTTCCACTTCATAAACCAGCATGTCATCATCTCGAGATCTGCACCATCTGGAGGGCCAGCTGACAGCAGAGTCACCTGGGATCCAGCAGGAAGCCAAGCTCCAATCGCATGCCTCGCTCACATTGCATTATACAAGCAAATAACACATTTCGTCAAGCCATTCATAGTGCCTTGTATTGAAAACAAATTTCGTCAATTAAAATACAACTATGAATGCTCATTCACTTAAAACAAGAAATGAATTATTCATACTTTAACATTCCTTTTTCCAGACATTCTTTGTCTCTTCTCATCTAGAATCATTAGAAGTAGCCTCGACTCCCAGATGAAGGAAGGCTCTGCATGTTCTTATTCTTTTTGGTATTCCTGATGGAAAATAAGATTTTTTTTCAAAAGGACCTGCATAACTTAGAAACAGAATCTACTTCTGGAATTGGAACAGGGGCACACAGGCTGAATTAAATATTCTGGATTATTATACTCCCTTGTCAATAACAGATCTGGGAAATAACAATACATCCAAAAGAGTTACCTCCTGCACCCTGAATGCCTCCCCAACATTGCAATCTTCATGTCAATAACCAAAAAATTAACAAACCCTACTGGCAAGTTTTGAATCCTGCTGTAAGACAGTTTGACATTTCTGTATTTTTTTAATAACGACATGAAAAGTTATCATCATAACATACTTCCCAGTAGGATAAATCAATTAATAACTAAAAATAAAAAATCAGATTCAGAATTTGTCAACCCGTGCCTCTTTGGAACCCACATGATCTGCAAAAGCAGCTGTTATTATGCATGTTCTGGAAAATTAACTAGATTCCTCTACATATGCTTCAGTTGACAGTATAGCTTCTTTTTTTGTCCTCCTATTCTTCAAGTTCTGCATAAGACTATAAGAAAATTTCCTACGTGAAAAGCTTTTAACTGGCAAGTTCTGCTAAGCATGAAGAAAGTGTTGGAGTTTAGCCTTAGGTTACACCTAATTCACGAAATAATTTATGCTTTGGATTTTTAAGCTGATATGACTATATCCAGCCAGGAGTTGACCAAGCAGAAGCCAGAGAACATCTTTTATGACACTCATAGAACACCACTGAAAATTTATACCTGACCTAAAGGACATTGAAACATAGGAAGAATCTCCTTCCTAATCACTGAAGAGACCTGAACACACTAGTAATGATTTTAGGGTCAAAGTTATTCAGTTCAAACCGTAACTATTTGCTCCTACACATTATCAGTCACTATCCGTATTAAATAAGTCCTGTCTGTGTTTATAAAAGAATCGTGCACACTGATCTTTGCCCCAGACTGCTTATAACTTCTCAGTATCAGCAAAATTACTCTTAACTTCTTAAGCTTTACTGTAGACCAACTATTTCCAACATCCCAATAAATTCTCATCTCCTCCAAAAGCTGAGAACATCTCAGCTCAAACTGTGCAGCTTAATTAAACATCAGGAACTATTGCTAAAAGTTAAATACTTGCAAAAGCAAGATTTCAGAAACCACGATGGTCAGGACTGCATTACAGAGGGAGCTCCTTGCTGGGACAGGAATAGCCTGATATTAAACAGAGATGAACGCAAATAGACTGGTATAGCCATGCTTTGAACAAATATACTACCCAGAATAAACCAAGCTATAGTAATAAGGTTGGGGTTTTTTTGTATACCTGCAGCTTCATTAAGAGTTTCGTGAGCATAGGAATATTGATCATGATTTACTGAGTTTCCCCTAGGGAGCAGAAGGTAAAGATGAGGATATTGTCATTTTTCCAGAGTCACTCACAGCATATGCAAACAATTCTCTTGGCCAAAGAGGTATCAACTTTTTCTACAGAGCTCACAGCAGAAGCTTCAAGTAAGGCAGACTGCTGACATGTTGCATTCCCCTCTGATTCTCAGCGGGATGTCTTTAGTACAATTTCTTTTCCAGCCCTTCGGCAACCCAAGGTCTAAGACCACAAGGCAAGAAAGAGGTGAGACCGATTACCTGGTTCTCTTGTACATAACTGCTCTGCAACACGGAGCTTGCACTGTTCCCAAGGAAGGGTATTTCAACCTTTACCAACTGTGAGAGCAAGGTTCCCCCATGATTACATTACTTCTTACCATATGGATTTTCCTCCCTAGCACACCACTGTGATTCAAACTCCTTTAAAAAAAAAAAAAACCCAAAACCCTGGGGTGAAAAGCAAGCGATCCATCTCACGACCAGTCCTATTTTCCTGTCTGCCTTCTATCCCTGCTAACATATACACGTGTCACCACCTCTAGAAATTGCTGGAAGCAAGCTCATCGCTGTAGTACGCTCTGCCCAACATACTCACTGCCGACAGCTCTTACGAACAGCCCTGGGGAACTGTACGGTCCTCCGCTCTGAGCCTGCAGTGTTATAGCAAGAGCTTATTTTAAGGGCAAGATGTTTTCAGTCAAGCAGCCATTATCCCAGAAATCATTCTACTCAATAACTCTCTTGAATAATAGAGGTGTTTGTTTATTACTTTTCAACCTTAGGTTTTTCCTTAAGAAAAAAAAAAGTTCCATCTATTAAGTTTCATTCAATTTGGGGGGGGGGGCGGGGACGGACACAGATGGTGGGACGGGACAACTACTTTGAGAAACAGAGTGAATAAATGGCAATTTTGGTCTGCTTTTTTGATTATGGGTTCTATAGAAGTGTAAGATGAAAAAAGGAGGAGAGGAAGGGAGAATCTAATGATGTTACCAGACAGACATGTCTTTATTGCAGACTAACACCTGGTGAATTAATAAGTCACAAAGAGACTCTCAACTAAGCTGGATGTTCAGAAAACTTTTAGTCATAGATGTGATAGAAAATAAACAGGGGAAAAAAAATTTAGAGACCTCAGTCTTCCGATACATTCACTAATATTGACATTTCCTATAATATTTATTCCACCAGCTCAGGGCTTACTTTTCATGTTCCTAGTTTGTCTTTGGCATCATATTCAAGACAAGCAAGATTAGTCAGTTATTAAAAATAGAGAAGAATGCAGTCTTGGGCAGAAAGCAGTCTTCATATTAAGCATTTGCTGAATATTCAAAACAAGAATAAGGCCGATAGCAAGACGGGTGCCCAAGAAATACAAAGTAACATTGAAATTCCTTAGAAGTTATGATTCCTGACCTCCTTCTGTATAACTCAAAAATCTGAAGGGTTACAGTAGATAGGTTATTGACCCTGGATGTTCCAGGTACAGAACTTTTTACATTAGATTTAGTGAATTTTCATCAGTGAGAACTGTGGTGGAAAAAGACTACTGGGCAGATTTAGGAGGAAGAGGTGGAGACATGCTCTGGTAAAACCAGAGCGCACCATTAGATCTTTTCATAGGTTACCTTTAACATTGTAAAAAAAGTCTTTCTAATGGAGTATACCACAGGGGGGGGAAAGTAAAAAAAAAAAAAAAAAAAAAAAAAAAAATCACATTGCAGCCAGCTCCACAGATCCCATTAAGACAGTCATTGCTTTACATTAATAGTCCCTTTTCAGAGAAATAACTGTTTTGATAATGAATGAGAAAAGCCTTAAATTACACTGAAGGTTTTTTATAGAGCTGTGATTTGCCATGGTAATTAAATTTTACAAGAAAAACTCGCTACATTTTACAACAACTAGATGGCACTGTCCAAATAAACGGTTATGTTCATGCTCATTTATCTGCTCGTTAGACTGAGTTTTCTATTTGTTTAAGCAATTAGTTATATTTAGAATAATAATTGGCAATCTTCACGAGAAGAATTTGAAATAGGGATTTTTGTAATAAGAGATCCTTTGATAAAACAAAGGCTAAACCAAATTTCCTCCAATTTCGAGTATTGACATAGAAATTCCAGCCTGACAGAGCTCCATGGCAAAATTCCCAGGTGACTCGAGCAGAGCCAGGGTTTGACTCATGATGCCAGTGTTCATTAGTAGGATTATATAAGTTTACCCAGCCTTTGGCTTCTTTTAGTCCCTCTCCCCACCACAATAAAACACAGAAACGATTATAATATTGAAAGCAAGAAAACCATTGACATCACCCAGAACACAGCGGAGTTTGATCATGTTCTCTCTCCAGTATAAGTAAGGCAAGGTTCCTAGCTACTTTACTGGCAGCGCTGCTCAGCATTTTGGAAACTGCCTGTTAGGAAGAAGACAGACAACATAATGAATGAACCGCCAGAAACAATTTTCAAAAGCCTTCAAGCAGCAATCTGTACAATGGGATGGAACAAAAGAAGCTGGCACTTCTGGAAGGCCTGAAATTAGCAACGTGAGAGGTATTTTTGAAGAATAAATGTATCGTCTCTATTATTTTTCATATTTTGTGTCTATTTTATATACTTATGAACTTACATATAGGTTAGATTATTGCCTAGTGAGTAATACAGCAAACAAAGGACGGCATTTGATGCCCATGCACAGGATTTGGGAAAGCACTAACAGCAGATAGCTCCCCTTGGCGACAGGCTGACTGGATTGTTAAGTGTCCATCATCTTTAGCAGGAAAGTTTTATTCTATATTAACTTCCAACTTGCATACTTCAAAGCACAAAATACAGTCTCATGAATTGTTACAGTTATGACACACTGCTACTAAAAATTACAACACACCCACTAAAAAAGGTAAACTCAATTTAAAAAAAAAAAATCAACATAAACCTTAGAAAGGTAAATAACAGCTGCAATTCAGTCCACATTGCTCAATAGACCCCATCTCTTGTCACAAGCCTGCCACAGAGACACACAAACCACCCCCAGAACAAGAAAGGGCTTTGTGGATAGTCTTGACGGTCAGGCACAGGGAGGTCCCCAGCTCCCACGGTCACAACGCTCGCCAGGAAAACATACCATGCCTAATTCAGCGAGATAAAGCAGAGGAGGGAAAACCTGTAAGGTATTATAATGGTACTGTTATATTTATACAATAACTTTAGTTGCTCCACGGATAATAAGTATTGATCAATTTTGAGCAGCCAATCGTTGCTCACTGAAGTTTTGCACTGATCACTGACTGTGGCAAGTTTCCCAAAAACACGGAGTTCCTCTTTCTAAAGAGGACACTAGTAGTAGTGCTGTCCCCAGGTATCTAGAAGTCCCTCAGTTGAGGTAGTCGTGCATGTTGACAGAGGTATGAGCTGGGTTCCTTCCTCTGCTTGACTGGATTTGATCCCACATCCTCTCTATCCTGGAAGTGCCCTGACCGCAGCGATGCCGTAAGGTGTCCTGGCAAAATCTGCTTTCAGTATCAATGCTTCGCCTTTATGCTTGTTTACCTTCCCCAAACATACACATGTTGTCTAATAAAAGATATTTTTTCTGTATGCAAGCCAAGGTCTGTCAGGAAAAAAATTAAATACATAATAAAAAGCACTGGAGCAGAGAGTAAAAACCTTGTGTCCTATCTTGAGAGTGCATCCTTGCCAGCAGGCTGAAAAGCTATTCTTCTCTTGTTTTATCTCATCAGTTATTTAATTCTTCCACACAAGTTAGGACAGCTCTAACAGAAGGTTAGGGCACCCTCCTGGGCACTGGAAGGAGATGATTTCAAGTCCCCCGCTTGCCAGGTGGGTACCTTTGCTACCGGGTTATTACACAAAAGAGCAGCCTGTTCCTCCAGCACGGCAAACATAGATCTCAGTTGTCTTTTCTTGCAAATGCACCAACATAAGTTGTTCCACGTGCCACGAGAACTGTTTTTTACGCCAGTTCAGGACATAAAAATAGATTGATTCAAATCTGTTTTGAGTTACTGCCTTTGATTTCTTTTCCTCCACCCCACAGCAGATATAATGCTGCTGAGGGGCGAAGGAAAATAAAAACGTTTATTCCCATAGCCCCACTCACAGGACCCATGCAAATTTCTCTAATGAAACAAAACCCAGTTGGGTCTGCTGAGGTCTCACAGGAGAGCTGCGAGCCAAGGACTCAGAGTACAGTGAATACAATTTTATGGGAAAGAACAGGCACAGGCCTGTGAGCTAAAAAGTTGTATCCACACAGAGGCCACACAAAGGCTCAAAGAAACAGCTTGCCCTCTACCAGACAAATCACATCACACCGATTTGCTTCACTAATCCTTTTACAAACCACATGCTTTCAAATGCGAACACGGTGAACGTTTTAGGGGAACTCTGCTAAGAGTATCCATAAACCAAATACTTCAAGATATTATGTAGATCGCAAATTATTTGCATTTTGATTGACTAATCAGCTTCCTGAATGGAGCTCTCTGTATACTATGATTGCTGTCTTGATTGGAATTCAGCTTTCCCAACCTCCTCTATTTTAATAAAGCCATATATATGTCTTGAATAACAAATATTCTGGAGCTGTTGCCGTGATTGCCGAGTTGGTTTTTCCTTTAAGTTAAAAAAAATAATCATGTGTTGTCCAAGATCGGTAAAAGCTTTTATTTGATTGTGTTTAAAATTAAACATGGTCATATTTAGGCTGGCAACTCCTGTGACACGTTCACAGTTTGGAAAGCATCTGAAAGCTTTTATTTAAGAAGAGTGAATTTTCAGTTTGTACTTGCTTCTGCTCACAGCCCAATTCCGAGGTCCTTTGACTCAGCTCTTGTCAGAAAGAAGAGAACGTTAATCTAGCAGCACTGTTTTCAAATAACCTTCTCTCCTTGAAAAACAATGGCTTTGTAGGAGCAGCAGGCAGAGTGACAAGTGTTTGAAGTGAAATGGAAATGAAATGAGAGTTCCTACTAGCTCTAGGCACCAGGAGATCGAGAAACAGTCTGCACTGAAGAGCTTAGTGGCTCTGGTAAACGGGCTCTTGTTGATTTATCACAACGTTCCCCGCTGTTTACGAGGATATTGTTCATCTCCCTGAGAAAAGTTACCCTCATGCCAGGGCGAATGCTACCTAAGCAAAGCACACCAAGAAATATACACCAAATCTGCTGGAGCATGCTGGGGAAGGGGCAGGGACAACTGTACCAGTCACAACAGGTAAGAGCTAATTTTCTTGATGGGAGAGAACATTTATGATATAATTTGCATTTGCACAAAGCATTGAGTCGATACGTAGACTCCCTTTCCCTTATTGATCAGTCAAGTTACAAATAAGTAAATAAATAAATCAGTAGTTTAACAGTACCGCTGTCACCACCTCTCACGGATGCTCAGACTACTGCTGGGCTCACATGGGTGAATCCCTGCACCCGCTGAGCAGAATCAGGGAGATGATTCTGCACAAAGGAGAACCTGTTGTAGGAGCAGAATCGGGGACATGCCCATCTGATGTACTTTGCTCAGGCTTAGGGCGATGCAATGGAGATGCACGTGACACAGTGACTGCAGTGTTAGCAAAGCACGAACCCACCCCTGCAATTTTCAGAAATGCAGAGGGGATAGAGAGGATGGACTGAAGGGCTCTCGGCACTCTGATTTTTGCACAAAAGTTTTTGAAAAGAAAAATACTGTGTTTTTATTTTTTGTCAGGAAAGAATTAAATGGACACAGTCTGTCTAAAGCTTGAAAGCAGGGTGAAGGAGAACATCTTCTACCTAAAAATTAACGAAAAACCCCACCCCACATTCACAGTAGACAGCTTTTGTTCATAAAACACCAGGTAAATTTTTACACCAATGAAGGAGAAACTTCAGGCTGGATCCTTCTTTGTAGGACACTGATAAATGCAACCAAGTATGTGGAAAACACGGATCATTATCCAAGATATAAATGTATACCCAGATCTAATATCACAATGTCACCAACTTAAAAGCTACTCTATAGATGCTTAATTTCCCACACCATAGCCTACAACCAGCAGCCCTTCACAGCTCTCTTCTGCATGCTACAAACCTTGTGAGCTCCAACTTTCAGATTCTTTCCTGTGCCATCTCTCCCACGGGAAGCCTAAGTCCTATTCCTCTGGTATCCAAAAAAACCGACCAAAACCCCCAACCAACCACCAAAACAAAATAACACAACTTATTTCTGTCCTACCTTTGGTCATGCAGCTGTCCCTGCTGCCAGTACAGTGGGGCTGGCTTAACTAGCTCTTCTCTCTCTCCTGGAGACCTACTACCTGACGTTCTTAAGGAAAGTAGATGGATCGTCTTTCTCAGTCTTTGTTTTGCTAAGAAACAAACCGGGTATGGAGTGGGGAGAGGAGCTTTTTCACCAGGTCATGGCAGTAGCACCTGTAGCATCTCCTTTCAGAACAGTGGAGACATCGAGCAGCTTCTGAAATTTGGTTTGCATCATGAAAATTTAGTTGTCAATTTTCGCTGCAAGTGAAGCTTTTGTCCACATAGTCTAAAGGAAGTCACAGGGAAAGACCAGGGTAGGAAAGGAGAAAGCAGTGTAAAAAGGGAAGAACAGATCCTAACTGATACCAAGTTATTGCTTTAGGTCCTTTTGGGGTATCTCACAAAAAGCTAGGAAGACGAAAAGGAAAAAACACAAGTAAGCTCAAGTGTAGAAAGACAGACACAACAGCTACACGGCTCATCTGTATTAGAGCAGGACCAAGCTGCTCCATGACAATATGTAGAAAAAGAAAAGAACAAACAACAGAAAAGAGTGCTAGAAGCAAAATATTTTCATGAAAATGGGAGCTTTCTCCTCCCTTCTCTATTAGTACTGAGGAACACATCTGGCTTTCCTCACCCAGCATCGCTGTTGGGATAGAAAGACAGCAGTTAGAAAACACCATATTCTAGGAGACAATTCAGAAGGGGAAATTATATGCTGCATGTAAGGAAAAGCTAATTAAGTAAAAGCTGAGAAAAATAACAAAAGGTTCTATTCTCAGCAATTTGAAATAACACAAGTGACACTGAACAAATTAGTCACAGAAACAAGAGATGACCGGTTTTGGTTGCAAGAGAGCTTTTAAAAACCACTCTCAAACATCTGCTGTCGTTATATGATCACTAAAGCTGGAGAAAAATCTTTCCTTCCAGAACCACTTTGCTACATGGTAGTTAAATTACAGATGTTTCTTTAATTTTTTTACAGCATACCTGGATTCTAAAAGGAATGAAGTTGTCATTGAGCTATTTTGTGTTTGGGTTCTTTGTTTGTTTTTAGTTTCACTATTAAGATTTAAGTCTTTTTCCTTCAAAAAATTGATGAAAGTTTTCATAACCTTTGCCTGGCAGCTCTCCTCAAGGCCATGGCAAATTAAGTACAAAAAGCCTTTTTGGATGACACCAGTAACGACACGTGGAACCAAGCCAGCCGAGAAGGCAAACAGAACGCTAATTGTGGAAGTGTAAATTGTGTGAACAAAATGACAGACTTGTGTTTATTAACACTTGTCTACGCTTGGAATTTTATCAGAATAGTTATCCCAGAATAACTGTTTTAGTTGAAATTAAAATAACTATTTCAGAATAATTACTGAGAAGGTTCTTTTGGCATATTTCAAAATATAAGAAAAACCTCAGCTCTTTGAATCAGTTTATTACGATAGAAGATAAACAATTATTATTTTTTAATTCAATGTGTTTGCACATCCTCCAGTACAAGATTACCATTCTATTACAGCCTTTATTCATCCACTGATATAACAAGTAGCGAGACTTTCTGTAAGGGCTTACTAAAACGCACAAGCCGAAAATATAAAATAATTTCAACAGTAGAAAAAAGGCTGAAGAAAGCTTAATAAGAGTTCAAAAATATTTTATTTTACAATTGAGCTACTGAAAAAACCATGTGCATCTGGCATGTCTTCTCTCCCACCAGATCAGGTGCAACTAAAATAGTCTAATAAAATGAAATTGTTCGCAATATCTACAGAAAAAAAAATTGCTCCAGTAACAGCAGGTGTTTCCCCCAAATTGGGCACTGCAGCACTGTTGAAACAAAAAAGGAAGGAAAGTTTTGGCCTTTCTTAGAATTTTCCTGTGTTTTACCACAGCAACAACAAGATCTACCACTGTGAAAGCGTTTTTGTGTCTTTATAAAACAACTGTAATAAAAAGCATACAGAATGATGCTTTGGCTTATGTTTGGGATGGGGGTGGAGAAAGGAAATCAGTGCTACAATAGTCCTTTTCAAGATCAATAGCTTCCAACTGGCCCCCAGCAGAAGTCTTAACACCTCAGTCCCATTTCTACTTATATTTTCCCCACCAGCTTTGAATATTCTCTGAAGACAATCTATTGAACAACAGAAGCTGTGTTAATGCAGTCACCTCTGAAAAGCAAGACTTACCAACAATTGGCAACCCCTTTGTGTTTATTCTACAGTCCAAAGGAGTGCCCACTTTATAGAGAGAAAATTAGTCTGACAGTTGTTAAAACGAGATGCCTTGAAAGACACCAAGATGAGAAATTCTGTCTTGTAATTCTGCCCTAAAAATGCAGTATAGCCAGTGGTACGTACTCTGCTCAGTACAGGGTCAAAGTATTGCTGCCAATGAGGTAGGAACAATGCACCTTCTGCACCATAACCTCTGTATCCTAACAATTTATGGTACAGTCTCCAAACGGAAAACAAGAGATGGACCAAGCAAGTAGAGGTCTCACAGTGAAGTAGTCTGACCCTTGAAAAGACAGGGGAAAAGGCAAGAGTAGAAGAAAATTGGGGTTCAACTGACTAGTCTGAAAAAGCTTAACTTGTGTCACACTGATGAGTCAAATGCGAAGCGTGTTGAAATGGCCCTTGAGGAATGTCACATGCATGAGGAGAGTTTAGCTCTGTCGTAACTTGTCTGCAACTCATATGTCTGTTCCCCAGGAGATGGCTGCACGATGATCTGGGATTCCATAATTGATAGCAGAAACAATAAAAGCAGCAAGGTAAAAAGATTCAATCAACGAATCTCAGAATATCAATACATGATTAAGAGTTTCAAAATTACTTGAGCAGAATTATAAGCCTGTTCAATAGATTTGCAGAACCAGAAGAGCTACTCTCTTTTGTCTTCACTGTGGTCTTGACCTACTTTTGATATAAATATGCACGTTTGAGTTCCAGTCTAATGGTAATAAGCAGGTTACTTCAGGCTTCAAAGCCAGGTTGAACTTGTCTGGGGCAGTGGTGAAGGCCAGCTGGCTGTCTTCCTTGCCTATTGTTGTGCTTCCCTTTGCAGTTCCCCCTTTACAGGGGGGGGGATAAAAAAGGAAAAAAAATATTAAAATGTATATTCACTGTCTAATCAACTATTCCCCCCTCTGCTTCCCTCCAAAGCAGTGAATTATAAAAGAATCAGAATCGATGCCACTGGAACAGATCAACACCGACACTCAGCAAGTGATGCCCTGAACAACTGAGGCCGCTGCCATTTAAAACAGAAAATAACATTGGCAAAGTGTATGTACACCCGTGAGCATCTCTTATTTTGTGCGCCCATTGGCTTTGCTCACACCTGAGGCCGCCTTTGCTTTTAGCAGATTTTCTCCAGGTTGAACATACACATTACAGAGATGCAACCTTGAAGATATGCGCAGCACTGCACAGCTGGCGTAGAATAGAAACAAGCTTCCACCACAAAAAGCACAAATAACCTGCAGTTACACCAGGCCTAAGTCCAAAACTGAAAAGCAGTAACCAATTGGGAGATTTTATTTTTGTAGTTTCAATTAAAAACTTTGTACATTACTACACAAGTTTAAATAAAAAAAAAAGTTGCCAGAAAAACAATAAAAAATGTTATTAAAGAAATAGAAAGCTCATCAGAAAATATTTCTCTGATAAAGCATAGCTACGTGAAGTAGTTTAAAAATTGTATAACTAAGAGAGAGACAAGGGAAAAATATTTTGGAAGAGTTCAGTGTAGTCTGTTTAAAGGGAGAGGGGATGATCAAAGTCAGCAGGGTAAACCTATACATTTTAACACATTTTTCCCCCTCTCACATCACCTTAACCACACAGTCTCTACAGTTCTTTAAGGTGCTCTTCTCCTCAAGGGAGACTACTTTTTTTTGCTGCCCCTTTACTATTAGTCTTCATTTCTATTCTAACCATGGCTAGACATCAACTCCAAACGGGACTCTCTCGTGCTCGGCATCACAGACAGAACCGCAGATAACCTAAGCGCTCCCAGCGCAAGCGTATGGGAGAAATCGGATGGGAGGGAAGAAAGGAAGGCAGAGTAACAAATGCAATGAAGAAGTGACACACACAAAACTAGAGTTTGCTGAGGGCCAGACGTGGCTAAGAAGGCATAATAGAGCCACGGGAAGTGGATGCAACTGAGTGGGAACAGAAGGAAAAAGAAAAAAAAAGAAAAAGAGGGAAACGCAAAGCAAAGACGAAGTGAAAGGTTCAATTCTTGGCAATTCTCCAGCTCATAAACATATGGGCTATAAAACTACAAACCGTGAGTATAAACACCGCCTGCACACAGAAGCTAAGCCTCAGTTCCTATTAATCTCACCTTTTTCCATATCTACGGGACCCTACCTCTGCACAACTGCTGCTCAGACAATCCACTAATAAGTCATATTCACAGTATCCGGGTTGCTTGATAAGTTTGGTTTCAAACATTTCTAGTTTAATCCATTTGAAAACCATTCTAGCGATTATTGTTGCTAGAGTTTTCCCAAGTTTTTCCCTCATGCAGACTGTTTTCTTATCAGAAATGGACTGCCTGCCTCTCACCGTTACAGCTGTAGAACTGTTCTAAGCAGGTTAGAGCATATAGTCCTAAAAACAGAGAAAGAGTTTTTTGCACCTGAATTCTGAAGCCCAGAACATTGTGTTACTGTCTGTGCGGAAGTGGGGGCACCCAATTAAATAAGTTTAAAAAAAATAATTTAAAAGCCATACACGCACATGAGAGCTAGAGAATGGAAACAGTGATTATAGTCTTTTCCATGCCAATTTTAAAGCTTGAATGAGAACAGTACAAAATTCTTCCTGCAATCAACCTGCTATTCTACAGCTCCCTGTGAAGGGACTGGAATAATCCAACTAGTTTCACATCTGCGAGCAAGACCTGCTTGCCTGCGTTAGCCTTTCCTCGGAAACAACGCTGTCACCAGACTAGTCAGGAGAAAGTCATCTGAGGACATAAGACTTGTTCTGCCTACCTGGTACATTGGTTATTCTTTACGTTTGATGTTTCTTTTTTTCAATGGGATACCGTCTACACAAAGTTATGATCTACATCTGCCTTTTCAAGGGGGGGAAGTTTTGTAACGTAACTGGGGTTAAATGCTCTTCACACGCACGCACAAAACCAAGTAAGGGGCAAAGGCCAGATCATTCTCAAGCAGAAAACACTGAAACTGGAATATAAATAAAGTAAGCAAAACAGAAAAACCTCACATAACAGACTACGTTTTAAAGCAAAGAAATAATTTGAAAGATAAGATTTACAAAAGCTAACCCTAAAGTTTGCCTCTCTCGCTTTTAATAAACCAAACTCTCCCAGGATTACCTTACTAAGATGCGCAAAATCTGCTCAAACTTTCAGAGTTTATTGTTTTGCTGTTTGGTTTGGTATTGGGTTATTTTGTTTGATTGGCTTGGGTTTTATTGCTGTTATTTTCAATACATGCATTTATGAATCCTTAAAATGCCAAAGAAATACATCCACATTGAAATCCTCTAAGACTACAACTACAAAAAGCCAATTTCTTGACAATCAAAAGTGTAAGGAATAAATGGTCTTTTAAGTGCCTCAGCTACACCTGACTTAATTGAAAAAGTCACTTGGTAATAGCCCTATATAACAGGGTTTGTGGTTATCAATTAAGTTTCACAGTGAGACACAGTACAAAAAAGAAAAAAAAAGGACATTTGAACCAGAAAAGGAAGAATAATTTTCCAGTGAGTTGCATGGAATAGTGTATATCCAGACCAGACATCCAAACGCATATCCAGGCATAAGAGTGAGTGATATTTGCTGATATTATAGTCCTATCTCCTTAGACAAAATCCCAACAGAGCAGAAAAATCACTTAGAATAAATTCATTATTTAGGCAACACAGGTTAACTTTAATTATGAATTAATCCCCCAACATCCTTCCTTCTTCTGGTCCATTAACAGATAATCCACGATTCTTCACTTGAATAAATGAAAGCCTTATTACAAACCGGGGTGAAATATGTCAGATTTTTTCCAGTACTGTATGACTGAAGAGATGGATTCTGAAGTTAAAACAGTTCATTCTATTTTTCATTTATGAAATATTTTTTCAAGTGACTTCTAATAATTTTATATAAGTTTAATGTCAGCCATTTTACAGTTCGTCATCCTCTTCCCTTGTCATAAACCAATTACTTGGAAAGTGTTTAGAACTTGAAAAGCCTCTAAAATTATAAGTTAAACTATACAATATTATAGTTGATTACATGTGAACTGATTTTTTTTTGTTTTTAAGCAGTATTACTACTGGTTATATCTATTCTAAATGCTATGGTGTTTGAGTTAAAGCTATTCCTTAAAGGCATTTTATCTTGATGGAAGCCCGATATAACCTTTTCATATTTTCATTTTCTGAACTACAAAGAGCATAACAGACATGGGCATCCTTTCTCCTCAAACAGGGAAAGAGCAGAGGCCACATCCAGCCCCATTTAAGTCCATCTTTTCCTTGACATCAATAGGCATTATTGTAGAGGGGTTTTAATTAAAAAAAAAAAAAAAAAACAAAAACAAAAACACCACCCAACCAACCAACCAAACAAAAAAACACACAAGAAACACCCGAATCAAAAGAAAAACAACAAACCCAAACCCCACACTCCATACCCCACAGCCATATTAGTCTTCACATCCAAAGGTGGAAAACGCACCACTGCATAGAACTAAGCTTTCTGGGCATCAGCGAGTCAAGCCTCCGAAAAAAGTCTGTAGGCTATAATCCCATTTGTTTCAAATTCTTTATATAGATTTGACTCATTTTCCCAATATGTTTCCAAAGCAGATTTTTCTGCATGGTTGGAAGGGATACAATTACCGAACCATTTGTTCGGCTCAGCTGTGCAAATCTATTGTATTTCACTGGTTATTTTCAGCAACAGAAATATTCTCTGTTTGTCTTCATAACTCCAGATAGGAAGCAGAGAAGTGTTTGGCAAGGAATATTTGTCAAGACAATGACAAGCATAGCATGATCTTTTTCCACCTCCCAACTCTTGAGCATTAACACTCTCATCCGATGTCATAGTTAATGAAAGTCCTAAGTGCCTTTCCCATGCCCTTCTGAAGCAATAGCTTCATTTGCTAAAACATTCTGAGCCATCAAGTTTAACTAATCAGAGGGCGCATCCTGACATGCGGTGAGCTGACACTTTAAGATATCTGAGGTGGCAAATGTGGCATTGTATTTCAGCATCAATTGTTTTAAAAAATTCAGAGTCAAAGGCAAAACAATCAAAAAAGATTCCTGTGTCAAAACAGCTATTCAGAGCGGGATAACATCATAGTTAGTTTGAAAACCATTTCAGGAGACAATAGATTACAGCTTTATATATACACCTACAAAGCTGCAAGCGTTTCCCTTATCAATAGCCACAGGTTCAGCTGTGAAAGAGAAGCAACTTGGAGAGAGGCCTTTACCTCAGCCATCGATAGCAGCGCACACTTGCATTTACAGACTCGGCAGGGCTCAAACCAGCTGACACCTCACTTGTAGCACGTGCACTATAGACATTGTCCTCTACTGACGGCAGGGCCAGTTTCCTACACCCCATGGAATACTGATAGCATCACCTTTTATTCATGAAGGACTGAGGGAAAAGAAAGCCAACAATAAACAACAGATAGAAAGGTGTCTTTCAAGAACAAAGAGGAAAGTACAAGTACGTTGCAGGGAGCCTACAACAGCAGCCACAACCCTATCAGTAGCTTCTTCAGAAAACTTTGGTCCCTTCTTACACAGATCACAAAGGGTGAAGGCAGAAAGAGTTTTAAGGCAAGGCTTAAAGTTTCAGGGTTTGACACTCACTTTTAGTAGGTTCTTCAGGGGACTCTCCAGTTATTAGGCTATTAATTAATACAGTCAACCAAAACCAGGAGTAAAAGCATCAAAGGATCAGAGCAGAAATAATTTTCATTTCATTGCCTCCTGAAAAGATGCATTTCCAGGCCTACTTTAGATAAAAATCTGAGAAGGTCAAATTATGAAGTTTGTCGCATTCTCCTGAGTTTTCAACTATTGTTTCCAAGGAAGCATAAACCTAACCATCCAGGTAAATAATCCCTAGCTCAGAGCCACCAGAGCGCAGCAAGAGAGCTCTGGCAATGGCAAAAATAGCTGCAGCTTGTTTTGTCCCATGTAGCACAAGACCAGCTCCACCAAGAGACAGAGGAAGGAGAACGGGAAGCGACAGGTGAAAGAAGGGAAGATTGAACCCAGCAACTGAGAAGGCAGAGGAAGAGATTTAACATGTAAAGTGCTACATGAGATCTACATGATCTTATGTAGAGGTCGACATCTTTCAGATAGGCAAGAAAGCAGACAGGTGAAAATCAGAGGAGACGCAAAGAGCTGGCTGTGGTACAGAGGAGAAGTGACCACAATCAGAGTACGTTTGGGAGTATTAATAAGGGATTATAGCAAGGTATCAGAGATGAAGACACGCTTTACATATTAGTTCATTTCTACATTACTTCTACTACAGCCTGGGCTAAACTCACCGTGGCTCATTAACCCTTGAGAGAAGCAAGCATATGATGTTGCGTTGTGATAATGCAGGCCTTTGCAACAGTAAGTCAAGTCACGGATACCATCTTTATCACACTCCGCATGAACTCAGCTATTAGACTGTACAATGACTTTTAATCATAGACCAACCCAATGAGACAGGAGTGATGTTGAGAGGAAAGGGTTGAAAAAAGCAACAGCTAGCCAATTAGGACTTTTTTTTTTTTAAATAGACAGTAGGTACAAGGTAGTTCTCTTCCAAGTAATCGCTCATAACACAAGTCATACCTCTAGTGTTTAAAAGTTAGAGGTGGAATGGCTACTTACCCCCTCTCTCAGTGCTGCTCCCAGATGGCAATCATGTGACCATTTCCACCTTGCAGCAAATTTAGTATTTGTAAAAACTCTTGAAGGGAGACAGGCAAAAAAGGTGAATTGTATTATCAAGCCCTTTATTTACAGATGAAGTGCTGAGACATACAACAGTACTAGTTGTATATGGAAGTACCTTGATGGAACGTTTCCTTTTTCATGTTTAACTTTCCTACCCATCAAGTGATAAATTTTTTTTTTAAACTACCTCTGGAACTAGAAAAGTTAATAAAACACTTTGCCCTAATACCTGTGTCGTGTGCTAGGAAAAGTTTATCCATTTCCCTCCCTGACCCCGCTTCAGAAACATTATTCCCTCACCCCAAGTAGCACACAGAAGTATACCATTCCCCTTTCATTTCTTAGGGGAGTTAGATCTAGAAGTTTGACCATTACACCAGAAAGATATTTTTTTTCTTATTACTAATATACCGGCTCATACCTGTTTACATTACAGTTCTACCAGACTGAGAGCCAGCTGGCTCTGGACTTGTCTGCACCGGAAAAAATTTCCATAATAACCTCCTATTATCTCAGTGTGACTACTTATCAAGTCTTAGTACTAGTACTTTACTCATCTTTGATAGTATTTTTCTACCAAGTCATTTTGCAGTCATTTTCCAATTTGCAGTCTATTTTTCCTTGAGCTGACAGAGTCATATCAAAGAGTTAACTCTTATTGCGAGGATTTAAGATTTAAAATAATGAGATGTGTAGGAGGGAGCTGAAAAGAAAGGGAGTCTGGACCAGCAATATGACAAATGCCTTAGAAGACCTCATTGCAACTGATAAATTATAACTTATTAAAAATAAGTACCAGACAACAACTTATTTTTAATTCTGCTTCTTATATATATGTAGAAACGTGGAAGTTTTTGCATTGTGATGTTTTTATGGCTTACTTATTGAGTCATAGAGCCCCTTTAACAAGTACTTTAGAATAAGTTAAAAGAACAAAATAAAAGAGTACTCACATATGATAACAATCATTATGCAAGTTGGCTCTTTGTGCTATTATCTCCTACACAAAAATGAAGCAGAGGTGGTGAAAATTTCTGGTAAGGTTAAGAACGGAAAACATTGACAAAGTGGCAAATTGCTGAAATTTCTGCCCGCCAAGTGCCACATTCTGGTGCCAACAGCATCATATCACCCTCATCTCCTCAAAGTGCTTTACCAGCATGGGATAACATTCCAGTGGGGCATTGTGGTGGACAGAATTACTCTGAGGCAAGGAAGATTTGAGGAGGAAATTTTTGTTTCATTCTTTCTCATATAAGCTGAAAACAAAGCTCAGCAAGAAACATACAAACCTACAGACCTGCTCAAAATGGACATGAAGCCACAGGCTACCGGCTGAGTCAGAACCATGTTTGCAGCGTTACGTTCTCAGCTCGTGGCTCTTGCAGAGTAAAGTGAACAACAATAATCCTTTTCTATGATAAAGGCACAAGTCCTTACAGAAGGAGAAGGAGAAGGTCCTCGGTGTTCCATCTCGCCATGGTACAAGGTGTTTTAAATAGCACAAAATTTACATAAAGTACTAATAACTCATCATTTACATAGGAGGAATGGAAAATGGCTTGAGAGACCCCTCAGGAAGGCCAAAGCTAATCTTGGGAAAGTTTATAACAAAGCACCTTCTCGCTGCAAGGAGAGCACCCATAATAAAGAACAGCTTGCAAAGCTTCCAGTGACATCTGAAAGGACCAGAGCCCTGCTTTCACCCAGCTTTCTTCATTGACTGGAGTCAACCAAGACTTAAGACAGACCAATGAGTAACTGCTGTCTCCTCACGGGGACTATCAGTCCCATCCCTTCTCATGGCAATGAAGCAATGGATTTTAAAGGTTAGTTTCAGACTGATTAAACACAGGATTGTGAATAATGCGCAATACAGCAAAGACTGGGTATAAATTGGAGAAGACAGAATAGAAATTCCAGGCCAAGAGAAAATGGAACCATCATGGTATAAATAGATATTACTTGGCTGAGGGAGATGCACTTACTCAACAGGGCTAAAATCCAGAGTTATGATAGTAAGTCTTTAATTGGCACATGAGCCAAGCTAATATGTTATACAATTACACAGAGCACCCTCCACAGGAAAGGAAGATGGATATCACTGCAGAGTTCTCTGGTACAAGATGTCTAGAGCCCAAAGCCTTGTAAAACTACACCTTGTGCCTGCTGCTGGCAGGCAAAGAAGCCTTTCCTCATACCTACAGGGGTCCCAGCCTTAAGAATATCAAGGCAAGTTACTGGGGAGAGGGACATCCAAGAAAGTGAACTTTGGACACCAATAGGTGCCATGAGGTTGTCATTTTACCTAGAGCTGTACAGTCCCAGCCCTTCAACTCCTTCACTCTTTACCATCTCATTACTTTCTCTGATGTACAGGAAATCTCAAGCAGAGGACTCTGAGGATACAGGGGCGGAGCTATTTTAGGCATGAAAGAAAAAGGAAGGATCTTATTTCCTCACTCATTTTAATAACGCCAAAATTCCACGTAGTTTGCAACTGGAAAAAAAATGGCTTCCCAAACACAACCCCCAGTTGAAGTTCTTTGATGATTAACATTAGAGAAGTCATTTCCTAAGCTACTCTTGTGCAAAACTGCCAACTGTTATAGCCATGCTCCCAGCTCCATTAGAACTTTTAAAATATTTTTTTTTACTTTAGCAGTTTTCATGAAACACTCCAAATTATGATTTTTTCATAATTGGTTAAATTGAGATATTATTACTGAATACAGTGGTAGGTTTAATTTTATTTTATTGCATTATACTAACATAAATGAGGTACAAAAAAAATGACACAAAATTCATCAGGCACCATAACACTTCTTAGGATGAAGTAAGCACAAGGCAAAACTGAAGTTTTTGCCTGACTTGAGGACCAGGAACATGCAGAGCTAATAGAAACTCTGATCTGTCATTTTTGAGAGTTTAATTTTAGGAGAGAGATCGAAGCTTAGCGAGAAAGTTTTCAGGGGCATTACAGAGCTATCACACCTCAAAAGATAGCAGCCCTAGTCTCTTGGCAGAAAGGCACAGTGCTGCTGCAGGAGGGGAGGAATCGCGTTGGTGGATCCTCTACCATTTTGTAGCTATTGAAATCTCATAGTTCATAGAGGCATATGACTGCAATAGATGACAGACTTCCCCCCTCCGCCCCGCCCCAGTATTAGCTGTGACATACATGGACATAACATAGGTGATGGGAAGCTCTTTAGACAGTGACAGAGCAGAGCTGAATGGTTCTAAATAGGCAATTTACTTACAGGATATAATCAGAGGAATCACACAGAAAAATTAATGCACTTCAGTCAGCAATATCCAGAGAACACGCATTATAGAAACATGTATTACCAACATTTCGAGCCCAAATATAACAGCTTCTGCTGAATGATTTACACATTCAAATTATAGAACTTGAGCACTTGATTGGTTATAAAAATATAGATACACGCACTCTATATTAGCAGGCTGTCCTACTATTTGCATTTGAGCAGTGACAATGCTATGAAGCACAGCAGCAATTATTTACTTTCACCTCAGAGAAACTCTCCCTCAGACTTGTTTGCTTGCTTGCTTTCAATATGAAATTTTTGCCGAGGACATAAAGTTCAGCTGAAATAACTCAAGTAAACAAAGCCTCAGGAGCAGCAGCTCCAGCAGAGCTTTTCCCCCGCGCCCCAGACCAGCAGCCCCGTGGCACCTACAGAGCAGACTGGAGCACCGAGCCCTTCCCAGGAGCACTGACTGCTCTTGCCTCGTACTCCTACAAATCTTCAACAGGCTCGTGCATGTATGCCATCTTCCATAGTGGGGCAGAGGACCAGGAAATACTGACAAGACACAGACAGGAGAAACAAGGCTGAATCTCTATGCCCCAGTGGCTGCGCAGTGGGTGTTCTTCCTCATTCGGGAAGTTGCAGATTTGCGCCATTTCAGATCTTTGCTGCCTGGCCATGACCAACCATTCAGCTTTCCTCCAGCTCCCTGTACCTCACACAGCTGATAAACTTTATAGCTTTTTCTCCAGCTGCATTGCAAACGGTGCTATACTTGAGATGAAAAATGAATGCTCTTATGTAGTACTGATTTGCAGACAGAAAGAGTCAAGAAAGGGGTTACTGATACAGATCCAAGCAACTTCATCCCAAGAGGAAACGCAATCACTATAATTCCCTTTCCTAAACTTAATTAGATTAATTCTGTGTTTAGTAAGAATATTTTTAAAAAGCACCTGCTTAATTCTCTCACTAACAATCCCCAGCAAAACCATATGTATATTAAAAACATACATTGGTATGTGATAACCAGAAAGTTAAAATGTTGATGTGTCTACTTCCACCTCACGCCAGCACACTTGAAGACGCCTTTCGTTAGCCCATCAGTTATATTAGCACTCCTGTCATGCAAAGTCAGATGCCTAGAGGCATCCAGGTGAAAATAAGAGAAAAGGACATAGACAGAGAAATGAGGCCAATTCTAACATTTTAAAAAAACCGAAAGACATAAATGCTAATTTTAAGAGTCAATTAGAAGTATAAATAAATAAATATGTAGCAACAGTAAGGTCAAGTATCATTTAGAATCAGAGCTGTGAATACTGCAGTTACCTAGACAACATCTGCTTCTTTTTCTATTTAGGATTTCCCCCATGTAAAGTGGCATAAAAAGTAACTGAGGTTTTCAAAAGTTATTCGGGTCTCTTTAATGGAAGCCATTATAAATATATATATACACGCACACACATATATATATTAAGTATTGTCTTAAGGGGAAAATGTCAGTTTTCACACACAAAAATGTGCATTTAAAAAACCCCAAAGTACCACTTCACTAATTGAGAACGACAAAAACCCCACAACTTTAACGCACCTGAAGTTAATGCCTAGTCCAAACTAGTCACCAAAATCATTTCAATAGAGTGATTAACATTTGAATAATTTATGTCCTGGATAACTAAAGGCAATTCATGAATGAGTTTTATTCATCTTGGCATTTCAGATTTCTCTGAAAACAAAGAAAAGCCAAACCAAGAAATAAGGTTGCTGCATCATGAAAATCTGTTAGGAGCATCCAAGAGCGTGTCAGATTGGCAGGACCCATTCAGTTTCAAAATCCATCAGGGTCTGCGCCGAAATATTCCAGAGTTAATGGAACGGTCAAACGAACCCCCGCTTGTAACTTGCATAACGGAGCACTGTAGGCAGAGAAATGGTATGCTTAAATTCAGCTTCCTTCAACAGTAATATTTACTACTGTTAAAATCTTTCAGCTTAAAAAGAAAGTGCTCAAAGGCAAATTTGTATCCGGGAAGACAAATTACTGCATTAATTGAAATTCACTAATTTGCTCTTGCTGCAAAATGAAAAGAATAGTTATCAGATTGGAGCAAAGAACAAAATGACATTTCTGAGACATTAATCTTTACAAGATGTTAAATTACTTGTAAAACCTCAAGAAAAACAGAGGAGTTAGTCAGACTATCATTTTCTCAAGAAACGAGAGTGACTGATCTAATTGGATCATGTAACATACTGAGGACATAATTCTTCAGTAAGTTTGGTGAATGAGTCAGTGAGGTTCCATAAGGACAGCTGTCTTGTCATAGACAAGCAATAAAAAGAAGAAAAATACTATTTTTCTCTGTCACCTGTTAGTTCTGCCTATTTCATTTCCAACCTGGTCTTGAGCAATATCTTGCAGTGGTGAAGAGCGTATGAACAGGACAGTGCGTGGGCTTTTGGAGCAAGGTGATAGAAAGGATTTGACTGCAGAAGTTTATAGAAAAATCTCCCTAATTATGTGGAAAATAGAAGCAGCTATTTCCATATTGATATTAAAAATGGATAAAAACTTGGCTTATAACTATACCGGTGATCTCAGCCCATCTGGATAATCACTGTATATATCCTAAATCCAGGATAATCAAATTTCATTGCCTGGCTGTACTTCTAAATCTCAATTATTCATACCAGTCAAATCAGAGACTATTAAAACCTTCACTATGAACTAGTTTTATTTTGCCATTATGAAGAGAAAACACACCTGTCCTTTTTATCTCTTTGAAAAGATACCTTGCTTTGTGTTACTTAAGTGCAAATTATGGGTTGGAAATTGGCTCGTAATCATTTTCCGGTAGTCCTGTTCCATGATTTGTTGGTTGTTGACCAATGACGTTCCTAGATTTTCATTTTTTTTTTAAAAATATTAAGAGTTTAGGAAGCCTTTCCTCACCGCATCTGTTTATTTTCTTGAGACCTTTCATTAAGGATTTTTGCCTCATAGCGGTGTCAACTGTTAAAACCCCACTAGCCACAAGAGCCAGAGTTCCATTTGGGGAGAAAATGGTGGCTTTAACATTTGTTTTCATAGTCTGTCAGAGGGAAAAGGACACTTGAGGAGGAGCAACTTTCCCCACTTCTATGCCCAAAAGTATAAAGGCAAGGAAGTGGGAGCCAGGTGAAGGTGCCCATCTCCCTTTTCCCCCCACCCTGCTCTGCAACAACAGGTGCACCACATCAGCTGATGGCACATCAAAACTACCTCAGCAACGTCTGAAGACAGACATTTAGTGCCTTTCCTAGTCTTCATTTGCTCAGCTACTCAGCTTCATCCCCAGCCTAAAGCTAAGCCATGGCTGCCTCAAAGGGTTCTGTCAAACCACCAGGCTCCATGGTTACTTCCAAAGAAAACTCAGTGCTTCAATTTGGCCAATCTCCTAACATTTCAGAGATGCAAGTTATGTCTATGCAGACCAAACTTCCAGCTCCTGAATTGCAGCTGCACCTAAAATGCTTTGTATTTGCATAGAAAATTCTTCAGCCCTTGAGAGCGAGCAGGAGGCACCCAGGACCAGCCAGGCATAGCCAAGACAGTTACAGTGCAGCGTAGCCATCATATAAGACTAGATTATCGTCAAAACACAGAGGCGAGATCATGTCAGCAGCTTCTCTTACATGTGGGAGCATGCATGAGCATGGTGG
Organism: Chroicocephalus ridibundus; assembly: GCF_963924245.1. Taxonomy (NCBI): domain Eukaryota; kingdom Metazoa; phylum Chordata; class Aves; order Charadriiformes; family Laridae; genus Chroicocephalus; species Chroicocephalus ridibundus. The sequence goes on from NC_086289.1 coordinate 19,456,083, forward strand.
GATATTTAAGAATCACAAAAATCACAACATTGTCACAGTTGCATTTTAACCTCACACATAGCAATGATTGACTGGGTGTATTTTCTCCATACAAGGCTTTTCCTTTAAAAGCACTGCCACAGAACCCTAACCAATCTGGCAGTGCAGTCACAGCCAATGCAAAGAGAACCCCCCGCACGCGCCACCAGCTTCAGAGGGTGCAGAGAGAGAGTTGGGCCAGTCCCCACAAGCTTCAGGATTTTCAAATGTTTGGTTCTTGCGGAAACTGATATCATAAATAAGTACAAGCTTTTACCAAAAACCTTTAATACATTTAATGACAGAGCTAGGGCAGATATAGTCAAAGAGCAAAGCATTTTGCATGCACATGTAGAGAGAAACAACCTGCAGGCAAAGGCATCCTTCTGTCAGATCCAGCTCCATCCCTCCACAGGGAGGCAGGTATTTTGGGAAACACACGCTACAGCTCTTAGCTGTATTTCTTTCATTTTGCATCATACACGTCTCAGACAGGTTTTGCTTTAGCCATCTGCTGAGGGTACCATCCACAGGTGTCATGATGGAAACACAGCTGATGAAGTCCAAAGTTTGAACAGAAACACCTGATTTTGTATTGGCAGGGCTCATACTGACAGAGGCCAGATCTACAGAAAGCAGTTGTGGCTTGTTGAGTGTAGCTGGCTTACAGGCAGAGCTTTCCTACCTGCCCAAAGGTTTAATTCCAGCTCTTAGCTGTTAGTACTTCTGCAAGTTCTTATGACACAAGTGCCACAGGAATCACACCCTTCACGCAAACCTCATGTGTTTCAACTAACAAATTGGGATTTCAGACTGCCACATTTCAAGGAAGACTGTTACTTCCCTCTCTCAGCGTGCTTGCAGTAAGAATCAAAGGAATTACAAAATTAAACAGGTTCGACTCAAATCTCAGCAGAAAACCACACTCAAAGTCACCTATGGATCCTCCAGTTCCTCAAGTCATTTACACTTCATGCAATTGTTTCAAGCACATTTCTCCCAGAGCAAAGCATTTGTTTCAAGCATGTCCTTACATTTTATTGTTCTAAAGCAAAAACATTTTGTATCTATACAAACACAAAAAGTCATTTGTCTGCTCAAACTCTCCACAAGGAGCTTCAGCTAACCTCAAGGTCACCTTTGATGTAGGCAGCCCATCGCTTGGCCTCATCTTGTCCACCTGTGTGACATCAGGCCAACCTGCCAGCCCCTACCCTCTCCTTCTAGCTTCTGCATTTGAGCCCTTAGGGAGCATGAGCACAACAATACATACATATAAAAAAAAAAAGTAATTATTTCTTGCCACCTTCCCCAGCAATATTAGAGATGAAAGCAAAAACCTGTGCACTATGCCAAAAAAAATAATAGGCACCACACCTACATCAAACCCACCATCACACAAAGAGAGGGACCTCGCAGCCCCGAGAATCAGTCTGGTCATGGCTGAACCTCACAGTGTTACAGAGAGCTTTGCTGTGCTAGAAACCACCTTTGATTGTTTGTGTTTCAAGACTGAAGTTCAAAACGTTTGGTAGTCACTTGAAGCTGTAGGGCTTGATTTTTGCCTATATTGTCAAGGCCTTGAGATTCCGAGTAACATAGAATTAATCCTTTAAGTCACCTAGTGTTCTGATTAGAAATACTGCAGAGTTATCCATGGAGGGATGGGAACGACTGTACAACTTGAGACTGATGCTGCAAAAACATTACATTTTTCACATTAAAATAGAAAATGCCTGAATTTTATTTGGAGCAACCACACAATTGGTTTTCATTTGCGGTTATGTGAGAAAAGGCAAAAAAGACATTCTTCTTAATATTTGGTTAAATTCATATCCTTTTATGTCTTAACAGCCCCATAACATTTACCTACACACTTATTTAAAAATCTGCTTGCTGAAATACAGACAAAAACAACATATTGCACTTGTGAAAGCCCAGAGATTAACACAAACTTCATGAAATTCTTAGTCAAGTATTCACTTCTACAGCACTGAACATGCAGACCGATGGGCCCGGAAAAGCACTAGGTCTTTTCATCTGTTGCAGAAATAACTGTTCTTTAAAACCGCTCACTTCAGTTCTTATGTAAGCAGAAGACTCTTTGAAGTGAAATAAAGTTTTACAAAACGTAGGCTAAATAAAGATCAGAGAACCTGAAAACTCTCTAGTATTTTTATCTCTTTCTGCACTACAGAAGATAAAGCCTACATCAGAAGCCACTTCAATAACCTCCCAGACAAGCAGCAGAAACGCTTTGCCATTGAGGAAAAATATTAACCTCTTGAGAAAAAGAAGATTTCATAGAAGACGCAAAGAAGAAAACAAGCACACAACTCTTACCTGACAAAGGGCTGAAGCTGCACTGGTTTGTTCAACGCCTTCAGCAGACAGAGCCCCAAAGTTGTGCTCAGCAGCGCAGACCTCCACCAGCTCCTCAAAATTTCTCCCCCATTCGCCATAGCACAGACCAAACACCACACATCCCTTCTCTCTGACCCTCGAAGATATGGCTAGCTAACGACTTCAGCTGCAATTAATGAGCAACTTCTCAGGCATCAGATTACCCCTGCAGAGACACCTGTGAACCCTCACACCTTTCATGAATTTACCTCAGTAAATAACTCTGCTGCGAGTCCCTAAGTAGTAGCAGAGCCTAGCTCGCTCCCCATGTGCTAGAAGACCTTATATTTACCTCCAGAAATTTGTGAGGAGAGTCTGCTTTTGTCTAGAGGTGGAAGAAAGGGACTTTTTCAACTTTTATATGGTTTTCCACTTTCAAACATGTAAACAGAAAGACTCCAAAGTCATACCTTAATCTCTAAATAAGCTGCACTTTAAGGCAGTTGAGCCGTTTGTTTTGTCAAGGCTAAATGTTTTGAACCAGCATCTTATTGAAGAAATTAAAGAAAAAGAATTTTTGAAATAAAAAACCCCAAACCCCAACTATTTCTTCACTGAAAGATCAGTTGAACAAATCACAGCTACCAACAGTTTTCCATCTCCTCATCTGGTTCCATGTGTGAAGAAAAAACTATCAGTGTCTTGGGATCGGTTTAAATGCAAACCCTCAGTCAGCTGTAACTCACACCTATAGAGGTTCAGCACTTGGTCCTAAAGAAAATGGCCCACTGAATTTCTGTTAAACATTGCTAATTCTAATATACTTCAGACTTTGGTGTGTCACTCAGTTTTTATTCCTTAGTGCAAAAGTCAGATTTTATTTCTTCCATTTTGATTTAAAAAAAACCCACAAGATCCTGTAAACTCTAAGTAGTTGTTTTGAACTGAAGGTTTTTCATTGTCAGTCTTCAGCAGAAGGCTGGTACTTAAAATAAAAAAATGCTTCATCTGTGTCTAATTGCTATTACATTACATCTTGCCCACATGAACTCCTCGGTGAGAAAGACTGACAGGTAACTGCTCGGAAAAGCAAGCTCTGAACATGGCACATCAGCAGCTCTGAGAAGGAAAAATATCGAGCCTGGGACTAAGGAAGGGAGTCTTACCTTCAGCTGTGGTAAAACCACATCTTGCTTTCCCGAATGAAATCATCTTTAAATGTTCCCACAAACTTGCTGAAGCATTTAATTCCTGATGGCAAGATTACAGTATAGATATGTATAGCAAGGTTTTGTAGTTGCTTTTCATGTCATTATTTCTAATGTAAGCCATTATTTTAGCTAACATACAGTCTAATGGGTTTGAAGCCCACTTATTGCATTAAAAAAAAAAGCTGTATAGCTATCTTATTACCAAGATAGGGTTTCTTCAATGTATTATCAATTGCAGTGATAAGATTCGTATGATTTACTGCATGGGGACTTTCATCTGTGCGGATTAGCTGGTAAGAAATGAGATCATCCTGCAGCCTTTTACTCTCTCCTCTGCCTGGCCGCCTACTTTCATGAAACCAATGAAGATGTAATAATTTTGACATGTCTGCCTATGGATTAAACAGTTAAGGTGCGGACACACACACACAGTACGGGCGTGTAAAGTCTTCTCTCTTCAGGAAACCAAGAACAAAGCCCCCACCATCTGCTGTATCAGGTTGCAGACATCAGAACTTACCTACAGCTGATCTTTGCCATGACTGCATCCCAGCAGAGCTGCAGGTAACTCCTGCAGGACCAGAGCAACGCATCTTGTCGAAAGGCAGATGTGTAAATCGACTCACCGGGCGAATGGACGCGACTGCCACAGTCACCCCACAGCCATCCGCTGAACATTGGGCTGTTGGGCTGCCCTCCAAGCCACCAGGCACACGTTTGTGAATTTTGAGCCTAAAGAAAGTCCAGGAGTGGTCCCTGACAAGGTGCTGTACCATGTACTGACAGGGGTTTTTAGGTGTCACAAGGAACGCACAGATCTAGATACATTGAATCACAAATATGGGATCTTTCCACACTGCAGCTTACTTTGCCTACTGAAGAAAACAAGAAGGGTTTTATTATTTCTTAGGCAGGCAGCAACATATTTTATGCTGTTTCTTCCTTCTGATGAAAATATATTTTAAATAGTTTTTATTCAAAAGTCAAACTAGGCTTTCAGTCTAAGGCAGAGAGAAAGACCTTAAAAAGAAGTATAAATTGTGATTACGTTTCATGCTCAGGAAATTTCCGCAGTTTGAGACATCTCTAGCGTTGTCTGGACTGACTTGCTGGAAGCTTTGCTTTTCTCTCTGTCAGTGTAACCGGGTGCTGCCCCGCAGCACTCCCCACTCACAACCCCACTACCTCCTGCAAGCAGATATTCAGGCACGAATCACATCGTAAGGAGCATCAGCACAGAGCCTGAAACGTTTTCTTTTGGCATCTAATTCACCCAGAGGTGAGAGGCTGTTGAATAAACTCACAACAACTGCACACCCAATTTTTAAAAAAACTTACTTCCCCGTCAATGAAAGCAACCTGCCAGTGGCAATTAATAATTATTGATATATATAGGTAGTAAATAAGGGATAGACTAACCATAATATGCAAAAACATGTCTTTTCCCTATCCTTGGTGGCACTTCTATAATGAAACTCCCCTCAGGACATTTTTTTCCTTCCTCTCTGTACCTTTGTACAAAAACAAGCCAAAAAAAAAACCAAACCCAAAGAAAAAACTTTGGGTTTAGTCTTGCAGTTTCTTTAGGGAGAGGTAGAAAGACATAGGATGTTTCAGTGCAGTCCTCTTGTAATTTGGCAACCTCTGCAAGCAGCGCTGACCCAATTCAGCCCTTTCAAGAACAGACAGCATTTTGTGAAGCTTTACAATCCATTACATGTGTTTTAGATAAACACGTAACAAAGAAAAAATAAAAAAAAAGAAAAGTCTCGGGTGGCACCTGAGGCCAAAGAAAGAAGCACTAAATGAAAGCGGAAAATTTACTAGAACCTCATCAAAAAGTCTCAGCTCTTTTTCTCTTTATGGAAGAGAATCATCCCCATATATTGTACTCAATTAAACTGTTTTTCAGCCAGCGTGAAAGCTCAGCCTCTTACTTAAAAAAAACCCTTTCATAGCTGCTCAGAAACTTCTCAAAGGAAGCCAGGATCAGCTGAGATAAGGAAATGTGAACATTTCCACCTGTGTTTTTCATCATTTCCCAGCATACTAAAGCCTGGTTCTCCTTTGGATTACCTAGTAAAATAGTTCTGGACTGGTCTGATTTGCCCTTGCTCAACCCAAGAGGCTGTCAGGGCACTCCACCAGTCCCTACAGCCCTGCCCAGCCTCCCCCGGGACCTGCTCCCAACCGTGACATGGGGTAGGCCCTGTCCCGGCATCCCCGGGATCCTACTCGGCTCCCGGTTTTTGCTACACCCCGGCAGAGCCAGCGGGGAGAGAAGAGCAAACCATTGCACTGTTCTGAGAAAGAAAATGCTAATAAAAGCGGAAGGGCCCATAAACTTATTACCAAGTCTTCCCTTGCGCCAGGCACAACACAAATCAAGGGGCTTTCATTCTGCAGAAGCACAGCTGGTTCTGCATCTGCAGTTTAATTTGCATCAAGTCGCTGTAGGTGTCTCACCAGAGGATGTGCCCATAGTGACCTCAAAGAGAGCAGCAAAACTGCAAGGACAGCTGGCACTGCTTTTCTAACTGTACCGTTCCCATCCCCATCCCTCCTTTAGACACCTTTTCCCACTGATTTTTAGATAGTTTTAATGACATATAGGTCCTACTCTAACAACATCATGAAGTGATAGGGCATCTGCCCCCAGGTTCACAGCTGCCAGAAGAACAGCGATGATGATTTAAATGGGAAAAGACACAAACTGATAGAAAAAGGTTAGTGGGTGCTGAAATTTGTAAATCTTACTGTCAAGGAACTGGTAAGTCACCCGGTGAGTGAACAGAACCGGGAGTATCTCTAACCCTGACAATTTCATGCCAGAAGTGGAAAGCAATGTTAAAAAGGGGCCCTTCAAAAAGCAGAATTTTGACAAAAGAGCATCACTGGATACCTGCACGTTGTCCTCTGTTGTGGACATTTCAAACCATTGAACATATGCAACCACTATGCTTGGAAGGTAACTCTTCTTGTGATTCACAGCAACGATCTACATGAAGATCTGGAGGTGGCCTGCATGACCTGCGCACTACCCTTCCCACCACCCGCGGCTGGCTGTCCGTCTGCTGTTCCTTCTCACCCCCACCCCTCCCAGGGAGCGTTTGAACCATCCTTGCAAAGAGGAAAAAAAGTCAATAGGACAAACTGAGAAGGGGATGGTAATTAGGTCTGGGTTGTTTTCAAATGCAGAAAACTAGTGAACCCATAACCACCAGTAAAGTATTAACTAAGGTGATCTGAGACGCGAAACCTCCGCTGGTGCCTCTTGATTTTGTAATGCTAGCCTTCTGTTTCCTTGGCTTTATTACAAATGCTCCCAAATCAAGATGTTCTGTTCTGTGTCAAGCAAAATATTTTCTTCTATGCAGAACAGTATATGTGCTTGTTTATTCCAGAATCAATAAACTCAAAACTGATCTTAGCTGATCTTATTATATTGATCTTCAAGGTGTTTTCACCCATTTGGCCCTCACATTATCATCACATTAATAGCCATATTATTCTTGCAACCTTAGTGCAGATTCACCAAGATATACTCCGTGAGTGTCCAGCTCAGTTAAAAATCACTCTGCCTGTTCATTTTCTTAACCTCAAGCAAGTACCTGACTGGGTCAAGGCCTAAATTGAAAAACAGGGTGATCTTCAGCGCTGGTTTAAGGATAACACAGTGAAACTATACGAAAAAGGAGGGAGGAAGAGAATTATGTCTTCTTCCTTTTACTAAAAAACGTAAAGCTATTTATAATTAAGAGCCACAAAATCTCTTGAAATACATGTATTTAAAAAGACAGTTATTCTAATTGCAGCTTTCCTTAAATAGGGAAGACTTTATATAGACAGTTTATAATATAGTCATTGACACAGAGAAAAATTGATTTACATGATAAAGAATTTATTTTAGTAGCACTTGCCAAAACTGTTTGGCTTTATGAATGTTATACTTGGTTATACCTTGACCACAGCAGGGAACAGATGCCTGCTGTCTTTCTGGTTGCGAGAATACAAACCTCTGAAAGCATTTTTATCTACCACAGAATAGCGGGTAATTTCAGACACATCCTTAATTCAAACTCCAGTTCAGAGAATTCTTAATATAAAATGATGCCTCTCAGGAGAACCTTTCCACCCAATGTTTAATGTACTTGCTAACGCAGTTAAACTTGTGTTTTCTAGACAAAATAATATATACAAATAATAGCTGTATACCATGGCAATTTAAACCAGTTTCTGATTTGTATGAGAAAGATCCAAAAGCAGAGAGCAGAAATTTGAATGAGGCGGTGAAGACATGCATGGAAAGTGTTGCTGCTCAGAAGCTGTGAAGAGTTCAGGACAGATGGATGATGAATAATTATAGAATTGTAGGATTAAAAGAGTTAGAACTTCAATACTGCTCGTACATCTGCCTGCTAATTCAGACTATCTCTCCACATACAGGTAGCCATCTGAAATGCAGACTTGAAAGGAAGGTCAAGGCCCTTTACAAGAAGACGTACAGGCTAGAAACAGCAGAATGATAGAAATGGCTATAATTCTTCTTTATACAGTATGCTCCTGTTCCAGTAAACCAAGTAGCTTGGTTTTCTTAATCACTATTCCCAGCTCTCATGTTTCTTGTGTTGCCTTTTCCACCTTTCATGGTTGTAGAAGACAAGTTCTTTGAGTGGCTTAAACTGATTTCAGCTCTTTGGAACTAGCCACTGATAGTCAATGCCGTGTCCAAACCTGGTCACTCCAGAGCTAACTTAAGCTATGCTTTTCTGGGTGTTGATGAGGCTCCTTTTCCAACTGCGCTGCAAATGCCACTTGCCCTTCTTACTCCCACCCAGGTATTGCTGAGTAGGATCATTTCTAAATATTATCACGTCACAGAATATCTTCTGTGGGCTTCTATTTCTTCTAGTGGACTACTTGAGATGGCACCATGTGATGCTCTGTGGTGACATTGCAGATAAAAGGAACACAGTTACAAGAGCCTTTGCTTAAAGGTCTTTTGCCATTTACCTGCTTCAGGTGTGCAGGGAGCCAAGGCCAGAGGGATCCATACGGAGATCAGACTGACCAGTCCCCTCTCAGTCCCAGGTTTCTTTGAAACTGTTTAGAAGAGGCCAAAGTATTTAACTGAACCCACTAAGTTGCGTTTGGCTAAAACATCTTTTCCAGAAAGGCCTGAGGACATCAAACAGTGAGTTTACCTGTTCCTGGAGCAATATGCTGCTTAAGCCTTCTAAGTCTAAAAAGTGATGCCTAGTTTCCCATTTGAATCACCTTGATCTCTGCACTCCTTATTGCTGATGCAGGTCTTGCATTTTTCATTAAACACAACATATTGGTGTCTGATACGCAACCCCGCAAAGCTACTCAGACACGGTATATTCCAGAAGCATTCCTCCCTTCCGTAAGTGTGACCTCGCACGCCTTGCTGCTAGATGCTGAACTTCGCAATTTTCTGGTGTTTAAAACACATTTCAGCTGAATGGGCTCAGCTTAGCTCTGTGATTTACCTCTCCACAAAACTTAAGAACCAGAAACTTAGTAACAGATTTCATATACCCTTCTCTGTTGTTTATAAAAAACACTGAGTTGTATCAGACCTAGCACTAGTTTTCACAGTTCCATTGGAAATACTGCAGTTCACTGATGATATTCCACTAACAACAACTTCTGGGGATCCGCCAGTCCGTAGACCATTTCTCCTAGGCTTTGCTACTATAGTGATATTTCTTTTTATTTGGTTGGTTCGGTTTGGGTTTCGGTTTTGTTTGTGTGGGTTTTTTTTTGTTAAGTGACACAGTCAAGTCCCTGAATACTTAGAAATTACTGGGATGCCTTTGAGAAATATTACTGAATAGCATCTCTAGCTCTGTTTACAGTCCGTAAGAGAAAGGCTCCTTCTCAGCATGTTCTCTCATATAAAAGTGTGTGGGTGTATTATGATGTAGCAAAATGCATGAACGAGGGGCATCTATAAAATCCCTCATTAAAACATTCAGCATCTAAGTGCTGCTACCACTTGAACCGCCGCTTCGGGCTGAAATTATCCTGCGAGTCCTACAGGCACTTTAACAGAGGACTTGTTACCTGATGATGATTTTGGTTTCGTGACAAAGGAAAACTAGACAGTGCACAAGGATACAGTTGAATTTCTGTGCCTAACATACTGGCACAAAAATGAGAAGTTAACCACCCCGGCTAGTGAAAATGACCCAAGCGTGGTGAGATCAGGCTGCCCCGGGAGAGGTGAGACTTTGGCACGACGAGATATCGAGTGTGGGAACCCAGTGCTGGAGCGTCGGCTACAGGAGCGACACCACGCTGCTCCATACTGCTCCACCTGGTACAACAATGTGCTCTGGCACCCGTGTCGGAGAGGCAGATTGGGAGACTGTCTCTCAACTGTGCAGGGAAACTGCCAGGCTGATCAGAAACTGAATCGAGATGCAATTTTTTCTCTACTAGGAGAATCTTGCTTTGCAATTGTACATCCAGTGATGTCAGATATAAGCTCCAGACTGGTTCTGTAAATTGCCATGTTTCCCCCGTATTTAATAGATTATACTATTAAAAAGTATAACGCTAATTGGTTTACGTTACAGACACTCCCCCAGAAAAGTTGATAATTCTTTGGTGTTTGGGATGAAGCCAGAATGTAACAGCTTCCTGCACCCTCAGCCCCGCTCAGGGCTACAGTGGAAGAAGGCACGTCCCCTCCCGCCTGGAAACGCGTGAGCAGCACGCAGCACAACAGCCATTCCGGACATTTCCTCACTGGCAGGAGTCATCCTGCAGACTCTCTGTGCCCTTCAGAGAAAGATGCACAGCAACGGGCTAAAATCCTCGAGGGATCAGTGCGGAAAATACAGAACAAAACCAATAGTGTGTGTTTTCTGCAAATCCAAAAGCACCCAAGGGACTGGTTGAAGAAGAGGCAACAGAACTAATTTCACACCATGAAGAAAACTCATGCACTGTTTGTGTCTTCCAACAGCCACTCTTTTTCATAAAAAAAATCTGTCTACCGTTCCTTGCATTTGTGTTTGGTTTGAATTGTACTTTGCCTGTTTAAAATGCGCGTGTGGAAAATTTCACTTGATTCTCTGATCCCCATTTCCAGCAGCACTAAGACCCTGTCAGAGCTAGAGGAAACACTGACAGGAAAAAATACAATTGGCAATAGGGCACCTTGGAGTCAATGAAAGGTTTTTTCCTTTCCCTGCACATGTATCACACTGACAAGATGTTCCAGACTCCTTTGTAGCCAGCTTTGGCCAAACACTCCATAGGACAGTGTCCATAGTTCTGACACTGAGGCCAGCAGAAGTCTGCATGAGGAATATCATACCAACACCCACCTTCTCTCTCCCATAGGGGACTCACTTCTGTGGCAGGTTCAAATCTAATTATTTTCCAGAAAAAAAATAGTTGTACCTGGAATTGTTGGTCCAGGATTCTCAAATTCACTAGCAAACAGTGAAATACCACAAAATGGGAATTCTAGATGTTACCAAAAAAGAAAAAAAGAGGTGCATTAAATTTGGAAAGAATTTATGATTTTCAGACAAAGTAAATTATAACACATAGTTACAGCCCCTTTCTAATTGTTTACACCTGATTTTGAGTTCAGGCTGCTTCCTCCTCCATGACATAGAGGGAAATTCTCCTGAAGATCCAATTATACCATATAGTGTAGCAGCTATAATTAAATGAGAGGAAGCCTGATCTGTGCTCTGTGACACTTGCTCGTATAAAAGATTTGTCAGTAATTGGCTTAACTGAGAACAGCTGTAAAATTATGCTAACAAATCAGACAGCAAAGATTCAGCTACCAAAACAGAATTTGGAGTTTAAAAGTCTTTTTCTTCCCCAAATGCACACAAACACACACTTTAATTTATTTACCTTTTTTTAAATGTTGAAACATCCTGAAACATAAAAAGGAGTAATTTAAAGAAAATTCCAATAAATCTTGCCCGTAAACTGCCTCATACTTTTGACACATCAACATTTTCCAAGAATCCTTTCTTCCACTCATTAATGGAGATCTGAATCTCATAATGGAGATTGAACTCTGTGGAGCAGAAAGTGTATCTGAGACTTGGGACTCTCCTAGATTTTTCAAAGGTAGCCTCATGTAGTTTTTCTAGGAGTTTTAGTTAAATTGAAATAAATCCAATTACTGCCAAAGGTAACAAATGATGCTATACCACACACACTTTTTATCTATTTTTTGGCTCAAAGATAGACTTTCTCCTATGTTTTTTGTAAGCTTTCTAAAAGAAAGATATTCACCAAGGTGCACACCTCAGCACACAACAGATTGTAAGGGAGCTGGAGCCAAAAAAGCGCTTTGTACATAAATTGTGTGAAGACAGAGACAAAGTAAGCCCCAAATCCTTTACTGGTGCAGGGGTTTGCATTATAATTTTATTTGTATACCACTTAATGCAAGCTTCTAAAAGGGAGATCAAACAGGCCGAGATGAAGGTGGAGCCATATGATCTCTTTTGGAGTATTTTTGCTTGCAGAGTGAAGATAAGATATTAGGAAAAATTACTTTACTGAAAGAGTGGTCAGGCACTGGAACAGCCTGCCCAGGGAGGTGGTGGAGTCACCATCCCTGGAGGTATTTAAGAAATGTGTAGACATGGCTCTTCAGGGCATGCTCTGGTGCCCAAGATTATTGGTTTGTGGTGGGGTGTTGTGTGTGGGGTTGTGGGTGTGGAGTTTAGTTAGTGGGTGCTTTTTTTTGTGTGTGGTTTTTTTTTTTTTGTGTGGTTGGACTTGATGATCTCAAAGGTCCCTTCCAACCACTAAGATTCTGTGATTCTGTGATAAGTGACCAGGGTCCACATTAGGGACAGTTGTTAGATCCACGTGAGCCCTTAATTTAGCATTGTTCCATGGGCACTAATATATTTGCCTTTTAAGTCCTCAGCTCAAGTAAACCAGCGACCATCAGTAGCTGGATAGAATGGACAGTCCTTGGCTTAACCTCGGTGTAAGGCCGCAGTAAGGCCCTTCAGCTGTCCTTTCCACCGCTCCACCTACCTGTTGGTACAACCAAGGAGAAGCAAAGCCTGTAACCAGGTAGCAACAGGGGTAGACGTATCCCACCCCCAGACACTATAATAGGGCAACCACTCAGCCAAGTGTTATCAGGCAACATCAGCCTTGCTTTGTGTGCACTTTCAAAATACTTAAAGTAAAGCAAAAACTGCATTTGAAGTAAAGGATTTTCTTTGCAGAGTTTAACGCACTTTCTCCCTCCTTCTGCATGTTTGTGTAGAAGGTAGCTCAGGAGACAGCTCTTGATTTATGGCCAGTATAAATCAAAGAAGGGGCCACTGATGGGCTGCACACAACCTAATTTGTCTGGGAACCCCAAAAGGGTTTGCCAAACACTAGAAGATTAGCAGTTCTCACTTACCCTAGGGACAAGAATATGCCTTCAGCACTGATAAATATTCAGAGACTACCCGCTGCTGACCGCCGCTTCTGCAGAACTGCCCGGATTAACTCCGCAGGGGGTCCGAGAGGGACACAGCCTTAAGGGATATAAAGTCTGAGATTTCAGCATGCTGCAGGGACCGAGCAAGCCACAAGTTTAAGAATTCAGGGAGACTTCTCCCCAAAACAGTCGTGAAGGGCAGTACAAACGCTGCACTCTCACAATAAACTGCCTGAAGAACATTCAGAGGTATCTTTCACCACAAATCTACAGTTTTCATTTGTTCATAGCTACATTTCTCTGTATATAATGTTTCTACAGACTTATCAATATATCGCTGCTTACCTGAAGAACGTAAGAACAGATGCTGGTGTCTGCCTCCACCTCAGAAACAGTGTCACAGGGTATCAGCTGTTCCAAGCCAGGAGCACATTAGCTCTCCAGAAACAGTAACTTTATTAACCATTTCAGCACTGAGCACTTTTTTAGAGTTCTTGTCCGTAATTCCAACCCGCTCCCCATAACTCCTGACACAGCAAGGGCACAACTAGTCATCCACCACCAGGAAATCAGCAGGGAAAATTTTTGTTGCCTTTTTTTGCATGAAGCTGTAACTGAAATTCTAGTATGAGTCACTTCAGCTATCTAGAGAGAGACATACAGACAGGAAAATAAAACCAGAGCTGAAAATTAAGTTTAGCCTGGCAAAAAGGGAAAGGGTACGAGCATTAGGCAGATCACATGATAACTTTCCAGGGCAAGGTTATTTCCACTGTCTTTCAATATAGTCAGCACACGCCAAGAAAAGGCTGGTAACACTGCAGAGGGGAGTGTTAGTTTTCACAGAAAACATGACTGATATGGGGTAATCCCCACATTACTCCACTCTGGCTTTTTCATCCTCTTTATATTTTATACCATTTGCTCCCTTGCCAGACTAGACAAATTTGGCTAGATGTGCCTTTGCTGCTGACTGTAATTGTCTTTGTGAAGCTCCAGCCTCAATTCAGAGGCAGAGGTCAGGACTGATAAGCAGAAGAAGACACCTCAGCTTTGTCCCCCTACACTCCTGGCTGCCCCTCTGTTCTCTTATATCACCTGTGGGGACCCATCACCAGCTGATCCTGCTCACTGAATCAGCAGAAACCCGCATCTCACGCAAGGGCACCCACAGCAGGCTATCAGCCCAAACGTCTGGCATCTCAGGTGTGACAAATCAGGATTTGCTTTGTAGGAGCACACTACAGCTGCCCAGAAAGATCCATAGCAGGGCTGCTATGTGTTCTGTGTCTGAAAGTAGAGACACGCAGTTTCTAATGCTGCTCCATCATTCATCTTCAGCTGAAGATGATCATTGAGGTGGAACCTTGTGGACCAAGACTTTGACATTAGTAAGACAAGTAACCGGAGCTATAATTAATAGGCTAACCTTGCCCTGTCCTAGAAGAGTCTGGTGACAGCATTTGCTGAGAACCGAATTTTTTTTCTAATGAAAAGATTTACCTCAAGTTTTATCTGCTAATATTGGAAAACTATGGCTGAAGCACATCTTGCAACTGTTCTTTTTTATTCTTTCTGCAGAGTGAAATTATACTCTGGTTTACACAAAGTAAAAATTCACCTCTTGATCAAGAGAATTTTTATGTTCACTTACAGATTTTATTTACTGTTATGTGTCCCTGGAGAGCCTGGAATCTCATAGTTAAAAACAAATGAAAATTACTTTCTTGGCTTTTTCTTAGAAGCACATAAATTTCATTCCACGTAGCAAATATTTGTCTCTAGAGAAAACACATTTAAACCTCCCCTGAGATTACAAAAGCTCCATTAAAGCAAGGAGCTATTCTGTCACATCCAAAATGACATCTGAGCCCATCCCAGTCCCCTGTGAAGTGGCCAATGCTTCTCACGCCCTCTGAGTTTGACCAGTGGCCCTGTTACACCACAGGACAAGACGTTGCCTTGGAGCAGAGAGCTCTGCCCCTACTCACCCTTTCTAGCCCATGGTGTCAGGCAAGGGATTACAGTACACTGGGAAGAAAGATGCCGGCAGCACCTCCAAATCAATGACCAGCATGCCTGGTCTCCAGCAAGAGCCAGAAACAAGTTGCTGACAGCCATCACTGTTAAATATTTATGTCAGCTATGCTGACACAAACATTTAGCAGCTATATTTAACTCAGCTATGCTGAGGTCCGGGCTGAAAGAGAGCACGGGGTACTGTTCCTCAGCACAGCTGAGCTGATGGACGGGCTCAAGGCCCCATGGACCACTGCTCCTTCTCCCCACAGGCCCTGCACCCAGCCGCATCCTCCCACACCTCTCTGCTCCCGCCACAGCTGTGGTAGTTTGTCCACCCCCTTGCCCAGACGATCCCCCTTCCTCAAGCCACAGAAAGATCCATTTGCTTTGTTCCCGGGGCAGTTGTCTGTGGCTCCCCAAATAGTCTGTTGGGTGCCGGCATCGGCACTGGAAGTGGGAGCGAGAGAGGGACAGCAGGGGCACGGGACTTCTGTGTCTGACAGCAACAGGCCACTAGATCTGCTTGCCTTCATCACTGGGTCCTGTCCTCTGGCAGGGTCAAGCAGAGTGGCCGTGAAGCGTGCATTGGGTCAGCAGAGGAGTTGTGCCCATTTCTCACCCAAGGACTTGTTGTTCAGCTGTTAAAGAATGAGAGATGACACCTGGCCAGCAAAGAGGCATTCACACCTCTGAGAAAAGCAGCATTGCTTAGTCCAAGAACAGCCAAAGCATCTTAGGTAAGGAAAAAACCAAAACAAGTCACAAGTAGGAGACGAGCCCCCCCACAACACTTCAAAAGGGGAAAGGTTGATATATTCTACCAGAACAAGGTTATTTATAACAAATACAAAAAAAAAAAAAAAAAAACAAAAAAACAAAACAAAAACAAACAACCAAAACATACCAGGCAAAAGCCTGGCAGAATCGTCACATCAGGGAAAAATCTCCAACCGGTTCATGAAGTGATGGAGATTCAGCAACTTCTGATTTACTTATGATTAGATCAGGCCTGTCCTTTCTATTTTAGATGTTTTATTTGTATTTTACCTTATCTTTGCTTGAGTTAAGAGTAATTTCAATGTAACTGAATAATAAGAAGCCCTTCCCCAACCATGGATCTTAACTGGCCACAATAAGGCATAAAAGCTCTAAATTCTCATGCAGAACAAGGATTACAGAGAAAATGTCACTTGTTAGACTAGTACAGAGGGAAAAATTAGACAAGCCTTCAGACATGTAAGCCCTTCTTGATGTTATAAAGACAGTTATATCCTTAGACATCATGGCTACTGCAAATCCAGTATATTGGATGGTATATGTGCTCTCTCTATATACCTCCATATGGCATAGAAAATAAAAAAAAATTCTGTACAAAGCTGTAGGTAAAAAGCGGGGCCTGAGTCTGTGTGGGCATAAGATTTTCTGATCTTTCCAGAAATATCTGTCAGCCTAAAAAATATCTGAAAGGTATTGCTTCTATTTACAGAATCTTGTTCTGCCTGTGTCTTTGGTCCTTCATAGGGACAGAAAAATATCACAAGATTTAGCACAGGCTCCAGATCCCCCAGAACATACCAGGCCGTGAAGACCTGAAGCAAGTGGAGCTGGTGCACGATGGTGACCAGGAGAGACCGATCCCTCTTCCCCAAAATGGGGAAAACCAAAGGAGAGAGCACACAGAATGAGCGGAGATCAAGAAAACATGATCTTTCAAGAAAGGCTGAAAACGAAAGAACATGAGAGGCCATCTTCAAATATGTAGAAGTAGTTATAAAGGGGTTAATATCCTATGAGGACAGAACGAGGAATAATGAACGGATATTGCAGCAGGGGCATTTACAGGGCAGCGAAATCTAAGGGTAAAGAGGATGAGCTCTGGGACTAGATTTCCAGAAGGGTCTGGACTCCCACTCTGGAGGACTTTGACACTGGATGGAGCTTTGGTCTGTCATGGATGCAGCGGAGAAACCTGATTCTTGGAAAACTCATCCAATCCAACCCTCTTCCAGTTCCTTATTCCTACAGCTTTTTCTTTTATCTTTCTTCTAGTTCTACACGCTGCCATTCTTTGGGCCATTTTGTCTCCACTCAGTAATCGTTTCCCTAACTTTTCATGGAGATAATCCACCGTGGTTTTCCCTTAGTTTTCAGTTGTTAAGTTTACTGAAACAATCAAAATACAAAAAACACATGAAAGGCAGTTGAAGTCAGCAAGATCAAAACAAATGTGAAACGTTTATACCTAGACATTTTCTGAAGTTTGTGTTGTTTAAAAGGGAAAAAATAAATTTCAGTGATATGCAATGTAGGACCTTTTCTGAAGATATTTAAAGTGTTCAAGGCCAGGCTGGATGAGGCTTTGAGCAGCCCGGTCTGGTGGGAGGTGTCCCTGCCCATGGCAGGGGGGTTGGAACTAGATGGTCTTTAAGTTCCCTTCCAACCCAAACCATTCTGTGATATTTTCCTGCAAAGGCTGACTGCAGCTACTGCTGAGGTTAAAAATTAGCTTTATCCTATCCAGATGTGTGCTGTTCTTTTGTGCTTGTGTTGTAGCCCTCCAAGAGAGATCACAGCTGAATAGCCTGCAGACACTGCTAAGCTCTATTATAGGAAAACTACCTCGTTGACTGAGAAAGCCTGATGGGCAACAGGCAGTATCACTTCAGATTTTTAGCCTCAAGTTCCTACCTTTCCTAAGCTCATGGGTAAATTAACAGCTTTCAGGTAATATCTTTGACAGAATACACATCAGACTGGGGAGAAGCAGGAATTCAGCTTTCTGCCACGCTGGTTTTTGTTCTCACTGGCCACTCATGGAGCTCCATGAGGTTTCTCCGATCCTGTTAGTGCTGACACCATAACTGTGAGCAAGGGAATGCTGATGCTGAATTGTGGAGACAGGCCCGTAGAACTGCATTTTTATCAAAAAGTTTGTGGTATTCACTAAGGGCAGGATGCTAGAAGTGTGGCAGTTTAATTAATTTGTTTTTCATCCCCTCATTGTTTGGAGTGCTACAAAGTGCTGCAGAGACTAAGCACCTGTTGATGAAAAACCTATTAAAAACACTTGTGGTAGTACAACATTTATATTTCTGCTAGTTTTGAGGCTATGCACTTAGTAGCAGCTGCTAACAGCTTCTGCAGTCCTCCTTTACACAAAATCAGCTTGGCAGCATTGGCCTGTCAATGAATCCCTGATAACCCCAGCAAGTAATTCAGTGCTTTAGGAGCTTTTCTTTGATCAGTGTCCACAATAAGGTAACTTTTTTATTGTTTTGGCAGACTCTAAGCCACCGTTTTCTTACTTTTCACTCAGAGGCTATACCTCCTCAAGTATTTGCTTCTCAATACAATCCCTCATGAAGCCACAGGGCTAAATTCTGCTAGCAGGCAAATTTCCATGCAAGCCAACACAGTCGCATACAATTGCATTTAAGGTCAGGTTTTGGCACACTGTAGTTAACATAGAAGTCAGTCAGGACAGCTTGAGTAATGTAGCAGCTCATACAGACATTGTATCTATCACACAGGCAATTTGTTCCAATCCAATTTATAAATTAAATTACCTTCTAAACTGGGATAGGACACACTAACAAAAAGGTACGTACATTCCCAACATAATGATGTAGTCTCCTCTTTCTGCTTTAGCTCTCAGTGTGCAGATCCTTGCGTCACAAAGTTGGAAAGCAAAGCTGTGAGCTATGAAAAAACATTTCCATTATCTAAAATTTTTAAATTGGTACATTCTTATATCAGCATTCTCGGCAATTCCCGTGGGCTAGTTTGTTATCCAAGGACCCAATGCTCTGCAGTGTCTCAGGTCTGAATGTATTTTTGGGGTTTTGTTGATCACTGCATCTATCATGCGCTCTTCCAAATCATCTGCAATTAGTCTTCCTGTTACATGGGCTCATGTTTCAAGTGTCTTTAGTTAACGCAAGAAAAAGTGACAGCAAGCAAGAAAAAAATTATGTCGAAAGAAAGTAAAAGGTAGCTTTCAAATCCTCTGTCCACGGTTTTAATTTAATTCACTGCTGTCCATGTGGTAATAAATTAATTCCTTTTCAGTCATTTGAATGTTGACATTAAAAAAAAATTCAATTTAATGACTCATTGCACCTGTAACCCAGTTTTTGATTTAAACAATAAGATTTTGTTAATAAATAGAGTTTACAAAATATGAAAATTATATGTTAAAAAGATGTGAGAAGTGTTACTGTGCTTTTCTCTAGCAATAAGATCTCTGCCAGAGAAGTTAAAAAGAAAATCAAAATTGATATTTTGATTCCCCATGTGGGCTGGAAGAAAGAGCGAAGTGGATTAACGTTACATAAAAGGGGAACTGAGAGTCACCAGCCCTTTCCAACTGTAATAAACAGGACCCTCAAGTGCTGCAGTCGATGTTTTATTGAACCACAAACCCAAAATACTAACGAAGAGCATAAATCTTTATAAGAGAACAGAATGATCTGTGGAATGACGCTGCCTCTATTTTGAAAGCGGTGGCATATTAGGGGAAAAAAAAAAAAAAAAGAGGGGGGAGAAGGAAGGGTAGAGAAGGTACCTACCAAGAAACTTGTTTCCTCTCAAGATAGCATGACTTCAGTACTTTATAGGCACCTTCCCTTCTCCCTGTCTACAGGGGCAGAACAGCCTCAACACTGTGGGGTTAGTTTGCCTCCCTGCAGCAATTAAAAGTGCTAGTCAAAAAACATTAGCCCTGTCCGGGAGCTACGTTTGGCGAGAAGCCTACTCCTTAAGGCACAGGACAGAGGTAAAGAGGGGAGGCTCCGTGAATGCAGTTGTTCGGACCGGGCAAGCACAGGGGTCTGGGGGCACCGCTGCAGCTCTGAGCGGGGAGTAGGTACCGCTTAGTGGCACAAGTTCATCAGTACAGCTATAACCCCTCTGGTGGTCCAAAACAAGTCCTGGGATCTTATGAACCAAACGTCCAAGCTGGCAAAAATTCAGGTACTGACCGTGCTGTAGCTACTTGAGTTTATGTAAGTTGAAGTCCCATGCCCAGGAAAAAGTATAAGCAAAAAGCTGAGATTCAAGCCAAATTCAGGACATTCTTTCTAGTAGCTTAAAAGATAAATGTCTAAATGCAAAACCCCTATACCTGGGGTTTACATACACCGAAATAATCTTCTCCAAGTCAGTGTTGTCACTGAGCGGCACACGCAGTTTGTAGTTTAGTTACTTAAGCAGCTCATAGCACCCCTCTCCCTAAAGCTTTCTCTCTCCATCTCTGCAAGTCATTTGGACTCCTCTTCCTTTTTACTGTCCTCCTCCCTGCCCCTCTGAGTTCCTGGTTTAACAGGACTCATGTTTGATTGACTTCTGCCACAACATCCTGGGGTGCATCAAGAAGAGTGTGGCCAGCAGGTCAAGGGAGGTCATCCTCCCCCTCTACTCTGCCTTGGTGAGGCCGCACCTGGAGTACTGTGTCCAGTTGTGGGCTCCCCAGTTCAAGAGGGACAGGGAACTGCTGGAGAGGGTGCAGCAGAGAGCTACCAAGATGATTAGGGGACTGGAACACCTCTCTTATGAAGAAAGGATTTGGGTCTCTTCAGTCTGGAAAATAGATGGCTGAGGGGGGACCTTATCAACACTTATAAATACTTAAAGGGTGGGTGTCAGGAGGATGGGGCCAGGCTCCTTTCAGTGGTGCCCGGGGACAGGACAAGAGGTAATGGGCACAAACTTGAGCATAGGAAGTTCCACCTAAACATGAGGAAGAACTTCTTTACTTTGAGGGTGGCAGAGCACTGGAACAGGCTGCCCAGAGAGGTGGTGGAGTGTCCAGCTCTGGAGACATTCAAAACCCGCCTGGACGCGTTCCTGTGCAACCTGCTCTAGGTGACCCTGCTCTGGCAGGGGGGTTGGACTAGATGATCTCCAGAGGTCCCTTCCAACCCTATGATTCTATGACACTGTTTTGGTCTCTTCACCGTGGAGAGATAGGTCTAGTGCTTCCTTTGCTATATAATTTACTGAGGAAGGCAGAAGAGTAGGTCAGGTCATCTTCAGCTTTAGATACTTGGGATCAACTTTCCCACCTTTGAAGAGAGAGTTCTTTGTCCGTTCCCATAGAGGCAGCCTCCCACACTGACTCCAAAGGAGTGGGAGCCAGCACAGGTGATTTCTTGAAGCCTCATCCTAAACCATCGCAGCTCTCCAGTATTAGTGGAAAACCTAACATTAGAGGGCTGCTATTTAAACCACAGGAGGCTGTAAACTCTTAACAGTTTAGGAGCATTTACCAGATCATTCAGCTGCCCCTGCTGCCAGGGAAGCAGGCAAGGGTGCACAACCAGAACTGGTTTCTGTGTCACCTGTCCTAGTTTAATTTGCCAAGGAGTAATTTTTTGGCAGTCGAACGAGTGGTGTCCCTATGGGAAAACCCTGGCATGAGAAGAAACATCCCAGTCTCTTCCGCTAATAGTTCATATGAGCTTGGTGATACTTCTGTTCATAAAAACCTGTCAGTCAGCGAAGGTGAATGCAGCACAACCCTGGTACCAGGTCTCAATCCAAGACTGATCCAGGTGAGCAATCTGCAGACAGCGCATACAGGAATGCTGTCAGACAAATTGGTCCATGTATGAAACGGGCTGCTTAAAGCTGTTCCATCAGCTCTTTGGAAATCTCTATTTTATGAATTTCCTCAAATAACACCACTACTATGCATCCTTAAAATCTTATTGCAAGAAATGGGCCCTTATTGACAGCACTAAGATAAAGTAACATTCAATAGGAAAAGCTGTCTGAAGATACAGCTGCTGCTCCCAGTATCAGGGCGGCAGACAGGCTTCAATCTCACTTCAAATTCTTGCTGATAGAAGCACAATTACTGAACAAACTCAAGAGTTCTAGTCGAAACCGTAAGTAGTCGCATGCTCCCATCAAGCCGTAAAGCAGCACAAAATATCAGGCTTGGGACTAAAACAGACACCATATCCTCGAATTCTACATAGAAGTTACTCAAGGATTATGAGGAGGAATATGAGAGTAAAAGCGTGCAAAAACAGTGTACAGCACAGCACTTAATGTCTAGGAAAGAGAAACCAAATGGAATGATGGAAATTAAAAAAATATGCGTAACATCAAGGCTGAACAGGTAACTGTAAAAGTGAGATGAGAGACAAAACAAAAAGGTCAGAAGAATGAAACGCAGTGAGACAGGTAGATATCAATACTTCTGAAAGGCATTCAAAAAGAGATATATGTAGATAGCATTTGATGCAAAATACAATCTTTAATACAACATTCTTGGCTAGGTTGGAATAGCCTATGATTAGAGAGCCCTCTTTCTTCCCCTAACTTCATTGTATTTGCTGGAGAGGTTAGAGAGCCCATAACCATACCAGTTAGTGTCCACCTTGCTTTTCATCTGTAGACCATTGACCTATAAACAAAATATTTTCCCTAGTGGCTATAACATTAAAGCAATGCAGTGATGAGAAAGGTCATTCTACACAGGATTTTGAGCTGTTTTTCCTAAAGTAAAAAATGAAATTTCAAAATTCTTTGGGAACGAAATATTATCAATGTGTTTCGGTCAAGCAGAAAATTTCATTTCTGTAAATCACAAATAATAAGCAAACACATCTTGCATTTGTCTCTCTCTCTCTATATCTATCTTGTACTGGAACATAGATTTCTGTTTCCCAGAACACTGAAATGTTTAAGATATGAAGTACTTAGCATTTTGGCAATATCTGCACAACAGAAATTTCCGCTTTCATCAGCTACGTTTATTGCATTAGCAAACAGGAGTCACTCCTTAAATGAAATTCAACTTCAGGATTTTTCTTTGAAAAGCTGTCATGAGAGACGAGGAGACTGACTGTACTTGCTATTTCATTTTTTATTACTCATTTGCATCACGAGAGTCTGACTACGTTTATGAAGTTTAATTTACAAGGAAGAGAAAATTTTCTTTGTGTGAGATTGTCCAAGAGATTTCCTGCTGGGAACTTGGTGTTCCAGCTTTACTTAAGCAGCATCCGCAGGAGCAAGCACTTCACCGGGCCTTCTTCCATAAGCAAAAAGTTTAACAGTCAATATTAGTGTTGAGAGTATCTATCTAATCATCTTAACATTATTAACAGACTCTAGAGGAAATTAATGCCATATGGCATTTCACACTTTGACATCATACACTTAAAAAGATGACATAAATTAACCTCAAAGCACTTTCTCCAGAATTTGTTTCAAAATATTGGAAGTCCTTGTTTAAAAAAAACAAGGATTATTGACATTTATTATTTGGACAACAGGTTTTAGCTGGCTAAACTGCTCAGAAAGACATCCAGAGCATCTTGCGCGCAGACTTCCCACAAAGCAATCCCTTCCCTAATTTCAGAATTAGTCATCAAACCACAGACAGCAAACCAACCAAGACTGTTTCTTAGTGACTGTGGGGCGCTTAGTGCTCCAGAAGCTGCATACCAGGAGATTTACGCTTCATAAGGGGAAGGCTTCAACAGGAGATTGGAAAGTAAAAAAGTCTGCTTTTTTCCTCACCTCCCACCACACTTAAGGAGAGACAGAAACACTTTAACGAGAGGGAAGCTGGTATGTGTCAGAGTAAAGCATTTCCTGGGATGTTCCTGTTGAGTTTTTTCCCCCCCCAAGAGGAACGTATCTTATTTAAGTACCCACACGAGCCTCACATTTAGTGATATCAGATCAGGGCTAGTGATATTACTCCCTGCCAAGAGAGGACTAAGTGACTTCTTCAAACACCTGTGAGCCTAGAGGTGTCCCTGTAAAAATGCTTTCCTCAGGAACTCAGTCATTGCCTTCCCTTCAACACCCAGCTACGCTCAAAGCATGAGCTAGATTGCTTCACAGCCACTTTTCAAAGACTTCCCTGCCACAGAAGCAGCCTGCTCCTTCTGTGGGGACCAAATGCACGGGCTTTTTCATCTTTTCTCCAAATACCTCTTCCTCCTCAACATTTTAAATCCCAAATACAAAGATACAGATAAAACACATCTGAATCGTCATGGGTGATAAAGCCAGAGTTTCTTGTGGGAGAAAGGGAGGATGTCAACCAGTGCAGCAGCATCTCAGCTGTCACTGAAACCTGTCTGTTCTCACAGATGATCACAAAGCTTTCTTCCAATAAGGAAACCCTTGGATCTGTGATCATAACATCCATTTCACAGGAGGAGGTTGCAACCTCACATGTGTGGAGCAAAGCCTGAGACCTCCGAACACCTCTCGCATTTAGAAGTCAAATCCCAGTTCCACTGAAGTCAGTGACACAGTTTAAATAATTAATCAAAAATGTGAAAAGTAACATCACGTTAAATGCTGAGAGGCTGGCGTAGCTGGGAGTAAGTGCAGGTAACTTCATTCCACTTACAACTTGGCAATAGGGAGCTCGGAGGCAATGCAGAAGTGACAAGCCAGGGTGTTTAACCCTTCCTCAGCTGATTGCTATGTGGTACCCGTGGCCTGGCTCTGGATGACAACACCGTAGCATCCCGGAGGGTTGCAGAGAGGAGCCAGCACTGACTAGTTTGCTAGGAACACCCAGTAGTAAGCGAGCAGTACCGAAAAATAGTTGTGTAGTAATAAACAACTCTCTCGCCCTCATCACCTCGCAAAGCCTCAGCTCAGATGGAACCCACTGACGACACAGTGTCTTAGAATATTTTCAATAGCTTTGAAAGATAACCCAGTAAGTCACAGCAATTAAATGCCAGAGGTTCTCAAACTGACAAAACTGCTATGTTAAATGTTTCAATTAAAAAAAAAAAAATGAAGCAACTTATTTTCCCTGCTTGTTGTGCATTATGAAAATGCACACAAATAATTGAGACTTACGAAACACAAAGTGACATTTTATAAAATGTCAATTTTGTAGCAATAAAGCACAAGGTCAGTGTAGTAAATGCACTACTGCCTTTTTTTTTTTTACACAGTGGAGGCTAGTGAATTAGGCCGTTCTCATGATAAAAATGCTATTTTCTTAAGAAAATGTTATTTTTTTAAGAAATAGTGCTTCTGTGATGTAATTGTGTATTACGAAGCATTGATAGAGATGAAGGCTCTTAACTTCTTGTGTTCCAAGTTGTTCATTCTCACCCTGACGATGCCTTTGCCTCTAATGTCAGACCGTCAGTAACTCGCAGATTTCTGCAATGGAAATATTTGCCCAATTTGCAGATTGCAGTTAATCAGAATCAGCACCAATGGCCTCACCAGTCTTTTCAAGATATAGTGTTTCATTTTGCAATCTAGTCCTGAGGCATTCTGCTGTCTTCTGGAAGCATTTGCCCAGGTCTCATTAATACTGGAAGGAGAAAACAGTCTTTATCTGATTGGATTCCTTTTTTTCTAGGGGGGTTGGAACTAGATGACCTTTAAGGTCCCTTCCAACTCTAACCATCCTATGATTCTGGATCATTCTATTACCAGCTGCTTTTAAAGCAATTCACTCCTGTCAAACACTCAAGTACTCACTTGTGTCAGCTTCCTTGGAGCAATTGAAGCCGTAGAAGATTGCATGGGGACATAGTGCCAGCCAAGAACATTTCAACTGGCTCATCTGACTACGCCCAAAGTCTTAAAAGGTCACCGAGGGGAAGATTAGTATTTGGGGTTTTGCACAGAACCTGTGCAATCATTTTTACTGTTGCTTTGAGGCATTAACACATGTGAAAGCAAAGATACTATTTAAGGGCTATTGACCACAGATGACGAGGACAGGACATCTAAATCTTCCTTGATGAGTCATGCACACACAAGCATAGCTAGGTAGCTTTCTCCAAACACAGAGTCAGAATTACACACTTTATATGAGGTCTCCAAGATGAAGTATACCTGCCCATAAGTTACACTACTTTAAGGGGATCTAAAGTAGACACACTGTTTAGTGTTCTGAGGTACGTTAGCCACACATCCCCTCCCTTATCCACAGAGGTTTTTTTCGCCAGAATTTTCTATTCTCTCCAATCTGACATGAAGCAGTACTGATGTATCACATTAGCAATTCATCTACAATTAAAAGGACTCCCTTTTAAAAGCCAAACACACTTTAAACAGTTGGAAGTGAACTGAAAGAGGCGCAGGCTCATTTTACTCAATTTTTCTAGCTAATTAATGAATTGAAAAAGCTGGTCTTTCAGTTAAACTCTAAAAAAACTGTCCCCAGATAAGCATTTCAAAACTCATCTTTCAGCAGCAATTTGAGGGCACACGGAGTCTTCAATCATTTTTATGTTATAAAATAAGGCAAAACTTGCTTTTCAGAATATTCCTAATTCCCGTAGATCGTTCAAAAAACAAAACAATGTTTAGCACGACTATATAGTACAACTTTATCCATCAATACAAAGATCTATAAATATTAAATCCAGCAACTTTGGAAGCAAATTCTTCCTTAATGAATCTGATCTCTTACTTTCTCTTAAGCCTTGGAGGACCTCTAATTCTGTCTAATTAATTTTTCAATGGAAATATCCTTTTTATCTTGTTAGAAGTATATAAGCTCCCGTGAAATATTAGTGTGCAGCAGTGCATGAACAGGTTACAGTAGACATCAGTGCATATAAACCAATACTTCACCACAGAATCCTGACCCAAGAAACAAAATCCTGTATGACAGAGCTGTATGCTGATTCCTTCTGCACATAAGTACATCATTGTAACAGGGGGAAAAAAAAAAAAAGATGTGGAGGACTAAGATTTTGAGAAGAGAGTCCAGCAAGGCCCCATTCTGGACTTTTTATGAAGCTTGGCTAAACGGGATGAAAAGGAGGTTAGTTTAAGACAAAAGTAAAACATTTCTGCCCCCTGTACCTGAAGCCGAAATTCTCACAGCGGAGTTTCGAGATCTTAAGCGGTGTCTCAGCGCCAGCTGCTGGGGATTTTGCTGTCATACACGAGACACGTTAACCGGCTCTGTAGAGACCTAAATAGGCACGTTTTATTAAAGTATTTTTATTTTTCTTCTCTTACAAGTTTGATCAAGTTTTAGGAACGTTCGAGTACTTGAATGATCTACAGGAAGCTACCCCGTCACTGAAAAAAATATCGCCCAAAAATATCCTGCTCCCTTTTCTCACTTAAATTCCAGAATCACCTTCAACTTCATGAACAGTCTGATCGAATGGTGCTGCGCTTCCTCCTTGTTTTTTTTTTTTGCTGAAGAGAAAAGCTTAACCTATATGAAGGAGTGTCCTCATATTTTCCTTCCAGAAGCCTTCATTATGTCTGTAATTGGAGTACCATGAGGACAGCAAGAGAAAAAAAAATGTTCAAAGGAGCCGAGGTTGAACAAGAAATAGTCTTTTCAAGATGAAGCTTAACAAAAGTTGGGGCAGCTTGATACTAGTATTGCATCGGCTATTTTCTAAGAATTCTGTCTCACAGCATGACATGCTCAAAAGGAACTACTCAAATCCAATAGTGTTGCTGTTCAAGGCACTTAGCAGAATTCAGGTGTTACACCAGAAATAGAACCGTCTCCTACTATGGAAGAGTTTCCTTCCTTGTATGGGAAAACAAAGCACCAAAGAAGTGAGGACAAGCCTTAAGAGTCTGTTATTAAAGTTATAAGGATCTAAGCTTATTCTCTTGGTAAAAGGAAACTTCACTTTAAGTATCATAAGTTTTCAATGCATAGAAGAGATTGATGCTGAAGTAGGTTGTCCTATTTCAAACAGTTTCAGAAACTAGCTTTACTCAAATTTGGGAAGGGGAGCAAAACAGTGGAAGTCATTGTTGCTACCCCAGAAGATTTATTATTTTTTTTTTTGGTCAGATTTGGGTTCTCTTTACATATCAGCGCTGCTTGACCTAATTTCATATACACAAGCTCCTATTCCCCTCTTCAGTCAATGATGCACAGCGACACATGCATCACACATCATTGTTGGCGTACAACTTTCCTACAGCCAAGAAAGTTCTGAAGAGAACAAGGAAAATTTAAGTATTATGAGATGTCTTCTCTGTGTTAAAATATAGGCCAAATTTCTATTAAATGGTGCTTATCTTAGTCCTGGCTAGATAAAGAATTGAGCTCTCCTCCATTAATGGACCGAAACTATTCTCTTTGCTCTCCAAGCAAATTGGTGAACCGTACACTAACGCAAGAATAAAATAGAGGAAGCATATTCATCCTCAGCTTTTAATTAGCTACAGTACTTACCAGGGAGAGTCAGAAGGCAAACTGTCCTGAAACACTTTTTGCTTTGTTCTCCAGAGGAGCTGCAAGGACAACACCAAGCTAGCCTCAGTCTTGACCAGGAAAAAAGTATTTCCCATTACTTCCAGAGAACTGAAAGTGAACACCTTTATACGTGATAGTATCAAAACACCCCTGCTTTTTTGGATTCGTTTTTTTCCCTTTCATATCACACTCATGTTGTTCCTCCTCAGGAAGTAATTGATAATTCCTGACCTAGACACAGAGTACGACTCATTTTCTAGGCTACCAACATATAGGCTCAAACTCCAAGAGCTGCGGGAAGTACAGATATCACAATCCCTTAACCAAAGCAAAGGGAGCATGCTTTATTTCTGTATATATTAAAAGTCTGTAACAATGGAGTTTGATAAACAAGCTTACACCTATGAAGGAATTTAACTCAGTGCAGTTCTTGCAATTGCAAAGGCTATTCTAGGGGCAAAAGACTAGAATAAGCAAAATAGACAAAGTTTTTGTGCATGTATATGGAGCTACTCTAATTCTCAGATTATATTGAAAACACCCATTCAAATGGCTTCTAGAAAAAAACAAACAGGTTTTCATATAGCCTCAGATAGCTCAGCAACACTGATAAAGTTTTCATACATATAAGAACTTAGAAAAGTTGGCAATAGAGATAGAATTATGTTAGCATTCCTGGGTGTCACAGTGGCTTGACTAAGTTGAGATACTGTACTTCCTAGTTAGTTGCAGAGATAAATAAATTGCAATTTACCAGAGTAATTGAAATGAACTCTGTTAAGTGTTTCGTCACTTGTTATTTACCCATGAAATCAGAAAGAAGCATAACTTATTTGAAACTACGAAGTTTTATATTTGATAGAGAGAAGAACAAACACTATCAACCAGCAATTTCAGAGACATCAAATGGCTGAAGATATTTCTATTACTTTCCACACACTTGAATCAATAAAATCATACATGCGACAATCAAGTAATTCAGCATTCTTCCAATCCTGCATTTACCTTGCAAATGTTTTCTTGGTTAAATAAGAGCTATAAGGCCATTTGATGATTTAATGATAAGCAATCAAACTGTCATTCAAGGCAACGCAGTGGCATACGAAATTCACTGCAGGCAAGCGCAAGGTTATACACAGTGGAAGGAACAATCCAGCTAAACAGGCACATGCTGATGGGTTCTAAAATTAACTCAAACTATTCAGAAAAAACAAGTTAAGGGTCAAGATGAACAGCTGAGAACATCTGCTAAAAATGGAAAAAACCAAAAATGTTAAGAGAAAGACAAAGAATAAATATTCTAAGTACTGTCCCATTGTTTAAGGCTTAATGTGACTTCATCTTATTTACTGCCTCCAGCTATAAGACTTCTATAAAATGAGCAATTTGCACCTCCATGAGATAAGAATCTTCACTGCCATGCTCTTCTATAGCCCTGAAAGAGATCAATCCAGGTATCTGGACCACAGATAGCAGAAAACAGAAGATCTGGGGAAGGACAAAGGGGCTCAAAGTATAAAATCTTACTTGTGAAGAGATATGAAGTGGCATTACATTTATTATTGTTTAGAATTATCAGATCACCACCTGTGTTTTACATTTTTGTACTAAAATAAAAAGAGGGAAGAAAGAAGATGGTAATACCAGGCATGAGCTAACGAAAAGAAAGCCTAAATTCTCATTCACACAGACAGAAGCTGAAGACACAAAGTTGAAGCAATGGAAGAGCTGAATGATTTCTGGATCAGACGCACTTTGTCACTTTCAAGTTAGAAAGAACAAACATCAATCTTTCTTTGTTAAGGACAAGATATGAAAGAGCTGGGTATAGGAAATGGGTACAACTCCACTTTACAGTCATGAAACTAGAGAAGCAACTTAGTGCGAGAATCTGATCTTACAAGTCGGGATCTACAGAACTGAACTACGCATTATCCTTCTGAAGGGACATGTCATGCTCTGATAATCTACTGAAGAACAATAGAGAAAACCATATCAGAGTTTGTTGCCACTAAACTGACTCACAGCATTGTTGTCCACATTTAAGCTATAGTCACATAAAAATTAAAGGAAAGCTACTTCTACTAAGGAAGCAACTAATGACCCATTTTGACACTGATTTGCATTTTTAAAGGTATCATATTTGTTATTAATGCTAAACTGCAACAGCCATTTAAAGTCACTTTTTTCTTTCAAGAAAAGCAATTTTAGTCTCAGTAATAATCAGTATAATCTGATAGTCCAAGCAAAAACAATGTTGTATGGTTGGCACTAATTCAAGAAAATGAAAATACGAAAGCTGCATGAGCACTGAATTCGAGTAAAGGATCACGTACTGGGATTGTCTTGCTTCGTCCAGCGCAAGAGCAGGTCATTGTCAAAGTAATCTCAGCTCTTTCTGAAAGATGACTGGTACTGTTCTTCGGACAATACAAAATCCTATGAAATGCAATCACTGCCTAAGTGACCTAAGTAAATGCTACATTGATGAAACCAAAAGTGTTTTAAATGTTTACTCAGTCACTGATTATAAGCTGAAGCCTTACTATCTAAAAACTAGCTGTTCTAGTTGAGCAGAACTGGATGGTTTGAATAAAATGTCAAGTTTCTATCTGAGAGCGGGTCACTTCTAATAGCAGATTAGAATTATTTGTGGGTATTATAATCCCCAAAGAATATTATGTTTAGAAATTACTTTATTTAGAAGAGTAAATAGAAGACAGTTAAAACCACCCAAGTGACAAAAACCATATTTCGTCACACAGTGCCAATTCCTTAATTTTGTCCCTTCACAGAATTTTTTTTGACTCTTTTAAAAGAATTTAAGGATATACAAATTTTGATAGACACTAATTTTTTTTCCCCACTCAAAGTTATGGTAGGTATACTGGCCACCTGAAAAAAGCAACTTAAATCATTCCACACAAGCATAGTTCTTACTGCACAATGGATAAATTATTAACACCTCTGAAGACACTACTCCTAAAAAAAAAAAGATTCAGAGACAAGCTTTCTTGAACAGTATTTCAGCTTTAATGGAGTCAGAACTGGAAACCATCAGAACAATTCGATACGTCTACATATAGACTTTGGACCATGACTAAGTATCTGTTGCCTCCTGTAATACAACAGAAATATGCCCTAAGAAATAAAAACAAGCTTTTGCAAGATTATTTAGCTAGTTTTGATCGTAGCCGTCGCTTGATGATTAGATGATCACTTTCCTTCTCTTTTTGTTCTATAAAGATCTGAAAAAGACAGTATTTCAAGAGTTATTCAGCATTTGTTCAGAGACAAGTGACAGGTACTTCTAGACCCAGGTACCCAACATGTTTTTTCCCAGAAGCTGTTTTCAGAATGAAATTTGGCTATTATCTTTTAGTCAGAGGTCTCCAGGGTAGAGAGACCGTTTTAGTGCAACATTATTAGCAACAAATACTGGGAACACAGAAAAACCTGGTTTTGCTGAAAAAAACAAAGTCCAAAGGAAAACATGATCTGAAAGCAGCTCTCACTTCTAATCTCTAATACTCATTTTGTGAAACAAAGCGTTCAGAAGACATTTTTAGGTTAAATTGCTTCAGTTTTCTCTGACTTTCCAGGGATTCAGTCTTTCACTTTTCCTTTCACTTCCCAAGCTTCTCAGCTTCTTTTGGTCTGCCATTTTCTTCACCTTCCTATGGACAGCATTTTAGTTTCTGCTGCATCTATTTATAGAATTTACAGAATACCCAGTAGGATATCTCAGTATGGACACAAACACTCACCACAGCAAAGGGAAGAAAGGGTTGAACAGAGTGAAGAGAGGTGCTGCCAACAGAGCAAGCATATGGTCAGCACTAGATAGGATAATTGTCAAAACCGTAACGTTGATTTCAGAAACAACACCTGGCCTATAAGACTTTATAGGCTGGCTTAGGGCAACACAATTTGCCCACCCAGAAGGCTAGATAACCCGTGCTTTGGAAAAGCATGGATATATCCACATCCTAAAGTAACCCAAATATCAGCTGGGCATCAATGGAATCGGAAACTACCTTAGGTGCTTACTTGCCCTGCAAAGTTAATTGTACATGACGACCTTTACCTTTAGTGTTTCAATCACACCGTTCCAAATCTATGGATCCCTTAATGGTCTCTATTTCTATGTTCCTTTTATACTACACTTAAATGAACACCATTTCCATACTGGAAAAAGCAAATTAAGACTCAACTGCTGTAGTAGAGGAAAAAAGTAATCCTCCACATACAACTAAGATATCTATGATTCCAAATATAAAGATCTCTGTGATTGCTGTATCACCTATACAGTAAGACAGCAGTCAAGTACAGAGAAGACAGGTGAGAAAAAAAGAGAAAAATTAAGTAAAACAGCAGGAAGAAAAGAACAAAAGGAATGGTTAGGTAGAATCAAGAAATAAGTCAGTACTTTCAAACCTCTTCCGCAACTTGATCATATCTTTAGGTTTGTTCTGTCCCCCTAATAGTTTATTTTAAGCCAAGATTATAGAAATGCAGTACAGTGGACAGAGCAGTAACTTATGACTTACTGAAGAAGCAGGGATATCTAGAGGGCAAGAAATATCAGTTGAATACAGTTTTCTCTTAGCTCGCTTTGGCTTGAGATCGGTTTCTTTCACACCTTCTGGTTCTGCAGACTTGGGAGAGCTTATTGTCGCAATCAGCTTCTTTGCTAGAAGAAAAAAGTTATTGTAAATCAACGTCTTACTGGTTTTGTGAGCCTCAAAATTAATGAATAAAGCAAACTGTATTAAAAACAATTTAAAGATAAACAGATGCAGCCTGAAGTTTAAATATAAAAATTCAGAAGTGGTATTTGACTGCCACAGTTTTCTG
The DNA here is from genome assembly GCF_963924245.1 of Chroicocephalus ridibundus. Classification (NCBI taxonomy): domain Eukaryota; kingdom Metazoa; phylum Chordata; class Aves; order Charadriiformes; family Laridae; genus Chroicocephalus; species Chroicocephalus ridibundus. The sequence goes on from NC_086289.1 coordinate 19,489,183, forward strand.
TAGCTTCAGTTGCCAAAAAAAAAATAATCAGTTAACATTCAGATTTCACTGGAAGTTTAGCACTTCAACAGGAGTTGAACAACAGGCTTAACTTCTGTGTGCTGACAGAAGCACAGTGTAGAGTCAGTTTTCTCCTTATACTTGGAAGGTTTTATCAAACTAGTACTAGCACTAGGTCTATAAAGAGATGAGCATATGCATATTATGAGATAGAGGAAAGAAGAAATCCCAAACAACTCAAATTGGTTGGATGGCTGCATCCAGAGGGTGGTGGTTAACAGCTGAATATCCAGATGGAGATAGGTAACAAGTGGTGTCCCTCATGGGTCCATACTGGGACCAGTACTGTTCAATATCTGCATCAATGACATAGACAGTGGGACCAAGTGCACCCTCAGCAAGTTTGAGGATGACACCAAGCTGACTGGTACAATTGACACACCTGAGGGACAGAATGACATCCACAGGGACTTGGACATGTTTGGGAAGCGTGAACCTCATGAGGTTCAACAAGGCCAAGTACAGGGTCTTGCACGTGGGGTCACTGCAACCCCTTGATATCAATACAGGCTGGGGGATGAAGGGATTGAGAGTAGCCCTGCTGAGAAGGATTTGGGGGTATTGGTGGATGAAAAGCTGGAGGCCAGCCATATTCTGGGCCACATCAAAAAAAAGCATGGCCAGCAGGTCAAGGGAGGTGATTCTGCCCCTTCACTCAACTCTGCCAAGACCACACCTGGAGTACTGCATCCAGCTCTGGAATCCTCAGCACAGGAAAGACCTGTTGGAGCTGATCCAGGAGGGCCACAAAAATCATCAAAGGGCTGGAGGACCTCTCCTGTGAGGTCAGGCTGAGAGAGTTGGGGCTGTTTAGCCTGGAGAAGAGAAGGCTCTAGGGAGACGTTATTGTGTCCTTCTAGGACTTAAAGGAGGCCTACAGGAAAGATAGGGACAAACTTTTGAGCAGGACCTGTTGCGATAAGACAAGGGGAAATGGCTTTAAGCTAAAAAAGGGAAGATATAGACTAGATATAAGGAAGAATTTTTTTTTTCCCAATGAGGGTGGTGAAACACTGGAACAGGTTGCCCAGAGAGGTGGTAGATCCCCCCCATCCCTTGAAACATTGAAGGTCAGGTTGGACGGGGCTCTGAGCAACTTGATCTATTTAAAAATGTCCCTGGTCATTGCAGGGAGGTTGGACTAGATGACTTTTAAAGGTCCCGTCCAACCCAAACTATTCCATGATTTTAAGGTAAGATTTGGAGTTTGGATTCAGCTCTTGATATTTTAGAGAGCAGTAGGGCAAGTTTCTGAAATTGCTTTTAACTGTTTTATTGTAAGGAAGAACAATGTAACTTGGACATTTTGAGCTTAACAGTTGTCATTGCTTTTATGATAAACTTATATGCACATATTCCATGCTGTGTCCTTTCATTCCACCTGGTTTACTTTTCACACTTAACCTAAACTTCAGAACTGTGTTGTCCTTGCAGTCAAGATAGCCTATTCTACTCTGCAAGATTCAATATAGCAGGCCTCAGTTCAGACCCCATTATTTTATAAATGAAGGAACAACTTAATGCAGCAGACATGTCCTTATACAACATACACATTAATAGATTACAGTAGGAAAAAGCCATTCTACAATGTGAATGTGAAATAAGCCTTAGTTATTCTGTACAAACCTTTAGAGTGAATAATAGTAGGAGAACTTTGGAAAAAATCTCCAATTTTTTGTAGTGTTCCATCTTTCTTTTTAGCTGACATTTTACTTGAAGTAGATTCTTGCTTTCTTAAGGAGTATTCTTTTCTGAATGACTGTGTAGTAGACATCTGTATAGAAATACAGGATCATTGCATAAGTTGAAAATTGACTTAACTTCAAGTTTAATTCCATTTTATTTGGCTTTCAAGCTGACACTGAGCTTTGCTACTGACACCTCTGTTCGTTATACTAACAATACTACCACCGCAAGCAATGCAGACAATCTCATTTTATACCCAGAAGAAAAAAAACGTCAGTTTCACAGAGTACATTTAAAGGCATAAGTAATATAAGAAAAAAATAGTTTCTTTAAAAAAAAGTAAATTCAAAGTTGTGGAGTATTTCATTAGACAAGCTGTTCTAGTTATAAATAAACAGGACAAGGCTGATGGGGAAAATAAATCTACTACCCACCCTCTGAACTTGCCCAGATTATTACTAAGGCCTAAAATCATCTTTTTACAATTGTCATGACTATACATGATGACATGCACCTTAGTTTTACTTTAAAGACGTTGCCTATAAAATCATATATACTATGTTCAAACTAGTCTTCATAACTATTCAACATACAACATCCTTCCCTTTGAATCATTGTGTGCTGCAGCTAGTACACGTTCTCAGCAAATACAGACTTACTTTACTCTCTTTGGTTAGCTTGTAGAGTTTAGTAGGAAACAATATAAGTGTTTAAGAATCCTATTCAATTACATAGATAAGATACTGCTGCATAAGAATGTTTGCTCCTTTTACAAGTCCACTTTTACAGAAAAGGCCAAATTAACTTCAAAAATAGAACAAAACCAAACCATTTTCTTGTTGCTTGTAGAAGGCGAATTACTCATAGCAGGTTTTGCATTTTTCTTGTTCTCACTTTTCACAAAATCCTAAGAAAATAAATATGACAAATTTTAACTAGGTTTCTTCTGGAAAGAACAACAATTATTTATATTATAGAAGCAGTCACTGTTTAAATGCTATGACTAACAGTAGGGAGGCATTGGCTAATACTGGATGGGGTAACTATTCAAGTGTGAATTAAATGCCAAAAAAACTTGTAGAAGGGAACTAGAAACACTCGTAGTTAAACCATTCTGACATTTACTATGTTCTTCTCTCCATTATTTCCAGTACTTTTGGCTTTAAGATATTTTGCAAGTGAACACACAAATTTAAATTAAGTCAATAAATCTAAATGTAAATTCAGATCTATGGTGACAACTATAAAAACAGGTTCGTCGTTAGCATAGTACCATTGTTAAACCGTCATTGTGAAGTGGTGCGTGCCCAGAGTTTTCAGATAACTGATAGCCATACCAACTGATAACAGTCAAAAAAAAAAAAGAGAAAGAGGATTTGGTTTTGTTTGTTTCTAAAAATACAAGGATTTTTTTGTTTTACTTTTTAAAGATTTCGATGAGTAGTACGTGGTTATTTTAGCACCACAGGTTTCCCCTCAGTCCTTAATTTTAGTGATGAAAAGTGTGTTTTCCAGTTTTAGGAAATTTAAGAAAAAAATTGTGTCTTCAGTAGACTTGTGACAGTTGAAGTTACTGAATCATTTTATAATCTATTTCTGTTTAACAGAAGTAACATGAAAATAGCATTTATGAGCAACACTCAGGTGAATAAACAAGCAAAAGCAATAAGATACTTTTAGATTTAGTTCCATGTTATTGAAAAGTTACTTAGATAAATGTTATCCCATAAGGGTAGGAACATGGACTACTACACTATGAAAGGATTTAAGTGGTTTGGTAAAAAAAGTCTTCTCTAAAAACTTGGGTAACTACGTTAGATGAAAAACATTGATCTCTAAGTAAGGTTCGGTACTTTTTCAGTGCCTTCAGAAGGGTAGTTATTTTTACACCTACATTTCCAGCAGCCTGGGAGAATATGACTCTTGAAGAAAATTGGTCCAAGACACAAGTAGTTTAAATGAACTCTGGATGTTATTCCAGAATGAAGTGTTGAATGCCAGTTGAATTAACTTACACAGTTTTTAACATTACTGTTGCAATCCAGGTTTAACAAAATGAGTTTATTGAAGTACTGTTGATGTACCAAAGATATTATTTTCCTCAACTATTTTACTAAGAAATTAAAAGAAAATATCACTTGGGAATGACAGAATGAGAAATGCTAGAAAAGCATAAGATGGTTCATTCCCCAGCTGAGAGAAGATCACACTCTGAAAGACATCAGTTACCACCTGTGACAGTATCACCTGTCAGCTTCAAAAGTCCTTAGAAGTAGAGAGATTCATAAGCCCTCCGAAGTAGAATTACAAGTACATAAGTACCACCACAATGTGGTCCTAGGGTTTCATAGCCTTTCTAAGTGTCTTAGAGATAGTTATGTTGGTGCTAATGCAGAGAAATGCAGAGAAAAGGAACATACAGTTCAGGTAGGAGCAGTGAAGATTCTTACCAACTTGAACTGCTGTGGAGCTTTAGTCTTACATGTAAACACTACTGCACATTAAGAAGGCTGGAGCAAATAATGAGCACAACTGAAGGAATTAAATAGGAATCATGGTTTATGGAAAACAAGAAAGCTCAGGTGCTGGTACAGTTACTCCCTTTACATACAAAAAGATCAAAGAAAACACAGGCTGTAGACAAAGTCAAAGGAAGTGGTCTTGAAACTCTGAAATGCATTGAATAAATCCAGGGGCTTAACTTGCAATTGCCTATTAGAAGAGATTATAATTGACACCAATGATTGCCTAAAACAAAAGGAGCAATTCTATAGAACTGGTCCATAATCCCACAGATCAAGGCCAGAGACAGGAATAAATCGTACCAGGAGGGAGAGAGAAATGTATAGGGTAAAGAAAAACTGCAAATAAGGGACAAGGGGCTAAAGTCTGGATAAATTGAAGTCTATGACCTTATTCAGCACAGGCCAGAGATCTACCACAGGGCTGGGGGCAGGCAGGGAGATGTTTCAGTATGCCCTAGATATATCCTTAGGATCTCAGTGAGAATCAGAAGATAAGGATAGGATTTCAACAAATGATCAGAGTAATACATCACAAAACTGCACAACATATTTTATCAGTTGGTCTAGAACATACCTCATCCATCTCTTCACTCTTCCGTTTCTTTCTTGGCTTGAGCATTTTAACTGTAACTGGTAAGGTGCTGCCCTGGTGTTTCACCTCTATCTTATTGGGTTGCAGAGGTGTGAACTGGATTTCCATCTCTGGTTTTGGGAACCGACTAGTTTTTCCATTTTCTGTGGACACTTCCAGAGAGTCAAGGACAACTTCTGAATGGTCCTGCAAGCATATGGAAATTTTTAGAAAACAAGTTTTAAAATAACTATGAGTTAAAAAACTATAATGCGTATTCCTCGCCAGTGGATTGCAAAGCAAGCATTCTATTTTCCAGTTGTTAGCTTTCAGGACACTTGTAATAGAAGTGAAGAAATCTACTTCAACTACAGCAGAGCTTAACTTTTGTTTTCTAAAACTTTTTTGTTAAATTTAAAAAAAAAATTAACATTTCTATCTATGATCACAGAACTTAGATTTCCTTGCTGAACTCAGCCTGGTACTTTGTTTCCAAGTCATTTTCCTCAGGAGCAGAGACAGCTAGTCACAGTATTCACAGCTAGCAGTAGTAGAATTGACACCATTTTCTTCATCTTAACTCTGCTGCTCCTTAGGAACTAGGCAGTAATAGGAGCTTTTGACAGGGAAGTATAGTCTTTCTCTAGCTTATCTTTAGGGAGATTTCTTTTCCCCTCCTACACTAGCCAAGTTACTTGTATAAGTAACAAGGTCCAACTGGCAAGCTACAAGCCAAATTCAACCTATGAGAGACTTCTACATCACTATCTGTTCTCTGGAGGAAGAGCAGGCATTCAGGCAGCACTGTTGCCTGCAAGCTGAAGACCTTGTCACAGCCAAACTGCAAGAACTGTGCAGCAAGGGTGGGATGGAAAGGTCAGTTCGCACAACTCTTCTTGCCCAGCAGCACTTACCTTCCACCATCCACCCAACCACTGTTTTTCCTTAGCAAAACCGGCAAGAAAGTCAAAGCTGTAGCCTCCCTGGCTCCCACACCTCTATGGCAGCAGTTCAGCTGCTGGCTGGCACACAAAAATGAATTCAGCAGCTGTTTGAGTGAAACCTGGAAGACAGGCTGCTGGGGTTGTTGGTGGTGAGAAATGGCAGGTGGCTGCTACTACTGCTGGTAGTAGGGTCCCAAACAGACTAGGGGCTGTTGCTTCTTATGCTGGTTCACCCTGCATGGTAACTTCCTCCTCTCAAAAAGGAAAATGATCAAAGCTCACGGAAAGCCAAAAGGTAGTCACCTTCTTCAACAGGCTTTGCTGGGATTCTGAGTAGGAATACCAACAAAACTGCATTCCCCAATATAGACTTGGCTAATAAAAAGTTTTCTTTATAACTGCTACTTCATGAGAGTTAGCAATCAGAAAGTTACATAGGAATGGTTAGTGTCATTAGCTAAATAAAGCTACACACAGGAATCCTGCAGTGGAAGAAAGCAAATCCAATTTCCCCTTCCATTGCTCATCCATTTAAAAGGGTTTATATTTTTTTATTTCAGGTGACTTATCTAATCATCAGCCATTTCATAAGCATTGGTGAGAGGTAAGTTTTCAAGAGCACACAGTTGAAGTCAGATATAATTATTCACATTGTTAAGTTATACAACTTTTATTTCCACCAAAAGTCACTAAATCAGGTGTTCTGATCATCAAGAAAGGGATTTGCAGAATAAAACTTTAGAATTATTCAGGCAACAGGACACATTTTCTTTCTTATTCTGCATTTAGCAAAATCCATACAACTGCATAAGATTTTCAAATTTAAAGTTTTATACCAACCTCACTTAATGAAGAGACACTGCTAGGACATAGAGATAATAAATAATTCTCTTTAACTTCATATCTTACTGGAATACTTTGTCCAGCTATAGCATTAGTTTTGCTTTGTTTTTCCATAAACTGTAAATATTTAGAATGAGTAAAGATTATGCTAGACTGTAAACCTCAAAATATTTTGAATTTTCTATAAAAGCTGAAGTGTAGACAGCTGATGAACACCTGGGCTGAAAGACAACACAAGATTAAGCCAGTAACATCTATTCACAATGTGATCATTAAGTGTGCCCTACTGGGTCTCACCAGCAGTCCAATATTCTGCCTTCAAGACTAGCAAGGGAGATGCTATTTAGGGATAACACGTGTGATCCTGTGGCTGCCTTGTTATCTGTTCCCTCCATAGTCTCCCAGCACTGTCAGTTGTTGCATCAGAAGTGTCAGAGGGTACATTTCTGCCTTATCCTCAGAGTACCCATTTATGAATGCATTTATAGATTTCTACTACAAATTTTTCTAATCACTGCTGGTAGTACTGGTTTCCACCACTTCCAGAAGAACACTAGCTGCTTCATGTAGGAATACGCTGTTTTAACTGTCTTAAAATTATCTCCCAGTAGTTTCATCAAGCGCTGCCCAGTTCTTGCAGGATCTTAGGAAGGACTGTTTTACGTTCTCTTTACCCACCACAACCATGATTTTGTAAGCCTCAGACCCATAACCCTCTGGTTGCCTTGACCTCTCCTATTCAGAGTGCCAGTTTCTTAACCTCTCCTCACAAGGCAGGAGACACATCACCTTGATCACTTTACCCCATTCACTTCACCACCATAACAGTTTCCTCACACGATAATCCTGTTAGCAGCCTCTCCTTATTCATAACATCAAATATTGTTGCTACTGGCTTGAGGCAAATACTTCATCACCAATTGTTCACGATGATTCTTCTCTATAACTAACTTTATAGCAAAAACCTAATTTTATGGTGCTTTCTTAGCTGTTATTACAAAGCTGTATAAAGCAGTAGCCCTTCTGAGCACTATTCTGTCCTCCCTCATACATCACAAGCTTTATCTATAAGGCACTAGCTGAATTGATGAAGTAGCAAGAAACTAGCCAGACGGTCTTATTTAGCAGTAGACAGGAAAGAGATAGAGATGCATTTTGGCATTCAGTCCAGTTCTGCAACAAGAGCAGAATTGTGTCTTCTAGCAGCCAGGGAAGGGACTCTTAGGAAATCCATGTTCAGCCCTGTTCATTGTTAATTAGAAATGGAGCCACATATCATTAATTCAGTTTAGCAGGAGAACTACCTCACTAAATACTGTTTGTGTAGCACACAAGGGTTTGGTCAGAATCAGGAGTGTCACTATGGTTGCAAGCCTTTTAGTTTTTGTTCAGGAAATATATAAAGTTGTGTAAGCTTCAAATATTACTTTGCTTTGGTTCTAAGTTGGATGCAAGATACTGTTTTGTTCTTGTGAACCCCATATAGGCTGGCAGCTGTAATTACAGAATTGTCTCTATTACCACACTATAGATGATATCATGAAAATTGTCTGAGCTGAAATTCCCTTAACAATGACATAACCCAACTGAGATCGCACTACAAATATTATGTCTCCAAATCTCTAGAATCTGGATTAGTTAACTAGCTTTTCCCTCAGGTATGTAGTTTCTATAGTGTATAGAGAGGTGGTATTCTATTAACTAAAGTACTTTTTTTCCTGAGAGTGAGTGTGAGAGAAGGAACAAGAACTCAGAACTGAAGATCTAGTTAAGTATGAAGAACTATGAAAAGAAACGCTTGTGATATTCCCATTGTTGCTGAAACACATACTGAGAAAACAAGAAAAGTTATTAACAACAGGTGAGTACATGCTTTCTATACAACAAACATACCTCTTTGTTTACAGACTGATCTATTTTATCCTGTCCATCAGGTACTTCTACCGAAGATTGAAGACTTTCACTGTTAATGAGTTGTTTCAATTCCTTTATAAAGTCATCTTTCTCAGCCAGCTGTTTTCTTAGTTCTTCTATAAGAGTTTCCTTATCCTAATAAACATAGCAAGAATTGCCACAGAATGCAGGATTGGCAAAAGACATTAACGTGCACAAACGTCATTACGATCACTTGGTCACATCATTTTTAGAACTGCAGACTAAAACAGTCAGCTATTCAACAAAAAACCAATAGTTTCACATATGAGTGGCCACTATTTAAAGTGAAGAAAAGTCATATAACAGCCTAGGAAGATTTAATGCAAAGTTTTTAATTTTACTCTATTTATGTAGGAGTTATAAGAAGTTCACCTCCCATTTGTTCATGAAGGCTATGGTGCTGTGAAAGAGGCAGCAAATGTGACAGTTTTTTCAGATTTCCAGTCCAACTTTGCAATTAAAGGATCAAATACACTTGAGTGTTTATTTGAACTACTAAATATTTTGAAGCTTCAGTTGCTGTTAGAAATAAAATTTTTTTAAGTTAGCTAAAAATGGTTTCAATATGACAGGGTTTAAGAACGAAAAATAAAGCCAAAATGCAAAGCGCAATATAGTGTTTTAGAGCATTAATGGATAACAAAAAAAAAAATCACAATAGACTGAGAAAGAGAGATGACCTTTTCAGAATCCTTTAGTGCAGCCTGTTTCAGTTCTGCTATTTCTTTATCTTTTTGTGTGTTGTTAGAAGCCAAAGTCTTGAGCTGTACTTCCAAAGCTTCTACTAATTTATCTCTTTCTTCACGCCACTTTTGAAGATTGCTGTCCTTTTCTACCAGCTGTGCAGTGAGTCTCTCCTAAATGGGGAAAAAATAGGTTAGAATTGAACACCACTTCTACATGCTATCTAAACTGTTCTGATAGTTTGGTTTCACATAGCTAGTACTATTTTATGCCCTTAGTAAACTTGAGAGTCAATGTAGATCTTAAAAAGCTCACATAGGACTAGCTTCACTACAAATATGCAAAGGCAAACCATGCTTCAATTAGAAAACCTGTGTCTATATTCATATGCTTTGTGAAGAGAATTTTTGGTAAGAACCACCATTCCTGTTTGCTCACTCTGTGATTTTATTACTAACAAGTCTCAGGCAAGCAAAGTAACAAAGTGAAAGTAGTCCTAAGTTCCTAAAATCCTCCTGCACTGATTGCAGGTCCAGAAAGTCATTGCTAACTACTTCTAGATGCAAATGTACTTTTAGATTTTGTAGATTCGTGTAAAAATTTAATATGCTTAAGAAATTACAACCTTGACGCAGTCCAGTGAACAGGCAAGGTATCCACTTTGTTATTTACTATCAGTCACTCTACTTTGAAAGCGATAAGGGAGCAAAACCACCAGCATTTAGACCAAGTATTTTTACTCTACACCTGGAAAGAAGCTTGTTTCTGTCAACTTCTGCTTGCTTTTAGCAAAGCCAAGCAACAAATCTTGTTTTTCAAAGTACGTTTTCTTAGCTTCATGAAGTAGCGATTCATTTAAGTGTAGGTTGCTTATTGGTGTTTTACACACAATACGAAGTTTGAAGAATTCATACTGAGGTGGTGGTGGGGATAGGATAGAAAAGAGTAGGCAGGTTAACTTCCATTACATACTAACTTTTTTCATTTTGCGACCCTCCCATTCTTCCTTTTTCATATTGAGATCTCATCTAGGCTTTGCCATGTGATAAAGTGAGGGGACTTTGATAAAGGCCAGCTACCCTCAAGCACCCACACTGTTAACACTTGACATGAAATTTGCTCTGTACTAAAGACTTACACTAGAGGACTCTGCTGAGACCTCCAGTCACTTACAATTTCTGCTTGTTGCTTTACATGACGTTCTCTGTCCTCTGCAAATTTTCTCATTTCTCTGTTGCGATGGCTCTCAGCTTCTTTTGCTTGACTTATGAGTGCCATTTTTTCCTCCAGCCACTTCTTTCTCTCAGTTTGATACTTTGCCTCATTTTCCTATTTTCATAAAATCAGAAATAAAACCACAGGCAGAGATTAAACAACAACAAAATCTTAAAAACCATATTACCATTAAATGGACTTGTTTCAAAAAGATAACAGAAATACCAGCATGGTTTTTACTCCAGCATATGCCCAAGTGCAAGTATTACATTTTCATTTGTTCTCCTCTATTGAAAAAAAAAAAAGTAACAATTTTCAGCACTTCTTATTCAGACTGGCATGTCTTCATGGAACAGATTTTTTTTTTCCCTCTCAAAAATGCTCTGGGTAAGTCACAAACACTATAAAAGTTACACCAAAAGTAATACTAAAGAGAACCTTTTAATTTACAAATTCCCGATCTTTTATGCTGCCTTACAGGACACATTAGAAAACTTACTTCTACCTCAAGACTGAAAGGCAAAGAATGCAGTAATGTTTGAATAGCAGGCAGAGATAGTAACTATGTAAGAACATCAATCCACAGCAACTTTACCTCCTGTTCTGTCACAATCACACCTGTTGTCAGACTTTTTCCCACATAAGACAGAAGGCACATGAAAAACTGCTTGGAAAAAGAAGGCTACTTTCTAACCCAAGGAGAATTAGAGGTAAATCCTCAGCCTAAGAGAAAGGACTTACAGGTCAACCAGCAAACACAAGATCTTGAAAGAGTTTGATTTAGTTGCCCAAGCAACTGACTGGAAAGAAATTCAGAATGGGTATTAGGAGTTGGACCGGTTAAGATAACTGTAAGAGGAGTCCAGCTACAGAAGCACCACCCATGGTAGCACTCCATTATGGGGCATCGGTGACGCCATATATTACAAGCACACTGCATCCAGACTTTGCTGCGCTGGTGCAATGCAGTTTTTGGAGGAGGCTTCCTTTACCAGTGCAAGAACTTACCATATCATGGCCTAGCTCTTGAAGATAGTGACAGAAAAAAATTTGAACTTCTAAATAAAAGTTACAGCTTTAACATAAAGTATAAGTTACGTCACCATATTTTACCTTCAGTTCTTTTTGCAGCTTTATTAATTCCTTATTTTCATTTATGTTTTTCTCCTCATTTTTGCTCATCTTTTGCTGCAAATCATCGTCACTCTGCTTATTCAGCTCTCCACACTTCTGCTTCCATGCTTCCAGTTCTAGTCAGTACACAAAATGAGGTTACATAAAGTGCAGTTTCAATGCATATTTGACCACGTTCACATCCTTCTACTAAAGTTACTTGGAGTTATCAGCTATGACCACAAATGAACAGAAGCCTTTAACTGTTAGAAGTTTGTTACATACTACATAAGATCAACGTCTAAATCCCAGTCAACAAATAAAAAGAGACATTTAAAGCAGCTATCACAAGACACCCAGAACAATTTTGCCCCCCCACTCCCTTTCAATGGAGAGATTACCCAAAACTAATCTGTTGGTCTCTTCTAATTTGGCTTCAAGCACTTGTTCTTGTTCAATCTGAGTCTGTTCTTGTTCTTCTAGTGTCATCCGCATATCTTCAATTATTTTTTCCTTTGCACACAGATCTGAAGATTTGAGAATAAATTTACAGATGAGACTCCTCCTAGTCCCCACCGTCCTCTCCTAAAATGCCTTCATTACAAGTTGTTTCCCCATTCCCTGAGATCAAAAGCTCTATCAGAAAGAAATAGGGCATCTCTACTGAACTGTCCAAATCCAAAATTCTTAAGTGATTCTCATCAGCTTGATTTAGGCAAGTGTCCCAGTTTTAACGTCAGTCAGATTATGGCTTGTATGATATGAGAAACTAACCATTGTTCAGCTGCTCAATGTTTATTAAACCTGCAGAAACTAGCACTATTATGCTAGGTCATGTTCCAGTGTTTGATTTCATTAAAACAGCCAACTAAAATGGCAAATACCAACATTTAATAAATTAACACAGCAAATACACACTTTCTCTTTTTCTTATTCTGAGACTGTTTCTTTGCTTTCAAATATACCTACTAACAATGATTCAATAAAAAATATTTCCTGACTGTAACATTTTAATGTCTGGGTTGGAGCTTCTCAGTATTTTAAAATATAAATATACAAGACTCTCCAAATTCGCTAATAACATGACAACTCATGATGTTGCTGTTTCACACCAAAAAAATTGAACAATACTGGATTTTGCTGACCTTTACATGTTTTCTCATACTGTTTGGAGATTTCTTCCAGCTTCTCATTATTCACCTGCTCCTAAATATCACATTGAAAGCAAATTAAAGAAAATGTTAAAAGAAAAATATACATGCTAGAAATTAGTAGCTTTTCATTCTGAGTTTTAATAAGTAATGAATAAAGTATTTAAGACAAACAGTCCAGAATAATTCTTTTTCATAGAACGTAAATAAATATTCAAGCTGATTCAAAAAAAGTTTAGAGGAAGATATTACTACTAACATATCAAAGTGTTATATATAATATATACACACATAATCAGAATATCTGCAGGTATTAAAGTATGTATTTACTAGGCAGATTACTCTATTTAAAACAATTTGACAATGTCCTGCACTGAGAAGTTCTTTAAACATCTTTCATTCATCCATTAAAACTTATTTCAGCTGGCTATTCTTATTTTTACCTCAATTTCTGTAAGCTTTTTTCTGGTTGCTTGGAAAGCTTGCCTCTAATGGATTAGTTAAAATAACTAAGAGCAAGTAAAATTCTAAAAAGTTAAATACCTTTTTAAGTTGCAGGATTGTGCGCTGTTTGATCTCTAATTCTTCACTAAACTGGTTCTTAATTTTCTGGAGTTCATTAATTTTGTTCCTCAGGGATTTCTCCTCAGACCGCATCGTACAAACCTGTCACCATGGACAAATACAGCAAGCAAAGCTATCATTTAGCAATAAGCCTTTTACAGTCTCTGCAAGCTATCAAAATAACCAAATACTTTTAATTAAGAGTCAAGTTTTTGCGAGAACCTTAGACAAATTTCAGGGGCAGCATTCTGTACATCCTTCCTGGAAGGATTTCCAGCATAGAGTATTACATTTGGCCAGGGAAAGGGGGGACCCACAAACCACCAAGAAATAGTCTAATCAAACTACAAAAAAAAAAGTTCTCTGACATGTGATCCCATCCAGTCCTTACTACTTCTCAAACAGAGGATTATACACTGAGTGTCAAGTAGGAAAAGGTCCTCAAATATTAGGCGACTGGGGAAGAGAATAATACTTTTTTTAAGGCTTAACTTTCAAGCACAAATTTTTGCAATAGTTTTTTGGATTTTAAGTTCTCGTGATATCACATGAGGTTCTAAAAAATCCTACTACTTGTAACTAAATACCAACAGTTGACATTAATAAAAGCTATTCCATTATTTCATTTCTTCTCCCTGAGCTTAATAGAAAACACAGCTCAGTTTTTAAAAAGTCTCTAGAAGTTAGTGTTTTCCTTTTCTGATTAATCCATCTTTTCCTCCCAGAGATCAGCATTTTCGACAAGTCTGAGGCTTTGAAGTCAGCACAAATAGCAACGTAATGCTACTGCTGTTATAAAGTCTTCTCCATAACCAGATCAGCCATGTTTTTCTTTTTCACAAATCCTTTTCAAGTATATTAATAAAACTTACATCCCCCTTTCAGTATCTGTACTAATCAGTGTTTTGACCTCTGGTCTTATCTTCAGCTTAGAGCTTCAATGGCAATACAACCTAAAATTCACTGTTACTCTAAATACATCACTCGAAATAACCTTATTATGAATCACTTTTAGTGTTTGTAGCTTGAGATTTGTGAAAAGAGGTTTTAATAACAGAACCCCAAGCGTAAACTCACAGAAGAAACATTTGTCCTATGGTTACCAACCTCGTTTTGTACTTGCTGAATTTGTTTCTTGGCATCAGAAAATTTCTCTTTCAAATCTGTATATTCTTCCTCTTTCCTCTGCAAATCTTTTTTCAAACTCTGTACAAGGGCAGAGCTCTCAGACAGATCTTTACGTAGCCTTGTATTAGAAATTAAGAGACATAACATTAGTGTTACACATTTCAAAGAAACTGCTTTTACACATTAACTCAGGCACTCTGACTGCTAGTTTTATTTATTAGTAGAATCTCAGATCCATCAGATCAATGACAAGCTTAATAATTTTACTTGTAGATTTCAGCTTCTTATTATGTGATCCTGAAGTAACAAACCACTCAGATTCACTTTTGAACACTGTAACTTTTTTTGTGTTATTTTAGTAGAGCAACCATTTTTATCATTATGTGACAAAGTAACAAAAGGAACAAAGTTAATATCAATAAGTTTAAACTTGGTATCTACATCCCAGACCTTGTAAGGATCAAAATAAACAAAAATCAAAAGAAAATTAAAAAGACTAATAACATTGCAACATGTACTACTGTTGTAAGAGCTACAAAGAAATTAAGAAGTTTGATGGGTTTATTTTTAAGTGGTCATATTTATTTAAGAAAAGTTTACGGTAAGACATCTTGGATTTTTACTTTAACTAATAAGAAGTTTTTTAGATTCTATACTTGACAATACAAAACAAGGCCACACAAAAGGAAAACCTTTCAAAGCTTTACAAGCTGCGGTCAGGGATCCGCAGACCTTCATGCTGAACTTAAGAGTATACGCAGGTACCCACAAATAGGGCACTAAAAAAAATCCCAGATCAGGAGAAGGGCTACATAGCATCTTAAAGCTATTTTTACATGATTGCTCTTTCCTTATGACATGGGAAATATAATCTCTCAGATATACTTAATCTTTTGTTTTTTAAAGATTTAAAAATTAGAGGGGGGTGGGGTAAGTTCTAGCCTCCTACACCAATTATTCCTTCAAGTTCTTACGGTAGACTGTGTTCACCTAGAACAGCTATTACCAAAATCAGCTGTTTACTCCCTAAGCTTTTTTTTCCCCTTTCTTCTTTTCCTTTTTATTATTCAGTCCTTTCCAAAGAAAACATTGCCTGCTTTTATGCAAGATACAGGATATAACATTAAACTGTATGTTATTTCCTCCAGAAAGGTTATGCAACACAAAACTATTAGAAATCCCCAAATAATTCTTCATTTCTTTGTTGCTCCCGTTTCCCCCTACAACAGTTCCACATGATTTAGATACATCTTTTTGAAAGAATATGCAAACAGGTAAGGAAAATAGAGCCAACAGAATATACAAATATAAAATTCAAGTATGTACTAAAACTTCTTAAAGAAGCAGTTTGGTTAATAAAGCTGATAAACATACAAGTGTGTTATGTCATAATAAACTGATGTTCACATAAGGTAGTTTTAACTTGCGTCTGTTCTCAGAGGGCTATGAGTTATCTCATTGTTTACTCACAATTCTATCGATTGCATTTGCTCATCCTCATTTTTCTCCTTTTCCTGAAGGGAGTGTTTCATGTTCTCCAAGCTACTCATCAACTGCACAACTTCCTCCTTCAGATTTGCTTCTTGATCATTTAATTCTTTCAGTTTTTTGTCTGAATTGGCACATTTCTTTTGCAGAGCTACTGTATTACTTTCTAGATTTAAAATAATAGATTCTTTTTCTTTAAGTACTTCTTCTAACTTGGTTATGCTCTCATCTTTAGCTCTAAAAGCCTCCAATCGGCATTCAAGCTCTCTTATTTTTCCCTTGTAGTTAGTAACTTCTTCCTCAAACCGTGAAATTACTCTCTGATCTCCTGCAGCCTGTTTTTCAAAATCCTGGGTTTTCTTCTGGATTTGCTCTTGTAACTGATTTATGAGATCTTTTTCCTTTACGGACTGATGATCTTGATTAGCAATCTCATTTAATTTTATTTTTAGTTGATTATTATAATTCTCAGTGTCATAAAGTCCCTTCTTTAAGTCTTCAACTTGTTGAAGTAGTTCTTGAATCCGCTGACTTTTTTGTGAAGAAGCCTTAATAATATTTTTGCATTCTTCCCAAAGGCTTTCAACACTGCAGCGAAAGGACCTCTCCTGTCTCAGATCTTCTGTAGAAGCAATTTGGGACTGCATGCAGACAGGACTCATTTGAGCTCTCTCTGGTTCATCTTTTCGAGAGTTTAAGGAATCCTTTAGATTAACTACATCAATATCCATAGCATAAGACTCTAAGTGACATTCATAAAACTCATCTACTTTGGACTGCATTGCTTTGATTTGTGACACTTTATCAATTATATTTTGTTTGGCACCTTCTACTTCGTTATTTAGCTGAATAATCTTTTTTTCTTGTTCCCTATTTATAGTTTTCTGTTTGTCCAATTCAGAAACAATCTTCTGATAGCCAACTTGACACTGCTGAAGTTCTTCGCTTAAGCCAGAAGCCCTTCCCTCAGAAGCAGAGAGCTTGAGTTGTAACTCTGCTATCTGCTCACTGAACTCTTCTTTTTTGTTTTTTTCTCCTTTGCATTGTTCTTCAAGTGCAGCAAGCTGACCTTCCAAGGTTTTAATTCTTTCCTTCAACCCTATTATTTCTTCACAGTTCTCAGAAGTATTTGTTTTCACGTATTCAGTTGTCTTTTGCTTTAGAGAATCATCTTCCCAATTCTCCTTCACATATCCTAAAAAACCACCACAACAAAACATACAGCTCAGGTTGATTAAAATCAATAACACAAGTCACTGGCAATACCAAATAGTAGTTACAATAAGAAAAACAGTCACCATCTGAAAGCCACATGCTCATATCATATGGCATTTTGAAGTCTTGAAATAGTTAAAGTCCTCTGAATGGTTTAACATGCAGTAGATGCCTCTTAGGCTTTTAGACATAGTTTGCAGCAAGAGGTGTTCACAAGCCTTGAAGAACACTTTGCTGCTGCTCTATTCCAGCCTTCTACACTGCACCACCAGTGGAAAAAACTAGCTAGGTTTACTAATATGTAGTAATACTTATGAGCTAGATAACATCCACAGCTATATCTAGTTTCCATCTTCACTGGTTCAACGATCCCTTTAATACAGCCAGCAATCACCCATTCTACATTTAGAAGAGCAATGGTATTGTATACTTGCCTGAGAAGTTTAATTGATACTCAATATCCCTTTAGTTTAAAAATGAAGCTAAAAATCCAGCACAAGCTTTTCGCTTAGTGTTTTGGACCTTCCTCTCTTCTTTTTTCAACTGGTTTCTAAACTAGATATAAGGATAATTATTTATGCTCACACCTAGAGTGTTGCATGTAAATTTCTCCCACAGAGACGTTCAACATTCCATCACAACCCCAAATTTCCATAAATATTTTATTAGCTTAAGACTGTTTTTTCCCTAAGTAGTGAGCAATTCTAACTAAAGTCACAGGTATTTCACCACCTTCCAAACTGACTCCAGCCGCATTTCACACAAGTGTTTTAGAATCCAGCTGTGTCCATTTAGTAGTATGCATGCTATGATTTAGTATTAAAAGTAAGCCTGACTAAGGATTAGCTCATCACAACTATGTACTCCAGGCAGATGCTACAGATTCTTATGAGTACTGCAACTACTCTAAGGTGGAGTTTGGCACTCATCTCACTTTGGGAGCATTAAGTGCATGGGTGCACTTGTACAGCACAGAAACATCCTCTGAACAGATCCAACAAGTTTTGTAGAGTCACTAACTATCACCAATAGTGTTTTCCATCTCAATTCAGATTTTGACTTTTGATTATTTTTAGAGTGATCAGATTCCACAGGACACTTTTTCCCTCCTGCTTTTTTTTTTCCTGTTCTAATTAGACATATCAGTTGCTCCTGCTAGGTCAGACACAACAACAGCTTTACTTTGTCCTGTAAAGCCATGCTTCTAAATCCTACAAGATTGACAATTTTGGATTGGGAGATGGTTTTCTCTGAAGCCCAGTTGTGTAGTCACAAGAAAACATATCAGACAAAGTACTACATAGTTCTCACACTGGACATGAAGTTTACATACTTCACTAGAAGGGAGAGGTGCTGGGGTATCTTAAGACATATTTTGTGATCTAAGGTGTCAAGATGAAAAAAGTAGCAGAGTTTAGCCCAACACCTATACTGAGAAGGGTATGATCATTCACAAGAGGATTTAGAAGTGATCTAGATGCTTTGTACTGACGGCCACAATCATGCAGCAAAGCAGGATGAATATTAGGGCAAGACGACACATGATATTCAGTCCAGACGCTTTCTAGTACTAAGATTTCTAAGTACTAAGAAAGAAAAAGCCCCACCCCAGAAAACAGGATACAAGTCCTAGAGAAGAGAACAAAAACTTGAACCTCAAAACAAGATAACTTATCTTCTCCCAAAATAAACTTTGGTCATAGGCCACTAGCATGTCTAAATTCTACAAGAAAGCCATCACAGTGTAGCTGTGCTCATTATTCTATTGTGCCAGGTACATTTAATGAAAATGGTTAAATGTAAGTATATATATTAATATATATCATCATTATGAAACATCTAACAACTCGGTTATTAAAATCAGATGCCTTACATTCTCAACACCCACAAAAGAAACATTTTTATCATGAGTGAAGAGCCTATTCTTCCCAAGAGAAATCTCTCAATGTTGACATTAATTGGCACTGTTAGTTATCCGCTTTAATTTATTTGAGAAGAGCTGTCGCTTTTCTATTTTTTGTTTGTTCAGACAAGCTTCAGTCTGTAGATAACAAACCTACTACAAGGAGTCTACTTCAGCTTAATTTCCCACCCTTTTCCTGTAACATTTATATAGGGGGCACCATCAAACAGTCATGCTAGGATCCAATATTCATCCCAATCAAAGACAGTAGAGGTAAATCAGAAATGCACCTGGTACAGACAGAAGCTTCCTTTAAAGACCTCAAATGACACTTATTTGAACAAACATCAGAGATGCCCTACTGGATCACACATCGGTTGACATAGCTTAATATTTTACCTCCTTTTGCTACTGTTGGTAGGCCCAGCCACTTCTTACAGACCTTTCCTGACACAGGACAATTGGGAATGATGGAGGAATACAAGACAATACATCCTTGCTTAACCCTTTCAGTATCTACGTATGAACCTGTTGGCTGTTATCTTGTCCAACCACTCCTGGAATCGGAGAATTATCTGCCTCTCTCACCTTATGGGACAGCAAATATTAGAAGTTCACTACCCACTGCATGAAGTGCTTTGTTCCATAAGCTTAAACTGTTCTTCTACTAGACTGAGTGTTCCCTTGTTCTTTCACCGCAGAGTGTGATGAATGACAGTCCAGCATTCAGTTTATTCACTGTCTGTATCCTCAGCTTTCTGTGATCACATGAATTTGACAAGCCTCTTTTTAACCTATTTTATCCCTGTTTATGGGGATAGATATTTTCTACTTCCAATTTTTAATCTTTTTTCTACCCCATCCTCACCCAAACAACGTCTGGAAGATTTTCTTACTTGCACCTATTCTGCAGGAGGAAGGCAAGAAAGTAAGGGACACGAAGAGAAGACCTTTCATTCTCTTTTCATATATGGTTTCCATAGTTCTACAAGAAACTGAAGCCCAGCTGTGTCCTGAAATCAGGTTAGAGGCAGGCAGATCTCACAATTACCATTTTGCACAAGTGTGTCCTGTATTAGTCTCACTGATCAATCAACTTTAGTGAAATGGATAACATAAGTAGTGGTGTCCTTTTAAGTTTCACCCTTATCCATGAAGGTATTTAACTGCAGCTAGTTTAATTCACCTCATTCTAAAGGACTGTAAGCTCACAGATAAAGCAAGGAAAGCAAAAAGATTGGAAGTAAATATGTGAGAGCTGCACAAAATATGCTATCTGTAGACTTAAAATAATTTTACTTCCACTCAAGTGGAAAGCTTTTCTCCTTTGCCAGCACTGTCACCTTGACCAGAGTTGGTGTATTCACTGCATACATACAGAATGAAACATCATGTTTCACAGCATATATTGTATGTCCAAACAATCAGTAAGCCATTGACACCTTTGATCTTGCTTAGACAGTTTTTAAAAAAAAAAAAAAAAGGCAACCTTGAGCAGGAGATGCTACTTCCCCAGAAGTTCAGCAACAGCAAGTTTAGTGCAAAAACAACTGTTAAGAAATTGCTTAAGAACTACAACTGAGTCTGCAAGTACAGTAACAGATGAGAAAAAGCAGCAGAAAGGAAAGAGTCTAAAAACTAACTTTTATTTTAAGCATTTAGGAGTGAACAGTATAGGACATTCTGCAACACAGATGATATTTACATAAGTTACTTCCATTTACAGTTTAATATAGTAGATTTTCTCCTCATAACATAATGTTTACGCTTCACAACTTTTTGCTTTTGTTCCGGAATAATTATCAAGTTTCTTTGAAAGACCCCCTGCTGAGTGATGGTAGAAATTGTACCTTTCTTTGTAGGTGGCTCTTCTTCCACAGTAGGCTTACTTTCAAAACAACGTTTTCTTCCCACTTCCAATACAGTTTCCTCACGATCCTTGAATTGCCTGCTTTCAATCACTTTGCTAGAGTCTTTTTCTGACAATTTCCTTTTAATGGTAGTTACAGTCTTGTCCTGTGTTAAAATAAGATCAATTACTTTGAAGTTTTACAAAGTGAGCACATAAGAGGCTTAGTAATTTTTTATACACAAACATTTTTACAAAACTATCTGGGTAACATGTATAGGGGTTGTCAGAGGAACAAGTCAGTTACACATCAATTACTTGCAGGTACATCTTCAGACAGTAATAAGCACAATGCTTTGCACTGTACAGAAAGCAGAGCAAGAGATTAGGAATCTATAAAATGCAAGAGCAAAATGCAATTGCATGTAAGAGGAGTTTGTTTACCACCTGAAAATAATTTCCAGTGTCAAAAGAGTTGATAAAATTCCTGCTTTGTTCAAAGCACAAATGGTCAGCTCTACAAGTTTGTCACTTTGTCATAGTTAGAGTTGGGAGTTTTAACTGCCTTCAGCAAAGCTGGAGATCATTTTTGTCATGGCAGATCCGATACGATCTGAAAGCCTAGTCAGTTCTGTCATACATACTTTAGACTATATATTTGACTAAGAATAAAGTTTCTTTACTTGCAAGATGACAAGTGGCAAGCCATGCCGGTTGCCAATGAGCAAAAAAAAAATAAAAATCTATAGAACAGACTTGAGGTTTATGGTCATGCTTTAAGCTTCATGCCACACAGCCTCATAGAAACACTGGACAGAGTTGGAGCCTTGCTCTTAGAAGGCATAGTAATAGGAAGCAGTCATCACAACCCTTACTGCTTTCAGAGCACTCATACTATTGAAAAGCTAAGTTGCTGTAGGGCAGATGAAGGGACTCGAAGGTTAAGTAAGGCTTTGACCATAAATTTACAGTGGAAGAGAGAAACAGCTTAAAGCTGTGACTAAGTTTAATTTAAAACGTTCTCAGAACTACTTCAGGTTACTGGACATCAGGCTCAAAAAAAGAAAACTTAACTGCATATTTGATTTTTTTTTAACCTGTATACATTTAGCCAAGCTAGTCTTTCAGCATTCAGCAGCTAGCAGAAGACTAGCCAGTTGCAACTTTTATTAGCCACATCAAAAGCAGAGATAGCCTGGTCATCCATTCCTAGTTCAATTTCTGCTCAATATATTCATATTATTGCTCTTCCTTTGAAAGTGTGTGTGCATGGTGGCGGTGGGTGGAACACACTTATCTTTGTTGCCCACTTACACAATCACTGTCCTCACATTATTAACTTCTAACTTCAATTAAATTTGACCTTTTGCTGCAGCAAAACCTCCTTTCCTTTCTTTTCCATTCAGGCAAAAATAAAGAGACAGTGATGTAAGCCCTCTATTCCCACTGCTTAAATCTTCCCAGTTTGAGGTGTTTTTTGTTTTGGGGTTTTTTTGTGTTTGTTTTTTTTTTTTCCCTTTAGAGTGGCTCTTCAGAGTCTCATCTCAAGTCCTCCAATAATAACTGGAGATCACTGCTTCTGAAAGTCACATTTTCCACACACGCCCATGTGCTGTAACTTTAGTTTCAATCCTGACTTCACCTGCTATCATTTCAAGCAACTAGCAGTTACTTACAGAAAATTCCATTTTTCCAAAATAGTTAAGTCCATTATAAGCATAGATTTAGATTTTTTTTGTATAAAGAAAATTGATATATCTAAGACTTACATAGTCTTTTACAGTTTCTTCTAAATGGGATATCAAATCCTGTAGTCTTGTAATGGCATCATCTTTTTGCTCTACAATGTCCATTAGTTCTTGAATCCTTTTATTCTGTGTATTCATTTTCTTGGAAAGAAAGAATAGTAGTTCATCAGTGTTAAATTGTTGGACTATACCATGAATTTAGAAGCAAGATCAGTTAAGCTGAGCTTGACATAAAAAAAAAAGCTAGAAACATGCTATAACAGCATTTTAAGCTACTAGAATTTTTTATTAAAAGCAAATCATTTTGCAGAAGTTTTTACTTGAGAAAGTTACCTCAGTTGCTTCTTTAAGCTGCTCAGCAGACTCATCCAGTTTAATCATCTGCATTTCAAAGTCTGTAACAGGAAAAGAAGTCTGCATCAAGTAAGCAGCCATTACATAGTTTACTCAGTAATCCATTTTTCCAGATCTTTTGGTACCTCAGTAGCTTTTGAATAGAATAATTTAATTTCATGTTAACTTCTATTAATAGGACACATTTCAAAAGTTGTTTAGGTTTTTTTGAATAGGAGATTTGGGCCTTGCAACCCATAAAAAATATAGATCGCATTAAGAGACATCTGCCAAAATTGTATTATGAGGTATTGCTACTTTTTCCCCCTTTTTTGAATACTCCACAGGACACCTGAAAACACCGCATCAGCAAAATGTAGAGTGCAGGGATTACAATATAACCATAAAACCAAGAATCAATAGTGTTGACATTGTACCCCACAATTCAGAAGTCTACAATTGACAGTTTTGTCTTAAAAATCAAATAACCAAGGCCTGTGGAAATGTTCAACCTGGACGTATAACAAAACAATTGGTTACCACCTCTATACATATGATTTGGTTCCAAAATCCTGCTCAACTGGATTGTTTCTGTTTTACAGTAGTGGGTAATTTCTTTTTTCTGCCTTTCACGTCACACTTACACCCAGCTCACCTTTGGTTTTCTGTGTCAGCTCTTCTTCAGTTTTGGTTAGTTCATTGGTTTTCTTTGTCAGGTCTTGTTTGGTCTTGGTTAGTTCAGTGGTAATTTTTCCCAGTTGTTTTTCAAGCCAACCTATAGCTTCTTGGGGGTCCTCCAGGGACACGATGTATCTGTGTGCTTCTTCTGCCTGCTTTTTGATATCACTGACATCATTCTGCAGAGAATCAATAATGCCCTCAAAATTGATGTTGGTGCCTGGCCCTATGCTATATTCTTCATCCTGAAAGATAATTTATATCCATTTAGAAATAGCAAATAATTACACAATAACCATCATTTCTACAGAAAATTTGGAAGACTGTTATGAATTTAAACATACAAATACAGTTAATTCTAGCTTCAAAGCCATCTTGTGGTTTCATATGCAATTTGATTACCAGCTTCTGACTACCTTCACACACAAGTCTCCAGTATAGCTACTCTATATTTATAGCTTTTAATGACCCACCGTCACATTCCCTTTTATATCACCAGAAAAGCATCGCTTCCAAATTTAATATGAGGTAATTGTTCTGTTGTTTGTTTGGTTTTTTTTTTTTACCAGATGAGAACATTGAATTAATACAGCAAGAGAACAGTTTTAGAAGGAATACATCTGAAATTTTCATATATCAATAAGTTCATAAGGTGAAATAAGTTTGTGGTAACTTATTAAGTTGTACTCAAAACATTAACTTTGTATCTTTCCTCTTTGTTTTTAAAAAACAAAGGGTTCCAAACTCACAAAAGCCAGCCTCAATTTAAGAGTCTAGTTATGGCTTAAGTGTATATACAATTCTCATTGCTTCAGTTGTAGCAACAATAGCTTTAATAGGGGAAAAAGTCTCTGGGATAACTCCAGTACAGTCCCTATATGGGGCCTAGAGAAGTCTGCTTCAAATAGGCACTTAACGCAATAGAGTTCATACCATAATTGCAGCTTTTTCCCCTCAATTTCTTTATATACAATAATTTTCACTTTGTGTTGCAGAAATGCAGAAAACCCCGAAGACTCCTAAATGCATGCCTAAGGCTTAGCAACTATGTCTATTAAGTGTGATAAACATATCTTGCAGAGATACAGGTACACAGCATGCAATTCCTTGAAACCACCCTTCTAATCCTTGAGACATACAATCACCATAACAGGTAGTTAGTAAAAGGGATGTTATTGGGGGAAGGACAAAAATACCAGAGGTCTAGCTTGTTCACTGCAAGGCTCATCCTTTGATTTATTTTCTTCATTTGTGTTTTTAGTATAATCATTTACAAGCTCCTTGAATATTTCCAGGCGTCTTTCAGCATTTTCTTCGAGCTGTTGTCGTTCGTGAGAAAGGCACTCTCTATAGCAGGGAAAATAAATCAGCTAAAAGCCAGCCAGTATGAGCTACTAAGATGTTATTAGTACAGCTGCCTATAAACAAAGATGTTTATTGTGGCCCAAGAGAAAGATATACAAAAAGGTGCTGCTGCACCAAAATAGAAGTATATTTCACCCCCCCGTACCCCTGAAGAATGAGGGGGAGACAAATATATACACAGGTTACAGATAGCACTTAACTACAAGCATTTTTTCTAAGCTTCTTGAGCCAGAATACCAGTTTGGAATATCACTAAGACTGCAGTAACTAAAGAATTTGCAAGTGTCACTCTTTCCATAGACATCCTACCAACAATGCTCTTCTCTTAAGGAGAGCTCTACAGGAACAAACGGTGCTTACAGATGCTACACACACACCCCTACCCACTTCCCAAAAACCAAAGCCTTTCCTACACAGTATTTTCCTGAAATCAGTCCAAACAGAAACTGATCTATTAACAGAAGCAGTAAGTCTAGCAGAAGAGTGTGGTCTCTTATGGCCAAGAGACAGATTTAAGAAGTAAGCTGATTTATTTCAGGTTGTTTTTTGGTTTTTTTTTTGTTTTTTTTTTTTTTTTTGTTTTTTTTTTTGTTTTTTTTTGTTTTTTTTTTTTTTTAAAACTAGTAACTGTAAAACCACTTAAAGCTAACTTACTTGAAATCAATTTCCCGCTCAGCAAAATAGTGGGTCATTTCTTGTACCACTTCTTCACGGATTTTTAGTTCCAGCATTAACTTATTCTTCCTTTCAGTAATAAGTTTGTTCTTCAACTCTTCTACGAGACTCAGCAGCATCTAGAATTACCGTTAGTATTAAGTTTTTCATGAAGAAGTAGTTTCCCAGAAGTGAGATTTTTTTCCCATTCCTCAAACACTACTTCAACACTTCCAGCTGGCAAAAGTTCCTCCAGTTCTTTTATTAGCTTATTCATAAACAGGAAGATTCATGAGTGGATCAAAGTATCTGTTTTGTACTAGCACAGCAATTTATAAGTCTGCACAGAGCAGCCATTTAGAAAGAACATGAAGTTTGTTACAAGAATTCTTGAAGCTGGCCTAAAAAACATGCTTAAGCTCCACAGGATTTAGCTCCTATTTTCCAGGTGCTCGTTTTTGGGGAAATACTAACGAAACCCACACTAAACAGTCTCTAGTCCCTCTGTTCCCTCACCCTTGTCTTCCTTCAAAGAGACTAAAATTGCTGTTCCTTAAAGAATGGTTTCAGAGTTTCCTTGTGCATAGAATGCAAAGGAACAGTCTTCCACATCACTGAAAAACGCAGGTAATACTTGCTGAGCATTGACCATTTGTTACCAAAAGGAGAGGAAGATAGATCTGCAATTCTTACTGCTCCTTCTGTATTCAGACACATTTCATGGAGTTTTCCCACAATAGGCCCTAAGTCATGAGTAATCCCACTTTCAGTTCTTGACACTGGAGTTAGATAGAGTAAAGGTGATCAGGAAAAAGAGAAAAGTGAGAGATGGGGGAAGCTGGGACAAGAATACCTTGCTTCAAGACTCCATGTTACATAATTCTTAGAGTAGCCCTGGCACATACCATATATTCTTCTTTTCCAACAAGAACTTTATTTTCTTCATATTTCTGCACTGATTCTTCTCTTGACATATTACTCTGTTCTTCCATCTCAGCATCATCTTCAATCACATCTTCTAAGCTACTGTCCCATAGGATAGTAGGTCTTTTGTTTGGGATTGGCATTTTAGAGACACAGAGTAGTGATGATTCTCTTGCTGATTTCTGGCTAAGTGACTGATCTTGGGGAAGAACAGACACGTCCATAACTACAACCTACCCAGAAAATAAAGAGCAGAGTCATCAGTATTTTTCAAACCTCTGCTGGCACTTCCAAGACATACCTGTTGCATTTTCCTATAGGTCTCCTGAGCACAGTACTCCCCCAGCCTATCCTCTGTTTAGAGTCACTACTTAGACCAGTTTCCAACTAGAGTACAAAGAAGTCACTTTATAGTCTAACCCTTCTTTTGATCCCAAGAACAAAGTTTCACTGCCTCAACAACCTACAAGAGGGTCGATACCTCATGCACCATCAGGTTTCTGTACTTCCTATACTTTGAGTTTCTAGTTGCATTACACAAATGTCATCCTGCAGATTCTATTTTTTGAACAGCTTTATCACCCTTACAATCTGCTCCTTCTAGTGTTGTACTTAAACTGCTTAGATAAGCCCACATTCCAAAGGCCTAGATCTATTCTTTTGAACATATCTAACTGTCAACACAAGTTTTCCACGGCTTCCAGCACTGATCCCCAGTAATTCTGTCTTCCAACTTTGCCAAGGTTATATCAGTACACTTACTTTTACACATTCTGCTTAACCTTCTCCTTCCCACCAAGGCCTCTATGGACGTAAAAATGACCTTTCAAACTCTCTTTGGTGCTCAACCTATTTTATCAATATTTCAGGGAAGCAGTATTCCAAATTAATATACTAGTAGTATATGGGGCAGCTAGAATTGCTCCTAGGTGAAAGCATGTTATGAGTACAGAAGAAAAGCTTACCTAGATCTCAGGAAATTTCTTCCCAATATAGCAAGTGTCTTGTTAGGCTGGGCATTTTATAGGAATCATGGATTTTCAGTAGGACATGCTCCCACCCCCACACTCCAAAGCCTTTTTAAAAGCTTTACAAGGAAAGAAAGCCTGACTAGGAGTAATTAGAAAATATGATTGCTACATGACACAGGAAGAAAAAACAACACTAACTAAATTCATATTCTTAGAAGTGAGAGAACCTTCTCTTGTAATGCAAGTCATAAGTACTGGTCAACAAGATAAACTACAACATACTTACTTTTTGTGCAATGGCCGAGAACTTTAGCACATTGAGTGTTTCATCATATGCTGAAGCACATTGGCTTATGTTTACTATCATGTATACCTTCCCCTTTCCACTGAAGAATGCTTGAAGGAAATGAGTTAACTTACTTTCCCGAAAGGGTATGTGCAGCTGCAACCTTTAAAAGACAAAAGAACAAGTGACCAGAAGTTCAATAATTTACAGTCAGTGTAAGAGCTATCCAGCCTGAAGACTTAAAAATGTTTATAAAAGCAGTAGTCTTTAAACCAATTAAAATTGTTTGGGACTAGATACAGCTGTTTGTGAAGAGATTGCATGGCTGTTGTGACTGCTGCTTTAGCCATTATCTCAGATAGGCTACAGCAATAGTCAGTGGGAGCACTTAAACCAAAAGCATGTTCAACATCTTGCCTAAGGTAGGTCACATACCCTTATGCTATACCCCATCTCTCTCTCAGGGAAAAGGCATATACCCCACCTCTTATATACCCCACCTCTTTCCACACTCATGGAAAGGACATATCTAGTTCTAGGCATGCAGTATCCAACATTATCAGGGCTCTCTCACTCAGTGTCCTGCCTCTGAGAATGGACAGTAGCAAGCATCTAGACAAGAAAATGAGTATACAGCAAACATATGGAGATACTTCTCACATCTTTTTTTCCTAATCCCCCAGCAGTTTGGCATTTTCTAAACCAGAAGTTGTGCCCTTTAATTTAACAGCTGGTGATGTATGTTTTGATGCTTATAGGAAATTTTATGAGAATTCCTAAAACATGACTAAACACACTGAATAAGTTGCCTGTGTTTCGGACACGACAGCTATTCAGTTATATGAATAGTGCTACAGAACTCAGCAAGATAGTGACAGTCCTGCCAGAATACATATACAGCTCATAAGTAGCTTTGCTACAGGACGGATAAACAAGAATCATTTTAAGAAAGTTATTGCTTCCTATTCAAGTTATGCTTCAGAATGTTTCTTCTATATTGTTAAGATCAGAAAAAGACATTCCGAATACACTAACAGCCCTCTAAGCAGCTACTAGCTTTAATGCATCCTTCCTACCTGAAAATAACAGGAAGATAAGAAAAAACGTAAATTCACAAAATGTAGGGTTAATTGGCAACAAACACTAGCCAAGCTTTTTCATCTTAAAGTGTGATAGACTCTGAATAGCCTCTCAAGAACAGTGTTATGGGGTAAGTGAATTTGGCAAAGCACATCCAGGCATATCAATCAGCAGACTGAGAGTTCATATATAACTTCTGAGACAGAAATAGATCTTCAAATGAGAACCTGTGGAGAAAGCAGTTCCTGGATGGTTACATCTAGCTGTGACTCTATATTGTACTTTTTTTGGACAGCTAACATTTTGTATTATTTCACTATTATTCAGATCCGCAAGCCAGGGCATAAATAGGGGGAAGGCTTTCTTTTGTCTGCATATGGTTAGCTAGATCAGGAGGAGAGAGTTAAAGTTATGTCAAGACTTAGACAAAACAGACAAGTTTTCTCAAGGAGTGCACAGTTATGATAGCACTGCAATATCCTGCTGATGAAAAACGTTACACTAGAAGTATATAGAAAATGGAGTTAGTTCGGAGGAGTAACAAAAGGTTGAAAATTTGACTCTTACTATGATACTAGTAAAAAAAAAAAAAACACACACTTATTCCAAAGTTTGTTTGATAAGCCAAGCTCAGAAGAAGAAAGTTAAACTGCTAAAGTCTACGGTAGTACCTTTAAAGGATGTTAGAATTTAAATTATTTAAATAGAGAGCAAAACAAAGCAAGTTTAAGATAACTTTGGTAGATCAACAAGACTTTACAGTATAGACTTTACAAGTCTATACATCTACCAAAAACTTAGTGTTAGCATTGTGTATTTTAAAAAACAGCTTTTAAACATTGTAGGCAATACCTAAAAACCACAACCAGTTTGCAATTCATGAAAGGACTTACTTTGACTGTTGACTGTTCCTGAGTGTGCTAATACACTTGCCTAGAGCCAGGAGAGAGGTGTTTATATTTCCACTCTCTTTCAATCTGTCACCTTCATTGCGGGTCTTGGTATATCTTTCTGAACCAGCAAGATCACACATTGACAATCTGAAAGCAGATAAGGAAAACTCACTTTATTTACCTCAGAACATGCACAAATTATTCACTTTTAAAAACCATCACTTTCCTTAGAAGAAGAATTTATTGATCTTCATCTGCATGAATGGTTCCATCCTTTTCAATGTTGCTTCCCCATAAGATTTCACACTACTTCCTGCCAAATCCTTTCCCACACACTTCCTATTTCCCCCCCACGTTGTCTTCCTTCTGAGGACTTACATGAGTTCCTGAGCATAGCAGGCTCACAGAACCTTGGGCTGAACAGAGGAGACAAGATACAGAACAGCATTGCAACCTGATGGCTTGAAGGCAGAGGGCCAAGTACTGCACGAGTGTAGGAAGTGGGAAAACCACTATACATGCCTGAGGCTCTACCAGAAAGCACTGGGTGTGTAGTGCAGTACCAGTACACCAACATGGAAGATAATTGACAACTTCACAAAAGAAGAGCAGGACTCTTCTCTGAACTTACTCATTGACTCGGGTCACTCGTGGTGCTCCTGAATCTTCAATTTTCAGTACCTTAATGGTGAATATGCTGTGACTAAAAGGAGAAGTTTAAATCAGCAGAGAAGTGACAAAGTAGACCAATATCTTCAAAATATTTTTAGCCTACTATTTTTGAACATCTGTTCAAAACACTGTTGAATCTGTCAACATATCTAAGCATATACTCCATCAGATACAAAAACTTTTTATTAAAGAGATCTATGTAGCAGTTATTTTGCATTTTCCTCAGACATTTATGTGGAACAAAACCAAGTGCTTTTGGTTGTAGGAGAGTATTTGATAAAATGCTGTTAGCTTCTGTACACCTTATTGAAGGATTGATTCCTTTTGGCTTAAAGCATTAGGTCAAGTACTTCTAAAGAATGCCAAACTGAAACCTAGATACCTAGACCTTGTTAAAGCTTCTTCCCCTCCTAAAAGCCACAAGCCATATTTTAATTTCTCCTTCCTCCCACACCCCATCCAATGCCCAATGTTATTCAAGATCTTTCTCACCTTCTGCTGGAGCAAGTATTTAGTTTCGTGCTTGCAATACTCTGGTTTTTCAACCCCAGTTTTAGAAGTCTAAAAGCTTCTTTAGAATCAGAAATCTGAACCCACTGCAGATCTTAGGAAGAAAAAAATATTATAATCTTGTAAGTATCATAATCAAAAAGAAAGATGGGATTAGGGGGTAATGTATGCACACCAAGAATAATACATTTACTTGAGACATACAAACACTTTACTAAGCCTGCTTCACATAGAAATTATATGATGACAAATAAGATCAAGATTCCTACTTCCATGGGAACAAAGTATATCACATCATTTCATTCTGTTTGGCACTGAAAAGCCAAAAGGTAGGGCCTAATATGAAAGCCCCATGTTCACGTTCATCAAGGCAGAATTTTACCTGGACAGCTTCTCTGTTTTAGCCTATGATATTGGGGGGTGGGGGGGATTTAAAAAAAAATAAACTATCTGGATATCTTTCAGAGCCATCAACTGAAAAACAGCAGTGAAGAATGCAATACAATGGCCGTATGTCATCTTGGTATGTGCTAGAGCAAAAACCTACAACCCTACTAACAGAATTTATAATACGAACATTATAGCCTCTGTTAAATTAGAGGTTACCAAAATTATACTAGCAAAGACAGCAGCTGTGACCAAGAAAAAAAACAAGAAAATCATTAACTGGTTTTCCTCAATAACATCACAAACAGCCTTACACTTTCAAGCTTTATAGGAAAAGATTACACTGAAGCATAACTCAAAGCAGACTATTTCCTACTTCACATATTTTCTAGTCTTTGAAGAAATGAAGGAGTTGGGTTTATTGTCCAATTCAGCTTTTTGAGTCTATAGTTTGGCATATGAAAGAAAAGCAGCAGGTCAAACACCTACAAAAAAGCCTTTCATCTAGAACTGGTGTCATTATTGCTTAAAGAACCTGTAACAAATCAAACAGCTTTCAAACCCTATTTTTTCCATGTCCAGAAACAAACATTGAACTGTTGAGTTCTGTTAACTCCCTGCGCCCCCAGCCCCAAACAAATTACATCATTTCTATGATTCTAAGAGAATACGATTCTATGATTCTATGATTGATTAAAATACTGTAAAGCATAATTTGTAGTCAGACTGAACTTTCTCACATATTCTCTCAAGCCTGTTTATCTACAGAAAAAAAAAAAAGCCAAAAAAACCAAAAGACTGTTGAGCCAATTATAGCTATAGTTAAAAATATTTGTAGTCTTTTTTTTTTTTTTTCAAGAAAATGGATAAACCCGAAACCTAACAAATTTGGCAATTGTTTTCAACATTTCTCCTATTTCAAAAAAATATCGAGGTAGTGGAGCGCATGCAGGCTTTTAAGAGGTACAGCCAAGACTGAAGAGAAAACACTATTAAAGGTACAAGTACTTCTATCTATGCAGATTGTTGCCTTTCATAGTCAAGGTAGACATTTCTAGTGGCACAGTGAATACAGTTAGGACATTTCTAATCTAGAAGGAAACATTATTACAGGAAGACCAATTTTTCAAGTTATACATTTGGCAATTTGCAATCTATTCTAATCACCTTTTACATAAGAACATCCCTTGATGTCTTGAGCAAGGCGTAGTGTTTTTCTTTTCTTGTCATTTGATATAGGAATCAGTAGGTCATAAAAACATTCATTGTAAATCTCAAAAAATGAAACCCAAACAGAAAACTTCACGTAATTTTTCACTGTCGTGCTAGATTGTTCTGAGTCTTTTAAGAGTTCTTCCAAATCTGCCAAGTACAAAATATTACAAGTCAATATAGGTCTCGTAAAGTAAATTTCATTTAAAAAAATTAGTAAATGAAAGTTGATAGTACAGCAGCCTTCTAAAAAACACTTACCCCAGAGAAAAATCCACTGATATTCTCCCCCCTTTCTTAAGTATCTGGAAGTTGCATGCTTACCCTACATACTTGCAAAGAGACACCTACTCTACCACTTCCTTTACCATTCGCAAATTCTATCAAACATGTACAGCTTGGTTGGAATTATTCATGTCTTTTAAATATCTTTAGAAGACAGAGAACTAAACTGACAAGTACACTTCATTCTGACTTTTTAAACCAAAACTAGTATTTAGGTAGTTTTTAAATACTAGAATTAGTTTTATCTAATTACATACAGGTACTCTAAAAGCCTGTGAGGATACCACTAGGGCCCATAGCATAAGTAGTACTATTTTTCCTTGCTTTAGTTTTATCTCAGGTAATGCCTGTTCAGGTATCCTTCTAACCATTTTATCCTTGTGTTTTCTGCTCAGATAACTTGCTCACTATCCAATTCACAACCCATAAAAACACCAAGTAGTCATTTTATTACTAACATAGGCCAGAAGTCACTTATTGGCCTTAAGAAAGCTTCTTTGCCAGCTTTAATTGCTATTATTTAACATAAAACATACCCTTAGAATCAACTGGTGCTTTGTTGCGAGTGCTTTTTTGATGGTCTACCTACAAAAGGGAACAAAGACTTTAAGATATATTGTTGACAGTATATCACCAGTACACCACCAGCTACTTTTCTAACAGTTCTATTGTCCTACTAGATAGGAATACAGCCTAGTTGCAATATGCCAACACAAGGATTCTGGCTACACATCATGCCTAGTTCAGTGTACCTGCACACTCCTATTAAAACGGTTGCTCTTACATTAATACTCGTTCCCAATACTTCCCTTACATCCGGCCCTATCACAGTATACGGCATTTCAGCTTGCTGAAACAGAAGAAAAATAGCCACCGGAAAATAGAGGTGGGAGCCCACAGAGAAACAAGGTGATTTAACAGGATGATTTGCTGGAGTCTAGTTGCAGTTCACACATTACTCTTAACCCAATGAATATAGAGAGTCCTGAATTTTTTTGTTATTAGTATTTTGCTAATTCAGCATTCCTTATCTTACAGCTTACTAGGTCAACCCTCAGAAACAGGGGTAAGCATAGAACACTTGTTCATTTAAGAAATTGAGCAGCTTATTGCTTTATGACACAGGCTGTAGAATCATTTCACACTTGAAATAAAGTTTAGGTTTTAGAAAGAAAATTTTCCTCTGCAGAGCTCTTTAAAAGAAAAAAAGTAAGAGAAAAATTCTACAGCTAGAGCTTATGAGGTTCACACACATACACTCTGTTCCCAGTCTTAGTTTTGGTTGGGGTTTTTTTGTTTGTTTGTTTTTTTAATGTTTTCTCAAGACTATATTTCATATAAAGCTGGAATTCCATAAAAATGTTTCCTGAAATAGTTAAATATTTATGTAATCAAAACTTTGGTCTCTGCATGCAAACATTGCTACCCAATTTATAAGCTGAAGTATTGTTCTTATAACCACAGATTTAGAAATTGGAGGGGACATATATGTGTATTCAAACACACATACGTGACCAGGTTTTTCTGAGGTCCTTAAAGACTGCTAAAGCCAGATTTAAGATATGCCTGTACTTTCAAAGTGCAGTCTTGAAGAATTTTGCTGCCACCTACCTCTCACAATGGAGAAGTCCAGTTACTTAACTCATAGATAAAAATCAAGTTAACAGGTATTGAAGATTGAGCTATCTAAATATGTGTGTACTTGTCAGTATAGAAAGAAGCACTACTCTACCTCTTTTGTTAAACGAAGTATTGAATTTTTAATAGCAATTTCTTCTCTCACTTGGTCTTTAGTCAGCTTTATATAATCTCTACATCGTTGGGGTTTGATATCCATTGCTGTGTATAACTTTCCCTGAATACTTTTAAACAACATATCCATGGTCCTTGGCAGAATACCAACATCATCTTCTGTCCCTGAAAGCAATATACAAAAGAAAAATCTTAATTACTACTGTGAACAAGTTATATGAATAAATGAACACAGAAAGATAAGCAATTCTTATCTCAAGGCAT
This sequence comes from Chroicocephalus ridibundus, assembly GCF_963924245.1. NCBI lineage: Eukaryota > Metazoa > Chordata > Aves > Charadriiformes > Laridae > Chroicocephalus > Chroicocephalus ridibundus. The sequence goes on from NC_086289.1 coordinate 19,524,071, forward strand.
ACATGAGGAATTTGGAAGTCACTTACAGGATGAAGCAGTATTTTTTTGTATTTTCAAGGTAAGAGAAGTGTCATTAGAGTGTTTAGGAAGGTATCTGGCTTTCAGCAACAGCTCATGCTCTACCCCTTAGACAGTAAGGGGCATAACATAAAACAAAAACTATTGGGGTATTCTGCATAAGCTTAGCCTTAAAGAAAAAAAATAACTAACAAACCATAACCAACAGACATTTAATAGAGTTTTGCAGTTTTTCAAATGCATTTCATAGGCTGCCTTCACTCTCTCTCTGAAGGAAGAGATCTTGAAATACAGCTGATGACTGATCTCTCAGCTCCAGTCCTGTACTATTTCTACAGACCCTACCAAAAAAGTTCTAGAAATCCTGTGAAGACTCACTCCTTTCCCTGTCCCAGACCCTTTTCTCAGGGAATACAACTTTTGCACTTGAAAGGCAGAAAGGAGTCAAATAAAAGCCTCAGTTCACGCTTGATCTTTCCAAATCCAGATGCAAGTTTAAAAAGGGGTTGCTTAACTTTAATTTCTAAACCAGAGAGAAGAAGGGAAGAGTGGGGAGAATGCAAGAGAAACTACTGTCCTTTCTCAGACTCCGACAGCATCATCTTCTAACCTCTGATAATTTCTCCTACTCCTGAGACAGAAGGAAAGGCTATATTGACAATACTGGAGATAACAGAAGAGAAAATCTGAGCACCCAGCAGGCAACATTCTGCCCTGCCAATTTGTACAACAAATCGATGGTTTAGTCCTAAAACTATAATATCATGAGTCTCGAGAGTCTGAAAAGATGAGAATCAAAAATTCTTGAAGAACCACACAATATACCCCAAACTAGTCAAGCATGGGGGACTGTACGCCTTAGAAATTTTGGGTTTTGTTATTTACCTATTATTTATTAGGACAGAAAAGAGCATTCCATTATTGTCTCAGATTAATGATAACTGAAAGTACTGTCAGTAGTCTGTAGCTATAATCTGCCTAACAAAAGATCACTTAGAGGACAACGTCACATCAATAAAGCTCAATTTCATAGGGCATAAAGCTCATTGTCCTTCTACTACTTCTGTGTATAAAATAAGCAATTGAGCTTCTAGAACTGCTATTTCATTATAGGAGAAGTTGTTTCCATCAACTCTTTTGTTAAAATGCTTTGAAAAATAATTAATGAATGACATCATCTGATCAGAAAGGATATTGAGCTTTAACAGTACAGAAACAGTGCATCAGGAGACAAGGTCTCCTGGGATATTATTGATAAACTCAGAAACTTGAGACAAGACAGAAATACTTGGAAGTAATGAAACATGTTTCAAAAATTTTTTTCTCTGCCTATAATAACTGAAACAGACTGAAACACTATGCTTTATTTGAAGATAGCGCAGGTAAGATGCATATGACCTTTATAATAATAAAAACGCTAGTCTGGTGTAGAGTGACTTACACTTTTCACATCCTGATACATATATATAGAAGATGTATTTTCCTAACTCCCACTCCTCCCTGGGGGAGGATACTTGGAGGAAACTTGGAGGAAAAGAGAAAAGTCACACACAACTGGTCAGCATTATTACAGCCTTACAAAGTAACTATATGTTTATGTGAACTCTGGCAGTGACTCTGTCTGTTGGCAGTTTAGGGATATTTGTTATGGAAGAGACTTTAAGAGACTTACAAAGGCTATTTATTAATATTCAAGAGAAGCCAGTGTATAGGGCCTAAAGTTTAAATAAAGAAAAAAGTTACCATATTTCTGCTATAATTAATCCTCACTTAAAAAAAGGAAGTTAATTTAAGGAGAACATGTTTCTACTTATACCTTGGAACGTGTAGGTTTTCCCAGCATTTGTAACGCCGTATGTAAAAATAAGACGATTATATCCATCTAAGAAATCTTGCACTGGTTCCTTCATGGTACCCTCAAAGAATTCTTCTTGAGTTGTTTCAGGTCCAAACACCTGAGCATTACCAAGAAACATCTTTATTTTTTAAAGAATATTTTAAATTCTCTATGTTTATAATCTTAAAGGCTATTGACAACTTAAAAAATATTATTTAATACCAAGCAAACCAGAAAGTTAAATAACTTTTTCCAGGAATAAATTAAAAACTTCTAAAGACAATTCATTTACTTGTGAGAAAGTGAACTTCTGCATCATCTGTCCAGCAGTTTTTTCACTTAGTCGACTCAAAGATGTTTTGGGGGCCTTCAGTATGATGCTTGTTGAATCTTCAAGTGAAACACAGCCCTATTAAAAGGAAATACAAGCAATGCAGGCATAAAAAGAATATAAAGAGCTCAGCTTACAGGAAAAGAAACCCCATACATTGGAAGTATTTTTAAACTAAATAAATTTCACACCTGCAATTCATTTTCTCTTTCCAACGGTGTAAATGGCCTAACACGCAGGCAAACTTGTATGTGTCCCTTAGGCTCCAAACTGCTCCTCTTAAATTAAAAAAAGGATAAGGAAGTTAGAAATTTGACTAGATTCTTTCTTTGATTACTAGCACATTAAGGCATTTTTCTTTTCGTTGGGATACTTTTAACAGACTTATTTGATGACATTGCAAACTAAGGTAATTCACTACATCAGTTTTTACAAGTACTTAGGTCCCTGCAGACGTTTTCTGTGACTTAGAGTTAGTAACTTAGAGTTAATAATATTGCAGCACATATATATACACAATACATTCAGCGATCTGAACAACTAGATATCAAGAATGAAACCCACAGAAACATCCAATGATTAAGCTGCTTTGAACAGGCAATTAGCCTCATTCACAGAAGACTAACGCACCCCATAAAGTATCAATGCAGTGCCACACAACTTAATCTAATCCCAAGTATCTCCTCCAAATTAAAAACATACTAAAGATGATTTTCATCTTCTCTGTAAAATTCTGATTAGTCTTATCAATGAAAGGACTAAGCTTATTTAAAAAAAAATATGTAAACATAAACTTTCTTACCCGGCTTGTGTCTGAGCTTGAAGAAACTGAAGAAAAAACAGCAGAGAGATTTGCCTTAATATCGTCTACATTTACTGGTCCTGTTCTTTGAGGCAGCTCAACGCTATCAATATAGGACGGTCTAGAAAATGTCTCATTGTCTGAAGTCGGTTCCATCCTGCAAGATAAGACAAAACTATTTTTTGCTCTCTGATCACATAATGTAGGGCTTCTGAAGTCCCTTAAAAGGCAAGTCAATTTGAGACCAATAGCTGGAGTTTCTTTAAGGAGAAAGATTTCTTTATCCTTTTCATAGTTTACATAGCAAGTTTCTGATAGCTGGGGAGACGGTCCGCAAAGGGGTTCATATCATGATGAGACAAGAAGAGCCATTCTTCTTTCAATGAAGAGCAACTGTTTACCAGGGAAAAGGCTTACACATATACTGCAACCCTGCTAAAAACCACATCTGACAAGGAAGATACAATTTATAATATAAAAAAAAAGCCACAAACGTATTGTTCCACAGCCCCTTCTCCATCATTCCATTTGAGTGTCCAATTAGAGTAAAAGCTCATTGCAAGAGTCACGCAAACTTCATGGTTATCTCTGCAAGACCTGATAAATGGTTGGTATTACAAAGATAACACAATGTAGCTTAATATAAGACAGAGTTCAGAAACATTTCTAAGACTAATAGATCATTTTAGCTATTAAAGAAGACATTAGAAAATTAGAAGACCTTGTGTTATAGTACAAGTTATAGTATTGCTTTTTAGTCATTTTGCTGATCAGCAATTCATTTATTAAACCATAATTTAATAACTTTTGTGCATCTCAGAATCTGGACAGTGAAAGTTTGCTACAAAAAATGAAAACAAATCAATTCAGTGTTTATTTTAAAATATTAGTATATTTTGTCTGCACTTTACTCTCCTATTGCCTTTTCCTGTGATATTACAGATGTGATTTGGCAGTTTCTGTTACAGATTAAAAAAACTCATGGGCAATTACCCATAGACTACGTCAGCAAGCTCTCTAGCAATTAGATACCTACATTTTTGAAGCTTTGGACACAGTGATTCAATGGTCTCCTAACACTACATTCCTGCATCTATGCTACAGCAACACATATGCATTGTGTCTCTAAATACTAGTGGAGAACACAGGGTTCATTAAAAGAATGGACACACCAGGGCTGGTTCAAAGTGCCTTTGCTCAGGAAGAGTGTTGCCTATTAAGCAATCATAACATTTTTGTTCCCCCAGCATAAAAACTGAAACATGTTCAGAAGTGTCAAAACACCTAACAGCTCAGTCTTCCTGTCTAGCCTGTAAAAGACAGACACAGAACTTCATGAAGCTAGACAAACACCACCAAGCTGCAAATGAGGTAAAGCTGAGGTAAACTAAGCAGCAATGTTTGTTTCTTCTAATCCACAAGTTTTATTTTTATCAGACAACTGTATGAAAAACAGGAAAAACTTGGCCTGAAACATTATCACCGCTTAAACAAACACTGACCTGTGAATAAGCTACTATTGGGAAGAAACATACCTGTGCTGTCATGACCTAGAAGTCTTTCTCATCAGCTATGCAAAGTCACACTGCAAAACTCCTATCAGGCCTTAACAGGAAACATAGTTGTTAGATAACTGACATTTTAGTTACTTTAAACATAAGCTTATTTTAAAGTGTGATTTGTCAAGATTATGCTCTCAGTCTGTATCATTTTACTTAAGAAAGAAAAAGCATACATTAAGCTATGTATGCAAAGCCAGAACTGAAAGTGTTATATGAGCCCAGCACTCAGACCCACTGACTGCATGCAAAACCCAAGATGCAGACAGTCCATCTGTCTCCATGTTGTGTCATGCTCCATTATAATTACCTTAGAGACTCCAGTGTAAATGGCTATTTTGCTCGGTTGCAGCCACTAAAAGGTAGCTGTATACTGGGATATGTTATTGTAACTCTGCTTATCATGACAACAGAGGTTAGAGCTGCAGACACCCTAAGAGAAGGGGAACCAGAGTGGCACACGCAGCAAAGCACGGTCACAGTAGACGCACAGCCTGTAGCACTGTCAGGCAGCACAAGATAGGGTAGAAAAGGCTCCAAACCTGGGAGCTTATATAAAACACAAAGCAGCAGCTCTTACACTTCAAAATTTTTAAAAGGAAAGTTTTCCATCTGCAAATAACAATCTCTCACTTCAAGCCTTTACACTGCTTTCCCGTTCTTACGGGACACTGCTTTGCCAGCATCACGGCCCTGGGCCGGGCGTTACCCACGGCTTGCGCGGCCCCGCAGCGGTACCGAAAAGCTTTCACAGAGCACCTCGCGACTCTTCACCCGCCGTAAGGCCAGTAACCGCGACGGCAGCAGGGGGCAGCGAGGGGAGGAGGCCTCAACACCTGCCCCACGAAGGCCGCCAGCGCCGCTTCCCGGCTCCACGACCCCCAGGCAGCCACCACCGCCTCCTTCCCACCCCAAACGACAGCCCAGCGGCCCCACAAGCCGCGAGGGCTTACCCGAGAGCTCAGCCCACGCCCAGCGCTGGGCGAAGGCCGCGTCGCTCCCCTCACTCCTCCGGGCAACCGGTACCGGGCAACCAACAACGCGCAAGCGGCACTGCCGCGGCTTCTTTTCAAATCCGACCAATGGCAGTGCGCGGCGCCGCGCGGCCTTCTGGGAGGGCGGGCGCTTTTGCGGCGAAAGGCCTGACGGGAAGTGTAGTCCCGTTGGGGGAGGTAAGAGCGGGGCCCAGCCGGGGGAGGTTTCCTCTCAGGCGGCGACTGGGCTTTGCAATGGGAGTGGGGTATGGGGGTTGGTGTTTACTGAGACCTGAGCCATTGGGGCCTGCCCCCTCAACGGCAGCAGCACCTCGACTGCCATGGGAAGGCGCCCTGTCCCCGCCGGGCCGGCCCCGCGGCCCGCCCTCACCCGCCTGCCTTGCCGTCTGCAGGGCCCGGGCTTTGCCTCCCGCAGGCCTGGCAGCAGGATGCATGTAAGTTCAACCTCGTCCGTACTCCGGGTGGTTACAGTGATGCTAATTCCACAGGCGTTTTGCAGGCCGAGAGGCCTTGCAGCCTGTGTATATAAACAGGATAATCACTGTTTGCAGGCAGTGGAAGGGAAGAAGCCCGGTGACCTGCTCAAGATGCAGGTGCCCTATGTCGGAACAGGGATCCGCAGAATTGGGAAACTCCGGTTTTAAGTTCAGGCTGTGCCTATTCCTCATGCTGGGTTACAATGCTGACAGAGTGACAGCTGTGGAAAACGCTTAGTGAGGTATATTTGCTTAAAACCTTGCCCAGGTGTAAATTATTGTTTGGTACCAGGTTTGCGTGATAGGAATTGAATTTCTTAAACAGCAATGAGAAAAATCCTTTGGCTTTATTTTCAAAACAGTGTCATAATGCCAAACACATTATCCTCTGTCTAAAACTTGGGGCTATAGAAATGTACAGGTTTTGGTAACAAAAGTCACCATAAGTTTCTCTTTAGATGCAGACAGGAATTCTTTGAACCTTAATAAGGAACGTCTGACTGTTTTAAATTGAAATAAAAGGAAAAGTAACTTGAAAGTAGTCAGTAACTACCAAAACCAAATGTTTTTATTTTATTTGAAGGAAAGAATGCCAGATAGGGCAAGCAATTCTGTAAAAGAATAATTCTACATGGATCCTGTATCAGCTGCTTTGATCAGGTTGTCCTTAAGATTAAATCCTATCTTTCTTTAAACAGGGGCTATGTCATATCAATAAAAGATGTGTACTTGATTTCAGTTTGGATGCAGGCCACGTTGCAAGAGTTGGTCTGTTTTAACAACAGAAAGTGGTGCAACCTTGAATTTGAAATTGTTTGCCAAACAAAACTGAAAAGCTCTTGTAGGCATTCTTTAGGACTAAGGCTAACTTTTTGAAAAGTATCTTGGTTTCTATCCTGAACAGAACAGTGAATTCAAACTGCTGAACTAACCTAATGCCAAACCAGCCACATTTTTCATACCGAGGGGGACTGATAGTGGCTCTCAAAGAAAGGGAAAAATTAGCTCCTGGGACCAAACCTAAAAGTTGCTCTCTTCCGCTTGTTGGAAAGGAAAACTGAATATCTTCTCAGAATATTTTGCAAGGTATATTCCTAAAAAGGTTGGGGGCTATTTCCTGCAGAAAATTGTTTTTGCTAAGTCGGGGCATAACAAAGTTCATGGTACAAGCAATATTTTGGTTTTGTTTGAATATTAGATTTCTGAAACTGTTTTTATAATACTGCATATGCTGCATAATTTAAACTAGTATCTCAAAGGACTACCATCAGCATACTAGAAGAGCAAACTAAAACACAATCTAACATGCCCTCCTAGCCTCACACAAACCATGATAAAGAAAACATTATATCAGCGTAACCAACCCAGCCTGTTTTGGAGTGGGAGATGATGAAACTCCATCTATGTAAATAACCTTTATGGCTTTCCACCAGTATATTCTCCTTAAAGTGGTTTGTGCAAGGACAGCCAGTTGCAACAAAAATATCTGCTGCCAAAACTGTTAAATCATTCGCCCATGAAATTTGATAATGTTTCTTTTCAAATTCTCTATAACTTGTGGAGCAAGGTTGCCACTTCCCAAGGGGAAAAAAAATTTTTATAAATGACTTGCTAGAAACTCTCACCATTACCCTTAGAAACTTATGCTCCTTGTCTGAATGATGAGATGATGCCCTGTGAGACAGCATATCTCAGCTAGCTTTTACATTGCTGTCAGAAGTAATTAGAGATGCAGTCAAGACTGCTGGGACTCAGCCCAGCATCCTTCAGCACATCTGAGCAGCAGCCAAACCAGGACTGGTTTCAGCTTCTTTGTGCTCAACTCACCTTCCCTAGGGAATTAACAAAGTACTTCAGTTTCCCCCTCAGCCCTCCTGGTTCTGCTATGCTTCCCCATGCCCTGACAGCTCTGCCTTCCCGACCTGGTTGGAGGCAAAGCCCTTTTTCTGCAGGGTTCATTTGGAGCCGACTGGCACAGAAAGCTCTTGTTTCTTGTCACACAGGTGTCTTGGAGGAAAATGGTGCGTTGCATTATCTTCTTGTTAGTCTGCCATGTCAGCCCCTTTTCACCCCTATCTTTCAGGGCAGTGCTTGACATTTATCTTGTTATTTGCACAGTCACGTGGATGCATTTCACACTTCCTTTAATTTGAACCTATATAGTGGTACCCTCACTGTCCTGCTCCCATCAGTTACCTTCAGGTGACATTATTTCTAATGTATATTCAACTGATTTCATGAACTCGTGACTTTGCAGGCTGTTCATTTGCTTATTTTTCTTTAGGTATGTTTTCATTTATAATCTCTTTTAAGCAATGAGCTACTTCTTCAGTTTCACATTTCCCAGTTCATTCAATATCATTTTTCTGTGGCTGACTTTTGGTTCTTTACCTATTTGCTTGTTTCCTGCTCATCCCTCCTAAAACATCTCCTTTTGGTTTTCTGTAAAAATTGGTGTTGTGTTATCTGAAAAATGAAGACTAGCTTTAAGGTCACAAACATAAGAGAAAAATAGCTTGGATTCATCAGTCTAATTTTTGTGCTTTAGCGTTTAAGCTTTCCCTTGAACTGAGCAGCCCAGAGGTGGTCACCTGAAGGCAAACAAATGTTCACGTTGCCGTCCTGTGTAAGTTGACTGGCACAGCGTTTCTTCCTTCAAACAGACATGAACAGACGTCATATTGATTACGGGAGACAAGGTGACGTGGCCCAGAGCATGAGGCTTGCAGTAATGTCCAGAGTTAGCACCACCACAAAGGCCCTCCCGGCCCCACTCACCCTGCAGCGCTGGTGAAAGCCACCCCAGCAGTGAAGGGTGGCTGGCCAAGATGTCAGGGCCCTTTTCCTGGCGGGGCAGGGGCTTTCTGCCGGCCCCACCTGCAAATGCTACGCTGTTTTGTGGCTAATTTGGTTAATTGAGTAATTGAGGCATTTGGGGCAGGGTGGGAGGAAACCATGATGGTCATGAGGCTGCTCCCTTGAGGTGCTCTGGGAGTATAAAATACAGTCTGGAAAATGAATCATAGACCCACTGGCAAAGAGGGGGCTTAAGGAGCATATGCCAGTGTGCGAGAGCCAGCCAGGAGCTTGGGGAGGAAGGAGGGGATAGCTGATGGCAGCTGGAGGCAAGCTGTAGTGCCTGGTGCTGGACTTGGGCCTGCTTGTCAGGGCTAGGGCTGGCTGCTCTGGCAAGTAAGGTGTTCGGATTGCCTGTGCTCTGTGGTCATGGTTGCTTAAGAAGCTATTCACTGAGGAGAGAAGTGACAGGGACCTCATAGCTGGAGACATGGTTGTGTTAAGACAGCTTGTTTAGGTACTGCCATGTGTGCGTTTCTCATAGATGCTGTGAGGCCACATGGTCCTATGCCAGTGTTGTGTGTAATGAAAATGTGCTACATGTGCTCAGCATATTGTTTTTAAATCTTCATAGCTTCATTTGAAAACCTGTGTGTGGCAAACAGTGTGCTGAGCAGGAGCCGTATTGTCTTACGTAGGAGAAGATTTAAAATACATTTGCTGAGATGTATTTTGATCAGTTTGCATAACTCAAGATTTAGTCTTTGGAAAGAGTATAATTGAGACAAAAAAACCTATTGCTGTTTCTCACTGCTTCTCCCTCAACCTTCTGGTTATTCCTTATTTGAGTTATTGCATAATTCTCTGATGAGCTAAAGGAATCTTTTCAGCTGTAACCAGCGTTTTAATCTTGTAATTAAACCAAGAAGTTTCAAAATCGATTGTTCCCTGTAATACAGTGACATAAATAATCACCCTTTTGAAGGCTGGATCTAGGATTTTGAAATCAGAACCTTCTACCTCTCATCACCAGGATTAAAACATACCTGAAGACATAATTGTGCGTCTAGATCACTATGCTTACCAAGTGTATGAGTGTTCTTAGGTTCCCATGTTATTTTAATTTGAACAGCTCTTTAATAAGCATGTGTAATCGAGTGTCTCATAATGGTAGTGTTCTATGCTGTCTCTAGCAACTAAAGCAAGTGAATGGCTTGGATATTCTGTGCAATTAGAAATGCAGTTTGTTTTTGTGGGTTTCTTTTTTCAGCATTAGTGTGCTGTATATTTTCTTCACCCACCCATCCATATTTAAATCTTTTGTTACTACGAACAGGAAGCTTTTCAAAGCAGGAGCATTAGGGCAGTTGTATTCGTGTTTTTCTAATATAGTGGGATTCTTAACCTTGCAGGGGCTTTTTAACATCATCACAGCATAGGTGATGATTAAAATATTTTTCTTAAATATTTTTCTTCAATGTTTCTATGATATACCCTGCTCAATAGAACTGCTGGTTTGGAGTAAAATTTAGTAGGCTCTCAAGATGAATAATAATTGAGAAATATTTTGTGTATGCGTGTGTGTATATATATATTTATATATGTTTTCCTACCAAAGGAAACTGAAGCTTTACTAACTGGAGGGCAAAAAACAATCTACTTTTTTTTTTTCTGCCTTTTCTAGGGTCTTTCTGTAACTCTGGCAACAGATGCTGTAAGACCAGCAGTGATGACTAAGTATTTTGCTTCTTTATTGCTGAAAGGGGCTGAAGCATTTAAACATGAATCAGCTGATGAGGCCAAACAACACAGTATCATATTAGTCAATATAACAGCAAAAGTGGCCTCTGTTGGAGAAAATGGTAAGAACTGTTTTCACATTGTGATACAAGTATTTATCCTATAAATCAGCTGCTTTGTCTGACTGATTCATAGACATGTAGCAAATAGTGTAGTTAGTTATCAAGTGTTTAAGGTATATGTTGTGAATAGTAAAACAACTGTTGGAAAAAAAAAAAATACGGTCAAAGTTGTGGTTTTTTTTTCTGAAAGTGTATTTATACAAGAAAAGATGACCACTCTTAAATTGTGTGCTGTCTTATTATTTTTAAAAACAAATCTGTATGGATGGCTTTTCCATAGAACTGGTTGCTAAATATAGTTTCTGGGGCATTTGTGATGTACCCCAGAAAACTAACTCCATCCCAGCCATACACAGTATCCTGTCTCACTTTGGGTTGTGATCTTGCTGAATCATGTAAAGCTGGCATTTTTGAGCTACTGGTAATCACATAATTGGAAACCTTGACAGAGAATCCACAGGCAGGAAGACTGACATTGACTAGGTGTCTAATACTCTTCCCTCCTAGTCAATGTTATACTGATGTCTCGGGACATACACTAGAAATGGTTCTACAGCTGGAATAATGAATTGAATCATGTACTTAGAGCTCTGTCAGTATGAGTTTTGCCACTGTTTCATATACCCAGAATCTTGCATCTTCATTTTCCTGTGGATTTCAAGTCCCTGTATCCTTTCGACGTAAAAACGGAGTAGTATTGTTGATGCAGAAGGACAGATGCAGTCCAGGAATGCTGGCTACTTCAGAAAATGTTTTTTATACATGCTCCTTGTATTTCATGAGGTATATTTGAACTGTGTATCCAAATTTCGTTTGGTTCCCTGCAATGCCCCTTGGTTGTGTGGTTTTTTGTTGGTGGTGGTGGGTTTTTTTAGGTTTTTTTTGTTTGGTTTGTTTTTTTGGTTTTGGCTTTTTATTTCTAGACCTGTGCCTAAGTTCTGCAAATATTTGCATAATGTCTTTTTAACTTCAAGTCTGGCACTAGGCCTGTTGCCACTTTTTGCCATACATGATGTTAATTATTCTCTTTGCAGACAGTGTGTTAGCTTGTAACCTCCAGGTTAAGGGCTGGGGATAAATTCCAAATCTTATTAGTAAAACTCTATTTCTCTCCATGTGTTGCTGATTCTTTTTCAATCATCCACAGAACTGTATAAATGCCAACGTGGGTAACCATAACTTAAAAGTAAAATCTCAGGACTGATTTTCCTAAAATGAAACATATGTTTGAGATTTATTTCAATTGAGGTTTCAGAAGTTTTATTTCAGTTCCAGGCTGCTTTTGCAAATTCTTCATGGTATAAGAAATTCAAGCTTTAATGCTTAGGAGTGAGAATACTTCTTTGAGAATACTGTTTCTTCTTTTTAGAGTTACGTAAAATACAGGCTGTAAATAGTTGTGCAATGGTCCCAGAGCCCTCAGAAGAGCCCCAGAAAATTTTACCAAAGACATTCTGTTGATAGTTATATTCTCAACTGTTACTCTGTCATCTTACTAGAAACTTAACAAGATAGATATATTGGAACACGAAGTCAATACATATCTAGAGTAATGCAATTCTGAAATAAGGAAAATGGCCAAGATATATCTAAATATCTATCAGATATATAGCTGATAGCTGAAGGAACTGAGAGCTTTCCAATAAAGTGGGGTGGGGTGTACATATACATATCTAAGTTCTGTGTAGAAGCCAGAAGACTGGACACTTCTGTCTCTCAAAAATATAAGGTGCCTCAAAAAGATGTGATTCAAGAGCAAGAAGCTTACTGCTTATGGAACATGGGCTAAATCCAAGGAGCAGGATACGTTACAGAGTAGCCATTACGGTATTTCAGTGTAGTGTTACTCATCTTTCTGGCTCTGGCACCCAGGACAGAACTTCTTTTATTCTTGGCAAGCGTCAACTGTCTGTCTTGACCTCAGAAACTAGTGCCATTCTCTGACATTATGTACTGTTCCTCGGAATGTCGTCATGGCTTTGGGCACTCAGGGCTTCTCCTTGAACTCATGTGAAGATGTGATTTGAGTGGGACCACGCCACTGACCTTCAGATGTTTAACTTGGACTTCTGGTAGAGCCAGTGGAGAGAAATGCTCAAAATACTTTCAGGCTTAAGTTAAATTCTTGTTCTGGAAGTGCAGTTATGCTACATGGTACAGCTAAGCAATACAACCAGAGTTGGAATTGCCCTCTGGAGGAACCTTGGTTTGTTCACTAGCCTTTTAGTTTAGGTATCAAAATTAATGTCTAGTATGGGTGACACAGTTATTCTACAGCATGATAAAAGGGCAAGGAAGGAACATTTAGGAAACAAATTTCTTAACTAGTTACTTACCTTAAAAGGACTTGAAAATAATGGCTCTCTGTTAATAGCAAATGGCCCAGGACATTTCCTGTTTTGGTCTGAGCTCGTCTTTTGGTTTGGTTTGGTTTGGTTTTTGTTAAAGTTTACATTTTATTAGTATTTCAGGTGGGCATTGCCTGTACTGTAGGAAAAACCAGAAGGCAGGGACCTTAACATGTGCTAGACGTCTGCCCTGCATAGAATGAAGTCATATTCCTAAAAAGAAGAGCCTGTATTTGTGCCATGCAACCAGAGTACAGTGCTCTTTGCAGTCCTTGAAGAAAAACACAGTTTCCTTACCTGAAAGTGAACCAGCAGATGAAAGATGAAGAAAACTCTTGAAGTCTCAGTTGCTTCTCAAAGGGTGGATTAATAAGCAGCTTATTTTTCTAATACATTCTTATACCATTATTTCCAGCTGAATCAGCAGATAGATCTATGTGGCCAAACAGGTGCTGGGACAGCAGAAGAGCAGGCAGAAATGCTGGTGGGATGAAAGGGCAGGGCAGTTTCTCTGTCAGGCGGTCTTAGATTGGCTAAATTGCTTGTGCGGTTGCATCTTTGGCAATTCTTCAGCAAGGAGTCAAATATGCATGTGGCTTGCTGGATTGCAGCCTTTTGGGCATATCCAGACATGCAGGGTAGAGATAGAGAGGATTTCCAAACGTAGTTCAAAATATAGTTCTTAATTTGATGCTGCCCTGCCTGATGTTGTCACAACATACTGCAGCCAAGGATAAGCAGAGTTTTGAAACAGGTCAGGCTTCCCTACTGAAAGTCTGCTCACAGCTAAAATCTGAAGAAACTGAAAGGTTTCCACTGAAATGATGAGTGTTACCAAGCACTGGCTGATCTGACCCTCTGTAGTCAGAATAAACACCATTTTGCAAAAAATGAGATGTAAATGGCGAAATTCCATTGTTAGTTATTCGGTTTTGTGCACCTGAATTTCCCTTTGCTGTTTCAACTGATTATAGGATCTGACTGCAGTTCCAGTCAGGTGCTTTTGTATAGTGTTGCCAAGTACTGTCATGCTGTCACGCTTCATCATATATGTGGGTGCACTGAAGAATACACACACATTTATAAAGCACCATAAGATCTTCCTGGGTGAATGGCATTATGAAATGAAGATAGCTATTCCAACAGTTAATCCAAATATTCTCTATAAAGCAGATTTTGGTATTGTGAAAAGAACCAAAACGTGCAACAACTTAGGGGTAAGGGAGGTATCCTTTTATTTTAAGGATAATTCTAGTATAAAGTTAGAAATGAGTCATTCTCTAGCTCATTTCTAACTGGGTGACTCATGCTCTTGGCAAATTAATTATCCAAGAAAAGTGACTCAGAAATAGATTCTATAGTTTTATTATTGTTTTAGTCAGATGGCTGTTGCTGTTACAAATAAACGTGAGGCTTCATTTCAGGTATAACAAATGTAGCTGTACCCTGCAAATTTTGCCACAGTGCTGCGTAAGGATGTGGTACACATGCCAGATTTCTTTATGTGATTTTTCATTTTCAGTTTTAGCTGGATGGTGTAGTAAGCTACTGGGTTTCTAAAGGAGCCATGGCCCCCAAGAATCTCAGCAGTGAACTTGGGCAAGGAAAATCTAATGTGGTATGTATTTCCTTCTGTCCATGAACTGGGATTTATTAAAGCCTCATCACAGGAATGTCCCTATAAATAAACTTTTCACCTCAGAATTCTTAATAAATTGGTTGATGAATATTATTGAGAACATTGATATGGAGATGATGGGAAGATCCATGCCATCTTTGCTTGGGATGGATATAGTACCATATTGTTGTCTGTAACCCCCTCTGTCTTCTGTTTCTTTTTCTCTCCCTGCCCTCCCCGCTTCCTCCTTGCGTGCAGTTTGTAAGGTGGTATCACAATGCAGGTCTGAACTGATGAAACCACAACTAATGCCAATGCCTGCCCATGATGGGAAGAGAACACAGACAACAAATTTGGGATTGCTGGCCTCTTATTAAGCAAGTTCATTGCTCATCTTCCTCTTCTCCCCCAGTTACCTTTGTTCCTGTCCTTTGTATTATTAACTCGTATCAAAGTTCGGTGTCGCTGGTGGCTGGGAACCCAGTTTCATTTGGCTGTACATACACTCTTCCCTAAAGAAGTCAGATGTTGCCTCCACGTTGGGCCTTCATCATGCAATGAAAATATGGAACACAATTTTATTGTAATAGCTCTGAATGATTTTCAGCTGAAGTAATGAAGAGCAAAGTCTGGTACATTTTAGTGAGATGTTCATTTTTCTCAACTATGATTCTTAAATTGGGAAACTACTAAGTTTCAAAAAAAAACCATTAGAAATCATTCATGTTCATTGCAGGTACCTATACATCCTTATTCTTAAAAAGTAAGCTATTTGCTAGTATAGTTGAAATTATTCCTGTACTGAGAAAGGAGAATGTCTTAAGAAAACCGCATTGAGTAGTACTTTCTATTTCTTTATTTTCTTCAGTTGTAAATAGAGTAGACAACAAATCAGAGAACTATTGACATAGAGAATAGCATAAGTTATTTCAAACAAGGACTTCAACCAGCATGATTTGAGGTCAGTAACCTGTGTGCCTAGAACTTTGATCACGCTGGTAACAGCCCAATGACATAAATTATGTGGATGTACATGCTTTTCACTGAATTTTACAAGCAGAACAGCAAAATGTCAGTGAAGTGAAAATGTATGTTTCTAATAGGTTTAAGGAGCTTCAACAAAGGAAGCTAATACTGATGAGTTAATTTGCTGAAACTGCAAGCAGGGGTGGGTTTTTTTGTTTGTTTTTTAAACCTAAATGAATCCTATTTTCAATAAGCAGCATGAAGGAGGAGTCTTTCTAGGGCCCTGCCATATCAAATGGAAGACAGCATGTTCTGTCCAATGAAATCTTAAGTTTGACTGCTAATTGGCCAACCCAAAGTATTGCTAGATTACTAGCCAATTTTGATGAGATTACAGCTTCTGGGGAACTGAAACTTTTTCTTGAATCTATGATTGGCTGAGAAAAATGAGGATTCCTTTTAAGAAAATTAAGATATTCTGATGTTTTTCAAACAGAAGTCTTTCAGATTTCCAATACAGCACTGACCCTGACTAGGCAAATGAGTTAAAAATCTGAAAATGACTCTGCAACTAAATTTTCCAGTTGGGGGGCATGGTTATTTTAATTTCCATTTTGTGTCAAACTGATCCGAATATGGAGGTGAGACCTGCCTGCAAGTCCTTTCTCAGCTCTGTCACTACTTTTTGGTTTAGCATTATTCCTTTTATTTCTTTAAATGGAAGGTGAGAAGAGCAGTTATTCACAGTTTGTGAAGTATCTGAAGACCTGTGGGTACAGAGTACTACATAAGTGCAAAGTATTTAAATTCAGAACTATGTTAATGTCTTCTTCCTTTTTCCTTATGCCAGTCTGTGCTGTGACTGAAGTCAGTCTGCTTATAATCAAATTTAAACTTGTTTGGTTAATGGGGGGGAAGAGTCGTACACGGAAGACAGTACACGGAAACTAGGGTTCCACTCTGATTTCTCTCTGCAGGAAAGAGATCTCTCTTCTCTTTTTTTCTTTTTTTTTTTTAATGTTTTCATTGATTAGGCAGTCTTTGCTAACCCTATGAAAACAGTAATGATGTGTCAATCCAGTGCTGTTTGCATTTGCCTCAAAATGTGGGAAATAATCTGCTCTGAAAATGACTTGGTTTGTGTAGGCATTGTTTAGTTTGTATGTTTTGGGAGGTTCTAGGGTCTGAAAACTGGCAATAATGAGGAGGTCATAAATCAGAAAACTTTTATTGGTTTAGGATTTTCAGGTCAGGCATATAAATTCCAGTTTTTACTAGATTTCAGTTGTGCCTGTGAATGGAGACTAGACCATGTCATGTAATTTGTGAGAAACCCCTTGTTTGCAGTCCTTGACTGCTGACGCCTTGTAACCGCTACAGCAGTATTTTCCTCATACCTTCATCTGATGCGGTAGCAGTACCTTTCTTTTGGGCTTATGTTTTTGTTCTCTTTTCTCTTTCTTTTCCTTTCCTTCTAAGAGGAAATGGAATGAAGATAAGGTACATGTCTCCTTTGGTATTTAAAGTAACTTTTATAAATGGAGGAAAGGCAAATCAATTGGTGCTTGTTACTTTTAGAGCAGTCAGGCAAAAAATATGAGAGATTGATGTCTTAAGCCCTATGAGTTTTGTTTTCAGTGGATATACAGAGGTTTTGTAAACAAAAAAAAAGGTATCTCTGTCTCCTGTTGTACAGGAGATACACAATGCTTTTGTTTTCTCTTCCCATGTATGAAATGCTGGTGGCACCAAAAGTAGCTCTGTAGCTTCTTTATCTGACTTCCATGTCAAAATTAAAGATAAATACAACAAATTTGGTTATCAGTGTTGATGAGATCAAGGAGTCTGATTTACTAAAAAAGAACAATAAATGTGTATAATTAGGACTTTGTATGTGAGTGTCAAAATAATGCTTTGGTCCCAAGGTGTTCAGTCATATGTTACGAAATAATAGAAAATCTTTTGTGCTCCGTGGTACTTGGCGTGTATGTTTCTTAGACCCTTTCAGGTTAATCATTGATTCAAAGAACTTTTTTTGATGACCCAGATGGTCTCTTTGAGTCTTAAATTCCCGTTAGACCAAGTTTGTGTTCATACTAGTTATGTTGTATTACAAAAAAATAAATATTGGAGACACTAAGGTTCCTGCAGTGAAATGCAAGTTGCCATCTATGCAGGAGAGACCCTGGAAGTTACTTTATATTGGTTTTTTTTCACAGTGTATCAAATGAGAAGACAGAAGTCTATGATTATAGTTCTGGTTTGCTTTTTTGTGTGTGTACATAGTTTGTATTGACCTTGTGAAAACCTGAAAGCTCTAAATTGGCCTCTTGAACAAAACAAAATGCATTGCACAGGACAGACTAATCACTGTAATATTTACTCTGAAAGGTCACCAATCCCAGAAATATCAGAGGATGTAACTATGGCAAACCAACCCAATGTTAGCATAATGTTTGGTTGTTTCCCTTCTTTGTTACTAGGTAGTTGGAGCCTTTAGGAACAAATTTGTCTTTTATAGCACAGCCCCTTCCTACACAAGACTCTTATTCTTTGCAAAAATGGATAAAAAAGGTATTTATAAAAAGATTAGCATTTGAGTTTTATTGTCTGTGGTTTCAGCTTAATCTCACAAGGACATATTAAATGTTTATTCATCAAAAACCTAAACAAATCTTTGCCTTATCTATCCGAAAGCAAAGTCATATTGTTCAAGTACAAAAGTTTAAAATCGAGATTATTTGTGATATTTGAGCTTAACCCTGTGCATAAATGCTCATTCAGACACATGCTTCCCTGCTACTGAAGGTGGTTGAGAAGTACCAAAGCTGTGGTGTATTTCTATTTTATGTGGATTCCCATCTGTGGACTAGTTTGGAAGAAGGAAAATAAAAGCTCTGTGTCCTTTCTACCCTATGGTGGACACATCCTGGGTTAGAGGAGTTACCCAGTTTTGTCTGATTGGAGGTATGTGCGTCTAGCTAGAATAGTTCAGAGAGATGCCTTTATTTCCTCTTTCACATATAGGCATAGAAAGTCCGGCTCCCTGTTGTTACCTAATTTGTAATCATTAATATCCATGGGAATTTCATGTCAGCACTTAAGCTCTGGGAATACAGATCACTGCAAGTGAAAAATGTCCACACAGCTGAGTAGTGATAGGAGAACCAGCTTCTCCTCCTCTTTAGAGTGGCAGTGCTGCATGAGGAAGAGAGCGCCTCTTGTAATTGTCAGTCATTCTGTTGTCTTTCAAAGTGCTTGCTTTGAAACTGTCACTTTCCTCCTGATGGCACTATGAAGGACCATATAAAAATGCTGAATGGGAAGGAAAGTGAAGACATTTAGCCAAGCAAAATGAGTATGTATACACACGTGAGGGTAATTATCTATGGGGAAGCAGTCAGGAGCAAAGGCCATTGTTTTCTCTACCAAATGCTCTGCTACTTGTTGCAATAATTTATGTTTTTTTATGATGATGAACAGTATTTCTCAATCAGTGGGTTGAGAACTTGCATGTTTTCCAATTACATTTTGTATATTTAAGTTTAATAGTTAAAGATAAGCAGTAGTACACTGAGACAAATACTTAGGTATGAGATAGAGTGGAGGGGGGCAAAGGGGAGTGTATTTAAAACAAGAATTTTAGCTTTTTTACATACCTAACAGTTTGAATCCATTACCTGGCTTTTCCTTTTTTACAACCTCTGTGCAAAATAGAGACTGTGGCATGGAAAAAAAGATGATTCACCTCCAACACGTACTTTATATGCACTGGCTTGTACTCCTAAGCAATAATCAAGGACTAGATTTTAAATGTTTATTAATTTGGGGACTTTATTTGAAATGTTTGAAGTAGGGCACTGAAGGTTTTTGTTTCCTATAAAAGAAGGGCACTAACATCTCTGCCAGGGATCAGTTAAAGTTGTGGAGAGTAAATGCACCTGCAAATTGAGTTGTAAGTTGTCTAGTTGAACATAGAGAACCAGAGGTATTGGCAGGGAAGGCTTTAGAAGGAAAAGGTTCTCACTGTTTTGTGACTGCTGCATGCTTTTTTTCAGTTGGGATGAAAAATGGCAACCACAATCTCCAACCTCATCTCAGAACTGCCAGAGAATAACTGTAGAAACCACTTGGACCGCTGCAAAGAGTGACCACAGGGATGGGCAGGCTGGTAAGACCAGACTACGCTTACTTACTCTTCTGACTGTTATTCCCTAGTCCAGGCTATTGTTGTTAGATATTTAAGTCATGTCCCAGTCCAGACAACTTATTCCAGGTAGCATTCATACTGTCTGGCCTGGACACTCAGGCTGGCGCTTGGGCCAGGAAATCTATCTATGCCCTATTTGTCATCAATGAAGTGAAAAAACGTTCTTCCTGAGGACTGTTCAGACCACCAAAGCTCAGTTCCTGCTCAGAGTGCCTTTCTCCATCTTTCTCTCCCATGATGAAAGTGAAGGGGAGATGAACTTCAATTCTGTGCAGGAGAACAGGGCTTTTCTTCATTAAATTAACAGGTTTTATTTAAGTGTCACAGAAGGTATAATTGAAAGGAGCCTGCACCAGGAGGTGGGTAGGGAGGGACGGAACTGATGGTCTCAATATAATCTTTCTTGGCCTCAATCTGGTAAAGATTTTGGTGTATGACTGAACTTATGCCCTTCACTTCCTCTGTCATCTGCAATCGGTTTCCCCTCTCAGATGTGTTAGTATTTGGGGAAAGCAGAATTCTTGTGCTAGCTAGCTGTTGTCATAGTAAGGCTTAGCTTTCCTGTGGTCGCACTGATAATACTAGAGCCCTTCGGGTCCCTCTTTAAACACTCTGCCATTGCATTTTCCAGATAAGAATTGTACACAGTTTTAGAGCGGTTTTGTCACATTTCATTTACACATCTGTCATTTGTCATTATATGGTTATGTTTGACTGTTGGTCTCTTAGCCCTACAATTTAAAGTAAGGGAAAAGGAGCATTAAAATATATTTTAAATGTGCCTACTGAAGGTCCTGCATGTGCCAAAAAAGTATGGTTTTTTTCCCAGTTCTGAAAAGAAATTAGGAAGAAATACTGAACTCCTAGACTTGGCACTTTTCATATGTGTGATACGTCAATATGCCTAAAACAAATCAACAGTATCTGATTTTTTGCAAGAAGTGCATAGTATTTTTATGTTAATTAAGTTGTACTGTATTTGCTTTATTTTCAAAGGGATAAAATTGAATAAGAAATAGTGTGACCTTTCCTGTAATATAGGAACAGGATAAACATAGAAGTAACCTGCATGGAAATACAAACAGGAATGGCAGGGCGCCAGCAACCCCTTGAGCATAAATCCACAGGCAACTATGCCAGAAGTCTGTTTCATTACACTCTTTGCATCGCATAATACAGTTCGTGTCGTTTGAAAAAGATGTGTACATGCTCCTCATTACCACTTCTCTCTAAAATATGACCAAAGCTTTGTAGCTGGCTGGCTTTGAATTAGAATAACACCACTGGTGCTTTGCGAGTTGGTGGGGTTTTTTTGGTTTGTTTTTTTTTTTTTCGGTTCTTGGATAATGGATTTACATGTGGACTGCACCTGTTTGGTGCTTATTTTAGCTTAGCCTTGACCAGGGATATGGGAGCCCCACAGAATGAGGGAGGAGGAACTAATCCTCATAGGTTCCTAAAAATTTCAGGCCAGGTTGCCTGATAACATACCTGAAAGGGTGGGGTTTTGTGTGTTGTGTTTTTTGTGGTGTGTGGGGGTTTTTTTGTTTGTTTGTTGGTTTTTTTTGGTTTTTTTTTAGTTCCATTGGTTTTGAAACTGGAAGGGCTGGAGCACAGCACTTTTGATCCTGTGGCAGAGTATCTTAACCACAAGGTAGTCATTAGTTTGCTGAAGCTGACTCACAGAGTTAGAGAATTGCAGCCTGGCTCTCTGTGTTTATAAACACATAAATAGAGGTGATAAAAAGCTGGGTATCTGCAGTGCAGGCAAGTACGGAATAATCCATGAAGTGTTTGCCATGCAAATGTGTAATAAGCAGTGAGTCAGTATAGCAGACTTGTTCACTGTTCTGAGTCCATTTGTGTCCTGGATTCTTCAGCACACTCTGTGTTTGTAGTCCTTTTCCCACCAGATTGCTGGTTTACAGTGAAATATATAGGAAAATATTTAAAAATAAAAAAGTAGTTTCCACCTACTCCTGTTCAGAAAGGAAGACAGAAATACTGAGTAAACGTTAATACTGGAAGAACTGGAAGCATACTCGATTTTGTTTATCAGTATTGCACCTCTGCCTGGATTGTTGTCTTGCAAGTTAGACTGAAAACTGAATTGGCTCACAGGGTTTATTTAGAAAGTTATGATAAAAGGAAGAGGAAAAACTTACTTTGGTTGCACCAAAGTGTTAGGAACTGAACCTGTAACGCATGCCATGACTTCATTGATGAATATTGTATGTTCCACCCAGTTCTTGATTTGCAACAACTTAAATATGTAGAAAATATACAGAAATTAATATAAAGGGATGTAGAGTAGGCAGTAACATACCAAATGTGTATATATGGTATGAATGCAAGAGAGTGGAGTACCTCTTAAAAATAATACCTGCTTTCAGCCCATTGTGCTGTGATGCATTGTCTCATAAATAACATGGATAAAAAAACCGGCAGACAGCAGGTCTTGAGCCAACTGCTCAACTGTGAGAGTAGCAGGACGCTTAAGTTCTACTTTTTGCCCTGTTTTGAGGAGGTGACATTATCACTTCTGTCATATTTCTTCTGGACTGTCTTTTCTATGACATTCCAGATTTTCAAATACTAAGTATAATGTAAGACCGGTTTAGCCCCTGCAGAATATGAGAAGAGCGCAGGCTGTCTACATCACTGCATCAGGCAGGGAGTTCAGGAAATGGGATGCTGTCGTTCTACCTGATGCAGACTAGGATGAACAGTTCGTCTGCTCCCAGTTTCAATTTTATTAGCGCAAAAGGCTCAGGTCTTTGTCCCCTGAATGCCAAGTGGATTGCACTGTAGTTTGCTTGTGCCCAAAATAAGCAATGCTATACACATCTGAAGACGTGAGATTCCTTCATTTTAAACTCCTACAGATAATCACATAATACATTAAATATACTTTAATTTTATTCCCTTTGTCTTAATTTACATTGCAGAAGAGCTGAAGAATTCTGAAATCAAACATGAAGGGGGTATGTAAAACCTTTCTAAGAGCTCATTCCAAAATTAAACAAATGTAAACAAAAATAATATGAAAAAGGTGGTATTTTGCAGTGCAGAAATCAGTTCATGTGATGTTAATCAGTACAAGATTCTGAAATTGTTTTGATAAAGCAGCACATTGGTTTGAAACTTGATCTTTACACAACACAAAAAGTTTGGAAAGTGTTTTTATCCATTCCTGCTGGAGAGCTTACAAGATCAGGGAAACTACACACTTGGAAGTGAGTCTGTCCCTGTATATAAAACCTGTCAATAGATTTGGACAGTCTTTAACATTTCTCCATTTTTATATTTTCTCCAGCATTATTTGAGGTGACGTTTGTGGTTGTTATGTGCCATTGGTCTACACTGAACCTGAACTTGTCAGTGATTTGGATCATATCCTAACAGTATTTTCCTGACCTACTTCTTTTCAACATAGTCTAGTCCACTTCTATCCTGGGAATAATTGTACAATATTTACAGCAAAATATTAGGGAATCATTTAATTAGAAATAAAAGATTGTTAAGAACCTCAGAAAGATATCTAGGCCATGCCTAATCTTTGCTCTAAGTCAGGATCAGCTCTACCTAGACTGTTCCTCACAGATATTTACCTTTTCCTAAAAATTTGCAGCAATGGCGAGTTGAGTCTTCTGGTGCAGTCTAATGCTTGCCTAACTTCATTCTAGGAAATGTCTGCCTGGAGTCTAAAGTGCCGTTATCCCTTACGGATTCTTTCTGCTTTCTTGGCAACTGTAATGTTATTTCCTTTGCTGTTACCTGTCCCAAAATTGAATATCCCTTCAAATCTTTAATTTCCTAGACTAAAACTTGATGTTTTCGTTTAATCCTTTGTTAGTTATTCCAGAAATTTAGTGCCTAAAATTGGTTATGGTACTTGAAACAGGTACTCTATCCCATTGCAGAGTCAGTGGACAGGCTGCTATCCTACCACAAGGAACTGTGAGCATGCAATTAAAGGTGGTCTTGCTTTTGTTGAAGTTTAAAAAGTTGACACCCTTCAGCTGAGGTACAGTAACTGCCCATGTGTTTGTTCCCAGTTATGCTGCAATTGCAGAGAAAAACAGGTTTGCAGGGATGACCCCCTGTTCTGCATCGGGCTGGTTGTATGTTCAGTCAATTTTTGTGGCAGGGATGGAGAAGGGGACAATCATTGTAAGCTGGGGACAGTAGCAGCCAGGATTCACAAGGAGAGCTCATAAAGCGTAACCAGCCGCCTACAACTGCCAACAAGTGGTATGAAGGTCCCAGCCAGCCCAGGCAGCAGCCTTCTGGTTTTTAATTTATACGTAATGCAGTAAGTTAGGGAGTTCTCAAAGAATTTCACAGTTCTGGAATCACTACAGCTCCTTCTAGCAGTAAATGTATATAGCCTTCCTGCCCTCTTCAGGGACATCGCTTTTGGGCTGGTAATTATAGCAGTTGCTTCTGCATTAGGATACGAGGAAAATTCAGAATGTTTTTATCAACTTGAGAACACTGGTTACTGGGTTTTAGGAGGAAAATTTTACATGTTCTTTGTTCTCAAAAATTCGTTCTTCATTTCCCCAACTTCATGCATGTGTGTTTTCTGTGGCTTGCTCCCAGTTACCTAAATGCAATGTTCTGGTCCCACCCAAGAAGTGGAGCGAATGTCATGTTACCTCTCATGAAGCATTTTCTTAATACAGTATCCCTTTCTGGAGGCAGTTAGAATAGCTCTTCATTCTTTGTGGGTGTTTTAAAGTGGAGGGCCTGTGTCCTGTACTAATTTTAGGTGTAAGGAGGAGCCATTATGTGACCTGTTTTTACTTTAAGGACGATCATCCATGCAGCGACTGCCAGTTTGTATAAAGAAATGACCTTCATGTGCAGAGCAAAATTCAATTAGTGTTTCTTTTCAAGTATACATATGACACTGCAGCACAGTTCACCCAGTTTTATTTTATGTCTGCTTGATATTGAATGTGTTTTTACACTGGGATGTGTCAGTGGTCAGGCAGTAAATCACAGTCACAAGATTATCAGTGCTGCGCAGGGAAAGCCAAGATACTAAAAAAGCACGAGGTCAAACGCATTCAAGGTCACACCGGACCCTCTAAGCTGGTGAGGAGAGGCGTGATAATGTGACAAAAACTTGAATGTTGATGGTGACGCACGAATAACTTTGTGTGGGGTCCAGGGCACACCCGCGATCACACGCACGGAGGTGCCCGAGTCACGCGTGGACAGGCTGAAGCGGCAATGACGGGGCGGCCGGTGCGCGCCAGCCAGCGGGGTCACGGCAGCCGAGTCACGCTGAAATCGCACCGGCTGTCACCTTCCAGCGTGACCGTGCCCGGGCCAGCCCGCACCGGCCCAGCGGGGACGCGCCCCCCGCGCTGCCGGGGCGGCTGCCGGAGCCCCGCAGGTGCCGGGCGCGGCGGTCGGGAACGCGCACGTTAGCGGGGGCGGGGAGGGGGGATCGCCGCGTCCCCGGCGGAGGGCGGCGGCCGCCCCTCTGCAGCGCGCTGCGGACAGGACGCCTGCGCCGTGCGGCGCCGCCGCCGGCGGGGGGGCGGGCGCCGCATCCCCAGCGCACGGAGCTGCGGGCGCCGGCATGAGCGGAGGCTCCGCCGCGCCCAGCCGGAGCTGAGCCGGGAGACAAAGGGGAGGGAGAGGCTGCCGCCATGGGGGAGCAGCTCCGCGCCCCGGCGGGGCCGCCGCCGCCCGCCGCCGCTTCCTGCTCGCTGCTCGGCGGGCTGCTGCAGAACGGCTTCCACCCCTCGAGCCAGCCGCTGAGCAACGGCGGCTGCGGGGAGGCGCCGCACCCGCTGCTGCTCCGCCCGGAGCTGCCGCCGCTCAGCCACGGCTCGCCGGCTAAGAAATGCAGGCTGCGCCGGAGGATGGACTCGGGCCGGCGGCACAGGCCACGTAAGTGATGCACCGCGGGGTGGTCCCCTCCGCGCGGCGTTGCCGCAGCCCGGCGGGCTCGGGGTCGGGCGGCCGCGGGTCCTGCGCCGCCTCCCCCGCAGAGCGGAGCGCCGCCCGGATCCCGCGTCCATCCCCCCCACACCCCCCCCACCCCGCCGCCCCATCCCTCCCGCCGCCGCCGGCCTGGCGGGCGGAGCGAGGGCCGCCGGTGCCGGCCAATGCGGCGGCGGCGGCCGGGCACGGCCCCGTTGCCGCGTGGGCCGGGCCCGCCCTGCGCCAATGGGGCGGCGGCGGGCGGGGAGCGGCGGCCCGGCACAAACGCCGGCGGGCGGCAGCTTCGCGCCGCGCCGTGCACCGCGTTCGGGCGGCCCCAGGGTCCTGCCGGCATCCCCCGCGCCCGGACGCGCCCATGAAGCTGATCGTGCCCAAGCAGCACTGTGAGTAACCACCGGGACGGGGGCGGCCGTGCCTCGGGGGCTCGGCCGTCTTGGTGCGTGCTCTTTCTTCCCCAAACGCTGTTAGAATTAAGGAAAAAACAGACTTTCGGAGCTGAAATTATTGGGGGGGGGGAAAACAAAAAATAGTAATATCCTCCTTAGGAGCTGTATCGCCTGTGGCTTTTGCTTAGTTGGTTTGGGAGGTGTTAGTGAGCTGGCTGCCTACTTTGTGTTTTGTTTTAAGGCTATGAGTCTCAGACATCCATATTTGTAATGTACCTCATTGTATGAGGCTTGTTGATTAATAGTATGTTTTAATTGATCGTAGGTGACTTCTTATATGTAGGTACGGAGCTATGGAATAATTCCACGGTAAACTCTGCAAGTAAAACGATCCAATGGGAAAAAGTACTCTGTTTCTTTGCACTCTCACTTCACTAGTCCTTCAAATAATGCCAACAAATGTTTGCTTCTTTGTTAAAAGTTCAGCATGTTCCGAAAGGGTAATCAGGGATAGTCAGAATCACAGCTACCCACTGCCAAAACTTAAAGATGTTTCTACTCAGTAGGAAGTAGTGTGCATTCATCTACTCTGTTTTTTGGTTTGTTTTTTTTTTCTTTCTTTTGAAACGAAAGCTTAAAAAACTTTTCTGTCTAAGCAGAACAAAATAGTCAGAAACAGCTTTGAAGAGCTGCAGCTTTCACAGGGCTACTTATTAGCCAGCGCCTTCTCTTTTTAAATGTTTTTGCTGAGCTACACATACCAATTTCCCTTAGAATGTTCTCTGTATTGATTAATCATGTCATGTATCTACTGATAGTTAATTTAGTCGTCTACCTAATTAAACATATTGATGACCAAATGATTCTCTGTCACCATCTGATTGTGTAGTCTTTGTCCAGTTTCACACTTTCATTCAGGAACAAAAGCTGCAGAACTTGGACTAACTTACATTTTGATGTGGTGTAACTAAGAAGAGTCAGCACTTGCATATCAAATTCTTCTTCATAGTAAAAACTACTTTGAAGCAAAGAGTAAGGCTTTTAGGGATACATGTAATCAGTTGAATAAGAAGAATGAGGGATTTGGAACCTCTCTCCCATCTTGAGGGGAAAAAGAGCCCATCAGAGTAAAGAGCGTAGGTGACTGGCTGTATTGCCCAAGGTGTATGACAACAGTCTTCAGCTGTGGGGTTTTAATTAAATGAGGCTTTAATGAAAACAGCAGGTGAGGGAAGTGCTTTGTAGAACTATTTGTGGGCAATTTCTCTGCTGCGTAAAATAAGTGAACTCTTGCTGATCTTAGACTTTTTAATTTATATGGTTTATTCTGTACAAGAATAAATTTGCAATTTGGTATTAGTCCTGCAGGAAAATATGATAGCACATTGTCACTAGCTTAAAAAACTAATTAAATTATACTCAAATTCTCCTGGTATTGCATAGCTTTCTACTGTATCCATCTCTAGTGAATACTACCCGTTTTACTGGTTTTTTGTATTTAGTCCTGGCCTTTGTAGATGTTTGTTCTATGCTTAAGGACATGTTGCAAAATGAAGTGCAGTTACCACATGGCATGTAAGACTTCAGTATTGATTGTGGGGTTTGCTCTGCGTGGTGGAAAAGATAATGAGATAATTGTCATTTCCCAATATTTCAACAAATGAAACCTATCTCTCTGCAGCAATTATTCCTTTAAATCCTTGTAAGTTATATGTTTTCGGATTGTTTTTACTTTCTGCCAAAGTGAGGTAGAATTCTATATTCCCAGGTCTTTTTCCCCTCTGAGAAGGGAAGATTCGCTGTGTAACCAGTGTGCTTTGCTGATTAGCCTGCGATGAGAGAGGATCTGGGGACTACCTTAGGTCCTTTTGACTCACCTCCTGCTTTTTCTGCTGAGAAGCTGGTCTTTGCTTTGCTTTTTTTCATGAGTTGGACTAGATGAGTTGTCAGGGATATTAGGTTTAAGTCAGTTTTCTGGTTTCAACCATTAGTGCAGACCTTTTGTAAGACCAGGGTTTACGGTCCCTTTCTGTATCACAGCACTGTGTAATGAATACAAAAAAGTATCTGTTATGATGCCTTGCGCTTTGAAGCGCTCCAGAAGAGAATAAAATACTGAATCGGTGTGAATTCTGATAATTTCAAAAGCCTGCTAGAGTGTCCTGTTGTTCAGTTTAAATGTGATCTTTGAACAGAAGAAAAGGAGCAGTTAAGGGCCTTCATCGATCCCTGTGAAACAGCGTTGTAGCCAAGTAGGGACAAAGATTTCAGCAGGGCGGTTAACTAGACCGGTGCTTCACAGCATTATTCTACATCAGACATAGGGAGTAAGCCAGCTGGACATCTTCATTCTATTGCTTTTCTTAATTTAAGGTAAAGCCTTGGGGTCTCTATTCCAATCAGCATCCTACGTCTTGCTTCAAGTCAGCTGGTAGTTGTTAAGGGTGAAAGAATGTGTAGTGTTGAGGCAGCATGACTGTTTACAAGTAATATGCGTTATAATTGCCATGGTTAATTTCTAAATGCTTCAAGCTGTAGCTTCACAGTAAAGAATGCTTCTGGTCAATATTTAGATTGTTACACCTGTGGTGTTTGGCTGCAGCATGGTTATGTAGTACTACTTAAGGCCAGGTGGAAACTGTGGGAAATCTAAGGTTTTTTTCTTGATGTTAAATACGGAATGCCATGATTATATAGTATATTTTAGTGAAGAATACAGGAGTGAAAATGATTTTGGTCTTGCTATTGATACAGTGAGTAAATATGTTCTCATCAGTTACTGAAATTTTGTCCTAGGCATTGGAATGTCCCACGATCTTTTAATCTTAAGAGTTTCTTCAGGTGATATGCTGTGTAAAGTTAATCTCCAGCTGCTTTTAATGTAGGTGGAAGTGAGGGTTGCCTAATAAATAGGACTGGTCCTAACAAACTGAACTAGCTTGTGTGCTGTGGTCTGGCATCTTGGGAGC
Organism: Chroicocephalus ridibundus; assembly: GCF_963924245.1. Lineage (NCBI taxonomy): Eukaryota > Metazoa > Chordata > Aves > Charadriiformes > Laridae > Chroicocephalus > Chroicocephalus ridibundus. The sequence continues at coordinate 19,553,208 of NC_086289.1, forward strand.
TAAAACGGCTTACCTGCCTCACCAAGGTAACACGTGCCCAACAGGAAAGGGAAACTTGCGCAAATCACTTCCGTCAGGCTGGGTGCTGCTACATCCAAGAATGAGATTCTCGATAGCTACTCATTGCTTCTTGTAGCTTTGTAATTTTGGCTTTTATTTGTTCAGGTTTTTTAATGATGCTATACAGGCTATGTAATGACCTGGTCTCCCAGTGCTATCTTCAGAAATCAGTTTGTGGTAATATGACCATGTATGTGTGAATGGTCACAACTGTTTAACAAACAGCTAAGTGCTTTCAGCTTGAAGCTTTTTGGTTTGGGTTGTGGCATTGTTTGGGTTTGCTTTCATTTTCTCATGTGGAGGTAGATATTCAATAAGCCCTTGCTGCTGAAAATGAACTGAAAGACTTCACCTGATGTATGTGCATGAATTATTTACTCTAGCTTTGTAAAGTTTCAAGAACTTCTATTAATGACTAAGCAGATACATTTTTTTTTTTTAAGCTATCTATTCTATTTTTGTTCAAAGGAAAACAAATGCTTCCATTTTGCAACGCGTTTGGATTGCTCAAAATAACTCTGTAAAATAGGAAGAAATAATTGGAAAATATATGCAAGCTCTTATCAAGCTTCTTTTCTAATAGAAAGCAGCTTTCAGAAGCAGTGAGAATACTATCCTGTCTCATGTGTGACTCTCTTGTTTTGATTTCTTTTTTCTGTTCTTATGTTTGGCTTGCTCTCCCCTCTTCCAGTCCCAATTAAAACAGGAAGTTCTTAGGTTATGAAAGCATCAAGCAATGCAAATTAAATGCAAATGAAAAATGTAAATGAAGTAATAGGATTTCATCATATGTGTGTCCAGGAAGAAAAGCAGCTGAACCTAAGATATTTCATCTGAGGTATTTATGACTAAGATATCAGAGTATTGATACCGCTATTCAAAGTATTGATAAAAAACTGAAATACTCTACCTGTGTTCAAGGAAATACAGATCTTGTGAGAGATGTGTAAGCTGAAACAGTTTTGGCAAAAGAAGAAACAGCTGCAAATTGGTCATGGAAAAATCTAGGGTCCAGGTAGAGAGAAGAAAGTTCTAACCAGCAGGATTCAGGCACAATCTCTTTTGAAGAGTTGAGGAGTAAAAGATTCAGCTAAGCTTATGTGGTGGTTGTTTAAATAAACGCAAAGGATTACCCTTGGTTGCCCTTGTTAATGGGGGGAAATGTTACTTAGTGACCTATGGGTTCCCTTTCATTCTTGCTTCCCCTGATCTTGTCCGTGTTGTGATTATACATTTACCCTCCACACCCCCTCCTTATATTCTGTGTTAAGCACAGGATGTTTTTAAAATCAAGCATGTTCAATTCTGAATGTAAAATGCCTTATAGGAATAGCCTTATAGGTTCATACTTTTTAAAGTCTGTGCAGAAACTAGGTAAAATGTGTTGTGGAATTTCTCATGAGTGAACCTTTCCCCCAGATAGCACAGCTGTTGGAGTGCATCAGATTACCTAAGTATGCAATGCTGTAGATACCTTCTGTTTGCATTGTCACATGCTTCTGCAGCTAAATTTTGAGTAATGGAGATTTTTATCTCAAGATAACAAACCGGTAGGTGGTTGGTGCAGTTTAACATAAAGAGAGTTAATTTTCTTAAGAAGATAAGCAGAATCTTCTGATTTATGCTAGGCTTTTAAGAATGCGTGATTCATCTTGATGCTTTCTGTGTCGGCTCTAGGGGACCTAGAACTAGATTTTGTGTTGTTATTTTTTATGACTTATTGCAGTGTAGCAATACAGTAGAATAGTTTTATTTTCTCCATGATAATAGATTGCATTGATCCAATAGGTATATTGCATACTGACTTTGCTGAGAAGAGAGAAATGGGCTCATAAGTCTTATCAGACTATTTTAGTTAAGAAGTGTATTTTTTACGCTGTGAAAGCATTTCTGCAACATATCCAGTTTCTTCATTTTTCATAGTAAATCACACAGAAAAAGAAACCAGACATTTATTTAGGTTATCAGTGAAATGCTGGACTTCCAGTTTAGAACAAAACAAACAAAAAAACCATATAACCCGAAACAAAACAGAAAAAACCCCACAATTTCCCCCCCATTTTCGCTCAAGTCTATGGAGACTGTATCTACACAAATAACCTTTCTTTCTTCATACCCCCTGGTTGTAGCAGTGAAGACCCTAATAATTTCGATGGCCTCTGAATGGTCTTACTGTCTGTATTTGGGGAGGAAGCGAAACCCAGGAGCACCTCGCAGTCTTTGTGCACGTTCCCATTAGCACTGTATTGCCTGGCTTCGGGAAAGTTGGAGCGTATAGGTACCAGCTAAGTTGGGTTATCTAAAGATACTGAAAAGATCTGCTGGTGCTTCAGTGGTGCATTTTGTTTTGGAATGTATTGATAGTAACAAAAGATACGATGAATAAATTTCTAAAATAATCACTGGAATACAGAAATGTTTCTACTGTTGCTCCAGCTGTATGGAACTTACATGAATTTCAGGGGGACTCGTCAGGAACTTAGAGACTTGTTTTTTGTCTTAATTGGTCAACCAGTTAAAATAGTTGTCTTCATTGCAAGTGATTCCAGCAGATAGCTGCCGTTAGCAGCTGTGAAGAAAACTAAGCTGCTGCTCTGCGTAGCTGAAATATCAGTTATTGTGGACTGATCTTGTGTACTTTATTTGTGCTGAAGAAAACTGCTGCTGTTCTGGGAGCAAAGTTCTTTTCTTTCTGCATCTCTCCATTTGGCTCACAACAAAATGAAAGGAGCTTGAATTCAGAGAGAGAAACTAAAAAATATCTGTTATTTCTGCTTGCTTTTTAAATGTGAACATTATGTGTACCTATCCCAAGAACTGTACAAACTTGAAATAACTTCATGGTTGTTTTCTATGGTACTTATTCTTTGTTAATGATTTAGTTATGAGTCCTCAAAATATTAAGTAGTAAATGTCTTGGCAGTCATTTATGAGTGACTCTCAGCTGTTAGCACTTAACACTTTTATTGCTGGGCTTGTGTTTGATAGGAGGATGGAATGCTTCTTTCCTCTCTTAAAGATTAAATCTACGCTATAGCTTTAAAGCAACTATTGGTGCAGGTAGATTGTAGCAGATTTTACGCCCTTAATGTAGAATACTGGAAGTTGGCTTACACTTAGATACAGGCTGGTTCTGTATCACACGGTCCAACCATGCTGCTTTTAAAATTAAACTTCCTGCTTGCATAGTTAAGATACATCTGAGGAGGAGACTCACTGTTCCAGTGAGGTGATTAAAGTTCTCAGTAGTTTAAATAAAGATTTGTGTGAATCGCTAATGGGATTGGTGTCCTGAGCTCCACTGCGTTGTAGTGTTGTACAGCGTTGACCAGACCACTTTTGCTTAAATATTTACTCTGTACTTCCAAAACTGTTTGTGACACAGGTTAGCGTATGGTAGCATATTTTTCTTCTTTAAGATAAAGCCTGTTTTGAAAACACTCCCATTTCAGGGAGCTTTCATGCATCTGCATAGGATTTATCTTCCCAAACCTCAAATTAGACTTCATTTCAGTGTCTTTGTGTCTTGCAGCTTGTAGGGCATGGAAAAAGAAATTAGATTTTGCAACAGGTAACAGTAGGTAGTCTTAGAAAAACTGAACTGTAAGCAAGCTACTTCATGGGAGTTTATGCATTATGCCTGCCTTGTCCTTAGGGAAAGTGGGGAGAAACTGGTGATCCAATTATTTGGCATACAGCAATGGAGCAAAACAACTGTGTTAAACATCTGACATTTAAGGATTGGTTGCCGGGGGGTGTGTATTAATAACTATGAAATTTAGACTTTTGAATTATTTAGCCAGACAAGAATAATGCTGAGGCCCTTGTGGTAAGAAGTAAAAGACTCTAAGCTCTTTTCAACCTGAAGTTGGGTAACTTAGTACTCAGCTGCGATTACCTGTGGAAGAACAGTGCAATCAGTAGCTCCTATGCTGATTAAAATCTTTGTCCCAAGTTGTTTACATTTAGATTCACTGGCAGAAATATTAATAATGCATATGGTGTCCATGGTTTGGAGTTTGTATCAGTGCTAAGTTGGGATGCCATAGATGGTAGAATCACATTTCTAGTCTGCCCAATTCTTCCTAAAAGCAGAGAGGTGACTGCTATTTTAGAAATTGATCTTAGACGTTAGCCACATATTCAGTTCATTTAATTTAATTTCTCTAAGAAACACTACTACCTGTCTCCTCCTGCAGTACCTGTGTATAGATATTGTGTTCTCACTTCTTATTGCTTCATAAAGTTAACTGGATTACTGTTTAAAATGTGTGCATGTGTATATAAGCAGAGCAGGCAGACAAACCTGTTTCAGGTAGTGTCTTCTGGCTGTGTGCTCTGTAGTGATTTTCTCTTGCTATTAACAGAACAAAAGCTTTGGTAGACCTAGGCCAGCCGTGGCAAATATATATATGCTGAGAAGCAAATAGTGACATTTCTTGTATAGTTGTGTGATAGGCTAACACATCTACCGGCAAAGGGAGTCAGTAGGGAGACAGTCAAAGGACTGTCAGTAGTAAATACTGAACTTAAACCAGCATGTTTCTGCTAATATATGCAGGTGGTGTAGTTCCAACAGAGCTGCTAATGCTGGTGGGTTGAAGTCTGGGGACTTCCAGCATAATGGGAGAGTTATGTATTGCTGCTTCTCAAACAGAGCCTTGTGACTATGGAAATTCTGGCTGGTTTTGGAAAGGCAGTTGTAGCTGTTACACAGTGGGAATGTGACTTGAGAAATCCTGTTCTCCTGTTTGGTTGTTTCTTCCTCCTCCCCTCCTTAGTCTATTTTAAGAATTGGTGTCAGGAGTCAGACTGGGTGAAATGCAGTAAATGTGCTCTGTCAAGTGGGTGCTGACTGAAGAGTAAAATGTTTTCCTGGGAAAAAATATTTTCACTTTATTAAAACCTGCTTGTCCAGGGAAGAATATTTTGAGATTATTCTTTTTCTTAACTGAGGCTTTATGAAGTCTTTACTTCAGGAGGTGGTTAGTACATGTGAATTGGACACGTAAGTGACCACCATCTTTCAGGAGCAGATGCTGCAACTGCAGTGAATTGTTATTCACCTGTATATTTATAGTGACTTTCTCTTTCTTCCTCTCCAACCCCCTTGTATTTAGCATTTCCATGGTTTGGAATGGATATCGGTGGAACGTTGGTTAAACTGGTCTACTTTGAACCTAAGGACATTACTGCAGAAGAAGAACAGGAAGAGGTGGAAAACCTGAAGAGCATTAGGAAATACTTGACCTCCAATACAGCCTATGGTAAAACTGGCATTCGCGATGTCCATCTTGAACTGAAAAATTTGACTATGTGTGGACGCAAAGGAAACCTGCACTTCATCCGCTTTCCCAGCTGTGCCATGCATAGGTTCATACAGATGGGTAGTGAAAAGAACTTCTCCAGTTTGCACACTACGCTCTGTGCCACAGGAGGTGGAGCTTACAAGTTTGAGGAGGACTTCAGAACGGTACGTGAACAGTTCATAAGGGTTCAGTGTGAAGTATGTTGGGAAAACATTGTGGGAGTCCTTCTATTAAAACTTGCAGAGAAAATAGCACTTTTTTTTTTTGTCCATCCTAATGGGTTAAGATGAACAGAATCAATTGACATTTATTACTTAGAGGAATTGCTGAGAACACAGAGGGGACAGGTGAAGGGTGTTTTACTGAAGTATTACAGTGCAGAATGTCTTCAGTAAATGATTTTTTTTTTTTAGAGTGCAGCTGTGATGACCAGATGCCTGATAGTCAGTTGAGGGTGTGTTATGAAAACTAGAGACTAGGTACTCATCTTGCAAATTGGGTATTTATTAGAAAACCAGAAATGAAACCATTCAGGCTAGAGATTAGATTCAGGTTCCCTTCCCCTTGTATTAGTCTTCAAGCAGACTTGAGTCAAGAGTCTGGAAGACCAAGCATGGAGCAGGGGGTGAAACAGTGTGTGGAAGCATGACAACAGCAGCTAGCTTTTCTTTTCAATTCTGGGAGCACGTCATGTGAAGAAAGGCAGTTTATGTGGTGACTATGTCCCAGATCCCCTAGAATTTAAAAATAATCTCTGCAGGGAGCTCCAGAAGCTGATGTAAATCTGAAGTATTGGGATGCTGCTGTTTGTATAAACTTCAGCAATAGTCCTAGCTCCCGAACGAGTGCACTAGAGTGCACTGCAGAAATTGATTGTGGCAACGGAGGCATATAGAGCCATTGTACAAACTGCATTAGAGAGAAATAGTCATTTGGGAGCCAGTTGTCTGTTGTGTATGTGTCTCCACGGGGGCATACCTCCATTTATTTTCTGTAAAAGAATGACAAGTCTGTCTGTACCAGAGCAGTCTCACTAAGATTAATGTGAATTATTTACTTAGCTTGCAGGTCTGACACTTCTGTCCCTAGCTTTTGACCTGATCTTGAAGGTGAGGGGTGGCTGCTGGGTATGACAGGTTACATCAGTTGCTTTTCTGTCTCTGCTTCAGTCTAGGGAGCTGATTTACGAACTGCCGTTGACTGCAGTACTTGGCTTTGTATACTTCATTTTTAACTCCAGGCATCCATTCCTGCGGCACAAGAGGCTTTTTCTTTGTCAATACCCATCCCCTACCAGATGACCAAGATCCTAAGGGAGAAAGAGAATGCTGTATGAGATCAACATGAATTCCAGCTGTTCTACTGTCGTGCAACCTTTTTCAGTAAATGTTGGACATGGAAGCAGCTAGTCTAATGAAGGACTATCAAGTTTCTGAATTGCTCTAGTAGTCCATTACTCGTGCTGGATTTCTTGTCCATTAGTCTGACTGCAAGTCCCTTACGTGTTAGGGTCTACTGATGGTTTTTGAGTCCTCAAAAGTTTTAGTTTGTCTTGGGTTGCATAAGGATGTTGGCACCACAATACAAGGCGAGTTCTGGCAGTAGTTAGCTTGGCCTCAGTTCAGGTTTTTGAGCGTCCTTCCATGTGTACAGGGGATGATTCAGGTCATGTTCTCTAGTGACAATGGGAGGTCACTTTGGGACTTTCTGAAGAGGCTGACTGTCCCTTTGCAATGGTCAGTCTTCCCAAATTCGTCTCTCCTGTATCATGTAATAGCAGCTAGAGTTGCTTGCTTAATAAGGAAATTTACGTCCCTCGTTCCCACAGCTGTGGAATTGGACTGGAAGTTACCTGGTGGCTATCACAGCTAGGCATTTCTCTCCATGGCTTTGACTTTATCTGTCGTAAACGTGCAATTTACAGTGAGGGACCAGTCTGTCCTGTCAGCTGCAATGTAGTCAATGTTGCACTGGAAGCCATAGTTGAAGCTGGGGCTGTCTTGCAGCTGTATTACAAATGTATGAGGTCACATAGCAAATTACTGGTAGATTTAGGCATGAATTCCCACATCTTTGCAGTGTTAGTTAACATTTTGTGTGCTGTAACACTTGTAGACAGTTTAAGAAAAACACTATAAAAACTGCCTGGAGTGTTTTGTATGATAGAGCAATCAGTGAAGTGCCCTCACACCTGAGTGAGTGCTTTGGACACCACTTCTTGCAGCTATCCAGTTCCACACCTGCCTTTATAGCAAGTATTTCTTGGCTCAAACTGTAATATCCATAGAGTATTACAGAAGCAAAATACTATCCATTACATGAAGGTTTGCTTGCCTAATCTCTCTCAAAGGGCTGAGTGTCCTGGGTACTGGCACTTAAATTGTCACACTTCATTAGCCATTGTAACAGCAGCTGGCTATTTCAGTGTCTTCTGCTGACTGTAAATTGATGTTGGGCGACAGCTTCAGGATTGTGCCTTCAGAAGCATTGAAATGTCTGTTTCAAATATTTGATCATTCTAATGCACCTGTAGAAGTAGAGAACGTGTGCCAAGTCTAATATCCTGCTGTTGCAGGATTCAGTATTGTATAATGCCTTATATGGAGCAGGCTTTAAACTTTACTGTTTCTGTTACTTAGAAGTGGAAAAACTGAAGTATGTTTGTGAATGTTGTTAATTTCATCAAAAAAATCTGGCTAGATGCTAGGAAACTCATGAAACTGATACAGGTAACATGCTTTTGTTCTGGCCCTCTATTTCCCTGTGTACGTGCTTTTAAGTTATTTTGTCCTTCATGGTATTTCTAAATGCTTATGGGACTTTCAGGATTGCATAGATTTAGGACAAAAGATCTAACATATTGCAAAACAGCATTCAAATCCCAAAGAAGGAGTACTTCTGAGATTACAGCAGCTTTTTCTCCTTAAAATAGACAAGCAAACGTCCTGTTGTTACTTGCCTGTTTCAGTGTCTAATTCTGAATCCCTAAATGAGTTAAATAAGTTTGATCTAGACACTTCTGTTGCTTTTGCGGATTAAAAAAATAAAACAAAATTGGGAGGCATCTTCTGTCTGTCTTCTGTGCCTTAGAAAGGCAACTAAATCTGCAATGTTAGCGAGGTTTAGCTATCTGACCTCCCTCTCACGTGATCCACAGTGTTGGATAGGAAGAGACCTGGAGAAATCTCCGTGGGCTGCTTGGTGACTGCCAGCAGTAACGATCAGTAGCCTGGCAAATCATTTGATTAATTCTTAAGATTTGACTGCTTCCCCTTAAAGTAGGAAAACTGACTCTATTCATTAAACTAGACCACAGAAATAATTTTACTGACCATATGGTTATACTTAATGTTCATTGAAGAGCATCAGTAAGTAATTCACTAAAAGGACTGTTTCTAGCTTAGGGTGTTTTTTCTTGGTTTTGTGTTTTGTTCTTGTTCTCTTCCCCCCCGCCCCCTGTTTCTGAATGATTGATCTTTATGGCTGGCTGACTTTATTTTCAGGTTAACAGTGGTGCTAAGGCATGGAAGAACCTGTTGCCTAATTCTGATAATCCTCCCTCCTTTCCCCAACTACGTACTGTCACCTCGCATATTCTGTAAATGCTCAAGTAACATCACTTCTGTAAAAGTAAGGAGTGCACAGACTTATTTGCTTGTGTACCTGTAATATAAATCTCTTTATACTCTGTGTCCTCCACAATAGCACACACACATTACTTGCACAAAAGTATGTGGTTAATGTAATGAGGAATAAATTCCTGGACTGTCACTCAGTTTTGTGAAGTAACTCAATGTAAAGGAAACATGGGGGGTGAGGGAAGAAAGGAATGTTCAGACTTTTGTCTAAAGCCTGCTCTATTACAAAACTGTCAGTTGCAGTGGCTCAAAGGTGGGATCTTTGTTTTCCTTTCCTGAACAAACACCTACAGACCTATCTTGACAAAAATTTTACTGTTGGCTTCAGTGAAAGCCTGGGCCAAAACCCAATCACTTATTAAAGAACATTCAGGGCAGGGGAGGAAGGAAGTTTGTTACCAACGCAAATTTAAACTTGGGCCGTGACCTTCCCCATAACCTGTAAGAAAAATTCTTTAAGCTTGGCTGTCGGAGAATGACTTCCTTGTGCCAGTTATTAGCTGATTCTAAGGTTTGGCTTTGTAGTATGAACTGAATGCCTGTGGATGACTTGTAGACTGTATTTAGCTCAAAACAAAAAAAACTCACAGTCCTGTGTTGTAGGATGAGTAAGCTGCGTGACGCCTTGCTTGAGGAATCTGGACACCGCTGCTCAGGCCTGTAAGGTGTAGACTCGGCTGGAGTTGAAACTGGCACCCAGAGAACAGATGAAGTAACCACGATACCTTCTGTTACCACCACCACAAGAAGCTAGGAAACTCTTCAGGGGGAATGGGGAGAAGCAATGTGCATCTTTTCCCTGTCAAGAAAGGAAGGAGATCTTTACAGCTAGCTGTGTGAGAGGGCACCTTCTCTTCTGCCTCAGTGAATGTTGGGCTTACCCTTTATTTGCATTAGACTTTGTCTTGTTTGAATGTGAGTGGGTGTTTCTCAGCCTCAGGATGGATGTGGAACGAGCTGGGGGGAATACCTCATCTGAGCTCAGAAAGAAGCAGAGTTGAGGTTTGAGGTGAAGACAATCGAGATATAAAGGAAGCAAAGTATATCTTTATAAAAGTGGAGGAGAGGTAATGGGAGGGAGGTGGAAGGAAAAGCTAGACTGTAAGCTATTACAAGAAATAAAAACTGGAGCAATGCCCAGAAGGCGTATAAAAGCCAGAGTGATATAGTAAATGAGGCTGTTTTAATTGATAATTAAAAACCTGGAAGAAGTTATAGCCCTAACAGTTTCTTACAGAAAAAATTCGTATTTCTGATTGAAAGCCCAAGAGGCAGATGAACTTGTAACTGCGCCTAGGTTTGGACATTTCTGCACTGTGCTCACCAGAACTTGGTATCAGTGGGAAAATTCAAACTGGGTGAAATCTTTCCTGAGCTGGAGCTTCATTGAAAAGGCGTCTGCACAGCAATATTGATCCATTACGCTTCAGCCCTGCTGCACATATACCATGGCTGCCCTCAGCTCACTTCTAGAGGTCTGGGCTGTTTAACATTTCCCCTGTTGAGGTGGAAATATTTACTCACCCATAAAGAAACAAATGTGACCCAAGTCTGACTTCTGTGCTTCCATACTTCAAAGCAGCAGCAAGTTGATACCATGTTTTTTTCCTTTCATACTGTCTGGTACTTGAATACAGCTAAAAATTGTTTGATGTTATGCATATTATTTAAAAAAAAAACAACCAAAAGTAACCATCAGAAACCTTGAAATAAAAAACCTAAACTTGAACAGACGGTACCGTTTTCCAGCACTTCTTGCAAGCGTACAAGAGGGGTGCTTTCATTCTCCTTAAAATAGCATCTGTACACAGCAACAACAGACCTTTTGTGTATCCTTGAAATCAGGTGGGTTTCAGGATTTTGTTGCTAAAGTGTGAACTGTCATGGGGAAACGTTCGTTAATTCCTTGCTGTGTTGCACCTGCTTATAAACATGGTAAAAGTCCCAAGTCCCTCCTTTTGATGGTCGTGAAGAGTTCCTCAAGGCCCAAAGTGTTTTCTTCTGTCCCCTCTCTGTTATTTAAAAAGAACAGTCTAAAATAAAGAGGAATTTCTACAGTCTGGCTATAATGCAGAAAAATGGTTCTTTTAAAAAATGTACATATGGTTTCCCTGTAACCATCATAAATTTTCCCTCCAGGGTCCTGTATACTTCGTTGTTCTGCAGTTCTTCCTCTCATAGCACAGCTTTCTGACATAAAACTTTTCTAGAGAGGCACAGTGCTGAATATAGTTACGGGAGTGCAGAGCAGGCTAAGTTGACCATTATGCTGTCTGCCCTCACGATAGGGATTGTAAAGGGCTGGAAAACATCTGCAAATGCATTTTGTAAAACGTTGCAGGAAAAAGTCCAATTAAAGCATGCTTCTACACACGGCTCCCATTTTTGGTTTGCGTTTCTGCACATAAACTTTGATTCCTGCAAGGAGAAGTGGTTTGAACAACTGGAAGATGAGGACAAGTAGAGTGTGGTAGGTCAGGTGATGGCACCAGAAAAAAAAACCACGTTTGCCTACTCATACATTAGTTACGGTGTTTACAGACACATCTATTTTGTGATGCAGTTTTGCTGCTTGAGTCATTGTGAGCAAAGAAACTAATAGAGAAAATGCAGTTCTATATGCAGGAAAAGGGACTAGGAATTGTGACCCTGGCTCTATCATGGCTTCTTGCACGAGTCTGGGTTACTACATTTCTTGCAACTGTGCCCTAATTTGTGTTTAGAAACAAGAAGAGTGGTGGCTCACTGTTCCGAGCCTCAGAGGGTTGGTGGCTGCAGAGCTTGCAGTTCTCTGAATGAAGGCGGATTGATGTGGAATACTGATGCCAGTCTTGCTCCTTCCAAAAATGAAAACCAGACTGCTGCAACAACGCAGAAAAATAGTTTTTCAGTCTGCTATGAATATCATACATGAAAGAGAGCAGTAATAGAGCTTTTCTGCTTACAGTATATCAGCTGTTAAATATAGCACAGAGCTATAAAAAGCAGAGCAAATTCTAGTGTGCCTTTTATATGTGGAGGGCTGGACCTAATAAAACTCCCATGCTTAGTGCTTGAAAAAGAACCTTTGATTAGTTTCTTTTGTTCTGCCCTTACAAAATTGTTGGGCTGACTGGAGAGTTTGTAGAAACAAGGATTTTGTCTGTGTTTTTGCACTGATGCCAGAAATGTTTTGCTCTTAGATTTGTATTGGTTGCTCATTTCTTGCAAGGTCTCTTACTGATGTTTCCCTATTTACAAAAGGGTAACACGGATGAGACAAAAGCAGCTTGTGGCTGGGTATTTGGCTTATGGGAGAATCGAGGTTTTGACAGTAGGGGCCATAAATCTCCTAATGACTTGTCTTTGTATAGCAGGCTTCTGGTTCATAGTGTCTGTGCGTGCTGTACCTGTGTGAGATGGTGTTTGGTCGTGCTGCATCTAGCTTATACAGTAAGATGAGGAAATTGAGACTGTACAGCACATAACTTAAAGAAAGATCATGGTTAGTATAGAACGTTTCCTTATTTTGACTAGCTATGTGCAACATGAGTTGGGCTTTAACAAAATAAATAAATCCTGTAATGAGTGATGACTTAGTGGGCTCCATACAGTGTCCATTGTGAGAAAGAGTGCATGAAGCATTTATTATGTTAATGCCTTTTATTATATATCTCTCGACTGGAGATTCTCCCCTCAGTCTAATAGCAAGAAATTGCTGAAATCCAAGATATTTGCAAAATAGCCTTAAGATTTTTGCAACAATTTTTTAAAAGCCTTTTCTCCTAATTTGTTTTTATTCTTTCTATTTGCTGGCTAAATGGTTCAAGTCTTGTATGCTGCATTTCTGTAATTGCAATTTGTGTAGCCATGTGGTAACCAAGACAAAAATATGAAGGGATTGCAAAATACTGGAATATACTCGTTTTGGGAAATACTGAAATGAGAAGAAATTATCTCCACCTGTTTCTATTGTCCTATGAATATCTGTATCTATATTGAGGTCTTAGAGACTGCTGGTTTGGGATTTTTTGGGTCTTATTTATATTCTCCGATTCCAGGATTTCAGGAGTAGCAAGTATAACAAAAGGGCAGATCCAAAGAATAGAATGGCTTTCAGTTAAGGCAAGTTAGAGCTACGCACAAGTAGAGGAAAAAAACTTAGGGGAGAGATTTAAATAGCTCAAAAGAATGTAACCTATTGGCCATGCCCGTTCCACAGAAATATCTTTCCTCTTTATAGTGACTTAATATAGCTTCCAGAATTAAAAATAGGAGGTAGTTAACCTCGTATATCTTCTCCAATAGCTGTTATAAAAACATCCTGCAATATGCAAATGCTTGAGAACCAGCTCTGTGCTGTGCCGCTCCCTTTTGTTCCTAATACCCTGTTGCTTTTTCTGCTAGAAAGTGGAGTTAGGTTAGACCTACTTTGCAGGTGTGAGGATGCAGATGACCTCAGGATCTGGACGAGCGTGTTTACTATTTTTTCCTCCCTCTCCTCTCCCTAACACAAGTCTAAGCTCAATGTCATTTGGAAAGGAGACTTTCTACAGACTGTCACTGTATTCTATTTCGAGAAAGGGTTGTGATTTTTATTCTAGTAAACAGAGTTATGGCAAGTAGACATATCTGTTTAAGTACAGTTATGGGTGACCTGTGAGATCTCAGAGGGAATGTTCTTTTTAAGCTCATATAATTGTTGTTCTGCCTTCTGTTACAGTTATATTTTTTTATGAACAGTTTGCTGGGGGCATGGGCTTTACAATATTCTTGTTTGGGTTTTTTTATATTGTTTTTCACCAAACATCGGGAATACCCTGTTTTTCATGAGGCATTTTAAAGTGCTTATCACAATTTAAAGGAATAGATCTCTCAGATTACTGGTGACATATACTAAAAAAAATTGCAGATCTTTTAAGCACAATCCGCTGCATATTTAATGCATATTAACATAAGCATGTGTGCTTTGTAAGGCTATCTTTTCTTTAATTGAAGTTTCTTGGTATTAATGCTTTTATTAAAAATTTCATTGAATTGCTGGGAAGTGTAGTGGGATGATGAGTTAAAGCACGTTGCATCCTGAGGAATGCTGCTGTGCAGGCATGTGTCAGATACTGTCCAAAAGCTGCAGAATGCAGCTCCCCTTGGAGTGGGGGTGAGGGGAAAAAAAATTTATTGCTTCAGAATACCGAGGGGGAGAAGTATTTCCTGCTTGCAGGGCAGGGAATATCTCAAAGGCAAAGGAACTAAACAACGTTACTGCGCAGCGCATCATTGTTTCGGGAGGTACCCTTGGTCAGGCAGATAGTGAGCTCCTTTTATTTCGGACTTCATGCTCAGACAGATCTTTGTACTGTTTAAATAGCATAATGTGTTACTATTAAAGTGATCAAAGTGCTTCAGCGGAGCCTTTTGTCCTTCTCGGTGTTGTATTATACTAGGAAATGTTTGTTTATTAATTTCTTGTTATTCTTTTCCAGATTGCTGATCTGCAGCTCCATAAACTGGATGAATTGGACTGTTTGATCCAAGGCCTCCTTTACGTTGACTCTGTTGGTTTCAATGGCCAACCAGAGTGCTATTATTTCGAAAATCCTACAGATCCTGAACAGTGCCAGAAAAAGCCTTACTGCCTTGATAATCCGTATCCTATGCTGCTGGTTAACATAGGCTCAGGGGTCAGCATCCTAGCTGTGTATTCTAAGGACAATTATAAGAGAGTTACAGGATCCAGGTAAACTTAATTCTATGTTGTTTTAGTTCTAGTTTGTTTTTTTTTTTTCGTATTGAACAGATAGATAGAGTAATTGAACAGATAGAACTAGACAGAGTGACTAGTAGGTGCAGCCCCAAACTGTGCTTGTCTTCCCATTTCTCTTAAAAGCCTACAAGTGGCAAGGCTGGAAATATCCTAGGATTTCTTCGGAGGGGGGAGTCTACATCAGAGAAATCATGGATCCATTCAGCTTTAGAACTGCCTTAGTCTCTTCTTGGTCTTCGTACCTATTTCTTATCTCTTGCTGCAAATGACCAAAATCAAACTGACTCAGTAAATGAATCTCCCTCCACTGCTTTGATTCCCCAGAACAGTCAGAGCAGTGAAATAAAAATGTCTGGGCTAAACAAAAACCTCTTGCCTTCTTAGTTAGGATGTATCCAGGTTTCATAGAATAACCTGCTACTATTGGATTTTGTCAGAGGCATGTTACTAGATCTCCTGTTCCCTTACAGATTGCACTGGTCTTTGGATCATGCTGGTAAATTAAGGAATGCCATTGTGTGTAAAGACTAGAATCTGATTGTCTGTGTTCTTACTTTGTCCTCAGCCTGGGTCAGCTAGTGCTGTCTGGAATGATTTGTAGGGTACAGCTGAGTTGAAATGGTCTCTGGCCTATGTTCAGTAAGAGATTTAGATGCGACTGCTCCGTTTAGGGGTTCAGGAGTTCGGAATTTTGCTCGTAACACCAGCAAAACAGCCTGAGTTATGTTTAAGCTTACTCTATAGACGTGGCAACAGTGCTTGCTTCCAGGAAATGACTTTATTTACAAATGTATCCATCCAGACTAGTAGTAAAAATACCAATAAATCTATTCCACTTTTTCCTCGTATGTGCAAACTAAATTGATATAGTTCATTTTTAGTAATCTTGTCATCTTAAAAACAAGAAACCCACCAAAACAGAAACATTAAAAAAAAAAAAAATCCCCTTCCAAAACAACAACCAAAGAAGCTTTTTGGATTTGCTATAGTTCCTTACAAACCTGCATTCTGTTCTTCAGTGCATGTACATATTAATAAAGTTTCTCCTGTATAGTGCAGGTGGCTGCACATCTGCCTTATCTAGGGCACATCTTTGCCACAGTGGTAGCCGTGAGCCATTTTCTGTATAAAGTACAAATGAACAAAAGCTGAATGGAAGAGGTATTGGTTTTCTTGCAATTCTGGTTGTTTTTCAAGCATAGCCCTTTTGATATCTGTAAACGTGCTTCTGATCCTTTCCACTAGGAAAGGAAAAACATGACTGCAGTGGGTTGCTGACTTGTTATAGGGGATGAAATCAATACTGTCTTGTGACTGGTGTGTGGAATTTCCTACTGTTCAGTTACTGAATATATTATATTACAGTGCTTCTAGATGTGTTCTGAAAAACTTGCCCAATAATCGAAGAGCACTGACTGAATGGTGTTCCTGTCAGACCTCCTGTGCTTTTTCATGAAGTGGAGGTGTGGTGTCTCACTGATCCTCTTGTTTACAGTAGCGCCAATCAGTGCGGCTGCAATCAGTGCAAATAAGTTTACTTTCTCAAGGGTTAAGAAAGAATGAGGAAGGATGTAGAGGTTAGTAAGTTGAAGTTCATGTCTGTTAAAACTGAAGAGTCCAAAGTAGTAGAATTTTAATGAGATGAGTTAGCAACCTGTTATGCACAGTCAAACAGCCCCTGCTAAATTTACATAGTAAATATTGTACGTGAGCCTGTGCAAGGTATTAAAGTGACTGTTCCTTGCTCAGATTTCTTTGGAGGGCTGAGATATCTTGGGCTGATGCTAGCCTTGCTTTGAACAGGAACCAACCAGCCTGCTTCCTGCCGCTAGCTTGGGGGACAAGATATCTCTTGGCTACCTGCCTCTGCATAGATATTTAGCTTTGATCACTGTTCCTTCTTTCATCACTGACTTCAGTGATCTGCTGGCTAATTATTCTTGCACAAGGAAAACTTGCTGGAGTGCTACAAATAGCAAACTGAAGTCTTCAGGGTTAGGTTGGACCTTAATCTCGGGACCCTTTATTTAGCATCATTTCTCCTATTTAATGTTAAGGACCTAAGAGTAGCTCAGTTAAAATCACGCTGGGTGACATTTGTCTTAAATAGGAAGTCAATTTAGGGTGTCTGTTTTCACTTCTATGAGGGAGGAGATGCAAGATACAGTTGGTAGCTGTGTGGACCATGTTGAAAACAGGAGTGTGAGGAGCTGTAGTAAAAGCTGGTTCAAGGTGTTGGTCTGAAGGAACTCTGCTTTTCTAGTCTTGGAGGAGGAACGTTCCTGGGCCTGTGCTGTCTGCTGACTGGCTGTGAGACGTTTGAAGAAGCACTAGAAATGGCTGCAAAAGGTGACAGCACCAATGTGGATAAGCTGGTGAAAGATATTTATGGAGGAGACTATGAGCGGTTTGGCCTTCAAGGGTCTGCTGTAGCCTCAAGGTATGTGTTAATTGTGCTGTTTTTAAGGACTTCCTTGGGAAACTTACTGCGCATGCTGAACTGAGTGTGTAATCCCTGGACTATGCACTATGTCCATGTTTAAATGTCACTCAGAATGTATCATGTGGTTTGTCCTTAGATCTCTCACCTACTTTTTGCTTTTTTTTTTTTAAACAGGTGTAAGCAATGCTTGATGCAGTTTGCTTCCATTTAAATTAGTTATTTTAAAAGTGTCTTTGCGCATTGTTCTGCCTTTCCAATGACATCCCTTTTCACATGTTCAAATCTTTCTCAAATCGATGGATATTAAATCCAAGCAAAGCTTATTAAATTATAAAATTTCTAAGGGCTTTTAGCACTCTGAGATAACTTATAATAAAAGGAATAATCTTCCTCACACAGCTTTGGCCATATGATGAGTAAAGAAAAGAGAGATTCCATCAGTAAAGAGGACTTGGCCAGGGCTACTTTGGTCACCATCACCAACAACATAGGTTCTATTGCTCGCATGTGTGCACTGAATGAGGTAAGATAGCATATTTACTACAAGCTTAAAACCTATAGAAACAACATAGTAAGGTTAACAGACTACAAAAATGCAAATTGTTGGTATAGTAGTTGTGTAACTGGCCTTGGTAAACATGTATATATTTAATGCGGGGTCCTAACTCACGTGATTTGTGTTATGTGTATGCTTTGAGCTTCAAAGGTAGGGAAGAAGGAAGAAAAGTTGGCTCTAAAAGATCTCCTTGAACCATTGATGCCTAGAGCTGTTCAGTTGCTCCCAAGCTGTAGTACATGGATATTAACACCTTTGTAATCCAAATTAACATTCTGAATTACCTTGTAGATACTAACAGATCTTACTGTACTATGGCAGACTTTTTTTTTTTTAAATAGTGTTTTGTGTGGCTTGTTTCCATAGCGTGGTGGGTTTGAATTGTGTATTGTGTTAAATGTTTTGAATAGATGCAAGATCTATTGTATTGGGACAGAGAGAAGAAAAGCATCGTTCATTATTCTGCCTCAAACTCCTATCAGATGCTTGTTACATTCTTTTCTTTAGGCATGATAACTATGGATGGATTGTTCCATTCATACACCTTTCCTGCTTCTGGCAGTTTAAAAAAAGAAAAAGACAAACCCAAACACAAACATTTAGGCACTTGTTTCGAGCTGCAAATTGCATCCTTTACTGTTCTGTGGTAATTCGTCTGTTCTGTCTGCTCTCAACGAATTTACCTAATCTTCTTTTTAAATACAGTGACATTTTTAGCTCCACTGCTTTCTTCTAACCACAGAATGCTCCTCCTCTTTGTTTTTTTTAATCAACGACACACCCACACCCCCCAAGAAAAACCCCAACAAAGCAAAACCAAAAAACTCACCGAACTGCCATCTCATTACTTTATTGGGTCCTATCTAGCTATTACCTTTATGAGAAACACCAAATAATTTATCACTAGTGCTTTTGGTGGGTTTTGTTTTTTTTAATAAACCTTTACCCCATCTCCCCGTTGGTCATTCCAAGACAGAAAATTCTAATACTTGGTCTCCTCTCCTACAGAAGACACACTGTGTCTCTTTTTCACTGTTTCATTTTGTCTTTTTAATCTTTTTATGGTTATAATTTTGAGATCAAATGATCAGATCTTCATGCAGTATTCAGAGTGTAGTTGCACAATGAATTTGTGATGGCATGTTGATAAACTTTGTGTTCCAAGTTCCTTTGCTTACAGTTCTTAATATTTTATTTTTGTGAGAATGGAGCTCATGTTTTTCAGAAACCATCCACAGTCTGTCTTGAGTGGTAGTGGCTAATTTGGAGCCTATTATTGTGTCTGAATACTAAAGTCTTCTCTGCCTCTTCCCCCTTCCATTTGTCGTTTCACTTTTTTAATTTAAACTTCATCTGCCACTTTATTCCTCAGTTACTGGGTGTAAGTCCCTTCAGCATTGCTATGCTGTTCATTTTTGATTCTGACCCTCCTGAATAACTTTGTATGCCAATAAATGTTATGTGTGTTGCTAATATCTCTTGAGCACTTCTAAAATATGTTGAACAGCACAAGTCTCAGTGTATGCCCCTGTCAATTGCTCTGATAACCTCCCTTCATTGTGAAAAGTGGCTACAGATGTTTTTGGTTTTTTGGGGTTTTTTTGTCAATTTGTCTTTTTCAGTCAGGATGACTCTCCGGTGTTCTCTTTGCTTTCAGCTTCTTTACAGTGTTGCCTTGTGGCATGGAGTTCAAGCAGCATTGTACAGGGCTATCAAAGCATGGAGAGTTGCAGCAGGGAACCACATGCGATGTGTTCGGAGGAGGAAATAGGCTACTAGTGAAACTAATGCTTCTGAGTCATTGTGAAAAACTTCCTAACATCTTTGTTCGGTGGGCAGGCTTACTTAAAAACTGAGCACGATCCATAGAATTTTGTGGAGGAATGTGGATTGATGTGTAAAGTATGCTTCATTTCCCAGACAGTGTCAAAGTAGAATTTCTCCAACACTTGAACTAAATTATTCTGTAACTTTAGAGAATGAAAACTTAATTTAGTAGCCTTACATGCCATTATAAAAAATTCAAACACGCTATATCATTGCAAGTAAGCTGATCTCCAGATAGCTTGCTCTCAGGGGAGAAAAAAAATAACGCTGTCATTCTGCTAAATAATCTAGACACCTAAATTGCCTTTGGGAGATATGGCTCTGACTCACCAAGCTTGATGAATGAAATGGCCAAATAAGAGCTTAAAAAACAGTTGAATATGATAATATTCTTTTGTGGAGTTTGTGTGTATTAGCTTAGAGTTCTGGTGAAGCTCACTCCTAGGTTCTTCGACAAAATCAATTTGTGCCCTGAAGCATGAGTTTTGATAAGTTGGGTTTTTTTTTTTTTTTCCAATGATTGCAGTTTTAATATTGTGTTGAAAATTACTTGCATATGTGCAGGAAAAAAATGAGGCTGGGGAGTAAATGAAATATTCTGTCTGCAGAACTTCAAAGCAAAGTTTGCTTGCACAAAGTTGGCAATGGGGTAGAAAAATTCCATAGTCTGGAACCATTTGGCTACACATCATTTGAAACGGTCTGTCCTAGGCAAAGCAGGACTGCATAAAGGAAACCGATCTCCCTGCTTTATCTTTACTAGCGGAACGTGTAAATTGCATCTGAATGAGTCTTCTTGCAAAAATATGCACAGGTTTTTTTATGGCATCTTTGATATAGATTCCCCTATTCTATTATGTGGGTAAATATGTGTATATACTATATTGAAGCTATACTATAGCTTTCTACTGCAGGGTAGTTGAACAATTTAGCAAGACCCCAGAGAGCGAAAGAGTGCATGTCTTTTTCAGGCTGTTGTAATTTGGTTAGCTTAAGTAAGCATTTCATCACGATCCCTTCATCAGCTTAAGACTTCTGTCTTTCAACGTTGAATATATTTCAGCAGTGAACAATTTAAAAGTAGATTGGCAGGAGTCCCTTAAGAGATGAAAGTAGCATTTCTTCGTTTTCCGACTGCTGAAAAATGCTAAAGCTGTTCAGTTCAAAAATCTAGAAAACTGTACATCTTTAACAAAACTTTTAACCTTGTCAAGTCAAGGAATGTTGGAAAATAAAATGATACGAAATTTGCATGTTGATATACACTCTGCTATTCTAGTAGATACAACTAGTATTTTTACATTTAAAATTTTCAGTAGTTTTTATACTTGGTGTTAGGTACTATGTGCTTGAATTTCTGGTAACAGTAGCTTTGTGTGTATATTCAGAAAAAAAATCATGAAAATGAAATGCAAATGTAGATTCTAATCAATTTGATGGTATTACATTACAGGAAATTAATTAGTTACATGTTTGTCCCTCCTTTGTCAGAAATGACTTCAGAAACAAAACTGCCTTGTCAAGAGGATGCAAAGTGCTCTTAGCCATGTTTAATAGCAGCCTCTTGAGAAGTTCTTATTTTCAGCCATATACGCCATATATCCCCATATCTAAGGGGTTAGGAGACTATAAAGCTGAATTATTTAAATAAAATTTCTGTTGATGTGTTTGGTTTGGGGACAGTCAGACATGTAACTCAGTCACCGGAGACTGAATAAATGAATTACTGGATCTGGGTATTGGCACTCTTCAATCCTGCGTATTCAAGTGAGGATGTTCTCCGTGGTATGTCACGTGCACAGTACCAGACATGCCAAAACCGTGGTCTGTAGCAAAGTAATTGCTGCAGAACCAAGTGTTTGGCTTTATAGTGCTATATGAAAGTAGAGAGGTCACATTGGTAGTTCTGGCCTCTATGCAGATTGTTGCTGGTAATTTTCAGCAGACGACTCCTTGAAGATACAGGAGTCTTGAAGGAGCCCTAGAAATGTAAAAGCTTATATCTCCAGGATTTGGCCTTCTACTGAATCTTCTAGACCAATTCTACTGTATGGTGGGCATCGTATGGTACACTGGTTCAAAATGCAAGTGCATTTTTGTGCCTAACAGGCAAAACTGGGCTTGGTGAGATAGTTTTGGGCGTTGTTTAAGCACCAGAACTTTTGCTTGCATGCACTGGTGTGCACACAAGTAAGGATAGCATGTGACTCTCTCACTGACAGCGTAGTGCTGATTGTTCAAAAATCTTTAGGTTCTTTGTGAAAAATGGGTTCAAGTGAGCTTTGAAACAAAGGAGTGCAATACATCCCAAGTATCACGTTGGCCACGTATCGCTTGCTTTCTGAAAATGGAGCCGCAGTCCAGAGAATAGATAATGAAAGATGCTTCTTCCCATCTCTAACATAGTCCTTCTCAGATACTCTTCAGAGGTTCTTCATCTGGAATTAATAATCATAGTGATCTCTGGAAAGTTGCTTCATTTAACAAGCGGGGGGGAAAGATGTCTTCATTGCATCCACGTCATCTACAATTAAAAAATAAAAAAAAAAAAACCAACAAAACAGTCGTAATCCTGTTTGTGTTGGGAAGGTCTGGGCCTTTAAGCAAATATTCACCATCTGTGGTATCAGCCTCTCTCACTTTCTTTGGAATAGAAGTTCTCTCTCTTTTTTTTTTTTTTTTTTTTTTTCTTCTTCCTTGCAGCATCTCTACTTAGTGGTCAGTAACTGCAATTTTTTTTTTTTTTTTTTTTTTTTACTTTTCAGTCTGGAAAATTTAAATGTAATCCCAAATTTCCATTTAACTTCATAGTGGAGGCAGAAGTACGTTTTGAATGAGGCAAATAATGTAGCTGAATATAATTTTTGCTGGTCTGCCTTTCAATTTTGCAGAACATCGACAAGGTGGTATTTGTTGGCAACTTTCTCAGAATTAATATGATTTCTATGAAGGTACTAGCATATGCTATGGATTATTGGTCCAAGGGACAGCTGAAAGCTCTGTTTTTGGAACATGAGGTAAGGAAATACGTGTTGAACATACTTTTATTTGTAAGTACAAAAATCTTGTGGTTCTTGACTTGGTGAAGTTAAAAGGGAGAATTTCATTGCCACTGCTTTGAAGTGAATCCACAAACTAAGTTCTGCATAAATACAATTTAATTGCAAATTCATTTGAAAATTCCCCTTGTTAACTCCCTGGCTTGACCCCTAATCTTGTGGTATTTGTTGCTAAACGCTGCATGTCTCTCAGTTTTGTTTTCTGACCCTAGTACCAACAACGTTCGTTTGTGTGGTCTGGTACATAAACCTCAACTAGAATTAATTTTTGTAAGCATAATTTTGAGGTGACTTTCAGATGGATATGTTCATAGCGGAAACTGCCCTGCCTCAATACAGCATCATTATAGTGGTTCTGTAGTTTCTTATTTTTTGACAATTTTGGAGAACTGTGTAAGACTTCTCCCAATATAAGGACCTTTTTTGGACCTAAACAAGATGATATTAAATCATAATTCAGATATAGTAAATACTTGGCACAGCAGGGCTGATCTTCTAAGAAAGGTCTTTTAATTGCCTTAACAGAACTGAAGATTTCACATGCTCATGCTTGTGTCTTATTTTGGAATTTGTTTTACTTTTGCCTCGTTTAAAGGGTTATTTTGGAGCTGTTGGGGCTCTTCTAGAATTGCTGAAAATGACAGATGATCAGTGATGAAGCTGTCTGAAGAGATTCCTACTGCAGATGCTGCTGGATAAGAGCGAAAACCACTACAAGGATGGAAATGAAGCCATTATGGTAGTTCTACCTGCTGGATTTGTAAATAATTTAAAATCCTTTTAGCTGATCTTTACCTTCTGGGTTTTGAGCTTATACTTCAGAATTCATACTGGGAATAACAAGATTTTGTTTTCTGTACACTGTATTTTTTAGGGGAAAAAAGTGCAAAGTGGCCAAACATACAGATTTTATGGATTTATTTTAAAAAGCGAATACTGTTTAATGTAGGACCTGTAATATGAGGCATCTGCTTTTCTTCTGGGGTTTACTGATTAGTGTGGTAATTTTAACTTCATTTAGTAATCACTCTAGGAGATTTTTTTATCTTATTTTCATGACGTTTCATGATTTGTTCTTGGTTTCAAATGAAACTGCAAAGCTGATGCATTTTACTGTGAAAACTAGTCATTGATTATTTTTTTTTTGCCTTTCCTTTCCAGATTAGATGAGACACTTTTTTATTTAACATCCCCCTACCCCTCCAAAAATAAATTTACAAGCCTTCTGTGACTCCATGGGTTTCTTGGCAAGACTGCCAGAAAACTTGGTGGGGGTAGGAGGTTTAAGACTGTAATTTTTCATTAGTCATGAATTGCAACAGGAACAGACTGCCAACGGGTTTTGCAGGACTAATTCTCCTCTGCGTTAAAAAATTTTAAACAAGATGTGAACTAAAATTTTAATGATTGGCTTGACACTAAAATGAAATCCTGTTTCTGTTGAAAATCTCTGATCCACATTAAGAGTTCTGTAGTACAGATGTTATTTATATGGTACATACTTGGCATTAGATGACAAAGGGAGGAGGTTTGTTTTCATTTATTTGAAGACTTTTCTGTAGTCTGCAATTTTTAACTTTATCTTGATCAAAAACAACTGATAACTGCATTATTTCAAAGCCAAGTTTCTAAAATTAGAAAAAAAACCCAAACCTGACTAATGTATTATCTGGTTTTAAGCTAGTATTAATTTTCCCTCCAGGTCACTAGGATTTGAGTGTTTATTCCAATACAGTATTTCCAACCTTTTTTTGATTTGTGGACCTCTCTAGATTTTACTTCGTTTTCCAGTTGAATTGAGGCCCCTTTGAAATCTATGTACTTGGGTTGCTGCATAGCATGTATAAACTTGCTTTTCTTAGACACCTTGAGGGCTCACAAATCGGAGGCAGAAAAATAGTTCATAAATTCTTTTGTCTTGCAAAACTGTATGTGATGTCACATAAAGTGTAAAGGGCTCATCACGGAGAAACAGTATAAATTTCAGACACGTGTATTATCCAGTATATTTTTGGAAGGGGGTTTATTTCACTTTTTTAATAGTCATTAATTTCCGTATCTCCCAAATCTTGAAATAAATTCATATTAACCGATGTGTTAACTTGTCTAATGGAAATAAAGACCACTACTGTTTTGACGGTTTTAATGTATCTGTGGAGTTCATTTCTTGAAATCAATGATGTGAAATGCATCGCACTGTTTAGTAACACATATGATTAGTTATTTCTATGATAATTCTTTGGTTCTTGATAGGTTTTTTTACTTTGTTGCGTTGTTTTGGTCTTTGAAGCGTTTTGCCTGCTTGAAGTTGACTTTTTGGTAGGCTGTAAACTGCAACATGAACAATTAGCATGTTGTAGTTGATATTTCATGTAATACTGAGCTTGAGGTAAGTGGGGATAGTTCTGTTCAGTGCCTCTAATTTTTCATGGACGAAAAAAAACTTTAATTGAGCTTATTTGCGAAGTTTTGCCTGCAACTAAAGATTGGTTTCTACATTGGGTTGGTATTTTAAGGCAGCCTTCAGAACGTTAAGAGGTAACTGCTCTTCTTACGGTGAACAGTAGAGGGAAGTATAACATCAGCAGTATAAACACACTTTGCTAAAGCACTGGAGCTCGGGGCAATTTGTGGGATGGGTTGGTTTGTTTCAGAGAAAGCTCCCATCTTTTTCTCCCTGGCCGGTTTTCGAAGGGAATTTGATATGGGAATATCAGTCACATAAGTGTTCTTGCATTCTTGGCATTTATAGTTATGTGAACTGAAAGGGTTATGAAGCATTGGAACAGGCTGTCCAGGGAAGCGGTTGAGGCACCATCCCTGGAGGTATTTAAAAGACGGGTAGACTGGTAGATTAATAATGGTTTTTGTCAGAGTTAGGTTGACGGTTGGACTAGGTGATCTGAAAGGTCCCTTCCAACCTAGGCAATTCTATGATTCTTTTAAGATTAAAATCCTCTAGTCCTCAAGAAAAACAAAAAGAAACCAAACAAAAAAAAACCATGAAATTCTAGCCAGTCATTCAGGAAAATATATGTGGGCTATGCAAGACGCTGTGTCATTGAAGAAGGAAAGCACAATTTTGGTAGCCCTAATGTTAGCCCTGAGATTGTAGGGACTGCCAGGTAAGTTGATCACAACAGTTCTAAGAGAAGCATAAAATAAAACTTTAACTTCAAAATGTTGATTTGAAATTTAAAATGTTTAATAGGTAAGTTGCTGTAGCTAAGACTGGCAAAATAATACTCTGGTGTGTATACTACACACAAAACCTACTACATTTGGTTGGGAAAATATTAGCAAACTAAATTAATAGGATGGAGAGCTATGACAAGTCACTAAGTAGAAGAAATTAGAGGAGCCTGGTGTGAGAGGAAAATAACGTAAGCTAAATTCTTCCTTTGCTGAGGGAGAAAAGCCTCCTGCAAAAGTATTTCTTTGTCACCTTGAAATCTACAGTTGACTTTTTTTCTCCCCTCCTTCCCCACTGGCACCATCATATGAATATGCTGGAACTGTAATTTGCTACTTTACCTTCAGGCTTTGCCTGCCTTCACGAGTCCCAGCTTTTGGTTTCCTCCCATGTACCTCCTCCATAATTAAAGTAATGGACAAATGACAGTCTGGTTGATTTTCAGCACCACTCCAATATTTTTACCATAGGGAAGCACTTTGAGGTGGTTCTAAGAGCATCACTGTTGTCTTGAATTTTTCTGATCGTGTTTTGTATCCAGTTGCTGCCTATAGCTGTCTGATGGGAGGGTTCTTTGCCCCGCTTCATCATCCAGAGGTATCTAAAGAGTCTGAGAACAGTCCTGCTCGACTACATAGATGAACCTCTAACTGGTACAAACTGGAAATTTGAGCGAGCAAAGCTCTGTTGCACCACTATCAAAGAGTTGTATTGAGAACCTAGAAACACCCAGATCTGTGGATCTTCTTGTTTTGGGAATCGTGAGGGTGGAGCAGCAGACTTCCGTAAGGAAGATCAGTGAGGTTGCAGATTTAGTATATATTCAAAGCACTTGTTTCAGTATAAATTGATGAGATCTCTTAACAAGCTAGGCTGTGTTAATCCAGCTTCTCTTTCTGAAACATGTTAATAATTAAGGTGAGTTGGAGCAGAATGAATGGGATTCCTTGTGATGGCTTGTGCCAAGGTCTGCTTCTTTTGGACTCAAACATTCGTTGTTGTTGAAACACATGCTGCTCTCCTCATTCTCTCCCCCCCTGCAGAAAAAAAACAGTTTTTAATGGTTTTGACAAAAAAGTCTAATTGTGTCCTGTAGGAAGAAGGGTCTGTGTTTTAAAGTTTTTAGACTAAATTACTGTGAAAAGGTGCTAATAGTGGCTGGAGAGTAAGAGTATTCACTTGATCAGATTTGGTAGAGAAGACCAGCATGGGGTGTGGGGGGACAGTACAAGAATCCTAGGACAGGCAGGGTGTTTGCAGTGCATTCCAACCTCAGCAAAGCTGTCCTGGTGTTTCACTGTTATCAGCACTTATGTTCCCGCTAAGACTGTCACAAGATACTTGCAAGTGATTTTTGGCAGGACACAGCAGAATTTTGGAGATGGGAAAAACATATGGGGTTGAATGGGTGACAAAATAAACATACATGATTGTTTCCAGTCGGATGAGTTCTTCTACTGGGATCTGTTTTTAAAGCACAAGGTGTCTTTGAATTTGGGATTAAATGTAATACAGGCTATGAAAAAGACCACCACCTGGTTTATGTCTTGCTACCTCTCAGTGCCTGGGAGGTAGAGGACATCTGGTTTCTAGAGGACATCTGGTTTCTGGTCCTGGAAAATAAATGCTTGTTTAAACCTAAAAACTGAATCCAGTTTCTGATTCTTTAAGTATTTCTGGTGCTGATGGGAACTTACTGGTTGCATGATTATTAGTGTGTTTGGAGAAAGCGATATAGGGACTGCAATAAGTCTTTTCTTCAAACCTTCCCCTATCACCTCTCTCCCAAAAATCCCAACAAAAAGGGGTAAAAAAAACTTTGGTTCTAATTGTAAAAGTTAGGGCAACCTGTCAACTGCCTGAGGAATTGAGGTTCACTGAGGTGTTGACACTTGGAGAGATGGAAGAGAAATAAGTAAGAAAAGCTGAGGTTTACAAGAGGGGAAGTTACTGAGCCTGGGAAAGTGACACGGTAGCAGCATCTTTAGAGGTTTCTGCAAGGTGGGGTGAGCAGTAAACTGGCTCTTTGTGAGCGCAGACAGTGGGAGATGGGGAGGGCAGGTTGTTTGACAGAAGCGTGTTGTCCCAGTTCGGAGGTGAAGGCTGCTCGGTGGTGAGCTCATGCAGTTAATGGTTACTATGTGGGTCGAACACCCCTGTGTAAAGCACCCAGCGACCTGCGCTGAAGCATTAGGTTTCTATCCAGCTGGAGATGTGCTCTCTAGTGCAGGCAATAGCCTGGTCTCAAAAGCTGCTTGTCTCAGTACGTGAAACACACAGTAGGGGATGTACTGGCCTTCCAATGATTATATTTTTTTTTTTTTACATCAAAACCAATTCTATTGTATTGGCAGGAAGACGGCTCTCTTCTGCTGGCCTGCAGCAGTTCGTGCTGCTGCGTGCAGCTGTGCAAAGCAGCTGGTTGCAGCAAAGGCTTGGCAGCCTCCTGCAGCCTCCCCCCAGCTAGAGCCCGGGCTGCTGACAAACGGCAGGGAGGTGCAGGCAGCAGAGACCCAGAGCAGGGTGCTTTGGGCTCGCGTGTTTTATTTCTACATGCTGTAGATGCACCAAGGTAAAGGTATGATTTACGGCAATGAAGGAAGGCCAACAGCCTGAAATGGGCATCACGTTGTACTTAACAGCAATGTGTCACTCCCTGT
Organism: Chroicocephalus ridibundus; assembly: GCF_963924245.1. NCBI lineage: Eukaryota > Metazoa > Chordata > Aves > Charadriiformes > Laridae > Chroicocephalus > Chroicocephalus ridibundus. The sequence goes on from NC_086289.1 coordinate 19,581,696, forward strand.
TCTTAAGTGGTTTTGCTTATTTTGTTGTGAAGACCAGGGCACTTCCAGCTTCTGAAGTGTCTTTCCAAGCTGACAGCTTCACTGTTTTCCAGCTTTTTGGGTGGATGACCCGTCCATCTCTCCGCAAACTTAAAAGTTTGAGCAAATCTGAACATTGTGTCTAGTACAAAGCAGAAGTTACCCTTTTACTAAGATCTCCATTTGTGCCCGTCCATGAGGATGTGGCCTCGACTAACCGTCTTACCACTTTCTCACATAATGTTAGAATTAATTTTTTTTTTTCCAAGCGGCATACTCTTTGCGTTTATAATCTTTTGTGAGAGGAACTTTCCCTTGCGAGGGAACACATGTTCTCAGCTGCCTTGAAAGCATTGAGGAAAAATGCTTAGAGCAAGATGGAGCCTCATTAAAACCAGCCACTGGTTTGATAATGCAGAAGAGTGTCGCTACAGAGACATCAGTGCTTCAAGCAACGGGATGGTGTGGCTGCTGGTATGTCGAGACTTGGTTGCTTTTTTTGTTGCTGCTGTTTGGGGAACTTTTTTGCGTTCATATGTGTTAGCCAATTGCACAAAATAAATAGCTGGTCCCAGCTTTTAGGAGTTGAGTTCCCAGTGCTAGGCTGGGTGGAAGCGGGGATGTGTGTGCCAGTAAAGGATGAGGAAGTTAGTGCCTCAAGCCTGTAGGAAAAATGTGCCGACCAAAATGTGCTTTCCTACAAGCTTTTATAACAGTTGCATTAGTTGGGGGACGGCAGTTGAAGTACTCTTGTGTAAATCAGTAAATCATTACCAATGGGCAGATGTAATACTGTGTTGAGATTGTAGTATTTTTTTATCTACTCTACTGGATCTGCCCCCTCTGTCCTCCCACTGGCATTACCCCATGGATACCCCGGTTGCCACCATGCCCTCAGCCCAGGGTGCCCCTGAGGCAGCACAGTGCGTGTGGTCTGTGATCACCCGCTGTGTGAAAGGCAGGCAGTAGTACGATGTGGGCAAGGCAAATGAGGCTGTGAGAAGCTTCTCCTCTGAGCAGGTTGCGGAGGCTTCACCTGGAGATTGAAATAAAAAATATATTACTGGAATCCATTTGAATAGTGAGGATGCTCTCTGGTACTTGAAAATTATTTTTACCCTTTTGATATTTTTTGAAATGAACTGTAAAATAATACTTATTAATTCCAATAAACTAAAAGAACAAATGATTTTTCCATTCTCAAAGCTGGCTGGCCAAATGAATCATAAAATGCTGAATGTACTTAAAAGAAACCTTGGTTCCTTTTAGCAGAATTGTTTTGTTTTTTGAGCAAGCTCACCCCTAGTGTTATTTGAATAAGTAAACAAATACATGCTGTTCCTATGTCCTAAGCATGGCGCATGCTGTTACCCAGCTAGCGTTCAGCATGTTGCACTTGGCTACAAAAGGCTGTGCACAAAAAAAAATCCAGAAATATTTACAAGATAAGCCGAAAACACTCCTAAATTACACAGCGTTTTAGTAATTTCTTTTTTTAGCTTAGGAAGTAAGTTATCTCTTCAGATACAGGAGGTTTGAAGTCTTCTCTCCAGCAGGTTTGCCTGTGCAGTGCGGCAGCTCCCTGTGCATCACTGGTTTTGCTCTTCTTTGAAGGGGGAAGAGCAGTGCAAGGGAAACCAAAGCTGCTTGGTGATGATGGCTGCGGGCTGTCCCATAGCCCATCTCACGCTACAGATGTTCTTTCACAGGTAGGGCAAGAAATATTCAGGCACTGAACTTTCATGAGAGTCTTCTCTCCCCTCTGCCCCCTGCTCTAATCACACAAGATATTGCATTAAAAAAAAAAAAAATAAGCAGAAGAAAAGAGGCACCAACCCCTGAAAATGAATTCATCTTCTATTCATGGGAAGAATCATCAAGCTCAGCTTAGCTTCTGTCAGGAAGACTTCTTTTTTTTTTCAATTTCTGATATTTTTCTCCGCTATTAAGAACTTGATTTTTAACCTGCCATACAGCGTATCTCCCTGTTCTGTCTCTCTTAGCTGAAAGGGTTATTAAAATCTTTCTTTGTCAGGTTTCCATGAACACCTGCTTCACAGCATTTTGAGAATTTTTTTTGTTTCATTTTATACACATTACTATAAAGTTCTCAGATACCAACCCTGGAATTTTAAGTGCCTTTATCAGTATAGGAGCAAAAGAGCTGTTACAAATTTCACTCTGTGGAGTCCACTGACTACTGATATGAAGACATTATAGAAGTCTGTCTTTCCTATGTATGGAGATCGTTAGGCTTGGCAATTGAAATCTCTTTATTCACAAGAATAAGAGAAGAACTGTCTTTTCCTTTTCTAACCTAGTTGCCTTGCATACCTGTTCAAGGAAAGAAATTAATTTAGAGACAGTTCCCTTCCAGTCCCTGACCTTTCCACCTACCCTGCTGGGAGGAAGGTGATGGTGTATGACTGGCAATGCAGTGATGGGAGCTTCTGTCCACAAAAAAAAAAAAAAAAGCAAAATACTTTAATTAGTAAAATATTACTCGGACTTGAGTCAGAAATCTATCAATGGAGAGACAAGTTTCTGTCACCAGTCATAAGATTAGCAGCGTTAGCCTTAGAGCAATTAAATGGTAGATAATATTGTTCCATGTCTCTCTACTGTTTTAAATTTCAAGTCTTGAGCAGGTATTAGGCTCCCAGCCTGTATGCAGACAAGTATTCGTCACCCAGGAGCAGTGAAGGATGCCCCTACCCAGCCCTACCCGAAAGCATGTTTGTGCACGTACAGAAGATGGCAGCCCCTTTGGCCTCAGAGGCCCACGGCCCCGGTCCCCAGACCTCGTACAGCGTCTGGCTGGTTTTGCAGCAGGAAAAGGTGGGTTGGTTTGTGCTGGGGAAGCCTGGCTCACAAATGTACTGCTCATCTCAGGGGGGCTACTGGATTTCCATACCGAAAATACCTGGCTGAGAAGCCATGAGGCACTTTGCTTCGCCACTGCTGTGTGTGGGCCAGAGGGAGCCGAGCCGCCTCAGAGTCAAAATGGCGGCGGTCCATCCAGCTTTGCAGCCACAAAGGCAACCCCGATGTGCAAGGCCGCGGAGAGTCAACATCGTAATATTTACCAAAATATCTTACTACACAGAACAGATAGTTTCTGATATACTTTTAGCTGGCTCTGGCTTAGGTCTTTGTCCACGCATGAGAGAAAAAAGCAAGTAAATGGGGGAAAAACCACCTTGCACACTCACAGAGTAAAAAAAAAAAAAAAAAAAACACAATTATTAAAAAATTGGCTGTAAGGTTGTGTGTTGCATAAGTGCCCCTGGAAGTAATCTGGTACATCTCCAAATAAAACAGAAATCTTTGATGCTTGTAAGTTTCTCTCTGGGTGGAATGGCAATAGTTTCTGTGCTTGTTAACTCTGTAAATGTTTGCTGCAGGTATTTATCAATGGGCATATTTTTTTTTAAAGGAGTATATTAAAGTTTAAAGCAAAGAAATTCTTCCCCCAGCCTGTGAACACAACAAATACACCAATTATGTAGTAAAACCTGAATTGAAAGTAGTCCTAGTTGCTAAGCTGTGTGTTTTACAGGTGAGCTGGAGGGAAAATATGTCCGGAGGCACGGCTGGCGTACCCTGGGATGGGTGAGGAGCTCTCCCTGAAAGCCCCAGCGGTCAGCCAGTGCCAGATGGAGTTTTGTCTGAGGTATTGTCAGCCAATTCTTGCCAAGAGACTGGTTTTCTGTGCTGTGGAGAATGGGTGGTGGCTCGCCATCTTCTTTTAGTTGGTTATCATGGTTTGGAGAATAGGAGAAAGGCAACCTGTGCTGCCTTCAGGCTTTGAACCCCAGTTCAGCCTTCTTTAGCCTGTGCTTTTCCACAAGAGTTGGTACAGGGAAGGGTGTCGATGATGAAGCTGCTAACACCGGCTCCACAGAAGAACACAGCAAGCCATACTCGTCATCCAGCAGGGAGAACAAAAACGTAACGCCATGAAAAGCTGTAGAGCCATGGAAATGGTTAGTTCTCCTCGGAGTAGAGCAACATTACAGGCCATATTTGGTGTCAGATTCCTGTATGGATTGAAATAGCCCGAGCCTCTGGTCCACAGTCAAATGGATATGGAAGAGAAACTGGAATGGCTGTGCAAAGGCTTGCTTCCAAGTTCAACTAATTCAAATTTATTATTCCCGTGCTGTGAAAAATTCCAACATGTAATTAAATTTTTTTCTGATGTGAAATGAAATTTAGATATTTTGAAATTTCCTTTTTTTCCACCAAAAAAGGCCTGCTAGCAGGAAGCCCAGCAGGCTGACAAAAGAAAAGCATTAGGCAGACAAGACTTTTTTGAAAGCTCCTGCTTTTGTACAGCTGAAAGTTTGTTAGAACCTTGTTTCCATAGGACACTTGTTTTGATGAATCTGTGTTTTCAAGTGAAATTGTTGCACTGGAAAATTCTGGCTAGCAGGAGTGCTGATCTTTATAAAATACGTGCATCAAAACATGTCCAAAAAGCTTACAGCATGTGCTTGGACCAAGGATTTCAATGACAGGCCAGAAGGAATACCCCCAGATGAACAGCAGCAAGGCAAGAGGCTTGAAATGCGGAAGCTTGTAATCACTAAAAGGAGATGAATCATCCTCTTGTTCAACTAAAATTGAGTATTGATCTGCCTATACTTAGTTTATATCAAGAAGGAGAGGATGTTTCTGTCAGAATTTCCAAAGATTCTGGATGATGATACACTTGTTTAGGCAAAACAGGTTGCAATGCGTACCTGTGTCTAGTTCTGGGTGTCATTAGAAACAAGGCTGTTAAATGCATCTTTTGGTCTGATGCCATATGATGGTCTTATGTTCCAGGAATTACTAATGTCCACGTGAAACACACAATAGCAATTACATGCCCTCTTTTTTCTAGCCCAGGTTCCACATATGACTTAGCCACCTATTTTGAGGAATTCATCATAGTCTTCTTTTTCCAGAAGATTCTGCTAGAGCCCTGCCCTGTGTGTCAGTAACCAACGGTGCTTGACTTCACCTTCAGAAAGGAGCCTGCGGTCACAAGTGGTAAGTGAGACTTCATCTTCTCACCTTGGAGTCAGCAAGATTGGGCTGTAGCTACAGAGGGGGAACTGCGGGAACCATAGGGACTATGGTTTGTACAGCCTGTGATGGCTTTGTCTTGATTTCCAGAGACGTCAGGGAAGCTGCGTCCCCTTGACTATAGGATGCCAAAGTTTGGGCATCCAAATATTAGTGACCAGATCTGGAAATGCTACTCTGAGCGTGCCATTACAGTATATCCCTGTACTGTTGGCTGGCTGTATCAGGGAGGTGGAAGAAGATGGCAGAGGAAGGAAGATAGTGGAGTTTTCAGTTTACCACAGAAAATTGTATATAAAGGTTCAATTAAACAACATACTTTCAGAACATACATGCATAGGAAGGCCACTCATAAACTGTACAGTGGCACCTAATCATCCTCCAAACTGTAAAAGCATTTATCCTCCCCTTTAAATCCTATAGCATTAGAGTTTCTGATTATTTTTGTGGTTTGCAAAGTATAAGAGAGTGTAAAGGTATTGTCCTTGTTTGCATAGGGACCAAACCAAAAGAACTCCATTCCTGGGTGTGTTGTCTTTGCCTGATGAAGCACTCCAGGTGAGGGAATGTACACCTATGATATCGTGATTACAGCAGTTCTAGGGGAGCAACATGCATAGTCCTGCAGCCCTGGAGGGATTAAGGTCATTACAGGTGAGTTATATTGTGTTGCTTGTCAGGCTGACAGATGGAGCAATGCAATGGATTGTTTACCCGGTGTCAGCAGTTAAAACTTGCATGGGAAAAATCTGTTCTAGCAGTGACAAGAGGAATCCTGTCATGAATGTGGAAAACATGAATGTAAACCAAACCCTTGTATTTCTATTATTGTTAGAGTGTTACTCTAAAAAGCCAAATTGAAGTCATGCATGCTGTTTTGATGACATCGCGTTTGTGATACTTCAGCGCTGAAAATGAATTTATATAAAATTTAAATAGCACAGAGGTGTGTTTTAAAGTTGTTGTAGTGCCAATGGCGAGGACAGCAGAGTTATGAGCAGTGTTACTGCCTCTCTGTGTATTCCTGGTATGTACGATACACAAAGTGGTTCGTATGTTCTCCTGTGGTGCCCTGACCATATCCTTCCCACACCACCGAGAGGAAAGCATTACCTGTTGTTGACCCAGATGTCAAAATGTCAGCAGCCAACACAGATAACCACTGTCGCTCCCATCGCTGATGGGGAGTTGTCATAGAGACGCTGCCAACCAGACCTGCAGAGGTTGCGATGCTGAGATCCCCAGTCTCTTCAATGGTAGCTTGATGCACAGGCCATCTTGTTCAGAGCTGTCTGTTATCTTGCAGTGTTACGCAGTGCAAATAAAGCTTCTTGCAGTTACGCTAGCAGCGTATTTTGGCAAGGAAAAATCTTTCAACATGAAGCACAGTTTAATCCAGGTAAGGTTACAAATCTTTCAAAAATATTGCAGGGCTGTGAAAAAGAGGAAAAAAAAAATCAAAATTCCACCATGAAAGTAAGAACTGTACTTATTTCTTGTTCAAGAACAATTTTTTGTCACCCACACTGGGGAAAACCAAGCCCCGTTTCTCTACAGCTGTTGTGAGCTCCCATGCCGTCAGGAGGGGAGCACTTGTGCTCGGGAAGCTGTGCGTGGGTGGTGTGGGCTGCCCCACGCACAGCTTCACCCCACGGCATGCAGGTAAGGAGGGGGAAGCACTTGTACACTCATGTCTCCTAGACATGCCACTGGCCTGTATAGAATAGCACTGACACCTGGAAAGGGGAGTCTTTTCCAATTAACAATCCTCCCCGAAGCTGCCGTCTTACCCAAATTGTGTGTATTTCCTTATGCTGAAGGATTTTGAATTGAGCCTGGGAGAGCTGTGTAGCAAACACCTCCCAGCCACCCTCTCCTGTGGCTCTGCTTACGCGCTCCTGGGAGCTTTGCACTTGCTCTTTATAGTACCACTGAAAGGCCGAAAGATCCCGGGTGAAAGACAGGAACCAGGCCGCCCTTTGTCTGGCGACAGCGTTTGGGAAGGGTAAGAAAAGGTCCCATTTTATCTTTGTTCTCATGGAAAGTGTCACAGGATGTTTAATGTCCCCTCTGAGCAAAGACCTGCTGTTTTCCAGATCTTGTCTGAAAACCCATGCAGTATTCAGCAGGCCACTTAGTTTATCTTCCTTGGATAAACAAAAGGCTGCTGGAATTTGAAACTTGTTCCAAGAGTCTAGGGTCCAAAGCCTGCTGAAATCTGTGTGAGTCCTGCCCCTGGCCTGGGGCTTTGAATTGAGTCTGAAAATTTAAAGACTAGCAAGCAGCGGCAGCACGACTCCTAATGGTGTATGTGACAGAGGGCCATCCGTATGCGCAAGTTTTGGTGTTATTTCCACTCTTCAGCGTTGCCTGATTTTGGATCAGTGCAAAAATACCTTCTGAAATGCGTGAGAGCACTGATCCAGAAATCCCAGTACAGGCTTTGCCTTGATGGGGGGAAAAAAATCGCTCCTAATGCGATGAAAGTGCCCGTGGCACTGCTGAGACGCCCTTCTCACGTTGGCGAAGGTACCACGCACGGAGGGGTTCCAGGTCCCTCGAATGACAGTTTGTGGGAGCCGGAGCCACGGTGAGGGGAAGGGTCCCGCGGAGCCCACCGGGCTCCGGGCCGGCAGTGGCAGGAGGGACGGGGCCGCCGCCCCCGCAGCCAGCGGCTTTTTGCTCGCCAGCCGCCGGGGTGGGCGACCGAGGGGGTCGGGGAAGCTGCTGCGAGTTCTTGAGCTCCGAGATGCACCCGAGCCGCTTCCCTGTCCTTCCTCGCCCCCGTGGGCTGCGGGATCCGCGGTGCGAAGCCCAGCCCCGGCCCCCGCCCCGAGTCCGCGGGAGCCACCGCCCTCGCGGGGGCAGCGCGCACCGGCCGCCCCGCTCCGCCGCTGCGGGGGCTGCAGCCGGCAGGTAGGGGCTGCGCGGGTCGTCCGCGGAGGGACTGGGGGGCAAGCCGGCGGGGTTGGGGTGCGCTGGCCATGTGGGGGGGCGGCTTGGGTCTGCGCGCAGCGGTGCGGACAGGGCTGAAGGCGGGGGCGCGGAGCGGTGCGGGGCTCCCCGGCGGCGGTTCGCAGCGTTCCGGGCGGGCTTCTGCTGGGTCGCTTTCCTGCCCTGCCTGTATCGTGGAGCCTAGAACTGCAGGAACGCTAAGAAAATGAATAAAAATAAATGTAAAGCCCACCATTAAATTAAGAAACTGTATATGTGTGCATGCAGATATACAAGCTGTTGGTTAGATAAAATGCTAGTCAGAAAGTTGAAGAATAAACAGCGTTCCAAGTTCCTAGAAGGTATGAGGAAAACATTCTCTTTTTTTCTGTTGCATAAGCAGAAAAAATATACCTGTTTGGAGACGGCTGTAAGAGCTATCGGAATGAGGGCTGGCTGCCCACATCATGCCAGTGGCACATGGACCCCTCGGCCACTGCCCTTGGCCCCCCCTGGGCCGGGGCTGTGCAACTGGCTCCTAGAAGAGCTCCGAAAACTGAGGCGCAGGCTACTAGGTGACAAGCTGGAATTGCTGGTCTGTGGGCTTCCACAGAAATAGTTAGCTGGGGAAGTGGCTAATCGCAGGGATCCCTATCCCAAATGGCCTTGATACTTCTTCTGGGATACTAACACAATTCATTTCTAGGAGAATACTCGGTCCCTAGCAGGACTTAACCAGGTGTGCAATAATATACTTAGGCCAGGTGGTATTGTAGGCATGTGTCTTACAGGAAATTTTGTGTTCACAGGAAAGCTGAGTAAGTTCAGGAAACTGTTCAATGAAAAAAGAAAAAAAGCGCCAAAATACAAGTGTTACCCTTACCTTGAACTTTCTGATAATTTGCTGCTCATCTATTGATGTGCTCTCTTTAATATTTCTAGGGGTAAGTTGTTAATTAGGTATTTGGAGTGAATTTGGGTTTGTGTGATATAGTGAATTGATTTCATTAAGTTAACAAGCTGTTTGGGGTAGCTGGGTCTGTTTGTTGTTGTAAGTCCACTCCTGCAGTGGCAATGAGGGAACGTTTCCGTTAGCTCTGAGAAATTGGAGGATAACATGAAACTTAATGAAGTGAAACAGCATTGCATTTTGTTCAGAGTCATTCTATTATGCCTCAGTTAGGGCCATATTATTACTCACCTCAAATCATTAGCTGTCACTGCCTTTTCATGTTTATTTTCTGAGCTATACGTAGCTCAATATTTGGTTTTTGGTTTACATTTTTTTTACTTGCATTGTAAATATAATAAAAATATATTTTTTACTTTTCCATCTTTTGCAACTGTGTAACAGAAGCTGTATTTTAATGGAAGGTTTCTCTGGGCTTCCCTTAGGGGTTTCCATATTAATGCCTTTAGAAATCAATCATTAACTTTTGCCTTTAAACTCAGGCTGGAAAGTGACGATGAAAGACAACATAGCACAGTGCGCAACTTAATTTTACAAAGCTTTATCAGAATTGATTTAACTGATATGTAAAGGGGGCAAACCTGAGGAACCTTCTTTTTCCCTAGCTTGCACATTGACTTAAGCTTCAAGCTGTATTTTATTTGCCTAACGAGTGGCTCGCTGCAGTAGATCTCCTGGCTGAGTGGAGTTGCTGGGTTGGTTCTTGCCTGTGGCTGTGAGGAAGGGACTAGGAGACCCCCAGGGATCCCTTCCAGGCCAAGATCCTATGGGCTGGGCACAGGGGGGGGAAGATTTTTCAGATGTTTTGGTGCAAACACAATCACTTCCTCAGGGAGAAATTTGGCACGCGTTTCCTTAGAGAGCTGTGCTTGCGTAAGCAGCCCCCTGCCACCCTCTGAGCTGTACTAGTACAGCCATTTGTGGGGCTGGTGGGGAAGTGCATTGGGGACCTGCCGCGGGTTCAAAAGTGCCTTTTCTTCCTTGGTTATCCATTACTTTTAGCTCTAATCTGTCTGACTGTGTGGCTGCTGTGTCAGGGCTGAGAAAGCGGCCTGGGAGGAAGGAACGTGTGGCAGGGAGCAGGAGGTAAGGGCTGTTTCTGCCGGCATTGCTGCTGCTGAAAGAAGTAATTGCTTATCAAATTGTGGTTAGCAGTAGATGGCATGTGGTTATGGCAGTTGCTTGAAAAATGTAGCTGAATGCTCAGATATCTTAATGCAGTTGTGTGCACATGCAATTAGCTGTATACACGAAGAACTGATTCTGTATTTCGGTTGCAATTCTGTTTTCACCTGATTTTACCTTCATGATGTATAGCAATGTGTTTTCCTAACTTCAGGACATGTTTCCTATACTATTCTCTCTTGCAGTATAAGCATTTCAAAGGACCATTTTCCTGGAAAATAGACCTAGGCATCATAAGGGTATGAGTTTTATTAATCAGATTATGTTCAGCTGTATAGGTGGATGCCTAAAATTCTAAAAGGAACGATTAAACCAACCCTAAGAGGCTACCTCTAATTGTGAAGAGTGTAATTGTTACCCACATGCAATTTACTCTTTTACATGTACATATAATGTTAAATATACTTTTGAATTTAACATAGACCTGCTGTTAAATTCTGAATGGTTAGGCAAGCGGTTAGGCAAACAGCACTGTTTTAATTCGTATGGTGAGACTGAAAAGTCAGGGGAGTGTAAACTTTCTATAATCTGCTAGAATTTATTTCAGTCTGGAAACCATTGATGCTTTTGTGCATTGTTTTAGGACTTGTTCTCATTCTTACTTTAGACACCTTGTTTCTCTGTTATGATCCTGGTGTAACCAGTAAGAAAACACTACACTGACTTCTGCATAGCATGTGTGCATATTTAGAGGATGATGGTACACTTTCTTAGTCACTGAACTTGAAGGAGTAATTACTTGCTATTACAGTCTTTATTCAACAGAGAAAAATCACAGACTTTTTTTTCTTCTAGCCTAAAATAAAAAAAATATGTTACCTTTGCTGTTTGTCCTATGGTGGGTCACTTGCAACTGCAGTTCAGATTCTCTTCGTGGAGTCTCATGTAGATTTTAAAAAAAAAATCTTCATTTTATCTATACTTTCTAAGAGGAAAGAGGATTTTTGCTAGCGGCCTTAGGAAAGCCAAATACATCTTTCATGAACTATATTGTTGCCTGCAGTAATTGACATATATTGATGTATCTGTGAGCAGTAAAAATGCAAGCTACAGCTTGCCTGCAGGCGATAGGCTCACAGCCTGTGGTATGGAGAAATTTGGAAAGGTGCAATTCTTTAAAACTAAAACTGAAGGCACCCAGGCAAAACATTCAGTTTTTCTTCACTGAAAATGAAGGTGTTTTCTATTTGTCTTGTTGAACCGCAAAGATAGTATTATTTTCTTTCCCGGGAGCTGTCTGCACTTGTTATGATGTGGGAAGTGGAAAAACTGTTGCTATTAGAACTATATACCTATAGTATATAGTACTGCTCTGGATGAAGATACCTGGATGGAGACTTTCTTTTTGTGGATTGTCTCCTTGTCTCTCTTAGGCTTGTAGGATGCCGGATGTAACTACATGCAGGGCAAGCTATGATCTGAGTATGAAATCTTTGGAGTTAAAGTCCCCTCCTTCTGCTTTTGGAAGGATTCTCCGTTTTCAGCGTGGCTGTATGCCCAGCTGCTGACACCTGCCTGGCACAATCACAGACACCGTGGTGGTACAGATCAGGATCCTGCAGAATGCAGGTATAGCCGGGAGGCACATACAGCATCTTCCCTTTCGCTGTAAAGGAAAAATCCATCACTTTTGTCTCTGCAGCACTTTAAGCTGTGCAGGCCCCTGAGGCAACAGGTCTTTGCTTTGACAGCAAGATGACTTGTTCAGTGGTAAGATTAGCCAGCAATTTGTGTCAGATTTCTTCCCCAGAGCCTGCAGCAGTTGAGAATTGTGGAACTGGCTTAAGGGAATGAGACAATGTATTTTATTAGTGAGTCGGGATGAGTTTAGTCTTCATTAGCATAACTATCATTTATTTTGCGTACAATACAAAAGCCATTGAACAGTTGTTTCTCAGCTACAGTTCATTGTTGGAGAATTGCAGGTTATCCACAAAGCAGTATATTCTTGATGCTTTTCCTCGGGACTTAAAACAAATGGAGCAGCGCTTTTTGTTATTGTTTTTATGTGTCATATTTATTAGTTTCTACTTGTTTCATTTGATGGGATAATGAAGTGAGAAGGCAGTAAATGAAGTCGTCTTTAATATTTGCTTTTATACAATGTTACCTGTTTTCACTGAAGGACTGTTGGTCTCTCTTTCCTTTTCTGGTGTTTTATTTTAAGGTTTTCTGGGCTTTGGTGTGAATGCTGTCTTGGAGTGTTACGTGAATAACGGAGAAGAATGAAGCAACATCTTTTTTATGTGTTATGTCTGGTCTATGTTGTGGATGTACCTCCACACTTGCACACACCAGGAAACAGGTTTACAAGTTGATGCAAAGTGTAAGTTGGGTAATACCGTATAAGTGAGTAGAGTTAAAATTAATGTAAAAACAGTACATCTGAGATAAATTGGGCTCCTTTTACTATTGAACATTATTTTCTTTAACTGTTCTGGTTGTCACAAGAATCTATTCAGTTTCTGGGGAACTTTGTTCTTGAATGGTAAGTACATTTGTTGCTGCCAGAGGATTGTCATAACAGTGTCTAGAAATAATGATAATGTGCAGCCCTAGGCCATATGTGGATAGTTAGTTATAATGTACATTATTTTTCTTTTAACTCACTGGTAGGTTATTTATGGAGAACTAATTTGTCACCCTTTTCTTTCTAACTCTACAAGTTTATTGTGTGATCTATGAGGGACTGGGAATTATAAATTTTCCTTCTATTAGATGAGAGCTGGCCTGTGCGTGTCAAGAGAAATGTGTCTTTTGGTCTTGACACTTGGTGATACCATCAAATGATAAAGATAGCTTGCCAAGAGACATGACCAAACTTCTGGGATTCCTCAGCTGTCTCAGTTTGTCAGTATCCTTTCCTACACACATAATTTATACTCCATTTCTTCTGGGATAAGCATGTACCTAATGTTTGGAAGCTTCTCTTGAGTTATTTTTAAGTATTAGGTGAGAATGCAGATGAAAACATGGTAAAAGAAAATTCAGTTCTTGATTGCAAAGTTGGAAGCAAAGTTCCAGATAGGAGACAAATAGAAGAAGAAAACATTGTCTTCAGATAGTTCAAAAGGGAAAAGGGAAAGGTGTTTCCCAGCCACTGCAGAAGATCCTAGAGGCAAGTTTTGAGTACAAAAATTGAGGCGGTGTTGTAGCTAACAACCACCAAACCCCTGCATCCCCTTTTCTGAATAGGACCTGAAAGTAGGTTTTAAGTTGGGAATTTAACTCCTCATCTCCAGTACTCAGCAGGGCAGTGCTGACCTCTTTCTCTCCTTTTGTTCAAGATGGAAACAGTCTCCTGTCTTTCACCTTTTTCTTTTTTTTTTTTTTTTTTCTTTTTAATTCAAAGCTTCCTTCCTTCCTGCAGTTTCTGGATTTCTCCCAATGTGGATGTGATGACTCACATTTCCCAGATGCGAAATGCAAATGTGGGAAGTGGGATCTTCCCCCTGCCTCCCTAGGGGTTTCTCGGAGTCTATGGTGCTGTTAGCTTTCTCAATTAATTTGTCCCTCTTGATTCAAATGGTTTTCCTGCTGGCCACAGTGGTTTTGGGGCTGTTACAGTACTTAATAAGTCATATCTTAGAGTGTTCAGTGTACATGCATCTCAAACTTGGTTGGCTTTGAGAGCTTCTTGAAGACCACATAAAACTTCTTAATTTAGTCCATTGACATAGGCAAATACCTCCTCCTTCTGTCCAGTTTAGGGCTTATCTCATCAAGTTGATGTGTTTGATAATATCAAGTTCCTGCGACAGAGGGGTGTTGTTCAGGCAACCTGCGTTTGGTGCACAGTTGAGAAGCTGGTAGTATGGGGCTGTGAACTGCTTGTCTGTGGTCAGTGTCCTAGCTCCTCTCTGCTCTGTCTTCATTTGCTGATGCTGTGATGGGCTATGTGATCCCACGTGAAATCATATGCATTACTCGTATGCTTTCCCCAAGGTGCTGAGGTATTTGGATTGGTAATTTCTTGGCTTTGTGTTTGTTCCTCTCTTTTGGAGGCCCTTGTGATCAGCCCTTCAAGCTCATCACCTTTATTTCCCTATAAAAGTCACTGACAGAACTGTGAAAGGAAGAGCTGAAATAAGACGAGTCAAACTGAAAATGGTTCCACTTTCAAGGCATGTGCCAGCTTCGCCTTTTTGTCATGCTGCATCCAGTCTCTCAGCTATTGAAGTTGAAATTTCCTGGGCCAGGAGCATCACACTCAGCCTTGCCTATACAGACGTGACTCAGTGTCGACATTCAATAAATATCCGTAGTAGGTTTTAAAAAGCGTTGTGGCACTGAACTAGGTGGGTGCATAAGGGCTGCCTTTTTTCATCATATGGGGCTAACTTTTAAGTTTGTAACCTAATGTTTTGAGTTGGCACTTAAGGAATTGTTTTGATGTGGCATTCCCATTTGAATGTGCTGATGATGTTACACTTCTCATTAGAGGCAGCTTCTCATTTTTTAGAGAGAAAAACCAATGGAAGGTGATTCTGCCCCTCTACTCTGCCCTTGTGAAACCCCACCCGGAGCACTGTGTCCGGCTTTGTGCCCCTCAACATAAGAAGGATATGGACCTGTTGGAGCTGGGTCCAGAGGAGGGCCATGAAGATGATCAGAGGGCTGGAGCACCTCTCCTGTGAAGACAGGCTGAGAGAGTTTTTCAGCCTGGAGAAGAGAAGGCTCAGGGGAGATCTCATAGCAGCCTTCCAGTATCTGAAGGGGGCCTACAACAAAGCTGGAGAGGGACTTTTTACAAGGGCATGTAGTGATAGAATGAGGGGTAATGGCTTCAAACTGGAAGAGGGTAGATTTAGATTAGATATTAGGAAGAAATTCTTTACTGTGAGGGTGGTGAGGCACTGGAACAGGTTGCCCAGGGAAGTTGTGGTTGTCCCATTCCTGGAAGTGTTCAAGGCCAGGCTGGATGAGGCTTTGAGCAGCCTGGTCTAGTGGGAGGTGTCCCTGCCCATGGCAGGGTGGTTGGAACTAGATGATCTTTAAGGTCCCTTCTAACACAAACCATTCTATGATTCTATGATACTTGTTTTGGATAAAGGCAATAGACATTTGGGAAGCTTTTTCATAAAGTGCCCTCTGCCTGTTGACTCCCTTTTTCTCTCTTTGCTAAACTTCTGTAATTAGTCTAAATGGTCCTTGGGGCAGCTATAGCATAATACCAGCAGTAGCAAGCAGAAGTACCTTTTTTGAAAGGACTGAAAAAAGTCCTCCTGTGGGCAGAGAGAATATTGAAATGGAAATCAGCTGAACAAGGAGAGCCAGCTGAGAGGAGCAGCACTTCCCCTCTTGAAGGGACTGAGTTATTACAAAGACCAGGTAATTTCTCCACTTTATTGATATTAGTGCTGTGCTCCAGTAGCATCTGGTCTGGCGCTTTTTGTATAAAATCTGTTTTCTTTAGTATGTATAGAATTAATTTTTTCTGTTTCCTCATCTAAAATGGTTCAGACTATTTCTCTGTGCATCTGATATTTTGTATTAGAAGTGGCCCAAGTATTTAATTTGGGAAATGCAGCTGCCATAAAATACAACTTTATGACAGCAGGGAAATTGGCATCAGATGAAGAATGTACTGAATGCAGCATTACAGCTGATCACAAAGGGCCCTCAAACTCTCAGCAAAAATACACAATTTGTGTCATTATGTATTGAAGGACCTGGCTTCCGCCCTAAATATGTGAGAATCTCAGGAGTCAAAGCAGGATGTAATTGGAGAACAGTTAAATTGGTCAAATTTCATTTTCATTTTTGGAAATTGACATGTGCCTGCAATACAAGTTGACAGGGCAAAAAAGCTTTGTAGCAGAGAGATCCCTGTGCATCCCAGCCAGTAGCTGGCTTCCTGTAGAAGCAAAGACTGTTATTTCCATACCCTGTTCTTTAGCTCAGTGGTGCGCAGCACGGATCCCAGGCTTTGAACAGTTACCATTTGGGTTTGCTTAGGGATCCAGATGCAGAGTATGTAGGGCAATAGAGCAAGGGAGCGCAAGAGGGAATGGGAAATTTAGGATGAACTGTGATTCATGCCCTGCCCAATTCATCCTCTCTGCTCTTCATGCAGCCAGTGTTTCCTCTCCTTTTCATTTGTGGTCAGAATTCATTCTATCAGTGTCCATTTATTTTAGCCTGATGAAGTAGCAAGTTGGAAGGAATAAACAGAATTATCCCCACACTAGTTTATTCTTATTGAAGTTAATGGAGTGGAGAGTAATCTCTGAGGAGCTGCAACCCACATGATGTAATTCTGCCTTTTGCTTATGGTGCACGCTACATAGAAACAGCTCACACATGACTAATGGTAAAGTGACACTTGTAACAGTTTCCAAATTCTACTTGTTTGCCGGAAAGGATGGGATAACAAAATACTTCAAATAAGAGCTGTCGTATGGGCATCTCAGGCATATTGGCAAAGGTATTTTGCAGAGGACTCATTTAGTAGGCAACTTTACTCTTTTACTTTTCTCCAAATGAGAAAGTAAATCTTAGGAGACAGTTGTGAAAACCTGGTACACAAAGCTACTCCTTGGACAAACTCCTTGAAAATTAAAAAAGTTAGTTTTACCGCTCCTGGAGAATATACCAAGCATGTGAATGATGTTGTTGGTGTATCAATGCCTCCTGACAGGAAAAGAATATGCAGCTGGCACTGAAGTGCTAAAAAAAAATGGGTGGGGAAAAAATGGAAAAAACCCAGAGGATGTCATGGTGGCAACAGGCAGGATAATGTGTGAAACAAGTGGAGTGTGTTTGAGGGTGGCTCTGAAGGAGGAAAAGGAAATCAGCTGGCACTTGAGGACTGACTAAAAGTTGGCTGGGATTTATTAGTATTTTTTCTTCAGATTAATTTGAAAATTTGTAGTAATTTAAAATTTATCAAATGCCAAACGTGAAATGCCTGCTCAAGAAGAAAAATGATCTAAGGATGCGGCATTTGGAGCTCTCTTAACTGAGAAATAGATATAAATTTAATTTGACCCTAATTTTTATTTATCAGTTCTAACGTGAGATCAAGATTATCCTTTTGGTATTATGGTGTTGATTAACTTATGGGTGAACTAACAGTTCCCTGTAACAACTGTTCTTTGGGATACTCCAGGTTACTCTTTCAGGTAATTCCAAAGGTGAAGTCTAAATAATGCTATCATAATAGTTATAGTTTATTACTTAGATGGGGTGAATTTCCATTATAAATAGAAGGTGTTCTTGAAAAAAATCACTAGGGCCTGTTCTCTTTCATGGAAAAAACTTAATTTCACCTAGAGAAGATTTTAAGGAATATTATCCTCTGTGTATCAAGATGTAAGTGTTGGTTTTAGACATAATTTTTGTTGTCTGATCATTCTTGAGTTATTTTTGTTTCTTTTGTCATCCAGGTAATAATAAGCTGTTTAAAGTGAAACTGATCCCACTAAAAGGATTATTGATAATGGGATCTAGTTAAGGGACAATTACAAAGTTGGTTGGAATAATAGGATAAGAGGATAACTGTTGAGTCCTTTTAAGTCTCTTGTTTTTTGGTTCCCAGGTTGACATGTGGCAAGACTTTGACCAAACCATAGTCGTATGACTGTCCAATCTGAACAGCTAGCAAATGCATTTCTTCATGATGGCTCCTTGACCAGTACCGTCAATAAGGAAGCTGAGATAGAAGAGCTAGGACTACTATTTTATTTTTTTAAAACTTCCTCATAACTCCTATGGGCGCGTGGTACCAGGTTGAAAGCCTATACTTATTTCTACAATCTTTTCCTGATTTTCTTAGTGTTTGTTTTTATAAACTTTCTAATGCAGTGGTTCAGGATGCTGTGATAAATGGCTTGCAGTTGGTCTGTAGGATCCCATGAAGCAGCAGCGCCTGCATAGTTTGCTTCTGAAGTGTTTTCATTTGAGAGTCTGCTGATAGAAGTGTTTGGGTGTTTTACAGGAGAGTTGGCAGGCTGGGATGGATCTGTGGTTGTAAATGCTCTGCTGCTCTCAGCTGCTGTAATTGGGACTGGGTTTAATAGGAGGAAGAGATGGAGCATTTTTATCAATTCTTTTATGACCAGTTCTTAGATAAATTTCTAGTTCTTTTTTTTTTTCTTAGATAGCATCAGTCTCTTTCTCTTTTTTCCCTTTTCAAGTCCTTTAAAATTTCACCTTTTATGGGCTCTCTTATCATTACTGTCTAACATTTAACAAGATGACTCCCTAACATCTTGTCTTGCTGCTCCATATGGGCTCTTTTCTTCTTTCTTTTGTAGCTGTCTGCCTTTTCAGTGTAGCTGCTGAAGAGAAAAGACAAACATGATACAATCTGGGGAAAGCGGTTTCCTGTTTTCCTACGTACTGTCTCATTACTCCTAACGTAACTCCAACTTCTCTTCTGTAAAATTTCTGCCCTCCCTAACTGCAGGTTAGTTTTTCTGCCAGAGGCACTCTTGGGTCCTTTGCTGCAGAGTCCTTGATCTTGTGCTTTTTATAAGTTAAGCTAATCCCAGGCTTCTTGTGGTTGTCTATTTTTCTTAAGCATTCTCTCCAATCACATCTCCGTAAGTTCCTTAAATGTGAACATCAGCATGTTTGAAGACTTACTGTAATATTCTGCTTGCTGACAGTTCTGTGTGTCTATGGAGCCAAGAAGATACAAGCTGAGGAGCTGTATGGGAACACCAGAGAAAATGAAAATGGAAATTAACTTCTAAAGAATTAAAATAGCCAGAAATCTGGAGAGCAAAGGTAAAATATACCTAATAGGACAGGTAGATTTAATTTCTTTTTGGCGTGTTTCATTTACCAAAACAAAAACATTCTCTATCGAGAGAAATGTTCTTTAACATAAAATTGAGAAACTGTATTTCTGAGCTGCAATATTAATTAGCAGAAGGTACACCCTTAAGCAGCATGGAAAGTTCCTGCTGATCATTCTTGAAAATGATGTAATCAAGCAGCTGCACCAGCATTCACTCAGCAAAGGGAATTTGAGGCACTTTTCTTGAAGCTTTAAAGATTTCTTAAAAACTAAAACAAGCTATTAAGCAAGGATCTAGTTGAAATATGTACGGCTTGGTGAGGCTGAATGGAAGACTGAGCGTGAAGAATGTGCTGATCTGCCCAAGACGTGTTGGTTGGTTGTTAACACTCGGTGTGTGATTTCACTAAAATAGATGTATGTTTTCACGATGTGCATGCTGTCAAATACGTTATTCCTGGTCAGAGATTTTTTTTTTTATGGCATGCTAAGCGTTTTTTCTCTTGCCCTCCATCTGTTTCCTTGTCTTTCATTTTAGTATTTGATTTTTCCTTCCCAACTTAGTAGCTTCCCTGTTGTTATTTTCTGAAGTTTGTGTGCAAGCTTTGTACAAGCCTTCTTGTACAGAGAAGTGTTCATTGGTGTGTGCCTATGGCTATATTATTTATATATAATATATATATTATATTTATAAAATATATGATGATATACTTTTTTTTTAAATAGAGTAAATGTGGTCTGTAGAATGACTTCTTATAAATACCTAACCCTGTAAAGCAACATTCATCGGTAGTTGCTGTCAGAAGCCTGTTTCAGGAAACAGCAGACATCCTGGTTTTTGTCTTAAACCGTTGTCTTTCCAGTATTTAGAGATTTTTCTTCCATTTCTGCTGGGGATTATATTACTGCACCATTGTGTATTCAATGATTATGTATTATAATTATTAAAGGGAAAATTAATATTTGGCTTTGAAATGATAGTAAGGCTATCTTAATTTTACAGAGTTCAAGGTTTCAGCTGAAAACCTCCCAAGAAAAATAATGGTCACAGTGACAGTTTGCTATCATGTGGTACGTATTGTCCAGTAGAAGAGCACGTATGGCATTAAGTATCCTAATAGCTTTGTTTCGGAACATAAGCTTGTGTGAATGAAAGGAAATAACCTGCCTTGCCTTTTCATGCCTGATTAGTTTTTGCAAACAAACCTTGCATATTGAAGGACAAGATGATGAATTGACGCTAGCAGCAGCCCTAGAACATCAGATAAATAGAGGCAATCTTCTGGATAGCTTGTTCTGTAGGTGCAGAAATTGTTTTCTAAAATAGTAATCTACTTTCCTTTAGAAAGCACTAGTGTAAGATTCTCATTTTGAAAATTAACAATGAAAAGTATTTTTCTGTGTGAATTGTTAAAAACCCGACAATGCTACTCATGCTCTGAACACTGCAAGAACGGGGGAAAGATGTCTTTGTTTAAGTGCAGTTCCTCATTTTACTAAGACCAGCCAGGAACTTCAAGGACATTATAAACCAAATCAGTTTTGCATAACTTGAATAATTGGAAGGGCTAAAAAGATGGCAACTGTGAAAGACCCCAAAGTACAAGTACGTTTTCCATAAGTACATCCTTGAGATTTCTAGGTGAGAGCATGTCAGTTTTCCATGGTCCTGCCTCCTGCTTTCTTGGCTTCCCCTCTGTGGAGGGATGTCTGAGCGCTGGGTGGCAGCTCTCCCAGGACACCGCAGAATGGTACCAGCACTTCCTCAGGCTGTGACCCACCACCGGGGAGGTATGGTGGAACTGGTGTCCGTCTGCATTGATTTCTTTTCAGAGATGAAACATAAAAGCTGTCAGCAACCACAGCTTTTGGGTGGCCTTTGGCACTTCCAGGTGTGGGCGGGAACACATCTCCATAGTCTTCAGCCCCTTGGTTTTATCCAGACACAGCTGTGCTGTTGGTGCCTGAGCACTACTGGGGTGCCTGATAATATCCTAATTTTCTCTGTAGGGATCAGAAGAGTATTTGCTTGGTGTCTCCTTTACCCAGGTCATCTCCAGCTAATCCAAGAGAGGTTGATTTTTGGGTCATTGTTACCAAAGCAGAATCTGGGCTGCAGAAACTGTAAAAGAAGGGGAGAATAGTGATTTCCACAGACTGTGTAATGGTCTAAGAAAAAATGTCCTATTCCCACACATTCCATGGCAGCTTTGCAGTGGTATTCTTTCTCCGTGCAAGATTTTCCTCAAGATGGAAAAATGAATATACCAGACATAGGAAAAGTGTCAGAGGAAGACCGCTTTGAATAAAAACCTTTTTCAGCATTTCCAAGCAATTATGGTAGTATGTTAACACCTCTTTAAGGATATAATGGGATATTAATAAATGCCTGATGATTCAGAAAATGATTGGACTATCACATACTTAAGTTTAACTGTAAATGAGAATTGCTTCATCTCAAAAGGAACAGATAAATGCAATGTAATTATAAATCAATAAAAGTATAGGTAGCTCTGTAAACAAACAAACAAAAAAACCTTCCACAACTGTTGCCTACCCTCCGTGTGTTAAAAATAGTTATTAAGTCTAAATATTAAAGTATTAAGAAAAAGTATAAAAACTTTAAAATGTAGAGATACTAGAAAAACAAGAAGCATCAGCCAATTCTGACATTCTCTTATGCTCTCACTATACACCGATAAGTCATCAGCAACCCCTCAACACCACAAATTCCAAAACAAGTTCTTAGAACTCTTGTTGTATAATTGCAGTTATTGAACAGCAGAGACTGATCGTTTCCTACCCAAAAGGTTTCCTGATGGTTTTTTGTAACAATTTTTGGCTATTCTCGCGTGTTTGCAGGAAGGGGAAAGAAAGATGTTAAAATGGCGACAGTGATGCTACCGTGCCCCCACCCCCAGCGACATGGCTGTTGGCTATCAGTTAGTCAATTAGTAGCATTCTCCTTTCACAGAGAAGATACGTGTTTGATGGAACACACGCGACCATAACCTTGCTCAGGGTGTGCACGCCGACGGGCTCAGCTCAGATTTCAGTCACAGCCGTGTACTCAAGGAAAGTAGTTGAGCCCCCTATTACTTCCATCACAGTGAAAAGTGAAATGGTGAGCGCTGTGCTTGCTAGGCTAAAAACCTTTCAGAATGCTTATCGAAAATGCACATTTCCAGGTGGGGCTAAGTAGGTTTAAGTCAAGATTTCTGTGCAAAGAAGTTTTCCTACAAAAATACTCCTTTGCAATTTTTTTACCCTTTATAGTTAACATGCATTATTTAAGGACTAACCTAGCCAGAAACTATGTTAAATGATCAAAAGGTTTCCCTTATAATTTCCTTACCCTTTTGCTGTAGACCCCTTCGGTCAGGCTGTTGTTTTTCTGTTTGCCCCATACAATAGTTTCCAGAGAAAAGGGAAGCTGATATTACATTTTTCATCTGAGTGCTACCAACTCAGCAGACAGTAACTATGTCTGCTGGGGCTCTACCCATGCCATTTGGTTTAGCAGTTTCTGGCAGATATGACAAATTAAGGAGTCGGTGTTGCAAAGAGATCGTTGTGGGAGGCCAGCGCGGCTCTTCCTCTCCCAGCGACACGCTTCTCAGTAGGGGAGCGACTAACGGATGTTGTGCCGTTCTATGACCTTTTCTTTTTACCATCTTTTTCATGTTTCTGCTCTGAGTATTTTTGCTCCTTGGTAAACGGGAGTTTTTTCAACTCCTGCCCCGCTTCCGTGCCACCCTGCTCACCTATGCCCTTCTCTGCCACCTCCCTTCTCTACCAGCTGTTTTAACATCCCTTTGGTTTCCATGTTGCTTCTCTTCTTCCCACGTCTATGCTCTGTTCGGTCTGTCCTCTTCAACAACCATCTCCCTCCCTCATACTCACAAACTGAAGCAGATTAAGAACATTTGCTGCTCAGCATAGCGATGGGAGTTAATAAGCTGGACTCTCACA
Organism: Chroicocephalus ridibundus; assembly: GCF_963924245.1. NCBI lineage: Eukaryota > Metazoa > Chordata > Aves > Charadriiformes > Laridae > Chroicocephalus > Chroicocephalus ridibundus. The sequence goes on from NC_086289.1 coordinate 19,604,594, forward strand.
CGATTCTTCTTCTCTATCTTGACATATTTTGGATGGCGGGCAAGTTTTATTAGATATTTGTGTGATGCCTAGCACTGTGGCACACACTGTCTGATTAGAAGTCCCAAAGTACTACTAGAATACAAATAGGTTATTAATGTTGCTCTTACTTTGTATAATAGGGAAACCCCTCCTTAAAAATATAAAAGAGGTTAAAGATTTGCAGAGTAAACCATCCGGATTTATGCAGGTGTATTAGAGATGAAAAAAAATGGAAAAAGTTATTACAATCTGTCTTAATATGCTGCTTATGTTAGTGCTGTGACAGCAATTAAAAGTCAGGTTGTTTTTTGTTTGTTTTTAAATTTTTTTTTTTTTTTTTTTTACTTTGGTTCTTGTACAATCCCCCAAATGGACTTTCAGGTAGGTGGTTCTTGTTGTTAACCATTTGTAACAGTGATGGAGAGGTATTGAATTTATGGAGATCTGAGAAGTTGAATGTATATCCTGCTTATATGGGTACACATAATCCTCAGGGCTACTGGCTTGCACAAGAAAAATTTCAGTGGACCAACCTGACAGCCTTCTCAGAAAAGCATGAACTTTGGTTTTATCTGGAGGCTGGACAGACACATCGAAGCAGAAAAGCAAGCTGAGGATCTGGAGTAGCAGCCTTAAGAATCTCAGTGGACTTATTTTTATTTAGGAACATAGGATTGGAAAGGACCTCTTGCATTGTTTTTAAGCAAGTCAAAGCCATAATCATACAGCTCTTGATAAATAGCCCCTGCTGAAATAAAAACAGGCTGTAATTTTCCAGTTAAATATCTGGGTGCAGAATGGGAGAGCTCTTTGTTGGAGAAAATATATTAGATTAGAAATAGCCTTTGAATCCCAAGAGCTGTACAGAATTAAAGAGCCTTTACTTCCCGTGTATTTAAGAACAACTTGGAATTTAGCTGCCTGCCAGGCTGCTGCCTATAGCCCCTACCATGGGATGTAATTGCTGGGGGCGGGGAAGGGAGCAAAAAGAGGCTGAAAAAGTGCCATTTCTTGACAGTCCAGTTGGCAGAAGCTTCTGCAGCTGTCGGTGTCTTCTGCGCTCATATCAAATACTGCGTCCCACTTACATGTGCTCTACTGTATTTGATGAGATGTAGGAAATGAGTTCAGGGGCTAGCAAGCCTCTGGGGAGGACACGGGTCAGGGGGAACAAAAATCCCTGATGCTGTGGAATTAGAGAAACCTGTGACAAGAAGGTAAATGGCTATTAGTTGATAATCAGTGTTCTGCCAGTTTTCTGTCTTCCCTTTAACCTGCTGCTTGGTTTAAGCTCATTTCTCTACCGCGGATTGTTACAGATAAGGCCATCCTTGATCCTTCAAGACCTAAAAAATTAATTCTTTCAAAACATGTTGAATATTTAATCTTACACATTTCTTACGATCCATTGTCACATAGTACATAAAATGTTTCTCTTTGTTAGGTAACATTTTTCTTTCTCTCCCCTTCTTCTATCCTTTGCTTCTGTGCCCTTTTTATTCTTTTTATTCATAGTTCTTTTCTTCTGTTTTTATGGTTTTGGGTTTGTTTGGGAGTTTTTGTTTTGTTTTTTGGGGTTGTTTGTTTTGTTAGTTTTGGGTTTTTTTTTTAATTAAAGATGCAGCAGTCAGAGAAAAGGGAACAGAAAACAGCATATTAAAGCAAGAGGTTAACATGATTGAATGTGGCAAATGACTACAAATAATTGGTGCTTGGTACAATCTCAAGATAAGAAAAGCAAGAAAGATAGTAGAACTGTCCCAGAGCTGCATGAATAGGGTATAGGAAAATATTAAGACTTCCCTAGAGCTAGGTGAATAGGGTGGTAAATGTAGTAAATATATGCAATTCCACTACCTTTCACTCTAAGCGTTAATGAATTTTCTCCAGCTATGCTTAAGCTGCATTATACTTGTTCTTCATAAAATTCATCTGCACGAATGTTCTCAAAGTGACTTTGAAAGCTGTGTATGTTGTTGTTCACAAGAAAAATAGGGTTTAAATTCATTGGTGCAAATGAACCTGTTCTGGGAGTGTGTCCTGGCATTCAGGACACAGAGACTGTCACGAGTTTCTCAGGTCTTGCCCGACTGATCATCACCATGAAGGTAGCAAATGGCACGTAGAGTTTACGTGTATGTATGTATCTTACACTGATCCAGAAAGAAAATTCTAGAGAAATCTCCTTCTCATTCTTCTCTCATGTGCATCTCTGTATTAATCAAACAGGTTAAAAATAAGTAGTGGATTCTGTGCTTATTTATGCTGGCATACATATTTGGGCCAAATCCTTTGGGATAAACTGCACAAAACACCTCCATGGAATTCTGCAAAAAAATTGCAGAGGCGTCTTCATGCAGAGCTGTTTTAATTTTGTGTAGCTGGGACAGCGTGAAGAAGCAGAAAGTAGCAGGATGAGAACCCCCGGTGTGGTCTGGGGGCTGCATGCTCCTGCCATGGGGCAGCTGTGACATAAACCTGACCTTGTGCCGGTTCTTCTATCTGGAGCCGTATTTTCCTACAAACGGAGCATTTTCAGAAAGCATCCAAACTGTTTGGAAGGTGGGGTGGCATTTCTTGAGATGATGGAGCTGCCCAGGTGCATCAACGCTGTACACGGAGCAGCTGAACAAGGTTGGAAAAAAAGCAACTCCCTGGTTCCCTGGGCAGCATGACTGTACCTGCTATTCCTCCGTCCTTTGTCATGCAAATGCTTCACTTCTTTGCTTCACACTGTTGAGATTATCATTATTGAATCAATTTATTTAAAGAAGAAAATCTTTAGGAGGGGCAGTTGGGAGGGGGCAGCGAGTGCTTTGCTGGCTGCGTGCCAAGTTCTGAAAGGTCAGCAGTTCCCATCGCTGTGCCGGCCAGTTGCTAGGCTGCCGTGGATTTCTGTGCTCCTTTCCTCGGCAAAAGGGACCTCGTGATGAAGTGCAAGGTTATAGTTGTGCCTTTTTAGTAACCTCACCCACTCCTTTCTGCTGGCTGAGCAGACCAAGTAAGGGGGATGTTCTCAGGAGCAGTTGTTTTCAGAGTTCTCAAAAACGGCTGCTGAAGTAACTGATAGCCTATTTATCCTGCCAAATTAGAACCTAACATATTAACCTGGGGAACACAGTCACTGTTCAGTGAGCTCTCAGGGCATGCTGGGTAACTGAGGCTTTCTTAGGGATCAGCAGAATTTGTTGCCACCTTCACCCTACTTACGTCTTCTTTGAACTCACAGGAAAGCACATTTACCTAATGCTCAAGTGAAAATTATCTAGCAAAGGTTGCAGAGCTCTTTCATGAGCTTTGCTTTTAACCGTGCTTTCCTTCAGCCTGGTGAAGCAGCAGGAGCTTTTATGCACTGCCAGTAGGGATCGGGCCTTACAGTGCTAAATGTGGAGCAGGTACGCAATGAGAGTCTTATCCTGCACCAAAAAGTTTAAGAAAAGATGCAACATGAGAGCAAACCAAAGTAGGGCTGGGAAGGGGAGGACATGGTTGCTCAGACAGAGTGCGTGCTTTCTGCCTGTTCAACTTCATTTGCAGAGTCCACAATCTGTATAATCCATGACATGGATTATTAGAAAACAGCACCAAGGTGTAAGCAAAGAAAGTTTTCTAACCTCAGAATAAAATGCCATTAGTGCTTATTAGACATGTGCAGCAACAAGAAATGTAATTATTTAACTTGCCTATTACTTTGGTGGCTATGACAGGCACAGCACTCCCTTGAAGCGAGCGTGAAGTCAAGGAGATGAGGTTGCACTGATCCTACTGTGGGGAGTGGCCTATTTCTATGTCGGCCAGGCATTTCTTACAACGTGGTCATTTTCAGTTGCTCTTAACCTCTTTAAATGTTGGCTGTTCATGTAGGTTGGCAGGCAGCATTCTGTGAAAATAACAGCAAGTGATCATGTAACCAAATACCTAATCTATGTTTGCTTAGCCTGGTCTGTCATGAAATTCTTCCCACGTATGTTAAGGTACAGCTAAAATGCTAACTAGGGTCTCAGGCCTGCTCTGAAGCTTGCCTGGAAAGTTGGGCCAGAGATCAAGGCTGAGGTCATGGCACCCAGCTATTGCTGTATGTGCATTAAAATAGTTAGGGCTCTGTATGTGGAAATTGTTGACTCCTCTGAAAGATTTTGGGTGTATTTCTGCTTATTGTAGGGTTATTGTTTTCCCTTCTGCCATTCCTGGAACTTCCTCCTCCACCCTTAATAATCAGAACTTGAAATGAAACCTTCATCCCTCCAGAAGGGCCCGTGAAAGACACTGCTCAGATCCAAAATAAGAAGCCCTGCCTTGCCAAGACTCTGCAAAAGTGTTTCAGAGGTACATCTGAATTGCTCAGGATCTCTCTCGGATGTCTAATGTGCAAACTCCACGAGACGGCATTACTTGTGATTGCCAGGAAACCCTTGAGCAAAATAATTTGAACTTTCAGTGCCCTGTTAATTCAGGTAGCAGTCATGGATTTTCATGCACTATTCAATCATCCAGGCATTTGAACATAAAATACTAAACTTGCAGTAATACAATAAATCCACCTTTGAGTCCCTTTGTGTTAGATGCAAAATGTGGTGGCCACATGGTGCAAAGCACTGGTACTTGCTCTGCTTCTTCACGTGAATTTGGTAGGATAATGTAATGGGAGACTTTATTGCCAAATCAGGGTATAATCTCTTTGTGGCTTCGTGCTAGATTGGATATCAGCTTTTTTTTTTGTGGCTAGGTTAGACGCAGACACCCACAAAAGTGTTGAATTTTATTTTCTATCTAAGTAGACAGGGATGTGGTGGTGGTTTGCATCAAATTATGCTGTTTGATGATCTGGTCATTCACTGATCCAGCATGAAGAATCATGTAACCACTGCCTTAGCCATCAGACAACTTGTTGATCCAACATTTGACATATTAATAAGACAGTCGTTGCTTGGAGCTATACAGAAAGGGATGTATAATTGACCCTATTAGTTAAAAATAAAGAATCAGTCATTACTTCATGTCAGCTTACTCAACATGTAACATAAACCCTGCAAAATTGTCTGTCGTCTGGATGTATGCAACACTCAAGAAGTATGGTCTGCTCACAAATTAGCAGCGCATGCTGGAAGGCAAATACAGAAGGTGTGTGTCAAGTGGCAAGTCCATGGATGTGTCTTCTGTATCCTGTGCTCAGCATCCTCTGACTAACTTTTGACTGCAGGCGTTTTCAGCCTCCCTCGTAGGTTTTGTGAATAATGCTGTTCTTGCCTACACACGTGCTTTCTTATGGTATTGCATTAGCCAACCTGTTGTACCTTTTCCCCGCCCCCCCTCAATTTGCTTGTGTTTGTGTCAGAGAGTTTGTTTCAGAACATAGTCGGGAGGAAAGGACGGTGCGGGTGCTCTGGCAATGCTGTATGTTTGTCCTGAAGCAAACAGGTAAGGTCAAAAAATGAACTTTACACTTCAAGCAAAGCATCACACAGCTTGTGAAGAGGCCAGTGATGTCCTTGGGGTCATGTGGGCAGCTGCAGAAGCCACTCAGAAAGCCCTGTCAGCTGCATTGGCATTTTTGGCTGGGTATAAGAAAGTTGTGTCACAAAAGGCAAACTGTCCTGGTGTCCATTCCAGAGCTTTCATCGATCTTTTATGTACATAAGCCCTATCAGTTGAATACCTCAAAGATGAGGTTTGAAATCGTAAACTCATTCAGATCTCATTTGCTTTGTGTGGCTTTTCTAATCTCTGTAGAAATGAACTTGTAAAGACTACATCCAGCTGGGACCTTTTAAACTCACTTAGGAGCCTCTATGCATGAGATACCGGGTTCGGTGGCTGCTTACAAAAACTGTTGTAACCCCAGCCCTGAATTCTTGTTTGATCTTTGTGAGCTGCTATGGCCATTGCTATATAATCCAAACCGCAGCTATGTCAGATGTCCCAGTTGAGATGTGGCCTATCCGTTACACAGAGAGTGAAGCATATACATAATCAGGCAGAGCGGAGCACTGTGTATCTCTCCAAAGAGCCACAGAAGCGACAAGCAAAGCAGGTCACTAGAGATATTCTCTCTATCATACCCGAGCCCTCTTCTAATTCATTAGTGCAGATTACATTGTAATAGTACTTCATGCTGCAGTGGAGATCCCTATTGTGCTAGGCTCCACATAAACATAGAAGATAACACAGACCTTTCAAAGAATTTCTAATACAATCTAACTTACGATGAAACAGATGTTTGTGACCATGGAGAAGAGAATAACATATACTGTTAGTACGTATTCTAATTCTTATCGTGGGCATTGCTTTGGGATCTGAATCATTAGAAAGCTTTATATAAATGTTTACTTATAAATAAATATTAGCAAAGTCTATTATGCAAAGACAGAAAATAGGACAGTAACTTTTATTTCCAGATAGTGTGCAGCATTTTTGGCCTAAAGTAAAATGTGTGATAACTAACAGGCTGACTAGCACACAGGCACAAATAAATGGTACTTGAGGAGTACACAAAGACCTGGAGCATGTATTTCATGGTAGCTTGTTTAGCTTTTGTAACTGGATGGCAGTATAATACAGTTTTGGCATCTTTTGTGGATATTTTTATTCACTGATATTTTTCAAGGACACCGTTTCAAACATGGTTACCTTAAATCACCGCTCAAAAGTGTTGACAAGCACACATTTTGTTGTGAGGTTACAGATGGTTCTCTTCGCTGTTTGCTTCCCATGGCAGTTCAGGTGCCTCCTACAACAGCACAGCCACAGGCTTTTGAACTTAACACAGGTCTTTGAAAATTGCACTTGGTTTTTCTCTTTTTAACATTTATGGGCTTGTTGTGTTAGCATATATGGCTTCATCATGCCCTGTATGATCAGCTGCAATTCTTGGGCTTTGAAAGCCAAGCTGGTAGATGAGGGTAATGCTTCTTATTCTTTTTAAATAAGACTATCAAACCTTTTTAAAATGAGTCCACTGATTCTCTTGTGCAGGGTATTATTTACAGCCAGGTAGAAATTCAGATAAACTTTCAGTATGTTGTGGTTTTTGTTTGTTTTGTAATTCCTGTTTTCTCCAACTTTGTTCACTTTTAAGTTTGGCAATGTGTATGTATTTTCTTGAAATAATTTTGTAAGCAGCCTTCCTATGTGCTGTAACACGGAACGTTTCCTGGGAAGCCAGTGGTTCTTGTCAGTGGGAATGTTGCATATTCAGCATCTGTCGTAACGGGTGATGTAGAAGCTATTTGAGGTTTCTCTCCAAGCAAAACCAAAAGACATCCCAGATAGTTCTGTAATTTCTTAAGCCTTTGATTCATCCAGGGGCTAGGTGCCTGCTGTTGATGGCATAAACATGATCTGAAACCCATCACTGACAGCCAGCACCGCATGTCCCTGCGCTGAGCAATAGGGGGTGTCTCTGGTCCCTCGGTCCAGCCCTGTCCTGCAGAAAGCACTAAGGGCTGTTGGTCCCATGCTGCCAGTGACAGCCACAGCATTAGCAAAGGTACTCCAAGACACAGGACTCCGTTACTCATCTAGGGTCCGTTGGGTGTCATTTGGTCCCCTCTGGTGTCCTGCAGCACTTGGTGTGCATTTAGAGCCCATGCTATGGGCTGGATGCAGATGCTACTTTGATATAAGTGTCTGGAAGAGGGGGACAGGCCAGATCTCACCTTCAGTGAGTTCTCCACGCTCAGAAAATGGAGTCACCGGATCACAGCCTTCCTCTAAGATGGGGCTTGTGAGAAGAAGGCGGTCATTTCATCATTGTATCTGCTCTGATTTTGCAGTGAATATTCCCTTTTCATACAAAGGTGAAAATTGTGTTCCCTCAAACAAAAAAATTGCCCTAAATTGTGTACAGGGAAGAAGAGCTACTTTGAATGGAGACTGTAGTTGAAAATACAATTCAGGAGAGGGACTGGGGAGGGCCCACTGGAGGTAAATGAGCTGCAGCAATCGGCACCGATAAAGTATGTGACTTACATGTATGTGGTACGGCATTTCTTGGAGAAAAGGGTACCGTGCTAAGGTGTGACTGCTGGGCAATTTACTCTGAAATGAATGATACCGGAGCAGTATGTCCTCGCCCAGCCATGCAGGTTACAGCTCTTGCAATGTGCCCTGATTCCCTCTCTGCCTGTTTTTTCTCTCTCTCTCCCCTCAGATGGCTATTAACCCATGTGCCGGACAGCCCTGGCCCATTCTCGGCATGCCGGCCGGAGTCGGCCCTCGCCACTGAGGTGGGGAGGAGGGAGGAATCGCCCCAGCCTGCGCCATGGCCTCGCCCCAGCGAGCCCGGCACCCTGGCCCTCCCGATGGAGGCTGGGGGTGGATGATCGTTGCCGGCTGCTTCCTTGTCACTATCTGTACCAGGGCTGTGACGAGGTAACGGGGCTGTTTCTTTGTCTTTCTGACCTGTTTGTGGCATTACCCCTTTTTTTTTCCCTTGTAGGAGGAGGATTTGGGATCTCCCCTGATGTCCCACAGCTGCAGGGGTTATTCTGGATAGGTACAAACCTCTCTCCTGCTACATTTTTAAAAGCTTCCTGAAATCCTTAAGGCTGTGGGGATGGCTGAGGGATTATGAGCCCTCTGGTTTTAGTCTCGCCTCCTCTGACAGCTGCCCTATCTCTCAACACCCTCACTGTGATTCCTTGCAGAATCAAAGCCTGGGGCAGGCAGCGTTATTTAAGGCTCTAGTGGTTTGGTCGGGGAGGGAGGAATCATGCCAGGGACTCTTCGGGTCCACTGTGTCCCTCTGACCCCACAGCCGTTCTCATTTTTGCTAGTCCCAGTGGATTTGTTTGGCTCCCGAGCCTATCCGTGAAACCTATACATACCCGCTTCTCCTACTGCAAGCATTGCAGGCACCATCCTTACTGAGAAGGTCCATGACCCAGAGAGGAGGCCCCTCTCTATACCCTTCTGGTATCCAAAGTATGCGGAAAATATTTTCTCAAAAATAGAAAGAACAGGAATAGACTGCTGCCTTGCATAAACACAATGTATACATCTGGAGTGAGATGGCTTCCACAGCTGCTGTTGGGCGACTTTGATGTCGACTGGAGGCAGAGGACCCTGGTGTGTGTGAACATGGACATTTAAACTATATTAAGCAGAGAGATAAGCACCCTGTTAAGTGAGGAACACGAAGACAGCATCTTGTTGGACAGTCAGTATAATGCAAATACAATGTTTCCTACCTAAATTTTATACTACTTTTAAAATGAAGCTGCCAGGTTTAGGGGTCTAAAGTCTAGAGTCAACAGCATAAAAGGGGCGTGGGAACATTGACACAGTGTTAGTTTATGTATGGAAACATACAAATGCCATAATAACAGTAGAGGTTTCCTAGTGCATTTAGTTCCTTTTTCATGTCTGAAATGTGTCACATCCAAGAAATCATCTAATGGCTGGCACGTATCTAGAGTATATAGAAGAATGAAGTACATGCAAGAAAAAGCTGAAGAAAGTAGTCCTTTATTGATTTGCAGGAGGAAAAAAGAGAGGGGGGGAAAAGGGGTCTCTTGCTGATGCAGAAACCAGAATGAAACTATGCAGCCTTTTAATCCGTTCCCCTGCAGAGACTGGTAGAACAGTTACAGTTGTTAGGCAGAGCAAAGTAACCTCTCCTGGAAGCATTTTAATAAACTGTTGGAAGGTCCATGGGCTCCTGCTGTGTTTTCATTCTCTGTTCACGAGAAGTTGCTTTTCACTTGCTTTGCACTTGTGCATCCACGAACACGTAGCTATAGGTGGTGTGGGCTCTATAGGTACTATGCTGGCCCTGCCCTCTGCCAGTTTGTGCAGATGTGAATACCACCATTAGCGAGCAAACAGGTCAGGGAAGAACTGGGGAGCGGAGGCTTTCTGTACCTGGGAAGCAACATCATGATGTGGGCAATCATTCCTGGTGATAATTACAATTTCAGTTTCATTTCAGTTGAAAAATGAGTTATAAAAACCTAGCAGCAGATACCACGGTGAGAAACATGCAGTATGATAATATTCATAATCTCTCTGGAGTAATTATCTGTCCGAATTAGGTTCTAAATCAGCCTACTTGTCTAATCCCACTGTTGGGATAAGAGCTGGACACCAATGTATGGTTTAGTTGTTGCCAGTGCAAAGCAAGGACTCTTCTCTGGTTGAATCACCCTAGCCTAGGTGCCTTACACAGAGTACTGTTGGAATTACTCAACTTGCACACACCATTTCATGTCTTGTCCCTCATGCATTAAGGTAGCCCTTCATTTCCAATATCCCTTAGAAACTGTTTAAAAATTTCCCCATCTCGTTGGGATTTAAGCAAATCACAGGTTTGATTTTCCTGGGAGCTGGAGAGGACCTTCAAGTGGGTACTCTTTATACCTGAAGAGTGAGACCAGTGTTTTCTGAGGCAAATGTCCCATGTTCAACAGGTCAGCATTCATGTTTTCTTTCCTAGGTGCATCTCCATTTTCTTTGTGGAGTTCCAGGCGTACTTTGGGCAGGATTATGCCAGAACAGCTTGGATCCATTCCATTGTCGACTGTGCTACGATGCTCTGTGGTGTGTATTACCCTTTTAAGACTAATGCTGCTGATTTTTTTCAGCTCCATCTGGTTTTACTGTGTTCACAAGTTGGTGGAGTCAGCTTGGAAAGAGAGATGTATCTCTGGGGTATGGTATATCCAAGCTGCTTCCCCCAGTGCAGTTGTGCAGGAAGGGAGTGTCTTCATACTGTAGGAAAGAAGCAGAACTTCGTATTGTCAAATGATCTAAGTTTTCAGAAATGTACTTTTGTCGAGGTCTAGTAGGACAAGTCATGTTTGAGAGCTACTAACGGAGTACTTGTTTCTTTTGCCTTTTTATTGGAATCATATTTGAGACACAGCACAGGATGTACATCTTGCCTTCGGCTCAAGTCACAGTCATCCTCCTTTTAGCAAACATGTGTGTTTACAAATAGTCTTTTCCCTTAAAAGAAAGTTCAGTGTTACTAAAAACGACATGCATCAGTACAGAAGTTGTACCGAATTTCTCATGGGTTTACTTTAAAACTGTATAGCTAGCTGAAAATCCATGCCCTAATCCTGTGGAAAAGGGTTGGTTAATCCCTGAGAATTGCTACAAAGGCACAGGGACACAGTTGGAATGAGACATTAGCTACTCTACTGTGTCAGCCAGGCTATATCTTGGGGAAAAAAGAGAAATAAGGGTAACCTTGCCCTGGTATTGCAGGTAACGGAGAGGGAGAGGGCTGGTGACAACACCCCATGGTAGAAGCAGGGTGATCTGTGAGCCATCAACATTGGAGAAGTGCAGGAAAAGGGGTAGTGGCTCTGGAGATGGTCCAAAAGATGTGAGATCTTTCCTGTTTGGGTCTGACACCTGAAGTTACTGAGGGCTGAAGTGCAAATTCCAGGTGGGGAAAGGTCTCAGTGTCGTAAGCGTGGAGCAATGAACACTGTGGGCTGTTGCTCTGGCCTCTCTTGACCCCAAAAACTGCAGAGTAGCTGTCTCCCATAGTGACTTTGACCTGCTGAAAAGGCTGTTGAGAAAGCTAATGTAAATTTCAGTTTTAGCTCGCTTTCAGGAAAAGTATTTTTAGAAGTTTTTTGGTGCTCCCACTGTTGTGATGGGGGGGATATTGGGAGACCACTCTGGGTAGCTGTGATCACCATTTTCTCCTGCTTACCTACTGCTTCCTTTTCCTTGATGACTGTTGCAACGAACTGTGTGTGAGGACCTGCCTTTAACTACCAGCTTTATTTGTTTCTTTGAAGCCCCGCTTGGGAGTTTAATCAGTAATCATGTGTCCTGCCAAGTTGGTATCATGCTAGGAGGGCTGCTTGCGTCTGCTGGACTAATTTTGAGTTCATTCGCCACCAGCCTGGAACATCTCTACTTATCATTAGGAGTCCTTACAGGTAGGAGGCATTCAGCCCCTTTGTTCCTGCCATGACAGCAACACGGGAACGTTAAAAATTATGGTCCTCCCTTTCAAGAGGGGTGATCTCTTCTTCATGTCATATTGCCACCTTGCTGATGGACAGAGATACTCAGACCTGTTCCCTTCATTGTAAATGAGAGGCTTTGGCTGCTCCTGCGAGGGCTGCAGCACTCGTTGGATCTCATACAGCCCAAACGCAGCATGCTGCAAAAGCAACTCTCTGACTTCTGTTAAAGATCGGAAAACATTGTGAAATTATGGGAGGTCAGGAAGGACTTCTGTTGTAGGTGATACACAAAAAGGTTTCCTTTTTTGCCTGTGATTTGGGAGGAGTTTGTTATGGTAGGAGTTCTAAACTGCCCCAAAATATTTGCATATTAAAAAAAAAAAAAGTTTAAACCATAACATAAGAGCAGGTGGGGCGAGCAGCACTGGGTGAATAGCCGGTACCTCAGCTGTGCACCTTATTTTTGTCTGCGTTACATTCCATTTGAAAAGCACACAATCTCCTGGTTGGTAGCGTTGCTGTAGCAGCTCCTCCATTTGTGTTCAGGTATGGTGGCGACAAATGTCTTCGCTCTGTCCTATCTCCCTGTCTTTGGTGTGCACAGAGGAACTTGAGAAGTGCCCATGGTCACACTGACATTCCTTCCTCATTAATACTGACCTGGTAGCCACGGTGATATAAGCCCTTGTACTTGGTCCCCTGCTGTTTAGTAACAAGTTGGTGGAATTACTGCAGTTCACATGCTGCCAGCAGCTTACTTGTTTAAAAAAAAATAAAATAAAATCCTTATTGTAGTGCATGTCACTCCTGTATTACAATGTTAATCTTTGACAAATGTGTTCATTACAAATAAAAAGGCTCCTTTTTAAAGGACTGTGCCACATACCATGCTAATGCCACTGAGGCTTCCTTAGTGAGAACCACTGGGAATACTGAGGTGGAAAAGCAGTTGCACTTTGTACATGGAGTTCTAAAGAGCCAGTTCAATAAGGACTGAACTTCTAGTCTGTGGGATTGATTAATGGAGAGGTGAACTGTTGGTAAAGGCTAGAGGTGGTGCCTGGACCCAGAGAGGAGGTGGGAGCGTAACTGGTGAATGTTCAGGGCTGCAGGACCTGAAACTGTGAGGAGTGAAGCAGAGGTGAGATGGGGGAGTGGCAATAAATAGAGAGCTCCTTCTAAGAGGTATGAAAATGTTTTCAGCCACAAACTTTTTGTTTACACTTTTCACATGACATTTATTGGCTTTTTGGGGACCTATTTCTCCCTGCCAACTCACTAAAAAATAAGTGGCATGTACACGAAATAGAGTATGATTTTCACAGCTCTCGAGTGATGATGTCTAGCTCAGGGCTCCAGCTCTGCTGCCTACACAAGTCCAACGCCAGCTCTCTGCCCTGCTGCTCCCCTCGCCTCCTGAGGGGTGTCGGAGCGGGCATCCACCGCCTGCAGTCCCTCTAATCCACTTATCCCCTCCTGGCAGGCTTTGTGCCCGCTCGGCACAGTGCAGCCTTTGAGGAGGATGTGGCAAGCTGGTTACGGCGCCGGGAGATTATCTCCTCTATTGGCAAGTTCTGCCAAAGGCAGTGGGGACTGGTTTACCCTCGATGTAGGACATGCTTCAAAAACCTAGTCAGGAACTCATTTCTGCGGCTGAATCAGAAACATATTAGTGTTAGGGCAACCATTTGGTGATTAAAATCTGCTCTCTGGTTCTGCAACAGAGACCACAATCTTTTTCCCAGTCCAAAAGATGGATATTTGTTTACTACATTGGACATGGCTTTGTTTTCTGAGGTTTTTCCCCCCTCTTTACTTACTGGCAGGGATTTAAAATGGTCAGGACTCCAAGCAGCTGCTGCGTGGAGTTTGTTTAGCTGACTAAAAAAGGTTTATTGTAGAATATTAGTAACAGAGACAGACTCTTTGTACTGTGCTTCAGAGACCTGAAAATTAATGTTCAGGGTTGCAACAGACCGAAACACAAAGTGGTGCCTCATCAGAACAGTGTGCCCAGTGCCAGCATCTGCACAGACCCTGGGGCAAGAGCTCATCTTGCATCCAGGAGAGGCTAACACACCATTTCTCTGATGTTTATTCATCAATCATCCTCATTCTTGTTATTAAGCAAACCCCATCACTTCTTTCTGAGCCTTGTTATCTTGGATTAATGATGATCCGTTAGGTTTGTCAAGTCAGTGACCACGACAGTGGGAGAAAGGAGTCATCCTGGTCCTCTTCACACCATGACTGGGCTGCCTGATACAGCACCAGAAAAAGCTTCTTATTTGTTTGTGCTAATGAAAGTAGGTTATGTGATTTAATTTAATGTCTTCCCATGTGTCGTGCTTAGTATTAAGCCATCTGCACTGTGCTTTCTCTTCTAGGGCTTGGGTTTGCACTCTGTTATTCTCCAGCCATTGCGATGGTGGGCAAATACTTCAACAAAAGAAAAGCGCTGGCGTATGGAATAGCCATGTCAGGAAGTGGAATCGGTACCTTCATCCTTGCCCCTGTGGTCCAGCTCTTAATCGAGCAGTTTTCCTGGCGTGGAGCTTTACTCATCCTGGGAGGTTTTGTTTTAAACCTCTGTGTCTGTGGTGCCTTGATGCGGCCTATTGCTCTTAAGGAGGACCGTAAAACTGCTCCTGAGTTTCTTGAACAGGATTATGTCCCCAAAGCACAGAAACGAGACTTAAAACGAATGTCCGTCTGTTCACCTTTAATCAAAGCGTGGTCTCATGAATGTTTATGCTACTGTTCGTGGAAGGAATATGACTTTTTACTGATGCCGGGCTTCATGGTGCTGGCAGTGTCAGTTTTATTTATGGCATATGGCTGTAGCCCTCTTTTCGTCTATCTAGTGCCTTATGCTTTGAGCGTTGGAGTGAGTCATCACCAGGCGGCCTTCCTCATGTCCATACTTGGTGTCATAGACATCATTGGTAATGTCACCTTTGGATGGCTAACAGATAGAAGGTAATGGCTTACAGCTAAGCAAGTGTACGCTTTAGCTGGTGGGAGGCTGGGTGCAAGTGAGGTGTAATACACATAAAAGTTAACATTATGGACTTCTTCTGTAGCATGCATAACATTTAAAAGAAGAAAACAAACCACAACAAACCAACACACGGTCTAACTATCAGAAATGCTTACTATTTAATGTTATTGTTTTTTCTGAGTTTGTTCAATTCTGCTGGTTCCGTTTCTTTTTTTCCTGAAGAAATTATATTTTTGTGCAAAGTGGAAATGTAACACCCTGCCTGAAGTTGTTTGAGTGCGATCCTCTGTACCCGTTTCCTAGAGGATCTCACTCTGCTTTCTCTGCCTTTCCATCTCTTTTGTGCTGCTGGGGAGGCACAGAAGTTATGGAAAAGGGTCAAGGGTCTGGCCCAGTGCTGCCAAGCATATACTCAGACAGACAGACCTAAAAGCGTTAACGTATTTTCTAGTATGTAAGAGCTCACCATGCTTTGCTAACTCAGCTCACTCAACCATCTGTGTACAGCACCTGTAACATCAGTAGACGCTGGCTAAATTTAGAAGGATTTTGATTCTAAAGGACGTGTTCTTTGTGCTTATTCAGTTTGTGGGAAAAAATCAGTTATTGCTTTTGTGGGGCAGAGAGAAATGGAATTTCTGATGATAACTCCGGTGTTTAAAGGCTGATGTGAAGGATGACAACTAAGCGAGGTATACTGTAATATCTTTGCATAATACTGGGAGCACCTTGCTGAGCTGGGATGTAAAGCCTGATGGAATACTGCTTTGAACATTGAAACTTTAGTAGGCTGCAAAATCCTGTCAGTGGAGTGGCTCCCCTCACTAAGGGCAGCCCGAAGAACACTGCAGGCAGCATGGGCTGCTGCTTTCCAGATGCTTCTGCAGCTGTAGGTGAGCAGCTTTCCCTACCTGGGCTCGTCAGTGTTGAGCTTTTCATTTTGAAGACTGTGTATGGAAATTGACTTAAATTTGAGGTATATAAAAGAGACTGAAGGGCTGCATGCCAGGGCATAGAAACTGAGATGCTGTGTTCAGCGATAATCTTTTTCTTTTCTGTTTTGAAATTTGCAGGTGTTTGAAGAAGCATCGGCACTTTTGCTACCTCTTTGCTGTGGGAATGGATGGCCTCTGTTGTCTTTTCCTGCCAGTTCTCCAAAACTTCCCCTTGCTTGTGCCTTTCTCATTTACCTTTGGCTACTTTGATGGAGCCTATGTAACGCTCATCCCTGTCGTGACGGCAGATGTAGTGGGAACTTCTTCGTTATCATCAGCACTGGGGGTTGTGTATTTTCTGCATGCCATACCATATCTAGTGAGCCCACCTGTTGCAGGTTCGTCACAAATTACTTTCCTGTACTCTTATCACTACTTCAGATTTAACTATTGGTGTGATGTAGAAGGAGAGAAAGGACAGCAAATGCACGCTGAATGTGGATGTAGCCCCTGGGCAGGAAAATAACACACCTAGACCTTCATAAGAATCTAGATCCCACTTATTCCCTGTCTTGATGGGATGATTTCTATGTATAGACCAAGTTGAAGTTTAAAAAACAAACCAGTACAGAATGAGGCGTTTGAGAGCTGTTACATCATGACTTCATGTAGCTCAGAAATCGTGCAAGTAGAAGGAACAAAAGGTTTCACTGTGAAATTACATGGTTTTCAAAATGTAACCTAAAGAGAGTTTCATTACAACATGATTTTTTTTTTTGTGCGGGGGACTTGATTTTTTCAACTCCAGCCTGCTTTGAACAGGTGGGTGAGTCAGCTTTGCTATTGTTTGGTCACGGGCTCATCGCAGTAATATCTAACCGTCGTTTTCCCCATCAGTTCGATTACCGTGAAGTAAGGATGAGAGCCGTACTCCTATTATTCTTTAGAAAGAACTTGACACAGTTTTGAATATTGTGGAGGGACAGAGATCTTTTTTCAAACAGCCATGTCTTGCCTATTTTGTCTTCTATTCACATCAATTCCCAATTAATCTCTGCTTCTGAAGGCTTTAATTTAATTTTCCATAGCCAAAACCATTGCAAAATGGAATTATTTTAAGTGATGCATGAGCCTAGGGCATAGCTCACTAGATGTTTCTGTATGAGGATCTCATGCACAGCGTACTTAATCTCAGGGCTCTCTAAGCATGTCTAAAGACTGCCAGTTAAATCCATGCAGTTGAAAGATGTTTATTTAGGATTGTGGTGATGACTGCTGTGCCTTTTCTCGTGGGTTTGACCGCTAAACAAAAGCCCATCAAAATCTTATCTGCCTGCTGAGGACAAATGCCTCCCTGCCCCAGGAGGTAAAAGTATAGTGACGGTGATGTAAACCCGTATTGTTTGATTGTATTTATATGTGATAACTCCAGAAGCTTATAAAACTCCTGTTGATCATGGGATTTGTAAATTATCAGAATTTTGACGGGCCTTTAAAAACCCATGATTTGCTCTCCTACAGGTTGGCTTGTGGACACAACTGGCAGCTATACTGCATCATTCCTCCTGTGTGGATTTTCTATGATTTTTAGTTCAACATTATTGTGCTTTGCAAGACTAGCAAAGAAAATCAAAAGAACACACTTGCGGTCGCTCACCAATGATACTGGCACCAAACAGCACATCTGGACAAATGGAGCAATAGCTTATTCTGTCGCAGCAGAATTAGACCAAAAGGATGTTGAATTTTTGGCTGTGGATACAAACAGCTACGGCAACAGATGACAAGCACCGTCCGGATTCAGCACTGCACAGCCGTGACTGAGATGGAGGTGGCTCTGTAGTGTTACACTGATGGTACTCCTGCGAAACAAGGCATCTCTCAATTAGATTCTTCTTTCGTGTTTTTAGTTGGCTAAAATCTACATACAGCAACAATAATATCAAGTTAATGCAGTAATAGAAGAAAGCTAGACTGAAAATAAAGAGTTTGCAGATACAAATGTTCACAGATTTATTGGAAATGCAGTATGTCGACTCCACAGATAATCTCAAAGATGATAATTGGCTATAATAAAAAAAAGACTATAAAGTAATCAGTCACCAAAACTGAACAATAAACTTTAACAACAGTAAGCTTTTTGGTGTTCTGGTCTATTATGTTTCAATGGACTAATCACCACCAAAAAACCTCCACGTTTATCAGTCTGCGTTAAACTCTTTGCAAATAACTATTTCAAATGCCAAAGCCATTTTATTTAGAAAATCTGACAGGAAACTGTGATTTATGCTCAAAGTATCTCTGGAGCAGCTTTAATTTTTACAGTGTGCCTGAATTTTGTACATAAGTTGCAATTTAATTTCAAGTATGGTTTTAGACTTACTTTCCCAAGCCTCCTACAGCAAAATGTTGAGGTGGCTGCTGCTTTTCTCCTGAAGATCTTTAAAGCTTGAATTTCTAAACATTGACATTCCAGGTATGATCCTCCAACTGATCCTTGTCTGGGAGGGTAGAAGAGGTGCTGTGGCTCATCTACTATTTGAAGAGGAGTAAATTTGTGCCAGGGGACTAGGTGTGCTGATGGACAAACCTGGTTTAGCTGCATTAGTTTGAAGAAGCTGGAACGCAGCCCGGGAGACAAGAGGAGAGGCTTGGTTGTTTCCGAATACAGAGCCTCTTCCTCCTGTAAAATCAGCAGCTGTTGACGAAATTTAGAGTCTGTGCAAGCAGATGACTGAGAAACTGCCCACTCCACAGGCGATACGTAAAGAGGACATTGGCAGACAAAGTTTTTTCTGCATATTCCAGTGGCAAGTCTGTCTCTTCTTGGACCTGGGAACTGTATCTTCAGAATGTGCAAATTAGTCATTTGTGACACCTGACGAGCTGGTCAGGTCACTTGTCCTGGATGGCCAGAACACAACAGCTGCGATTCACCCCTGGTTTCCTGCTACTTGTGTGAGGAATATACTACAGCTGGCTGCTCAACCAGAGCTACGGACCAAATGTAGCTCATGGGGTAAATTACTGATGTGGTGAACTAATAAATAATGGGATGTTTCCCACTACATTTCCAAAGTCATCGATGCAGGATTTTCACATTCGGAAATGCAAATAATTTCTGTGTTTTGATGCTGTATAAAGTTGCATTCTGTTCATTAGCAAATTGATCAGAGTTCGAATAATTGTTATCAACGTTGAACTAGTCATTTTGTTATTCATCTGCAGTGTATTAAATGGCTGCTCATGGCGTCCTGCTCCCGTCTGTGCCTCAGAGGGGAAAGCAAAATAGACTGACATTCACAAATTTTATTTAGATCAAGAGTACAGCCATAGGGGTATAATGTATTTTTACATATATATGAATAGTATGTGTGTCAAGTAATTCTATTACTCATGCATATTTCAACGTATTAAAATTGTTTGACTTCAGTTGTCTGTGCTCAAACAAAGCATTTCTCATTGCCCTGCTTCAGAAGTGTGGTCAGAGCCAGTAGCACGATTTATGTGCACAGACCACAGATTAAGACATGGGAGTGCAAAAACTGCTTAAAACTGATGACGTAACCTTTTGTTCCGCTCTGCGTGGCAACTGAGTCCTGGGCCCTAATTTTGATTTTAAAATATATTCTTAAAAATTCTTAAAAAAAGACAAAAATTATCCATGAGTGTTTCTTAATGAGTTAGGAAAAATAGGCACATTTGAGAGGAAAAAAAGGTGGCTTTATTCATTAGTAGTGATGAAGATACTGTTCTAGATCTTAATGCAAAATTTTATATCAAAAAGTAGAGAATAGTGTGGTCTACAAAGAAGATAAGCTATTTCAACAAGTTGTAAGTTAGTGCTGTCATTTACTGTACAAAAATCTAATTGCATTTTTTTACCACATCATGACATGTCGGCAGCTGTTCATGCTATAACTGCATATTATAGAAGTCTGTTAGAATAATACTATATGCATTTTTACCCTAGTAAATCATACTGTGTAATATGTTATTAGTGTTTTTTGGATTTTTTTTTTTAATTTCAAGATATTTTTTCATAGGCTTTTCTGTTTTGTGTTTAACTTATAATTAAGGCAGTATTTCTTGTTTTAAATATCTAATTCAGCAGAAAACATTCAACTAGTTTTATACACAGATCTTTTGTAGGGAACGATAGAATGATTTCAGGGTTTTCTAACACTGTTTCTGTGCTGAATTAAGCCAATGGATAAAAGCTTATATACCAGAATGATGCTTTCTGTGTGTAAAACACACTGTGAAATATCAGCCCTGTCATGAATTTCCTCACAGAGAAACAGAGAAGGAAGGAAGCATAACAAGAAATGACCTGCGAGTGGAAGAAATGACAGTAAAATCCAAGGTTTGCGAAGTCTCATGCCAAACTTCTACCCCCTGGTCCGTACAACCTAAATTGAACACCTCATCTTCATCCTGCCCTGTGAAAGGCTTCAGGCAGCGTATTATAGACGTCTCTGGATTATACCATATTTAAAAAAAATGTTTTATTGTATCTACAATGGTTTGGGTTTTTTGTTGTTTTTGTTTTGTTTTGTTTTTTTCAGAGATTATAATATTCAGGCTGTTCTCCATAGAGGATATTTCCTGGCATGGCACGGTGCAGTGACGGGCAGAGAACTCTGGGCTAGCTGGGCACAATTTGCCAAGCTAACACTGCGTGTTCCCACCAGCCCTGTTGAGCACTGGGGGATACGAGCTTGGATGCAGCACTGCATGGCTGAGCCTGCCTGGCTTCCCGGGACAGCGTGGCCTCACTTGGCTGGAGTAACATCTGCCCGAGGCAGAAACAGAGGGATCCTATCTCAGGTGAATCCTGCCTGGGATAATACTCTATTCTGTGCAGTGAAGGGGAATTCATTGTTAGTAAGTGCAACCGCTTACAGCCGCTGAAGGTATCCCATCTGTTTCCATTGCATGAGGTTTGACATGAGGAAATCCTCATTCTTTTGAAATTGCTTACATTGTAGTGAGAGTTTTTATCAGGTCAGTTTTGGAACCTTTAATAAATTGTACCTTGAAAAATTGTGTGAAAACGGCATTGGAAAAATCAAGTACCTCCTGCTGAAAAATAACCCTGTTTTCAGAAAAAAATTTTTGAGCCTGAAACGTTTCTGCCAACTTGGATGACAATTTATCTCCTGAAAACCAAAGGTTTTCTGGGCTACTATATGGTGAATATATTTCATATTGCCACAACAGTTCCTTGTTTGCTTTCTAAAGTGTTATGAATTTATGTGAGAAGGAAGAGCTTGTTTTAGTTAAGCTGTAACAGTACTTCATGGTCAGCACAACAAAGTCCTTAGCCAGGATTGCCTCAATAAATAATTCCCTCTACGAAGTGACCGTTCTGGTGTATTCCAGTAGTTTTCTGTATAATTTAGAAGACGCTTTTGATTCATTAATGTATGCTGCAGGGTTGTCTTCACTCCCTTTTTCCCTGCATCGCCAGCGTAGGCTCCAGTGATGTCTTCATACTTGGGTGCGAATGAGAGGTGGTTCACCCTCTGTGTGATTCTGGTTTTGCCCATTGGACTTGGAGACTGCAAAAGGTGTGGATTTGTTTTTTTCCGCTTCCCGAAGCTGAAGCTCAGCCTCTTCCCTGTGCCGCCACGCCAGGCAATGCAGCAGCACCACCCTGTGGGAAAGACCATTTCTCCCCATTTACAAGACACTGGGCAAGAACTGGAAGGCAGAGTTTGCACGCAGCATCCCCGGGCAGCACCGCGGCCCAGCCTGAACCTCCAGAGACTGAAGAAGGCAAAGTGCAAGAAACAGATTTCTCGCATCTCTGCACCTCACGGTGAGTTTCTTCGCTGTGGCGAAGATCGAGCCACTCTGACTGTTCTAAAAAGTTCAGGCTCGCATTTTTCTCAAAATATTTTACTGCTGCTCCTTATTTCTGCAAGGTTCGTTTTCCAGGAGCGAGGCAGGAGAGGCTCTGGTGGCAGGGCGTGGAGGGGAGCATGGATGTGCCACCACAGCTTCCTGACTTCAACCCTACTGTTGTTCCTACCAGCTTTCAGCAGTGGTGTGCCAGTCCTGCTCCCAGTCCTTCCTGTTCTCCTCCCTCCCCACTCTTTCCCTAGGTAGGGCCACCTTTCTTTGTAAGAGAAAAGCTGGCGGGTGGCTGGAAAACAAGAATGGATTTTGCCCCAGCCCTTTCTTAGGAAGAAGGTGTGGTTGTATCATGTACTCCTGATCCTTTTACTTGTATTATGAAATATTCTTTGAGGGAGAGCTGACATGGGGGAGGTTTCTTGATGTTTTGTGGTCTGGCATCATATTTTACACTCCTTCAGGCCTGTCACCCTGTCTGTACACGGGACTGCTGTGGCAGGGGCAGGAATGCTCCAGGATGGCTGGAAACAAAAGGCCACATCCCTCCTGATGGGCTCTGTCACCAGTTTGCTTCATTCTACACCACCGGCTAGTGCTCAGAAGTGTATTGAAAGTACAGCGTTAGTTTTCCCTGAGCACCATGAACTGCTATACCAAGGTACAATGCTATGGAATTAGGCCAGCCTGTTGTAAAGAATACTGACTTTTAGTTGGACAACTGAAGACAATCACCTCCTCCACCCGTCCTCTCTGTCCTTTCAGCCCTTTCTTCCATTCATGTAGACTCTGTGGGCACCCACCCCACTTCCCACAAGCCCCTTGCTCTCTGCGGCCCTGTTCTCCAGTGCTCATGCAACTCCTTGCTCTGGCAGCGCTCTGCCCTCCGTGTCCGGTTCAGTACGTTTCTTGTGTGCGTTTTCTATCCCTGGCTTGTTTCACAAGCACGGCCACAGATAGATGTCTCTTTGGCACCTCAAAGATTGCCTTTCCTTCCTCTCCAGATGTTTGCTGCAGCGGTTCCTGAGAGTGTGATTTTGGGTAAATTAGACCGACGTCATTTTGTGCTCAGTTTAATTCTTTGGTGCAACACTTCTGAAGCCACCTTTGTTGAGAGTTTGGGAAAATAAATGGGGCTACCTCCTGACCCTTTCATATCCTGCCAAAACTTTATCCCTGTTACTTTTTCAAATGGCCGTTTCCTTTTCTTTCATCTACTAACATGAGGATTGGTCAGCAGAGAGGTACCAGAAGTGACAGTTGATGGATGCAATGCTCTTTAATACAGGTTTTTTAAGCTTTCCAGGGAACTAGCCATACAGTAGTTATTTTTCATAGTTAAACAACATACAAGCTAGTAAACCAAACAAGTCTTCAACAAAAGCGTCTTCTAAATAACACTAAAAAATACATTTTTTTTAAACATATGAAAAAGCATCAGAAATTCCATTTGTGTATAACATGGCTTTCAAGTGGATAGATGAAATACTACAATGATTCCCTTATCTTTTTCTCAGTAAACGGTAATATCTAATTTAGATATCATTTGATTAGAAGCTCTCTGTTCTGCAGATCATCACTTAAACGCAACTTTTATACCAGCATTAGCATTGAAGACCAAGATATCTTAACTGCTATTTAGTCTTCCCAAGCACGCTCTCTGTGGGTGAATGAACAAACAAATGAACAATCATAATCTGCAGTTTCTACATTATCACCAGAAAGCGATGCCACCAGATGTTTCATCCGGTTATAACATCAACCTTAAAAAAAAAAAAAAAAAAAGTGGTTTTGAAAGTCTGCTAAAATGTCCTTGGGTTTGGGTTTTTTTTGGCGTGAAGGATCTTGGGGAGATTTAGCTTGAGATGGAAAGTCGTAGCTCACATAATGCACTCAGATATTCTTCATTGTTGGGACACAGTGCAATGGCTTTCTCGTAGCACTCAATTGCTTTGTGTTTTTCACCGCTTAGCTTATGAACAAGTCCAAGTGTACCAAAATCTGCTGCGTCTTCTAAACCTCTCTGAATTCTTTTTTCCAGCAATTTCTTGAGAGCATTTCTGCACGCAATTCTTCCATAAGACTCTTTATCAATTTTCAGCCCTTCTAGGTAATACCTAATGGCTTCAGATTCCGATTTCATATGAAAACGCTGAAAATTGCCATAACGGTAGTAATATTCTTGTTTATCATTATCGAATAGAATATTTATCTGAAACGCTTTCTGAAATGTCTCTTCTGCTTCTTCATACCTCTTTCCTTCTGCATACATGTTTGCTAGTTCAATGTGGGCAGTAAAAAATTTTGCCTTTTGGGCAATCGCTGTTTTAAGATGAAAAATGGCAAGTCGGATGACTTCCTCCACTTGCTCTTGAGGTGGATATCTTGTAGTGTTTTTCAATTGATACAGCTTTCCTTTGTAGCAGAGTGCTAGTTGGTGATGCAAAAAGGCAGATTTTGGTGTCACTGCCAGGGCCTTTTTCAAAATCTCCACCGCTTTGTCCACTTCTCCTTTCCTTCTGTAAAACTTAGCGGCGTATCGCTGGACATAAGGAAGATCAGGGGTTATCTGCATTGCTTCTTCAATGTACCTCTCCCCTTCATCAGCTTGCTTTACGTCTTGAAGTTTTAACGCGAGTAATGCCATAATGAAAGTACTCTTTGGATTCAGTTCCACTGCACGCTTCAGGAGCTCAAGGGACGGGATTATTTCTTCACATTGTCTGAGAGAGAAGTCTTCCAAACGATACATTACTATTGCATAGCCAGCATTAAATCTTGGGTTATTGGGTTCATTCTTCAGAGCAGTTTCAAAACAATCCTTTGCTCTCTCATAGTATTTTCTCCCAAACTTTAATAATGCCCATCCTTGCTCAGCATAGATCTCCGGAAGTTGAATCTTCCATTGGTCAGTATTTGAAAGCTTTTTGCAGCTGTTTTCCACTTTGTTTATATAAGTTTGAGCTTCTTCATATCTTTTCATGTGGTAATAGATCCAGGCATAGTTCCCCCAGGTAACAAGAATTCTCCAGTCAATTTCATCTGGATGATTTTTTTGAGCTGCTGCTTCAGCTTTTTGGAGATTTCTCAGGGCTTCCTCATTTGAACCCTTTAGGTGGCATACATAGGCTAGTAGATTATAATTTGTGATGTTGGATTCTATGAAAAACTCGATCTGATCATCTACTGTTTCTTCTAGGTGTCCGAGATCCACATCCTGCTTCAGCAAGGTCCATGTAAAATGACATTCTAGCTTCAGCAGGGAGCTCTTCAAGGAATTCATGGAAATGGCACTAGAAGAAAACAAAGAAAAATGTACTTACACTCCACTGGCTTTTTGCTACTCTTGTTTTTAAACCAGGCATGAGGTACTTCAAAACCAGGCAATACCTCACCTAGTGCCACAAGTCAACAATACTTCAAACAAGCCAAAGCTCTGGGAAGCCATTGGTCTAAAGAGCGGAATAATTATTTCAGTAATTCTCCTTGCCAGTATATGAGGGCATCTCTTACATAGCAACAGAGCTGGTGGTCTGGCTGTCAAAGAGGAGGGCTAATCTCTCTGGTAAAGCTGGCACAGCTCTGGGCCTCAGGAGCATACTTCCTATGCCAGGAACAATTGCTGAAGCCTACCCAAAAGAGGTAATCAAATAACAAAGCTTCCCCTAAAATATAGAGAAAATGATACAGTGCCTTTCCCATGTATCTGTATATTTTATGGTCTGGATTATAAATTTCATTTTGCATTTCCTGCATTTGTAAATCCTTGTTTGTTAGATCATAATACCGTTTTTATGATTATACTAATGTATCCAGTAGCTGGCTCCTGGATCCTACCAGTCTCCCCAGTTGCTGGCGCATGGGTGTACAGGACCCCTGAGGATGCAACCCCACTGCGCTTGCTGGTACCCACCACACGCTCACTCACTGACCCTGTGGATCCCCAGAAGGTGGCTTTGGACATCCCGTAGCTGGTCAGGGATCCTCTCTCTACCCAGGCTCCTCACCCCTAGACGCACGCACACTGACCAGACCCTGTTTGCATACACCCGGTCCATAATACCCCTTTGTCCCTCTCTATTTTTAATCATTTGTTCCTTCCCAAATCACCTAGGTCACTCGTTTCCCTGCCTTTGGTCCCTTCCCCAGACATCCCATAATGTCTCACACAATCCCCAAATGCTTTTCCCTGCATCCCATAAGGTGTCCCACATCCTTAAGCACTGCGCTCCCTTGGACCCCTAGCGTGGGGTATCCCCTTGGCCCGTGGGGGTCCCCTGGGAGGGCCAGGTGGGAGCTCGTGTCCCTGAGCCCCGGGGGGAGCCCCCGCCTGCCCTCCTGCCTCTGAGCTCCTCACTGTGCGTGGGGATGGGCTGATAGCTCTGGGAACAAGCTTGGGAGCAGCCGGGGCAGGGTGGCATTTGGGGTCCCCCTCCTGCCATTGCCTGCCTGTGTCCCGGTGTGGACATGCAGAGCAGCTTTTAGCACACAAACTATCAAGGACAAACCTTTACAGCCCAGAGAAGGTAACACCCTAGTCCGTATTGTGCCCTCCCTTAAAGAAGGAATTATACGTGACATTATAATCAAGGCTTCTCAGTCAAATCCTTCTTTGTTAGAAAGACTTCTCTGCCCCCCCTCCTCTAAAGCCCAGAGGGTCTGACAGCCTGTGTGGTACCACGCGTGCTGCCGCTCAGCTCCACAATCATGTAAAAAAAGAGGCATCTTTTGGGTAAAAAAAAAAAGAGTGAGTGGAAAGACTGAAAATTATGAGGAGGCAAATCAAGGAGGAATCCGTCAGCAATTCTTACAGGTTCTGGGACAATGGGCAGGACACTGGGGAAAGCAAAACTGAATACGCTTTCCCACCCAAACCATCTGACCCAGAGGTACTGGAAGAAGTCAGACAAAAATGGTATTTATAAGTGCTGGTAATGTATAAGTTTGTCTTACAGACTTCTTCGCCTTTCTCAAATAATCTCTTCTGCCTAACTGAGGTTTTTCGTCGGTATTAACAGCCGTTCCTAATTAGAAAGCTGTGTGTGAGGTAACTACAGTTCTTCTGGGATGAAGAGGAAGTGAGAGCGAGTTCCCATTATTGTCACTCTCTTGTTAGAAATCTTTGGCTACCGGTGAATACCACGGAACAGATATTGGCTCCCAAATCACCAGTTCAATTAAAAATGTGGCGTGTGTTTTTTATTGCCTCAGCCGAGAACCCTGACAATGTCTAATGTCCACGGCTGAGAAACTAACAGAGGAGAGTAATTAATGAGAAGACATTTGTGGAAAATTAATATTCATGAATGTCACAAAAACAGATTTGTGACGCAAATTAAATACAGTTTAGTTTAGTTCAACACATAACCGTTAAACGCGATTTCCAAAGTTGTCCTGCCATCTTGGCTTTGCCCCATTTGCGTGCGCGCACAGCTCTGTGCATGCGTGACGGTCTTCAGAAGGTGTTATCCCCCCTCCCCGACCCCCGACAGCTTATGCTCCAAGGGGCAGCCCAGAGCCTGTGCTGCCCTCTTTGCTGGTCCTGGCAGTAGTAGAGATCAGAAAGTAAATTCTCAAATGCATCAGCCCCAGGCACCCATTCAGCCGGGCACCAGCTGCGGCTGCAGCCTGGGTGTCACCCCCGAACTGCCCACACACAGTTTTCCTGATGGCCAGTTCTGCTCACAGGGCTGGCCCTTGTCGGAGAAGTGATAAAATTACAATATTCAATAGAACCCTTATTTTATTTTGATTCATCCAGTAGATATTCTGCAAAATATTTTCTGCTGTTTGGATCCCCATAGTCCCTCCCTGCTTACGTTTAAGTAAATAATAAGCATTATTTTCCTGTGACATAGCAAAAAAGCACCTTTCAGGGACTGGGTTGCTCACCTCATGGTTTTCCTTCTCTGCCCACTTAGGTTAAGGTAGCTTTGAAGCCGAAGGAGTGCTGCTCTCCGTTGCTATGCCTTCCCTTTTATGTGCTCCAGCCCTCACGTGGTCTGTGAGTAATTTAACGGGAACCAGAAAGTGAAACTTCAGCTCTGCCTGGATCTGCGAAAGAAGCTGGAATAGCCGCCAGTAGGGGAATAGAAACCTAGGAGTGAGTAAACTGCTTTTTTTTCAGCCTGGCTCTGTGCCACACATTATGTTGTGTTGTGGAGAATGTGGCAACAGCTCCTAGTAACTCCCAGCGTTTACTTTGTTCAAATCCAGAGGCATCTAGGACGCGGAGAATATTTCAGGCCAGTATAGGCTGAGCTGGTTATCATGCGCGGGCTATAGGGAAGGGTCCTTTTCCCCTCCTGCCTCTGCTGATGCATCTTTGCACAGTTTTGTACCATGCTTTAGGGTCCTGTTTTGTTGGTACTGTGTCATCCCCCTAGTCCTACCCCACAACGTCCTACCGCCCCTTGCCTCCACTCCTTCGTCCCGTGTCTCCCCATTGCAAGGTCCCTGCTGTTGTACCAGGCCTGTATTTCCCCACGCCACGGCGTTCTGGAAGAGCACTAAACATCTCACCCCACCCGGAACGACTGTTTGTCGCTGCTCTCTCTGTGAAACTGTGGTTGTACTGCCCCAAGAGAAACGAAAGTGAAACAGGTGAGATACAGTCAGTTGGAGAAATTGCCATCGGGGTTGTGCCAAGAAAAACAAAGCTG
The DNA here is from genome assembly GCF_963924245.1 of Chroicocephalus ridibundus. Lineage (NCBI taxonomy): Eukaryota > Metazoa > Chordata > Aves > Charadriiformes > Laridae > Chroicocephalus > Chroicocephalus ridibundus. The sequence goes on from NC_086289.1 coordinate 19,632,999, forward strand.
CAGGTGGGTCAGGGCAAACTCAAACAGAGCACCCTTGGTGAGCCGCTGGCCCGAGGCCATGCAAATTTATAGCCTGTTGCTGTCATTGGCGACGCCATAACAGGGCATCACGTTAATCAAGGGATGGGGCAGGGGTTGGGTACTGTCCCGGTTTTGGCCGGATTGGACAATCAGAATGACAGATGGCCGTGCCCCTGCCTCTCTGAAGAAAGAAGAAATAAGGAGATTTATGAGTTTAGAAAAAGAACTAAACTACTTTAATGAAAATATTAATAAATAATGATAATAATAATAATGTATACAATATATAAAAAACAGTATCCAGCTCACAGGATGATGATCGCCTCACCAGGGAAAAGTCCCAGACTGGAGTCAGCGAAGGACAGAAGCAGGATTCCAGATCTGGAGTCAGGAATGCTTGGATCGGGATCAAAAGCAGAAGAACAGACAGGGTCCTCCTCGGACGTCAGCCACTGAAGAAAGAGTTGACCCTTTGATCCCTCAGCTTTTATGCTGAGCATGAGGCAGATGGGATGCAATACCCTGTGGGTCAGTTTTGGGTCACCTGCCCTGTCCGCTCCTCCCCACAGGTGCGACCCCTCTGCGCTTTTCTGCTTCTGACCCTCCAACGGGGCAAATCATGAAGTGAGCTGGCCTTGGTTGTTATAGCCATAAGTATAAGCAGGAGCCTCTGTGCATACCATCCCTTGGCACAGTCAGGTCTTAACACTCTGAGAGTGGGCAGTTTCTGAACAATAAGCTGTTAATTTCAGGCTTTGGTCAGTTAGAAGAGGCCCAACTAAAAAGTAAAATTACAAAACAGAAAATTGGTTCTGTTTTACCTCAAACCAGGACAGGTACCGGAGCATCTATGGGTATAAACAACTCGCTGATGCTTAGGTTTTTTTTTTAAATAAAGCAAAACCAAAGATGCAGACCTGGCTTCATAACACTGATTTTACAGGTAATAAAGAAATCAAAGAAATAGTATCTAACATATGTAAATATACATATAGGCAATTCAGACATAACCTGAAGCTGCAAACCAGCGAGGAAAAGAAAGGTGTAAAAGTGCATTTGCCAACATATAAAAATGACCCAAAGTGGATCCTGGGGAGAGGAAGAAGAAACCACCACTATTAGCACCATGTTTCTCCCGAGGACGGACGCCGGTGGCTGATGGTTGTTGGTGTTACTGCCTCCAGCAGCCTGAAGCTGCTGATCTGGGCGCCCAGAGCAGTGACCTCCAGGGGAAGAATTAGAAACTAAGAAGTGTCCACACACGCTCGTGTGTGCGTGCGTAATGATTTTAACCATAATATTACTATTACTGTGACTTTTCCTGTAAATAAGTGCTTCAACCACATTATTATTCTGTTTTTGTAATAGTTCTACACTAATTCTTCCATTAGACTGTTTTCACTATACTAACAAAAAAATCTTGTCTTTACCTAACTATATAAGATTTGCTTCCCTTTTACCTGTAAACAAGATCTTTTAAGTAACGTCACAGAACCTCTCCCCACTCTTGTATCCATTCCATTTAAAAATGTGAGAGTTTAATTAGATACTGTCTGATGTCCTTTCATAATATCTGTAGAATTTGAGTCCCCTCCCCCCACATTTTGTAGGAATAAGCAAATAAAAATGCATATAAGGGTGCCTGGTTTCAGTTGGGATAGAGTTAACTTCCTTACTAGGAGCTGGTATAGTGCTGTGTTTGGGATTTGGGATGAAAGCGATGTTGGTAGCGCAGTGGTGGTTTGGGTTGTTGTTAAGCAGTCGAGGCCTTTTCTGCTCCTCACACCGGCCCACCAGCAAGTTGGCTGGGGGTGCTCAAGGAGTTGGGAGGAGACACAGCCAGGACAGCTGACCCCAGCTGGCCAAAGGTCTACTCCATACCATATGACTTCACACTCAGTATATAAAGCTGGGGAAAGAAGAAGGAAATTTGGAGTTATGGCATTTGTCTTCCCAAGTAACCGTTACGCGTGATGGAGCCCTGCTCTCCTGGGGACGGCTGAACACCTGCCTGCCCATGGGAAGCAGGGAATGAATTCCCGGTTTTGCTTTGCTTGTGTGCGCGGCTTTTGCTCTGCCTATTAGAATGTCTTTATCCCAACCCACCATTTTTTTCACTTTTCCAATTCTCTCCTGCGTACAAACAATCTTACACTTGAGACCTTCTGGTTTCTGCAAGAAATTGGAGAGCCTTAGTAACACACCCTCCCTTCTTGTGTCTCATCTAAGTGATTTTTTTTTGGGGCGGGGGGTTGTTGGTTTTTGTTGTTGGAGCTGATGTTTCAGAGCTCAGGAGAAAGGTTAGTACAGCTACTACTCTGAGCAGCATGCAACGTTGATAAGTGGTGAAAAGAGGCAGTGAATTCAGAAGGAAAAAGAATTAGGGTATCTACATGGATTAATGTATTTTATGGAAAATAAAGGTTGCAGGTAGCTGGAGAAAAATGTATTTAAAAAAGATTCCTGCAAGGCCAAAATCAAATGTGGGCACTAATGATTTACAATGCTGCTAAGTACCTATGAGTTTCTTGTCTCTGCCTCCGTCCCTGGTGTCTGTTTTTCTTGGTACATTGCTTGGTACCTAGCCTGGGAAAATGCAGGAATTTTCCTTCTGGAATGCATAAATTTGCCCTAGTATCTGTATTTTTATAAATGTAGTTTCATCTTTATGCTTTGTTTTGACACAAATGCCTATTGAATAAAATCAGCGCGCGGAAGTGCTTAAAACTGAGTAAGGGACAATAAGAGAACAGTTATGCAACGCCTGTCTGCAGCCATCTTTGTGGCTGGCTTGGCACAGCACAGGAAAACTCCGAAATACTTCTACAGCCCCGCTGCTTTCACTGGAGGGGGAAACTGCAGCTGGGCTGACTGGTATCAGGGAGAGCCGCGTCACGCAGCGGCAAAAGCAAGAGCTTCTTGGAAAACACTTGTCCAGAAATGGGCAGGAAACAACAACTGCATTCATATTTAATACAAAGACTTTGTTTACTTGAGTGTTCTGTTCATATACAAGAATAGGGAATGGCTTCAAAAATAATTACTCATTTTAGGGAGAAAAACTCGTATCTGTGCATTTTCTTGGAGCTGAAATGGATACCTGCTAACAAAGAATTCTCCCCTCCTATCATTACCCAGCCAAACAATTGCCTGAAATGCAGTTTTCATTATTAAAATAATGCAAATGAACTATACCACGGTAAATAACAGGATCGCCTTAAATACCGTATTTTATGCTGCTTTCAATTCAGCCTAGTTTAGCATATAATTACTATGTTTGACAAGAGCAGTTGTAGCATTTTATAACCTGGGTTATCCTCTAGGTGTGAAGAGTACCTTGTAATTAATTTGGCAGAAAACCCAAGTGAATAACTGAGCAATATTTTTGCAACCCAGGTTCTTTAAAACCAAATAACCCTAAGAAACAGGATCCAGGAACGCAAAGGGTCGCATAGAGTCACCTATATGGAGTGATGTATCCACGTATCAAAACAAGGGGATGCTATGAAAACTTCAGTGATTTTTTCAATTAAAATCTTCATTGCTTTCTAAAGAAACTGAAACATTTCTGTTCTTGACACACTCCTGCTCTACCGCTGTGTATTTGTATCAGGTTTCTGTATTCTTCTGAGGGTATTGCTATGGACCCGGACTTAGTAACGTGAATGTTTATATTATAGGATTGAATTTGGTCCAAGTTTTCGCAAGCGTGGCCACACGTCCCCTGGCCACCGGCACGCGTCTCTGCCGCTATGCGACGCGGTGCCAATGAGTTGCCTCAGAGCGTGCAGACAGACCAGGTCTGCAGGGACTGCAGCGCGTCGGTGTCAGAGTCGATATATTTGGGCTGGCGATAAAAGCGATGGCTGGGCGATCCGCCCGTGTAAGAACAGCAGCGATGGCTGACGGCGCTCCGCAGCCCCACCACGGCCCGGCCCCTCCCCGGCTGCAGGTGCAGGGGGTCCCCCGGGACGCTCCCGCCGTCGCGGTGGGGGCGGCCTCACCCCCTCCATGCCGCCCCGCCGCCTTCTCCCGGGAGACCGCGGCGGGACCGGGGCAGGACATAAAACCCACCCTGGCAGGGCGGCACTGCGAGCCATGACCGGAGAAACGCTGAATCACGCCGGCTCAGGCAGCCCGAGGCCCGCTGCCGGGCACCGGGGGCTGCGCCGGGGCTGGGCGGCCGCCGCCCCCGCGCCGGGGTGGGCCGGGCGGCCCCCGCCGCCGCCGATAGGCCGCGCCGCATGGCCTGAGCCGCGCCGCCGGTCTTGCGCCCTCCTCCCGCCGCGGGCCGGTCCCCGGCGCGGCGGCAGCTCTGCGGAGAGGGCGGGCCGTCCCCTCCCGCCGCCGGGTGGGGCTCCGCCGGGCCGCAGTCAGCGGCGGGGGGAGGCGCGAAGGGGCGCGGGGACGCACCCGGGCGCCCCAGCCCGGCCGCCCTCCCTCAGAACGGCTCCGGGCCGCGGCTGCCGCCCCGCCGCTGACAGGAGGGCGGCCGCCCGCGTCCTCGCCCTGTCAGCTCGGCGGCCGCCCCCGCCCCCGTCACGCGGTACCGCGCCGGCGGCGGCACATAAGCCGGGTTCAGCTCCGCCGCGGCTTCCCGCCTCCTCCCCGCAGGGCCCAGGATGCGGGGCCTGGTGGTCGCCGCCTTCCTGCTGCTGGGCATCGCCGGTTCCGGAGCCTTCGCCGGCGGGAGGAGGAATGTGGACCCCGAAACCAACATGAACATCGTGAGTGGCGCGGCCGGGAGGGAGGGGAGAGGTGCCCGGGGCCGCCACCGGGTCCATAACGGGGCGAGGAGAGGAGAGGAGCAGAGGGGTCTGGGCGGCCCCTCTCCGGCTCCGCGGGCCCGGCCCGGTGCCCGCCGCCCTCCGCAGCCGCCGGGGGAGCCCCGGGAGACTCCAGGCGCTGGGCAGCCGCCGGTGCAGCCTCTGCCCGCTCGCCGTCTGTCGCGTCTCCTCCTCCCGGGTCCTCCTTGGTCCCCTCTTGCTGGTGGCGGATATCTCTCGCGTATTTTCTGACCCAGACCTGTGTTTTTGCTAGTGAGGACGCTGTCGTCTTTAACTGCTAGAAAAGGGCGTGCTCACCAAGCGTCCTTGCGCTGCTGGCACAACGCTCCCGCGGGCTTGCCCACAGCTGCTTGTCTTCCCATTTGGGATTTACTGTCTTAACTCTGTTCTCCTGCTGCTGCAATAGGCGACTCCAGGAAAATACTTGCTATTAGTAACTGGTGTTAGTTGCTCTTTCCTCTGCCCCATCTAAACTGTGCCATTATTTTCACATGTGCGAGAAGAAGGTATTTCACTTTAGAGATGCTTAGGGTCTATAAGAGAAGAAATGCTTGAGTCATCAGTATCATCTAAATATCATTTTGAGGACTAAATGTAGTCATTTAGTCTGAGGCTAGTAGCATTTGAATGGAATTTAGTCTTAAAATCATTTTGGAATGTTAATGTCACTGTGGAAGATTAAAGATATATTTAAAAGAAATAGCATGTTTAATTAAATGCTCCTTCTCTTCCTTGTCCAGCAGCCTATGAGTAGAACTCCAATGATGTCTTGCATTTCTTACATATTCTCAAGGCACGGTTGGTGTCATAAACCCAATGAAAGAGCAAGTTCTCTGTCCTGATGGAGTTGCATCAAATGAAAATAACATGAAGCTAGAGATAGGAGATAAACCTATTAATGGAGTGGGGTTTATTATTATTTTCTTGTTTGGCTTGTTAGCGAAGTCGCTTAAAAGCTCTGCAGCAGACATAAGGTTTGAGGAGAAAGGTGAGTAAGAAATGGCATATGAAACTAGGAGCTGAGGTGACAATGTCAGCAGCTCGCACATGTAAAGAGTGTGACTTCATTTTTTAAAGCTGCTGTGTTTGTGGTTCATTTCAGCACATTGCCTAAACATGATTGTGTCCTCTGTATAACAGAGAATTTGGCATAAACTTGTGATATAAAACTGAAGTTTTTAAAGAAGCCTCTCCCTTCAGGAGAGATGAACTCTTCCTTCCTTCTCTTCTGCCGTATGCTGCTGTGGTGCCAGTGGCTTTTTGCTGTCTTTGCTTGCGCACTTGTGTCCTCCCAGTACCGGAGGGTACTGCTGTACTTGAGAGCAGGCGGTAGTTTCAGTTTTTGTCTCCCAAACTCGTATCTTGGTGTTTTGCCCTGTTATCATCATTTTTTCAACACTTCAGTCTCCTCTCTCACTGTAAGCAGCATGTGAGTAACAAACATGACAGTGGGCAGGGACAGGCTAGGGAGCCTCCCAAGTTCCTAGGGTAAGGTTTGTGCTCTGGCTAGTTCCTGACTCTGTGCCGGGATAAGTCTTAAAAGAAAGCCTGTCTGCGTTGAACAGGCGGCTGGCATGGCGAGCTCCTACCGCATCCTTTAATTTCACATCGAAGTCTTTGGAAGGAACCCGTAGTACTTTGCACATGTTAATGAACTGAGGAGGCTGGCAGTCTGACTCCAAGGCGATTCCTTTTCTTTCTTCAGAGTCAAATTATTACCTTCAGGGGATACCCTAGTGAGGAGTACGAAGTGACGACAGAAGATGGGTATATCCTTTCCGTTAACAGAATTCCTTATGGAAGAAAAGGCCGTGGGAGGAGCAAAGGTAAGATTTATGTCTGCTTGGAAAAATAGGAAGTCATGAAGAAGCTCTCTCTTTGATTTATAAAACTTTTCTTCCTGTAATAATCCAGAAAAGGATTAAAATATATGACCTGTGCAGTTAGAATGTTTTATTGGTGAATGTTATGGCCAAAACAGATTAGGCACATGTAGAGTGACTTGAGTAAAGGAAGGGAGAAAGAGTTAGAAAGCTCTATTTTCCTGCCATTGCCCTGTTGTGACATTAATACCAGCCCTTCATTGGTGTTTGATTTCATAAGGGGCTGAGAGGCCTGGATTTTCTAAGAAATGGAAAATAAGGGTTTTAAGTAATAAGGCCTTTTGAAAAGAGATTGATTGTAACATTGTTGGGTTATTTCAAACCCCATTTTTAAAAATGTTTCTATTATAATTAAGTTTGTTAAAAATGCATGACCATTTTCAGAAGTAGGGGCAGTTCACATCCCTTTCTTGGTGAGATAAAACTAAACTACAAGAGTTCCCACTAGAGTGTTTACAAAATAATTACTGCCTGATTTCTGCATAAAAGAAGAATTTGTTAATTTTAACCTCTCTGAAGCTCCCTTTGTGGTAAGGTACAAGCCAGACCAATAGTACATGCTACTGGGGTGTTGTATTTGACATAGCTGCTTAAATAGGTAAAACAATATAATAAGATAATACACTGCATATGGAATTAACAGTGTATTTGAGCAGTAGTGGCTGAATTTGGTATCAGTCTTGTCACCACCCCTTATAAAATATCCTGCAGACAGTCACATGCATACAACAGCAGCCTGTTTGCATAGAAACTGTATGTTTTCGAAGGACCGTCTCAGAACCCTTTGGACTGAAAAAACCTAGGGTGAGAGGTAAAAACATGGAGCTCGCAAAAGAAATCAGTGATTGTCCTATAGCCTTGGGTGTGAACAAGAACCTGTGGAAAACCCCTCTCCTCTGCCAAAGGCCAAGCAACAGTCTTCCTGGCCTTATCTGTCGGTTTTGTATGAGTTAGGATGTTTGCACTGTCCGCTGTGTCTTACAAGGTGGGTGTGTAAAGATCAGTGCATGGACGAGGCCGGTCAAACCTGGCAGGTGTCTTTGTACTTAAGAATTTCAGAGAAGCCCACAGGAAAAAGACAGGCTGCCCTTGTACCTGTTGATTTTTGTCCAATCCTTCATCGATGACATAAGCAAACAGAAGTTTCCTGACCTGTGGGAATTCTCCACATTCCCCTTGCCACACCCTCGACCCCAAGTTCATGTTTTGCAAAGTGCTGTAATTTAAAAAAAAAAAAAGGATTACTGAGCACATTTGGGGAAGTATGATCTCCTAGAAGGATGGAGATTTCAAAGTTCATGTTGATCTTAAGTTTTTATAGACTTGGTATCTTTTCTCAGAAAGATACCAATGATGTGTCACTGCTGACTTAGCATATATATGCCATATTTCTTCTTTTGCAATACCTACATAATGTGAATAGGATCCCTTGGAATTATGTATCACATGATGTTTTGGAACAAAACCTACAGTTCTTCAGTTAAAAAAAAAAAAAAGGGGGGGGGGGAAATGTCCAGAGAACGTAAAAGCAAAACATTGATGATTTTTGGTTTTAGTATTAACTAAAAATCTAAAACAGCTGCATAGCGTGCGTAGGAAGGGTGTGGAAGTAAGTCTGTCTTCAGCTTCTTGGGGGTGCACGCAGTGAAGAGAACAAAATGTTCTATAGCAGAAATGGAAGTTTAACGACCAACCTTCCTTATTCCCCCTCTGGGGTTTTTAGGATCAGAGGTGATACAAAATTATTATTGTCCAAGTCAGTTTGTCATATGATTGTGCAATTCACGTGCAGATCTGGTGACTGCTTGGTAAAGTAAAAAAAGGAACTGGCAGAAATTGAAGGCTGATAGGAGAACAGAATTAAAGCTTTAAAGCAGTTAATCAGTTTTCCCCTTCCTGTCTTATGAAACATGCAAGTAGCAGCTTGAGGAGAGCCTGTTCTTCAAAAAAACCAGAAGTTAGTTGATCTGGTTAAGTAAAAGGGAAGAAGGTATCAAAGCTGAAAGTGAGCATTACTGAAAACAAATTTAATGTTAGGGTAGAAAATCCTGCACACTGTTCAGATGGCAATGAATTATTACTGCAGTGACGTAAGCAGCACTGTTGAACTGTCCTGTCTCCAGACGCGGTTTGGCACTGCTGGAGATTTGCTCTGGTTGCAGGAACAGTATGCCACGACGTGTGGGTTTGTTTGTTTGTTTTTTTTAACAAAATGTGAAAAGCAGGCACTGAAAACGTTCCTTGTCACAGGTGTAAAGGTTGCCAGGGGGAAAGGATATTGCTAATTTGGATTGTGGAACTCGCAGAAAACATCTATCGATGTGACTTGGAATGGAGCGTGTAGGTGACTGAAAGAGTTGTGATTTGGCTGTTTCTGCTGAAAGATCCAAGTCTAAATTATCAATGGAGGAAGTATTGCGTGAGTTTAGTATCATAGTAGAATGATGTGTTATTGGAGGAGGTAAATTCCTGAGTAATCTCTGGCATTGACCTAAAGTTAGCATGTTATCAGATTTCAGTTATTAAAGCAAGAAAAAAACCTCAAACACCTGTGCTACTGCAAGATCTAGAGTCAGGTCTTTGGATTTTCTGAAGGTCATGTTCCTCCTAAAGGATTATATGTTGATTTACTTTCTTTGTGTAGAAGCAGGAACCTTCCATTTTTTAAATCTACATTCCATATAAAGGTGTCATTTGCCCTTTCAGAATGGGGAAGTCAGGAGAGAGGCTTCCTACATTCCACTTGGGTCTTCACTGTGGTTCTTTTAACTATGTAAGTCAAGAGGAGAAAGTCCTTCGAAACATAGATTCCCTTGTTGGTTGCCCATACTGCTCTTCAGGTTCTGCCACCGCTTTGGTAGTGGAAGGGAGTTGCATAGAGATATCAGTACCAGCTGCAGAGATTTCCACAGTTCAGCGCCCTCGTTTGGGATTGTCTTAACTGGAAAAGAAAGATCTCAGTAGCACATAAATGGGAATGCCTTCCTCAGGTTTAGGAGCAGGGCGAGAGTCATAAGTAGTTTAGCTGTCTCTGTGTTTGGGCCACTTTGCTGAGTACTTGTGAGCTTGAAACAGCTGTGAGGGCTACCTGTATTTTTCTTGTAGCTTCTGATTTTTCTCATGTTTGCTTATTGCACATTTGCTGTCTGTTTTGAACTTCAAGGAGTCTTTTGCTCTAGTTAGGAAACTAACAAGTTGCTACTTTAAAATTCTTAATGCTAAAAAGTAGGTTTTTGTGAAAACGTGATTTCGTGGCTCTGAATAGTATACAAATTGCTAATCTTAATAGATTAAGTCAAGTATATTAAATATTTCAAGTGCAAATCTAAAGCAGACTTTCAGTAACTGGAATTATTCTTAGGCATTCAATTCCAAATGAACAGGAAGATAAATGCTTTATGATGGTAAATGCTTTATTTTTCAGGTCCAAGGCCTGCCGTGTTTCTGCAGCACGGTTTGCTTGCAGATGCCAGCAACTGGATCACAAACTTGGATTACAACAGCCTCGGCTTTATGCTGGCAGACGCTGGCTACGACGTATGGCTGGGAAACAGCAGAGGGAACACCTGGTCCAGGAAACATACACACTTCACAGTGAAGCAAGAAGAATTCTGGGTTTTCAGGTATCTTTGTCTTCTAGAGAAACTATAGAAACTGCACACGCTGTTTGCAGACAGGCTTCTCTTCCTCTCTTTGCCCATCATCTTAGTTCAGTCACATTGTGAATGTACAAGATTATTTTTTTTTTTCTGGTTACGTGTGCTGTCACATATGTAGGGACAGTAAAGGAGAGTTTTATGGCCAATATAATGTACTGAGACAGCCTTCATACGTGGTCAGTAGAACATTAATTGCTTTCAGCGGTGCTTGGTGTGAAGACTCAGTCATCAGAGCGTTCTGCTTCATCCAAAGGAAGCTTTTCTTTATGTCCAGACAACTGATCTGCAGTGCAAAAAAGCTCAGTGCAGCTGTTTCACACTGATAACTTTGCTTACACAACTGACTTTTTATCTCTGCATTGTAGCTTTGATGAAATGGCCAAGTATGACATTCCAGCCTCAGTAGACTTTATTTTGAAGAAGACCGGCCAGGAACAAGTATTTTACATTGGCCATTCACAGGGCACCACCATGGGTATGTAAAGAATATATTTGTTAGAATATACATATATATATATATATATAAAAGAATATATCGTGTTTGAAATGATACCAAGTTCCACATATGTGGTTTAATGGTGAAAAATTGAAATCTGGTGCTTCTGGTTTTTAGCGACTTCCTGGAATATTCATCAACATTAAAACCAAAATACTTAACCTTTCTGTGTTTACTTAAAGTGGGAAGCTGTTGAAATGATAAATTGTAGTTGCAGGTAGCCACTAGTGCAGTTTCTATTGGAATAAATTAATGGACTGTGCATAATAAAATTAGAATTATCAGACATGTAGATTAAAGACTCCTATTTCCAGAATATTTTGCTGTATGTAAGGCCTGCCTCAGGTGTTTTTAGACCTGTGGCTGGAAAGAGCTGGAAGAGTGTTGGTTAGTTAGCAAAAACTTGTTTTTCAGAAAAAGAAAAACCCAAATCCTTCTGATTTGCCTCATTTAATTTGTGTTCCATAGTAGCTAGATTAATTTAAAATATCTAAACTGATCCTAGAGACAACAGTCAAACTATTAATCTAAAACCACTTGTGCATACTCAACATATACTTGTGTCAGTGGGATTTGTTAATTATTCTTATATTATTTACAGCTTTCGTTGCTTTTTCGACTTTGCCACAGCTGGCTAAGAAAATCAAAATGTTCTTTGCCTTGGCACCAGTAGCTACAGTCAAGTTTGCCACTAGCCCTCTTGTAAAATTGGGAGTGTTTCCTGACCTGCTACTCAAGGTTTGTATTTGAGTGTAAATGTTTTAAGCCAAATGAGGTGTTCCCCTTTCTAGTTTAAAATAGCATAGCAAAGGATGTTAATAGCTGTGATTAGATTAACATGTTTGACAAGAATGCTGGGCCAGTTTTTCCAGAATAATGCTACAGAAGTAAGCAGTGGCTTTTCTGGCTTTACTGCTATTTAATGAGACAATTTGCATCAGTTCAAAGTAATATTTTACAATTACAACTTAATAGATGGAATAAAATTATGTTTTTCCATTTACATGTTTCTAGAACTTACGCTACAGAAATAACATGATTAATTCAATAGTTGGTCTGTTTTAGAAGACTCCTATGATAGCTTTATATAGAATACTTTTGAATTATCATGAACTTTAACAGATTTGTTTCACAATTAATCTTTTAGTGTTAGAAGAGGATCCTCCAGAGGAGGGTGATTAAGAGCAGCAGCTTTATTTAGATGCTGTGAATCATCCTCTGGAGGAGTTTACCTTTCACCACTAACATCAGAGGGAATGTAGGCAGACGGGCAGGCTGCAGTAAGTGCCTGAAGTCAGACATTGTGAATACCCTGCTATGTGTCATTTTTAACCATCACTTTTCTTTCCACCATCCATGGAGATTCCCACACAGAGCTGTTTGTTCTGTGGGATAAACCCTTCTCTACCTTACCTTGTACAGATTTAATACGTGTCTCTTTGCATTATTAGTTCCCTGCTCCAAAGGCAGTTAACCTAAAAGTGGTGCTAACAATTGTGATCTCCCATTCTTTGTGTAATGAACTTTGTCTAATGAGAATAGTAGCTGATCAGTGCCCTGTGCAGATGTTCATGTTGTGCTGAGGAACTTGATTCTCATGGTGACTTGCAAAAAAACTGGAGAGCAGAAGTACATGACAGTGACAAACCCACAGGTCAGGCATATCTCTGAAGAGCTGTGTCACTTTTAAGGAAGTTCTCAGTGGGCTATTTTCAAACCCTTGGACATTCTAAAAATACCCATCAAGAGGAAGTGGCCATCACAGCTCATGCAACTTGTTTTTCTTACATGGTGTGAAGAGAGGAAGTTATAGGTACAAGGCCATTTCACGTTAGCAAATGCAGCTTAAAATACTTAAGCCTTAAACAATTCTGATGACAGGAAGCTGCGTAGTAGTCCTTTTAAAATACTGTATTTAAAACTGATTAGAATTTGAGGTTAGGCTTGGGATTCTTTAATGATGGTCCCGGTTCCCGTGTGACTTTTGTGGGACTAATGGACTGCATCATTTGTAGCAAAAGCACTAACCGTGACTTTCCCATTGGACTGTACGCAAGGTTGATAAGGAGATAAATCATTTTTGTACGACACACCCATCCCATCACCAGTGCAAATGGAAACAATCACCTCAAGAATGTTGCAGTATAAAAACTAAAACCAGGTCATTCTATGCAACTACATATTTGTGCTATGTGTTTGTTATTTTGTAGGACATGTTTGGAAAGAAACAATTCCTCCCTCAGAATTATTTGCTGAAGTGGCTGGCTACCCACGTTTGCACCCACAGAATACTTGACGACCTTTGCGGCAACATATTCTTTCTTCTGTGTGGTTTTAATGAGAGAAACTTGAATATGGTATGTTTTGGTGACTCTTAATAGCTGAGTTATTTTGAACTCTTACCACAGTATTGACTGTTTGTGGCTGTACTGATTGTCCTTTACATGTAATTAGAAAAAAAAATAATGCTGCCTTCATCATACTGAGTTTGGATTAATATATTTCTGTGGTATAGATGTAGTTGCCCAGCTTGGATGGATAGAATTAACCTTTTAAAATGTTATTGGAAAGCTAAAATGCATTATTTTAGATCTGTTGGGGGAGCGTGTAAGAGGAGTGAATTAATATGATGGTGCAAGTATTTAATTCCTTTTGCAATGAAGCGAAGAATAAAGATACAACCATTTTCAAGAGACCTGTTGAAATTTTCTGGTCTCTTGGTGGACGTGTGCAATTATTTTCTCCGGGACCAGTTTCTGACCTTGCTGATGGTTTCATCTGTGGTTCTAATTCCAAAGGACTTGTTTTTTTATCTAAAAGCTAGTTAACAGCAACTGGCATGAGACCACCTTTTTTTCATAATGCTTCTTAAAGTGTTTCTAACTCTCTGAAATCAGTAGAAGCTGCTATCAGTTTACCCACAGGTGGATGAAGACTGAGGATTTTTTGTTGGAGTGAGATAGAATTAGCATTTTTTTTTCACCATTCTGTGTGCAAAAATGTTAACTTTCTGTATTTTATATGAAGGTGAAAGTGCAGTTTTCTGTTTTCTTGCACAGCACATACAGTTTTCATGATTTTAATGGGGGATAATAATTTTTTTTTTTCTGCCAGGATTTAAGTTTCCCCTGGGTATTTTGTACTTCTAAACTCAAAGTGTATAAAGTTCTGAAACACTTTGGACTGACAGCTACTAGTTTAGGTGTAAAGTAATGCAACATTTCTCTGGAATTCCATCTAAATATTGGTTAATGTGCTCCCAATTCTTACAATACCAGCACTTTTAAAAAGATATTCTGAATATATAAAAAAATGTTTAAAGGATATCACTATCAGGTTTAAAGTTCATCTTTAAATTTCTGCAGTTAATTGTAAGTAATCCCAAAAACATTTCAGCCTTTCACTTCATTTGTATATATGGCTCCAGTTACCTTTTGTTTATAACAGTTTTAAGAGGAATGGAAAATTTTCTGTTAGTTGTTCAAGAAGCAGTAGTGGTTGCCCTGTTGCACTGTGAGGAGTAAACCATATTAATTATCTTGTTGCAGAGCCGAGTGGATGTGTATTCAACACACTGCCCTGCGGGGACATCTGTACAAAACATGATCCACTGGAGCCAGGTAGAGTTTACAGAATCTAAAATGTCCATGAGTCTAGCTTGTTTGGAGAATATTGATGTCTGTGATATTTAAATGGAATAAAATGCCAAAATATGTATGAAGCATAGCCCAAGTGAAATTCTGGAACTGCCAATTTTCAGAATGGCAACTGTTCACTGCAGCTGCTTTGATGATACTGACTTACGGTGGCTTACCCCTCTCCCCTATTTCTTTGAAGACAGGGTAACGGTAAGTACTTCAGGCCAACAAACAATACAACAGAATACCTTAACTCAGAAATGCTGTAACAAGTATTTGCTCCCCTTTCAGCAAACCCTGTTTTGATTACAAGTTATATTTTTTAGCTAGTGAAAAGCAGCAGGCTTTCTGTTCTGTTCTGTTTGGCGTCATTTTCTAGTTTATTAGTGAATTTTGAATTTCACCTCAGGGCACTGTTTCGTGCCTGTAATGCTATTGTGCCTGAAGCTTGCTCAGCAGGCTGCCAAAGATGAGAAGACATTTGCCATGGAAGCAGTGGTCGGTGCTACTTGTGATCTTATAACTGGTCATCTATTCAGAAGCAATGTGATCTGCGGTACATAGCTCTTCAAGCGGTGGCTTGGAAAGAAATTAATGAAGACTTTTTTTTTCCAGATCCCTGTTATATAGACTTCTGTTTCTGAAAAATAATAGGTGGTAAATCATAGAGAGTAGACTTTCTAGGAAAGCTCCATGCTGTATTCATATTCACGGACACTTAGACAGCAAGGTGAAGATTTCAGAAGTAAGCACAGAGCTGCCACATCCTGGCTTTCGATACACTGAACTGTTTTCCTTAATCTTCCCTACCATTGCTATGAAAGAGTGTGAAGTCTTAAGGGGCAAAGTCCAATGGTACTGAATGTTAATGTTTCCCACTCCTGTTACACTGGGCAAAGTAGTGACACTTGCCCTTGTTAATTCTTGGCATTTCACTGTTTCTTGTGTCAGTTGCCTTTGCCGGTTCTCCAGATGACCTATACTTTTTTTTTTTTACTCCTGCAATAGAAGTGTTGCAGTTCTTCTTTGTATGTGTGAATATTTGTGTATTTCTAGGCTGTGAAGACTGGGGAGCTCAAAGCTTATGACTGGGGAAGCAAGGCTGCAAATATGGCTCACTACAACCAGGTATACATCTTTTATGGATATGTTATAATTCTTGAGTGTCACAAAAAAAAGCCCTTGGGCACTTCTCTGGGTACTGTGTTTATGCTGCATGCTAAAGAGCCACTAGTGTTGCCCAGTAACCAGACTGCCTTCTCAAAAAAAAAAAAAGGCAGCACAGGACTATAGAGCTCTGAGATATCCTAAGTCGGGACAGAGCCCACTCTCGGACACGAAGTTGTGATGGCACACTGTTTCTCGAGGGTGGTCCTGCCTGCCTACATCATGAGATCACACTGCACTTCTCACAATAAGGCACAGACTGTTGATTCATGTGTATTGCTTATCTTCTGACTGTTTAAACTTCACGGGTGTTTGTTTCTAAATTGCTGTGTGCAATACTAAAAATATTTTGCTTCTTGTCACTTGTGACTGGGAAAGATTGCAGTATCATACTTTCAGAGTAGCAATCACTTCTGCTATTTGATTAGGGTTTAGAAATAACTTGAATGGGATGCATTCTTTGAGACTTCTGCTACCCTGCTGTCTTGTAAACTCCTCAAACCACATCTTTACTGCTTTGCGTGCTATAGTATTGCATGACTTTTGGAGTTACATTTTCTGTTGAGGCAGGACTCCACCTCTAGCTGCCCAAGAGAGGAAGAGAAAATGAGAATCGGACACATTCTTCTTGCCTTTGCTAGTGTGTTACACTGCAGTGTAGTATCACACTGAAGACTTGTTCTTTCTAATGCTTTTGTTTTCCCTTTCCCTCTCCTCAGTCTACTCCGCCTTTCTACAAAATAAAAGAGATGACTGTACCAACCGCGGTGTGGACTGGTGGACAGGACTGGCTGGCAGACCCAAAGGATATTGCTATGCTGCTCACTCAGATCACAAACTTGGTTTACCACAAAAACATTCCAGAATGGGAACATTTGGATTTCATCTGGGGCCTTGATGCGCCTTACCGCATGTATAATGAAATAATTAACATGATTAGGAAGTATGTCTAAACTGGCTTAGTATTTCAGAGTATTAGTTCACCAGTATTAGTCTCCATCTTTTTTGGAGTATGTGCTTTTCTGGCAACAATGTTACCTTGCTTATTTATGATGCATTTTTAAAATGCCAGCAATGACTACTGAAGTGGATTCATATTTGGTTTGTTTTTCTTAGTATTATTTCTCTCCTCTGCAGAAATCCTCATTGTATCCTGCTGATTTTGCACACAGTAGCATGATACTCAAAAAACCAGCAGTGTGACTCTGCACAAACGGAGTATGTCATGTGCATATAAATTTAGTGACATGTCTGAAAGACAAGTTAGTCCATTCAGCACCTCAGGTGCTTGACAATTAAAACAGTAAGTGTTTCACTGTGCATAAAACACTGCCATTTCTCAGTACGTTGCCATTTCTGAATACCTTTCAGAAGTACTCCTTGTACTGCAGTGACCCATTTGGTGCTGGTACTTTAAAAAGCACTTAGTGGCTTTTTGCTGCGTTCTTATTTTAGCTGTCACATACAAGCCAGCTACACCAGATGACTTTCTTTTTCAATATTGCCCAGAAGAACTATCACGAAGCCAGAGAAGATCACCACTGGCAGTTGAGAACTTCTGTTTTGGGACTGATTCATTGCTTCATTTCTATTGATTTAATGGTGTCCCTGAAGCCTTTCATGTTTCACATACCAGCTATGGATAAGGGTTGTTATTTGTCCTTGCACGTTCCTGGAACAAGAGAAACAGTTAAAAGAAATACCACTTTCAGTTAGCTTTGTCAATAGGTTATGGCTTTCAAGGAGAATGGTGTAACGGACTCGTGTTTTTGCTATTTTTTTTTTTTTTTTTTTTTTTTGCACTGACCACTAGAAAACAAGCTGCCCCATTATACTACTGGTGAGGGAAGAGCCAAAGCATTACTTCTATAGCTCAAGTCACTTAATCTGTGTGGGCTTTCCCCCTTAATCATCTGCTGCTTTGAAGATCTGTTTGTTTAGCTGCTTATATGGTGCTTGCCACTATTGTGTTCGGGATCCATACAGCACCTTGGTGAAGCCTGCCAGTATTAACAGCAGTTCCCATTTGTCTCAGTTTCCACTTCAAAATGGGGCTAAGCCCCCATTTAATGGAGGAGAGGATTCACATCTGCTTCAGGGGTCTGACTTTGGAGCTGTAATTGCCTGTGGTATAGGTGCCTTGCTCTTTCCATTGACTATGCCGAGGACGTTGGCTCCTCTGAATTGCACAGAAGTTCCATGCCAGCTGTAGATGTATGAACCATCTCCAGAGTCAGCTGCCTCTGTCCAAGTGATGAATTCTGTGCCATGGTTGCATTCAACACAGATTTCTGTCAGTAATCCCAGTAGGATAAAAAGCCTTTTCTACATGGCATAGAAAATAGTGCATTTTAAACTGAGGTGAACGTTTTTGTGTTTAAAAAAAAAATCAAATGCAAAACGATGCATAAGCCATAAATTGGAGTTTGTTTGGTGTTTTTTTTATTCCTAATTCAGACTCAGGGAATCCTCAGGCTTTGTTTAAGGAAAAAGTGGTTCATGATATTTCAGTTATGATTCCTAGCAGGACCTCTAAGTTTGCTTTATATTTGTAGCAGCCATATTTGCTTCACCTTGCTGTGCTGAAAGGAAGTTTCTGTAGGAATCTGAAGTCGCTAGTTTAGCAGTTGTCAGGGTATGTGATACAGCAAGAGCCATGTGCATCATGTCTGTTAAGCTTGAGATATTTCAATAAACATGAGACCTGCTTGGAGTTTGGAGCAATGCGTTGTGTTTCACTTCTTGTTTTATGAATGCATGTGAATCTTTGGGACAGAATCCATAAAGCCAAGGCTGTTTTTCACAATTATTCATCTGCAGAACAAGCACAATAAAAAAGTAAAACAGCCAAATAAGCTTCTGTTTTACTTTTGTCCTGAAAGAGGCTTTTCCTAAGCCTAAAAGGTCATTCATGTTGTCTTGGGGGACTTTTCTGAGACTCTTAAGTAAGGTACCAATTGTAAATAACTGCTCGCGAGACTGAGTCATTTTCTAAGCCTTCAGGTGAGGCTCCTTTCAAACCACTGCCATGGTGGAAAGCTTCTTGTATCACGTTCTTAAACCTTGGATAATTGGATTGCTTAACAGACTGCCTGGTAATCTCATAAATAGCGTTTAATCACGTAGTAAGGCAGGGAACTAATAATTGCTGTGGTACATTTAAACGTGATTCTGACCTTTGGCATCTTCAATAATAAATATGCTCAGGCTGTACCTTTCTGTACATTCTGAATACAGTAGATGTGCAGGGTGTAATAAATCCTATGTGTTGCCAGCTTTGTCAGCTGATGAACCCCCAGCGTGCCTGGAAATAAAGCCAGAACAGTAGAAGCTTTAAACAAAAGCCATTATGGAGCTTCTCTGCTTCACTGGAGCAGGGATGGCTATGGGAATTGTGAGCTGCTGTTCCCTCTCTGGCTTGCTAAAGTTATAAGCACTGTGTGACACAAACTTGGAGAGGTGGCGGTGGAAAGAAATGTGCAAAATAAGACACCCTGAACACAGAGGAGAAGATCAGTAAGCTTGGTCTAATAAGAACGCGCAGTGATGAATGGTGTATTTTTCAAAGCAGATCTTACATAGTGCCTGTTCTATAGACATCTTGGTGTTATAGGTGTATATATATACGATGTTGAAAGTTGGCTGAATGTCAGCTTTGGGTAATACAAAAATGTACTAGCACAACAGAGGGCATCAGACACCTTCTGCTGCCGTAGTCTCAGCTTTTAGTGACATGACCAAACTATGCTAGAAAGCCAGAAGAAAGTAGTCCCTGTTCAGCTGTTGGATTGCCAGACTCACAGACCTGTGTGCATCTGAAGTGAATGCACAAGCCAGGGCTTTGACTTAGAAATGTACAGCACAATTGGGTATATGAGGGCTTATGCAGATGTAAGGGCACGTGTTTTTTTCCACATGTTGTGCTTGGACCTAGAAAATTGTTTTTTTATAGTCATCTGCAAGTGTATTCACACTGTTCGTGTCATGCAGAAGGCGTCAGGGAGGTAGAGTGCGTGTACGTTAGTGGCACGTACTGAATGATGCACTAGCTCAATGCAGAGCATTTTTACACTATTTAGTGATTCTGTAGCTAGCGATAAACACTGCCAAAGGTTTACACATCAACTCAAACAACATAGAAGCACCTCAGCAGAGGAAGTGGTGGTAAAACATTGCTCCTACGCCCTTGGGACCCGTAAGAGAAACAGTTTTGGCAGGTTGGGAACAAAATAAGCCAGTTTTCTATCAATTACTCTTTATGGTGAATGTGCCGTACAAAAAAAGTAAACATTAATACCAGGAAAAGTCACAAATTACTCTAATCTAGAAGATACAAGAGAGAAACCTTGATGGAGGAACAGGTTTTCTGATATATGATAAAACATGGATCTTTGTGGAAGATTTTCCTATAATGAAAGCATTTATAATGTCTTCGCCCTCTCAATGCTGCAGCATTGCCTGTCGTGAGAGTGCTAATAATGGCATCTCTTCTCTCGTTGCCTATTTTCGAATAACTTTATATGAATAAAACCCTTCTGACATTGCTACCCTGCAGTCAGATTTCATTGAAATCATCAATGAAATAAAAAATTAAGAATGCTGGACGGACAGTAGCCACACCTGTAACACACCTGTAATGATTGCCTAAGTCTTATTTTCTGAGGATACTGAGCTGAAAAGTATCTGTATTGTATTCTGACTCCTCCAGAAATTATGAATATGTGTACTTGTAGAAGATGCAAATCAGTTTCTCACTACAGAATTATGAATTGTGAATGAAAGAATTTTAGGATCTTTTACTGATGGTTGCTATTTTGAAAACTGAACCTGGTAAGGTAAAGCTTGAGAATTAACAATTTACTTCACTGGCAGCTTTCCATCCATAGGCATTGTTAGGAATTCATTAAAAACCCTTCAATTAAGCTTTCTTTCTGTGTTGGCTGGAGAGGTTTTTCAGTGAAGCTTGGTTGGGCAGGTGGAGCGTTGGTATGAAAATACTTTGATGAAGAAATATGTTAGTTCTGTTAAGAAAAGTATTTTGTGTTTAGGCTAAGGTTTTTCATCAAAACGGAAGAGGAATGTGTTCTTCATCTTCATGTACCCAGCATAGCCATGGGTGCAAGGGTTCAGGCTGCTTACCTGGGACGTGAGGAGCAGAGGCTCATGTCCCTCCTTTGGATTCAGATCCTGGATCTCAGCATGCCTAAACCTAAGGAGACGCTAGGTTGAAAAGACGTAAATACGCAAACCTCCCTCTTTCCCCCCAGCCTGTAGGTGTAACAGGTCCTGCTGCAAAGCTGTGTGTATTTTGTTACCCCTGAAAATTTTAACAACGGCTAAGGAATAATTCCCGAGAACTGTCAGGTTGACAGGGAGCAGCCTCTCCGGGGCCGTGCCGCGGGCGCGGTGCCTGCGCTGGGGGGCGCCGTTGCCCGCGGAGCGGGGCTGTCGCCCGGCGCGGGGGGGCGTAAAGACCCGCAGCCGCGCAGAGCTGCTGTGGGCACCGCTGGCCACGGTGTCCCCTTGCACCCGGGCTCTTGGAGAGAGGTGAGTTAGGATGCGAGCACCTCAGATGTACTGTGCTTTTCCCCAGCACGGTAACGATTTCTTTTAAAACGGGAGAAGGGGCTGTCTCTGCTTCCTTTGCTCTGGTTACTGTCCTGCTTCCCTGCTGCCGCCCTCAACGAGTTACAGACCCTCTTCCCCGGCACCTTTTTTCTGGTAGAAGGCTCAGCATGCACTGGGACGTTGCCTTATCTCTGGTCCAACAGTAATCCTACCATACAGCGGGGGAGAAGAGGAGGAGGTAAAAAGAACTTTTGCCTCTGCTGCTGTGACATTAGTTTTAAGTGTGTTGATCCTGGTTTTCCCTCCTGCTACTTTTTCCTCATTTTCCTACTCGCTTTGTGTTTTGCTGTTTACCTTATAGCTTGTACCTAACTGCGCAGCCGGGGGTAGGTGCTTGCGTCTTGTGCTCATGTGGAATCTATTTAAGACCCTTTGCGGGGCCTCATTCCAAACTATGTGCCCTTCAACCTAAACTCTGTAGCAGGAGTCTTGATTTTTTTTTGAGAACCATTTAGAGTCTTGTAACACATGGGAAAGTTTGGCAGCATCGCCAGTTGAGCGAAAAAGGCTGGGGTTGTATTGCTGAATTAAGCACAGAAAGGATTTGCGTGTACTTTGTCTTTTCTTCACGTTGTACCTTGCGCTGACAAAGAAACTGGAGTGTGGAAAGACGTGATAAGTGCTTTGCGGTGGCAGAGCCAAACAGCTCGGACTCAGTTTCTGGAGAATAAGGGTTTGTCCTCTCTGGTGCATGAAGATTGGTTTTGCAGAGCCTGCCTCGGTAGCCAGCCAGGGTAGCCCAGCCCGCAGAGCCCAGCAGATGGGGTGCCAGCCCTGCAGTGTGCCCAGCCCAGCTCCGGGCTGCAACAGGAGGCTCCCAGGTAAGTGGTGCTTACCTTGTGCCTTGCTTTGGCTTTATGTTGCGGGATATACTAGTAATAAGACTGCAAAATTCCATTATTTTTCCTTAAGGGATTTAAGCATATTTCTCTATGATCTAATCTGCAGGCAAAATGCCCATTCTTTAAATTTTAGCTTATAGGCAGCAGTGGTTCTAAAGCTTCTTGAGACTTCACGTGGTTATTAGGAATTAGTTGGAGGAGTGTCTTTAGGGCAGCTGAGTAATTTCTGTCAATCTCCCTTCAGGCAGATTTGGAATACATTCTAGAATAAATTCGGTCCCTGCATAATTCTATATAAAATAGAGATTCACATATCCCACCTGGGAGGCTTAATTTCTGACTGTAACTACATAAATCAACAGAAAGCATCTCTCACAAGAATATTTTCTGACCCAGACGGTGATTGAGTTACAAATGCATTTTTCATGTCCTTATTGTGAAATAGAGGTCAGGATAAAATACAATCAGAAGATTGAAATGCAGCTCTTGGCTATAGATCCTCATTCATTAAATTAGCATCTCTCACTGGGTTTTAGTTTCTCTACGTTTGACATTCTGAATTAACTGAGTTCAACAGAACAGTCTCACAACAGCAGAAAAACTGAATCTATTTCTAAAATGTATACACAACAGGTAGAGTCTTTGAAGGCTGTATCATACCTGTGTCCAACAAATAACTTCAGATTGCCTGAATGACAGCACAGATAATGTTACTGTTTCAGTGAACTCCTTGAAGTCTAAGAAGAGCAAAATCTGCACTTCCTTAAGAGCAGAATCTCTTGAAGAGAAGATAGTTGAGATTGAAAGCAAACGTATTAGAAGTCCATGCATAGTTCAGAATAATTAATCATTCTTAGTTATTGAGAAGCAAGGAAATTCTGTCTTCCATTTCCCCCCATCATATTTCTTTTCTGAATAGCAAAGAACTAAAATCGTCTGAACAAGCTAATAAAGTCATCCAGGAAGTTGAGCTCATTTCCAATATTAGAATAAGTGCTGTACCTACAAAAGAGGTGAGTTCATAGGAAGCTGATGGCAAGCTCTGTTTCCCTAAATGTTCAAAGCTTTGTTTGTCTCTTTCTAAAAGCACAAAAGAAGTGATGTCTTAGGGGTTAAATCAAAACCTCCATCATTTACCCCTAAAATACAGTTAGCAAAATAGAAATGTTGGGAGTCAAGCCTGCTAGCTTCTGTCTGCTGTGTGCTTGCCTATGGTCAAAGGAGATACTTTAAAGGACCTAGGTCTAACCAGCAGATCTTTAATTACATAAGTCAGTTCGATACTTGAATAAAGAATGATTTCCACGTCATACTGCTCAACGAGCTGTTGAGATGTGGAGTGAATACTGTAATAATGTCACTAAGTATCTGTTTGGAAGCATAATGAGATTTTGCCTTGTATTCATCCCAGCAACTGGGGGATATTTTGTTCTTCAAAAGTTGTTGGCTCAATTTTGCATCTAGTCAAGTCAGGTGGATCTTGCCATGTCAAGAAGATACAGGAGCATAAAGGAGAACGTGACCTCAAAAGTAGATGGAGATAAGTCACAGCCACCACATTCAGACTGGAAGTACAGTGTAGGTCTCCTTAAGGTTTTGATTTAGCCTGTTGTATACCCAAGGCACCATTACGAAAAAGTGTGTTAGCACACATCCATTGCCCACCAAACATCCACAGGTCAGAACTGGAGTTTAGGTACATATACATCTTTGGTAGCAGTCACATAAAAAAAATCAATGGTAGGTTGTATTTCCTTACCTATAAAGGCAAGAGGTTAACAAATGATGACACAATTTAAAATTAGAAAGAGACAGCAGTTCTTCAAGTGTGTGCAAGTTTTTCAAGTGGAGTGGAAAATGTTCCTACCCTCTTTCTCTGAATTCCAGTGTTAGAGTTTGCATTTCTGCTTATTTTTCCTATCGTGCAAGTCTCTTGTAGAGCACCAGTGATTACCCTGGCCAGCTAATTCTGTTCTGAGATTTAATGCATTATACCGCTTCTGTATAACAGGAAAGGCAACTTCCTCTTTAAAGCTACGTATTACTAAGTAAGGATTTCTGATGGGCGGAGCTTTCCCTCGAGCAGGCTAGATAAAGGCTTGCAGGATTTACAGACCTCTCAGACTGCAATCAGCATGAACTGCAGCCTGCCAGACAGCGTGCTGCTCAGCTACGCGATGGATGGACTGCGGGACAGATTGTGCCTCCAGTCTCTTTGGGACTTTATCACAGCAAAGGAGCCATTGATCAAGTCACCCTTTTTTCCAGTGCTGTTTTCTTTTACAGCATACATGGCTTTCTGTCTTCCATATATTGCACTGGACTTTTTAAGCACTAGACTAACAAACCTGAGAAAATACAAAATCCAGCCGCAGAACTATCCGACTCTTGGAATGATGGTGCCTTGCATTATTCAAAGTGCGTATCACCATGTTGTTTTTATTTTCCCGGTGACATTTCTCCACTGGTACTGGAGACCAATGAATCTACCAGTGATAGCTCCAGAGCTGCCTAAAGTCCTGCTGGAAGTAGTAGTTTGCCTGCTTCTGTTTGATTTCGAGTACTTCCTGTGGCATTTGCTTCATCACAAGGTGCCTTGGCTCTACAAGACCTTCCACAAGGTGCATCACAAGCATGTGTCAACATTTGCTCTTACTACACAGTATTCCGGTGTGTGGGAATTGCTCTCACTGGGATTTTTTGCTGCTATCAACCCAGTGCTCCTCGGATGCCATCCTTTGACAGAAATGATTTTCTTCCTTGTAAACATTTGGTTGTCAGTGGAGGACCATTCAGGATACGACCTTCCATGGTCAACTCACAGACTTGTGCCTTTTGGTTTGTATGGAGGAGCACCACATCATGATCTCCATCATCTGAAATTCAAATCAAACTATGCTCCTTACTTCACCCACTGGGACAAACTCTTCGGGACATTCACAGAGTCGCATTCTAACTAAGGATATTTACCTGTGGATGAACTCTTATTTTTTTATAGACTATACTGGGACATTACTTTTTCAAATACATTCAGAAGATTGTATATTTGAAGCTGCCTATGAAAGCAATAGCTATTTATAACAAATCCTCTTAATATATGTGTATTTGTATGTATTGTTGAAACTGCCTATGTTAAATGACTGCAAATGGGAGGGTAAATATCTGTTGCTTAAATTTGTTTGAGTCAAAGGTGTAAGGGAAGCATTAAGAGACATTATCTCTTCTTTCCTTCTTTCCAGCTTTCATAAAGCATGTATTGTATTACTGTATGATGTTTTATACATACGCCAGAACAATTATCTTACTGTTGTAGGATGATTTATGATGTAAACAGAAAAGGTACACATCATGGATTTTGTGGAGTTTAATCTGACAGAGCATACTATTGCACAGTGATGTTAAATATTGCTGCCAAACAAAGCTAGTTGGCTAACTGTGCAATAATCTTGATATTTATGTTTTAAAGCTTGATGTACTATCTGTTTTTAATAGAAAATAAATATGGTCATTCTTTTAAAATTATATTCTGTTTCATTTTATTCACTTTTCTGTTCATATTAGGAACAGGTATGATTCCTTTTGCATAGGTGTCATTTGAGTTTCAGAGTTTCAGACTTTTCTTATTAAAATATTGTTATGTTATTTCAAAAGTGAACTATTTACTTTTTCTCCAGAATAACTATTTTAAAGTAGTTTTCCATTTTGTAGAAACCGAATATTGAAGAACGCAGTTTGAAAAGCCACAGTGAAATTTTATTATTAGCTTTGTGAGAAGCTTCAATAATTTTCACTAAATTTATGACGTGAGAGCAGAACATTAAGCAGCCTCTTAATAAAAGGGAGCATTTGTCCTTCACAACCACATCTATTAGTTGTTACTTGCGTGCAAAAAACCTGGCAAGGAATGTAAACAGTGTTTCTACAAAAGAGATGATTCTTTCAAGCAGATTTCAGAGGAATAGAATCATACCTTTGAGGATCCTAAACCATAGAAGAAGCCAGCTCCATGTTGCTGGAAGAACAGTTATATGTAAAACATTGCCATGAAGTCTCACAGAAGCCACATTGAAAAAAATAAGCATGAAGGAGGTCTTCCATGTCTCATTCAGCAGAGATCCGTATGGACTTCTCGTGTCCATTACATAACATTTTAATGCTTACAGTCTTCTAGCCTGCATTAGTAATGAACTTCTCAAGATAGTGATGGGAACAGAGAAAGTGCAAATAACGTAGAGAGTGTGTGTAATGAACGCTTGTGCATCATCATGCAAAAATGTCTTTGTCATTATGTTATGTCTAGAGGGTTGTGTGACCTTACAGAGGCTGTTTGTCCAGGAGAAGAGAGAGCCCTTAGTATTTCCAACAATATGAACTTATAACGGGAACAGCACTTTTGGACACTGCATCTTTTCGATAACAGGGAATAATTTTCGTAAACATCTTCCTGAACAGTATGAAATGCTGCAATCTTAATACTTGCTTTCTGGATACCACAGAAGGGCAACCCTTCTTTTCAGTGGTAAGAACATGACACATCCTGAGAGCAAAAACTGAGGCTTAAAAGAATACAAAACTGGAATTTTTGCCATGGATCTATTTGGATGAAAACACAATTCCCAATCTTTCTGATGATTATAATCTTAAGTATTTTGGGGTGTGCTGCAAAGAGAAGGAAGTATTCTTTTTTTTTCTGGCAAATGCAGAAGGCAAAATACAGACTCTGATTTCTTTGAGCTGCTTAGCCATTTTGAGCTATCACAAAGTTTCCCTCTCAGTTCTAGAAATCCCACTTAATTCAGCTTGGCAAATACTGAGCATCTGATGGGGATGCTCTGTGGTTTCAATGAGTTATACCTTAAACTTTAACTGTATGTTGTAACTATACACTGTAGCAGTCTGTTTCAAGTACTACTGGCTCTCTAAGTAAGCAAGGTTAAGGCTAACTGGTACTTGGACATGTTGCTATAGGAAGCCTACGAGCAAATCCCACAAGAAAGGTTGTAGCTGAACCCACAGGGGCTATTCTGCTTTTTTGTGTGAAGCTTAAGAGTTGATGTAACAAATACTTTACTACTGAAGAAAGTGTCATAGAACGGTTTGGGTTGGAAGGGACCTTTAACGGTCATCTAGTCCAACCCCCCTGCAATGAGCAGGGACATCTCCCACTAGATCAGGTTGCTCAGAGCCCCATCCAACCTGACCTTGAATTTTTCCAGGGACGGGGCATCTACCACCTCTCTGGGCAACCTGTGCCAGAGTCCTAGTCAGCTGCAGGCAAAACTATGCTTGCTCTTGTCGAGTCAAGTGAGATTGATAGTCTCATTTGGCATTGACGGTGTGGCGTAACAGGGGTGAGGATGATCCAAGTGCTGACGTAAGGAGGCGATGTACTGCATGATGATCCTGCCTGCTCCTCTCCTTCACATCCTCGGCGTTTGCATGACTTCAGACGCACACCAAAAATGCATTTCCTCCAATATGGAACTTCCCCCAGGTTATATTTGTACTGAACCTCTTGCCAATCAGACCTGTAATCTCAGTTTAAAGGCTCATTATTGCATGAACATGGAATGCTATAAATAAATAAATAAATAAACTAGTTGTCAAATGAAAATTTGACTACTGCATGTCCAGAATGGCTTATTAAATTCCATGCTAGAAATATCTGTATTTCATTATCATGACATAGCCCTAGCATCCCTTGTCCCTGTTTCTCCAATGCTTTGAAGGTAATTTAGGATCTAAACCATGAAACCACTGGTGTATTTTGTGTACTTTGAAGCACATTCTGTAACAGTGTCCTATAATGTAACTTTAGGTGTATGTATGAGAAAAACTCACAAGAAGACGACCCAGACAAACGTGTAACTTCAGGTCTTTGCAATTAGATGAAAAGCAAAATATAGACCAAAAAAAAAAAAAAGACAAAAACATATACTGAAGATAAAGCAAATAAGAGTTGGTTTCGTTCCTGTTTTCATTGAAAGTTCAGTGTATACTGTACCATTGAGTGTGAAAGCACAGTGAGTTCTGTGCATTGATGGTGCTGAGATTTTAAAACAGGATTTTACAGATGTTACTTAATATATTTGCATTTCCTCATGCTTTTTACCACAAGTCTTTACCAGACAAAGAGGATGGCAAGACACTCTATTATAAGGGTCTATGTCAGAAAACCAAAACCAACTTTCTCTGTTCTGTTCCTAAGTTCTCCTGGCTTCCTTCCTCATTATGTTGTGACATGATGTGCTACACAGACTTCCCATCTAATCTGCCAAAAACTAATCTGTTGTCATTTGTGCGTAGAGTGTGTTTGAGATGAGTTTGCACAGACCCCTGAAGCTCTTAAATGAGATTTTTGATGCTGCTATTGTCCACTTCATATTTTTAAAAATTCTAATTTAACAAAGGTCAAAGAAGTAAGATTTTCTGCATTTCTCTTTGTAACTGTATCTTAGTCCTTAGACACATGGTTAAATATTGAACTCTGTCTGATCTTACAAATTGCAGGAGTTTCCCAATTCTTGCTGGCAATTTACCACTATACTTCTCTTGAAATGTGGGCTAGATTTTTCAAATGATACCCAGTTTGGCAATTTTGAGTACATAACAGTATACAGCACTGCAAAGGGACGTTTTTTTGCTAGTGGGTGTGTTTTCAGTGCTGCTGGAAAGTGTGCTCCTCAGGTGCTTCAGAGAGAGCAAATGAAGTTTAGAGACACACTGCGTCAATATTCACTTCTGGAAGGCTTTGTCCTTATTCGTGTTGATCAAATGCAAGTACTTTACAGGGGAAAACCAACACCGTCTACAGCTTTTTTGTGATTTGAAGATTTTTTATGATTTGAAAAATAACCTATGTCATTAATGGATTTAGTGATTCAGTTAATATCATGTGTTATCTGGATTAAATGAAAAACTAGTATCTCTTTGGACTATCAGACTATGCTATCTCTAAATAAGTTTTGAAGCAATTCGTAATGACAGAACACTTAATTGTCATCCATTGCCCCTCAGTGTTATTGGAAGGAGTGAATAACTCTTTGATGTGGCTTCAGCTTAGTGGACTCAAGCAGTTACTTCTGCAGTTTTACTTATTCTTGCTTTCATGTACAAGTATTAAGCTTCCACTATTACCTGCCTACACCCTTTTGAACCAGTTACAGTTCTGTATCTGAAAAAAATCTGTCATCTTGGACTCTCTCAATATACAAAACTAGTGTGGATTTATTCCCAGATTACCTTGGTTGAAAGATTAATCAGTACGAATTTACTATCCCATTTACATGTAACCTGCGTCTAAGACCCTGGCTTTGTGTGCTGGCCTTGGCTGATGTGTATATTTAGGCTGGTCCTGCATTGCTCAGTCCAATCCAACCTGAAAGGTCTTTGTATAGCACAGTCTGCAGTTGTGTTTGCAGTATGTTTTTCTCATAAAAACAACTGCCAGACAATTGTTTTCCAAAACTTCAATGTGTTTCTAATTTATGGAAATCTGAAGCTGCTTAGGACACAGAAAAAAACCCCACACTCCCCAAAACCAACCAACACAAGCATTCCAGACTTTAAAGGGAACAGAATTAATGCAGAGGGCCCTTTAGCTGTGGAAAACAATGCTGAGTTTTTTTAATTCTTTCTTTACAGTAGTTCTTCTTTTTAAAAAGAAGATTTGTGAAGTTTACTAATCACCTTGTCCCCCAAACTGCAAAGGTTGCCATGATCAAGGCTGTAGGTGTGGACAGAGGGAGGAGCGAAAAGAGAAAGGTGAAGGAACTTCCTGTGTCTGCAGGCACTTCCATCCCTGTCCCACGGTGCAGCACACACCACTCATCAGGTACGGATGGAGCGCTGCTCTGATATATCCTCCCCACTGTGGGGAGATGATTTCAGCCCTCGGGTTCTTACTGCTGGATTGGTACAGACTCTGCACCGGCACACAGCTTTTCCTTTCTGTTATCCAGTTCTGGAAATTCCCACGGCAGCAAAACACAGCAACCTGCAAGAGGGAACTCCGCCTTCGGTCAGCATAAATGCAAACATACTTTCATGTCATCAGGCATAAGATTAATTTTAAAAAAAATAATCTGCAGGCACATGGACTGGAGTGTCTCTTCCATGCTCAGTTTTGTTATAACGGGTGTTACGTGTGGGAAACCAAAAAGCTAATAAACCAAGCTGGATGGTTAGTAGGCCAGGCAGGCAGAAACATGACTGCTCTGGTTTCAGTCTATTGAGAGAAACTTCAGTACTACAGAGAAGTGATTTGGAGGGATGCGTTACCTATACTTCCAGGGAGAGTTTAGGTGGCAGGTACCTTCATTTGTCCTCAGAACTAAGCAGCAAACGATTCAGGGGATTAAGTAGCCCAAAATCTAGGTTAATCTATAGAAAATCTGTTTTTAAGGTGACCAAGATTTACTCTCTTTATCAAAAGGATATGAAAAAGCACTGCTAGAAATCATGTGGATGTAAGGTTGTTTACACACCTCTTCAAACACTCACAGAAGCTGTGGAAGGTTACACCCCTAAGAAACAACACACGGGTATTTACAAAGCCCTTTTAAGTGTTTTATTTACAAAACTTCTGGAGCTAGTCTAAATAGCTGACACAACAGAATTTGTCAAGCTATCCAGAAAAATGAACGTAGGAAATATATATATATATATGTATACACACACACATATATATACCTAAGCTAAGGGCTGGAATAATTTAATACTGTGTGAGCCCTCTGACTCTTGCAGCTTACAAAACCTGTAAGCTGGTCAGGTGAGTTTACGGCAAGAGCAAATGCCTGTCAGCTGCCTTATCTCTCTCTCTCTCTCTCTCTCTTTTTTTTTTTTTTTAAATCCTAGCGATCTTCTCCCCTGTATTCTCTTTTCCTGATAACCCCAAAATACTTCCCTTGAGCAGCTGCTGATGGCCTCCTCCCCTCCTCCTCCTCCCTTAAAAGAGCTGGTGGAGTACTGCCAGCTGCTTTGCCAGGCTCGGGCAACCTGATGAGCGCTCCCTTGTGCTTCCATCTGTTGAGAACCCATCCTGCTGCAAACGGAGGCTTATCCCTCACAACCTGTCCTGGAAAACTCCGTCTGAGAAGGCAAGCGTTTTAACTCTCCTGCTCGGCTCCATGCAGGGTGGCTTGCACATCAGGTGCTTTCTCTCTAGGGCTTTGCCCCTGTGGGGGAGTCTCTCGTTACCTCCCCACCTGCCTCTTGTTACCCTCCCACCTGCCTCTCTGGAGACCATCCTGCCCAGCTCATCCCAGCCCAAAGGAGGGGCAGAGAGGGCTTTCCTCTCCTGAATCCTGCTTCAGGGAGGTGTTGGTCTGGCTCGCTATGCTTGCTGAAGGGACCTTAACTCACGCTGGGCTTCTCTGCTGTGTGGTAAGTGTGTTTGTGGGTGGTGGGGAAGCTTAAATGTTCCAGTGTGTGGTTTCTTCTATGGTTGAACAGCAAGTGCTGGGTCCTGAGGGGAGGCTGGCGGGTGCGTGAGGGGCCTGGGCTCGCCCTGTGAGGGGCCTGGGCTCGCCCTGTGAGGGGCCTGGGCTCGCCCTGTGAGGGGCCTGGGCTCGCCCTGTGAGGGGCCTGGGCTCGCCCTGTGAGGGGCCTGGGCTCGCCCTGTGAGGGGCCTGGGCTCGCCCTGTGAGGGGCCTGGGCTACCACAGAGCTGCAGGATGTGGCCTTTGAGGACCTCACAGGTTCTCCAGCGTGACCATGCCCAAAACAAAGCTGGAGCCTTAAGAAAGTGAGTAGTAACGGCTTAGTAGCTGTTACTAACGTGGTGAGGTTAGTTTCCTCACACTAACGTGGTGAGGAAAGCAAAAGGATATTTAATTACTCGCTCTGTGGGGTTGATTATTTCCAGCTAGTGCCTTTCCTCTGTTTCCACAGCCATGGCTCATCCTGGACGCTGCAGGGTCTGGTGCTTGTGCCTCGCCTGTGGGGAATTGCTTTTCCGGTTTATGACGCCTCCATTTTGTATTGTGTAGTGTGCACGCTTCCCAAGCCAGAAAGCTGAAGCGAAGTCACTGGCTGGCAGTCAGTGAGTGTGCGTAGCAACGCACGCTCTTTTGCAAGTACCATGTCTGATAGCTTACTATTTTATCTGCTTTCTAGCAAATCCCGACATTGCATTTATAACCAAAACCCCCCTCCCACCACTGGCCCTGAACCTACTGTTCTGGGTCCTTTTCTTTCTGAAAATTAATTGCATAGTTTGGCCCGTATGCTATATGTGTTTTTTGATATTTTTTTTTCTCCTTTCCTTTTGTGACTCAGACTTGTATCTTGAGTAATTGAATAATTTTTTAGAAGAAGGAATTTAATTTCCCTCCACACTTGGCACAGCTAGCAGAACAGCACTGGTTTTCTGTGAAAGCTATGGACAAATGACAAAAGAGCAGACCATGTTATATGTGGAAAGGCACATGCACTCAGCCTTATCAGCATAACAAGCTGCTTCTCTGTTTTATTTCTTTTGCCTATTCAGTTTACTGTTTCCCTGCTCTCTTCTCAGAGCTTTTAATCATAGGGTAATGGGATAAATTAGCACTCATGTACTAGCACCAGTACCGTTTCTGGATGGTAACCATCCTGATAGAGCCTAATAATTTGCAGTTAGCACTATTTCAAATATATAATATAAATATATATAATATTGTATATAATATCCATGATACATAATATATATTTATAATAATAGAAATAGTTCAAATTTATAATATAATTTTGAAACCCTGGCCAAACTCCAGGTTCCAGGTGCTCTACGAACAGAGGAAAAAGCTGTCTCTTAGGAGGCTAGAGGCATAGTACGGACCTTCTGCATTCAGAAATGACTTATAGCACCTGTTTCTTGCTGCCAAACTTTCTTCTGAGGCCTATGCATTCCCTGAGGATGAATTATGTTTCTAATTATTACAGTTGCAGAAAAGCCAAATGAAGAATAAAATCCATCAATATACACGTTCTTCATCTGCTCTGAGCTAATGTATTTTTCCCACTAGGTCTGAGAGTAAGAAATAAGAACTAAATTTATAACCACAGGAGGTTTTTAACTCAGAAAAATATGATGGTAGCAGTGGAATGTACATATTCACTCTTTTCCTTCCAAGCATTTTAGCAGAAAAGTTCAACTGTATGCTTTACCCTGCTATGCCAAACAGCTTTCTTGGTACCTACACCTTCCTGTTGGCTGCAGTGCAATTGTGAAGTAAGAGTGAAGAAATCTATAATGTGTATTTTGTGAAAGCTGTATTCACTTCTTTGTTAGAAGAATTTAATCACAACTTTCTCAATAGAAACACCTAAATTTAACTTGGCAGTATTTGGTCCTTTCAGATACCTGAAAACCTGAAGGGTGTGTGTTACCTACAAAGCAGTAACATGCCAACAAAAAAAGTAGTGGAGCTTTATTATTTCCCAGTGCTGTTATTACAAATCTTTATTATTTAATGTAAATGTAACACCTACTAAACTTCTAGCTGATTGTGGCAAAGAGAGGGATTTAGAAGCTCGTTTTTCTTGTTGCAGTACATGTGATCAAATGTGTAAAATCCAGTGTTGTGTAAGGGTTTTCTAATAATTATGCTGTTACAGCTGTGCACTTGCTCTACTTCTGCCTTTTAATGTAAAAATTCCTGACAGCAGCATAGAAAAAACTTAACATAGGATCCAAAGCAAGGCTTGGACTCAAGTCACACAAAGGTAACTGGTGTTTAGCCTTACTACCTTTGCCAGTGGCTTTCAGGGAAGAGCTGCATTTTCATTCTGTTTGGTAGGAATTCCAGGATGAGATTATTAGAAATGGATGTGTGGCACTTCTGGTGATTGTCCAGCAATATGTGATGTAGCTCGTGATAGTGCATATATAGCTGTTATATATAAAAATAATTTCAATATATATATAAACAAAGCCCCATTGCTTGTTTTGTTTCAGTATTTATATATATATACACACACATATACCACAGCTTATATACCACGGGTTTTTATATAAGAAAGCTGTAGATGACAACAAACCAGAGTTGTGGCTGGTGGTTTGATAGAGGCAAACCTCTCCACAGGGCACCATGAGGGAGCACTGATGGGGGGATGTGGGCATGCATGCTCAATCTCAGGAGCAACCTAAGGGTTTTTCCCCAAGTCAAGAGATGCTGACAGAGAACAAGGCAGCTGATACTTGTGTGGTGGGTGATAGTGTCATTTTTTCCTGCATTTCAGAAAGAAACAACCATTACGCAATTGCAGCGTTTGTTACTGTCTTCCAGTAATTTGTGGACTTGTTACTCAACTCAGCAGAACTGGAAAAAGCAGGAGAGGTCCAAAAGATAATGCTCTCACGTTTTATGAAAATCACTAACTGGGCAGAGGCGAGAGATATTTACACCATTTCATTTGCCCGTTTACAAAGGGGCAAGGAGGAACCAACCCGGGGTTCGCTCTGTGTCACTCTGCTGGCCCCTGCGCAAATATGCAGCTCTGATTAATGGCAGTCTGTACTGTCTGTTCCTTAGCTAAAGGCCAAAGGAGACAGAGGAGTGACGTTGTGGTGTGGGTGGGTAGTGAGCTTTGGGGACATGGGAGAGGACTGAGGATTTTGTAGAGCAGTATAGAAAACCTGGAGGTAGCTGGAGATACTGCTGCATCGGGGGGACATGGCAGAGGTTCTGTGGTTTTTGTGGTCATAGTGTGTAATGCATAAAGACAATAATTCACAGGAAACAAGGATTTACAACTCACAAGCAGTTTCTTTGATTTGAACTATGCCCCTCTTTTTTTATGTTGAGAATGGTGAAGAGAAATGTGTCAAAACCAGGGAGCCGACTCATGACACACTGAACAGCTCTGTAGAAAAGACCTAATGATGAGCTCAGCAGTGTCACTCTTCTTCAGAAGAAGGTGAACTCCAGAGCTGTGACCCCCTACTTGCAAAAAGGGAGAGCAGCTCTTGCAAGAGATGCTGGTCGGGGCTGTTGGAGAAGAAGTGATGGCAGACTGACCACATGGAAAAGCAAGTGGTGGGAAGAATGGAGTGAATTCTAGAAGGTAGCTTGTATGGCAGACATTCTATGCATACTAAACACCTATTTGTACTTATTTCTGGAAGTCTGTGTGATGTGTTATAGTACCAGGAGTCTTTTATGCCAGCAATCTTCTTATTTTAGCTTTCATTGCAAAGAGAGGACTGGCAGTTGGTAAAACTATGCTGCTGTGTTACTTATTCTGGCTCTCACTGCATGTTAACCTATTTGAATTAGCGAACTGAAATAGTGCAATGAATTATAGACACAGTGCCCTTGAATGATTTAATGTATTTGCTGCTGGTCTTCAAAAAGGCTGATGTATTTACGGTATGAATATGCTGCCTAAAAAGAAGCTCAACCAGTGAGGCTAAATAACAAATACAGGGCTGATTTAAGAAAAGAGGAGAGAAAAAAAAGAAGAAATTTAAAAAAAGAAAAAAAGGAAAAGAAAAAGAGAAAGAGAAATAACATGCCTAGGGATGCTCAACTTCCGAAACCACACTGAGGGTGGAACAAGACAGAAACGTGACCAGGAAGATCAGTGGAAGTTTGAGTGGCTAAAAACACTGGGAGAGTTGCAGTTTACATGATGTTCACTGAGAAAGGTAATTTCAACCTTGACTAAATAATCTTTGTCTTAAAACCAAGTTTGGAAGGACTCCTGTGAACTTCAGAGCCCACATTATTTTAAGACTGATAATTGTAGCCAATGAAGTTTTGCTATAGAATGGCAGCAGTTCTAAGTGAAGACACAGAAATATTGTGGTTTAGTTGCATGAATATGCAATTTTCTGTATTTTTAATCATCACTGACCACGAAAAAAATGTTTGGAGTATCATTATTGTAAACTTTTTCTAGGTCAATCACATCTCTCTTAATTTATCTAGTTTAGATGAGTTTAAGACCCAAGAGTGCATGATAGTAATGTAAACCATTAAAAATTCTGGGAGCAGAGGTTAATCATCAAATGAGGTAGCCTTTTGGAGAAGAAAGGTACTCCACATTAAGTAGAGATGGAATTGCTATGAAGAATTTTCCCTGAAATTGCAAATTGCTTTTATTTGTCTCTAAAACTGTAAGGTCTTTGAAAATTGAGTCGATGAGTCAGGAACTATGTGTAGGTTCAGTTCATCTGGCTTTTTCTTCCCCTGTGTGACTGTCCTGTAGATCCAAACAGATCAGTCTGTCCCAAACTGTGTACCTTGGCCACCAGCCTCTTTGTGGCAATCCATACTGTCCACTCCCTTCCACACATGATTTTACAAATATCTGTGAATCCTGTACCCTAGCAAAACCAGCCCAGCTTCATCCAACTCAGCTGTCCCCCCCAGTTCTGCATTCCTATTTCCAGAAAGCTTCCTTCCATAGGGTAGTTCCAGCTCTTTCCCCATACTCACTTTCTCCTGCTCTTACATGGCTTAGTGCATCCCTGCACATCACAGAGAGAACAAGCCCTGGAACGTATCTGAAAATGAAAACACTCCAGTGCTTTTTTTTTTTTTGACTCTCTTCCTTTTTTTTCTTAATTTAGTTTCTCTTTACCATTCTGCTGCCAGCTTGAGTGACAGCTGGCTAAAACATCGTGTTACCAGTTCCAGAAACGCTTCCTCTTTTGGAGAATCGTTGAAAAGAACTGCGTTTACTTTGTTTGAGCAATACTCTGAGAGCATTCCCCGTCACCTGCAGGTATCGCATTGATCAGAGTTGTGTCATCCCAGCTGGTGTAAGTTGTTTTGCATCTGGAATGGAAAGAATGGGGAAAAAAAAAAACAACCTGAGCGGGCCCTAATCCTTCCTCCCACGTACAAGCTCAGTTTAGGCTTGCAGCATGTCAAGATGAAGATTAAAGCTCCCCTCTGAAAAAAAGGAAGTGCTGATGAAGACTTTAGCAATGTTTCCTATGAGCTGCAACTAACATCTGAATCTGGAAGGAGGGGGGAAAAAAGCTTACTCAAAAGTACAAGGATCTGAAATGTTTTCTGGGGTTTTCTCAACTTTGTGGTACAAAAGGGGAATAACAGTCTATAAGGACAGGAAGAGAGGAATTTTTCTTGTGGTAAAGGGGGAGTTTCCTGTCCATGTGAAATCCTGTGTTAGACCTCAAGCAGCACTGTGAAGGTAGAACAAAATCTGTGGAAATTAGTAGTCTAAACACTGGCTAAGGTTAACTATCTTCGTCTTTGCAGCAAGGAGAATTGCTCTGTGTTGAATAACAATATTTTTGTACTTGTAGTTCTCATTCATTCTCTCTTTCTCTTGGGTGTGTCTTTTTTCCCCTCACCTTTTTTTTTTTTTGTGGCCATACTACTCTGTAATGGTAGTTTCGTCTCCAAAAGTTTTCTGCCTCTTGATCAACTTTTTTACTGTACCTCCTTTTAAGGGAACGAAAATTGAGAGATTGTCAACAGTCAGAAGTGATGCTAGTTCACAGTTCTTCTAATCACGTGCTGAGGACAATATAATAATGTGTGTCAAAGCTTTTCATATATCAGGATTTTGGGAGTCTTATTTTTATCCGCTGTCAGCCTTGTTTTAAGAAAAAAAAGTCTCACTCATGAGAATGTTTTGGAACATTTTTCTGGAAATTGGGATAATGGAAAGGTTTTCATGGAGATCTGCACAACTGAAGAAAATTACAAACTGTACTGAGGCTGTTGGGTGGCTGGACTTCATTTGATTGATGTTTATTCCTGATCCCTTAGGAAGTAATGAGGAACACAGATGCTAAATCTTAGTTGCATATGTTCTGCATAGATCTAGACTGCTATCGTGTACAAGTATTTTCCTTTAAAAGAAGCAGGTTGGCCACCGGTGGAATGGAAAGGGTAGACTCAACTTTGAAGAGTGTTGTGCAATGCTGATGTTGAAGACTCTGTGATTTTTCTAGGGTTGTGTAGGAAAACTAACCAGTCTGGATAAAAGATTGAGAAGAAAGAAACTCACAAGTGGTCAGCTTCTAGTGGTGGACCTGCTTTCTGTCTGGACAGTGAAGCTGCAGCTTGAGCACAAAATGGGCCTAGCATCCAGTTTGATCTCTTTTTCTAAGGGTTGCACAAAGAAAGAGCCTGTCTCCCTGCTCTTTTCCCAGTCATGAGAGCTGAGGACTAAGAGAATAAAGCTGGCTGATACTGGGACGTATCAGCTTAATGACATGCAAATATTCTGCAATAAACTAGAATTAGATAAATTGCATTTATCTAATGTAATAATTTAGATAAATTACATTTATCTAAAACTTGATCTGAAGTGAAAACAGACTTAACATTATGACCTCCTTGAGATGCAAATCTCTGGCACTTCATTTCAAAAGTACTTGCTAAAAATATCTTATTGCTTTTTGGGTGGGTTTTTTTTCTCTCTTCTTTTCATCTTATCCCATCCTGTACTGTTTTCCTGTACCATCTCGACATTGCTCACAACAACCAGTTCTACAGACTCTTATTCCTTTGTCCTCAAACTGTTCTCCTCCTTAATGTCTGCTGTTTCTAATCTAAACTCCCATGTCCTCTCAGAACCCACAGTGCAGTGTAGCCATAACTCATGGCGGCTCTGCAGGAGACAGCTTGATAGCAGCAGAGTTGCTTATAAGGGGGACACGTTCAAGACTGGAATGAAGTGCAGTGCTCTGGTGTCTCCACCTGCCTCCGCAGGGGCAGAGCCTCGGTCTCCCTCCTCTGGGGACTACACGGGAAGGGGCACACAGATGTGCAGAGCTCTCGAGAAACAGCTGTGTGCGTCACAGAAAAAACAGAGCTTTCTGTGACTTTAATTGCCTCACTTGGAAAAGCAGTCATTTGGAATCAAACCAAGTGGGGTATTTTTCTTTCCATTTTTAGAAGGGAAGCTATATTATCTATTTCTCAGTATTTTTAAGTTTTGTGTTAATCCAAAATTATTAGTTTAATTTGGAAACAAAACTAAAAGGATTTAATTTTGAAAAATGGAAATTAATCATATAGATGTGTTACTTCAAAAAATTGATTTTTAACCCCAGGAATAATAATATAAATTTCCTAGTTGTTTTTAGTGATTCAAATATGCATCTCTTCAGTAATAACAGTTTAGTTTTATTCTGAAAAAAAAATCACCTAGTTGCTGTGTAAGCATTTGATGCATGACATCATCTCTGGAGGATATGTTCTTGTGTTTCAACTCTGATATCAGAAGATAGTACATTTTTCTTTCTTTATATTGCCTTACCCTGGCTTATCTTTTTAGTGTTGTATAGCAACCAGGAAGGCACACCAGACATCTATTTTCTGCATATTATTATGAATATTTTATCTAATAACCTAATTAATGAAAAGCTCTTGCTAGTTGGGCTACTGACAGTGTGTATTGTGGTTTACTGAATATTTTAATCCTGTAATTTATTTGGATGGATGATTTGATGTCACCAGGGAATGAAAAATGCAGTCTGTTGTGAGGGTACTGTGCACAATTTCTATGTTGAATTTGCATCAACGAGATGCAGAAAATAATGATATTCCTACCACTGGGCTCTCATTTTACTTGGGACTTATTTTGGGTTTGGAGATTATCTGGAAGCAAAGCCTGTAAATGCAGCTTCTGTTTTCTAACAGCGAGAGTAGAAACCTGCATCCCGACACTCCTAAAAGCAATTGACCGTTCGGCACTTTGCATCTGAATCATCCCTGGTGTATTTTTTTTACATATGCTCTGAAGGTTTTTATACCCTAATTGCTGTGGGTTTTCTTATACCCAATAATTATTTTGTCACATACAAAGCGATTTCATTCCTGCTTGCTTAATCTGTTCTGATTACGTGTCTTCTAACTTGACAGGAGTCATAACCATAGGTGCTAGATCCCATAGAAAATATCACATATAATTCAGAATTGAAACTAAATGTTAGCTCTTCACTGAAGAGGTCACTAAAGCTTGTACGAGTTTGGTCTAAAAAAGTCTTTTGTTGAATTCTATTCTTTTCTGAAGGCCAGTGTAATCTCTATGTATCGCACGAATGAGGGTGAGATTGAGCAAAGAAACTCCCAGTATCATGCTGGGCAAAGCTGGCTTAAGCAGATGTAGAGCCTCAGCCTGTTGGAAATGGGCTGAAGGG
This sequence comes from Chroicocephalus ridibundus, assembly GCF_963924245.1. Lineage (NCBI taxonomy): Eukaryota > Metazoa > Chordata > Aves > Charadriiformes > Laridae > Chroicocephalus > Chroicocephalus ridibundus. Next base: position 19,673,226 of record NC_086289.1, read on the forward strand.
GAGGGTGGCCTGTATTCCAAAGACCTTAAAAGTTACATAGAGTTCAGCTGCTTGTGACACCACTTTCTGCAAAAAGTGTGGTCAGAATCAGAGCTGAGACTCCTAACAATGCTCCACAACTTTTAAAGATCTTTTGAATGTGAGACTGAAGAAAGACTCTGTCTCCTGGCATCATTGTCTTTTATTTTCTTTACAAACAAAAGCCCCACAGAATAAAGAAGAAGGAAAAAAAAGCTTCTGTGAAGGAAGATTTAGTAGCTTTAAGTCCTACTGTTTTCCTTAGGGAGAAGGGAGACAAAATCATGATAGAGTATTTTGATGGGGAAACCAGCTGAGCCATGGGGGATGTGGAACCAAAGGAAACCACAAACAGGGAGTGGAACTGAGCATGGTGTGGAAGGAAAGCAGGTTGGAATAGCAGGGATATAGGTTGTGATTTATGAATGAGGAGGAAGATGGCTTAAGGTGAGCTGCTGAATCACCAGTGAGGGTGGGGAAGAGGCTTGTAACAGTTGGTTACAATTACTGCTAAATTGCCTAAGGTAACACTCATTTCCCTTCTTGTGGGTGTCCATGACACAACAAGAAGTTATCTACAACGGTGAGTAATTTTTGAGCGCACATAGAAGCATTTTCTCCCTTAGAGGTTAGAGATGTGTTTCCTATCAACTCAGTTTAATTAGAAATGTTCCTCTCATATATTAAAAACTTAGAAGGGGATACTAAATATTTGTCAAAGAAAATAGATCAGCACCGTCATCTCACTTTTAAGGTCCTTGTCACTATAAAACTCTGACTTCATACTTCTTGGAGAAAACTGTTGATACTTTTAAATCTTCATGTTCTGGGAAATAAGGCTTTTTATGGCTCCTCACTAATGTATTATTACATAAATCATTATAAGACAACGGAAGATCTTTGATGGTACCTAGCATGGGGCCCAGGTCTGCCAGGTAACTTTCCAAAGGAACAGCAGAAGATTCACATAAGGTTCCCAGCATACTTTGCTTTTCCAGACAAGCTTAGAGATATTGACAAGGAAAAACAACATATTACTGATAAGGAGTATGAGATGACTCATTGCCCAAACATCAGTTAATACTGCCTAATAACAGCATAGCAGCAGGACCAGGAAATTAACTGACTTTGTTGGATCAATCTGTTCACAACATTCCTGCTGATACTCAAACAGTGACGTAAGATATAAATTCCCAGACTTTTCTGGGGGAAAAAATCCTACTGCTCCTACTCCCTGATCAGATCACTTGTGTCCTCACCCAAAGTCCAACTCTCAACCCACTGTCTGCATACATTGACTTTTAAAATTTATTTTCTTTTGTTTTTCAACAAATAGAACAGCAAATCCTAAGTGAATCAGTACATACCTGTGAAAGTGGATTTGGACAACCGTATTCTTTATGGGCTTCTGAAAATCTAGGTCAGAGTGTATTCAAATTTAGACTGATGTAATCATTTCTAGTGGCAGAAAGTCTAATAGAGCAAAGCTGTTTGTACTTGAATGTCAACTCAAATGCTTCCCATACCGAGGGTTTTGATGTCCTCCCCACCCCCAGTTCCTTCACGGGCAGTGCTGATATTGAAGAAGTCTGGGACACAATGTCTTCATTGTGCAAATGACTCTTGGCTCTTTGTCCTTTTATTCTTGCACACAGATGAAGAGGCTGCTTAGCTTTCCAGCAGATAGTGAACTGCATCTGGCTGAAGATGCAGAGAAGGCAGAAGGGTGGAGGAACAAATGTGTGTATATGATGGAGGTTTCCCCAGTCCCTTTGATTATGGCAGTATAGACTTTCACATGGTGTGTTGTCTGGTTTAAGCCACCTTCTCTTTCTGTTACTACAAGCATATGACTTCAGCTCAGGCCTTGAAACCCATGAGCTGTTGGCACAGAGACAGGAGCTCCCTGAGGTCTATGGGGGCTGTTTGAAGCTAGCCCTGCTGTGAGCAGGAGGTTGGACTAGGTGATCTCTGGAAGTCCCTGCCAGCCTCCAAAACTACAAGCCAAAATTGAAGCAGACAGCTTAGTGCTGGTCTGTGCCAGGCACTGAAGTTCCTTGGGGGAGACAGGCAGCTTCTGAATTTTCTCCGGTTCTCCGTTGTCCCCCAGTATTTCTCACCCTTACCAGTGCTCAGCCTTCACAGCTGGAAGAAGAGCAATGAACCCCAGCAGGACCACTACCCCCCCTGCCCAAGTGCAGAGATTTCTACATTACTTTCTGCTGGAAGGTAGATGAACTTTTTTTTTTTTTTCAACTATGACAGTGTTGTTCAGAGTTACAAAACTGGCTGGCAATGCTCCCTGAGAGGAATCCTGACCCCTTTCTCCCCACTCCTGTAGCAATGTGATGCAGCGGCACCACTCTTCCTCCTTTTTGGTGATGTAGCTCTGCCAGCTGCCTTCCCCTAGTGTCTGCAGCAGGATCCCTGCACCCTGTGAACTTGTTTGCAGCCTGTCAGCAGAGCATGCATAAGGCAGGGAGCCCAGTCATCTCAATAGGAGATCACTTACTGGGGAACTTTCCCTCCTTCACTGCAAGTGCTGGAGCTCATGACACCCGCTCAGCCAGGAGGAGCCCTACTAGCGTCAGTGCAGGGGTCTGCTCCAAGTCCCCATCTGCCTGGGAGCTTTGTCACAGCTTTGACTGCTCCTGTGTGGTGGGTGGGAGCGGGGCTCAGTGCTGGGGACACTGGGAATGGCCTCTTCAGGGAAACCAGGTTGGAAGGAGAGCAGTTAGCAATTGTATGTGAAATCTGCACTGTGCTGGAGAGAGATTCGGCGCTTGCAGCCTGGGTCAAGAAGCCTGTCTCTACCGGGCATGCTGTTCCTATTTGTTTATTATCATAGTGTCTAGGAACTGCGCTCATGGATGAAGACCTCTGTTGTGACTGGGACTGTGTAAACATATGGTACCTACAACATCCTCCCTTCCCCTTCTCACACCCCCTCGAATACAGTGTACACGTGGAATGTGAAGCATGGGGTAGCAGGAAGGTCCAAGGTGTTGGACGGAGATAGGGAGGCAATTTTATTCAGCACTCTTGTCTGTGTATCCTTGAAAAGAGTTGTGTGTCCTTAGAAAAGGATAGCAAAATGCTTTGGTTTAATGGCAGCTCGTTACAGGCGTGAGTTTTTGCAAGAGATGGCTTCCTGAGACTGACAGTGGTGACAAATAGGCTGGAGCTGGGAGCTGGTCTTTCTGTGTAGGTGGATAGATAGGCAGAAAAGGCCTTGAAAAGGAAGAAAAAGAGCTTCATTTTCCTGTGGTATCGATGGGGGCCAGCAGTGGAAGGGTGTGATGAAGAAAAGATGAGCATGCTGATCTTTGCAGCTCCTTACTAGGTGTATTGGAGCAGGACAAGACTGTGCTTAATAACTCCCAAGAAAAGGATGTCGCAATGAGACATGAGAACATGGATAGGATTTTTGGCCGGCTGGCTGGGGTAGGAAATGTCTTAGACAGAAAGAACGGCTGCAATTTAGCTGTGGGCTGAACCTGAAGGCTCAAAGAGAAGCCAGTCTCCAACTCTTCCCTTGGTTTTGGGTAGACAAAAGGCATAGCTTCAAGTGAGGAGACAGGAGAATAAGAGGAATTAAAAGCTTTATTGAGGATGCAAATATAGTAATATTCTTTTTGCTTTTTTAGGAATACTTTGCAACAGACATCTGAACTTCATTACTCCTTTCACAATAGCCCCCTCATTATTTTTGAGCTTAAACGAGCCATTTGGTGAGCTACTTAGTAAGGGTTTCTTCTCTTTGTTGTCAAAAGCAGAAGTGCATTAATTAATGTACTTGTTCTAGTTAGTTTTACTGAAGCTGCCAGTTTGTAGTGTGGAAGCAAACACTTTCTGTGACATCTAATGTTGGATGACTGATGAGTTGGAGAGTTTACATGGGGTTAATTGGGGAAGTGGTTGCTAGCTCTGAAAAGCACGCAGGGGGAAAAGAGGGGATTGATTTAGATTAAAAGTTAAGCATGCCTGGATAAAAGTAAACAGTTGGATTGCAGCTCTTATTTTACAGAAGTGTTTTTTTTATAGCTCTTTATTGAATAGTCTTGCCCATGGTCTGCATTACAGTTCATTGGCACTCTGGCATGGCACATTCTTAGGGGTTTTTATTAGGAGTTTGTCTTTTAACTCATTTCCCTTTTCCATTATACATTAACTCTATTCTCAGTTTTATGTACATTAGATTGCAGCTTGTCAACAAACTTCTGTTATCTTTCTAAGTTGTCTGGTAAAATTATGAGGCCAGATAACAACACTTGGAGGCAGAGGATAGGAACTGGCTATCAGGGTGTGCCCTGTACATAAAGGAAAAGGAACGAGGGATGGAAGGGAGGTCAGACCTGCTGAAAATAGACTGTGGTTAAAATAGTGACTCATAGGAATATGGAAAATGACAAGGACTTAGTATATAGGTGGATTGAGCAGGCTAATTTTGTTAGAAGTGTTACAGGTTTTTTTTTTCCACTGAGGATAAAGTGAGACGCAGGGGGCAGAGATAAGCAGAGATCATGCAGTGTGAGCCAAGAGTTTAGAGAAAACAGTGGAAGTCATGAGATGGAGAGAGAGAGAGTTCTGAACTACACTGGAGCATCTGGTCCCCAGTAATGAATAAAACCAAAATTAAATGTATTTTTGTGTACCCCCAAAATTCTGTGTTATGTTTGTTTGCAGTGCTGAAATATCACTTGTGAGAGTAAAGAAGATGTGTTTTTTTTTTTTTAGGATTAGTTTTATCACATTTTGTTTCCCTATGTTTGATCTGGACAAATATAATGAGAGTGAAAGTGTTAAAATGTACCTCAGGTTATTTGTAGTTTATCAGATACCAGTCAAGGCTAAGATGAATCAGTGCTGAATGGTGCAATGACCCACTCACTGTCTTCCTAGCGGGGCTCAGTTTCTCTTTAGTAAGGGTTTGTCTTTGTCAGAGGTACTGCTGAGAAGATGATAGCTTGTCACAGATAAACATACTGTTACAGGAAGCTCTCTGTTCTGCAGGAAACTTGGAGGGAAGTCTCTTGCATCAGGCAGACCGTCTGTGCCTCATGTATTGGAATACCCAGCATCATTTCCACCCCCTAAACCAGAGGGTGGAATACATCAATCCTTGGTTTTCATTTAGAGACAATTACTGTGATTTTTATCAAACATTTAAAAATTTTTTCAATGTTTTAGAACTTAAGTGTTATATTTTAAGAAGGTTTGGTTTGATATAAGCATAGGTTTTTTAGCCCCAGAAGGTTTTTCAGTTTTATAATGGATTTGCATGTTTGTTTGTTAGTTTGCCAGATGCATTAGAAACTTCTAAAGTCTAGAAACTTCTGACAGATGGAAATTAACCAGAGGCCGGTGCTGCTGGGATGTTTTCACTGTAGTCCACAAATTCTCCCATACGAGAAAATCCCTTCTGTGCCTCATGAGAGTCTGGCGATTGAAGTATGTGCTGGTGTTGTAGAGGGATCAACTCATGAGCTAGCAGCACATGTGAGTTGTAATGGGATATAGCCAAAAACATCCACTCACCCACAGGTGAGTTGAAATAGGGGTTTTTTTTTTCTCCTCCCCCTCATCTGGCATGCAGATTCCAGGCAGGCAATTAATTCCTTATGGCCCTGAATTCAGCAGCCACAGGAGGTGTCTCCCATCTCTGGATGACATGTGGGGTAGTCCGGTCACAATACAAGGAAGGATGATGACATGAGGGAATAAAATAGGGCAGCGTGTTTCCTCCTTTCCCGTGCTGGAGACCAGAGCTCATCAGGGCAATGGCATGAGCATGCTTTAGGCAGTCCCATGGGCAATTCCCCTTCCCTGCTTTTTTTGAGGGGCTGCTAAGCTGGGAGGGATGGTTCCCCTCCCTGAGGCTGGGGCATCCAGTTTCATTTGACCTTCTGAGTCTGAACCTCATTTCACAGTGGGAAATTTTTTATAGATCACAATTAGACCCGGAGTGTGTAACTTTTTCTTAATGATGATGAAGTAGTCCCATTAAGTGCAAAAAACATAATAAAGGTTGAATTTTGATCAGATTTTTGAGATTTTTGTGCAGAACACTGCACAGAAACACAAAGCTACAAAATTAAAAATATAAATGAGAATCAGCTCACAATGGTAAAGGCTAAAGTATAAAAAAATCAAAGTACATGTTTAGACATATTTAGACATGTTTAACACTGATATCTGAACAATTCACACAAACCAGATTGTACGTAAAGCCATTTGCTATAGAGACTGGCAAATTCCCAAGTACAGACTCTAGCCTTTATCAGCTCAGCAACCACAAGGAACAAAGAAACTCTGTAATACCTGTTTTTATTATAAACTAAATGGGAAAAATTACAGAGCCAAACTATCAGTGTAACTTTTTTTTCAGTTTGACTTTAGGGTGAGCTTGACTATAGAGAAAGTACTCTGTCTGGTTGGTTTCCTCTGATGACAGTGTAGCTTCTTTTACAGTGAAAGAAGAAAATATCTTTTAAAGGAAAATATGAGCGTAAACCCGTGAAACCCAATGTGGGAACTTTGGCAGGTATAGCACATAAAAACTACATCTAAGCCATTTCTTGTCATCTGTTTTCACCCTGACTAGAGTACTTACTGACTGTGCTGCTTTTATGTTACATTTCCTGCTATGGTTTTCAGTGCACAAGCTGTAGGAGTTTTTTTAAACAAAAATTTCCCAGTAGTAAATTGTGGGGGGAAAAAAAATCAATAAATTCTTCTACCCTTGCAGTTAGAGTATGCAGTACAAAACAGCGAGAAATGGCGATTTCATGAGCAGAATTTCACAGCCAGCTCTTGGAGGGTTCCTGGCAGCTCAGGGAACTTGAGATCTCAAGATCAGTGCAGTTTTTCAGAACGTGGGTTTGAATGAATCACCTGCAAAGGACCCGAGCTTTGATCTTGACATATGTGTACTTTAATCCTGATGTGTATGCTGTTAAATTTCCTTTTTGCCTTGCCTTGTCCAAAATTGTCACCCACTTGTCTCAAAATAAAGACTCCACATATGGAAGACAGGAATATATCTTGGAGAAGTCACCAGTACTTGGTATATCTCAATGCCTTTCTGGTCTTAGGCTGCTGGCATGCAGTGGACCATTAGTAAGATGGGTCAAATAGAGCATTGTTCTCTTCTCCAGGCTGAACAACCCCAACTCTCTCAGCCTGTCTTCATGGGAGGGGTGCTCCAGCCCTCTGATTATTTTCGTGGCCCTCCTCTGGACTCCCTCCAACAGGTCCATGTCCTTCTTATGTTGGGGGCCCCAGAGCTGGACACAGTACTCCAGGTAGGGTCCCACCAGAGGAGAGCAGAGGGACAGAATCACCTCCCTTGATCTGCTGGCCACGCTTCTATGGATGCAGCCCAGGGTGCGGTTGGCTTTCTGGGCTGCGAGTGCACATTGCCGGCTTATGTTGAGCTTTTCATCCACCAGTTAATTACCACTGGGTAATTAGTTCTGAGAAAAGTAGCTTGGGAAATGGAAGTGAAGCTTGAGGGGAGAGAATCTGGAAGAATTCCTGTGGGAAACACTGCTTATGGATCTCATGGCTGCAATCCTAATCTATCTCCTGGGGTTTAAAACCTTACATCTTGCAGGAGAACACCACAGGCAGTGTTGCACACAGAAGAAAACGTGAGCAGTGTAATTGTACCAGTTCCCAATCTCCAAGGGGTCTCACCAATTCCAGAGACTTCCCTTGTTTTTCAATCTTTGTTACATATGGCATGTAAAAATGTAACCAAAGCTGCTTTTTCCCCTTTCCATTCTGTTTTTCCTATTTTGACCTGTTGCATATCAGACGATTCTACCTTTTGTGAGCACATTTATTTAGAAAAAGAAATGCACATTTTTCTTTCAGGAATAAATATAGTTCTGTTGATTAATCCTTTTTTCCAAATTAAGCATTCATTTCCAAAATCTACAGGCGTCAAAAAGCAAGACTCACTTGCTATTTGCTGTGATATTTAGCTACTATAGAATCCTAATTCATGATGCAGTAAACAATTCTAGTTTTTTGTCAGATATGTATTTTGTACTTTATTATGTTGTCTTCCTTCAGTGTTGTGTTAGTATTGAAGACATACCATAACGCTCCTTAATGCTAAAATTTTTACAAGCGTGTCTGTCATACACACTCATTTCCTATCTTGAAATTATTGTTTTAGAAAATTTCGCCTTAGTAAAATAAAATAATGCAGAAATAACCCTTTCAGACTAAAGATTTTAGAATTTCCAGAACAGCTTAGCAATAATGTAGTTGCCAAAACCACAATGTCTCGCAAGTAAGGTCACAGCTAAAAAATGCAAACCAAACAAGCACTAGTCCCCAAAGGCTGTTTTCATTTAAGAGAAAATTCTCCTCTCTCTCATATCAGATTTCAGATATGTATAAAATAAAGGATATTGCACCCTGCAACTAAAATAAAGCTCCTGAATGCCCCTTATTTTGGAGAATATCACCTATTCCAGTACCAAAATTACTTCTGTTCCATACAAATCTACTGTTCCTTCACCTTTATTATCGATAATTGCTTATTTGAAGAACTGTGAAACAGGGTTTTACCATGCTCTCACAGGATAGCTCCTAGAGGAATTTACTGCTGTGGAGAACCAACTCTTTTATGATCACGTGTGATTGCATCCGAAGTCTTCCTTTTGAATCACATCCAACTTCTTGGCCATGGAAGACTGAGAATTTTAAATGGAAAAAAAACCCCAGTTTGTCTCAACACGAAGGGATTAATTATTCCTTAGTTCAAGCTCAGTGAGTAGAGATATATCTTGTGAATGCTTTATTTGGTTGACTTCATTCTTTTCCATCTAACAAATCTTCTGGTTTGCATTTCATTTGTTGTTATTATTAACAGCAATATTATTGCAATGCCAGGAAATTGTAGTAACAGAGGAGTTCTGTTTTTATTGTAGCACAGAGTAAAAGGGTCTCTGCCTCACAAAGCCTGCAGTTCAGGTATAAAACCCCCAAAGTGTCCGGACGACCTATGTGCAGAGACAATAAGGCAGTAGTGATCACCAAAAGGGACTGTGGTCATAATATGCCATTTTTTTTCCAAGATTCTGGAAGTATTGCATCAAGGGAAGGTTTTTAAGCAGGTACTTGAAAGAGAATAGTAACTTTCATTTTGCAAATATTAATGGAGAGATCCTCCAAGTTTGAGTGCAAAGTGGCTATAAAGTGTATATAAACACAAAGGCAGAAGTTTAAAAGTGTGATGATTAGGCAACGAGCATCACTGGCAGTGAAAGTTTAAATCTGACCTTGATAGTATATAAGAGATGGCAAATACAAACGGATCGTGTTATGAAAAGTCTTGAAGGCAAAGATCAATGGTCTGTGTGTGATGTACTACAGCAAAGGAAAGATGCAAAGAGGACTGAGAAGCTCAAACAGAGAAAAGAAATTAACTTTGAAATAGCATGTAGGCCACATCTGAAAAGGTCAAGAATATTCTTTTTAAGGAGAAAGACATTACAGTGATGAGACAACTACCTGAGGAGCAAGTCTTAGATATGTAAAATGGATATGTCTTGGTAGTGTTGTATGAAAAGAATTGGCAAGACTTAGATATAGCCTCAATATGAGGACTTAAGGACAAGGCAATGTCAGAAATAGTGTCGTGAAGGTTTTGGTAATGGCAATGCATTTTGTCCATTCTGCCTGAGAAAAAGGATATTTGGAAGGGAATTATGAGCCCTTTTTAGATTCTGCTGGGCTTGAGATGTCATCTTAACATCTATAAGAAGATGCTTGACACGTAGAAGAAAGCTTTTGTTGGGTCAAAACCTAGTGTTCAGTAGTAGATCTGTAGACTAGAGATGGGAGCTGAGTTTGTAAATCTTATGATTTACTAGACATAAGGTATAAATGGGCTCAGGCACTGTTGATACTGGAGAACTGAAGGCATGTTGGAGTCTTTAGAGGAAATATTCAGAAATAATTGGGAGGAAATGGAAGTGACATGACTGCACGAAACAGATCAGGGGACGTTCTCAAAAGGGAATGGTGGGAGCAAGTGAATTAACTGAGGGAGAGATCAAATGAGAAACTCTGGTGGCTCTTCCTTTTGCATGTAAACTAGAGGGCTTTATGTCCTAGGATATTAATTAAACTTTGTATTTGTGAATGAAAGTACACGTAAATAGGATTTGTATGCATCAGTTTACCTGGGTTCAGCAGTTAAAACTTCCCACATGCAATTGTTTTGTATGCAACGTGGACATCTTAAATATGGTTCTGGATCTGAAAAAAAAAAAGACTATCTTGTCTGCTACTTTCACAGCAATCCAGCTGTAAGGGGTTAGTTGCAAAGACTAGTTTTTACACGCATGAGTTCGATTCCCAATACTCCTGTTATAGCCAAGGGGACATGATTCCTACAGAAGATCCTTCAGATCCCCTGCAAGACTCCTGCTCTGAATGAGACACTTGAGTGGAATCTATGAAGGCAACCTTGAGACGTTGCTCATCAGTCTTTACAAGAGGGAATTTTGGAAAATGTTTGTGTACTCAGGAAAAAAATGCACTATGTGATTTAAACTGTATCTGAATATAGAAGCACCAATACATAGATTGCTGAGAAATTTCTTGAAAAATTTGGCTTAGATTCACCATAATGAAAAAAATAGTCTTAAACCAAAAATGAATGTGGAGAATTAAAATTCAAGCTTGCTTTCACTATTGGGTTCAGGAAGGATGGAGGTGATGGATTGAGTCATGAACAATTAATTTTAGGAAAAAGAAGGGAAGGAAGCCAAGCAGACTACAAATTACTTTAACTGTTATAAAAATGAGTAACCTTTGTGACATATATTATATGTTATATTAAATACTATATTATTTATAATAATACTTTAAGTATTGCTTTAGTATATAAATTAATAATTATAGTAATTATATTAATACAAATATAGTTATATTGTAGTAACAGTAATATTTGATATTAATATTGTACCTTATAATATTAAATTAATATTTAAATCTATTTTAATTTAATGGCTAATGTACTGAAACTTAACTTACTGGCAGTTAAACTTAGCTTAGCTAAAACATGGAAGGGATGTTTTACAACTTACGAAAAACATCAGGAGAGATTTATAAAATTGTGGTTGCTGTCCCAGCCATGACAGGTAAATAACCAAAATGTAGAACAAACTCTCTTAAAAAAACGTGAGTCTCAGAAATGAAGTTTCGTTGAGCTTTTTGTTTTTTGTTTTTTGTTTTTTTTTTTCATTAATGACTTGACAGGAAGTTTCCTAGCATGAATGTTCTTTCATTCAGTCATTTTCTTTCAAGTGCAGTACAAAAGCTTGGCTCGCCAAATATAATGGGAAAATGTAATCAGCAACGTGAACCTTGATGAGGAAGTGAAATTATTGTCATCCAAGTTCTGAATAGCATTTCTTTCTCTGCCTTTCCATGAATGGAAGGACACTGTGATTATATCATTTGTCTAAAGTTAACATTGACATCATCATATGAGCTGGCCCCTTTCCTGTCCCATCTCTTGTCTCTCAAAGTTCACCCTTGAAAGTTGGATCTGCTGCCATTACATATGTGTTCCTAGAAGACCCTGCCTGACTGATAGCGGTGTAGCTTTCTCCCCTCAGGTCTGTCTCGCTCACGTGAGAAGGAAGCCTGTACTGCCTCTAAAGATAGGCTTTGAACTTGTACCAATGGGAAAGAAAGGTTCACGTTCAGTTCAACGGCCAGCTGAGATACCTATGTTAGACCTAGGGATAGTGTGCTGTTTGGGATTAGGTTTAGTGTTTGAGGCAGCTGGAGTTGGTGAGGAAGGCTTACTGGTGGAAACTCTAGAAACGAAGGGCTGACTGACTACTTCAGAAAATATTTTATTTAGGTCTGGCAATGACCGAGATTGCTTAATCTCTGGCTATGGAGATGAGTAAATTAGGGTTGCAGTTGGAGAGATGGTTGAAGAAACCCAGGCCCAGAGAGGAAGTTTTACTGCTGGATATTGTCAGGTAGAGCAGGATCCTGAGAACCTGGGAACAAATACCTTATGCTTGATTCTTGGACATGTTGTAATATCTGCAGTATATGTAAAAAGCTGAGTTCAGGGAAAGCATTTGAGAAGCTAGGGCTGGGAGAGCAAAGTTTGTTATTGGATGCTGTATAACACCTGTGAAGATAAAAGGAAAACTGGGATCTCTGAAAGCAAATGGCTTTCACTGCTTTCTCAAACTAACTGCAGCCCCAAAACACGAGGTAGCTTTAGCAGCGTATGGTACCTCAGTTAGCTGCAGAAAACAAAATCTAGAAAGGGGGCCTGCTGACGTCATAATGTCATAATGTTTTTATTCTTGGCTTTGAGAGAAGTACAAGAGGTGTTCTGAACACCCTACTGCCATAAAAGATTTCTACTCTGGGACCTGTGCAAAAGGCTATTCAAATTGTGTGGTTTTATGAAATGAAGAGTAAGCAAAGTTTTATTAATATGTTCATTTGAAAGGAAAGGCAAAGTGTAGTGAGGGCAGCAAGCTTTCCCCCCTCTTGTTTCTGGAGTAGCAATTACTTCAAAATAATTGTCTGTGGAGAGAACAATTTATTAGAAAACAATCTTGTATGGTAAACGGTTCATTAGTTTTGCCATAATGATTTCCTAGCAATGAATTTGTCACCACTATTGCTATCACTATTTTATTAGCAATTGCTTCCTGAAGGCATTGTTTTCATATGCTTAATCTCAATTAAAATATTATTTGTGTGTATTTGCATAGAATTTGTGTGTAATTTTGTAGAATTTCCTCTACCCTTAAACAAGGTTATCTCATGGACATAAGGACTCTGCAGACTCCATCGCTGGCCATCAGAATGGGTGTCAAGGAAAACGAAAAGCATAAGTACCGATAGCACACATTTATTCTTAAATTTTTAGCATGTCCCATTTTTTCCTACTTAGTGACATCAAAAGCTTTTGGCATTGATATTCCATTTAAGGGTCTCACAGTTGCAGAAGACACAGCAGATGTCTGTCTGACTTCCAGGTGACATTCTAGACACGATCACAAAAGCATGCTTTTTGTCAGAGTTTTACTTCCCTATTCTGTTTCTTAAGGAAATTCCAAGGCTGCTGACATGTAGGATATATATGAGACCTATAGTATTGGATCCAGGCTCATAGTCTCAGGTATGTTTTAGTAGCGTCTTCTATTTGCTTTCCTCTTGGCAAAACATTGATGCAGTATGCCACTTTTACTCAGAAATATATACTGTCAGACTATAATGTTATTTGATTAACAAAGTTCCCTACAGTGTTGTTTAATTTTATTTGGCGATGCAAAATCTTGTATTCATTTTCTTGTGGTCCTTGCAGGCCCATTTTGGAAGCTCATTTTCTGTAGGTTGGCTCCCTGGTGATAGTGTTGTTGCAAGAACGATGAGTGTATTCAAGGCTAATATGTGGTTTTTTTAAGTAGAGGATGATTTATGCTATTAATGGTTTCACGCAAGCCAATAACAAGTCTCAGTGGACAGGCTGTTATGTAAATACAGGAAAAGCTAAACTTTACTGCATTTTCCTATAAAGGCAATGTTTACTGACAAACTGGATGCCTTTATTTAAATAATAAAGTATATGGACTGTAAATGAACACAATATTTTTGAGCAAGTCCTGCATGAAACAGCGACTTGTATTGTGACTAAATATTTTAACTTACTAAATACCATATAAGTTCCTGTTTCTGTGACGAAGCTTTCCCCAGAGCACAGCAAGTGCTTGGGGAAGTTGTAGCCGACTCCATGTGTGAACTCCAACTGTGTATTTCAAAGCTGCTTTTTCGGAAATGATGTTCTTTTATTATCCAGTTCAATAACCCATAGTTTCCAACTCATTAGAACAGTTGCTTCATTTCCAGACTTTCTCCTACTCATATGAATGTATGCCCGTGCAGTGTATACAGTAGAGATGACTGGTTTCAAGTTTGAAGTGCTCTTTTGAATGGTTATGCTCTCTCTCAAAGCAAACTACAGGGTAAACTCAGGAGCGAGAAGAGGGAGCCAGGGAGAAATTTTAAAAGAATAATTGGTCTGCATTGCTATCAGCTTGCAGGGGGGCCTGAGATTTGCCAGGTGTTCATCACAGTGTGCTGAAAAATCCATGGTGCCATTTATCAAGCAAGTTGAGCGCAAGAATAAAGTGGGTTTTTTTCTATAGTGATACCCATTGATATGATGAGAAAGGTGGTGCAGGTGCTCTCCTGATGTGTCAGCCAGTTCCACTCTGACAGCAGTGGACATCTCCTGGTGCAGGGACAGCAGGGACAACTGAAATGTTAGTGTTCTTTTGTGAGAAACAGCAAAATAAGTGGGACCAAATCACAGAAAATATTTGCAGAGTGGTCAGTCCAGTATAAACAACATTTGGGGAGAGCTGTAAGTCAGTGCTGAACTAAATTTCATTTGAGAAGTGAAGACTGAAATCAGAGAAATCTGTGTGCATTTGCTTCATTTGTAGCTTTCAAAGATTCATGGTGCACTCAGCTATTTCTTCTTGGTAACAGTATTAAATGTTATCAAGTCTGAGCTGAGACAGAGCAATTTGGCCAGTAAGTCTTGAGATTTAGAAAGTGAGAATAATTTTGTTTCAGTTTTCACTGTACAAAACCAACTCCCATTGTTCTTAAGATTAAGTAATTCTGATAATAAAAAAAAAATAATAATAAAGAAGTTTCCCTGGCATATGTTTATCTCTGACAGATTCTCTGTATTACTCACATATTGTAACACGTATATTTATTTTCTTCACCAAATATAACTAAGCTAATACTTCTTGGGAAAATTAGTCTTTCGCTAAGAAGACTTTTGTCTTCTTACGGGAAGAAGCTAGGCTTGAAAGGTTGTTTTCCAGAACCAAACAAGGTAAAAAGCCCTTGATCTGTCCAGATGTTTCCTCTAGGGACATGCCCTTCTCTGGGATCTCAAAGTGTTTGGTGAGTCATTAAGTTGTCTCTTTCAGTGTTCATGCCTTTGTTAAACTATTAAAGGTTTCCTTTTTGGTGAGAGCTGAGTAATTGGAATGTACAGAGGAAAGTATCTTTTGAAGTCAGGATAAGTGTTTATTCTCATAAGGTTATTAATTAGATATTTCCTGATTCCTGTATTAGCCATGTAGCATTTCCTTAGCTGAGGTATTCACCATCTGTGCTTCTGACACCTACTTTCAGGACTCAAACCACTTCTCAGGTGTTAGGTTTTGTGTCTAGCATTAAGCTTTTAGGTTTTTCTCTTTTCCTCTTCTTTCAACTTCTACAGCTAAAATGCATATAAACATTACAAGTTTTATCCCAGAAACTAATACTCTATGGTTTTTTTCCCCTTAAAATGCTTTAACTCCTCTTCTACTCTTCCCTTCAGAGCAGTTTCCCAGAGAAACAGGATTTCTCCATTCCTTAGGTGGTCTCTACGGGCATTTTCCTTCCATTGTGTAGGTCCAAATTGCCGAAGACCTGTCTATGTCCTACCTGAGCTGGCCAGCCCCAGAGCAGCCAAAATCTTTGGGTGATCTTGAGACTGGTGCTTCATTTCCATATTGCTCCTTTAGGCAGTTTGCACTATGCCCATTATTGATGTTGCAAAACATGTACCTGCATGGCAGCCAATGCTGAGGCATTTCTAGGAATTGTGTAGGAATGATCCTGAGCTCTCCTCTTTGATGTCAGTCACAGAACATCACTTTAATAGTGGCTGAGATAAATAGGGGCCAAACAAGACCATCTGATGTACTTATACAAAATCTTTTGGGGAAAATTGAATTACTGCGGAGCTAGCCCCATCATATAACAAGAACATAACTGTCACCTTGAGCTAGGCTTTGGTAGTTCTTGTATCTGTGTATGATTGTCTGTAGCATTCACTGAGAACCAGTGCCTGGTAAAAAATTTGAAGTTCATTATGGGATAATTTTGGAGGTGGAGCGTCCACCTACCATCTCGAAATAGCACCTTGATGTTACAGAAAATGCCAGTGTTGCTGTTTTTGGAAAGGAATATTACCTTGGTATATGATGGCAGTGAAAACATGTCACCAGGACAGTACCACTCTCCCGCTGAGCTTTAATAAATGGTAATCCCTCCTAAAATGGCATGCAATCCTCCCATATTCTTCCCCATGCCTTATGGTTGGGAGCGAGCTGTAAGGCTGAAAGCCTCCGTAGAGTCTGTCTCGCTGCAAATACAAGCTGAGGATTAACATGATTGCAATACTGGTAAGGATTATGCTATGAATGTGGAATGATGGGATATTTTGTCAGCCAGTAAGCACTGGCAAAGAGGGAGAGAACTCAGTTCAGGGGTTCCAGTGCGCATCCATCTAACTGGACTCCTGGGAACAGCAAGAGCAAGAAGCAGACATGGATGGCTGGAAGCAGGATCAGCAGGTTCATTTTACTCTTTAGGGGAAGCTGGGCCATGGTAAACCTAGCTGGATGCTTCATTGCACTGCATGCATTTTTGGTTTTAGTAATGGCAGAGGTGTTCAGTGGTGACAACAAAGCAATTTTTAGACATAAAAAGAATAATTAGCATGGCTGCAAGTGGGAATTGGATGAGCTGAAGCAGGCTGTAACTCTTCGTCTTCTCGCAGGAAACACTTCCATGAGATTATTTACTTTGGGGTACGTTTTATTTTCAGGGTGTTTGTTTTTAAACATGTGAAGTGGTAACAGAATCAAACAGGAGTGAATATATTAAGAATAGGATTGTTTCTCAAAAGAGTCTAAATTAATATAATGGTTTTTGAATGTTGAAATTAGTTCTGCATTTTTCTTTCTATTAAATTTTATTTTGTTTGAAAGGTTTCTTTTTTGTTATGAATCTGTATCAGATAAAACAAGTTGGCTGAAAATAGTGGTAAGATTAGCTGTAGTGTGT
The DNA here is from genome assembly GCF_963924245.1 of Chroicocephalus ridibundus. NCBI lineage: Eukaryota > Metazoa > Chordata > Aves > Charadriiformes > Laridae > Chroicocephalus > Chroicocephalus ridibundus. The sequence continues at coordinate 19,690,170 of NC_086289.1, forward strand.
CTCCATTCATAATTTTTTTTCCAAGAAACATATACATCAATACTATACATGTCAGGTTCTCCCTCCTACACAGGGACCAACAGAGAAGAGAGAATTTAAATAAACCAAATCTAAGAGCTCTGAGCCTTATGCCTGCATGTCCTAACACAAGGGAAAGAATGTGGGAGCATTCCTCTCAGTTTATAAGGGATTCCCATTTCTTGAAGCTGAATAGATGAATGGAAATTTTACTAACGAGAATAGTTATCTACCCACGCTTCCACCCAGCAGTGCCATTAAAGTCACCGGAAGACCTGCGTGTTAGACTTGTTTCTACTAGCTGACGTCAGGTGATTGAAACTGAAGTAGGCCTGTGGACTTTCACTAAGTGACATATAATTGTTTTGCACTCCTACGTGTACTTTGTCAGCATTCGGAGGCATTCATACTTTCCATTCCACCAGTGAGGTGCTCCAGAACCTATCCTTCCCCCCGGGGGGCACATGTCTGCCAAATAACCGTGCTGCAAAATTCTCCTTGCTCTTTATGAAAAATTACAAAGCTTTTGAAATAGTTTACTGATGCCAAATCTCGCCTTCCTTGTTCTACATTATCCCCCACAGGTTTCTTTTTTTCACTAAATAGTACCATAAATATGTGTGGAAGCTGTAGTTCTTATACCATTTGGAAGGTTTTTATGGATGATTCTGTAAGCAATAAGATACTATGGGACAAGAAACTCCACAAATTAATTGGTTGCTACTTAACCATTTCAGTTCACGTCATATATACTGGCAGCACTTCTTTTAGCAGTGCCTATTTGAATAAAATATAAAAAGTACATGGTAAATAGAGTGCTGATGCTGCAGTCATGGCTTTGGTCGCATTTAGTGTGAGAGGACCAGGGCTGTACCACATGCAGTATGCGTGGTAAAGCCAACTGACATGAGATTGCAACAGCCATTCCTCAAGAAATGCTGTCATGTGGATAACTACTGGAATAATAATATGAACCAGAGATTTTCAGGACTCGACTGGACAAGGCCCTGAGCAATTTGATCTGACTTGGAAGCTGACCCTGGCCTGAGCAGGTGACTTCCAGAGGTCCTCTCCAACTTTGGTGATTCTAACTGTACATTAACTGATCTTTTAACTGATTAACTTCTTCAATGATTTCATGAGAACTGATGGATGAAAATGGAAATATTCCATTGTCATAATAGCAGGAAGCTAGAGAGGGTTGTCTGGATGAAAAAAACCCATGTCATAAGCATACTTAACTGTAATGACTGAAGCACTTTTATAGGTAGTTGAAGGGGATCCTTTTCAGCTCACTAAAATCACCTTTCAGAACAGGTATAACTAGCCAATAATTTTCTTGATTAAAAAGGCACTTGCTCCTTTTTCTCCCCTCCCCTCCCCCCTTTTTTTTTCTTTCTGTGTATCTACTTAGAATTCTCTAGTTACTTAAATTGAAAACAAGTTTGGAAATATGATTTATTTTTTTCTTGCCAGGAATATGTAAAAAAGATAAAGTAGGCTTTTCTGTTTTCCTGGAAATGACAGGATGTCCTCCAATTGTTAAACTCACTTCTAGACTATAGTTTAGAAACATCTTTCACATTGTTTTAACAATATTCATGCGCTTTTGAATGACACTTTCTACTGTTTCCTTTTGAACACTATTAACTGCTTACCTGTAAAGTATCTGACCTTCCAGTAGATCATGTGTTGCTGCAGTAAACTGACCGCGGTGTTACTTTTAATTCTATAACCATTTTTTTTTTTTTTCCTGGTATCTCCTTGTATACTGCTGATTTCAGTGACTTCATCTGCAAAATTCTTCCGAGCTGAGCCAAATACACACTTGTAGCCACTGCTCAGACCCTTGTTATGCATTTTCTCCACATCAGTGAGAAGAAAAGTAGGAAAGAAGAACCGAAGACTAAGAGTAGTCAGCTTAGTTTAAATTCAAGTCCTAATAAGCTATGAAACTATTTCTAAGAAGATCAGCGTATTTCCCTTCTAAGACTTTGTGTAACTGGCCTTGTGAGCATGGAGGAAGGGGTAAGTTTCAGATGTTTTTGATTCTACTGAGGCTTTTGATGCCATTCAGACCAGCAAATCAGGGAAACGTGGTGTAGATTAATCTACTACAGGATGGATAAAGTGGAAGAAACAGGTGCTTCAAGAGCATGTCTTGTGTCCGGTAATATTTTCAGTAAATTGAAGGACAGTAGAATTCAAAATGATCTTGACAAATTGAAGAATTAATCTGGTAAAAACAGGACATGATTTTATAACAAGTCAACCAATCTGTCGCAGGTTTTGGTGGGGAACAAGTGGTTAAATGGCAGAAAAAGGACTGAGTAGGCGAAAACATGAAAATGCCTCAACAGTGCGGCTACTTTGCAAATAACAAGTGCTGGGTCATATAAACACAGAGCATAGCTTGCAGCATAGATCAACGTCTTCCACTTGACACTAGCAAAATGTTAGCTGCATCATGATGTCAAGTTGAAGCAGCATGGCTTTAGAAGAATGTAGACTGATTGGAAATAATTCAGAGAAAAGGAATAGCAATATGGAGCCTTTTAGGGTACAAGATCTATGAGGAAAGGTGGAAAAAAAATGGCACTCTGGAGTTGCTTAATCAAGAAGGAAGACTAAGGGGAGACATACTGATTTTCAAATGCATAAAGGGCTGCTTCAAAGACAGAAGCAATAGCTTTTTGTTTTCTGTATACTTACCCTAAGTTGGATAGAAATAGTAAGTTTCAACTGCAATGAAGGAAGATGCAGTTAGACATTAGGGAAATGTAAAGTATTAGTAAAATGTGTGAGGGTAAGTATCATGAAAGGCTGGAAGATGATTCTCAGGAGGGTTTTCAGTCACCATCATCAGAAACAGCAGTTCAGAGACACCCATTAGGATCCATATGGGTTCATGATTCTACGCTAAAACAGTGAGTGTTAACAGGCATATGTTAACAGGGTTCTCCTCTTGCTCAATTCTGTAAAGTCCTGGGAAAAAACAGAAGCTCGTGCCTGATTTGAGCCAGTGGCACAGATCTGTTGTATGCTGTGTGGAGCATCTTTCTGCCCTGTCAGCAGCTCACTGTTAACCTGTGCTTGAACTCCCACTCTCTACCATGTCCACACGTTTACCTCCCTCCTTTTATCTCATGGCCACTTTCAGTTCAGTTCCTGGTGAACTGCTCACTGTGCCTCTATGTGAAGGGAAAACATGCGTAAACTATAAATAGAATTACTAGTAAACCAGGAAAGCTAGTAGTTCCATTTCAGATAAGGAAAAACCAAGTGGGCTGGAAGAGAGCCCAACTGTGTTATGTGAGTGCTGATGTGATTTAGGCAAACAGATTTGATGTAGTTTGGAAAGATGGAAACAATAGTCTCTTGTGAATTAAAGTCACTTTCTCTACTGACTGGATTTTGCAGGTTTCTTGTGCTATTTCTCTGCACTTACAATTTCTTATTCGGTTGCTAAAAATGTGCTGCTGGCTAATGATATATATTATAACTGTCTCCCTTCTGTTACATAACGTATATTTGCTTTTGAATATGAACAGGGAGATAGATGGACAAGACGTCCTAAAATCTTGGGAAATTCCTTGTTCTATTTTGTGACTGTTTCTGAAACCTCATTTTATTACCATTGTAGTAAAGAAATGGGAATCTTTCAGCGGCTTTTTAAGTGACCTTTTTTGTTTCTTCTCAAAAACATCTGTCAGTTCCCAGCAGTGTCAAGTGTAATCTGTCTGACCTTCCTCTTGCTTAAATACTGTAAACTGTCTCTGCTGAAAGCTGGAAATGTCTTCAGATTTCGTTTGAGAAAATTATTAGGGGTTCTACACTTCGATGTCAAGAAGGACTGTGTAGACGACCATTTACCGTCGTAGTTGCTCTGTGACATGAAGCTTTTACAGCTTGCACTGAGGCCAAACTTCAACAGTTCTGCTCTGCAGACCACACACCAAAAGCAATTGTACTTCAGCAAGAATATACACATAGAATATACACATATCTGTGCAAACATGCATGACGTTATTAATTAAGGACATCAAGAGTCTAGTCAGAAATGACATCCAAAATGTTGTACACTTTGTACACAGCTTTACATAGGACATGTGATTTCTTGCCAAACTATGCAGCACTGCAAAATTGACGGCTTTGTTTTTGGTAAAAACCTTAAACAGTAAAAGTCATGAGCTAATCCCTTATAAAGTCATTGCACAAAATGCAATGCTCCAAATACCTTAATCTTAATTGTTCCCTAAGATTTGGAGGATAAAACTGAGAATAGTTAAGGACAGTGGATTAAGTCCCATAACAGATAAACAAAAGGGATAAGTTTACAGATTGAGAATGAGTTTGTTTGCAATGCTAAAACTATTTTGATGATACCTTCTTTCAGGTGGTCTCTTGCCCTTGTGTGTCAGACTAGGGCCTCAAATATCAGCAGAGGGTGACCTTTGAATCTGTGACAAGCATGTTGCTTTTTTCATTAGAAAAGTGTCCCACGTTTGGGCCACTGACAAGTAGCTCAGCTCTAGCTTGTTAAAATAGATCAAAATTTTCTGAAGGTCTCTTGTGGCCAAGCATGCTCGGTCCTTTCTGACTCATAAGGGCAAAGGGACTGTGAGCTGGTTCCCCAAGCTTGATTTGAATGTTGAGGAGTCAAGAGTCAGATGAGATGGCAGGGAGGAAAAAGACACAGGAGTGAGATGAAGAGACTTTAATGCTGTGGTTGGTGGGAAGAAGAGAAAATGTGCCTTTCTTTTGCCTTTTTTTTTTTTTTTAACCCTCCTGTCTCTGAAACATGTCTTGGTATGTCCTGAGAGAACCTGGGTGTTTTCCACTGGCCTGTGAAAACTATGGTGTGGAGTTTACGTCATTAAATACGCTCAGCATGTTTTAAAGATTTTTGGGAACAGTCACCCCAAACTAATGATCATGCTGAACTGGTTGGGTGCATCTGGACTCAGTCAGGGGCAATATACTTTAATCACATTTAAAAACCAAATCATCTGGATATCGGAACAAGGATTTTCTGATTCCCTCAGTAATTTCTGTAAAATCTACAGATTTCTGTCTATCTTGGATGCGATGAACAAATGCTCTTTTACCTCCATTTTACCTTTAGTCTGACCTGAGTTTGGTGTTGGTTTAAGGTGTCTCGGGGTCTAGGGTTTATCCAACAGTGAGGCTTTCCTCATCCATCTATTTAGGGAACTGATGAGCTGGGACATGGCCTTGGCACAACATCTAACCTGCTTTCTCTAGCGCATTCTCCCACCTAGCCAAAGGGCGAGCAGTGCACCCTTGTTAGCCTTGTGGCTAGCTGGTGGCCTGGGATATCCCAGAAACTCTCCAGCATGCAGCTCGGTGCTGGTGCGTGTGCTTGAACAGCAAGGGTTGCAGAGCCCTTCCCAATGCCGCTGGCCCACATGTAGATGAGCCAGACCGACAATTTCTGAACTTTTAAGTTCCTGATTTAGCAATTCCAATACTTGTTTTAGACCCGCGTGTCACAGTCTAAGTCATCTTTCTTTGCTTTGATAAGAGCATCTAGTTATAAATTATATCCTCTTTCTGGTCTCATTGCCTTTCCTTCTTGTTCTCCCCCAACACAAATCTGTAGCCTTATTATTTTATTTTTTGGTAAAATAATAAGTTTGGTCTGTCTCAAAAAGCTTAACTGAGACACACAGAGGAACTTAGGCACCTAGACCTTCACTGAAATAATTTAGATGTTTGGTAGCTAAATAGTAATTTGATGTTTATTTAAATATGTCTGTGGACTTGATACTTGAGTGCCAGTGAAGTATAATAGGTGGAATACATTTTCACTATCTCTGCTCCCTACCTAGATCCTCTCATTGTCCCAAAATTATATAAAAATATAAAAGATTAATTCTGGGGCAACTACCACAAGTCACCATTCTCTGTGTCGCAAAATGGGACTATGGCAGAAGACAGATGAAGATATTGTGGTAATGCTCCAGTGACAATACCAGGAGATATACTGACCAATTAATTAATTAAAAACCATGGGTTTGGTCATCCATCTGCTTTGTTGTGTTGTTTCAGAGAGTTGAAACAATACAAATACCTTTCTAAGGCTGGATAAGGTAGAAGAACAAGCCCTCCTACTCGACCAAGAGAGGACATCAACCAGGAACATCCTGTTTGTGAGGCTCTATGGCTTTGAGACATATGTGTGCAGGGCAGAAGTGTGTACAAGAACAGTGACTGTTCTGATGCCTGTGGCAGCGTTCCTGGCAAACCCAGGCATTCCCTTTTGGAATTCCTGCCTGTTAATGCAGGCTGAATAAGCGTAAAGTACCCAAGATCTGATCTGCAACTCAGTTCCTGGAGGGATAAACAGAATGCTCACTGAATGATTGAGTGGCTTGCCACAGTTGAGAATGGGTAGCTGGAAGAAGATATGGCAGGATCTGCATACCATGTGAAAGTCCAGAGATCAGTGAGGATGTGCTCTTATGAGCACTTATAAAGCGTGCATGGCAGACCTGCCAGTTGAAAAGTTTTGAGACAGTTTAAGGTGTGGTTGTAGTTGAATTTGACTCCTTTTGTCCCAGTAAACAAGAACATATGACGATGATTTTGCGTTGGGATAAGTTAGGAATGTATTATATCATAGATTTCCTGGCGTTCAGTCTGTTCCCTTGCGGGGATTTTGGGGCAGTTTTCTTGATGGTTCAGCCTTCTCTTTCTCAGATCAGTTACTGTCTCAGGAAGTAGCTTTTCTAAGCAATGTCAGAGCTAGTCATAATTTGCATCTTGTCATTGTGAAAGTAATGTTCCCCTTTAACCTCCTACCAAGAACTACCACGGAATGCTGCAGCAACCCTTGCAGCATGGATCATGGATCTTGCGCAGAGCAAAATATGTTGCTGGCCAGTGTTAGGCTGTATGCAATACAGAAAGATTGCAGAGCTACAGTGTTGGTTTAAATCATAGATGGAGTCTTGCCGATGCTCAGGCACGAGGTATGTCTTGCAGCCTGCTGTTGGTCCACCAGATCATGGATCCTATTGTGTTAGAGTGTGTGCTGGAGGTTTTAGCAGAGATAAGTACAGATCTTGGAGAGGTAAAGAGATGACTGCTCCAGGGGTCTTATTATCACTGCACTGCATCTCACACAGTCTTCAACATTGTCTTGCCCCATGCTGCTCCCATTAATGCTTGTGTGCAAGACCTCGGGGCGCTTGTCATGTGTTCTGGTTCATGGCAGCCACAGAATCATTCAATCCACGTCGTGGTCTGAGAGAGTGGCTTCCAGTCAATTCTCTGTGCCTGGGCAATGTGGCCGTAGATCAGCTGCTAGTGGTCATCCAGCTTTGGCTGAGGCTGACAATACTCCTGAAGTGAGAAATAAAACACATCATTTTCTCCCCATTGGCTCTTCATTCTGCTACTTTTGCTCGAAGTGCTGCAGTTCTCTGCTTGGGCCATCTTTTGAGGTGGTTGGCACTTACTGATCGGTCCTGACCAGTGCTGATTCTGTGCAGAGTATGTCTGGGGGAAAGTGAATGCTGCTTTTCTGGAACGTGCACAGTTTCATTGTAGCTTTAGTGGTACTGTGATCCTTGGGCTGGACCTCTTGTGTGAGCAAGATGGACTGATAACACGGGATCCAAGGAGCAGAGGAGTCAGATGCAATGGAGAAAGAAGGTTCCACAAGTATCTTTTTGCAGGCAGGACTTGCCCAAGACAAGAGCAGATGGGTCATGGCTACATGGACAGGGAAAAGTGTCCCCAGAGGGTTAATGAGGATGCTTGCTGTCCTGGTATATACTGCATCCTTGTCATAAACCACTGCTCATTAAGCTATTGGTGGGGCTGTGCCTGTGTTGTGTCTGCATCTCTTCCCAACAAAGACCATCCAACTGGCAGTGGAAGCCAGTAGCATGCAACTAGAGTATGTGTGGCAGGGAGGAAGGCTGCTGGGAAGGCATGGTGAGAGGTAGAGCCCTGGGACCTGCTCCAGTGGTGGGGCAGAAATGAAATCTGGGACCAGAGTGTATTGTGAGGCCAGGCTGGAAGTTGTCATGGAGGATGCAGCACTGCTCCAGAGGCTGAGCAGGCACAGAGGCAAAGAGGCTCAGGCCAGAGCTGGCTAGGAGAGGGGAGCAGCAGCACTCTTTTGTGTGAACCTTTTCCAGCTGTGAGGCTAGAAAGTAATGAGAAAGATAAATAGGTGGAAGGACAATCTTTTTGTTAGTCATGTAGCAGCTTGTATTGCCCTTCAGTTATCTCCTGGGGTTACTGGGGAACTGAGGTTATTCTGATTCCCAAAAGCCCAGCCTTTATCTATGAGAGATTTCTTCCTCCTTTCCTTACAGTTCTCCCCCATAAATCCTTCCCCCTCCTCCTAGGTAGACAAACTATCCCTGAAAGCCCTAAAATTCTCTCATGAAGTCCTTGGGGCCTCTTCAGGACCCATGGTCCCACTCAGGATGTGGTTAAGCTCCCAGGAGTGCAGGCAAGATGCCTTCCCCTTGTGTGCAGCCATCCTTGGTGTCCCATGCTGTCCTAGACCCTGATCCCACTTTGGGCTCTGCTCTCTGCCAACCCCCTTTGGCCCACACGCTGAGCCAACTGTGTGACACTACAACTTGTTGAGGCCCCCAGCCACCTGGAGGTGTCCTGCCATATTGCTAACAAGGTCTGTCAGCTCCACTGGGTTCCCATGTGGGGCTCATGGTGTGGGATGAGATCCAGAAGAAGGATAAGCCTCTGCAGGGCAGAGGGAGAGGTTCTAGCTTGGAGCTGATGGTTATGCTGTCACATGGCATGCTGGATGCAAAACCAGGGGCTGGAGAGGGACTGAGGCAAGCAATAGTCATAGAAGAAATCTGAGGTCAAGATCTGGATGTAAATGACTAGAAATTGCATGAAAAATTGAAATGGAAAGCACAGGGCATAAACTTGTGTTTAAAGAAGAGCAGAAGGCACCAGAGGGAAAGAATGGGTTGATGGAAACACACGCAGGGGAGCCCCTGGTCACTTGGGCAGCACCTACTTTCATAAATCCTGGGGTACAGCTGCAAACCAGCAAAACTTTTTGGAGATGTTGGGATGCTTCTAGAAAGGATCAACAGTTTGTTTGATCCACCAGTGGAATGCTCCATCTGACAACAGAAGGCCACAGCTGGCTTTTGCATATATTCAAGCAGGAGCCCAAGGCTGTAGCTTTACAGCAGGAAGAGCCCTGAATGTCATATCAGTGAAGATGTTCTTGCTCCAGGCCCCAGGCAACTGGGGCATGTTGCTGCTCTTTCAGGAGCGCTGGTCCGTGTGTTTTCCTAGCTATCCTGCAAGCCACTTCAGGAAGTTGATCTGCCCTGGAAAAACAACTCTGGGGAAAAAAAGAGAAAAGGTCATCTTTGGTTTACCTTTTGTTTTTTGTTTTTTTTGAAAGTCAAAGCTGTTCCTTGATATGGTCTGGCATGGTGACGGGGGCCATTGTGCCAGGAGTAAGCAGCTGGCAGGCCTGAGCAGGGCTACTTTAAGGCACTGTTGCTACCAAAGCCTTATGTTACAAAACCATAATATGAATTTTCCTACAGATGCTGGAATGGCCATGACGTGATGGTGGATAACCACACTGCTTCTCTGTTTTTACTGATTCATTATAATAACCTTTCTCCTTCACATAAACTTCCTTAAAGGCTCAAAAGAGCTGATTATATGTTTGATTATTTACTGCATGTCTGAGCAGAAAAAGCAGAGGAAGGCAGGAGCCTGACAAACAGAAAGAAGTTTTCTACAGAGTGCAATCCAATATTTACCGTACAATGTATGACTTTCCCTGATGCTGTCGTGTTTTAAACGGAGAACTCTTGAACAATCTTCTGCTTGCGTAAGAACCTTGTACTGCCCTGAAAAAATTATTTTAGTTATGTTTGGGTTCAGAGAAAGCTCTGTGTTTACAGAAGCTGCTTCATAAGTAAACACTTCTAGAAGTAGTTTTACTTTTTACCAGTTACTTTTGTTATATTTTGGTAATTTTTGTCTAAACAGAATTAGGTTAGTGACTAATACAGTTTGCTATTTACTCGCCCCCTTTTCCCAACAGCTTCCTACCCAGCCTTTGGGCATTTTCAAGCCAATCTGATGGTGGCATAGTAATCTTAAAGACGACAGCAAGTTTCTCCAGGTGTGAAAACACCATGCAGTTAATAACTGATTTTGACTTCCTGTACTGGTGATGTGCCCACTTTCCCCAGATAAATAACCAAAGGGCTGAGTGCTCCTGCAGGCATGTCTGTCAAGTGTTGCACAAGCAGCAGAGTTAATGGCATGCCGGTCTCGCTGAGTCATGACTTGTGCCTGGATTCCCCAATGTCTAAGTGGCATCCACACTTGTAGCCCTTTCTTCATTATAAAATCTCCCTTCTCCTTGTCTGCTTTTCTTCAACCTGGAGAACGTCTTTTCTTTGGCTGGTATCCTATTGTCAGATTTGCTTGAAATTGGTCAGAGAGCCAACCGCATGAAAGACAGACCAACCGTATGAAAGACAGACCAACCGCCATACGCTGGTAGAGTGATCCTATAAACCTTTGTGTTGAATGTGACAGTTTTACTGCCCTGTGATGGGAGGAAAGGGAGGCAGAGTGGAGGGTGGGGGGGGTTGCTGCAGGAACAGCTGCCCTGGCTATGCAGGTGGCACAGGAAATTCTGCCTTTCTGCTTGTGGGGAGGCTTCTGAGTACTGAGGAGCTCTCATCTGCAGGAGGGCAGGAACCCTTAAATCTTTGTTGCTATAAAGAGGAGGGAACACTGGTGTTGGAAGAGTCTGCTGACTTTTCCCTCTATCTCTTTCAGGAATCAAGAAGCTAAAGGTCACTCCATGGAATTCCTTCATCCCCAGAAGCCCTTGCCCTGGGAATGCAGCCACAGGATTGATCCCTTCATGAGCAGCGTAAGCACGGTCGTTCTGAACGTCTGTTCTCTCTTATCTCTCGATGTTTTCCTTTGAGATTAAATAGCCTATTACTGGTATTTGGATGGATTTAATTTGGGTAGAGTGGAAGAAGCCAGACTTTATCCTTTCATATAACTCTAGCCTAGCCCTGAGGATAACTCTGAATCCTTAGGGACTCTGCTGGCTTCTCTTCATAACTGGTTCCAATCCTCTGCGTTTCTTGTTGTGCATGTGTGAGACTAGTAAAAATGAAACACTGATTACAAGTTTTCTGATGGTGGTAACTGAAAAGGCAATGTGATGTGTAGGAATTATTTCCTATTTCACACATTTTTTTGGGTATTTTTTCTTAGTATCAGTTTGCTTCTCTGCCATACGATCTATAGCTCCTTGTCTTATAAATGTGAATTTATATGCACAGCAGATCCATGGAGATCTCCATGGACCAGGAACAGCACACACAGCACCTGCCAAGACCACAGACGCATTCCCTTCATAAAGGCTGAATAGGAATTGAGGAAAAGTTTCATCATTTGGTGTTAGAACAATAGCTAGTGCCTAATGAATTTCCTGTTGGCAATGGCTTCGCTAAGGGCAAATCATGCCTGACAAATTTGGTGGCCTTCTATGATGGCATTACAGTGTTGGTGGATAAGGGAAGAGCAACTGATGCCATCTACCTGGACTATTTGACACTGTCCCACATGACATCCTGGTCTTTAAAATTGGAGAGAACTGGATCTACTTGGTGGTTAAGGAATTGGCTAGATCATAGAATCTTCATGGTTGGAAAGGACCTTTGAGATCATCGAGTCCAACCATACACACACAAAAAAACCCAAACCCATACAATCTCTGCCACTAGAGCATGCCCTGAAGTGCCAAATCTACATGTTTCTTAAATACCTCTAGGGATGGTGACTCAACCACCTCCCTGGGCAGGCTGTTAGAGTGCCTGACCACTCTTTCAGTAAAGTAATTCTTCCTAATATCTAACCTAAACCTCCCCTGCCGCAGCTTCAGACCATTTCCTCTGGTCCTGTCATTATTCACTTGGAAGAAGAGGCCAGCACCCACCTCTCTCCAACCTCCTTTCAGGTAGTTGTAGAGGGCAATGAGGTCTCCCTTCAGCCTCCTCTTCTCCAAACTAAACATGCCCAGTTCCCTCAGCCTCTCCTCATATGACCTGGTCTCCGGGCCCATCACCAGCCTGGTAGCTCTCCTCTGGACGCGCTCCAGCACTTGAATGTCCCTCTTGTACAGAGGGGCCCAGAACTGAACACGGTACTCGAGGTGAGGCCTCACCAGTGCCAAGTACAGAGGCATGATTACTTCCCTACTCCTGCTGGCCACGCTATTCCTGATACAAGCCAGAATGCTGTTGGTCGCCTTGGCCACCTGGGCACACTGCTGGCTTATGTTAAGCTGGCCATCCACCAGCATCCCCAGGTCCTTTTCGGCTGGGCAGCTTTCCAGCCACTCTTTCCCCAAGCCTGTAGCGTTGCTTGGGGTTGTTGTGACCCAAGTGCAGGACCCGGCACTTGGCCTTATTAAACCTCATACAGTTGGCCTTGGCCCATCGATCCAGCCTGTCCAGGTCCCTCTGTAGAGCCTTCCTACCCTCAAGCAGATCAACACTCCCACCTAGCTTGGTGTCGTCTGCAAACTTATTGAGGGTGCACTCAATCCCCTCATCCAGACCATTGATAAAGATATTAAACAAAACTGGACTACTTGATGTCCAAGTGGTGACCAGTGACAAGTGGTGTTCCTCAGGGGTTGGTACTGGGACTAGTGCTGTCTAACATCTTTGTTTGTGATGTGGACAGTGGGATTGAGTGTACTCTCAGCAAGTTTGCCAATGACGCCAAGCTGTGTGGTGCGGTTGACACACTGGAGGGAAGGGATTCCATCCAGAGGGACCTGGACAGGCTTGAGAGGTGGGCCCGTGCAAACCTCGTGAAGTTCAACCGAGCAAAGTGCAAGGTCCTGCAGTTGGGTCAGGGCAATCCCAAGCACAAAATACAGGCTGGCCAGAGAACGGGTTGAGGAGAAGCACTTGGGGGTGTTGGTTGATAAGAAGCTCAACATGAGCCATCAATGTGCGCTTGCAGGCCAGAAAGCCAACGGTACCCTGGGCTGCATCAAAAGTGTGGCCAGCAGGTTGAGGGAGGTGATTCTGCCCCTCTACTCTCCTCTGGTGGGACCCCGCCTGGAGTACTGCGTCAGCTCTGGAGCCCCCAACATAAGAAGGACATGGACCTGTTGGAACGGGTCCAGAGGACGGCCATGAAGATGATCAGAGGGCTAGAGCATCTCTCCTGTGAGGACAGGCTGAGAGAATTGGAGTTGTTCAGCCTGGAGAAGAGAAGGCTCTGGGGAGAGCTTATAGCGGCCTTCCGGTACCTAAAGGAGGCCTACAGGAAAGATGAGGAGGGACTCTTTATCACAAAGTGTAGTGATAGGACGAGGGGCAATGGTTTTAAACTGAAAGAGAGGAGATTTAGATTAGATATTAGGAAGTGTTCAAGGCCAGGTTGGATGGGACTTTGAGCAACCAGCTCTAGTGGAAGGTGTCCCTGCCCAGGGCAGGGGGGTTGGAACTAGATGGTCTTTAAAGGTCCCTTCCAACCCAGAACATTCTATGATTCTATGAAATAGGCTGCCGTATTACCCTTACATAATATTGTTGATGTTATTGCCAGCTAAATTGGACAGAATTAAGGGCATATTTGAAGACAAATACTCGTGGCTCTTCCTATAATTTGAATGGTATGTCCACAATGACTTGCTGAGACAACGTTTTGGAAAAAAAAAAGTATGCAAGATTAAAAACTAAGCAGCCTGACAACTTATGGGCACCTGTGCTAGCATTTGCAGACTCTTAAAGGATCCTGGCAGCACAATAGCTTCAGGAAGGTCTAAAGGTAAAGTTTTGGGCTGTGCCTCTCTGGTATGCAATACAAAACTTCAGGCTGACTGAGCTGTGTAAGCCTCATTCATATTCTTCTGGGAGCTGGAGGAGACCTGGGTGTAATTCAGTAAAATTGCGTGTTTATGTAAGTGGTGATTTATGGTTCAGAATAAAACCTGGGCATTTCATTGTATTGTCTGCTGTGCAAATGGACTTTCCTACCCTATGGCTGTGCTCCCTAGAGCCAGCGCTGAGGCAATCCTCACCAATCCAAAATTGGGAATTTTTTTTTGCCTTTTGGCAAGGTAGGGGAGATGAAAATTTCTCTTCCACAGGCTTTTTAATGTTTTGTGCACAACAGTAGAATTTAAGGCATTCTATTAAAACAATGATTCTTCACTAAAAAGGTTTTATTTTTGCTTACAGTTAGGGAGAGTAGATTTGGTCTATTTCTGCTTCCAGGGAACATACTGGAATTATTACCACTGAATTCAGTGTATACAAGATCAGACTCGCCTGACTGTTCCAGAGAGTAGAATACTTTTGTTTCTGATGAGACTTCCTGGTCAGGTCATTTCACTTGAGATAGAAAACATACCTTCCAGTCACATTTTCATTTAAATCTATTAGTTTGCTATGGCAAAGTTCATAAGTAGCCACTGCTGCTTCCTGATCTTTGACTAAATGTTTTAATAGTTTCCCTATTAACAGTAAGCAGACGCAGAATTTCTAAAGGTACTAACTTGGCAACAAGGATTACGTTTGGGGGTGTTTTTGTTGTTTGGTTGCTTTATTTTTTTCCCCCTCAGGGACTGTTCTTACTCTGTATGAGTTTCATATGAGAGAAAAAAAATAGCACAGAAGATGAATTGATACATTAATCAATAAAGAAAAATCATGATGTTAATGTGCCATCAAAAATTGTTCCTAAGAGAGTCTCTGAGGTGGGAAAACATCTCTACAGTGCGGAGGCCCGAGCCTCTGTGGCTCCTCGTTGCAGCTTTTGGAGAGATCACTGGGTTAGATCTGTTTATCATGGTGTTAAGAACTAGAGTGTTCTCAGTAGTGGCCGGACAGAAGATTTACATTTAGATTCTGATGATTCAGATAAGTGCCAGCCCACAGGTTTAAGCAATATGGGCAGCAAGTTTTCTCATGCATCAGTGCGTAAGCATTGAATTCAGTGGAGCTTCTCCTATTTAATCCATTGGGAATTTAGATTCTTCTGAATTTTGAGAACTTTAAATTATTTTTGGGCTTACTTCTGCTCTTGATTGCTGGGAAAGTCTTAGTGACTTCACTGTGAGTTCAAACTACAAATGAAAGTAAAATTTGCGTATAAGTAATTGCTTTTATAATAGCTTAGTATGTTTTGGTATTCTGAAATTTTTTTTGGCAGTGTCTACATAGTTTTGTTCCTCCACATTCTATATGTACAGATGTAGGTCCACTGCCCTGTAGGCAGCCACAGGCCCTCTGGGTCAGTGAGGGGAAAAGCTGCACTTTGAAACACGCAGCGGCTGGTGGTGAACCCTGGGGAGGTGTTGGTACCCCAGTTTCTGGTGGGAGGACAACTCCAACCTGAAGTGCAAAGAAAGCAAGAGGGACTTGGTGGAAATGGCATCTGTGGTGAGGGTGTTTGTTGGCAGCTTCTTGTGAAGTCAGTGAACCAGCGCTGCAGTGCCAGGCCAGTGCCCAGTGACTTCGTGGTGCCTTGCCATGCCAGGGGCTTCAGCAGCATCTCTGGGTGCATGGCATCCAGGGGCAGGGAGCTGGCACACCCTGCAAGAAGATGAAAGAAGAAGTCTTGCTTAGCTTGTGGTGAGAGGAAATAAAGCAACTGTTCCCTGATTTTGAAGGGCCTTATGCAAGGTCAGCTTAAAAAAAAACAACAACAAAAAAAAAAAAACCAAAAAAACCCAAACAAACCAACCCAAACATTAACTTCCTGTAACACTAAGATGACTCTGCTGCAGTGTGTTAATGTTCGTGTTTGCACCTGGCCTTAAGAGAGCTCAGACTGGGGAGGAAAGGGATACAGCTTGTGCATGGCTTTACAGTGGTCAGAAAAAGATGTGCGCACCACTACAGTAAAACCTCTGCTTAGGATGAGAATTTAGAGTGGAGAAAACAGACAAACAGAGCAAGAAAATGACAAGCAAGTAGCCAGACAAAACCAAACCACTTCCATATAAACACTCCTGGAAACTGTGGCCAGTATGTCATGCCAATTTTGGAGGAAGAGGCAGCATGTGAGAGCTTCACAGACTGATTCCATGCACAGTGTCTTACTTCTCTTTCCTTTTCAGCCACATCGAGTGGAATATCTGGGGGTAGAAGAGCCTGTACCACCAGTGCTGAGGGAACAGGGAGACGATTAAAAAACCCTGCCCTGGAGGGGAAGTGAAAACTGGTGGAGTGGGAAGATGGAGGGACTTCGCTAGCTCTGGTTAGAGGGACCAGATGTGTGGTTTTTAAGGGGCAGAAGGGGGAAAATCCTTCTTACATCTTTTTAAGGAAGAGGAAGATATGCTGCTGGGTCAGAGGAGCAGTGGAGGAGCTTGAACTGAGATCTGAATCTCCCCGTCGTGAAATGGTGGAAGCAGGGTAAACACGCCTGGCACTGCTGCTTAATGGGTGAACACTGCATCTTGTTGGTAAGATGAGAAGACACAAAATCCCAGGGCTTTTTGTCAGGACGGCAGGGCAGTCTACATCCTCTAAAATTGTCCCAGTCAAGGGGTATAGCTGATTCTCCTTTTTTGCAATGGTCTGTCCATTTCTACAGCATCTCTGTTAGCTATTGCCACAGAAACATGACACAATCAGTTGTCATCTTTTGCTGTTTACTCAACTCACTTTCTCCCCATCTCTCTCCAGAATGCTTGCTCTGACCCTGTTTCACCTGATACCATCAACTTCAGCTGCTCCCCAGACATACCCTGTCTATATTTCATCTCACTGGTGTTAGCCTTGTTGCTCCCACTTAGCGTAGACCTCTTGAGACCATTTTACTGAGAAGGCAGGGAACAAGATAGTTATGGCAAAAGCCATATGGAACAGTTTCCAACAGTTATGGAAACAGCCTATTGTTTCCTCTCCAGCAAACTCCCTCTGTGCAGCAGTGCGGGGGATAAGCTCTTTTTGTGGAGCACTTTTTAGGAGATGCATTGGTGGCATATATCATGGTAGATTTGGCAGGCACAGAGAGTCACTGCCTTTCCCTGTGGGGAGAGAGCAGAGATGCATGCCAGGCTGTCACAGTGGAGAAGCAAACATCTAGATGTGCTTCATAAAGGTGCTTGATATCTGGGCTATTTCCCTTGGGTAAAGGTGGATGCTATGTGAGGAACCAAGTGCTGTAAGCAATGCGTCCTGAAAGGCAGGACTTCTGCTGATCCCTTCTGCTAACTAGGACAGAAAATCTGTGGGCTTGGTAGAAGTATATTTTCTACCAAGCCCACAGCTTTTCTGTCCTAGAATATACCTGTGACATAGAAGAGAAAATGAAGAACTTCAAGGAAAGGCTGGTAAAATTCCTCTTCTTCCAGGGGCAGTCTTGCAGGATCAGTGGAAAGTTTCTGTGCAAAACAGGGTCCTTGGCAAGGAGGCACTGCTGCCAGGTGAGAAGCAGATGCCCTCAAGACCAGGCAAAGCATCCAACGTTCTTCTTCCTGTTTGCCGCAGGTATATCTCAGCAGGTTGTGTGAACGAAGCTGTGAACTGTCTCCTTGACTGTCATCCAGAACTGCACATGGTGGTTTCCGAGATAGAAAAAGATGGGCACACATCAGATAGGAGAGGCTGAGGAGCTCAAGGTGGCCAGGTTCAAGCTATTTCTGCTGCCAGAAAAATTCTTTGTCTCAGTCCCTGTGTGCTCTCAGGTTACTCCTGAGGAAGAAGGTGGCTGGCAGTAGCTTGCACCAATTTTTCTGGAAGTGGCAGCCTGTTCCTTGCTGGTGTCCTCCTCAAGCATGCACATGCTTCACTGGGTGGCCACAGCAGGCCTGAACAGTAGCTCCAGTGCTTTCAAGGAGTATCACATTGACTGTGTGTGCATTGCACACCCAGACTGTGTGTGTGCACGCAACAAATCCGATTTTCTACAACAGCAGCAGACCCACTGTTCTTGCAGAAATAGGCTGTGCTGTTCCAAGGGCAGCTGATGCAGTCGTGTGACAAAGCAGAGCGGCATAGGGGGCTAAGGGTTGGGCACAGCTGTGCTACACAGGGATGTACAGGGCTGTTGGTCCTGCTCTTCCAGGAGAGGAGTGGCAAGGAAACTGAGGGCTAGACAGCTGCACCTTAGGGAAAAGGCACAAGGCTAGCATAGGACTTTGGGGGCTTAAAGGTACAACTGAATTGATGAGCCCTAAGTAACATTGACCAAAAAAAGCTTAGATGTTCTGATGTATTTCTGTCCTCAACACCAAGGATGCTGGAGGCCATGACAGAAATTTAAGTATAACCCAAGAAAAGAGATAGCCTGAGGTTTAATAGGCAGGTGAAGGATAGGGAGAAAGACTTGTGTCCGTATATGCAGTTTGGCTATTATTTTTGACACCTTCATTTAACAGTGAAGGAGGAAACCCAAATTTTTGCAGCTGTAGCCTATGTGAAGCCACTGTCACTTTGTTTATCATGCAAAAA
Organism: Chroicocephalus ridibundus; assembly: GCF_963924245.1. Lineage (NCBI taxonomy): Eukaryota > Metazoa > Chordata > Aves > Charadriiformes > Laridae > Chroicocephalus > Chroicocephalus ridibundus. Next base: position 19,708,688 of record NC_086289.1, read on the forward strand.
TTTTTATCTTCTATTTGAAGTGGTACGGCTGCAGCTGTTTAAACAGTCTAGCTTTCTGAAAGACAGTAAAATCTTTGTGCTGTTTCATTTTTTTTTTTAAACTTAAAAAATGGGAAAACTGAATATTGATATTTATCCAATTAATAAAAGCAAATCCCAAATATACCTTTCAATTTAAATTTAGGTCCTGGAATTATTTCAGGTCAACACCTCATAAAGTATCAAACTTGTTTGTATTATATTTCCTTTTCCATTCTCCTTCTATATTAGATAATAGGAAGTTCTTTTCCTGAGATTTACCACCATGCAACACACCGTAGCCTATGGTTTGGGCTTCTTCCTATACATGTCAAAACCAGAGTCATCTTCAGTTCTCTATTTTCATTCTTTCCACACACCGATGGAACCGAAAGTTACTGCAGCCATTGCATAATGCCACAGGCAGCCATTAGATGCTACCAGCTGTCTGGAAGATCTAGTTTGAGTCCTGTGGTAAGAAGACGTCATCCTATTACAACTCGACTACACATACACTGGTAGAAATTAAAAGTAACTCTGTTGAAATGAATGAGTTATGCCAGCCATCTAAATGTGAGGAAAATTCAATATATTAGTTTCCAAGGGACTCTTCCCTTTTATAAGCTAAGGCTTGATTTAGTGCCTGTTGTAAACAAGGAAGCGCCTTTTTTTTTTTTTTTTTACTATAGCTAGATATCCAAAATTGTCTGTGTTTAGCTGTATTACCTAAAGGAATGGCATGGGAAATACCTTATACTGACATTGGTCAGACTAAGGCAGAAAACTGACCATCAAACATACAGGCAGCTGTAAGACCTGTTGCGTTTTGTGCTGCAGTAGCATCCCTTACTTTCATCCATTAATTTACATATATATATATATTTTTAATACATTACCTACTTACTTATGCTTTTTTTCTCATACGGCCTCCATATTGCCATGGATCAGATACCAGCCCATGGAGCCTCCATCAATATCTGCAATTTTCTGCCACATCTTGAAGCTGCAGGCTCTGGTCCTGGACCTGCTTCGCTATCCAGATCACCCACTTGTCTCTAACTCCTCGTGGCAGGGTAACTACCCCTCTTCAGCCTCTAGGCACTCCACGTGGAGCCACTCTAGGACATATGAAAGTGTAATGAGACTTGTGCATGTAAGGCTGCCACAATTAGGATGCTGAAAAGTCCACCGCAGTGCAGAGTAAACCTGATGGTATCAGCAGTTACAGTGCAGTTACAGCAGTGCTCTGGGTACTTGTCCAGTTCACTGATGAACAGGGCCTTGAAATCCTGAAATCTGTCACTTAGTTGAAAAGAGCCAAATGCCACTATGCTCAAGGCAATCCTTATACTGGCCTCAGGGAAGGTGGTTGTGTAGATATACAGGAGACTTTCCCAGAGGAGATCAAAGTGCTGTTGTCTGGCTCTGACATTAAGGCAAAGTTGAGAAGTGTCCATCAGTGAATTTGGGGTGCTGGACTGGGGTGGAGCTGTAGTGTGGTGCCTGCACAATCTCCTCATGGTTCTGTTTAGTCAGCATTTTCAATCTTCAAGTGATAGCAGTGCATGTTCCCATGAAAATACAGGCCTTTTTTGCGAATCTGTTGGGACTCCCCTCTCCTGTATCAGTCGTCTTCTCAGACTGGTTTCTGGTCAGGTCCTTTCCTGCTTCATCTTAGATTCCTGCTTGCATCCCATATGTAATCAGCTGTGATTTCTAGCTGTGTCCCTGCCATGTATTTACAGTTCTTCCTAATTATTAGGATTGTCTCCCTACAGTCTATCCTATATCTGCTCTATGATGATGTAATCCTGAACACCCAGAGAGAAACCTGCTGTCTGTCTGCCTGGCTGTCACCAGCCCTGCTAATCCCAGGGGCAGGTGGGAAGGCTTTAGGTCAGTGTTGTGGTACCAGTGGCGGTGTTTGTGATGCAGCATCATCTTTAGTTGCTTTCACTCTGGAGTAACAGATGTGCAGATGGAAAAAGAAAAACAGGTTTCTAGAAGCACAGTTAATTTTGACATGTGTTGCTGATGTTCCGGACATCTGTACCACTGTGTCCACGTAAAGCCATTGCATGTAAAGGACAAAATATGACATATCTATAAGTCTGGAGTTACAGTGCATTTACAGCAGTGCTCTGCGTATTTTAACGTGGCTGTTTAAATGCCACTACAAAAGTAGAGCTTTGGCAGGTTAGTGGGTGTGCAGAGAGGTAGCTGAGATGAACTTATGTCAAATGCCACCATATCTAAAACTGCAACATACCTGTGCGTCCTCAGAATGACTTTCTAGATGTTGGTCATGTTCAGTGATTGACTGTTCTGATGAACTGGGCTGTTTTTTTGGTTTATGATAAACGTTGTCACTGACGTGCCAGGTCCTGGAAGCGTTTTAGCTATGTGACCACTGGCAGCCCTCTAGCACTGTGCTCTTACAAACATTTTTCCATTACTGCGGCACATGCTGTTTGCTTTATTTACATACAAATGGGCTTTCTGTTAAACGTTTTCCATTTTTATTTTCTTTTTCTTTTTTCCTTAATTAATCAGAATGCAGCAAGGCTGACTACTGGTGTAGGTAAAGGTACCAAAGGAACCAGTGCCCAGTTTGGGTCACAGAGCTTACCTCCAAGCTGATGAGTCACATGGCATCTCAAATGATGCGGATACAAATGGCAGATTAGATCCCTGTCTAGGCTTAAGGTCCAAAAATTGTTTGGAATCCAAAGTTATACTGGTAACAAACTGGTTCACCAGTGTCATCTTACAACTGATGCTGATCATCTTCAGGGCAGAGATAGACCACAAAATAATTACATCTGTAGGGTCTTACTTGTGGGATCAATACATGAACTATGTTGGCAAGCCTCTGACGTGAAAGGAATCCCACCAGTAATGAATGGCATGCAGGACATACGGGTATGTGAGATTTAGAGAATGTGATGCCTGTTTCACAGTAGCCTCCTCCTCCTTTATTTTGTTCATCTAGATTATCGCACAGTGGGATTCACTCTCATAACCCATTTAGAATATATTTACGTACAAAACAATGCCCTGGAGTTAGGGATAGAAGTACTTATGTTGCTTAGTTTAAGGTGTTTAGTATTATGGATATCTAATTATCTAATTTAGATTAAGTTTTTATTTTAGTGATAAGATATTTTATAAAGAGTTTCCTCTGGCACTGAGCAGTGTTCATGCTGGAGTTCCCATCTGTACACATCCTGAAACCTGCTTTGAACAACAGTGTCTCAATTTGTGTGTTTAGGGAAGGGGTTCTTTCCTAGGAGGTCGACCATTTGTAACTGATCTTCAAGAGAAAACTTTGATTTTGAGTCTAAAGATATTTCTATTTCATTTGTTTCTCTGTCTTATTTGTTATTATTTTCTATAACTACTGTAGCTGTGCTGTTGCCAGCAGAGTAATGATATCTAGTGGAGCATGGTGTGTTGGCTACCCTGTGAGGATGGCAGCAGTGGTAGGGCATACCAGGAGTTATGCCTTGAAAGAATGGGTCAGCACCTTTTTTGACTGCCTACAACGTCCCAACAGTGGAGGAGCTGATTAATTATAATGATTCAGAAAGTCATTAAATGATTCAGAAAGAGGAAGTCACAAAGACCATAAGAGTTATGTTGAAATAAAATTTTTAAAGACTAATTCCAGGAAAGAACTGATTTTAAACAAGTCACAATTAGATTAATTTTTCTGGTAATGGCTTGGCTGTATCTTGTAACAAAATATGAGAAAATGGGTAAAGTGGCAAAGCTGTCATGGCAAGCACTCTGCTTAGTTGACATCTAATGTTAACATCTTCTTGTGATTTTTGAAGTCATAACTCCTAACATTTTCAGTGATTTAATGATCCCGTAAAAGTTAACAATTGCATTTGGGACCTGACCTGGTAACAGAAAAGGGCATCCATTTAGAGAAATAAGCTGCATGTTTGTTGCCTTGTTACAATAAGGATGAGGCAGGAAAGAGAGAATTCCTCAGCAGACCCTTAGCATGACAGCAGAATAAAGGAAACAGATGCACAGAGATCATATATCTAAACTAGGTGAATACAGATTTCATCCTGATGAAAGCAATGTTTCCCCTGGAAATGAAATCCAAAGCATTGTAATACCCAACAATTTTGTACAGAGCCCAACTCCATGGGGCTCCTCACATAGCAAAATTTTAGAGGGTATATGAAAATGAGCCAGAATAGGTCACGTTCTGGTTGTGACAGCAAACTTGGTCATGTGTAAAATATCTTCATACTTGCAAAAGGTGCCTGGTTAGGGGCCGTGGAAATTCATTTCGGCCATTATGTTTTTGCCAACTCTTTGTGGAACTAAAGCACTAACTGCATAAATTCTGCTTTTGCTGAGGTGGTAAAGAACACAGGAGATTTAGCCAAATTAGATTGAAATTTTTTGAGCATAAGATTTTCAAAAAGAATCCTGTACTAGACATTTTATACCCCTAAGCATAGATACTGCTATGTGAGGGAGAGTCAGAAGTCCCTACTTGTTTAACTCTGGATTGCAACGTACACAGAAATGTATGGATCTTTAAATATACTCCTACTTTGGAGACGAATTAGCAAGTTTCAAAGATAGATAACCAAAGGGAAATTCAAGGGTAACTGAACTGGCATGCTTAATCATGCTAATGTGATCATGCAGAAAAGCAGGAAAAAAACGTTCTTTTCATTTTTGTGTCCCTGTCATTGTGCAGAAGATGTGCCCTTCAATGAAAGGCTGAAAAAACTGGTGCTGTGTAGCCTAAAGGAGCAAACCAGATGAGGTGGGAAGCACGATAACGATGTTCAAATATGTAAAAAGCTGTTGTAAAAAGAGAGAGAACAATCTCTTCTCCAGGTCATAGTGGGTACGGCAAGATGTAGAGGACTGAAAATACACCAAGGGTTCATTTTGATATTAAGACAAACTTCTTAAGAGTAGAGATTGTGAAGCATCAGCCTGAGTTACCCAGAGAGTTTTGGAGTCTCCATCTCTGGAGGTAGAACAAAAACATTTTAGTTAGTCCTGCCTCAGGGCAAAGGACTGCAGCAAATGACCTTTCAAAGTCCTTTCTAGTCTTAAAAGTCTCAGAGAGTAACCAGTAGCTTTTAAAGCAGAAGGACCGTGTGCATCTATTTTAAGGTGGCCAGAATTTCCAGCCCTTTCTTTTTAAATAGAAACTCTCTCTGGAGTCCATTGTTCAACAGGAAAAATTCTTTGGTTTCACCTTAACTAGAAGAATTAATTTCCTGTTTGATATCCTAAACAGTACTGTATTCTCAAAGAAGAAAGTCCCACATACCTTATTAGGAAAAAAGAACAAAACCAAAAAAAGTCCCAAAGGACAGTGTCGTGTGACTAATTAAAAAACTTTATAGTGTAACACTGCCTTCACAGCATGTTATTTATTCTTGCTGCCTCCTGGAATCTAACCCAAATTAGTCCCTCAGAAGAATTTAGGCACCTAATATCTCAGTAGATGCCAGTGACTGCAAGTGAGTTCTCAGTGCTGAGCTGCTGAGCCCCTGTGCTTTAGCTGGGTCCACAAACTGGACAATTCCTTGACTGCCTTTTCCTGTGCCATGCAGTCCACTAGATGACTACTGCAAATAACCTAATAGTTTAGAATCCCCTGGAACAGAGACAATCAATTTCAAACGTACACAGCAATGAATATTTAATTACACACAGTGGAACTGCTTCAACAGGAGTGATCAGGAAAGCGATGTCCTCAAATAGCTCAGACTGATGCTTCTGGGAGGTGGGAGACTTGCATGCAATTTTCTGCTCCAGACCAGAAAAGGGGATTCCAGCCAGGTTCTGCCACATCTCATGTGAATGTTAACATCTGCTGTGCCAATTAGTATGGGGTTAGAGTGGAAGAAGGAGGAAGAACATCTGACTTGCATTTCTGTGTTTGATAGTGTGGCAAGACACCAAAGAGATAGGCATCATCCTATTTTAAATCATGCCTTTAGCTCCAAGAATGCTGTTCTAGTATTTTTAGATTTAAAAAACTTGCTTTGCTTTTTGTCTCTGTCATGGACTCCCCTATAGATTTATATATACTAAGGTTGTCTGTAAGTCTGTCCAGATTTGTTAAGGGCAAGTGGTGAGTATAAGCTGATGATTGATTAGATCCTCAAGCGGAATGCTGCCTAGAAAAGAAAAATTCTTCTTGCTTTCTAGTGATAAGAGTTTGCCCCTTTGATCCCAATTGCTAACCAGAATCCAAGTAAAGCAGGATTGCACTTGAAGTTATATTTTGAACTAGTTACAGCTTCTAATGCTTTCTTTGCTGAAATGTTCTGGATCTGGTTGCTGGACAGACGTAATATATTGATTTAATTTGACCAACAATATTTTCAGTCACATTTGGAAGAACCATTTCCTCCATTTCCGTAAAAAAAATGAATACATTGCTATCTTCACTTGGAATAGGTCCACAGCTGAGAGAAGAAAGTAGGAAAACAGTATTCCTTTCTGAGAAATGCTTTTGCACGTTCTGATGGTAGTTGGTTTGGACTTGGATGAATTAGGGAATGTTGAAAACTGCATTTCCTGGGGATCTGTGCATTTTTATTGTGACGTATGTAGGAATCCCTTTGGAGGAGAGAAGAGGAAGCTGGTCTCTGAAAGTCTGTTTGACTCCACCCCTTACACAGAACAGAGCTTTTATCTTGTGTCCAGCCCTCAGATTCCAGCTGATGAATTTACTCATCTGTTTTCATTTACAAATAAAAAGAGAACCTAAAAAAGTTGCACTGACAGCAGGTTAACAGAATCTTTACAGTTGTAAAGGCAAGTAATGATGAGAGGAGAAATAACCCCGCGAATTTTCTATGCATCTCCTTGGCTGTCCCCTACAGTGTGTATTCCCCTGGTCACCAGGTAAATGTAACTCTGTCCTGCAGTCCACAGGCATTGAGCCCCAAGTACCCTGCAGTAGGGCCGCAGCTCAGGAATCCATGGAAGCACCTGTTAGTGTAACTCTTCAACAAACCACTTGACCCGGGCTGCCTAAAGGGTGCCTAAGAGTACCTGCCTTTGTAACCTATTATTATTTAAATTGCATTGAGTAACATTGCTCATTACTTTCCTTTTAGCATCTTTATAGGGTGCTCTTTGGAAGTTCCTCATGCAGAGTGCTGGTGTCAGGGAAAGGCTTTCAAGTGCTGTAGGGAAATCTGAATAAAGTTCCTGCAGTAAGACCCTTTCTTAGGAAAGACACCCCAGTAAAGAAGCTGTGTACCTTGCACAGCTAGTTGCTAATTTGCTGTTTGCTAAAGATACCTAAATAGGGCTAACAAAAAGCATAATACATGGAGTCCTTTGCAAGCTCTGATGTCTCAAGGTACAGGATTGTATATTTTCAAGCCCTCATGATAGTTCCAGTTTTTCTGATGGAAGCATCAGCCATAGATTTTTATAAGATTAAAAAAAAATCTTGGCAGCAAGCTTCCTGAGGTGGTTATTCCCAACATTTCTATAGCTAGAACAGAAGTCAAAACTGCATTTAACGTATAGTTATTTAAAATGATAGGCTAACTTACAAGCCTGGAAGAGAAAGAAGACAAAACCATTTGCAATAGCATATTGTAGCAATTAAGGGTATTATTCATAAACCAGTTCCTCCAGAAAGCCTCTAAGCTGTCACCACCCACCCCTTCTCCTCCCCTGTCTTCACCAGTTGCTTTTTTACTTGATTATGGTCATACAAAGACTACCCTTTGTAGGGCCAAACTTCAGGACAGCCATCCTGTGACTTTCCATCCAGCCACTGCTAATGACTACCTTTGATTGGTATCTTGGCAGTTGCATACGTAACGATAATGTGAATGTCTAACTCTCAACTGTTTTATTTTATATGTGAATGTTTATTAAGACTTTACTGCAATGCACATTCATGTTGGCACAGGTAATGTTGCACGTACTTCAGTAACAGTGCCAAATCCAGATTTCAGAGTGTTCATTTCACAGCCCAAATGTTTTGTTATGACACAAGTTTTTCCATGTGGTATTAAACTTAAAACTGGCAATCCCAAGTCATTGGCTGTGCTGCAGCGGAGTTTGGCATTGCAGCATGGGGCTTTCTTGAGCCGCTGGATCCTAGGGCCAGCTGAAAGCAGTCAGGCTGTGCTCGTCCTCAAATCTAAGAGTGTTACAAAAGCTGCCACGCAACATTTTATGATATTGTAGGTGTCATTTTAAGTCTTGTGGAACATGTAAAATTGGAGTTGGAACTTGCTTGGCCCCATGTCAGGCTCAGCTCCACCAGGGTAAGGCTTTGTGCCTCTGTCGTAGCCAGCCTGCTGCTTGCTTCATGTGCAAGATCATTTATAAAAGATCCTTTCCCCGTGAGAATAATTCATCCCCCGGAGAGGGAGCCAGCAGAGAGCCTGGGAAGGAGCAGGGGGAGGCAGTGGCGGGGAGGCAGCTCTTGTCCATCCTTGCCAGGCCAGCCCGGGAGTACGCACTGGGACCAGCAGGAGGGGACACGCATGGAACTGCGCGGACACGGGCTGCCACCTGCTGAGCAGGGATAGGGAAAGGCACTCTGCCGCACTTGCTGTCTGCTTTCTGTGATCAGCCGGGCAAACTCTAGCTGTTACCTCCCTTCTCCCCCCAAAACAACCACTGTCACTTCCCAGGGTAGTTGTTTAAACAAGTTTAAAGGAATTGAAATCTGAAGAGATTTGATTGAGAGGTTCAAAAATACTGATTTATTTAGTGACCACTATCCATTCTTGGATAAATGAGGGGACAGTGTCTGATATAAACTTACTTGCCTCCCTGTCCCCCAAAGCGCAGGAGTAAGCGTTGTCCTCTGACTTAGAGACAGACCTTGAACCTGAAGACCCTCTGAGGTCAGCCTGGATCACAGCCATCCTTCCTCATGAACTGTAGTGACCACTGTGGTCCCCACCCAGAAGAATGGAAGTGCCAGGGCACAACCAGCCCCAGCAGGGACGGGGGCTGCCTCACTGGAGGGCTGACAATGCATCAGAGCAATTTGGGGGGTATTATAAAATGTTCCCTACAGCTTCAGCTATCGTAGAGATGTCTGGAGAGGGATCTTCATATAGCATGAAGGAACAACCAGGAAAAGACGAAAAAAGAGAATGTAAATCTTCTGATGCTGATAATCTGGAAAACATATCAATCCCATTAGTGACTGTAGGATTAATATCTGAACTGAAACTGGATACTTCTGCTTCATCCTTTCTCGTTCGTATGCCAATGAGACACATCCAGGTGGAGAGCCAGTCGTATGGACACCACTGCGGGAAGATGCATGGGCGGCAGGGTCAGTGACCTCCATGTGCGGCTTTCCCCCCGGGGGTGCAGGAGGCTGAGTTCCGCGCCTCCAAGGACTGCACCTTTGGCTCCCTCCTGCCATTGCTCCCCGTCACTAACTCCTCCCCTGCGTTTGTTCAGGACCCTCTTCTCAGCATCCCTGCCATCGCAGACATTTTTTGCTGGGTCCCCGCTAGGTTGCCTGCTATGAAAACAGCACTTTGTCACAGTTGCTGGTTTACTGGGGGAGCAAGAGACCTCTGTTCAAAGCTATGGGAAAGAGCCCTCTAGCACTCTGTCTGCCTTAAAAGTCTTGCTTTCAGTTTGGAAAGGAACTTGAACTAAAACCACCAAAAAGTTATCCAGAATACACTGACTGTACATTAAGTTTTGTGATTGTTCCCACATCCCTCTTAATTCTCAACCGCGGCTCCATACTAGGGGCTAGATACACATAGTGGGCATTTTTCCTTTTGCTGGCAGTGGGATAGCAGGAATGCGAGCTTCCCTTTCAAGTCCAAAATCAAAGTATTGACAAACAGTAAGAGAGGAATGTGAGTTTTGAGGTTGTTTCTTCCCTCAGAACACGAAAAATGTCCAAGGCTTTCCCCAATACAGTTTTATTCTTCTCACAAATTTGTTTGCATTTTTTTCCTTCCCTCTTCTCCATACAGGAAATAAGCCTATGGCTCCCTCACGCTTTTAATATATTTGTCATGCTCTCCGTGCAGAAACATTTCAGACTTTGTACTCAGCACTTCATTTCTTAGTCACATCTTTTCAAGAACTGCAACATAACTTTAAAAATAATTTATTTCGTATTGCAGCAATCCTGCATACTGGAGCTGTCTTGAACCTCTAATGCTTTTTTTCTGGTGCCACAGTGTAATAGTGATCTTGCTACTCTCTCCTTGCAGGGCAGTGGGAACTAGTCTACAGTTTGCAGCATGGGTGAGCGGATGGGGTGGGTGTGCGCAAGCAGAACAGCTTGGGGCATTTCTGAACAGACCCCTTGCTCGTGCAGTCGCTTTCAATTTGCAGGGGACTGAAGTGAGATCGTTGTTCTGGCTTTATATTTCTCTGTTCCTGTTCTTCTATTGTTGTTATTTTTAAATAACAATTGTTCTGGTTTTACTATTTAAATAAGAAATGCAAGTGGTTGGCAAAGTTTTGTCCTCCTGAAGAGGGAGCTTCCCCTTTGAAATCTGCTTTTCAAAATGCGCAAAGTCATTCCCTGGGCAAGTTTCTGTTTCAGTTTCCACTTGCTTTTCTTATGCTGGGTTTCCATAAAACAGGAGAGTTTCGGTTTTCAGAGTAATTTCTGTTGCTATCATTTTTTCTTTTTTATTTTGCGCCCCTACCTAAAGCTGAGAAAAGAGTTATTTTACACTGCTCGTGACACAGCCTTGATCAGCTAGTTCTACGCTGCACTGCTGACTGCAGTGTAGATACGTATGCACTCCTTTGGAAAACCAACTGCACAATATAATCAATCCTCTTATTTGATGCACAGTGTTCTAGTTAAGAAAAAAAAATAAAATTAAGATGTGTGCTAACCACTAGAGTTAATGGCAATCTGGGTTCAGCCTTGCAGACATCTCCTAAGGAGAATATGACTCATTGCTCAGGGACTTTTTTTTTTTGCCCATCCTCATGGGACTGAGATTGGGGAATTCCAGTGTGATGAAAGAAAAATTTCTCATTCTATTTCACTGTCACAAATTTATGAGGTTTGCTACCTCCGTTTTAACATCTGCCACCAAAGCCCTGAGAGGTGGACAACCTTAGTTTCTGGTGGCCAGATGCCTCACTCTGAGAGATAAAGCCAGAAGCGAAGAAAACCCAAGATTCAAACCAAGCACCTGCCAATATACCCTTAAGCTACATTTAGCTTAATAGGGTAGGACGTGGTACAGGCTTGTCTACCAGGATTTGTGAGAGCATGGAGCTTTCCTTCCTTCCTGTCTTGGCTGTGCTTCTACATAACTGCAACAAGAAAGATGGCACAGCCTACACCACTGCCCATGCTGCTTTTCTGAAAGGCAGATATTTTATTCTCCTTTATATGTAGAATCACAGAATGGTTCGGGTTGGAAGGGACCTTAAAGATCATCTAGTTCCAGCCCGCTGCCGTGGGCAGGGACACCTCCCACTAGACCAGGTTGCTCAAAGCCCCATCCAGCCTGGCCTTGAACACTTCCAGGGACGGGGCATCCACAGCCTCCCTGGGCAACCTGTTCTAGTGCCTGTTGGAGCCTGGCCAGACCATGGCAATGAGTAACGCACTGTCACAGCATGTCAGATGTGTACACAGATAGCACAGATGCAAGTCATTTATACAACGCTATGCCTTAATCAGTCCATAGGTGCACAAGTCTGGTACATGGATATCAAACCACCCAGCTACAGCAGCCTGAAGGTTTTCCTTTGAGAAGCAGCACGGTGTGGGCATTTTGGCAGTATACTAGTGTCAAGCTGGTTGATTAGACACTTAGAAAATGCAGAAAGGTTAGAGGCTGCAAAGTGGGGTGGAAGGTTTTTCCAAGAATTTAGGATCTATGTGGTGCTTGAGATCTGAGGAAGAGCTGTACAACCTAAGCCGGGTCTGGGAATAGTAATGAAACGTGCTCTGTGGCCTTCAGACCTTCCACGGGTCAAGTCTATGAAAGGCTTAAAGTTTTTGAAGGTAATCTAAGTTCTCCTTTTCCTTTCAGGTTCCTGCTTAATGCCATAGACAGATTTCTCGCTGTTTTCAAGGGTCACACACCCTTTGGAGCACCTCACTTCCAGCAACATGACCTTTTGGAGCAGCCCCACATGGCTGTGGGCACCCAGCATTGCCCCGGGGGTGATTGCTGGCACCGGGCACCCTGCTGACAGACCTGCCCTGCCCTGCCCTGCCCACAGCCCTGGGGCCAGGTGGCAGCAATTGGACCTCACCGACACCCTGGCTGGCAGCTGGGAGCAAGCCCAAGCCCAAGCAGGTCTCCTCACATTTTGGCTGTGTCCTGACACTGGCTGGAGATTCTCTCTAGGGAACCAATGGCAGAGCCAAAGAAGAAAGTCATCAGGCTTATGTGTGACCTGGAAAATATCAAACCTTTCCACTGAGGTCGTCTCTTCTGTTCAAAGGTTTCATGAGACTTTGCATAACTGGATGCGCGAGTGGGAAAGGCCTTGCTGCAAAGCAGCCCAGCGCTACTGGTTCTTTGAATTTAGGAGCCAAGCACTCTGTGCTCTGTGATGGAAGAAAGGTAAAGTGTGGTTTTTTTTCAGGAGAGTGATCTCCCTTTTTTGTGATTTACTGACCCGAGTAAAAGAAAACCTAAAAATGACATCTATAGGTTGCACCATAAGAAGGAAAGAGAGAAGTCATGCATTATGTGGATTAATTTTTTTTTAATGACAATGATGTTTTCAGTGTATTGGTTCCTGCATTAGAAAAGCTAGTGTTGCAAACCTGCATGTGGAGACTTCATAGCTTGTGCAAGTTGCCTTCCAAAAACCATGCTTGTGTTGTGCTGCTTCCGCTCCTGCTTCTTTAAATGGTTTTAACATTAGAAAAAGCTTGCAATCATTGCAGAGAACAAGGGAAATAATAATTTTTACTCAGTGCTGGGAGCTTTTGCATAGAAAACTTGCACATCTATACGCACACATATAAATACACACACACATAAAAAACTCTGTATACACACACACAGAGGTGGTTTTATACAAGGGAGAAATTCCATTTACAACACAGTAGAATTTAATTATACAGCAACGTCTATATTAAAAATTAATCAGGTGTATATATTTTTTTTTGTTCAAGTATTCTTCCCGATACACTTCATAGACTCTTAACACCAGTTTTCACTTTGAAAAATGCAACATCCCACCATTTTAATGTAAGCAAAACATTAAATTGATTAAGTAATGCGAGACCACACATTTAGACTAAACCTTTTCTTCAAATAAGAAATAAGACTATTTCTTCTTGTAGTGAATCCTATAGCTAGACTCTTACCATTATACCTTTCAGTAAATAAGCCATAAAACTCCTCCTAGTTCTTAACAACTGAAAAAAAAAAGCTGACACTTTTTTAAAGGAAAGATACTGCTACAAAAATGGTAGTTATTCCTTACTCATATAACTTCCTTGAATCAACTGTCAATGAAAATGTCACTTAAAAGCTTTGTTATTTATATTATTAGAAAAATACTAATTCAGTCAGGAATAATTTTAAAATGACTCTATGCTATGTCTCTTCCAAACTACCAGAAAAGGTTTTACTTAGCTCAGCACTATCATTGTAAGAGTTCCTACTTTCCTGAGTACAGGTTTTGCTTTGCTCAGTCTCATCACTATAAGACTGTCCCCCTTCCTGACAGCTGAGAACAGCTGCCCTCAGTTTTTCCTCAATTTTATCAGCTGCAGCACACATTTTAAGCTCTCTCAGGCTGCTTATTAGGGTTCCATAGGCTCCTTTTATCCCATGTCTTTGATACCAGGCTTGGAACAGCTTAATCTTCTGTTCAGATGTATCATTAAGATTATCCCGAATAGTTTGATCTATGACAGGTTCTGGTACTTGGTGTTTACGAACAAATGTCTTGACTTCCGTGAGTGTCATCTCCTCCACAATACCAGCAACATGGCTGCTCAGGTCAACATCTAGAAGCAGAAAAGAAAATCAGTGCTCTTGGCACTTACATCTTACTGTTCTTTGTCACCTGTGGTCAGGATTGATATTCTTCCTGTCCAAAACAGATTAAGTTTCAGGTATTCATGACTCGGTATGTTTTATATGTGATTTTTTACAATATATAGTGGGTCTGCTTTTACATGTTCCTACCAAATGGTAGATAATTCAAATATTTAGGGTTGCTTCCATACTGCTTTCTACCACTTGAGTCTCAGTTCCCTCTGTAATTTATTCTGTCCTTCTCTGTCATTAAAGCCTGGTCATGCCTCATGTAGCTGTTTTGCTTAAAACGGTGTTGGGAAAGGTCCTGGAACAGGACAGGTCTTTTGTTGTGATAAAGCCTTGGAGCTTATGTTCTCTTCCTATTGTGTGTTACTACTCTGGATTTGCCCTTAAACATAAGGTAGGTTTGTATTTCTGCAGTCCCACTGCTGGGTGTGGGACTTCCCCATTATCATAATTATCTATGATTCTAGAAATCCAGCTTGCTGCCTCCTAGTGTCTGTACCACATGCAGAACAGAAATTCACCTGTTGTCAATTAGTAATTGCTTCCTGTACAACAGAAATTCCTCCTGAGGCAAAGCTTTCATGATAGCACTAGATGACTTAATAAGCACAATATGAACTAAGCATTCACTGTTGTGCTAGAATGACAGCTCTGGGCAGTGGCAAAGTCCACATAAAAATACTCTTTTTTTAGTGTAGGATTTTCTTCTACTGAATTTTGAGAAATTACATGTCTCTTACCTGCGTATATGAGAGGTACATTCTCCTGAAAAGAGAAGAAAGAGAGAAATGGGTAGAAATAAATTTTGTAAAAACACCAACCTTGTATAAGAGGGCAAACACATTTCATGACACTTGACTTCTGTAATTTTCTTTTCGTTTTCTCCATGATTCCCCTGTTCTTTGAGCAAAGTAATCAGATTGGACAGATAGACCTCTTTTGACTTGGGTAAGTTTGGGGAATCACCTCACAATTGCTATTGCCTAAAAGTATGCACGGGGACAGGTACCCTGGGTCAGCAGAGGCCTGATGATTTATGAAGTTTTGATCTGGGTCGCGTAACTTAGGAAGCACATCAACAAATCCTGAAGAAATATTTCAGGGTTTCTCTTACTTCTCCCAGAAGAGTCCTCATGGTGAAATTTACTTCATTAACGTCATAGAAGAGTGGCACGTACATGCTTGGGGAGTCCCAGTGTAATTTAAATGGAACAAAGTTCCCTGCACGAAGCTGAGTTTTTTGTGATCCAAGCAACGATACTTACACCAGAAGAATCTGGTTTGGGAACTACTTCATCTAGGTTCCCCTTGATAGTAAAACCCTTCTGTCTTCTCACGTCTGAAACAAATAAAGCAATTTTAAAATCTCCTCTGGATTCCAAAGAATATAATACATCTGAGTAAGCAGCTGAACATCTTATTCAGAGTATGACAGGAATAAGGAACAGGGAATCACTTACAGTGGATTAGTGCTACAGCTCCTCCTAATAGTGGTAACATAATTATCAAAGTAGTGGCCCACCATGGGAATCCTGTTTTTGCTGGAACATTGGAAATATTACATGAAAGTTAAGTCAAGAAATGAAATACAGCAACACGCTCTGAATTTTAAACAAGATTCTGTCAGATTATAAAAACCTTTTTGTTGTCTCTTAACGGCAGAAGCTACCTCTTTGGTAAAGTCTTACCTATCATGAGTTGCCCCTAAAAAGGACTAATAGCTCCTACATCTGCACAGTGATCAAGGGAAAAGAGCAACCAAGCTCCACAGGTCAGTATGGGGCCCAGTAGATAATGATACCCTTAGCTCTCAGGAATGACTATGGGTCATTGTACAGAACAGTACCATTGCAACAGCCCCTCAAAGTACAGCAGGTGCTGGACCAGGCTAGGTTTTAAAAAGGTACCTTTAATTCCACACACGGTGTCTGAAGTTGAAGTACATTGTTTTTCAATTACGCCACTTTCACATCTGCAGAAAACATGAACAAAAATTATTATGGGATTTGTTTCTCTTTTTATGAAGTCCGTCAACAGAGCAAATAATAATCTTCTAACACTTTTTATCAGCTAAATATTTAATTTATCAAGATGTTGAAGTTTGGAATTTAATAGGTATGAAAATCGCATGGAAAGGTGTGGGAGTAGAAAAAGGTGTGGAAGTTATTTTCTAGATGTAACAGTAGATCACAAAAAGACAACAGGAAAGCTCAGATACGTTTTTCATTACATTTCTTGAAAAGTACATAGAGACTTGGTGGATGTGTACAAATTTTTCTGCGTGCCTTTGGAAAGCCTGCATGGATGGCAAGCTAAATTGATGGACTTAAGTCAGCTCAACAAGCTAAGCACAAAGGCAAACTACTATGTTTTCCATCGGGTTACAGATTACCTTATCTTGTCTTGAAACTGGCTGGAAAAAAGTGTGACAACATATGATATTGACAATTTCATATTTAATGATGGATGCATAAACTTACATGGTACATTCCTGACACTGGTCACACGGTACAGCAGAATTGCAAAAATGGTTCTTTACACAGGTACATTCCGTGTTCTGTCCTGGGGTACAGTTCGTTGCAACCTCCAAATCTAAAATAGATTTCTTAAAGTTTATTAGTTTGAAAAAGTAGGCCTTAAAAACAGGCGTCTGCTCACAAGCTCTTGCCCTCAGACTTACACACTTTCAGCTCTGCCACTGCTGGCACTGGTGAGGCTTAACTGTAGGAACGACATAGGTTTTATAAAGAGCCCTGCTGCCGGAGTACTGGAAATATGGAGGTGGCAAAGAGACCTCTGCTGGCCAAGAGCTCAAAGAACCGATCACACGGTCAAGTACTTCCTAGAAGAGGACTCATTTGGCACTGACAAATGTTGTCAGCTTCTTTTTCCCGTTCAGAATTGTAAAGCCAGGAGGAAACTCAGAAGATCACGTAACCCATCTCCCTGCTTGATGTCAGAGACAAGTTCTTTACTCTCCCTGACAGACAAGTTTATCTCTTCTTGAGGACCTCCAATGGTGAGGAATTCCACTCTCTTTTAGCTAACATATTCCCTGCTTAAGTATTAAAACAAGTGAATTAATTTTGTCCTATCCTCAGTGTGTATTATGAAGGTACCTCCATCTATGAAAAATTATTTCTGCATTAAAAATTACTTTAAGTATCTACCTACTATGAAAGCTATTTTCATAGGCATGGAGGAATAGAAGAGAATTTTTGAGTTATCACATTCAGTGCCCTGCTGTAACCAGCAAACGTCTTATCTTTCCAAATTTGATGGAGCTCTACTGTGAAACCAGTGCTGAAGCCATTCGCGAAAATACCAAACATTAATGATCCTAAAAACAGTTCTCATGGAATTTCAGTGGTAATTTTCCTCCTGCCTAATGTTTTCTATTGACTGCTCTTCAACTACATTCTTGTCCATGGGATAAAGTGACTAGTCATCCCATTACCCTTTCTTTCTTCTTCGGTTTAACTGATAGTTTCCTTTGTGGCACTGTACAAAATGTTGAATTATTTTGCTGTACTCAACTTCATTACCCATCCAAAAATGCTTATTATAGTAGCTAATGAGAGGAAAATTTTGTATGTATATGGAGTGTTACAGGAAGGGGAAAGTACTAAAGATTGGTATTCCAGCAGGTGATGTGAGTACAACTATACTGGAGTTAAGAGCTCTTTCTCCGCTCACCAAACTCGATTTTGCATATGAGGAATGTAAAAGTATCATTCCCTAAACCCAGGTATACCAGAACTACAGGACACCTTGTGGAACAGTTTAATGGATTAAAAAAAAATAATAATCCATGATGGGTATTTATGTAGCAAGGCAACAGGTAGTGAATTTCTGGAACCTGGTGTCTCCCAGAAGGTTCGTGCACAAAGGGCTCATAACTGGATACTAAAATAACTAGGTAGGGATGGCCCTTCTAACATCCTTTCCCACAACTGTGGATGCTGGCAGACATTGCAGGGAACAGACCACAGAAAGTAGAAAAGTTTGTGGTTTCTCTAAATAGCATCTCTTGCCTCCACTGATGAATGCAGAATACTGGAGTAGGTGGACCACTGGTCTGACCCAGTAGGGCATGCCTCACAGTCTCATAATTTGATCCTATATCCTACACAGCATCTTGAATCTATAAAAGACATCACTATATCAGCTCCAGCAATTTTAAATAATTAATTATAATTAATAACATGAAAGACTATGAAAGAAACTACTGGGAATTCTCCCACCCCTGCCTCTTACAACACCCCTCTTCTCTTAAGCAGATGGTGAAGAAGAGAGCTTTTCTTCCTTGATTCTAACCAGTTTGCATGGGGTCTGTGTTGCAAGGACTGCTTTGCCTGAGCAAAGGCAGATACAAGGAGAAATAATGGACCAACATAGCGTGTTCTTCCTACTTGGTGCTTGACAAAAGGGAACTGGAGGATCAAGTTATGACTTTGTCATTAATTCCTTCATGTACTACCACTATAACATTTTAATCTCATGCTCAGTCAAATCCTTTTGAATTTGAGCCATTGCTAGAGTTGCTATTTCTATAAACGTACTAAATGTTCCGTCGCACGAAGAGCATCTGAAACACTCGTCCAAAGCATTGACATGATCTATGTACTCCTTTCCATTTTGACATGGAACACAGTGTTTGCTAATATCTGTTGGACACTTGATATTTTTAACAAAACCTGTAGAGAGAGAAAAACAAGAATTAAGATTTGCAATACCTTTGGACAGAAGCCATCAGCTCTAAGACGTATGTCAGACTTTTTTTAATCCCTAATACTTTTTGATTAACAAACGTGGACAGAATCTATATTCTTTACACATATGCTTAGGCTCTTCAGGAATGTAGTATCCATATGATCTGATTATTCCCCCTCTTCCTCCAATTTAGGACTGAAGGAGAACACACCAAACAAAACTGTACAGGCAAAACTGGAAAACCCATGAATATATGTAGTCCTGCAGGCAAAAGCCTGTGCTTGCACTTTTTAACCTCTTTCAAAGACGTGTATGTAATTCTTGGCTCTTCTGTGACAAGCATGTTATGTGAGAACTGCTATCTGTAGTGAAAAGTTACTGGTGCACTCAGCTCAATAAATACTTTTGAAGTGTCTGATGTCCTGTAATAGAGAAAGATAGAGCCAGAATGAAGCATTGCATCCAACAAACCACAGCATGCTGGTTAGCTATCCCAGTAGAAAGCAATTGTGCATGTTGTGGTTTCCACTCTTAATGACTTTTCAACACAGTCTTACAATACTACTCACCACGTTCACATTTCTTGCAACACTGATCATCTAAATTGTATTCGTCCTCGTTACAGTTAGTTTCCCTCTTAGCAATGATCCTCCTTGTAATTAATTTATTGTGCAGTATGTTTATTAGAGCTTCAGTATCATTTTTGCACTGCATTTCAGTAATTAAGACAACAACCTAGGAGAGATGAACAGCAAGTTAGAGAAAAAAAACTGTCAAGGACTATAGGTGTGTTTTACTACTAGCCCAGAATTACATCAGTACCGTTACTCTATTGCTAAACATATTGATATTCACCCCTTTATTAAAGTTGTTCATTACTTCAGAAGAGTTAATGGACAATGAGGACACATACTAGATTTAATGCTATCAACCCTACCACTACAGGTGCTGATCATTTGAACATGAGTGCTTGAGAACAGGCCCACACATCTGAGTTGTAACAATTACCTCATATGCCTAATTATAGTGCAAAGCAAAGGAACTCGTGTTATTTTCTTGAAGAGCTTTCTCTGTCTCAGATCACTGTGCCTAAATCTGCCCTTTCTTAGCCACTAATAATAATCTTCCATACAGAACTTCCTTAATTCTAATTATACCTTTCTTAATTTCTTGCCACCCTATTCCCGCTTGAAAACTGAAGTTTTTCTGAAGAAAAAAAATGGAACGTTTAAATCTCAGCCAAAAATACCTTATTTCTAAAATGATTTTTGTCTTTGTTTTCCAATTCAATTACTTTTCTCCTAGCAGATGATGCCTATATATTCCTGAAAGAAATAGCACTCTTTTCAAATTAATTTACATCTCAGTCCATTTCTTTGAATCCACCATCAAGTTAAATTGCTTGGTTTTTTAATTTTTTTTCTCCTATTACTAGTCAGTAGTAACTTTACTAGCCGTCACCACTCTGCTTCTTTTTGTGATAATAAGAAAGTACTGTGGACCAGAGGCCAAACTATTCTTTTTTTTCTATTTTGGGAGTAAAGAGGGAAAGGGAGAAGGACAGATCTGCTATAGTTTGCCTTTCTCTTGGCAATAGTCTGTGGCGAATTCTGTATATACTTTGCATGCGTTAGGTATGAGGTGTCTGTATAATGGAGCAATGTAACGCTTGTTGGCCACAGAATTAGATTCCCTCCTAGAAATATTATTATATGGGAGAGATAAAGGACAGCCTGCCTTTATTTAACACAGTTTCTGCTGATAGTTTGGAGTAATCTTCATGATTTATTTTACTTGTGTGTTTCTAACTATCGGTGTGAAGCTATAACAGAAAAAATTAAGGCAGTCCTTGTCTTGAAGAGTTTGAAGTCTTAACATCTAAGTGGAGCTCCATGTTCATTGTTCTTACTCCTCTTTAATTGGAAAAAAAAAAAAAAAGTTCAGCATTTCACAAAAGACCCAAAGACAGACACTATCAGGGACACTGGAAAAGGAGAAAATGACACCTCCGAAGAAACTGAGCAATGCTATTGTCTTTGGCAAAATAAAAGAACAGGCCAAGTTGTGAAGGAGAGGGATGATGGGGTACCTTTTTCAGAAAGGGAATGCATTGCAATACAAAGAAACTGCTGAAGCCTCATACCAACAGCACAGTTCATGGACTATAAAAATTCTGCTGATTAGATTAACTCAGATTTTAAATGGGCATGCAAAATGCTTTGGTTTGAATAATTTAATTTTAATTTTTTCTTAGATATTTGAAAGAGGTTAATTATGAATGGTTGGTTATCTTTGAACACACTTTTTTTCCACCCCCTGACAGGGGGTGATATTTAATGGCTGATTAAATCAGTCTTCATGATTTTCTGTGAAACTGCTCAGATGCCAACCATAATTTTAGTTAGATGCAGAAAACTCTTTAATTATCTTAAATACTAACTTCCTGAAAAGTGGGTTTGGATTTTAAACTGGGCTCTCAAGTGAAAGAAGTGTTATCTGTGGCTAATTATCTGAAGTAACCAAGACAACCACTGCCTGCTGACTTCTACAAGCAGACACTTCTTTTGATCCTATTGACTTTTTTTTTTGATCCTATAGACTTTTGAGTCTATTCAGAGATGGGAAGGTGAAAAGCATTTTCTTTCCTTGGCAGCCATCTGTTTTAAAATTTATATAATATTAGTTACTAGACTGAAATTAAGGAGGTCTGTCTTTGCACCTGGAGGAGCAGCTTCAGCTGCTAAAAAAAAGTGGTTTAGCACTCAAGAAGCTGTGGGTACGGAATGCTCAGCCCATCACTTCCCCACTTCAGTGCTCTGACTCTCTTCCTTTGCTGCCAAAGCTTTGAGGGTGCTCTTCTCCGAATCCCAGTGTACTGGTGTTAAAAGGTTAAAGTTAATGTACAGCCTTACCAGAAGCTGTCAAATCGATGTGCCAAATCAGCATGATTTGTTTTCCTTTTGCCTGGGAGAACTGAAAAAACTGGTACAGGCTGCCCAGGAAGTGGTGGAATCACCATCCCTGGAGGTATTTAAGAGATGGGTACACATGGTGCTGAGGGACATGGTTTAGTGGTGGTTTTGGCAGTGTTAGGGATGGTTGGACTTGATCTTAAAGGTTCCTTCCAACGTAGATGATTCTATGATTCTGTGATTGGCCCCACACCGCCATCGGTCCTCCGCCATGTGTTGGACTGGGCCGAGGGAGGGGATGGCCACAGCGCAACACTGGGGGGACATGTTTCATCCTGTCTCTCTGAACTGGAGGATCATGACACCCCGACCAGCATGCCCAGCAAGCAGAAGGGTCTGGAACCACGGTGGTCCTCCAGGCTCCCTCCTCCTTGCTGGCCCCCACAGCCGTGCTGGGAGAAGCTCTGTACTCAGAGGAACACCCTGTGTCCTCCTGACAGCACCCTAATCTCCCCTTTTTAGACCAGAGAAATCAAGCCAATCTGGGGAGGGGGGAGAAGACCCTGGACAACAGCAAAGAGAAGAGGGAGAGTGAAGATTACAACAGCCCAAATGCACCCGGGCAGGGCAGGGCAAGGCAACTGAACAGCACTGGCAAAGCCCAGAGCACGCACAAAGAAAGAAAAACATCCAGACAGTCATGCAGAAAATGGGATATAATGAAAGAAGGAAACATCTTTGTAAATGACTAATATCAGTAGTACTTAGCTGAGTTTCTTTTTGTGCTTACTGAAAGCTTGCAATCACTGTGTGTGCACAGACGCAGCCTTCCCTCACGCAAACAAACCTCTCCACCTCTTGCTTATGCTTTTATACAAATGAGCTATGCTGATACAGTGAGGGAGGACAGAAATATAACACTTTTTGGTGGAAGCCCTCCGTTTTTGCTCACAGAGATGAACTTCCTGGTATGCTTACAAGAAGAGGGGATCACTTCTCAGAATTTAAGCAGCACCAAACACCTACATCAGCTCTGCTTGCAGGGGTGTCTTACACTGCCTTCCTGTAAGAGGAATAATGAGAAAACTCTGGAGATTTTTCAAAGCAACACCCTAATTTTTTCGCGCTTTTTTTCTCCTTCTGGATTTGCACCCTCTTAAAAGCAATCCATTTGCCATATAAAAATTTTGGTGTGTCTCATAAGAAAAAAAAAAAAATCAGTAGTCATTTAGCTTCCTGTGCCCACCTTAATCACTTTCCTTGTTGTCACTGAGTGCTAACAGCGGAAAGGAAGCACTTTAGGGGCTTTTACGTAAGCAAGGGTGGTAGGTGCTTTTTTATGATGCGTACATTCAAACAGCGTCTGTACGTTTCAAGCCTAAAATGACTCACAGAGGCTGTTGTACCTTTCTCATCGTAACCTAAAAAATAGTTGTCATACCTAAACTGAAGACTTAGGTTGAACTAAGCAATCCGTGGGAATAAAATCAATCAATTGGGTATGTCTAACGTTAGCACAATCCATAAAAGTTATCACATGAGCCCAAACGTTTTGGTTTCGCTCATTTTGCATTGCCCAGGCATTTAAGAGAGCTTTCTACCTCCTCCCTCTCCTTCACTCCTAGAGAGTCCTCTAAAATGCTTTCACCAACAGGTGTCTGCTAAGGAGACTCATAAAACCTGTTTTCATCTGTGTTCCCAGGGCACAGTCACAGGAAGTTCAGTTTCTTTGAAAACTCGTGTCATTTGGGAATTCTCAGGCCTCCAATTCTTCCTGTATCAGAGGATTCTTCATAACGGGTCAACTTCCTCCAAGTAAGTGTTTCAGCAGTCCTACCTTACGGGGATGTAATCGCAGCTTTGGAAGTGTGTGAACATGTTATTTGCATACAGGACTTTTTAAAGCTTTACAACTTTTAACCCTGAGAAAAAAAATAATTGTCTCTGTTATCTTTATAATGCACTTTATTTTTTGCAAACCACTTCTCCCATTTCTAATCCATAAAATGCCTGTGGATGAGAAGCCTGATGCCTTCAGAACTTGGTGGCCTTTTTTTTCCACTCCACGTTTGCTACATGGGGAAACGTGCATGAGCTCATCAGGGGCTTTCTAAGTGTTAAAAAGGGGGGAAAGGGGATTTTTCTTGCTTTTTTTGCTTAGTGGGAGCTGAGAAAAACTGTAACTCATTTTCTGAGTTTTGATTTGCTTCTGGTACTTTTGACAAATGGTTGCTAGAGTTAGCTCCATTTTAATATGGTTTTCTATGTAATTAATCTCCCTTGTGATAACCCTGTCAGGCTGGCTTTTTCAAAGAGTAAGTAATTTCACAGTGCTTGTTAGGAGGATTCTCTACTCCAATTCTTTTGCTATGATAACTGATTTCTGCTTCCAATATCTCCAGTATCATTTTCCCCCCATCTCTTTCTTTTTTTTCCCACCGAGGCAGAAGTTGATAGTTTGCACCAAATTAACCACTAAAAATAGTATTTTGTGTTCTAAAATCTTTTATGAGAAGGACAGAAGGAAGCCAGTTCTATTTTCTGAAGCCCAGCAATGGGAGTTGGTATTTCCCCACAACTGGAAGCATCCTGAGCTTCTTAAATTTCAAGTGAGATGAACGTGTTTGGTGCCTGTCAGAGTAAGAAGCCTCAGTTACTGTCCAGTGTCTAAAAATAGTCACTGTCTGAATTAAATCCATTACTATTTCACGTCCCAGATGGCTCACATGCAAATTATGGCAATATATTGGGGGGTGGGAGTTGATGTTTTTCTTTTTTAGTTTTGGTTTTTAGGAGTACTGTACTAGTGAAAACCTAATAAATATTATACAATTTGGGAGAGCTAAAGCGATATTAACAGGTCCTTCCTCTCTTTGATGATGTTGTGGCTAAGGATGAATAAGAGCTGGACAGCACAGAAATTTAGCAACTCCTCCCCCTTTTCATTTTTTAACACAATACAGTTTTCTTGTTGGCACTTTCTCTTTGATCTGTGAGTTGCCTCAAAGATAAAGGCAGTTAACTGTAGAAACGTGAGCAGACAAATGCTTCCAGAATTGGTGCCCTTATACTTGTCACTTCAGTCCTGGGTCATCCCATGACTTTACAGCTGTTTATACATATACATTTAAATGCGTGCATTAGCTGCCTGGGAAATGAGAAAGAAGGGTCAGTGCAGTAATGCAGAAGTCCTGTTTTCAAAGGTATGTCTTCTGAATTTCCAGAAAACTGACCGGTCTGTACTCACATCAGATAATTACAAAACATTTAGATAACACTTCACTCTTTTAAGATGGCCTATTCCTTTAGAGTGTGTCTCTAACTGGTATGCGGTTTTGCGGCTTGTTTTACAGGGTAAACTTAGATGTTTTCTAACTATGTAGGCCATTGCTATTTTGCATGGCTATCCCTGCAACTGCTTCTACTTTAGTGCAACCTGGAGTTCCTTGCAAAATTGAGGTCTCGTTCAACAAACTACTTTCATGTTCTGGCTTAATCAAATTAGTATTTCAAACACTGTCCAGGTTTATAAGTAGTGGAACAACATGCTAATAAAAAAAAAAAACCCATATTTTTTAAAAAAATAGAAGGTATGTGGGAGTGCCATGGTCTTTCTAAGGGGTACTGAAATTTGGAAACAAGTAGAAAATAAGAATAGGAATGAGAGGAATAATATTCTCTGAGAGCAGCATGATAAGAGAAAGTATTTTTAAATCTTAATTTATATTCTGCATAGTTCCAAGATACTGAGCTAGACTGACATTTCTGCTAGTTGTTTGCTGCTCCTATACCGGAATAGATAATACACGCTTCCATCAGCATCTGAAATTTCTTGTTTGTATTCAACTATGTCCCGGTACTTTGTGCAGGGGCATGGATATAATCCTCTGAATCCCTTCAAACAGTTTATTACCTGTTATATAGTAAATCAGATCAGAATTTGAGTCAATTTTACCTTAACACCTGATTTTAACCTGCCAAACCCCAAAGCAAACTACACTCATTCGCAATGTAACCACACTGTGAAAGAGATTTTGAATGTGAACTCCCATGACTTCTCTCTGAAAGAGGTGAGAAGTGAGGCTGGGGAAGCAATGCACACTGCATCCACCCTTCCAGGCAGGTCACGACTTGGCTGTGCAGTGGGGCTCAATGCCACCTGCCTGGTCCCCACTACCCTGCCCCTGCGCTCCTGGGGCAGGGATGCCTCGGGCAGCTCTGCCAGTGCACAAGCAAAGCCAGTGTATCTGCGTCTGCATATGCCCAGGTCCCCTGCCCAGCAGCTTGCTGCCACTACAGCTCCTTGGCCTAATGCACCTGTACCGGCGGAGCTCCCCGTGCTGAAACGCTTCCTTATCTTCCTTGTTGGCAGCAGCCCTTCAAAATGAGTGTTTGCGAAGGTAACTCTGCTGATGACAGTCAGACATGTGACCTGAGCTCTGAAGCTACAGACTCATACTGTGCACAGGGGATGATTAAGGCAAGAAAGGAAGGCCCTGCCCCATTGCTTCCAGTAAACGCTCCACTTTATGCCAGTGGACTTGGACTATTTCTCTAGCTTTTCCTGGGCAGCTGTCAGTAGTGGTTCGTAACTCCTCCACCATAAGTATTTGCTTTTATGTAGCTTTACCAGATCACTTTGTTATGGATCCCTGAGGTGCAGTGCAAGTCAGCTTTCACTAACGCGGTCTTTGCCCGGGCAGATACCCAGCCACCCATCTACCCGTGCAGCCTGTGCGTGGAACCTTCCTCGCCAGCATCTCCGGCCAGATCCGTGTGGCCGTGGACTGAGGCCAGTGACAGCTGTCCTTGGGTCCCCCACCTCAATGGCCCACGACCTCATGTCTCTGACAGCCACCTGCATCCATCCCCCTTTTCTTATCCTCCGCTTTTCCACAACACCCACCTCCCTTCCCCTGGCACCCTAAGAAGTGACTATAAAATCATAAAGTGCCTGAACTTGAAGGTGGGTTTTTTAAAGGGGTAAAAAAAAAAAAAAATCGCGTAAACGAATTAGCTGAAATCGCGGTGGAGAAAAAAAATAAGTTAGTTATGGCCGGCGGCGATGAGAAGGCAGGCAGCGCCTCCGGCACCGCCGGCTCAGCGCCCGCCTCCCGGCCCGCCTGCGGCTGGCGCCGGCCGGGGCTGACCCGCCGCCGCCCGCGGAGCGCCGTCCCGTCCTGTCCCGCCCCGGCCGCCCGCCCCGCTTCCCGGCTCGGGCAGACACTTACAAGGAACAGGGGAAGGAGTCCCCGGGCCATGCTGCCGCTGCCCAGCGCTCTCCGGCAAAGCGAAAGCCGCTCGCCCCGTCCCGTCTGTCCGCTGCCGCCTGCGCCCTGCCCACGCCCGGCTCCTCCCATGTTGGTAAACACGGCGCGGGACCGCCCCGCCGCGGCTCGGCTCCGGGGCGGCGCGGGTGGACCGGCGGCTGGCGGCGGGCAGAGCTGCCGCTTCCCCGGCCTGCCCCGGGAGCCAGTTCCCCCCCGGCCCCCGAGGCATTTCTGCGCCCGGCTCCCTTCTGTCACAGGGCGGGGGCAAGGGCACGCCGGCCCCTCTTGGGTGTCGTGGGCACCATGCTCTCGCACCCTACTTGGCAGCTTGTGAATGCCAGGCACGGTCCTGGGGTCACCGAGCCAAGTGCCAAGAGGCTTCGGGCTGGGCATGAGGCGTTTGCTTCATGTGCTTCAGCTGCTGGCTAGAGCAGTCGCTTCCCCACTGGGGGAAGAAACTCCAGTTTTGCATTAATGATAAGGACAGCCTTGGGGCAGGGAGTCACGAATCTGTAGGAGTGGAACAGGCATTCAGAATAGGCTAAATTCCTTGCAGCAGAAGATACTGCCTTTTACTGTCCTACTGAAAGGATTACTCAAGCCTACTTTATTTCGTAGCTATTTCCAGTCACTCTTTGTGTTTTGCCTGCAAGCTTTCTGTAGTTTGAAATCCTGGGGGTCTGGCCTTCTTCATAGGGTTAGAAATAACATGGTAATGTCAGTTGTAGATATGTGTTTTGATTTTTCAGGTTTTGACATGATACTGTTGCCTTTGGAAGACCATGGTTGAAATTGAGCTGGTATTTTCATTTTAAACACCATTTTTCAGTGGTTTATGACTCAGATTTTCAGAAACCCTTCAGATTATCTGCTGCTATGGCTCTTAGCTGTCATACAGATAAGCTGGATTCATAACGCTGTGAAAACATAGCTGCTGTTTTAAATATTTCAGGCTATTTAACCACTTCCGGATAAACCGAGATGTACTGCTGACACGTTTGTAGAGATGCTGCCTTTGGAGTATCCTTTAACAATCAACTTTTTGCCTTTCCAGGGTCAGTATGGAGTATGACGAAGGAGAGGCACCTCTCTTGAGTGCAGTGGCCGTGTTACATGTCTGTAGTTCCTACTGGGCAAACCCAAATCATTTTGTACCCGCGGCTGTTAATTTTAGCGGAAATTTGTGTGTGGGCCGGGGTGGAGCAGGGACTGCGAGCAGCGTTGTCCGGATCTGCTGCAGCAGAAAGGTAAGTAGAGTTGTTTCCAAATTCATCACTTGGGGTATTACGGTTTGTCCTAAAAACAAAACTTGACATGACTGGGCCCTCAGCAGACATCGCTTAGCATTCACTGGCACCTCGGTGTGCTTCATGCCCTAATTATCTGGTATCTTCCACTAATGTAGCTCACATCTGTTAGGCGTGTGCGGTTTGTGCTCTCCCCGCCCCCCTGGAGGTGTGATGACTGCATGTGTCTGTTTTGCGGTGGAGTGTTTTTGTCTTGGTAGGGAGCTTTGAGAAGCCGCCAGATTCTTGTCAAAACATGTCTGCATATGACTTGGATTCATACCTCATGTTGTTAATAACTGTAGCTGTTGGGGTTTTTTTTAATATATGTAACAGACACAAACCAAGAGAGATCAATGTGTTTGGAGGACTTTGCGTTTGTTGTTCGACTATCCTGAGTTGGTATCGGTGAGCTCTGCAAGGCCAGTGTTTTCATCTTTGCACTGTTCTTTGGGTTGCAGCAGCTTTTTTTGGCTGGTAAAAGTGGCAGCCTTGACTAATTTCTTTCCTCACCCTGCATCTAAAGCTTAATTCAGGTGTCAGTTGAGAAGCGCCAAGTGGGAGTACAAGACGCTGCACTATTTTTCTTACCAGCAGATGGCCTTGCACCTTTCCTAACATGCAAAGACGGATCAGAGTGTAGTGGGATCAAATTCTAGGAGCAGTTAACACACAGGAGACTGACTTTTTAGTTTCTTTGCAATTCTACCTTTGAAAATGTAAGGTTTTGGAATTAAAGTGGAGTTTTTGATTTATTTACTGGGCTGGTTTGATTTTGTGTTTGGGGTTTTTTTTCTTGCTATTGTTATTCCATGTCCACATATGTGCAGTGGTCATACGAAATTCTGTTCAAGATAGCTGCAAAAACACCCGAGGAATAATTTTGGGCACACACGACTGCAGTGTTCTGGCTTTGAGAGCTGCTGAGTTGGAATCTATATTCATGTCTTGACTGGCATCAAACCTTTGCTTCCCTCTCCAGAGGCCTCCTTGCACCTAGAGAAACTGGCTCCATCAGGACGTTATGACCTTATGAATTGCTAAGTTTTTGAGAAGGCTGACTTAATTAGTCTCTCCAGGTGAAGAAAAATTTGTCAAGGTGAAATAAAGCATGACTTAGGCCCCAGAGGCCTGTGCATTGTATTGGTCTATCTCAAAACGTTGAATCCATATTTATATTCCAGAGTGAAAATAACAGAGGTGGTGGGGAAAGCATAAGATCTGTCTGGCTTTCCACTACTTCTTTCTTTGTTAAATTGTTTCAGATTTATTTTTTTTTTAATATAAATATACATTTTGGTTTTTTTAAATACTTGGTTTAGATTTGTTTTGGCATATTGGTAATTACTTAGCAGTTCTTTTGTACTAAGATTAGGCAATTAGAGCAACGTACTGTAATTTAACCAAAGTAGTTCCATCAAACTTAAATTCTGCTTTAACCTACAACACACATTAGAAGATTATTGTTGCACGGAAGACTTAAACTGGGATTCCTTAGTATAGTAAATCTAGGAGCTGTTGAATTTGAGAAGAGTTATGAACTCCTCCCTACAATTGTCTTTCTGTTAGCTTTGCATTTTCTTGTCTTGTATATGTTGACTTATTCCCCTTTCTTTCAACAGATATTAAGTTTGCCTTAAAATGTGGATTAGGGGACACAGCTGTTATATTTGGACAACTTGATTTGGCTGAAAAGGGAGAAATTTAGGACAGAATACAGAATACATGTTTTGGAGATACTTAAAAAGAAACATTTTTTTATGTGATTCACGTTTTGTAAATAACCTGAAGTTTAAAGGGAAGGGGGATAAAGCTCAAACACTTAATAATCGGGCCCAAAGCAAAGTCATTTTGTTTCACTTTCTGTCTGCATTTTGGTGGTTTTTGCTTTTCTGTTTTGCCTCTCCCCTCCTTCTTGTATGTTCAGAACAACCTAGTTTTGACTTTTGGTTCAAGTACTAGGCTGAGTTTACTCAGCATTACTCATGCTGCTGTACTGCATCTCCTTCGTCCTTGGTTCTGTTCTGTGACTCTTGTCACATGCATCAGATCGGGAAAAGATCAGAGTGGCATCAGGCCTTAAATCATCAGCTCTTTCTGAGCACAGTTTTATGGGGGAATGCTTTTCCCTTGGTTTTTCAGATCTTCTGTGAAACATTAAAATGGTGACCTTGCTGCACCCACCAGCTGTGCCCTTTGCTTAATGTTCTTGCAGACTAGAAATGATCAGTAACCCCTGTAACCGTTGGCTATTTTGTTGCAGTGTGATATGGGCAGACTCTGGCAATTCGAGGTTACCCTTTTGCCTTTCTAAGATATTACTTAACCTGGGTTAGTGGTATAGTGAAAGGTTCTTCTTGGTCAGATGATGTGGTCGTAAAGCACTCTACTGGCCCAAACACCCCGTTCGGCGGGTGGAGGAGTTGGTATGACAATGTAGAAGTGTGAAAGCAGTGTGTGATCAGAGGTTTATGAACACCCTGTGGTATTTTTATGAACACCCTGTGGTATTTTGTGGTATTGGTAAGGGTGCTGCATGGTGTTACATCAAATCAGATCAGGGAGTTCTGGCATGCAGCATGTTCCTATTAGAAGTAACAGTGATCTGATACAGAGGCCTGTGGAGCGGTAGATGCTAGTGTTTATCTAAAAAAACCCACACTAGCAACAAAACAGAGTGGAAACACAACAAACGAGAGTGGAACAAAACAGAGTGGATACCGAAACTCGTAGCAAGTCGTTTGTCTCCTCTAACAGCTCTCCTCTGGAGAAGGTGGTAAAGGAGGAGTGGAATAGTGCCTGTCACTCTAAAAGCAAGCTGCAACATATGCATGTCCTTTCTCTTGTAATTCAGTTTCTTGACACAGCCCTGGATCCATGCTTTTGTTCAACAGACCCAGTTTGATGACGTCAATGCATTCTTCACAGCAGGAAAAAAAAATAATTTTTCAAACAAACCGAGCATTTCCTTAGACTGGGAAAGCAAACTGGCTGGATGCCTGGTGGCTCCTACAGCCAATCACTATAACCTTACCATAAATGTAGATGTGTTTCTATCTTAGGGTTGATTATTGACTTTATTTTAGCCATGGGACCATCCCGTCCCAGCCCTCTCTGTGTGCACTCTTAACAGTGAGTGCTGAGATCCTGAATGCTGTAGTATTTAGCAAATATTTTGCACATCACATGGATGCACTTAAAATTTGACTTTGTGACTTGATATATTGTAAAGGCATCTCTTTTAAGAGTTTGCAGAGCTCTGTCTCCATCCAGAACTTGCAACAGGCAGCTTAGCTTCAGAGGTTGGCTGGTGCTGTTTTCTTTTTTTTTTTTTTTTTCCCAGGCTAATTTCTCATAGCTGTTTTTTGAGGATGGTGTTACTAATACTAAGACTATGCTTTATGGTTGCAAAGCTTGGTGTACAGCAAATGCTTACTGTCAAATGTGTAACAGATGAACTGTAAAAGCTCTTGAGACAATGTGCTAGGGAGGCTAGATGTTCTTCAGAGGTGAGCAAGGAAGTGTTCAAACCTTTTCCCTTCAGGCACTGCCTAGACAGAGCACTGCTGATTTAGTCTGAGTAGTATTAGTTTCCTGCATTTGTGAGTTAAATCCAAGGCTGAATCCTCTTACTGAGGATGAGAGTGCAAAGATCTGCAGAGGAATGTCTGGAGTTAAAAGGTAAATGTGAGTAAAATGAGGTCTTTAGTTCTGCTTTTAACCTTTGATCTGAAGATGCCAGTAACAGGCGCATCAGATGGTTTTATTTCCGATGTTGAGTAAGTGACACCCAAACAGCCACCCGTCAAGGAAAAAATTTTTCATAATAAAGTTAACTAAGACAAATGCTATTAAAATTGGCGGTGGGGAGGAGAAGCTAAAGGAAACATTTTTAAAGATCTTAGCATACTGTAGTTGATCAGAATTTCTGAAACTGTAAGAAATATTATGTCTTTTGGGATTTAGTTCCACTGGTTTTCATTACTCTGTCATGCTCCTCTTTCTGGGATATCATCTAACAAGTGAAACCAGCACGCTTGGATAAAGCAATGCCTTATGGCTGAGACTCCAAACCTTCAGTGTTTTTTGGATATCGCTTAACCTTTGAAATTCTTCGGCAGGGGGAGGGTCAGTGACGTGAAAAGTTTTATCCCTCCCACTAACGTCTCAGATGCAGTTTAGCATCCTCTGCGACATCAAACGTTCTTTAGAGCGAGAACAGGATGCAATGATCTCGCCCTGAATGTTTGTCTCCTGGGCACTGCTGTGCGCTGTCAAACAGGGCTTGTGCTTCAGGTCGATGATCGAGACCTTAATTCTGGTCAAGAAGGGCTGTTGTGGTAGGAGCGAGGTTTGGAGGTGGTGGGGCTGTCACTGTGCCCTGCCCTCACCTACTCACCCACTTCTACCACGCATCTGCACAAACAGAGAAGAGGCCTGGGTGGTTCATGCAGCTACAGGAGTGAGTCATATCTTCTCTGTTCAGCTGCACAGCCCGCTGCATAGTCAAGCTTTTATGAGCATGAAGCAAATTAAATGAGTGCGTAGCACAGACTAATTTATATTTCTATCAAAAAGCAGTTGATTGTTTTCTGTCGGTGGTTTTCATCAGCAATTAAATGATGGGCTTAGAAAGCTGTGCATCTCCAGGGGTGGTCATAACAAGAAGGAATACAGTAATGTTTGCTGTTTGTTAAGCAGTCTGTTAAGTTCCCAGATAAGATGTTAGTGGTATTTTTCAGCTGAATAATTTCTCAAATACTTCTTTGAAGCCAAGTATTTCAGAAGAGGCATCCTTTCTGCACTGCACAGTAGCTGCCTCTGCTGCTGTCAGCCAGCTCAGGCAGGAACTGGGACTGGATGGAGAACCGCAGAGGGATGAACAGCAGAACATGCGTTTCTGGTTCCCTGAGATGGACTGGAGAGACTGGTGCTGACACAGGCCACAGCTTTGATAGCCACAGGTTTCCTATGCATTTCTCCCAGCTCAGGGGTGCTCAGAACCCCCCCTGTCTGGAGGTAGCCTGCTGAGCGGAGGGCAGTTCCTCAGTTTTGTGTGAGAAATGAGGAGGGACTCGCATCCCTGTGTTGTAATAGTGTGAGGATATCGTCTTACCTTCTTGAAATAGAAATTCTGGACTGGATTCTCAGCTCTCATTGAATCACTTCAGTGAGACATGATTTTACTTGAGATCAGTGGTAATTTTGATGTTGTCTTGATGTGAAGCTAAGCTTTCACTACACTTGCATAAAGCGGATGCAAAGATACGTTATATCAGTAGCTGGGGACTCCCCTCTCTCTGGGAGGCAGGGCTGGCCATTAGCCCTTTCTCCATTAGCCCCCTGAAGGGGCAGCCCTGTCTGCCCTGCGCTTGCCGCAAGGCAGAGCCTGGAGCATCTCAGCTTGGTGCCGTGAAGGGCTGTTGCTACGTGGAGTTTGTTTCTTACTCTCCCAGCTACTGTTCCACTATTCCCGAGTGACCTGGTACAAACCCCACATGTTTTCTTTTCAGGGGGCCTACCTGAGAAACAGGATCTGACAAAAACAAGAAGAATAACTATAAATTATTAAAATCAAGGTAATGGGGAAGGTTTAGCCCTCATGAAGAGAGTAGCTTGTATTGTGTAAGCCAAAAAAAAAAAAGAAAACAGATGTTATCACTTTTTCCCAAGTGGTGTTGTCCCCTGTTTCCCCCAGCCTATTTTTCTGAGAAGGCCTGGCCAATTGCAGTGCAAGAGGTGCTGAGTTTTTAATGCTTTAAAATACTATAGCAACACTGTTTTATTTAAATACAATTCGGAAGGCAGGACATGTTTATGCTGAAGACCTGCTAATTGCATAATTTTCTCCTTTTATTAAACGATGTGTTCATGCTGTGTTAAACAGACTAATCAGAGAGCAGGGGAAAGATTTATATTAGGTTGAAGAGGTCTGAGCATTTGACCTTGTAAGCGTATTCCCAGAGACAGCTAAATACAATGCAGTAAGTAACAGGCTCTAATTAGGAAGCTGAAAGAGCTGCGTGTTGTTCTGCTATCCTGATGCGGAAACTATCCAGGCGTTTTCAAGATCCTTGGGCAACAGTGTTTTGCAGTAGTGAAAGGAGTTGCTACGCCTATTCAAGAAGTTACTAGCAAGAAACTGAAAGAGAGAGAAACCTGCCAAGTGCCTACAGGAGTGACACCATGGTAGAAACCATAATTCTGAGACAGAGATATACAAAAGCTTGTCTTTTATTTAGTGCTGTTACTGACTGACTGACAAGAGGAACAGAACATGAATCCGCAGGATTTAGCATTTTCTGCCTGTGGGTACTTGGGATATTCTTGAAGTCCTGAAAACTGCAGTGAAACCGGGCAGATGTGAGCCTTCTGTCTATGGAATGGAGAGCTGTGTGGAGCAAGAGCTGTATCTCTGCCGATCCCTATGGGCACACTGTATGTGTGGGTCCAATACAGAACAGTATCTGTGATCTTATCCTGGTTAAGAAATGGATCAAAAAGCAGTTGAGGTTAGAGAAAACTCCAGCTGGGCTATAGGCAGATTAGACCTGAGTCCTGACAGTTTTCATCCCTCATGAGGCCAGTGGTAGTCTTGCATTGATTCCAGTGGAACAGCAATTGGTTTTGAAATAGGGTGGAATGAGCAAAAACTTTACAGAATTCCATGGTTTTCCTTATTTCTGAAAGATGGTTATGTGTGTTTCAGAAATGTGTGTCTATAAGTCAATCTTACAGTCATAAAAGGAAAAGAACAAAATATTGTCCTTTGGTCTGATAAGGAGTTTGAGCAAACAGTTAAAGATGGGCATGTAAAACACATTTAGTGGAAGAGAAAAAAATCCTATCACGTTTGGCTGGAAAATACTGGCACACTTTCAGAAAACCAACCAAATTATTAAATAAAAATAGCATGTTATCTTGTACTTTTCCATAGTTCTTAGGACTGTCTGTAAGAAAGAGGAAGAAACTGCCTTACGTAACTAAGATGTATCTGCAAAGCAAAGGCGAAAAACCTGCCTACTTCAGTCTTCTTGTGAGACTTGTGCATCGGCTGGGGGGAGGTCTATAAGGTGAATGTGCTAGAGCATGGGTAATAGCTCTGTGCTAAGTTCCTCCTGGCTGAGTGACCAACCATCACCAGCTGTCAGTCTCCCGGGGCACCACAGTAGATACAGGAGGGTCTTTCAGGCCCAAGCAGCAGCCAGGGTGGGTGCAGGAAGGTGTGACAGAGGCAGGCTGACGCTGCAGACAGAGCAGAGGAGAGCACCAGTGAAGTCCTGTCCTTCCTGCAGCCCACGGTGAGTTAGGCACCACTTTGCCAGGTGTGTTTGCCTGCACCTTGTTTTCATCAGCCAAAATGACATTCAGCAAAAATGAATGGAAGTGAAAAGGATGTAGGGATCCTTTTGGACAAGTCAGAGATGCAAAGAGTTTCTCAGGGGTTCATATTACAAACAGGATTCTGCTGGGGAGGACTCTGATTTATCCTAGATCTATAACGGAGATCGTAGCAAGTTATAAAAACACATACACACACACACAAGTTATCTGTAACTTTTGTTATTGTTCAGAACACTGATAAAGGCATTAAGGTGCATAGCCAGTGATGGGTGGGGAAGGTTCCATAGAATCGCACCCACTCAGCAGCCATTTCCCTGCGCTGATGTGCTGTGAGACTTCAGCCAGACAGTTCTCATGGTTCTCTGTCGCTTCTGCATTCACCTTATTTTTAATGATTTCATGTTTTAGAAAGTAAAAGGCTTTAGAGGGCTTTTACAACTAAGTTTGCAATATTTCTCAAAAAAAGTTTGACAAGAAGTCATGTTTATAAAGCCATATTAATCAGCATTTATTATATTATGTCCTTTTACTTTTTATTATTTGGCTTCTGTATTGACAGCTGTGATAGTTTGACTTAGAGTGGTGTGCCCACCTGGCAAGCTTGTAATTAGCTACATCTTGCCATTACGTGCTTGAAATTTTTGTTAAACTGCTTTTCTTCCTGTTTTGGGAAAACCCCTTAAGCACTTTTTGGGACTAATGAAAATAAATGTTAATTGTTCTGGAGACACTTTGGCCTGTTCTCTGGGACAGCTGTATGGGTGCAGGCTGTCCAACCCTGCTGGGCTGTGCATGCCCAACTTCACTGCTGGCTTTGTTCACACCCTCCCGCAATGGTATTGAAACAGAAAGCCCCAAAATGTTTTGCAATCATTTGAATTGACAACTTCTTCCTGGTACGGAAAATGCACACGTATTAAATACGTTTGCATTTGCCACATTATTTTTGACAATTCACTATAACAGCATATATTTCCATAGAGTAGCACACCAATTCCAAAAGTACGTTTCCTTTTTATCCTAAGGCATTTTTTAAAGTATGTGTTCACTTTAGTCATATAGGTTGTAGATTTCCCCTTATATTTTTTGTACATCCTTCAGTTTATTGCCATATATCGTGTATAATGCTCATTCCTTCACTGTAATACAGTGGTTCTCATGGAGTTTAAAAAAAAAAGAGTTCAGCTGTGCTCTTGGGAGTTGTTTGTTTATAGGTTGTGCTGAGTGGCTCATACAGAAGACGAGGAAGTTGTAGCAGGGCCGTATCTCCTCATCCTGCCCAGCAGCGACACCTAACTGCTCCAAGTGCGCTGAGCCCAGGTGCCGGGAGAAAGGGTCTGGCGACCAGGGCTGAGCCATCTGGAGAGGCAGGTATACCTTCTTGGTGACATTTGTGGTGAGAAGGACTCCACAGTTTGTCATCATCCAGAGCCCATGGGCAGAGAAGCTGTGTTGGTCGCAAAACACAAAACTCTGTCATTACAGAAAATCATTAAATTTGACAGTGAAAGAAATTACGCTGTAGAGGTCCTTTTCTTTGCTGTTTGCTGGAGGGCCAGCCAAATTGGCTGATATAGGCACTTGAGCTTGTGAAGCTGTCTGATATAACTAGGCAAGCAATGAGTCTGCAGTCTTTATCTGTAATAGCCTTATGAAACCTGCTTCCAGCGCATTTTTCTGATGGGAATTAATCTGATTTCTCATAACGTGCAAGCTCATCTTCAAGCCTTTCTTTTGGTGAGATAATAACAGGGCCACCACTTGCAAAAATATGGTGGGAACTTAGTCTCCCTGTTGCTGTCAGTCTGGGAATACGTTGGTTGGGGAGCTCAGAAGTTATTGTGGAGGAAGGACCCCTGTGCTCTGCCTGCCCCATGCACATGCTGCGTAGGTCTGGCTTCCTTAGGAGAAAGGGGCTTGTTTTTCACAGTGGTATGGTGGGAAGATTTCATTTACGTTTTGACAGATAGCATGTTACTGGGGAGGTTCTGATAATAGTCTGGGGGAATCTGTTCTCTCTTAGCTCTTAGGAGATGTGCCAACGTAACCTTATCGTGAAGCCTTGTCTACAAAATCATTTAGGACAGACATGTCTGCATGAACTGTGAACAAGCTGCTGAGAGCTTACACACAGTGAGGAAGAGCTCAGCCTTGGCCAGTGGCCTGAGGACTTATCCAGGATCTCTGGCGGATTTGCAGCTCTTGGTATAAAGACAGTGTTCCTTTGACTATGCTTCTGATATATTTGATGTTTTCTTTCTAACATTAGGTATGTCTACACCAGCTGGAGTGTGAGCTATGGGTCCTGCCTTGCAGATAAAATATAGAGCTTATTTCCACAAAAAATCATGGAGGGCAGTCTATCTCCAAAATTATGTGTTTAAATTAGGCAAATTTATGGAGGAAAGATCTGTCCACTTCTGTTATGCATGAAGATGTAGGTAAAAACTCCTGTCTCATGAAATCCTTATGCCGCACAAAAGGAAGCGGAAAGAATGTAGGAAGAAAACTGTCACTGTAGGCATCCCATTTCTTTCCTAAGCATCTGCTATCAGGAAATCTCAGAGACAGGATACGGAGCTACATGGATATCAGCCTGACCCAGCAGGTCTCATTCTTATGTTCTATTTATTTATCTAAGAAGGATGGGAGGGAGCTGTTAGCTCATTTTTACTTTGAATATGTTCCTTTGATTTTGAATGAGTGATAACTTTACCTAACATTACCATGGAGAAAGATGCCTTGCCGAGAAGATGAAGGAAGGTTGTGAATTAACATGTTTCATCAGCCCGTTCAGGAGGCAAGCACTCTTTCCTCTAGCTCTTGAACAGCACTGGCGAAACTATTTTCCAAACTTTGTAGGTTGAAAACTGCCATATTTGAGAATGATTAGAGCTGGTTTGTCTTAGTTGTTAGAGAGAGGTCAGCGCAAAGATCCTGAAAATCATAGAGAAAGCTAGTCTGTGGGTCTGACAGCTTGTGGTTGATCTGACACTTTACAGATGCATACTGTGTGACAGCTGCAATGAATCAGGTTATTAGAGGGACTTTTGGCTCCCTAAAGCTTATTTATTCCTGCCTTTCTCAAAAGGGGGTGGGGAAGTGTGAAGCCTATCAATGAGATAGAGGAGAGGGCCAGAAGCCAGACAAACCAAAACATTTAGAGATTCTGCTAATGCTACGAAGATGAAAGGAATCCCCAAATAAAAAGGAGCCAGAGACATATTTAGCAGAGCCTCATTCCTCAACAGCCAATTGGATGTAGGCAGGAAGGTCTCCATGCACATCTGAGAAGTTGTTTTCCCTTATAAAGTAATGGCTTGTAATGTTATGAGTAAGGAGGTTACTTTATTCCCAGTTTTCTATAGTAGTTGGGATAAGATTGCAGCTTCTGCCCTCCTTTACCAAAAAAGTATGGCATCTACGAAACAGAGCATGGCCTCTGAGCTGGCATTCCTCAGGCCAGCTGAAGCCCATTTCCTAGGCGTGGTGGCCATACAGCTCCTGCTGCCGTGGAGTCACAAACACATTTTCTGTCCATACAACAATCTGCACAAATTACTGAAAACCAAAAAGTTTGTTTTAAGGAACATGTAGCTAAGAGTTTCCCCTGGTATCTTGAAGGATGCTTGGGAGCTTTGATAATATTACTATAAAGAGAGCAGGGAAAAGGGCACGAAAGAAAGAGGCAAAATTACTTCTTCTGCTTATTTTCCTTTCTCTGATCATACTCAGGACATGCTCCTGTGATGGAGATTGCAAAAGGGTTTAGCATGGACAAACAGGGAATTTCTCAGGGGAAGCCAGATTAAAACCATAGCTTTTGGCTGAGGATACAATGAAAGAACTAGAACCTCAGGGTATAGACACAGTGGGCAAATTAATTGTGCTCCGGCAGTTTCTACACAAATGAGCAGGATAAGTACTGACAGATAGGCAGCAGAAAGTGGTGATGGAAGTAGCCTCTGGAGGGGAAGCTAAGCTACTTTCAGGAATGGTGTTGTGTTCTTTTTCTTGCAAAAAATTATATATATTTGGGCTGAGCTGGTACGTGTCCATAGAGGAAGGTTCAGAGGTTTGATCCCCAGCATTTAGGCTTGGTTCTCAGAAGACCTGTTCTGTTCAGTTCTCTTTAGGTTCTTATTCCTGTCTCATGCCAAATACATTCTCCCCTTCTCCCCTGCCTCTCTGGCAATGACCTATGTTGCTGAGAAGAAAGGAGTAAACTACTAATGTCATTTTTTCCCCATGTGTTTTATCTGCAGTAATATCTGTGTGATTGTAACTCGAGCATGAAATCACTAAAAAGAAAAGAGTTACCTATAATGTCCCTTGAGCCGGACTGACCTAATTTCCTTGCATAGTTCACCTGTTTGCCTGCCTTCCTTCCTGCCCTGGGACATTCCATAACGTAAGACCCCAGAGACGAGCTGCCTGCTGAGCCCTGGCTCTCCATTGTGTGCTGGAGACATGGTTGTGCAGTGTCTCTACGTTTTTGCTGTGCTGTTCCTGTGTATCCGTCACTGCTGCTCAGTCAGTCTCTGGGCTTCTAGTCTCTAACAAATATCCTTCATATGGTGGATCCCTCCAAACAACTGCTGTTTCCTCTTTATTGCTGTATCAACAACTGCCTGCTCTGAATGAGACTCTGTGTCAGCACCCTGAAAGCTGGTATTCCCACCTCTTTGGTGCCCATGAGAGGCAAGGTTTTGTGTGATCCCCACCCAAATAACCATTCCTCATAGCAGGCAAGGGGCTGCTGCTGCCATTGTTGCCACCACCAGTAATTGTAGTACACACCAGGCTAAGTTTACAGGAACTGCAATGAAGCTTAACAGGGATACAAAGGTGTCTGTTGTATCTGCGTGGCCACTGTCTCCTCTAATATCCACAGAGGCCTCTTGTAGAAGACTGTTGCCTGTATTTCTAGCTACGCTGCAGTGCAGTGTGAATGGTGTACCAGTTTTATTGAAGCGTTGTTTACCTGGCTCTGCAATCTCATATGTGCTTTATACACTACAGCATCACCACCAGTAGGCTTTTTTGGGAATGTGAGCCCCTTCTCATTAAGGTGAAGAGTTTGAATTCTTTTGGATCTCTGTCCCAGTCTTGGTATGTCCAAGGAGAAGTAGTAGATGATGCTTCTGAAAACCTTGGATTATGTTTCCTCTAATCTAGGAGTTAATTGGTGTTTGTAACAAAATCAGACATGATACTGTGGTGAAGGGTTCTGCTGTGTGAAATACGAGTTCCCTGATCTAATACCATATGATCTATGTGAGGAATGTAATTTTTCTCAGCAGTGTTTTTGAGTGTTGTTTGAAAACAAAGAATTTGGTTTTGGCTGTCCTGTAAGTGTCAGTTGGAGATACGCAAAAAAGAATCTGTTTATATCTCCTGTTGTAGGTTGCTTACCTTGTTGGGTTTTTTCCTTTTTTTTTTTTTTTTTTTTTTAATATATCCTATCTTTTGCCTCGATGCTGGAAGTGAAATAATAAATAGCTTTTGCATGGCTCATGTTCCAGCACTTGTTAGCTTCTGTTTCTAACCCTCAAAGGCAGCTACATTCCTTAAAAGTTCCTTTCCTTAAAAGCTAAATTCTTTTGGCCTTCAGTCCATAATTCTGCCTATCTGCTGTCTCTACTAGTGGCCTAATGCTTATGATCTCTACATCAGAAAAACTGCCGCTTTGGTTGTATGGGAGATTTTCTTGCATTAAGACTATGCAATTAGGCACCAAACACACGATGCTCCTCCCGATTGTAACAAGACTCACAAGGCACAGATCTCACTGGGATTCTCACATTTTTCTTGGCTTGTGTGTGTAGAGCAGTTTTGAATTAGTAATGGTTTAGCACTGGAGTACCAGATGCTGATTTCTGTCTTTGGTACAAACTTACTGACAAAATATTGTTGACTACGAAAGGGCTGCTTTTTTAGAATCACCCTGTCCAGAGAACAGCTGGCTATAGCTGTAAAAATCCAGTCCTGTGCTGAAAATAACTTGTACAGTGAGAACCCTTGCTTTATTTGCTAAAAATATGTCCAACGGAAAAGCTAGATGGGGGTTATAAAATTTAACAACTTTATTATGAACAATTTGAGATGGGTTTATGACAGTCCAGACTCATGGCCATCAGTGGAGTAAGGCTAGGGCCAAGTTTGCCCACGGGTCCTAGGGTTTGGAAGATAAGCTGACACAGAAACAGAATGGATTCTAACCCACCACAGTCCAGAGGGGATGGTAACAATCTTTTAACAGAACATTTTCACAACCTTCAAAGACTTAACTGTGAACCCTATACGACAGCAGGTACTTTCTTCATTACCTTTAAGCCTATGGGCAATATTTAGCATACAAGGAAAATGCTGAGCTTTTAAAGAGACTTTGTAGCAAAAGTCAGCAGCTATTCAGCTTGCCAGAAATATTCTCATTGTTTTTGTCAAAATCTTTAATGAAAGCAAAGCATTTCTTTAAAAACGCCTTCCCTATTATAAATGACTGTTCTTCCAATTTATCTCTGTGCTTCTTGGATTGTTACTATGGAGGCCTGGACCTCTCTTGTTTGAACACATGCTCCTCCTGCCAGAGGGTGTCTATTGCGGGCACACTCCGTCTCTCTGTACTTTAGCAACTCTGCTGAAGTTTTAAAGTGTTTATCTTGCACAGCTGAAAGTCTCCTCCTGTTTCATGAGCTCTACGCTGGAATGCAGTGGAAGAGACCCAGGGCCTGTGGCCACCCGGATTAGAGGTTTTTGTAATAAGGTCCCTATATGGTTTTGTTGGAGACTTCAGCTCTGTCTCTGTCTGTCTCTGCTCCTTGTTTGGGAGACTGGTGGGAGGAGAAGAGCTGAAGGGGCTATATAACTAACCTCCGAGCTTTCAGATACAGAGTGCACCATCCCAGAACAGCTATCCCCAGCCAAGCACTGTCAGGGTAAGTGGCACTGAACCAATAGCATGATTTACAGATTGCTGGAGGACTCCAATTAAATAATGTCAAATGGAAGCTATTCAGGAGGATGTACTGCTGTGCTGCAGTTTGCTTAAGCAAACTTACTTATTAGGATCAAATTGATAAAATGCTTGTAATATCTATACTGTGTTGTGTTTATTTTATAGCGCTTCTGAAAGGGAAAGAAAAGTGCTACCTGATGATTTTGATGATTCCACCAGCACTCCAGCAATTGTATAAAGACACAGTCTGTGTAATGCCACAGCTGGAATTACAGCTATATTCATGTTTAGATGAACCTGCGTGACCTTGGGATGTTAGTTTGGGGTAGAACAGAATTTCTGAAGGGGTATATAGTAGCGTTTCTCAGCAGATTTGCTCCAGTGCTGTTAACTCAATGTAAGGTCATGTGAGTGTTTTGGGGAATGTGACTGTAAGAAGAGCTGGAAGTGTGCAAATTAGCAGTGTCTAATAGGATACAATGAGGATGTGTGTGTATTCATCCTTGTCTCTATGTATATGTAACTACTGTTCTGTAAAATGCCAAATATTCCATTAAGGAACAGGCTACACACAGTATTTCTTGTGGGGCTGGACTTCTCTTAATAGCTGCTTGTGGAGATTGGTGAGGTGATTGGTTATCTTTAGATGTAAAGCAAGTAGAAGAGGCTAAATACTGTACTATTACTTGGGAGAAAAATCTCCTTTCTTCCACAGTGCTGAGTGACATTTGGTGCTGTAAGATGTTGCTACTGCATGCCATGGCAGTCCTGAGCTGTAACTCACTGGTTGGCAGCCGAGCACCCTGCCTGAAATCATTCAGCTTTGATTTTTCAACTTTTTGTGCTTTATTACTAAATATGGTTTTCATTTAGAGTCCACTAAGCTCAGAAATGTAGCCTTTCCTGCCCCTTTCTTTCCCCTCCCCTAAGTGATTTTTGGCATTGCATTAGCTGCATGGGTTTGAGCAAACCCCCTGACCTTGAACTCTGTTCCAAAAACAGACGGTTGAAAAGCCTATTTCCTAATTAGGAAATGGTTTGTCTAAAGCAGTCTGTTCATTCATGTTAGGTAACAATTGTACTCCATTCAGTAAATGTTTGAATATAAAGAGCCTGTTTTCCCAGGAGTTTAATAAATACAAAAATTGCAGCCTACTTTCCTTTCCCAATAATAATGATAAAATATCTGGAGTACATCAAGTTAGGATTTCCCCGTCCTTGTCTTCTCCTGGGAGCTGTGCCCACGCAGCCTGCGGGAGCGGGACTGCAGCTGTGTCTCAGGGCTGACTGGCTGGGGAGGGACGGAGGATCTCAAATGAAGGATTTGGGAGAGCTGTCTGTGCTTGTTCCATGTGTGTTGTAGAGGCTAAACAGATTGTGGGCTCCTTTGCTCATCAGCCATGGCTCTCACTGACCCCATTCCCACTTCGTCCTGCACTTCCAATATTCCTGTGGCAGAAGGTTTCGAAGACTGCGTGCGGAGCCAGCTGGTCTGTGGATGACAGCTGTCTCCTTTAGCTGTTAACACGTTGCAATTTGTTGAACTCTGCATGGAAGCCCAGGCTCAGAGTGAGCCAAGTGATTCCCTACCACGCTATAAATTGTGAGCAAATAGTTCTTCTTGAGTCCTGGTATTCAGGGCTTGTTTCTGTAATTGACTTTAATACAAAGCCTTCAAAGCATTTTTATTACCCATATTATCTTCCCGTTGCCAGAGGAGGAAAGCAGTTTCTTTTTACTGAGACAAGGAGCCAATTACTCTGCCACTCTACAAACACAGTTTATTAGCTGCTTTGAAATAATGATAGAGCATACACTATGGCCGGTTTTTAAAACACATACTGTCCCTGACTTCATTTTAAAGGTGGGTTATTTTTTTGGAGTGACTGGGGGAGGCCTGGAAAGGTGCTGCTTTCCCCCCCCCACCCCACCTTTAATTGGGAACAAGTTTTCTCTTTTAAAAGGTTATGTAAACTTTATTGGCCATCCTCACTCAGTAGGTTAATATCTTCATCAGGAAAACACTCCTGGTGCATGCATAGCATTTAATGTTAGTTTTTGGGAAGCCCAAGACTGAATGGGGGAGGCTGATGTGCTCTTACCTTTGACAGCTGTCCACATGTGCCAGGATTTTGTCAGGGTGATAGGAAAGCAGGGGAAGTTGTGCTGAATCCGACGCAAAGGGATCTTTGTTTTTGCAGCTGTCAGTCCAGCCTTCTCTTTTATCTCCTGCCTATCCCCAGCCGTGGATTTCTGTGACCAAATTTAGATAAACATTTGCTGCTCCCTGGTCTGTCTGCCCATGCCGCAGGACTGGAAGTCTCCTCTGGAATCCCCTGGATAATCTCTAGTGCATACTGCCCTCCGGCAGATGTGGTTGAAACCTCTCACGCTTTCCAAAGGAAGCCCATTCCCTCATATGTCCCTGCAGGCCTTGTGATTGCCAAACCGGTGCCATACCTCTCTTTGCTGGT
Source organism: Chroicocephalus ridibundus (assembly GCF_963924245.1). NCBI lineage: Eukaryota > Metazoa > Chordata > Aves > Charadriiformes > Laridae > Chroicocephalus > Chroicocephalus ridibundus. The sequence goes on from NC_086289.1 coordinate 19,753,672, forward strand.
GCTGGTTGCTTTCATACAGCCGTCTCAAGGGTTCAAGGGTGGGTCTGCTACCTACTCACTGGTTGTGTTTTTTTAAAAATTCTTTCCTGCTGTTTTCATAGGGCTATTTTCTGTCTGGAGGACCTGAAGACATTGACGTAGAAGATGTGTGAGGAAGAGGACAGCACTGCCCTTGTTTGTGACAACGGGTCAGGGCTCTGTAAAGCTGGCTTCGCAGGTGATGATGCTCCAAGAGCAGTTTTCCCTTCCATTGTGGGTCGTCCCAGGCACCAGGTAATGAACTGCTTTGGTTATTCCGTACTGGGCTTATTGAAGGCTTTGCTGTCCTGTCCCCAGCCCTCTACCCTAGAGCTACCTTTTCCTGTGGCTGGGGCTAGCGCAGCCCTGGGTGATGTGTGTAACACAGAATTTCTAGGCAAAATGAGTCCAGCAGTGCACTCACCTGAGTCAAAGAGGGTCTTTTGCCTTGTGGAAGGAATCCTAAAACTTTTTACTCTCTTCTGTGCCCTCTTTTCCCTACCCCTTAATTTTGGATCACACAGAGAACTTGGTGAGTAAAGCTAGTTTAAAAAAAAAAACAAAAACAAAACAAAAAAAGCCCAACATAGAAGTGTCTGGTGATGTGTGGAAAACTAAAGGAGAAAGAAGTTTTCTTCCTATTACCCTTCCTGACTTTATTCATTTAGTTATATCACAAATGGGCACCTCTCTAGGGTTGAGTTTGTTTAGCTTCAAGGTTTACGTTTGAATATATGATACATTCCACTTGATTTTAATAGTTTGCAAAATACATTTATTATTATCTGAGCTGTTAAATATAGAGAGTTTCTGAGCCAGCTCATCACTAGCATGAACTAGAGCAGCTTGGCTAGGCCACAACAAACTAATCCACCTAATCAGCAGATCCACCTAATTGCTTGTATGCCGTCTGAGGCCCTGGTGAAGTGGAAAGAGGTAAACTGGTTGTAAGATGCGGCAATTTACATACCCAGCAAATGCATTTTAAGTTCTTCAGGGCTGGAGAAATGTCTACATTTCAGTATAGCAGCTAGGGCTGGAGGTCTAATCGAGGCCTCTGGGCATTACCATAATTAAAAAAATATATTCAAATCCCAGCTTCTGTAGATAGTGTGAATGGTATTAATTGTTCAAAAACAAGCCATACAGTCGCAGTGGAAACAAATACAGATTTCTAGAACTTTTCATCCTGATCATGTATCACAGGTAGTATTAGCCCCTGAAGGAAGGATCATCCCATCAAAAATTGCAAATCCAGGTTACCTATTTTAAAGACAGAGAGTTAGAGATGCCAAAGTTTGAAGTCTGTAATGACTAAGTTCTGAGAAGAATATTATGCACTGAAAGCATCCTACTATACACTATTTTTTCCCAGTATTTCTGACTTTAACATAGAGACTAGTGTATATCCAGAGTATTTTCCAGCTTCTGGTCCATGGACCGTTTCTACAGGAACCATGAAAATACCTAACAAGAAGCCTGGACCAGTAGATTTGAATTGTCTGTCTCTAATGAAAATATTATGGCGTTCAAAAAGAAGAATAAAAAATGTTGAAATTTAAGCTTTGGGAAACGTGTGTATTGCTCTCTCTTGACCCTTAGATGGCACAAGATCACTTTCTACTTTTACTCTAATTTATTATAGTTTAGCAGACAGTTCATCCCTAAACAATAACGAACATTAAAACAACCCTATTTTTCCACTTTATCTTGATGCATTTAACATTGTACTTGTTGTGTTTACTTAAACTGTAGTGGAAACATCATCTCCAGAGATTTAAGTGAACTAAACATTTAATTTTGGCAATTAAAGAGCAATGAGTAATTCGCCATTCGTAAAGTATTTTGTAACTAGTATAACTGGCAACTGGATTTATTTCACAGCTAATGTTATATCTACTTTGTGACACCTTTCCCCGAGAGACTAATTCCATTTGTGTTATTTTATAGGGTGTGATGGTCGGTATGGGTCAAAAAGACAGCTATGTAGGGGACGAGGCTCAAAGCAAGAGAGGAATCCTGACCTTGAAATACCCCATAGAACACGGCATCATTACAAACTGGGATGACATGGAGAAGGTATTTCAGCTTTGAAAAGTTGACGTGTATCACTGGTAAACAGAACTACTTGAACCAAATGTTTACAGAATACCCATTAAATTTTAGATGAAAGCATTATGCTATCAAGTTCAATGAGAAACTTGTTAACAGCAAAGGTTAACTTGCATCGAAAGCTGAAGTATTACTAGGAGTACATCAAAATAGTTACTGGGAGTTCTTTTACTCCAATGTGATCTATAAATCTTTGCTAATTACTGGAGATGGGGGGAAGGAAAGAAAAGGAATATCCTCAATTTGCTAGTAAGGAAATGGAATTTAAGAAGGTATCTGTTTGCAAAAATGCAAAGCGTGTATGTAATTCTGATGTGAAAGGCACTGTTTACACACATACTTTTTAATGTTTGGAAGATTAGCAATATTGCAGTGCAATGCATCCATTTCAGAGCCAGTATTTGGATGGAAGGCTTCCAGAACCATGTTTATAGTCATAGTCTGTATGGTTGATATAGTTTCTAAGATGGTATCTCTGTTTAATATTGTGCTATGGAAATAGGGCTATTTGGAAAAGTCAGGACATCACAACACACTTCAAATGTGTGGAGCCACACAGGACTTACTGACTTCATAGCATTGTATGTTTTACTTGGAAACAAAACCTTTCAGATGCTTAACTTATCAACCGGTCCCTAATCACCACCAGCTTGAAAACAAGCTTAGAAAAAACTTCTTGGCCTTTAGAAAGTCTCTGGTGGTTTTACTTCTTATTGGTGGATTAACGTCCTCATTGCAGTCCACTCGGCCTCAGGTTTTTATAGCTGGTAGGAATGAGTTGTGTAGAGGTGTTAAACACAAGTTGACTTTCAGGTTCATAAACCATTTGCCTTCCTTTCTTTCTATGAATTCTTAGGCTGGCTTCTACAAATACAAAGATGAAACTGTCTTCAAGGGACCCATTACCTATTGAACTCTATTATATAAGTTTGCATACGTTCTAGACTTGTTCTGGAACTGTTTCACTTTCAATCATTATTGAAATAGCGTTGCTGGAACAAAGTTTGTCATGCTCTGTCTCTTCTACTGGAAGAATAACATATTTACTTTAATTAACTTATGTGTCCTTAAAATAAGTCGTATATTACTAGCAGTAAAACCTGAGGATAGTGCTTTTCTTTCTACAGTTACTTTGGTAATCTCTATGGAGGCAATAAGAACAACTGTATGAGAAACATTACTAGCCTATCTCTAGGGCTGTAAGCAGAGTGCTGGAGCACAATACCTGTCTGGAAGTGATTCTGAAGTGATGTTTCTTTCCTTTGGTTTCTCCCATTGTCCTCAGATCTGGCATCACTCTTTCTATAATGAACTACGTGTTGCACCCGAAGAACACCCAACTCTGCTGACTGAAGCACCACTGAATCCCAAAGCCAACCGAGAGAAAATGACCCAGGTAAGCTCTCACTAAAGCTATGGAATTCCAACTTTGTGAATTCAACAAGAAGTGAACTTCATTATTTCAGTTAGTCATGCTGCCCAGTAGTCTATCTCTCTTAGTTACAGAAGATGGAAAGTGCACAGTGACCACTATGCATATTATTACATTTAGTTTAGCAAAATCAGTGTATCCGCTTTGAATGCGAGTACTTCAGTCTATCCAAGCTTTATGCCATCTTAATCTGTTTTATGCCCAGGTCTATTACAAAATCATCCTTACTATGTGCATGCATCTATATTCATAAATTAAAGATACAGGCCAGATACAGGGAGATGTCTTATAGGACAATTATTTTTTGATTTAGATTTTGTATCTTCATTCCTTGTTATCAGCAACCATCAAGAAACATGAAAATCTTCTGCCTCTCTTTCAGTAAATTGCTTCAACTTAGCTAAAACCTCTAGTGTTAAGGCAATTACTTTAATTGAATTTCAGATTATGTTCGAGACTTTCAATGTGCCAGCCATGTATGTAGCTATTCAAGCCGTTCTGTCCCTCTATGCTTCTGGACGTACCACAGGTAAGCCTCTGGGGAACATGACACAGATATTTGAAATAGTTTAATGTGTTGATGTGCACCTGGAAATGAATCGTGTGTTATCTCCTCAAAGGGATTGTGCTTGACTCTGGGGATGGTGTCACCCACAATGTGCCGATTTATGAAGGCTACGCCCTGCCCCACGCCATCATGCGTCTGGATCTGGCTGGCCGCGACCTGACAGACTACCTCATGAAAATCCTGACGGAACGCGGCTACTCCTTTGTGACCACTGGTAAGGACATGCTGCTGACTGAGGAGGAGTGTTGTTTAATGCGCATTGTTTCTAGTGGCCTTAGAGGGACTGGCAGTGGTTCTGCAGTTGAATAGACACAAGAAGGAATTTAACAGAAAAGTCCCCTACAAGACTAGCAAAGGAGTTGTTTAAAAAATGGGGCGGGTATTGGTGGATGAAAGGGAACAACCTGTCAACATGCCTGGGTCCTTCCTGAATGCCATTCTAAAGATTGAATCCTCTTGACAGCGGAGCGTGAAATTGTCCGTGACATCAAGGAGAAGCTGTGTTACGTGGCCCTGGACTTTGAAAATGAGATGGCCACTGCTGCCTCTTCCTCCTCTCTGGAAAAAAGCTATGAGCTTCCTGATGGTCAGGTGATCACTATTGGAAACGAACGCTTCCGCTGCCCAGAGACCCTCTTCCAGCCATCTTTCATTGGTGAGTCAAATGATTGTTCTGCCTTGGTGAACTGCACTTAAATATCAAGTCCCTGTTCTGTTTTGATTGTGTCCTGTTGCTAACTCACTCACGCCTATACACAGCTATGTCCTAGCACCCATTATAAAATAATCTTTTAGAACAGCACTGTTGATACGGTGGGAGGAACTTCATGTCAAACAATAAGGCAAAGTGCTTTCCCAAAATAAACCCCAAATGTTTATTCCTGGCTTCTGGCATTGGGCCCATGCTGTTTTGTACATTGTGCAGATGTCTACTATGAGAAGTATGTCTGCAAAGCCGCTTTTCTAAGTCTGAGGACTGTAGCTTGAACATGCTTGCAGGGAGGTGGTGTTGGGGGGAAACACTACTTTTATTTTTCAAAAAGACTGCTCCAAATCCTGAATCCGTGGTCCATCATATTTCCAGAGCAAAGCCAACACAACACATGCTAGTCAACAGCCATGAAGGCAGACTTGCGACAAGGTCCCACAGAAATCCGTCGTCAGTTCTGCCAATTGATAGGATTTAAGCTCAGAAATGGATGAAGTAGTTGCATACTTAGAGGTATTAGGACATGCTTTGACTGTTCTCTCTCTCAGCTGGCTCAATTTTAAAAAAAAAAAAAAAAGGAAAGAAGAAAAAGAAAAAAAGAAAACAAAATTATTCCAAGACCTTATAAGGAATTCTTAGGACATTTGAGATGCTTGCAAAAGCCTAGTGGAAACTTTATTATTCCACACCCCCAGCTTTCTTTTTAAGGAGGAGTTGTGTGCGTAAGGGAGAGAGGAGGACTGAACACCAAGGAATTCCTAAGCAAATAATTTAGGCAGCCGCAGAACGGCTTTCCAGATTTCCACAGCTCTGAAGACCAATGTCTTCCAGACACTAAAGCTCATGCTGTCAGTTCTGTGTTAACAATTTTAAGTCTCTGTAAGGAGTTGCTTCCTCAGTGTTCTTCTGTGTCTTCCCCAGGCATGGAGTCCGCTGGCATTCACGAAACCACTTACAACAGCATCATGAAGTGCGATATAGACATCAGAAAGGATCTTTACGCTAACAACGTGCTGTCCGGAGGCACTACAATGTACCCGGGTATTGCAGACAGGATGCAGAAGGAAATAACTGCTCTGGCTCCCAGCACTATGAAGATCAAGGTATGGCGCAATTACTTGTAGGCTATTTGAGTTGGCATGTACAGAGTCCTCAAAAATCTGATGAAACATAGTAGCACTTTACAAAGTAAGTGTTTTGTACGTATTTTGAATCATGTCTGTACCTTCTAGCAAATAATCACTGTCTGGTAACTTTGTTGCTGGAAGAAGAGAGCCTTCTCTCCTCTCCTTTCTTTTTTCATGGTGAATTTTGCAAACTGCCTGAATATGGCCAAAGAAGAGTAGCGGGGACCCAGCAGCATATAATTTTTGCGGGGGCTATATATGAGCTTCTTCAGCCCTCTTTGGCTGATGGAGAGGGGGGAGAGGAAATGCTAGTTTTGTACTTGGCCTACAAGTTCAGAAAAGAAAGAGTCACTGACAACCCATCTTCCTTCTGCTGCTTCAAGTCTTCAGCTCCTTGCTTTGCAAGTATTTTGTCAGCTATACCAGTAAGACTGTTCCATAGGTCACTCGTTTTCCCAAACCGTCCTGGGCTATCATTATATGTTTCCAGAGCAATTATCTCCCCTTTTTCTCATATGCAGTCATGAGTAGACAAATGCACTGCTCTCACTGGGCAGGCTGACTCAGGCAGAGAAAGTGAGGGTTTAGACTCAGACTTAAATAACAGCTTTTTAACTTTACTGCTTGCACCAATGGCTAACTGTAATGCCAGGGATGACACCAGCACATAGATACAGTGTATTTTATGTATTTATGCATTTATGTATAATGTATTTTATTCATTCACAGTGTACAGTGGTGCTTAATGCTTTCATTTCTTAAACAGATCATTGCTCCTCCTGAACGTAAGTACTCCGTCTGGATTGGAGGCTCTATTCTTGCCTCCCTGTCTACTTTCCAGCAGATGTGGATCAGCAAACAGGAATATGATGAAGCTGGCCCGTCCATTGTTCACCGCAAATGCTTTTAAATTGCTTTATCTTTATATGTCTCCTTAGTGTATTACTGTGAATGTATTCCGGAAAATACATTCTTATTTCATTCTTTCATTCCAGAAATCCTTCATCGTAATGGCTCTAGTTAATTGGATACTATGTATTTTTTTGGAATAAATTTTAAATATGCTATGAAATTGCCGCTCCTATTTAAAAAAGAAAAACCAACATGTATCTGTGGAGGTACCATTACGGCTGGTTTGAAGCTCCATCTTGTGACATAAATTTGTTACTACGCTATACTGAGCTTAGTAGAAAAAGCGGTACCTTTTGCTCAGTGATACCAATGCTAGAAAACGCTCAGCTATCAGGCTGCATGTTATCAAAGTTTAGCCTCAGAAAACATTTTAGTCTGCAAACAGAACCAGTCTTGAATTTTTCAAAGTCCCGGTCAGTACCAAAGGAGCATCGCATCTGTTCGGTATCAGGATGAGCTCATGCACTCTGCTTTCCATTTGCTCTATCCAGAAACATTATTTATCCACATCACTCTTAATTCACAGCTGTCATGCTGGAAAAGCTACTTTCTTACGATGTGTGGCCCAGAGGTGTACGGTGGGTACTACAACAATTCTATGTGTTTTCTTTAAAGAAACAAAACTTGTTCCTTTGGGAGCATATCTAAACACTAATATTAGATTGAATATATGACTTTCCTATCATATGCCTTCAGAATGAGTGCAGCCTATTATTCTTATGTTGTGATTTCTGGCAAGGTCTAAAGGGTAATTAAGCTGGCTTAATACACTTTCTTTTCAGAACTGTTTTTTTTCGGGGGAGGGGGTAATGTAATCAAAGTAGAAAAAATAATTTAGACTATTTTCTTTTTTGTGATTTTTCTGATTCCTTTTATAGTCTTAAATACATCAAAACTGAAATTCAACTAGAAATATATGCATAGAAGCTGAAGCCAGTAATACTGTCTTAAAAGTATATATATGAATAAAGAATTCACTGAGGCATACCTGGAAAAGGTCAGTTCTAAGGAACTTGCTGCAATCTGTATTCATTAGAGTTCAGGATAAAGGATGCTATTTATTTTTGTTACCTATTTTCCTGTCTAAACTCAATAGTTTACCTCACTTGCCTGTTACTTGTTATCTTTCAAACTGTAAGCTCTTTGCAACAGCACCTGTTATTTACCATGTCTGAGTAACCCCTGGGTTCCAGATCTTGTCCAGCTTCTGACTGTTAGCACATGTTCCAAACTTTTTTGTACTAACTTTATTATTTAAAGTATAGGTCATCTAGATTCTTGGAACAGGTACTAAATAAACTCTTATAAGAGCAAATAGCTTTGTATTGTTCTTCCTTCTAACTCTATCTAGACTTTTTTATCTAACTCTAGATAGATCCAGGGAATCCCATTCAGGATAAGAACCTGATTTCAAATAAAAGTTCCTCCTGGACGGTTGCTGGAGAAGACACATTTCTCCAAGGGACTCTAATGCATCTCTGCTATTCCAAGATGTGGTGAGGGTCAGCTCTCAGGTAAAGGACTTGTGTTTTCTGATTAATAACTAACTTAGTCAAAACTTGGGCCATACAAGGATGGAATGGGGAAAAGGATTAAAAAATCACCCAAACAGATGTATTTGCCTCTGCTACATATAATGTAAATTCACTGAATCAGTCAAGAGATGTACACAGCTGGAAGCCACAAAAAGCCAACCATTGTTAAAAATCTCTAATTCTCTGAAAGCAATTAATACCAACAAGTAACAAGAGAAACATTACTTACTTCAACACAGTTAGCGTTGTTTGAAGTTCATTTTATTGTTGTATTTTATAGGTGAGATTTGTTTACAGATTCAGGGGTAATGCCGCTGAACTCCATCTTGACAGAGCAACAAAATAACTCCAAAACAGGCTAGAGCAATAAATATCAAACCATTCAATCTAAAATGTATAAATATAAAAGTCATTTCTGAAATTGTAGGAAAAACAGGACTCCGTTTTTCTGTTTTGGCCATTTGTATAGTAACATCGCTGTCGTCCATCCATATCACCTCAGATCCAGCACAATTATCTTTATGTCTTTCCCGACCACATGGGTACATGGCTGCAGAAGAAGTCAACCAATTACTCACAGAAATCAATTTCAGTAAAACAGCGTGAAGGCTATTGTTTCCTTTTAGTTTTGAGCCTGCTTAATTCTATGCCTATCTATCCAACTTCGGTACCTGTCACTGTGCCTGTTCACAGGCAAACCTGACTGTCACAGGTATGGACTGCTGAATTAAGGACTACAACATCCAGTCAGAAATAACTTTTTAAGAGGATATTGTTTAGTGCTTAACCTGTGAAACAGATTCTAGTTCTGTGCTATCCTTTATGTATCACAGCACGGGATACCTGAAATGGAGAAGGAAGGTGTTGGTGCTGCTTTAAAACAGGTGCGTGGGGGACAGCAGCAAGGAAAGTGTGAAGCTGTTCTCTTCCCGCAGTGGCTTCAGATGTGTCTGCCCACATGATGGAACTTTTTTTAGCATTTAGGACTAGATTGTATCAGCTTGTATTGTGTCTATGGAGAAGAGGTTTTGCCAGAAACCAGGTGCAGATTAGGATTGTTTTAGTCAGGTTTCACAAGGCTTCCTGTATTGTCACCCCTGATATTTTTCTTCCAGGAAATGAGACTGTGATCTTACTGTTTTTGTTGGAAGATCAATATCTTTTGGGGATTGTACTTGAAAGGATATTTGTGTTTGATATGCGATACCAGCAGCGTGTCGAATGATTATAAATGAGCTCAAGTGGCCTGTAACATCATTGATGAACTAAGTCTGTAGAGGACTGCTGAAAAGAGCCCATCTGGAACAAAAGTCTTAAAATTTTTCAGAGTTGGACTACCTTCTTATTATCCTTACAGTCAATGATAAAAGAACAGAACAAAACAAAGAAACCCCAACCTCTCCTTCTTTTGGGGGGTAATACCGACATTCGGAGAGTCCTACAACAAAGAAGTAATTTCCAATGTCTTTCAGCATTACTTATCTGCATTTGGTCATTTTATTTTGAGATATACGAGATACTCGGTGTTTGAAGTGAGCCCCGTTTAAAAAAAACCAAAAAAAATTACACAAAGGTAAAGATTGCTGTCTTCCAGATAACAGTGACATTTCTAATAATGACTGACTATACTGTTCAGCCATCCATATAGCATACTATGCTCATAAAACATCAAAAGATAGTGTAGTTACTGAGAAAGGTTTATGAGAAGCCAGTGGAAAATTACAGGCAATGAAGAAAACAGGGCTTAATCTACTCATAGCTGCACTTTTTAGCAGCTGGGATGTTCTGTTGGGACACTACAGTTGGGGAGATGAACTGAATTCATTGTTTAAAAACTGAAGAGCTCAGGAATAACTCCTGTTTGAAACTGTGGCTTTTTGCTTCTTCTGAAGGCAGGTAAAAGTGGTGACTGATAATAACTGCCTCTGGTTAGCCACCATTTGAATGGCAGTGTGTAACACTCATGGCTGCTATTGACTGCTTAAGCAGACTCCTATTGCCTACCTTGGTCAGTGAAGCAAGGGTAATGAATTCTTAAAATGCGGGAAAAATTATAAAGAAATCTAAGCATGTCTAATTTCTGCTTGCAGCAGAACCATGGGCGAGAATGTAAATAGTCAAAACCATGTTGTGTTATATACTTACATTAAATAACCTAGGGTCCTTTGTATGTGGGTGGAATCCCTTCTTTTTACAAGCAGAAACTTCTAGCATGCCAGCATTAGTAAGTCTGAAGATGCCAGTGCTGGAAAGCAAAAGTTGAAACTCTCGTTACAGTCTGCTCCCATAATACATGTCTGAGGTTTCACATACAAATTGCTTAGCTTAACAGAAGGACAACAGAATGGTGCTCAGTGACCTTCAAAACCCAGGAGCCATGGCTGAGTTAGATTCTTAAAGGCATTTGAAATCAGGGGGAGTTGTATTCCTGTAAAGGAAGAGATGATGACGTGAAGGGGGAAAAAAAAAATAATCACAGTACTGGTACTATTTCCATTAGGCAGGTTAGCCTACTAAGGGCCCAGGCTAGTTCATACAGGAACAGATACAAAACAGAAACTTAGGTGTTCCGCATCGCATTTCACTCACTGAACTCTAGAGGGACAACTTAAAAGAGAATAGCTAGCCTTTAAGCTAGCTGTGTAAACAACTAATGACGGTACATGTCCTCCCCACTCTTCTAGGTAATCAAGTAATACAAAGCATAAGAAAATGCACTGCTGCATAGGTATGATCTAACACTTTTGAGTATTGAATAACACATTAGAAAACCCACCCTTCTGTGAAAAACATTAGTGCCTAAGAACTACAGTACAGCACCTGATTAATAAATGTTACAGATAGATACCCTGTAACCAACTCTAACCTGTTACTCCTATCAGCATAACTATGAAAGAAATGTGGAAGACCAGAGATTTGAAAAGGTGTGTGGACGTGCTCTGGGTTACAAAGCCTAGTGCTTGTGCACTTGCCCCTCAGTCTGTATTTACAGCTCTGCTACGTGAACGGCCCATATAGGAAGTTAGGCAACGAGAATGGGATTCATAGAAGTCATCTACAGAGGCAGAAGGCCAGAAAGGCTGAAGAAATGCACAGTCTAAACAGTGGAGTTAGCCCTGGGGCCTTGAAATGCCAAGCACACCAAAGCGGAATAACAGAATTGTTGAGGTTGGAAGGAACCTCTGAAGATTGTCTAGTCCAACCCCCCTAGCTCCAGCAGAATCACATTGAGCAGGTTGCCCGGGACCATGTCTAGACAGGTTTTGAATATCTCCATGGATATAGGCTTCACACCCGCTCTGGGCAACCTGTTCCATTATAAACCTTCACATCAATACTTACACAGTTCGAGGTTTTCCCAGATACTTATTGGTTGTATTTTATGAAATATAAAACCAGGACCTTATTATTGAAAAAGTGATCTTTATCCCTCTACTCCACAAACTGCAATTTTCACATCATCCTAGAGAAATACGTCTAACCCCTCCACTTCCTTCATCAGACAGAATGAAGATGGGTCTGTTGTAGGGCACTGGCAATTAGGTCTCTAGAAGAACAGCTCCTGTCATTACTACTTGGTTGAGCAGAGTATAGAAATAAATAAAATTTACAACCTGGGGCTGGGAAGGGAGGAGGAGAGAGAAGCCAGAAACAATATTGTGCATAGAGACTGACTGGAATGCAAGTCTAAACAACTTAAAGAAAACAAACTCACAATACAATATTCCTGCCCTGCATCCAAGTTTACATGTGCTGTTTGTGTTTGATCAAATTTTACGATAAGGACTAAGGGAAAAATATCTAAATATTACTTAGAAAAATCAGAACTCACTCATTATGCTTTGGTGAACAAACAATTGCAATGGCCTCTGGCAACATTAGCTGGTAAGAACAATGAGTATGAAGATCAACACTGGATAAGAACGCAGTTTGTGTTGGATGTGTCTACAAAAAGAAAGGGAAAACTCAACATCATGAAATATTTCTTACAAATCAAGGTTGACATACATTCAAGAAGGAACAATAATTTTTAACAAGTGAAAGTATCAGTATTTCCTTAGGTTGGTTTCTTATGTTCCTATTAAGCCAGATTCTACATTTTTGTGGTGGCTTTTCAGTACGAGGTTTCTGGAGGCACATTCACAACCAGATGTACAAGCCATTTTCTGATCATGGCAGGGAAGAAAGGTGGAATGAAGAAGTGCAAGACAAAGGGAAAGGACTTGATTGTCCAAAATCCCCAAGAGCGAAATTAATATAAAGTTTAAACAACACAATACCCCCCCCTCAAATTTTCAATACAGTAGAAAAATAAATGGCATTAGAGACTAATAAAATACCCCTAAATCGACATAAACAAAAGTTGCACAGGCAAAAGCAGGCCCATTGTGTCAACAGGACGCCTCAACTGCATTAAGAAATACTCATCTGTGGAGAACGTTAGTGCTCATTTACATCACTACAATTAGAATGAAGCAAGCAAATTAATTTTAGTTAGTCTAGTTATTTCTTCAGTTTATTTCCAGGGTTTTTTTCATGTAGTACGCAGAGCAGATACAGAAAAGCCAGAATCTGGGAGTCATACGTACATGGATCCAACCCAAAGTGAGGAGATCATACTGATCCTGAATACCAAATAGTTCTTCCACGTTCTCCATGTCGCAGTAGTCTGGTCCTGCAGATTGCTTTGGCACTATTACGTGAGTAATAGTAAATTCATTATGTGTCTGTAAAACAAACATTGACTTAGAGCGGAACAAATGAAACTAATGAATAAATGCTGAATCAGAATCTGAAAGTCGTCGGCCTATCAGCTAAAACAAACAGTACAGCTCCACTGATTGTAGTGCAGCTATGCGGACTTACTGCACCTGAGAATATCCCTTAGCATTAGTAGTAGTAGTAACAACATGAGATTGTTGCATTGAAATGTTCTCAGAGACCAGTGTGGAAAGGTTGTCCTTTAAAATAATTAAAAACATGAAAAAAGGGGTTTGAGAATACTATAATTATTTTCTGTGAAACTTGGAACATCACTACTCTTGCTATTCTTCGCTTTATACAATTCAAATACACTTGGACGTCATCTTTAAAATTCTTTGTATGCCAGAATTAGCCATGACATCTTTCCCTGCTCTGAAAGGATGTTAAGTGTTATCTAGGTCAAAGGAAAAATCCAGCCTGGAAATCAGATGTTCTACAGCTTGATGGGGGGATTTTCTTCTGTTTTGTTGTGCCATTACAAATTTGATGACTCCAGTAGATTCTAACAGTCTTTATATTTCATTGTCCTGTAACTAAACCTCACTTACCTTAGATGAATGCCAGAGAAAGTACTCGAAAAAGCCTGTATTGCACAGCATGCTGAAAAACTTGCTACATTTTATAATGACAGCAGTGTACTTTGATCAGATGTTTCCCTAATAAGGCAAGCCCAAACTGCTGAAGTGACCACTCAGGTTATAATATGAAACTGATTATATTAAAGACTAATCATTTAGATCTGCTTTTGCTCTGAAATCGATACATTACAGAAAAATACAGCACTATCAAATATGTCTTCCCCATACAAATGTGAGGGTTAAACTGTACCAGTTTTCCACAGAGAATTCCACATGTCTCTATTCCTCTTACTGTATTTGCCTCTGCGAGCAGCAGAAATTTGTGACAGAGATCCCTGGGCAAAATGACACCTCTGAGTGCTTCGGCCAATTGAGCTAATAAGAAAAAAACAAAAACAAAAACAAAACAAAACAAAAAAGGAGAGAGAGATAAAAAGGCATTTGCCGCTTACCACAGTGAAGTTCTATAAAATATGGAAATATATCCAGATATATACAGTTACAGGAAATTATTGAAAGTGAAAGAATTATACTTACCACATCACAGATTTCTAATGAGAATAAATCTACAGCACAAGCACTTCACCCTAAATTGAGGTCAGCAGCCCATAAGATACGCTCATTAGCCTGCCCCTGAGGTGACAGTGATCTGATACGATCTCCCAGGCGAAGGTGAACCACTGCAGGTTCTGCTTCTGTTCCCTTGAAGCCCACGGCAAGATTCAGACTTCATTCCTCAGGAACACTAAGGCTCAGTCTCTAGATCCATTGATTGGTACTCAACTGGAAAACGTGAAACTGCGCAACTAGTCCCCTCTCTTAAAATGAAGAAACTGTATGGAACTGTTGTGTGTACACCAACCTGTTCACATTTATTTCACTACGGACATCCTCACAGTGAAGAAATACACATGCATATGCAATATGTGGACTGCTATAAGCAGCAAAGAGGCAGGTAAAATAAAAAAGGAATGAAAAAAAACCCCAATATCTCTGCACTTACTCTGAACAGCACTTAAAGTAGCCGCTGGCTTTAAGACCCGGTTTACTGGAGGTGAATGTCCAGTGCAGCCAGATGTGCCGCTCCTCTCTTTTTTCTCAAGCAGTGCAGGGGATAAGGAACTGTTCTCCGGTACAGAAATACAAGACAGCATACTTCCATCTATCTGTTCAGACATAACCATGCTCTCTCTGATTTTCTGATCTCGAGCTAGTTCTTGCTTCTTAAGTTGATCCTCAAAGAACTGAAACTGCTCTGATTCAAGCTGCTGTTGCCGCATATGTGCGATTCGTTTCTTCTCTGCCTCTATTAGCTTTTGATGCTCTAGTTTCTTCAGAAATTCAGTTCTACATTTGTTCTGAAACACATGCAAAATAGTGACATTCTCAGAACACTAAATAGCCTCAAAAAATGAAGGGAAAGAAGCAATCCAATTGTTTAATACAACCATCAAATCCTGGCATTAAAAATTAGGCCTTTTGGAACCTGTTTGCTGAAGTGGCAAATACAACTCTATCCCCAAAAGTAGTATGATATGGAAGGAAAACCAGTAAGTAAGGAATTCCTAACACAAAGCTTCCAATCTGCACACCTGTGGTGCTTTGTGTTTTCACTTCAGTAGGGATAGCACCGGCCTCATTTGCCTGTTACAATAAAGTCATTAGAAACAGACTTTTCAGAACAGTGATGGCAAAGAGACTAGACACAAGTGTAAGCCCTTACAATTTTCAATGCAACAAGAAATCCACAAGCACGTGGGTTTCCTGCATAGATTTCATAATCCGTTTTGTTAGTGGGTTCTGTTGCTTGTCGCTGCTGTTTGCATAGGTTGGTCGACTTTCTCCTGCTGCTTTCTTTCCTCAGCTTTCCCTGGGCTGCCTGACCTGGCGTTGGTGCAGAGCCTGCCCAGCCTCAGGCACATCAGGTGCCTTCTCCACTCTGGTCTATGCCCCCTTGTCCCCAGGCCACCTGCTGTTCCACAAACTGCAAGGGAAGCTTCAGGTTTCAACAGCCTGGCAAAGGGGAGCAGCAAGCATCTCCAGAAGCAAATGAAAAAACCAGAGCAAAGTCATTTCTTAAAAGTCGCAAGCAAAATAGAGCAGGAAAAAAAGCCTCAAACCAATCGGTGACAGGAATATGGGGTTGCGGTGGTGGTGGTGTTTGTCCTGTTTTTTTGTAGATTTTTTTTCATAATACCCTAGGTCAATTTTAAGGGAAGGAAAGAAAAAGATGGTTTTTTCTCAGATGCTCTTTCCAAGACAAGTTTTTAAAACTACAGATCCTCTTTTCAGTGACTTCAATACACAAGATGCAAGTATTTACAGTTACTTGAAGACTCAAACAGGATCAAGCAAACTTAAGCACATTCAGAGCCAAGGGACCTTTTCCTCATACTCATGTAAGTGTATCAACGGTATCCTTTTTATAAAACAGGATCAGAGTGTACCAAAGACCTAATTGCATATTTGTAGATAGTTATTAAGTAAATATCACAGCACATTTATTTCCAAGCACACACTTCCATTACTTATTTTCAAATGACCAACAGATTAGATTCTGAGAAGTGAAAAGTCATTCTAAGCAGCCTGTGAAATGGTTAGGTTCTTGTAGAACTGGCATTTCACTGCTTATTTTTTAAGAAGTTTTAAATGACAGAAAAATATTCATACCAACAATAATTTAGTAATCGTATAAGACTTACTTTGTTTTGCATGTATTCTTGATATTCTAAGTTGTATTTTTTTAAAAGATCTCTCTTCAATTCATCTGTCCTTGGAAACGCAACCTCCTTCAATTTCTTTGGGGTGGGATGGGAGAGAAAGATAGGTAAGTTTACTTTACACTTTTTAAAAGAACCACCTGGAAAACAAACTCAGCTGTAATACAGATTTTAAAAAATACAAAATAGAAAAAAATACTGCTTTTCTCCCAGGAAAGAAAGGAAGAAACACATGCTAAATCATCAGCTTATGAAACTTCTGTAGTACACTGATTTCAATAAAGTTATATTAATTTATGTCAGTGAAAGGTGTAACATGACTACTTATCTCAAGGAAAGATTAGGCCTTTTTCTAGCAATCTGTTATATCTGTTTTGTTTAACAGGCATGTGATGACTAACGTATTTGTTGTAGGTGTAATTTATAAAAAAGCTAAGTCCAACATTCAACGTTTTGGATAGGATCATCACATTTTTCTCTGGGACTCTCTGGACAGAAATATGACTGCATATGCCCATTTCCAGGTGAGGAAAAAAAGTTTATTTGCTGAAATAGTACAACCTGTAGCTTCCTGTGACAGCCCTGGCAGATAAAAAGATTTTGTTTTATGAAACAAAAACAATGCCCAAGGCAGAGATTACTATAGAATAATTTAGAGGCTGTAGGGAGGGAAGGAGACCATGGGCTTAATCCTAGTGAGCGCCATCGGAGGGAGTATGTCAGATGCTCTTTCTCAACAGGGATGTTTTCCTAGATTGTGGGCCACAGTCAAAAATTTGGCATGAAGCATTTTGGCTTTGGGTATGACATTATTCCACTTCAACAGTAGAGAAAGCATGCAAATATGGCAGCATGAAGCAAGAGACACTTATGCTTTTTCTCATTGGGCAATTCCAGACGTTTTAAACTCAGTATAAGGCTGTATTTGAAATGTCTCTTTTAACAAAAAAAAAAAACAAAAAACAAAAAACAAAACTTTTTTATTTACAGGTGGAGGAAAAAAATCTGGTAAAAAATAAGTAAATACATATTTGATAATAAAGAAAGCAAAAATATACTTCGATTATTTAGCAGGGTAAGGAAATACTGCACAGGCACCAGTAATGCCGCATGCCTGCCTTTCCCTCTGCAATAGTCAGTTTGGACCATTAGCTACTTGCATAACTGGGACCAGCATCAAACTCTAAGTACTGTTAAATCAGTGTATTTTTAACATGTAAGCTTTCAGAAATGGGTGTACCTGGGTTTCCAACAATCTACCAACTTACTCAGAGACCATTCTTGTTCACCCTTTAGGATGATAATTTAATTTCCATTAATGATCAAGTGATTAAACCAAAATAAAACATGAATGACTACTGCAGAAAGGTATCATAAATTCAGCTGTGGTGGCTGATGTGGGCTATGTGCACAGGGAGAGAAAAGGACTGCTGGGAAGGAATGGAGAGATTCTGGGGGAAACATTTCTTAAAGGCCAGCAACCATAACCCTACCTTAATAATATCTTGTTTTTCTGGTACCGCACATTGGTGATAGTCTGGGTGACTAGGCAGCTTTTCTACAAACAACCTAGGAAATTAAACATGCATGTGTTCACCTCAGTAGCCAGAGGAATATCCACAATAGCTTCTATGTTGACAGAAAAATCAGTTTCACATAACTGTTAAACACTGAATTCCAGATGACGTGGAGCAGGTTGCTACATATTTCTTTAAAGTGACACTTAAACTCTTGTATAGACTTGTGTGGGACACATGGGGTAATGACAGAAGATTATTTTCTACATCTGAATATATTTTGGTTTTCATTAGTTGGGTTAAAAAAAGCAGCACAGCCAGCACCTAAAAATAGCCCTCAAAAGCACCCTCCACTCTAGCCAGTGTTAATACATCCTGTTTCTACTGTCTTTATCGGTCCTTAGCTGAAATGCTGAATCTTAAATGGGAAGTCGAGAATGCAGCACTGACTATCATCAAAGCAGTTATTTTTACCAGACCAAGCTGCATAGCTAACAGCTGTATTATTGACCTACCCAGACATCTAAATTATGGCAACACTCGGCTGCAGAGAGTGTGGAACACGCAGCTGCTATCATTTTTTCAGCAGTTTGTACAATGTTCACCTCCAGTCTGGATCTCTTTTTATAGAGATACAGCCATTTAAAATCAAGCAGAATAAGAAAGATCTGGTCTAGTTTTCAGAGTATGGGGAAAGAAAGGGGGGGAAAGGAGGTATCCTGTTATAAAAATTTTAAAATATGCATATTAAAAAAGCCCCTTTCAGAAGTAAGGAAGCAACCCAATCAATTCTACAGCAAAACTAGCTAGTTAAAAAGTTTAAACCTGCGACGGATACATTTTTCAGCTGGCTATTTTGACAGTTTTAATAAAAGCTGTCTGGATTTGTTTTTTTGGGTGGAAAGAATAATCATACAATGAATATATGTATTGTGGATTTTGCATATACTCCTGTGAGAAGCAATAAATTATACTTAATCCTTTTGGGGAAGAAAAGCAACAAGAGGCAAAAAGACATTTTTTCATGTTTTTTAAGTGCTGTGCAATACTGCAATCTTTCAGATTGGTGGACGCTCGTATCTCGTAACTATTAAAGGCTCAGAAGTCTTATCTAAACATTGCTTTTTAAGCCATGCACTTTATTTATCCAATGTGCTGATAGATACAGAATAATCTGTGGGAAACGGTGCTCATAGTATAGCCTGGTACAATAAACTTAAACCTCCGTGTATTAGGTTAGTTCACGCATGGCAGTTAATAGAAGGATAAGACTATTACATTAACAGATGAGATGAAATTATAACAAAGCCTGCGATTAGAATAAAGATCTCCAGAGAACAAAGCTGTTCTGGAAGAACACACTAAACATTTTTCTCCTAGTCTAAAGGGGTGCCCTGTTTTCACTGCAGCTCTTCATTTCAGTTTACTCAGAATTATAAGTTGTAATGACTACAAATGGTTTCTTACGTTATGAACTTGTTGTAAAAAACAAAAGCATTCTCCAGATTTCCCTCCTCCATATATACTGATGCCATTCGCTCCATCTCTACTCCAGATCTAAAGTAACGACGCGGCGTGATCTCTTCATTGATTGTGATATTGCTGCCAAGTTTGCTTAAGGCACGTACTCTCTCTTCTGGGGTCACAGAGATGTCTGTGTGGTCAGGAATAGCTACTAGCTTTTTCTGAAAAAGAACAGAGAGATTAGCAAAGAGAACCAGATGTTACGTTCCACTTTCAGTAAGTGATCTCATTCAAGAAAGAAACTCCAGGGAAATCTTCAGCTTTTTTCTCAAAATAGGCATTGGTTTCCCCACCGGTAGCCACAGTTGAAACATTGCAACATGTTTCTCAATTGCAAATAAATTGTGAGTGTGATTACAAATAAAAAATGATCTTATCCCCCTCCCCAAATCTTCAAACTACAAAAAAATCCCAGGAAAAAAACCAAGGTAAAATTAAGTAAACCCCTGTAGAAATGATCAAAGGCAACACAGAGTGTGTCCTCTTTAGAATCCCACATACATGAAATTCTACAGGATTCTGCCTCAAGCTACTGCAATAATTTGGTGGAGGGCCTGAATACTCCTATTCCACGACGCATAGGGTATGACTGCTGGGTATAGTTCAGCTAACAAAGAGCAGTAAGTTCGCCTGGTCAGTCAACAGTTCACTTCAAATGTTCATTTCCAGTTTCAAATGAGGCAGCTGAAGCCTAAAAAGTTAGAATGAACTCCCCTGAGAAGAAGCACAGCTGCGTGCTATAATCATTACCTTCCTGTTAAGTAGTTAAATAATTGGCTACTGCAAGTTGCTTCCTCTTTGAAAATTTTTACTGTATCTATTCAAAATGTTCACTTCAACTTCTTAAAAACCTGATGACTGAAACAAGCTAAAACCCCATAAACCCTGTATGTAGAAATAAAATAAATTCCAACAAACCCATTGGGCAGAACATGGGAGGAACTGGCAGAGTGCAGGAAGAGACCCTTGTAGCTGACAGCAAAGGCTGCCTAACAGCTCTCTTGAATTGTGTCCTATTTGAAAGAGAGGGTGCTCAACCATCAAAGCATTTCTTTGTCATACATACCAAGGAGCTGACAGTGAATGGTTGTTCCATGTTGTTCTCTGTCTGCAAACCAAGGAGATCGCTCTTTCCCTCCAAAGTCTCCATCTGACTACAAAGGGCGGTATCAATCCAGCACTCAAGATTTGCAGTCAGCTGTCTCAGGGTTTATTAGCCCAAGGAAAACTTGAACACAGATACATTGATTGTGGTCGTGTGCTGGAAAAAATATACCAAGTCATTCAGACTAGAAATACATTCAAATGTCACATAAATTTGCATGCCTGCACCGACTCATTACTTCGGTATCACAGTACTTACATATTTAATAACAATCTAAAATCTACCAGGCATCTAAAATTTAAAATGGGAATGCATGGGGGCTTACAGAAGAGTTGCAGACTATCTGACCTCTTCTAATGTTATTACAGTGGGTTAGAACACAATATAATGAATTATTTTTACAATTTTTACAGCAACTTAAAAAAACCTCAACTTTTGAGCAGAAAGTGAAAAAACTCAAAGGTCAAAGACTAACCACAGAATCTGTGTTTCCTTGAGCGTATGTTTTGACAAACATATTTATAAACAGTGTGAATCTGACATCTTTTTTCCTGCTAAGCCTATAATTAAAAATAAAACTTAGCATAAAAACTCATATCAGTAACATAAAGCAGAGAAAATATTTCAAGCACCACGTGTTCCACGTGCACAGCTTGCTGATTTCAACAGCACTCAAAATATGATGAAGTCTGATGAATCAACTGGTAGTAATTGCTTCTTGCACAGCTCTGAACCAGTAAAGACAAATATTTAGACATGGTGTGGTCATCAGCAAAAAAAAACCCAACCCAACAAACATCTGAAAGGGAAATCAATTATTTATATTTTAACGGAAATACAAAAATGAAGCTCCTAATGTGGTTTTTCACTTCCGTGCACTCAATCTAAACAAATTTGATCCTGAATGTTGAAGGCACTTTATGTATTGCAATAAATACGCCTTATGCTTTTGTAAAAGCATAAAGAGTGGGTTCAGCAAAGCTATTTTCTCAGCACACCTCTCTCTAGAGGACAGAGGGCTCTGGGTTAGAGAAAACCAACCCTAACGTGTTTTTAGCTGGCTGCATTTCTCAAGTATTGGTTTCTGTATTTCTGTCTCCCTCATTTTTTTCCAAGAACTAACAGTATCTATTAGATCTGTCTTTAATTTTAACAATTAGTGCAAATATTCAGAAGACATGAAATTCATTCAAGTAATACCCTTTCTTTAAAATAATCAGACCCATCCTGTTTTACTTGTAAAAGCCCTTACTGGTATGCTCCTTCTGCCTTATTAATTCCGTCTTACTCTGCTTTTACATATGACCTCACAATCTCAATGAGTATGTTCTTGCTTCATTTTACACCCATGCTTTCCATTTTCAAGGTTTTTATTCTCATCGTCAGGTATGTCACAGGTCTTTGAATTCAATTTCAAGACCTGCTTTTTTCAAATTAAGGTATTCAAAATGCTGTCACAATTTGTGACAAAAAAAGTGGAGCATGGCTTATGCACCCAAGGCATCAACATTAGTTCTGGTTGCAGCGCTAATGGAAATGGTTCTCTAAGCAATTTAATTTTACATAGATGGAGCTCTGGTATAAATGATCAGCTTGGCAGGAGAGCCTATTCATTGCCTATTCACAGACTGCAGAAAGGACCCATGGGACAACAATAATTAAATATTTTTGCTTTAGCCTGCACCAAGAAACATACTGCCTTATGGCTAGTTCCGCTTGAAACCCTTCTTCAGCAGGACCACTGTCGATGTGTTGGTAGACTGTGAAAGGTGAGGGCTAAAAGCTTGGCCAGTGCAGAGCTCATGTTAGTCCTCTGCCGCTGCGACTCAGAATCTAAGCAGAAATAAAATCTTCAATAAGAGACTCTGCATTCACGTGCTTTGTGTGGCTCAGGAGTAACAGTTTAAAGAAATATCTCAGAGCTAAAAAGCATAGATTTTGAAACCCTTTATTCACTCACTTATCCATCACATGAATTTTTTTTTATTTCCCCTAGAAGCAACTAGGAGATCTGCAATAGCTGAATGGGAGGCTAGTGTTGCTCTAAAGTATGAATTCAAGTATGACAATCTGAAAAATACTCTAGTCTTCAATTTATCAAAAAAAAAAAAATATTGTTCAAAAGTAAAGGGTGCAGAAATGCATTTCTGTTCAATTGCCTATTTCAATTAGCGGCTTTTGAGCAAGACAGCAGCTTTTCAAGCACTTTCTCCATTACAGACTTTCTTCAAAATCTGGTGAGGAAACGGACTCTTCAGAGAATGCTCTTGTGATGCTTCCCTATGGAGGACATAGGATATGGATCATATGCTTCTTTCAGCTGCTACCACACCTTGAAGACCTTTCAGCCTCGCCAGTAGGTAAGTGGAAAAATGTTAGTGCAGCAAGTGAGAAACACAAAAGCCAGTAATTGGTGGGGTTTTGTTTTTTGTGGTTTTTTTTTTTTTTTGATGTGTGGGCTTTTTTCATTTTTTTGGGGGTTGTGGGTTTGTTTGTTTGTTTGTTTTGGGGGGGCTAGTATTCCCAAAGAAGTCTTTGTTAAAGAAGTCTGTGGTATCCCCCGGTCAAGATTTCTTTGGAACTGGCATAGGAAGACGTCAGGGAACCCTTTACTTGCAAAGATTTCTCATCTTGGTCTCTAAGCATAATAAAATTATAAATATGTTATTTCAGTGGTATTTTTAACCTAAAGAAGCATTAAAACTAAGGGAAAAAAAAGTGTAATAGCAGGTATTTTAAAGAGGAGACATCTGGTAGCAGCAGAAACTCACAGTTCCTCAAAATTGTGTCAGAGCTTTGAAGAAGCTCTGCAGAGAGAAGAAGCCAAGCCACAGTGCAAGAGCTTAGCAGAAGAATCGCTGCAAATAAAAGAGGAAACTGACTTTTTAAGTCAGTTTCAGGAGCACATTAAAACCAGACACCATAAATAAAGAAGAACTACTGGGATGAATTTATATTCCTTTTACAAAAATGTGAAATAAGACTCAAATAAATTAGCTATTACAGGTGGCAGCACAATTTAAAAAAGAAAAATGCTAAAAAGAACGTGGGCTGTCTTATGAGTGCACTCCAATATATTATCCTTAACACGTGGACACACTGGCCAGAATTATAAATCATTAATCATTAAAATGCAAAAGGTTAAGCTTTACTAAAAACACCACCGCGGGCATGTCTGTCGGCTCCCTGGAATGCCCCTGTGCATAATGTTCCTCCTGGCACAGCTTCACAGTCACCTTCAGCTGGTCAAAGGCCATGACACTGCCAAGGGGCTCCTCTCCCCCCATCAGGCTTCTTTGTACCTCCACTTTGTTGACACCAGTGACTTCAAGGCAAGTTGTATCTGATCCAAATTAAAATCAAATGGACTTTCAAAATTAATTACTTCCTCCTCAGACTCAGACTGTAAGGGAGGTGGCAGAAACATGAAGCCAGCAAAACACTGGCCCTTTCTGCAGCATCGCTGCCCTAGACTGATATGAGCTGGCTTTGAAAATGCACCCCATGAGCTTGTACAGCGCCTACAAGAATTGCCCAGTTCTGATGAGGTACTATTTTTCTTCTGGAAGTACACACTCATATTTCACTCTACAAGAGCAAAGAGAAAGTCAAATGTCAAACCTCCGTATGCAACAGAACCTAATTATATTCACATATACAAAAGAGTTATGCTAATACAGTGAACTACACTCCAACCCCAACCACAGGGGATAAGTAGCAATGCTAGCTTGGAGCTGTCTTAGTCTATTAGAGTGTAAAGTGCTCTAAATTCTAAGAGTAAACATGCATTTTTCTGCCTTTCAATTTCAGACACTCCAACTAACTTAGAGTTTGATAATGTCTGATTAAAAAGAAGTATCTGGACATTTAGAATGCAAATCAAGTTTTTTTCTAATGATGGATTTTCTGAGAGTTGTTATCAGAATATAAGAATTTAACATCCATTCAACAGTTAAGAAATATTTCTTGACTTCATTGCTGATGGCACTCCTCATCAAATCCCATTTCTTCCTCAAAACCCACTTGTTTTCCTGCATGATCCAGCTTATTATACTAGGCATTAATCCTTTGTAAAATCCAGCTTTATTTAGTCAAAGGCCCTCAGACACAGAAACAGAGCAAAGAAAGAAAATTGACATTTTGAATGACACTGAGAGTAATTCTTTCTGTTCACACTAACAAGGATGGTACCGAGTACCAGGGCAGTGAAAAGCAAAGAGCGCAATTTTAACCTAAAAGTATAAGCAAATAGTGGTAGAGGAGACAGAATAAGTGTATCAAGGCATATCAAGTACCCCAAGAATACGCTAATAAGACAGAGGTGGGATAAGAAGATCTGGAGAATGCATACACAGACTCCCACGGTTTTCTGAGAGGTATAATATCAAAATCCATCACGAATTCTCCAGTGCCTTCACAGTTCGGTGCATGCTGGCGTGGTTCAAATAATTGCCAGTACAGCTGGAAGTGACCAAACAAGAGCCCCTCTGCCTGTGCTCCGAGGCAGGGAGGTACAACCCAGCTAAGTTTGCAAAGCTAATTAGTTGTGGCAGCAAAATGTGGTACACATGGCAACACAGCAAGGCCTGTTTAGTGTAAGTCCTTCACTGAAGTAACCTGCCCATGTGAGACGGCTGGACCAGACAACAAAGCCAAGCATGGACCATTCTCTGCCAAAGGATGTACCCAGTGACTGGTGGTACCCTAGCGGGACTCGTGTTCCTTAAACCTTCTAGAGCCCCAAAGAGGAGCTCAGAGTACCGGTGCCTCCCAGAAATGAGCTGACTGCAGAGCACAAGGACTGAATTTCAAGTCCTTATCATCATCTTGAGGCTGCTTTTCCTTCTTCAGCTCTTCAGAAGAGGTTTTTAAATGTTGAAGGAGCTTTTTAGATTTTTAAACAAGAAACTGCCTAACTTCAGTAAGTACTAGTTTAATCATTAGTTTCCACTTTGTAACATTAGTTACTTTGAACCATTGTTATTAGTCACATTGAAAGGTTGTTATTAGTTATGGGGAAACATTATTAGCTACTTTGAAACATTATTAGTTATTTTGAAACATTATTAATTACTTTGAAACATTAGTTTTCCCTTTGTAATGTGTTTTTAAATTCCAAGGGAATTCATCATAACACATTGCCTTCACTGTTGTCAGCAACACCTGTCAGGATTTTGACTATTGGCCTTACTAAAAAGCTGCATTAAAGAGATCACTGCTACAATTTTCCAAAGCACTTTTTGCATTCAAAGCTTAGGTTCT
Source organism: Chroicocephalus ridibundus (assembly GCF_963924245.1). NCBI lineage: Eukaryota > Metazoa > Chordata > Aves > Charadriiformes > Laridae > Chroicocephalus > Chroicocephalus ridibundus. Next base: position 19,779,555 of record NC_086289.1, read on the forward strand.
GTTAAAAAAAATAACAGGGACTTGGGGCATCAGCAATGATTTATTCTTCGCATATTTTTTATTAGTGGGTTATTTCAGATATACTCATCCTTTTGTTTGATATTTTGGTGGAATGTAAAGCCCAGATATGGTTCCCATCAAAATCATTCACTTGAGTTCATTGGGATCAGGATCCTTACAGTGTATCTAGAAATATTTGCTAATATAAGAGCTAAAATGTGTCACAGTTCCATTTTTTACTAGCTACTCTTGAGAGCACTGTTCTGCATTCATCCTAGGATAAAAGAAAAAGAAGCTTACTTTAATACTGTAATAAGAAGTTAAACCAGAAATACTCTGTTTTACTACACTGTGAAGAGTCATGATTATAGAATCCTAGAATAAAGGTGTGCCTCAAACCATAAAGGGTTGCCTCATTAAAATAACCAAATTAGCAAGTGCAAAACCCAGGTTTTAATTGCCCATAATGGAACTAAGTTATCTCAACAAATTTGAAACAGGGAATATCCAGTGATTGGCAGATGAAGATAAAGGACTGTTTCATGGTAAGTCGTCACCCATGATACCTATATTTTTGTACTTTGAAGTGGCTGTTCAAGTGAATTTTGTGAAAAATAGGTTAGATATACAGGCACCTAACTCATTCAGCTCTTTTTGAAATGCCATGCTGCGTATTGGCACAGCACATAATCATTTATACACACACTTGGGTTTGGTATAAAATATGCTAAAAACGAGCCTAGATAGCAAACTGCCTTCTGTTGGTTCTCTGCAAAAAGAAACAGCATGTTCATCTGTCAACATGTTTTTGAAACAACCGTTCACCGTTATAGCAAGTGATTCAGCTTGTGTAGTAAAGTAGTCTCTTCTGGAAAAAAAAAAAACAAACTCAAACAACAAAGCACTGAATGTCATGGCAAGATCATTCTCTTGTGCACAGAAAAATACCAATTAACCAAAACCAAGAGAAGGGCCTTTCAATGGAGAGAAGTACTGCAAGGAGACACTTGCTGAGAACCTCACACCTTTCGTTGGAGAAGTTGCTCTTCATAGTAGGAGCTACCAAGCTTGGCTCTAGAAAAGCCTGTCTCAGTAATTGTTCGTATTTTAATACTGACCCTTAGCTCCATGGATCCATTTAAATAGCATTGCCAAGACTTCCTTTCAGGCCCCACTAGTTCCCAGAGGCAGCTGCTGAGCTATACAATCGTGTCTTCTAGAAGGGGGTCAAGGTTATATCGTCTTTTTCACCTACTGTGAAGGACCAGTCCCACCTAGCTCCCAGCAGACTGTGCCAGTGGCATACAGACAGCAGCATCTTCACCTCCTTATGTGCAGAGGAGATCCTCCATGCTCAGATCTGCCAAACCCAAGTCTTCCTGGTATGGTTACACCACTCAGTGCTGTATCTTACATCACAAAATTGAGATTTATTTTCATCTAAAGAAAATGTGGGTGTTTTCTCACAGTTAAAAAAAGTAAGAATAATGATTTGAAGTCTTTTAAAATTGTTCTGCAAATATTTGGAGGACTGCAGTCAGTTAACGTACCTACTTAAATATCATTGTTTTCTAGAAAGGTTTTTCATTTGGAACAGACAGAAACATTACTGCATTAAGAAGGTACATCAATAGAATTAGATTGCTACTGGGTCTGCTAAGACTCTGATAAACTACTATGCAGATAACGTCCAAAATGACACATGCAAGACCCTGACTTTTACAGAGAATATGAATGTAGAACCTACAGGCTTTTCCCATTGCTTCAGAGCCGACCTTCACCTATTTTCTTACCCATTTTTATACAGACTGTTTTGCAGTCAAGATCTAGTATGTCCGTGCTACTACAACATAACCCTGTGCATTTGAGCTGTATACACATAGGTGATGGCTCGCTACCAAATTTATTAATATGCTCTGTCGACAAAGACGTTAGTCACTTTTAAGAGAATGTCCTGGAAACCAGGCTGGAAATATTGGACATTGAAACATGCATCTGTGAACTGCTGACAGCTCTTTCTCTTGTGGTTTCTCGTGTCAAAACACAATCCCTCCCTCCATCTCCCTGTTCTGGTAACACCAATCAGTTTCAGCAGAAAAGCATTTTTAACATAATGGATAAAGTATCACCAATGTTAGAATGTCTCGGATTACAAGCAATAGCCTTCTTAGGCAGCCACTGAAATATACTTATGCAACACAGAACAGCATCTTTCCAGTGACCCACTAAAAGGATGTTCTAGAGGTTGCGTGGAAAAACAGTGCCATTTCCTTCCTTTGGGAAATCTGTGACAATCCCCCATCAAAATTAGCGTAGCAGGGCACAGTAAGGCAGAAGAGGTCACAAAGAAAAGCAATAACTGTTGTTATATATAATTTGCTCCAATACGTAACATCACTGATAAAACTAACTTGCAGCATGAAGACAAGAAGCTGTGTTGCTAAGGGAAACAAATGAGAGGCTAAAATCAGCACAGAGGTCTGCAACACTTCATAGGCTTCCATGAAACAAAGCAAGCATGACTCCTTGCATACCCTCAGGTTTCACAGGTTTTTCTGCCTGTAGCCCTGTTTCTCTCAGAGGCAAAGTCCCTAGGAGAGAAGGGTTAAGAACCTTCCTATTCTTCCTGTAAAAGGCAATGATTTTTTTCTGGCAATATTTGCTACTTAATTTTGTAGCACTTTCAGACTCCATAACCTCTGATACGGACATTTGTTAATTGGGTGAGCAACCAGTTGCAGCAATTAATTTCCTTTTCTGTCTGATGACAAATTCCTATTCTGTCTGTCTTCTTATGGTTCACAATATAGCTGACAAAAAAAGAATTTAATTGACATTTCTGACATACAAATTCACAGTTCATCTGAATTGCCTATAAGGAATGACGCTTGCCTTGTGGCCTCAAATCTAGAAAAAATAATTTGGGGCATCAGTTCAATGGGTTCTCGCTATTTTGTACGTTAATGGTTAAGTAAGCAAAGTGCAGATAAAAAATGGATAGCGATATTACCTACAGGATGGAGTGTGGTCAACCAGTACAAATAACTACCACGTAATCTGGCATGTTTCTGCAGTGCAATGCTTATATTAAGATAATACGGTTAGCTGATTTCATAATGAAGTCTTTGACCTCCTGCCCTATCCTAGATGATTCGGGATGTCTCATGCCATGAAGAGATGGAAAAAAAAACAAATCAAAACAAAACACCAAAGCCAAGCAGGAATGCCTGGCTATGAAAAGAATTCAGTGTGCTTTAGACCAATTTTTCTACTTGGATAGTTACAATGTTTGGTTTTTCTTTTAGAAGGTTGCTCAGTTTGACAATGATAAGCACATGTTTTATAGCAGCACTGACTGTAATGCAGCCAGCTCATAGGGCTGCTTGAAAGTCAGCGGAATTATCCAGAATATCAGAGCTGAGCGCGATGACTTGTGGCTAACATTCTACCCACTTGCAGGCCAACAGGCTCTTCGTCCCAGTGAAGAGATGCACAGACTACCTTTGAGCCTATTTCCAAATTAATTGTTTTTCCCTTCAGGACGAGTCCGATGACCTTTGCAGCCTATCCAGGCTCCTTTCTGTATCAACAGAGAGAGACAGATATCTCTGAAAGTCAGTGAAAACCAGACAGAGAAGCTAAAAGAGGACGATACTTTCTAGTTGATTACGTGGTGAGCCCACGGTCTCCCTGATGTTGTGTGCTGAACCGTGAGTCATCTGGAGCTGCCAGTAGGAAGTGGTAGGCAACGGGTTGTGTCTGAGCAGATGCCTGACTCACAGATTACCATGAGGCATCATCATTTGCGTAAGACTGAAAATGCTGGATTTTTATAAAAGGGATGCCTGTGCATCTAAGTCACTACACAGGGATCATTCAGGAACTGTATGAGCACGATTGATTTCTTTCACAGACTGATACTTCTATTTATATTGGAAACTATGACCAGAAAATATGTTTTCTGGTATGGCAATCTAAATGTTAAATATTTATTAAAATTATACAAAGACTTTCATTACAAGACAGCAAACTAAGTTCCAGAACACAAACTGGAAATGTAACCTTTGAAACAGTAATAAAATCTCGGGAGTCAGATAAGAAGAGGAAAAAACGCCATTATGCATATATCTGGCAAGCAGAGACCAAATATTTATTTTTATACAGCATTTGCTCAGTGTCTTCATGCATAAGTCACCTTGTCACTCCCTCAGCAGTTGAAGATTTCACGACAGCCCTCACCTTGAGCTATACTCTTCCTCGCCTGGTGATTAACTTACAGGGAATGCCTTAAGGCATGACCTTGAGCAAACCTCATGCACGTAAAGAAAACTCATGAGAAATGTCTTCGCAGTATCCTCACGGCAATATCATTAACACATATGTTTGTGGGATTGATCAAGACACTGAACCCTAATTTTAAACATAATACTACAAAATAACCCCCCTGCACTTACAGCCTTTTAAAATACTATTTAAAAACTGTAACTATGAAATTTGCAGGTACAGAATTACACAGGGTTTGGGAGGAATGCTTCCTACACTCTCCTGTGATCTACGAGGCTCTGGACTTGACAACACTGGCCTTTGGTTTAGTTATTCATGCCTTTAGCACCTAGACATGCAATATACCAGGCAGCACTCCATTTAGCAGGTCAGGAAATCCAGCTGCTACAGAGTAACACAATATATTGCCTCAGCAACACCCTCAGCAACAAACCTGGACTCCATTCTCCCAGGAATATTTCACGGAGTCGTGGGCCTCTGTCCTATTTTCTAGGACCTGATGGTCTAAGGCAATTTGTCAAATACATGTATTAGCTACAGCTTTGGACAGTCAACCACTTTAGCCTGCAATGAGGAGAAAACCCACTTCTGTGGAGACAGAACTTTCTCAAAGCCGGTCTTTGCCTGAGGAATGAACTCCCTGGGAACTACAGTCCCTCCAAGAACTCATGAGCTCACCACTTTTCATTCTTAGCAGAAGGTGTGTTTTTTCCACCCGTGAGTTCTCAGACAAGCATTCAGAACCACGTGCATGTGAAATAAAAAGTATTCCAGACCAAGAGGAAATCCCCCAGAAGGGACTTTTTGCCACCCTTCTGAAACAGGACGGTGCATCCATGTGTGAGAGAAGTGAATTACGTTCCTCGGTGCACTTCGGAGGGACGCCTTAGATTCTACAGAGGCCAAAATGAGGTAGGTACAAAATGAGATACCTGAGCAGAAATAGCTTATGAGAGAGCTACAGATGCCCAACGACCACAATGTGTTGTGTTTTTTCTTTTTTGCATCCTTTCAGTTTCTGTTCCGATGATAACCTTTCACATGTATATGGAAATCGTTTAAAAACAGAGTACTGCTATAAGTGTTTCTCTCCGAGAGACGATACCGTTCTGGACTCTGCTCCCCGCCGTGCTCTAACCACCCATTTTTGTAGACGCAGTGCCACGGGCAGCGTTACCCAGCCCAGCTTCGCCGCTCCCCCGCCTCCCCAGAAGTTGCCGGTGACACCATGATGCCCAGGCTGCCTCCCCGCACCCAGAGCTTGCTCCCTCTCTTCCTCCTGGCCCCGGCTCCCTGAGGATGTCCCTAACCCGAAGTTCCGCCCTGCCTGGAGGAGGGCGATTCCCGACAGGCCTCCCCGGGGACGGCGGCACCTGACACCCGGGGCGGGGACGACCCGGACCCATCGCTCACCGGCGACATTGGCCCAGCCGAGCCCGGCTGATGGAGCTCGTACCGGGCTCCCACCGCTCCCCGACCCCGGCGTTTCTTTCTCCTTCTTCCCGCAGGAACCGCAAAGCAGCGGGATGAAGGCGGCGGGGGTGGGGGGCATCTCCCTGCCCCTCTCTCCCTCTCACCGCGGGGGGGTGGGTGGTTGGGATGCTGCTTACCGGCTCCGCCATCCGTTCGGCCGCCGCTGGAAGACAAAGCTCAGGGGCGCCCGCCCCCACCGAGCGCCTTCCGCCGCCGCCGGCCCAGGTTACGGTGCGGGGCGAAGGGAGGAGCCTGCGCGGCGCCGGGGCGAGCGGCGTGGCCATGGCTCGATCTGCGCCGCCGGGTCCTCCACCGATACGAGCCCATCGCAAGGCACCACCCGCCCTCGCCGCCGACGCTTCCACTCGCCCGCCGGGCGAGTGGAAGCGTCGGCGGCGAGGGCGGGTGGTGCCTTGCGTGAGTGATGGGCCAAAAAGGGGGTGTTGCAGCATCCTCACCTGGCCTGTGTCCCCTCTACCTTTCCCACCTTGCTGGTGCCTTAAGTAAGTCCATACCTGCTTGTGTACTGGTGGGCGAGGGCACCTCTCCTGGGCTAATCTACACCCGGGCATGGGGCTAACGCCGCTGGCTGAGGAAGGTGTCAGCCGGACGAGGAGGAAGATGCGGTGGCCACCGTGGTGCTGGGTGCCCGGGTTTGAGCAATGCAGGGCTAATTTATCTTCTAATGCTGGGGAAAACTGCGCTTTTAGAAGACTCTAATGTCTGCATTAGTGAAAAGATTTACTTTATAGCCAGCTGGGCTATGTGGGCTTCAAGGTCTCAGTGTTTTCAAGCCTTGCCAGATGCAGGGATGAGGAGGAACGAGGCCTGGGCACTTGACACAGGCTGGCCAGCAGGATTATTTCATACTATGAACGTCACATTCAATATAAATTGGAAAGTTTGGTGCGTAGTGCTCTCTCTCCCTTGATGGTGACGGTATGGAGAACTTCTTGCCCCAGTGCTGGACCGCTGAGCCCTTCTCTTCCTCCCGAAGCCGCAGCGTTTGCAATGTCCGACATTTGCTGTGCACTCCTGGGAGTGCACAGCTTCCTACTGATAGAATTGTTTGAGTATAATTCTTGTATATTTTATATTAGTGTCAGGATCAATAGTGGTTCTTTAGTATTATTGTTAATTATTTAGTCTTATCCTATTAAATCTATTTATATTTCAACCCTCATGTTTCCTTATTTTCCCCGATTCCCCTTCCTGGGTGGGGAGGGGTCATCGGGTGATAGAATAATTGTCTAAATGATAATAAATTGTTATGGGTTTCTCAAACCATAACACTGTGGTACCCGGGAAAGTAGTACCTGAGCTGTGGTGCCTGGGAAAGAGGGATGGCTGGAGAGGAGGGGGCCGTCTCCCCTAAGGCAGAGGAGGTTGGGGGTTGCAGGAAGAATAGAAGCTGTCAGCCTGGGTTTTTGAGGAGGCTGTGCGGTGCAGGCCTGTGGGCTGGCCTAGAGCTTTGCTAGGAATATCTATCAGTTGCTCCATGATAAGTTTGGATGATCTTCTTGGTGGCCTTCTGCTGAATTGCTCAGAAGATATTGGTCATATCAATGTCTTTCCTGGGACCCAAATCTGGACACAGAAGTCTAGATGCAGCCTAAGATACTTGTATTTAGCCCATCCTGCACCCGCAGGCATAGTAAGGGCATTTCACTTCCTTCCTTTCATTGTGTACATGGCTTGGCATCCCAGCCTTGAAGTACCACACTTGGTGCTGGTGGCCGTGGTGTGGGGCAACAGGCCTTGGTCCTGGCTTTAGTAACAGGAGGGACTGATTTGAGCAAAAAACAAAAATCCTGTTTGTTCAATTACCTTGCTATCTTGTATTTTTCATGCGACACCAGTGGTTCACTGAGTTTGGCTGAAAGTGCTATAAAATACAGGCTCTAGTCTATGCCATGGAGGAGTTTCTCTGTCTTTAGTGGAGCTGTTGAGCTAATCCCATCCCGAAGCAGAGGTGCAAGGAACCCTTACAATGCTGCAAGGGTGTTGTCTGGGTAGCTAACTTCTGAGGGGGAGTGTAAGGGGTGAGGGGTGAGTGTTGCTGTTGTCCAGACACTGGCCATTCTGGGACTGCATTCCTGATGGATGGCAATAAGAAGATAACGTTTGCTTGCAGGAAACTCTAGGAAGTTGAGAAGCTACCTGATGAGCATTTGGAAATTTTTTGTCTTCCATCAGAGAATTTGGCAATCCTTTGAAAAGTCAGTTAGGTTAAAGGTAATGTTAGGTTGAACACTAGGTTTAGGTGTTTAGTGTGGAAGACACTGCACGTTGTGTTCTTTTCCAAACAGTGTTGGTCACTGACATGAGTGCTTCCCTGTAACCTCTTTCAGGGTGTGGCTGTGGCTGGTTCTTATTGTACAGCACAGGAACGCCCTCTAGAGAAGTTTGAATTTGATGTCCTGGAGTCCCCGTTGGTGGCTGCTTCCGAACTGAGTGAGCTTAATCTCAGACCTGCGTTCACACAACCGGGTTTTGAGGAACTAGTAGATCTGCTTTCATTCATCTCCCAGAAAGGGCAGTCCCCAGTGTCTGCCCATTGCTTTCTTCAGCTGGGCAGAGCCATGTGCTCTGGTTCATGGAGAATCTGCGTTAGTTCATGGTTAACCCTGACTCTGTGGCAGGGAAAAGGCACCACTGGTGAGGGGAAGGAGTTTGGTGTTGTGATTCTTTGTTTTCCCTCCCTTCCATCGTGTGTTTTGTGCAGCGTCATGCTGTCAGGTTTATTGTGTGCTTCTCGACTGAATGTTGGGTGGTGCTGCAGAAGTGTGCATGAGAGCAGAGGTGAAGGACTTTGCTGCCAGACACTTCAATGAGGTGCTCAATTCCTCTTTACCTAAGCTGGAATTCTTGGTCCTGCTCCCCCTCCCTTCAGACCTAGAGCTTGCGTTTGTATTGGGTGTAATGTTTGATGTGCCCGTGCCAGGACTGCCCTGCTATGTTGTGGAGGTGGGCTAGGTCTGTTTTGAGTTCTCTGGGGTGGTCAGGACACTGGGGGTTATAAATAGTGTGGTGTAAGTGCAATCTCTGTGTCTTGGACTGTGAACGTCTCCAGAAGCTGTGAGCTCAGTTCCCAGTGATACCACAGGCTGCTAGAGAAGGTGTGTCATCTCCTTAGCATGTGTTTTCTATATTGCATGAGGCAAACATGTTTTGCTTATATATTGGTATCTATCTCCCAGATTACCATCAAACGGGTTTCGTTTGCCACAAGTCTCGATTGAGGAATCCGGGCTTAAGCCCCCACCTAGAAACACCCACAGTGCCTAAGCTACCGTGTCTTGGACTGGAATGATGAACCCTTTGATGTGATTTTTCACCTCCTGGAATAATCCTGTAGGTGAGCAAGTGGGACACACTAACACTGTGAACTGAGAAGCTAGAAGAACTGGAAACAACTTCTTTACTGACAATGCCAGGAATATTTCTTGAGATTAATGCTGTTGTCCTTTTTGCGCAGGCTGCTGCTATGTCTGCACACCCTCAATCCTTAGTTTCCAGGTTATGGACGTAAAGGCAATTGTGCTCTTTGTAGTAAGAGGGTTAACAAAGCATTAGTCAGTGTGACTATCTGCATCTGTCCAACAATCAAGTGAATTCTCTCTGACATAGGTTTCCTGATGTTGGATTCCTTGGCATTTGGACCATTAAAGCCAACTACTGTCTGCTTACATGCCATGGTAGTCTTACAAGTGAGTCTTTTGGGTTTGGCTTGCTGCTGTTGTTAATGTGAGAAGAAAACAGGTGAAACACTCTATCAAGAGGATAGACGATTTAATTTAAACAAAGATCAGTAATGCTTCAACAGAGAAATTAGTATCTCCCATTTTTGGGTTTTTGTGGAATAACAGCTCTGCCTCAGCTGGAATATGTGATATTGTTCTGCCAGGGAAGAGAAAATGAAATCTTAGTTGTACCAAAACCAGTCCTATAAAAGCTAAAGTTTTCCAAACCAAGTGATCCCTGAAGTGTTCCTTCCAATGTATTTGTATTTTCAGTGGTCATCCCCACATACCTCAACTTCTTCAGTGAGACTGCAGTCGACAAAATAATGTGACACCATGGAAATCAAAATAAGAAATTTGCAAACCAATTGATGGTGGTTTGTAAACCCCTACATCAAAGCCTATATCCATATTCAACTGCTAAATAGAAATCTTTGGGGGTTTTACTGGATGAATGAATTCCCCGTGTGAAGCTTCAAAGGTGTTTTGCTATTAGTTCAATGATTTTTCGATACATTCTCTCAGTTGCATCAAGGCCCCAGATGAAATCAAGATGTCCCCAAGCAGGAATGTGCTCATGGTAAATGAGATTAGAAATCTGAGGAAGCAGCTTTGCCATGTCTTTTGGATCTGCAAATTTGTCAAGTCCACCGCTCCAAACAGCAATTGGTATGTTTATCTTCTCTATCTTGTACGCAGGAGGAGCAGACTGTAAGGAAGGGAGGAGACCTGAGTGAATGCTGTTGTATGAGAAGTTCTTTAGAGAAAGGATTCTGTGCAAGCATCTCTCTCTCCCTTCTGCACGTTCTACAGTAAAACAGTAAGGATGGAGGCCACCCTCTTAGTGTTTATTGCCCTATCTCCATTCCCTGTCTACCATGAAAGGGAACGATCCGTCCTATTCCCGTGTCTTTCCTTAGTGCCTGGCTATGAGTTGTCCTGCAGTTTGACACCTACTTGTGCCCTTTGGAGGTGGGGATATGGAAAGCTCAGTGTCTGTGTTTATCAGGCAAAGACTGCGGAGTTGTTGCTCATGTGTGTCCTGTTTTTGGCCTATGTAGGGTCCTCTTCATGCTTTTATGGGGCATGGAGTGAAAGACTTTTAGTTGTATTGTCCCAGACTTCACTTGACACTCTCTGTAGGTCACAGTGTTGTTACTGATGGAGTAATAGCCCGTGAGCATACTTGCCTTCCCTATTGTCTGTGGGGTGGTAAGAGACCATGCACAAAATGCTTTTAAATTGACCCCTGTTATCTAAGGGTTGTTCTGTTGTTATTCTCATTGACTGCTTTTTTAGGGCAACTTCCTAACCATCCAGAGTATTGGGAATAGAATATTGCCCATTCAAAAATGTAAACTTCAGTATTTAAAGACCATATGTGTGGATGGAAGGTGTCTGAGAAATCTTTGGAATCTTCCTCCACCTGTAAAATAGTGTGCCACATATGAAATAACCTGCCCTGACTCAGAAAAGCTCTCTACAAGTCAACTGGTCTGATCAAATCTCAAAAAACTGTCAGGCAAGTTACCAGGGCTGCAGGAGGAGCGCAGCATTTCTGAGTGTTGACTGGGCAGTAACCAAACTCCTAGTGACCAAGTTTTTTCTGTTTCCTTTTTTCTGTACAGGATACATTAGTTCACCACAGCAGTAGCCTCTCTGAAAGCAGCTCTCTCTTTGAATTTTTCTGTTCTTATTTTTTCCAGGACCCAAGGACGAGATCTCAGGGAAACCGTATTGCCTTACCTGGTTGTATTTCTTCATGTTTTCCTTAGCGCCGTAGTCATAAGCTTGAAATTGGCCTGAACGCGTTAGCTATTAATATTGTAACAAGGACAGATAAAATGAAAGTGTTAGGAGACAGAACAGAGTGCAGGAGGCATTTTCCTGCCTGTGACTGAACCCACGGCTCAGGCAGTGGACAGGCTTCCAGGGGTACTGAGGATGGATTGTAGGGTGAGTGGCTTTATCTCCTTTCCTCTTGCTAACATTCTCTCCTGATTCTCAGCCACGACCCTTGGTAAGTTATGAAAATTTTGCTTGACTATTTTAGTTAACTAAAGTTGGGATCCCTGTTTGTGACACGGAGGTATGTAAGGGCTATTACTAGTCTAGTGTAACATATGGTACCTCCTGACACACCTCGACTTTTGTGTGTCACTTTGGTCTGCTCACAGCACTGGTGACATTTACAGAGGCTCTGTACTTCTTACAAGAGTTTGGCTACTGGGGGAAGAGTGTGATTAGCTTAACACTAAACTGTTGTCTTCGTGAATGTGCTTTGTCAAAAGGAAAAAAAAAAAAATTAATCTGTCTTACTGAAAACGGATGTGCATTTTTTTTTTTCACCTTTAAGTAACTGAGGATATGCTAGAAATCTGGTAGCTTCTCTCTATTTCTCTATTTTCTGCCTTTGTGTGCTGGTGGTCTGTATCCTGTGAATTTTCGTCGGGGGTGTGTGCAGAACCATAAGTCTATTTAAGTGTTGCCAGAAGCGGCCACAATTCTGTGCACATACAGTGATGTATTTCTGAGACAACGCTCTCTTGTCCTGGTTTGATTTGGAACCTAGGCAGAACAACTTAGGTCTGAGAGCAGCGTAAGATGCCAGCAGAAGAGGCAGTCCCCCAGCAGAAGCGTTTGTGCGGTTAACTGGGTCTGGGAGGTGATGCAGGCTGCAATTAACCCTCTGGGAGAAAAGCTTTAGCCTGGATCAATTCTTTGTCTGGACCATCCCCTGGCCGCTCAAGTTCGCTTCTGCAGCTCTCAAGGCGAGTGTCTTCATAAATAAAGATGAAGGCTGGAACGCTATTAGAGCCCAACGTGCAGAGAGGCCTGATGCGCCCTGGGGAAGTCTCAGTGCCTGATACCAAAGGGGCAATTCAGGTAACGGTCTGGTGAGCCACAGGGAACAGAGATCCCTCTGTGGCGGGCGCTCACGGCAGCACGCGAGAAGATGTGATGGGCAGTTTCCCAGATCTACCACCTCTGGACTTCCCTGGAGACTGTCGGTTGCATGAAAAGCAGTAGTAAGAGTCAGCTTATATGTCAGTGTGTGGTTATACCTGATGCCAGTGAATAATGTTCTGTACGGATACTCCAGCGGGGGTATGTCCTACGTATGTATCCATTCGACTCTGTAGAGAAAGCAGAAGCGTTACAAAGGCAATGATCCAGCGCTGTGTGAGAATAAAGCTGTGAAGGACCTGAGCAACATACTGCTGCTGTGTTAAAACCCCATTTTAATAGGATGTTCTTCAAATATCAAAAAGAAAGTTGAGGAGAGACTCACAAATATGTGAATTTACAGTAGGAAAAGAGTATGTAGAATTTTATGCCTTTGGGAGAGTCTTTCCCATGTTAGTACTTAGTCATATGGAAAACATCGTTTGGAGAGTGTCTATGGGCTTTGTTTTTCTCAGTTTCTACAGTTTGTATGATGCTTTTAAATAGTGCTGTGCTTAGTCAGGAGAGGAGGATTGCATAACGAGGCTACATGTGTGTGAGCTTTTTATAGGAACACTTGTTAAGTTGTCTGAGTATGTGAGATCAAAGGCCACTGGAGAACTGACATGTGGAAGGTCTGCAAGAAAAAAAAAAGTAGCAGCCAGAGTAAAGGAATGAGGTCTTGCTGTTGAGAGAAGTGTAAAGAAACAGCTTTGAGCTTTGACTAGAAACGTTTTGATGTGTAGTGACCAAAAAGAAACAAACTCTTATGTTCAGAGGATCTGGATATCTTCCTATTTAGGAAGGAAAATATGAATCATGCAAAAGAAAAAAGGTGTTTCTCCTTCTATTTGTCCATTTCAAAAAGCTTTGGTATCTTTTCCACTTTTCTTTTGCTTATACCCAGAAGAGGAGACACTGAGGGACACCATTGCATGATGGGACCATTCTGAATTCAGCCTTTCTTCCTTGCGTGATTTGAATGTGTCAGGTGGCAGATCTCATATTAGCTGAGGTCCTGGTTGGCATTACTGAAACCCTCAACACATTTCTCTATGTCTCTGTAACTGCTTGTAGACATAAGGCAGAAAAATTATTTTCCTTCAAAATTACTTGAGCTTTACTTGTATTAGAGTGTTCTTAGATGTGCTTACCGTGTTCAGACTTTGCATTCTGTCCCCAGATATGAAGCAGAAGATACTGGCACAAACTTTTCCCAGAGATCTGCAGAACCATGTTAAAGGCCCTTTCAGCAGTCCATTCTGATGAAGAGTTCCTTTGCAGCCAAGTAGTAACTGAGGAGAGGAAAAGTGCAAAACTTCTGTTTTTTTCCTTGTTGCAGGATTATTTCATGCAGAAAACTGTCACTCCCGTTTCTCTGATAGTCTTCCCTCTTAAGTAAGATTGCTGAAACGAAACTGCTTGACATCCCAGTATCCTTTAAAGTGTGTTCTTCCCAAGAGCACACCAGATGTTCTTCCTGCTTCTTATTATTAGGCAGGAGTCACTGTCCGTCTGACTGTAGTGCGTTGACCTCAGTGAGAAAGGGCAGTTGGCTGCACTCGTGACTGCAGAGTACAGGAAGTCCCTTTTTGCCCTAATATTTCTTCCAGGCAGGTACACAAACTGTACTGTGAGTATTGCTACTGCGTAAAAGAGGGAGCAGACAAATGAGGAGGATGCAGAGCTGGATGCTCTATAGTCACATAATGGGTACAGCATGGCCAGAAAGCGGATGTGCTCCTGCAGTTTAACATTAAGTTTAGCATGCAGGATTTCCACCATTCCCAGCAAATTTTACTAAACTGGTAAATTCTGGTGTGAAATAGGTATTTCCCTTTAAGTTTCCTTTATCATTTTACAAGTGAATATTTCACAAGCATAAATGAGCTGCATGTATAATAAAATTAAGATGCGAAATCTCTTATTTGTAGTTTTCTACTAGTGCCTAAGCCTAGATTTAGTAGACTACGTTAGACTCCTTTTATTCTGGTGTTTGTGAGTTTCCTTCAAAAATACTTGATTTCAACAAATAATGGTGAAAGTATGCCTGTTATCTTAAAGAAGTTGCAAAAGAGATACCATGCCAAGTCTTGCAGCTTAGCTCTGTGGAAAATCTGAAGTCTACCAGCACTGTCATCAGCCTGATACACTGAATTAATTCCTAACTCATCACCCCCTTAAAATCGGTTCAGCTTGAGTGAGTCCAGTAGAGACAAGGCAGACGATTATGTCTTTTAGAAAGAGGAATGACATACCCTGATCAGTGATTCAGGAAGACGTGCAAATGTTACCAGAGGACTGGTAGCATGTGTGATTGTGGTTACTGGTCCCACAGCAAAGAACACTTTAACCCTTTGAGCCAACTCAGGATAAGTGGAAAATGCTATGAAGCCTGCAAACACAAAAGACACCACTCAAATTATTGAAGAGATCTCCACAGACCAAATAAACAAAAAAGCAGTAGCCAGCAAAGAAGTGAGACTAGATTAGCAGCCCATTGGCTGTTGCCATTTCTATGCTGCAGACCCAAGGGAAATGTGTGATTCTTGAAACTTTCATTTGGGAGGCAGAGTTCATTCTAAGGATACAGGTTCATTAGAGCATGTCCAGACATTGATTTTCTCAGAATTGACAATGTGGTGTTAAGGCCATTTTTGGGGGAGAAGATGCATTAATCAGATATTTTTATTTCAAATTCCCGTTAAAGTTCTCCAAACTCTAATAAAATAATGAGTTTTTCAGCTTGCAATCTCTAAAAGACCGTATAAGTTTACACTGTCACACAGTGATACAAAAATTGTCTGAGGATTATGAGCAGATTTTTACATGTAACTAAGTGCAAACTCAGGTGAGGGTGAACGCACACATAAAGG
Source organism: Chroicocephalus ridibundus (assembly GCF_963924245.1). NCBI lineage: Eukaryota > Metazoa > Chordata > Aves > Charadriiformes > Laridae > Chroicocephalus > Chroicocephalus ridibundus. The sequence continues at coordinate 19,794,877 of NC_086289.1, forward strand.
AAGAGAATGGGGAAGGAAGGAAGGAAGGAAGGAAGGAAGGAAGGAAGGAAGGAAGGAAGGAAGGAAGGAAGGAAGGAAGGAAGGAAGGAAGGAAGGAAGGAAGGAAGGAAGGAAGGAAAACCAAAGAAGAGGTGCATCCCATCCTGTTTTCTGAACACATCTACATTTCTCCACTGATATATTTGTGAGAACTTTAACTGGTTGCCTAGAACATAGGTATCTAAAGACAAAGAAGGTGGTGTCTTGGCCTGAATGATTCATTCTGCAAAAGGACCCTTAGAATGCAGGTAGGAGAATAAAGGAAAATAATTGTCTAAGAATGTGGCCACGTGCCACTTCCACCCATTTTCTCCTTTGTTTCTGAGTTTATTTTTGTAAAAGGGCAATGGCACACCATGGCATAAACCCCAATATCTACTCATGGATCTTATATATAAATCATAGACACTAACACTAACTGTTTTGAACTCAGGCAGCCCTAATGTTACCTGCAGCTGAAGCTTCCGAGTGACCAATATAGTACACATTCTTCTGCCCGGTTTTATTCATGATGAAGTACAGCTCTGCTGGAATATCGTATTTACCCATTTCATCGAAGCTACAGGGGAGAAACACAAAAAGCTAGCAGGCAGTTTGGCTGTCACAGTGTGAGTTACTGACTGTCAGTTTTGCTCATTGCGCCAAACAGGACCCATTGAAAGGTGGGGTCGCACGCTTTGCATTCTTGCTTGAGTTGGGGAAGGGGGTAGAGGGACGCAGCTGTGCTGCCAGGCTGCCCCATGCCTTGGGCTCTCTGCAAAGGTTCTGTCTATTAGCAGAGGCTCTTCCAGACGTGATTGTAATCATTGCTTTCACCAACATAGATTACAAAAAATATTTATCTCTCAGTTAACATCAGTTGTGATACATCAGATTTCTAGACTGAGCTGGGCAGTCTCCTCTCCTGTCTGCACTTGGGACATGGTATCTGGTGAGAGACTTCAAGATTATTGATGCCTCCCAGTTTTGGAAGTCTTCTCCCCAAAGAAAGCAGCACTGTGTGTGGACAAAGGTGACCTCACTGTGTATGGACAAAGGTGACCTGTGTTCTTCCAGCTTTGCTTCTGTATGTGCTGATTCCAGAAGGACCTGTCAGATTGCGTAGCCACGCCCTTCTCATGACCCCCCAGAAGTGGCTGCATCTGGAGAAAAGAGTTGGTCTAGTCTCCTTAGATGTTGCATGTCCCACTTGAAGTCAGATTATATGAAAATAATTAGGGTTTTCATATAATCCAGAAGGGGATATTTTCATATAACCAGAAAGGGAAAGATTCTGCATCCCAATGTTAACTGCCCAGTCTTGCTAGTCCCCTGAATGTTGCTTTCTTCAGTAATTCTTCCTCCACCGAGTACCTGAACTGCCAGAACTCTTTCTGGCTGGGATTAAGGGTCTTGTGTTTTAAAGACCAGGTGTCTCCTCGGCTGTTTCCCATCCAGACATCATAGCCAGCATCTGCTAGGATGAAGCCTAGACTGTTGTTGGGCAGGTTAGAGATCCAGTGAGTAGAATCTCCTAAAGTACCATGGTGTAGCAAGACTGCAGGCTTTTTCCCTGGAAAAGAAGAGGGTTTTCTTATGCTGTAGTAGTAAGTAATATGTAGTTAAAACTGGGGTGCAGAGATTGGTTTTGCAGGAGTTTTTTAACCTATATACTGAATTCAGGCCACATTCCTGACTAGGTGCTCTTGCTGAGATGGAAAGGTGTGGAACATGCCATTGCATGTGCAAAGGGGAAAGATGGGGGACGTGTGTGAGAGCCAACTCTCAGACTTTCCATATGTCCTGTAATCACACCTGTATTTTGGCTGTTCCTCCCAGCAGGAATTCTGAAAACAGCAAGAATGTATCCATCCTGCGTGGTAACTTCATATTCCTCACTGGGGTACCCATGATATCTGATAATTTCAGTCTGTGGGAAGCCAAAGGAGAGCTTGTTAACATGCATTTACGATGTAGAGGTTTGTGAAGAAGGTGTCTAGAGGCTACTTCTATAGAGGAATGTGAAGCTAGCCAAGAACATGCCAGGGAGATTAATATGATAACATAGAACTGGCTTTTTCTCTACTGCTCTGTGTTGTTCTGGTAGGAAGGGACCCGAAAGAAATTCTTGTAGGACAGTACAACCCATGCCTTTCTCTTTCGGAAATGATCAGATATATGCTATAACATAGCCATGGAGGCTGGAGGATGCAAACGGCAGCGAGAGTAGTTGAGCTGTGTTTGTGTGATGTGGTTTGTGTATGCTCTTTAACATTGTACCTCTCAAATTGAAATACCAAGATCTGCGTTTGCATCTGGTTAGACTTGGAGGTCTCCTGACATACTGCATATTGCTTATGTTTTGGCTAGGTAGTAATTGCTGTAGCAGTGACACCCAAGCACTACACAGGCTTATAAGAGTGTCAGGATGACAGAGCTCACCTGTGCAGTAAATAAGACAGTTTCTGGGCCCTGTAACTTGATTGTATGTGCTGTCATGTGGTAGGACTGTCCTGGGAGTAGCTTTTCTCTGAGTATCCCAGTACTCTCCACCACTTTTCCTGGATGCATCTTTGTTCTTTTAGACTTTGGGGATGATGCTATTAAACAGCTTGGATAAAGCCATCCTGTTTTGGAGGTTAACCTGGCTGAGCAGCATGGAGGAACGCTGGTTCTCTTTAATATCTTTATCAATGATTTGGACAAAGGGATCAAGAGCACCCTCAGTAAGTTCGCAGACAACATCAAGTTGGGTGGGAGTATTGATCTGTTTGAGGGTAGGATGGCTCTGCAGAGGGATCTGGACAGGCTGGATCGATGGGCTGAGGCCAATGGTATGAAGTTCAACAAGGCCAAGTGCGGGGTCCTGCACATGGGTCACAATGACCCCATGCAGTGCTACAGGCCTGGGGAAGAGTAGCTGGAAAGCTGCCCAGCAGAAATGCACCTGGAGTGTTTGTTGACAGGTGGCTGAATATAAGCCAGCAGTGTGCCCAGGTGGGGCAAAAAGGCCAACAGCATCCTGGCCTGTATCAGGAATAGTGTGACCAGCAGGACTAGGGAAGTGATTGTCCCTCTGTACTCAGCACTGGCGAGGCACTACCCCAAATACTGTGTTCAGTTTTGGGCCCTTCACTACAAGGAAGACATGGAGGTGCTGGAGCGTGTCCAGAGGACAACAAATCTGGTGAGGGGTCTGGAGAACAAGTCTTATGAGGAGTGGCTGAGGGAGCTGAGATTGTTCAGCCTGGAGAAAAGGAGGCTGAGGGGAGACCTTATCACTTTCTGCAACTACCTGAAAGGAGGTTGTAGCGAGGTGGGGGTTGGTCTCTTCTCCCAAGTAACAAGCAATAGGACAAGAGGAAATGGCCTCAAGTTGCACTAGGGGAGGTTTGGATTGGATATTAGGAAAAATTTCTGCACTGAAAAAGGGTTATCAAGCCTTGGAACAGGCTGCCCAGAGAAGTGGTTGAGTCACCATCCCTGGAGGTATTTAAAAGACGTGTGGATGTGGTGTGGGGACATGGTTTAGTGGTAACTTGGCAGTGCTAGGTCAATGATTGGACTTGATGATCTTAAAGGTCTCTTCCAACCAAAATGATTCTATGATTCTATTCTATGATTCCACGATTCTAGGCAAGCCGGGTAGGGTGGATCTCCTATTACAGACTCGCTCTCAGCATCACCTATCACACTCTTGCCACTATTGCGAGGAAATCTGGTGATTCAGAGCAAGGGGTCTTGGATTACTTTGTGTTGTGAGAATCTGCTGTTTGAAGAAGGGGTTCATCCTACCTTGCCACTGTACTGAGCAAACAGGTTGTTACAGAAGGGGAGGACTTTGCCTCCCTCGAGACTAGAAACCAGCCTTTGCCTCTACTGCAAAGGAAGTCTTCTCTCTGGCAGCTCAGAATTTTTGGATAGCAGCATTAAGGTTTCTTCTAGGCAGGTGCTCCCTATCACAATGCTGGAATGACCCCTTTGAAGAGGGTCTACTTTTAGTCTCATGACAGGGACTGTTAGTGGTGGGGCAGTGGTAACGGTAATTGGAGAGTCAATTTAGAAAGAAAGAGGTAGAAAATGACTCAACTTACAACATTCATAAAGCATTCGGGGTTGCGAGTCTTCCTGTTGTCTGAATTCAGAGTGGGGGGTGTTGTGAATCCCACTGAGAAGGCAATTCCTTGGGCGCAGAGCAGCAGGAGGAGGCACCACATCTTGGGGCTGTGTGAAAGAGCACATGCAGGGGTGTTTGTGTTAGGAAGAGAGTGTCATGGAATTTCACAGGAAGACACAAGTGGGGATTCTCCTGAAGGTTGCCCAGGGTCTGTTCCCCAGCGGTCTGCCTGAATAAGTACCTGTGTGAGGGTGGACTGTCTACGGGTTCCCTGTTTAAGGAGTGAGTCAAAGGCTCCAGGAGGACGTGGAACCTCCCTGGGAGAATGTGCGTTTATGATATCAGTGCTAGTTTGTGTCAAGGGTTCCTTCCTTTTTCTCTCATGTGTGGTCATTCCTATTGTAAATCTGTGTCTTGGCCACCTGGAGGAAAAATGGCATTTTCATGGGTTTTAGGGTTTGACTGATGGTCACAGGGAAGCTTTTCTGAATAGAAATTGTAGGGTGCAGTCTGTCTAGTTAGTTACCTTTGTAATCAGCATAGAGGAAACAAGCAGGTCATAAAACCGGAGTTTATTATCTGACATATTTTGAGGAAGATTTTCAAGATTGGAGAGCTGGGAGTGGACAGCCAAAAGATTTGTTTTCTCTGAACTTCTTCATGAGGGAGTGCTGTGATTTAACCCCAGACAGCAACTGAGCACCATGCAGCTGCAGATTCATTGCCTGCCCCTGGTGGGATGAGGGAGGGAATCAGTGGAGTAAAAGTGAGAAAACTTGTGGGTTGAGATAAAGACAGTTTAATAAGTAAAGCAAAAGCCCTGTACACAAGCAAAGCACAACAAGGAATTAATTCACTGCTTCCCATGGGCGGGCAGGCAGGTGTTCAGCCACCTCCAGGAAAGCAGGGCTCCATCACGCATAACAGTTACTTGGGAAGACAAAACACTGTAACTCTGAACGTCCCTCCCTTCCTTCTTCTTCCCCCAGCTTTATATACCGAGCGTGATGTCGTATGGAATATCTCTTTGGCCAGCTGGTGTCAGCTGTCCCAGCTGTGTCTCCTCCCAATTTTTGGTGCACTCCCAGCCAACTCGCTGGTGGGGCGGTGTGAGGAGCAGAAAAAGACTCAACTACTTAGCCACAACCAAAACCAGCAGTGCACTATGAACACCATTCTCATACCCAATCCAAACACAGCGTTATACCAACCATTAGTAAGAAAGTCAACTCTATCCCAGCTGAAACCATGAGAGGGTGGGAGTTCTCAATTCTTTTAATTTTTGGTTAAATCTGTCATACCCCTTGAGTCATTAGAACATTTGTATTAAATCAAAACTGGGATAATTAATTTCAGCATCCAAACCACTCTACTGCATCCACTTTGTAGGAGAATACTTCCATTCTTCTGTCAATAGAACAGAAATGCTCCCACCCGTGTGCTCTGGAAGCACAGTTTTACAGTAGATACTCCACTGCTTTCTGAAGTTTTATTCAGTTCAAACAGAGTAAACACGTTCCTCTATTTCTGCATGTGGCACATAGTTTGGGAACAAAACTGAAAAGTTCAGCTTAAGTCACAGGGCTTTTTTTGTATTAAAAGTAAGGCAATGGGGTAGCTAAATTGTTGCCCTTTTTAAGGTATACTTTTTTCTATATACTATATTGTCGCCTGACTTAGCTGGCATGTTTTAATGCACCACCAGAGGAATGCTTTGTAAATCAGATACACTGTGCCTGTTAACTCCAAGACTCTGCATGCACTGTCTCATTAAGTCTTGACTGTAGGAGCCTTGAACAGCAATCTAGTCTTTTTACATAATGAAGCAGCGCCAAAGAGTGGCATTTACCATGGCAAACAGGAATTAACTGAAATATTTAACTAAAAAAAATTAAAAAAAGTAGAGGAAGAGACCTGAAAGATACATTCAAAAGGCCATTTATGAAGACTTTTGATATTCAACAAAACTAAGCTTTAAACTTTCTATTTTTTTCACATTGTAAATGGGACAGAAAGGCACCAGGGCAATTAATGTAGTTAGCAGATATCAGAATCTCCTGGTTAACTTATAAGGAAAGCTTAAATGCATTTGGAACTATGAGAGCAAAATACTTAATTTATGCACACATTTTCCATACTGAGATTTTCATGCATCCACAGTGACATCCTTAGGAAAAAAACACGAACAAGTAGAACAAAATGAAACCATCAGTTACTCCTTTTTCCCATTTGAGCAGCTCAAAGGCTTCTTCATCTCCTCAGCTTTAGCAAACACGCACTTTGATGCATAGCATCAGGCTCGTGGATCAGAAAGGATGCAGGCTGTCTACTCTGGCAAGCAACTGCGCAAAAGCAAGACTGCACATCTTCATGGAGGCAGGCAACAGAGATAGAGACCATGAACACATATCTACAAGCAACTTACCTCGGCTTTGACTGCCTTGCTCGTGTCTTCTGCTGCAGTTCCTGGTCCGTCTCCACTAGCAGGCTGATTCACTGGCAGACACCTTTGCCAGTAAAAGGAAATAAAAATTCACTTACGAGCAGCAGTAGAGTGCTGTGTGATTTCTGCATGTATAGGAGAGCATCTTTAACTACTCATTTGTCAGTATTTAAGGAGTGGAGTTACTTTATGATAAACACCACTGTTGCACAATACTCTGAAAGAGCCAATTGCACCACAAAGCAGGAGAGGTAAAGGAGGTGTCTAACCTGTGGTTAAGATATTTAGCAGGGACCTGGGGGATTCTTGCCCCGGAGGCTGTAACAGATCTCGATCTTGATCTGTTACTGCTGCCTGTCTCAGGGAGTGCTGTGACCACATTATTTTGGGATGAAGAGGAGCAGAAGTCCAGCTTTTCTCAACACTTTCTACCTATGAATGTGGTCTCTGTTGCCATGGTTTGTACAGAAGCTGGCATGGTCACTTGTTTTGTGAACTGCTGTTTGCAGATTGCTCGGGGACAGTAAGGTGCGTGTTTAGTATCCTACACATATTCCTAAGTCTGTTGTTCAGTGAACACCATAACGTGAAAAGACCAGTTTGCTCTGAATTAGCCTGCTCCTGCAGGGATTCTCGGGTATTGAATTAAGTTTGGAAACATTGTGTAAACTTTGACTCAGAGAGGATGCTAACAAGATTTCTTGCTTCTTCCAAGCCATTTCCATGAACTCTGTGAAAACATGGAAACCTCTGCCTAACTGCTGAATTAATTGTAGTCAGCCCAAGGGCTCAGCCCTCACTGAAATTGGCCTGGTACAGCAAATTTCCTGGAATGTGGGTGCTAATCATCTGCTGTCTTGAGTGGGAAAATGGATTGAAGTCTTTGTTAGTAAACAGAACGTGAGAGTCACCACAGTTTATAAAGCAGAGTGCAGTTTGTGGAAAAGTCAAGAAAGTGATTTCTCAATGAAAAACATTACAGCTCGGCAAGTCTGATACCCCTGGTACAGGTGTCTTTTCTCTGCTGTATTCCCAGCTAACACCATAATACCTTTTTTTGTTTTATAGAATTTTCAGCCTGGAATGATCTGCAACATTTTACCTAGTTTAACTGCATGCCAGCATATGGGATATATGTATGATATTATTTCTGATATTGTCAGTAGGAATTGAGTGAAGAGCAAAAGACAGGTAAACTCACCTGAAAAATGGAAAAGAGACAATGAAAGTAATGCATATAAAAAGAGCATAGGAAACATAAAGCCTAAAAGGTATACAGAAACTTCCCAGGACATACTGTCCTTACTTAGAGAACCATGCCAGCTGAGATAGTAGGTATTCTGTTTTGAAAATGCTGGAGAAAAATGTTGATGCCCAGGTGATCTGGAGTACAGCTGGACATAGCATGAGGTGTCCAAGCATGTCTTAGCCCCCAGTGCCTGCCAACTCCCTCAGGTATTCCCAAGGTATCCTTGGCCTCTGAGCACATCCCTGATCATCCATAGGCTTGGAACAAGAGGACAAAGGGGAATACGTGTGTTCCTTTGTCCTTTGCAAATGCTGTAAAATACAAAAATAGTGTTCATTTAAGGAAATGGTCTGTATAGGCTCTTCCTTTTCTTTCTTCCCAAGTACTTTTGTGGTTCTCATAAATTTTCTCACTGCATTTGCCAGATGATTGATCACCTGTTGTTTAGGCAGCCAGGTATGGGAAAGAAGCCAGCTGTTTATCAAATGCTTTATCAAATGCGTCACACAGTCACTATGCTACTTGGCCAATTTTAAATTAAGAATTGTCATATAGGATAATACTGATTGTGAAAATGCATACGTGTTTCGGCAAGTTTGTGCAGATGTACAGCCCCGCTGACTTTTACAGGACTGTTGTCTTACACATAGTGCAGTTCCAAAATGTGTGCCCATGAACTGATTGTGGGGAACAGGATCTTGGGCAAGCTATGATCAGTCTGCATGAACGATGAGCTGCTGGAGCTTAGCCACAGCATGGGCTGTAACAGAAGTAACCCAGTAGTGACCATATGAGCATCAGGAGGCAAGGGGAGGGCTGGGAAGACCTGCGTTTTTCATGTGATACCAGCGGTTCACTGAGTTCGCCTTAAAGTGATATAAAATACAGGCTCCAGTCCGTGCCATGGAGGGGCTTCTTTGTGCTTGATGGAGCTGTTGAGTTAAACCTTGAAGCAGAGGTGCAAGGGACCTGTGCAGTGCTACAAGGATGTTGTCCGAGTAGCTAACCGTCTTCAGAGGGGAGGTGTAAGGGGTGAGTGTTCCTCTTGTCCAGACACGGGCCATTCCAGGACTGCATGTTTTGGGATTACATATTTCTGAGGACTGTACTGCACACACAACTGCAGCAGGCCATAGATTTCTTTCCTGAGAGTGGTGTAACTCATGCCATTTGGAGCAATATCATTTATAGTGCTTGGATATTTAAGAGACAAATGTTTTTCCATGTCTTTTATTGAATGTACTGTTTTGAAGTTTAATTTATATTTAGTTTAAAAAATGAGTTGCCCTTGTTCTTTCTCTGATGAAAGCCCTTCTGGCAAACTCTTAGTTCACATCTGGCTCAGATGAAACTTTTGAAGTGTTGTTAAATTGTTTCAGGAAGTTGGAGTCTAAGTAGGTGACAGTTTGCCTAAGCATTGAGTCTTGGCACCTTTTGGAGAAAAAAGACTTACTCAAGAAAAGATTAAGATTTTCAGGATTCAAGTCCCTGTTTATAAGCATGGTAAAGAACACTAGAGCAATATGTGAAACAGAAGTGGACCTGTGGCTACATAAATTTGTATGAGTCTCATACCTCGTCATGGTTGGGCTGCTTATCTGTTCTCAGCTGAAGCTCTGATGAAATTAATCACTTAAGTGATTTTCAGAAGGGCCTGAGATGTGATGCTGGATTAAGTGGTAATTTACACTATCTTGGGAAAGGAGTTGCCTGAAGCTATTGCTGTGCTCTGTGGAGGAGGGTGTTTTGTTTTTATTTATTTTTTTAAAATACTTTTCCATGTTACCATGCGTTTATATATTGGTGTTAGGAGGGGATTAAGTAAACTACTAAGTTGTTATATGTAACAGCTGAGCAATTTGAGGTTTCTTTCAACAAGTTGTAGTTTATAAATTCCAACAACCTGGCAAGTTGATGTAGGGGGTTGTCTGTTTCTTAAGGTTTGGGTGTGAAGGAATACCTTTTTGGTGTTACTCACTGCTCCATGTCTTTAGGCCAACAGAATATTCACCACATGCTGAAAGATCAATCTGTTGGGAGGATCCTAGTGAGGTTTATCACAGGTAGGTATAGTGTACGTTTCTGTTGCAAGCCAACCTAATTTTCGTCAGGTAAACAGCCATCAAAAGGGTTAGAACTGGTGCCAGCAAACTAATGCTACAGTCAGTGGTGCTATACTACTTTATCCAGAGAGGGACAGAGATGTTATAAGCAATTTTCTATGGCCCTCCAACCCACTGGAGAATAAATATGAAAATTACGGAAATGAAAGTTCTCAAATGAAAGACAGGGGGCTTGGATTTAAAAAATAAAATAAAATATACTTGAAATACAGGAATGTGGATTTAAACTATAATGGAAAAAAAGATCTTAGGATGTCTGCAGCCACTTGAAATATGCATGCCTCACTTGGAGAGACTGTCTGAGTGTAGTATAGAAATACTATCAGCATCTTGTCTTCAGAGCCACGAGCACTCAAAGGGGATGGTGACATCAACAATAATTCTCTTCCCAAGGACGGTCTACTGCAACTAATGTGTAAAATTATCAGGTTATAATATGAACCATATTCATTGTTTGTCTGGGTGAGGAAGAGGAGACTGAGAAAAAGGTGATGAAAGCAGATGGCCTATTTAATAAGAGACTGAAGCTAATTATACTGGAAACTCTCATTAAAGGTGTGGGATCTAGTTGCTTCCCTTTTCCTGGTAGGTGTGTGAGGCGTTCTTGCAGAGGGCTTGGGATATGCTTCAGTCAGAAGCAGCTTGGGTGGTAAACTAGCTGCTGTTCATAGTTACTTGCTTTAAGTTTTAGGTTTCATGCCTTTTTTTTTTTTTTTTTTCCCTTTACCCCTCCCTTTCTTGGCTTGTGGAACTTTCTTCCTCTCGCTCTCCTTCGTCCCTTCCTCAGCCTGTTTTGCTACTTTCCATTTTAGGCAACCGGAGCCTGTTATTGCAAAAATTACAAAGGAAAATATTTCTCTGTTGTAACTTGTTCTGTCAGTCTCCTGTAAGCTGCTGTTCTCACGTTTACCTCGCTGGGTTGGGTTTCTGAAGACAATTGTTTCATGCTACCAGCAGAAATAACTCAAAGGAAATGTAGTTTAAGAAAGAGTGATACTTCTAAGTTAAATATTAACCAGATTCAAACAAGCTCAAGAGCATTTCAAGTGAGGTTACTTGTTGGGCTGGTGAACAAGAACGAACTCAAGCAGTGAAGAATAGGCATGGGGATACTCTATTCGGAGGTACGTGACCATTTTCTACACAATAACTGAAGCTGTTGAAGATTTAGATATTCACTGTGTTTGGTTTGTTCCCTTCACAGCCTCCCATACACAGGCTTATACAGATCTGGAAGTTCTCTTCCTTTGGAAATGCTGTACTTTGGCTATTAATTGACAGAAGTACTGTTCGTAGGAAAAAAGAAAATGCAATAACCAATGTAATTATTATGACTTCACAGAGAAAGCATGCGTTCAACGTTTTTTGTTGTTCTGTGTTGAGATCAAAATGATCCTGAGCATGGTGCAAACAACAGAAAACTCGGCAAACAACTCCTTGGCTTATGTTGAATATAAGTAATAAAGCAAATGCCTAAGGAAACATTATCCCCCACCTCATGACTGTTTTAGGAATGTGATTTTTTTTTTTTTTAAATTCTTATCTTTATGGGTTTGTCCCCAGACCATGGTCCATTTAGCATACCCCTGGATTTTAGGATAAATGCTGCTACCTGAACATATTCATTATCTTATAAACTTTCCATTTGTACACTTGGGAAGAAATGAGGATTTTAGTCCTTTTTGACTGTGAATACAGTGGATTGCACTGCTGTTTCTTTTTCTGGAGATAGCATTACATAGCTACTCCTTTAAAAGGTTTCATTTCTATGCTGAAAAGCCCCCCATTTTATTTTTAAAAGGCTATTCAATGAAATCAACTATCTTCTCCTCTTTCAGTATTACAGGGAGCTTGAATCTGTGCATTCATAAGGTGATGGGCTGAGTAGGCTGCAACACATTCCGAAAGGATTTGTTGCCTCTCTTCAGATCTACTACTCAGATAATATTGTACAGTGTCATCTAGTTTAATGAAAGTGGTGTTTAGAGAATGTTCAAATGTTGTCCATATCTTCCATGATTATTAGTTAATATTCTCATATACATTAGCTTTCTTCTTTTAAAAAAATCTGAGTGAGATATAGTTTTCTGGGTGAAGTATGGTTCATTTATAAGTGACAGAAATCTACAAAAGTGCAAATAAGAAAGTGTAAATTTTATTTTCTGAGGAGTGTGGATTGGATACTAGTGCATTCCTCAGCATCACAAATATGAAGTAGACCCTCTTGTTTAGTTTGTAGCATGTCTCTGGATGACTCTTAGTGGATTGGTTCACAATATCTGGATGTTATGAAATGATTCCTTTTTGTCTAAACAGCTGCAAAGCATGGATGTAATTTAAGCAATCCCCTGCAGTTCTCAAAGGAGGAAGCAATTATCAGCTGAAATTGCTCTCCCAGTTGCAAAACTGGTTTACCTTAGCCTCCTCTCTATTAGCTGAATGCTTTGTCCTCAGTGCTGTGCCTTTAACCTTTATTTCATGTGTGGTAGAACTTGAAGAATAGCTCATGGTTTATTACTACCTCAGCAAAGCTAATCAGAGGGAGATGCAAGAAGCTCTGAAAACAAGTAGAGAAATTCAGATGTGGCAGTTCATCTGCATCTGAGTAAATTACCAGGTCCAGATTTCAATCACATGGCCCACAATCGATTAAAACAAAAACACAGTTGTGTAGAGGTATTGTCCTCCTTCCTGATGGTGAAAGGTTTTTTTTACTTTTCTTATACCCTTCTTTTTTGATCTTGTAACGAATGATCTCAGCTGTGAAAACACTTGCCTGTCCTCTGACTACTTCTCACCTTTACTCAAGGCTCAGATACTGAACAATGAAATCTTCTTCTGAAGGGCTTATAGAAGAAGTGTTTGTAGAAAGAGAGATTCTAATCCAGCTATAGAGCTTTTGCTGTAAAACTGCATATTCAATTTTCCTTTGAACACCTGACTTGGGTGAGCATCACTCAGTCGTTGGCATATCTAATCCTCAAACTCTAATTTTTTTTGTCTCCAGTGTCTGCCCGTTGCTTTCTTCAGTTGGGCAGAGCCATGTGCTCTGGTTCATGGAGAATCTGAGTTAGTTCATGGTTAACCATTATTCCGTGGCAGGGAAAAGGCACCACCAGTGGGGCTAGGAGTTTGGTGGTGTGATTCTTCTGCACAGCTGAGCCCAAGTCTGAGACATGAACTTTGGATTCTTCTGATACTGCCTCCATCTTGCATGTGAAGCCCAGTCATTCTGAGTACATATCTCATAAGTTTATTTCCTTCTTGTATATGATGGGTGAATAACAATAATGTAGTAACCATAAAACGAATCACAAGCTGGTTGTTAAGTTACATCATTGCTGAGGTGGTCTCTTAACATCATAGAAAACTGAGTGAGGGCTTCCAGATTTTTAGAAAAGCTTCCATACTTTTCTGTAAGCATAAAGGAAATGCGTTTTCTCGGATTTTGGATGGAAGCTATTGTTTGTACATAACATTGCCTTAACTCTACAATTGGCCTCACTGTTGATATTCTAGACAGGTGCTGTCTAACTGTGTGTATGTGAGAAACTCTATCAATTATCTTCTGAGCAAAGTTTGGAGAATTGTTTAAAATAGACTTAAGCATAGTTAGCCCTAATTTGGGTAGAGCTGCCAGAGTGGCAACCCAAAAAAAATGAAAGGAGGAAGAGGGGTTTGTGGCAGAGGCTTCACAACCACAGAAATCCTTTCACACTCCTCAAGCTCCAGGCTGTAGCCAGTCAGGTTTGTGTCCATTCTGCTGCTACTGCAAGCTTGTTTTGGAGCTTTGCTATGCACATGGCTAGAAATCTCTTTCTAATTTTCATGCTAAATTTCTTGGCCAGATACACACACACACACACACACACATATATATATATTTATATATATCTGAAGGGTGAAGCTGGAGAGGGACTTTTTACAAGGGCATGTAGTGATAGGGCAAGGGGTTATACTTCAAACTAGAAGAGGGTAGATTTAGATTAGATATTAGGAGGGAATTTTTCATTATGAGGATGGTGAGGCACTGGCACAGGTTGCCCAGAGGAGCTGTTGAGGCCCCATCCCTGGAGGTGTTCAAGGCCAGGCTGGATGGGGCTTTGAGCAACCTGGTCTGGTGGGAGGTGTCCCTGCCTGTGGCAGGGGGCTGGAACTAGATGATCTTTAAGGTCCCTTCCAACCCAAACCATTCTATGATATATGACCTTTTTTAACTTGTTCCTTGAAATTAATTGGCTCTTCTTCTCTAATACTTATTTCTTTAATTTATCTTGAAGACTCTTACAGCCCTGTCTCTTTTCTTCCTAGCCTAGCTTAGCAAATCAATCTTTCTTCAGGCTCTGCATATTCCTCATGTGTGTAGAGGTTTCATGTTCCTGCCATAGTCTGATCTCATTTTTGGACCCAGATGTCAAGAACTGTGTCCACTATCCCAGTTAAGTGCCTTTTGTCATAGCTTGTGTCTCTTTCTGAGAAAGACTTTCTAATACAACATTTGCCACTGGTTGCTGTTTCTGATGCCTTTCTTACACAGATGACGGATTGCCACCTATTTGTAATTTTTCTTATCTTTGTTCTTCCCTAACACATTTTCTCTGAAGTCCTATTGATATCAAAATAATGAGCTTATTTATATTATATTATTTGGATTTGCCTTACTTTAATGCCCTGCTACTATGTTTGCTCCTTCAAGGAGTCATGTTTGTCAATTTGGGAGGTGTATTACAAGTCTGATATATGGGACTTTTCACCATTCTTTGACTAAAAGAGGCCTTTTCTACAATGCAAACCAGCAGAGTGAATGTGGACCTCAAGAAAATCCCATAAAATCGGGAAAAAAAGGTTTTTTTCATTTGTTTAAATACAAATGGAACATACTAATGTGTGAAAGAGCCAGTTATACAAGGAACTTCCACTGCACTGGAAAAATAATAATTAAAAAAAATACTTTTGATATTTCAATTAACCAAGTGTTAGCTGGTGAAATGGATGAGAATGGCTTCTTTACATTTTCTGTATCCAGGATGTTTGCTGAAAACAGCCAGTTTCAGAAGGTAAAAGAGCACGTGTGTTTCGTGTGCTGGTCTCTGCATGACTTCACTCCCAAATAATGTAGTCTCTTAGGGAGTGGTAACTAGTCATGGCTCTAGAACTGGGTTCAACAGTAGTGTAAGGTTTAGAAAAAGATCTCGTGGGTCAGCGGAGTATCAGTGAGAGATGCCTTGGGCTTAATGGTCTACTGAGTAAAACTCTTTGAGACAGTACAGAAAGAAAAGCACAAAAGCGTATCATTTGCAGCGTGTCATTTGGTGACATGAGCTGATGAACTGGCAGGAGTCAGACTAGGAAGGAGCCAAATTGTATGGTAAATGGCTGGCATTTGAACAAGTGTTCAATCAAACAAGTCTCCTGCATCTTTAAATAGGCAAAGCAATTCTTAAAAGCACCAATAGTAGGGAAATCGGAGGTGCAGACAAAATCCACTTGATCTTCTCTTTCCCGGACATGAAGATACTGTACTAGTATATAGTGACATGACAGAGAGTGAGATTCTAGAGCAAACTGATCATTTAGATGGCACCAGTGTGCAGGTCACTTGCACCAAGAGGGTTTTGAAAGAGGGATTTCTCCTCAAAAATTATTAAAACAGTTCTGGTTCTGAAGGAGCATATAACAGCAAATAGCACATGAAGGGTTTTAAAAGCATATAGACAGATGATGCAAATTTACAATGTTACATGTATTCTTTTTAGATTTTTTTGTCTGATATAATTAAAAAAACCCCAACAACAAAAAAAAGCCAACCCCCCCCCCCCCCCCCCAAAACTGAGAAGTGGTACAAGGTCTGGCAGACATATAAATACTTTCTCTAGAAAGGAAAGCCACACATCTTATGCAGCTGTCCAGAAGACTGGGCAGCAATGATGCTGGAGTTAAACTTGTGTTGGAGGTCAAAGTTTGACTGAAGTGGAAGTGTAAATAAGGAGAATCTTTCTAATGTGTGTGTGGGGGAAAGCTAACTGCAGGGGGGTGAGGAAAGGGCTCAGAGTTCAGCACTAGATCTTGTTCATGTAGCGTATTTAAGTTGTGATAAAAGGAGGATGGGAAGGAAAAACTGCAGATAATATTTAAAGAAAACACTTATCCTGGAAGATGGTGAATAAACCCCTCAATAGTGAAGACAGATGAAAAGAAAGAAACTATTCTCTTTTCGACTGGAGAACTTCAAATGCTACCAGCCTGACAGATTTCCCACTGTTGTTTTCTGCCTGTATTAGGCCATTAGAAACCTGTAGTACTCCTGTCACTCTCATCCTCCCCTTAGTCTGAGTTCTTGCAGCTGGAGAGGGAAGGAATTGCAGGTTAGGTCACAGGTGTGTAGAAATACTGAGCAAGGGTTTGAACTGCAAGCAGTTCTCAAAAGCCAAGGAGGATCTGAGCTGTGGGCATACATGCCTGTATTTTTTAGGTATGAAGTTTAACGTGAAGCCCTAGAAAAGAAACACTGTGGAGGCTTTAGTTGGTTTGGGGGTGTTGGTTTGTTTTGTTGGGTTGTTTTTTTTGGTTTTTGTTTTTTAAATTTCTGGCTCTGCTTTCACCTGAAGTGTGGTTCTGTTCTGGGAATTGATGAGTCAGAAGTGGTAGCTCTTGTTCAGCAGTGTTCATCCAAAGGGAAAGCCTGCCGTAAACTTAGAGAGGTGTGGGCTTGTCAACGCTTGCTCCTTAAATCAACTCCTATGAGGTCAGAAGCCAGTCTTTTAATGGCTGCAAATGAATCAGATTTATTTCTTGGATTACAGACACATCATCCAAATGGTGCAAAGTTTATTCCACTGTTTAAGGGCTGTGACTTCTCAGGCTGAGGGCTGAGAGCTGCTGTGTGGCAGCTGCAGGAGAATGTCTTACCACCATCTTCTGGAAGTCACCTAGAACTACAATCTCTGTCAAGGCGGCCTTGGTAATGTCTTAGAATACGCAAGTAGTAAGTCAGAATGGGAAGAATGGATGTTTTAGTGAAACGTGTGCTGATGAATATTATCTTCTCTCTTCAGCCCATTTGTCAGGCAGCTTATAATAATGATTTCAATGAAGTTCAGCTCCTTTTGGAGCGCAACAGCAACTATCTGAACGTCCAGGACAGCTTCGGTGGAGACACCCCTTTAATTTGTGCGTGCAAACAGGGAAACAACAGGATAGTTAGCTATCTTCTAAAACGAAGTGCTGATGTCCACCTCAGAAACAAGGTAAGTGGACACTGACTCCTCCTTTGCAGTGACTGTTCTTTCAGGTTTTTGGCGTGTGTGTGGGAACAGTGGCAGTGCTGCCAAACCTGAGGTTTGCTTCCAACTAAGTATAGTCACCAAGTTATAATTTAATAAACCTTTATGCTTCTGTTTTTCCTCCTTATTTACTTTACTAACTTGCCATTGCACACAAGACAATAAACATTGCCAACCTGAATTTCTCTCTGTGTTCACGTTCCCAGTTCAGGTAAGGCTGCATGCCACCCCCAGAGAGTTCTGCCTGCTTTGCCATGCAGCACTCAGCGTTCATCTTGCCCTCCAGCTTGTATCTCTCCCTTCTGTAGCTTTTCTTTTCCCTCTGTCTTTTTCTTTACCCTGGTTAAAAGGAGGGTCTGAAGGAGAGCCTGTCTGTCTCTCACGTGTCCCTGAGGAGAGACTGACTCTGTGAAAACCTTCTTTATTCCCTCTGCAGACCTGCTTTTGTCACATAGTTGGGCACATAATAGCGTGCTGGGGGGTGAGGAGGGAAATCTTTGTTCTTCACCTGTTAAAAAACCCTACCTGCCTTGCACAATAGCTGTGGCTGGCTATTTTCCCTAGGGTGATGAGGAAGTGTGTTTTTGTGGCAGATTTCCTTGTAGGTTACGAATACGAAGTAACCGAGAGATGCATGTTCTGGCTTCATTACTAATTTATTCTTATGATGGTAAGGGTGATAAATAGCCAGGAAAACCTCCCCCACAATGCTGTCAGTTCTATTGTATCATCTCATATGCCAAAGCAATGTTTAGCAAGTTCCTACGCATTTGTGGGCTATCTTATATCTCTGGTTTCCAGTCCATTTGTTTATTTCATAGAAGGGCAGCAAATATTCGTGAGGTCAGTGGCATATTTTATCCTGTCTATTCTTGATGCGCATGGCTTTCCATCTTACCTCAGAGCCCTTTTGAAAGGGTTCAGTATTTTGCAGTAAGAGCATTCTGATTGCTTTGGCAACCATTTGCTAGCTGTGCCTGGATTTCTTAAATGCCTCTCTGCTTCACCTTCACAGGTGGAATGCTTGACTGTGGTGCTCAGGACTGACAATGGGGAGCAGAGGATGGCACAGAAACACTTCTCTGCTTATTTTGGGCCCCAGTGTAACACTGTAACCCTAGTTTGTCCAACTCCAGTTAGATAACCTGCAAGAGGTTGAATGCCAGTGTTCTATAACGCACAGGTTAAAAGCTCTACCCTTTAGTTGCTTTGGTACACTTAGTATTCAAAGATTTTCTTTTTTTTTTTAAGTTCCCTTTTTATTAGGAATCTGCTGGGGATGTTGCTAATTGCCTGTGTTTCTCACACATGCCAGAGGAGATGCCATAAACTCTCATGTCTTTGCTTCAGTAACCATCACCTCTATAAGAAGAAGAGTCGGGGGGGGATTCTTCCTGCTGATTTAACGTGCTGGGCAGTGGTACCAGCCACATGAGATGTCTGCTATGGCCTCTTTCCCTCTGCAGCCATGTCCAAGTTTGCAGACCTACACATGGATCCCTTTGGATCCCACATCCTTCTTGCATACGTAGCCCAGTTTCTGTGAGCCTAAATGTGCTTCTTCTTGAAGGAAGGAAAATGCATCTGTCTGTTTCTGCTTGAAAAACAGAGAAATGTTTCTAGTAGATAACCTAAAAGAAAGCTTGTGAAATATAAAACGGTCTACTACTGTCAATATTAAACAAATATAATCAGATCACTGAATCTGGTACTAATCAGAGTTACTTTGTGTTTAGAAAGACCGCACATGTCTGCATTATGCTGTGAGAAAACGGTTCACCTTCCTTGACTACGTGCTCATCATAATCCTCATGCCGGTTATGCTTATTGGATATCTTCTCATGGTGAGTCTGGATGAAAGCAGGAAAACCCCATACCTTTCCTTTTCCCCTTTCTCACGGCAGTATTTCAGGCCAGGAGCCTGTATAGAATATGGACTGCTGTTTTTAAAGCAAAGACTGATGGACAGCAACAGAAGAAGCAGGAATTTTGCTGTGAGTATAGCTAGGGAAGGAGCAGAACTGTATCACTGCATCAGTCTGGCATTTGTAGAAGCCAGATACTCTTCTTTTTGGAAAAAAACAAACCAGTATTTATCCCAAATCTACTTAGTACTATATGCAGATGAACTGTCTTACTGTGTTACTCTCCCCCTTGCACCAAACAGATCTCAAAGACTAAAGAGAATGAAAACCTGATCAAGATGTTGCTTAGAGCTGGAGTGGATGTTAATGCTACAGACCTTGTAAGTGGGTTTATAAAAATGCAAACGTGGTTTGTATGCATACAATAATACTAAAAACAGACTTCAGAATCTTCTGGCAACATAGCCCTGCTTTCAGAGTAGGATCAGGGACTGAACTGACTGTGATGTATTGGGAGGATTCAGTGTTTCCCCTTGATACTTAGGCAATAGTTTTGTAATGTACGCAGAAATAATTCTCCACTGATCAGCTAATTCTCCCTTTGTGACCAATGCCATCTTAATTAAACCCAGCTTGCCTGGGTTCTCTTATGTATTAAATACCTGATCATGTAAAGATTCTAGTGATATAAGGATCTGAGTTTATCATCATTTATGAGTTCTTGGACTGGAGCAGATTTGTGGGCAAGAGTCGTGCCAGAGAGAGAGACCCTGTGTCTTCTCCTGATCTTCAGAGTGCCCTGATCTGCCATGCGTAGAGTTCTGTATCCACCAGCCTGCTTGTGTGTGGTAAAGAGCTCCTCTGCTCTAAGGTAGAAAAGGAGAACCCCCAACTTTATCAGCAACCAAATTCTAAAACATTGAAGTGTGAGCAAGCAGTATAGCTTAAGACGTAGTTGTTGAGATAAAGATCGTGGAATGTTCTGAAATTAGTAAAGAAGTATTGGCTTCCTGCTGAAGGTATCATCAGACCTGTTTTAGCAGCTGCATCCCAGGGAAAGAATGATTTTTCTTTTGTTCCTGTTGCCCTTATGAGAATGTATTTGTTTTATTGTGTAGCGTATTCTCACAGAAAATGATACATGTCTCTCGCATCCAGCTGTTAGGATTATCAGTTTCCCCCTACAGGTAGCTGTACTTGCCTAAGGTCTGCTAAAGAAATAGTAGAACTAAAACTCATCTGCTTCTGTTCCCCTTCAGTCTGGTAACACAGCCCTTCACTATGCTTGTGAAACGAAAAACCAGGCAGTCATTCCTCTACTGCTTAAGGCTCACGCAGACACTTCTGTAAAGAATCAGGTAAGAAGGTTGAAGTTGATAACAATATTTCCTTATCATAATGGTGAACCAGTATGTTGAAGGCCTTAGCTGGTGGGCACCAGTTTGAAAAAAGGGTGCACAGCTCCCCGGTAGCACACTCGTTTGCTGTGTGGTATAAAGCAATGTTTGGTCCATTGCCTTTGTTGGCAAGAGCAACCTTAAAGTCCAAATCCTTCACTGCTGGATTTCTAACAGTAAACACTGCCTACACATCCACTGGATCGCTTAGCTATCTTTATGGTACCTCTTCTTAACTCAGAGCTGCTCTACAGTTGTTCCTAAGATGCAGGCTTCAGGGGAGTGGTAAGAGCCTTCCTAGATGCTTTTTATGCTACTGGACACCATTCTTCTGAGAGGAGTTAAGTCAAGCTGCTTCTGTCATCAGAAAAGCTCAAATGTTGTCCAAATAAATACTGACCTGGGAGCATCTGCATTACTGAGTTGAGGAGAGCAATGTATTGCCCATGTTGCTCTTGAAATCAAATCTTAGCTTAGCTCTGCACTGATTTTGGACATTAGCCCCAGGAAACAGTGGAATGCCTGTCGTTACTGGAGGGGAGGGGAGGACTCTGCCCACGGCTTCAGTGAGAGCAGTACTGGACCCAGCACATTCTGAAATCTTTGTTTTAGAGCAAGGATGTGACTGTGAAACTTACACAGCAGAGCAATGCATCTGGGTGGAAAATGCAGGAAAGCTCTTTGTACTTGACCTGTATCTGTCATATTGCAATGTATTTCATCCGTTTCTTTCAGGATGGGGAGACTCCCTTAGATATAGCAAGAAGATTGCAGTTCCACAACATTGAAGGCATGCTAAGGAAAACTTCCTAGTCATCAAGGACTCTTGAACATGCAGAAAATTACCTCATCTGGCAATCCATCTTGCACAGCAGCAGGAGTCCTGCAGAGGGTTGAGCGCTGTTACTTGATAAAGACTTGGTCCAAATCCACCCATTCCTTGCTGCAGACTTTGACTATTTTGTCTGAGACTTCCCAGTACCCCCACAGCAGTGTGGGCTGAAAGGAGTTCACTTGCTTTTACTAAGCTGTGAATGATTACAATACTGTTCAGAATATTGCCCTTCCCATCTGCTTCCACAGTTTTATTACTTGACTTGCGCAGACTGTGCATTTTGAAAGCTAGCTATAATATTTCTGGAAGCCTAAACATTGCACGTGACGGCTGGCAGCCAATGCAAAAGTAAAATATCCTTTAGAGTGTGTGTTACTTGTTCTGTAGGGGATACACTTGACAACTGAACAATATGCCACAGCAGTTTATACAAAGTCTGGCACCCTTCCTCATTGTATTTCTCTTCTGACAATGGGAGTGACTGGGAAAATAAGATCTCTCAGTTTAGCACTTCCTTCCATCCCTGCTACAAGTTTCACACACCTTAATTCTCACTGTGTTGCTACAAGGGAAGGATTATCTTCTCTCTCCTTTTTTTTTTTTTTTAATATAAGAAACAGCAAGAAGAGTTTCAATGAGTTGCTGGAGACCACAAAGAAAGCCAATTCCCGGGTTGCTTTAATGCATTAAGAAATAATAATGAAAATATGTTTGGCATGGTAGAAAAACAAGTCTCTCGACTACCTTTCCAATATAAACTGTGTACTAAATTAAAAAAAAAAAATCAATAAATGAAATGCTGTTGATGGGAACCAGATGTATCCTTCCCATGGGATGGGACAGGATAGCATGCTTTTCAGAGTGGTGCATGCAGCAGGGGATGCATATACCCAAATAATAATAAATTCATGAGTTTTCCCTTGCGTAGATGAAAGCAGAAGAAAACCTGCAGTGGTAAGCAATGCATTAATGTGGCCTGGCGCTTTCTGATTTAATAATGTGGCAATAACGGGGAATCTCCTTTCAAGTGCTGCTGTGTCTTGCTTTCTTGGTCTAATGGATCTTTATTTTTGTTGACAGTTTTGGCCATTTCCTGTAAGCTGTCATGAGTTCAGATGATAGATGCCATGATCAGCACTGTTAATGGCTGCTAGACTAGGTGCATGGACAAGCTACTGTATTTTTCCTGTGTTGCAGAACACGCATATATTTTTCAATGTAAGTATTCTGTTGGATGCTGACTCCAACTACAAAGGATCTTGGTTGGGCAATATAAGCTCAAGGCCCCACCTAGGAACACCCCAGGAAACAAAGCTGTCCTGAGCCTGTAATAATGAACATTTTGGGTGTAACCTGGGGACAGACACTCTTACCTACCAGATCAACTTGTGGGTGAGTAGATGTGTGGCACCTGCATGATAATGAAGATGCAGCCTCTTTGGGTTTAATGGCCAGAAAGGGAAAACAGCTGACTGCTTTCCCACACTGGGGAAATTGCTTGAACAAAGAATGGTCAAGACAGAGTTATGTAAAAGTCAAACCCAATGGCTCAGAGTGCTTGCAACACCTTCATTGTTAGTGCCAAGAATAATTCCTGGGGTGGGAGCTGTATTTCTTGGAGTACAGCTTGCCTGATGGGTCTGTATCTCATTCCTCAGTTGCCATCCATGGCCTTTGAAGCTGGGGGGTTTAGAGTGCATGAACAAGCCTTTGGGTGATGTGTAAGCATGGAGGGCATCAGAACACCTCTATGAGTTTTTCTGAATTTAGATTCATTGATGGTTGTAAGTCACCTATTGCCTGCCCAGTTTCTTGTACCTGAAGATCTCTTGGTTGTGGTGATACTGTAGGTAAATGTAAGAAGATGGAAAACAAAAAAAGCCAAGTTGTTTGTCAAGTGGATAAAGGATTTAATTTAAACAAAGGTCAGTTGTACTTCAACAGAAAAATGAGCAAATCCCACTTTTGGGTCTTTATGGGAAGACAAAAATTGGGCATGGGAATATCTCTGTGGGGTACACAAGGTATATATGAGAACAACAAAGTTTGGGCTTAGGAAAATCAGTCTTGTAGAAATAAAAGCTGTCCAAATTAAGGGATCCCTGCAGTGTGTGCTCAAATATATTCGTGTTTTCAACTTTCATACCTATGCACCTCAAACTTCTCAGGAAGACAGCAGTCACAGTAACACCATGGAAAACCTCAAACTATGAGGAAAGCAAGAAACAAAAAAGTACAGATAAATACCTATACTGGTATCTGTTGTGCGTGTCTGTGTGTTCACATCTTCCACAGATAGCACCCTTATTGCCAAATAGAAATTTTGGAGGTTTTTACTGAGCAAACAAACACTGTACATGTGGTTTCAAAAGTATTTTGCTATTAGTTCAATGATCTTCTGATACATTCTCTCAGTTGCATCAAGGCCCCAGATGAAATCAAGATGTCCCCAAGCAGGAACGTGCTCATGGTAAATGAGATTAGAAATCCGAGGAAGTAGCTTTGCCATGTCTTTTGGATCTGCAAATTTGTCAAGTCCACCGCTCCAAACAGCAATTGGTATGTTTATCTTCTCTATCTCGTACGCAGGAGGAGCAGACTGTAAGGAAGGGAGGAGACCTGAGTGAATGCTGTTGTATGAGAAGTTCTTTAGAGACAGGATTCTGTGCAAGCATCTCTCTCTCCCTTCTGCACGTTCTACAGTAAAACAGTAAGGATGAAGGCCACCCTCTTAGTGTTTATTGCCCTATCCCCATTCCCTGTCTACCATGAAAGGGAACGATCTGTCCTATTCCCGTGTCTTTCCTTAGTGCCTGGCTATGAGTTGTCCTGCAGTTTGACACCTACTCGTGCCCTTTGGAGGTGGGGATATGGAAAGCGCAGTGTCTGTGTTTATCAGGCAAGGACTGTCCAGCTTAGTCTTGTATATTTAGGGTGGGAAGATCTTTAAGTTTTGTTGGGACATGGAAGGCAACTGTTGGTCTTAGTTGTTATGCTTGGGTCTTAAGTGGCAAGGAAATACTTTGGCCATTTGCAATTTTCACTCTAGAAAATTTCTGAGACAGTGTGCATGAGTAGAAGTGACTATATCTCTGGAGCTTCTGTCTGTCTGTGTGCCCTGGTACAGCACAGGACACTGCAAGTCAAATGTGTTGGTGAAAAGTGAAATGATTGTCAGCTAATTGGAGAGGTCACCGTAGCTGCAAGATTCATTTCCTCCCTTAACTGACAGGCAGACCTTGAGGATTTTGGGGAAAGTGAGGAGCTTCTTACTCATCTAGTGCTAGGACTTGGGTTTGGCTTTTAGACTTTTGGGAATGGCAGGTAAATTGATGTGTCGTTGGACACGTCCCTGCATCAGTAGGGGAGGCCAAACAAACTTCTGTCAGCTGTGTGCAAGGAACTGTCTATGCCTTGCCCGTGAATAGACTTTTACAGTTGTGAGTGTTAGATTCAGGTGAAACGTTACCTCAGACCACCCTCTTTCTGTAGCACTCACAGGTGCTAAAATCTGAATTTTTCTGTTCTTAGTTTTACCAGAACCCAAGGGTGAGTTCTCAGGGAAATGGTATCGCCTTACCTGGTTGTATTTCTTCATGTTTTCCTTATAGCCGTAGTCATAAGCTTGAAATCGGTCTGCATGTTTTAGCTGTTAAAAGAACAGATAAAAAGTACGTGTTGAGAGACCAAGAAGCAGAGTGCAGGAGGTGTTTTCCTGCCTGTGATTGAAGCCAAGGCTCAGGCAGTGGACTCTGAGTTACTCCCAGCTCTTCCTCTGGTTGCAGGTTGCAGGTGCTGAGGGTGGATCACTGGGTGAGTGGCTTCATCACCTTTCCTCTTGTTAACTTTCTCTCCTGATCCTCAGCCGCCACCCTTGTTATGTTTTGTTAATTAAAATTTTGCCTGACTATCTTGACAAAAGTTGGGGTCCCTGTTTGTGATGCAGAGTTGGGTTCAGTTGTCACGTGGAAAGAGGACCTGAATGTCTAGAATGTGCCAGGGCTATTACTAGTCTAGTGTAACATGAACATCTTCTTTCATGTGTCAGTTTTGTCTGATCTTCTCACAATATTGGCGACATTTCCAGAGGCTCTGCTCTTACAAGAGTTTGGCTAGACATGAATTGTGCTCTGACAGCAGTTTTGAGGTGGGACATTAGACACAAGACACTAACCTTCTTGAGTCTGTGTTGTCTGAAGGACATGCAGGACTGCAGAACTGATGAGCGAAGAGTTAAGTACACATCTGTTTGTGTTTTTGTCATTTTATTTTTATTTTATCTTTTGCACAAACCTGACAAGTAAATTGATTTGTGAGTGATTGCATGTAATACAGGGTGAGAGAAAGTTACTGTCTGTCAGCTTAGAAAACCTTGACTTCAAGGCTTTAAGTGGCTGGGGCTGTGCTAGAAATCTACTTGCCGTATTGCCTTGGCTATTTTCTTCTGTCCTGCTCGATCTGTGTTTGTTTTGTAACCACTTCACTTTGTTGGAGGCTGGAAAAATAAGCTGTAAAGCCACTGGCTGTCAATGGTTTGTCCCCTTTCCTGGCTCTGGTAGGTGTATCCTGTGGGACTGACGGCTGGGAATTTTTGTCAGGGGTGTCCTCAGGAGCACACCTATATTCTAGACCATATTAGGTGTTTGCATAAATGGGTTGCGTGCCTATATGATGCATGCAGGTAAATTCTGGCTCAGCAGGTGTACCTGGACACATGCAGTGATATATTTCCTGGCTGGAGCAGGTTGGCAGAACAAGCTCAGATCTGCCACTGCATAAATAGAAACCCACCTTTAGAGAACTGGAATCCAGGATCTGGACAGTAGCAAGAGTGACTAAAAGGGTTTTGGAAAAAAATGGCCGTTGGGAACATCCCGGTAGAGCAGTGTTCCTTAATATGTACTGAGTAGCATAAGGCAGTCCCCCACTTTGCCTTTTGTGCCAGCAGAAGCGTTTGTGCGGTTAACTGGGTCTGGGAGGTGATGCAGGCTGCAATTAACCCTCTGGGAGAAAAGCTTTAGCCTGGATCAATTCTTTGTCTGGACCATCCCCTGGCCACTCAAGTTCGCTTCTGCAGCTCTCAAGGCGAGTGTCTTCATAAATAAAGATGAAGGCTGGAACGCCATTAGAGCCCAACGTGCAGAGAGGCCTGATGCGCCCTGGGGAAGTCTCAGTGCCTGATACCAAAGGGGCAATTCAGGTAATGGTCTGGTGAGCCACGGGGAACAGAGATCCCTCTGTGGCGGGCGCTCACGGCAGCACGCGAGAAGATGTGATGGGCAGTTTCCCAGATCTACCACCTCTGGACTTCCCTGGAGACTGTCGGTTGCATGAAAAGCAGCTGTTTATACATCAGTACACAGTTATACCTGTTGCCAATGAATAATGTTCTGTGCAGATGTTCCAGCAGGGGAATGTCCTACGTATGTATCTATTCGACTCTGTAGAGAAAACAGAAGCGTTACAAAGGCAATGATCCAGCGCTGTGTGAGAATAAAGCTGTGAAGGACCTGAGCAACATACTGCTGCTGTGTTAAAACCCCATTTTAATAGGATATTCTTCAAATATCAAAAAGAAAACTGAGATGCAAACTTAGGAATAGCTGGTTAATAGTATGCATCTGCACACTTTCTCCATAAAAGCGACTCTGTACAATGAAGATAGTACTACTGTGGGAACCTATGGTTCAGCAACTGTAGGGAAAAAATCTTCCAGTCCTTTCAAAGCAGATTCCTCACCTCACAACAAACCCCCATGAACGTATAAGTCTTTTGAAGATTTTTCTCTTCACTTTACTCCTAGTGCTAAAGAAGTCAGCTTACAAAATAGACTCCTTTTTCCTCTGTTTGTATTTTTATAGTTCAGTTAAGGCGATGTTCTAATTCCGTCTCCCTGGATTCCTCCTCAGACTTGTTATCTTGCCCTGACAACCACATTAGTGACTTAACCCAAGTCAGGAAGGATCCTTAATGGTTTTGCTCTGCAATTCAAAAGGGCTGCAATGCCTTTAATTGCTTTTGCAATGAACCTTTGATTCTCACTGCTTTCCCGTATGTGCTTTTACAAGTAGTTATGGATGGAGAAAAATGGGCCCCAGTCTTTACAGATATTGCAGTAATAAACATTACACAGGCCAGCTTCTGCATACTTTGGCCACTCTAAACGGGATTTAAGACACACTACAGCATGTATATGTTGACAAGCATAGGGACAACTCTCCTGTCCCCTCTGACTGATGCACTGGGCACTGTGAATCCCACTGTAGGTGTGTCGCGCTCCTCAGGCACAGCGCAGGGACTTCCTGTAGATCTACGTGTTGTGGATGAGCTGTTGGGCCCAGTTCTAGGGACAACAATCATGGGAAAATGCCCCTTACATTAGTTCTGTGGGACCAACTTCTGGTGCAAGTAGTCTGAAAATTGGGAAGAGAAAAGGAGCTTTTTCCTGTCTTTTAATTATTCCAGTGTTCAGAGAACTCTGGTGTCCACATGTTAAGGAAGGAGACTGGGAACTGCGCTACCAAGAAGAAGTCTCCATCATCCATTGTCTCTTTTTAAAGAGCATCTGTGTATGACCAAAATCAGTAGGTTTAGCCCCCAAAGAGGGCACATTTATTGACATGTGTAATAGAGATCCAGGATGAATTTGGTCCTTTCTTTCTGGGATCGGAATGTGCCTGATTGTTGGTCCCATTCATCATTAGCTCTAGTCCTGTTTGGCACTGCTCACACCACACAATGTCCTGGCATTCCCTCAGTTTGCTGAGAACTATGTTGTGATTTATTTACATTTACACATGTGACAGCTACTAGATAAGGACAGAGTGCACAAACATAACCTCCAAAAATCACTTCAGTTTTCCTTTGAGTAGGTGTTCTTGCACATACTTACCGTGTTCAGATTTTTTATGTCGCCTCCAGCTATGTAACAGAGTACATGGCCACAAAACTTATCCAGGCTTGTACATAACTGTGTCACAGGTCCTTTCAGAAACCCGATCTGGTGCGCGACTCCTTTGCAGCCAAGTACTAACTGAGGGAAGGGAAAAGCACAACATTCTTCTGTTTCTGTTACAGGAGCATTTTATGCAGGAAACTGTTGCTAATAGCCTAGCCTCCTAACTCGGTAGTCAAAGATTGCTGAAACAGCTTGCCCTCCCAGTACCCCTCTAAAACACCTCTTTCCCATAGTGCATCACGCATCCTTCATATTACTGGTGCCGATCCTGGAGGAAGCCATCTTTCCATTTCTATTGTAGGGACCTCAGTGCTCACTCATTTCTGAATTTCCAGAGATTGTCATGGCTGTTACTGCAACTCTGCTTTAGTTCCTCCTGCATGAGGCCAGCAAAATATTAGTTAACAGCGAGAGTCCTATGACAAGACAGAGTTTTACAAGTCTCCTACTTCACTGCGACCTGCTGCTTCAAGCCCCGTATCTCCGGTATTTTCACCGCAGAGTTTGGGAACAGAGTTTTCAAGAGTACTCAATTCATCCCAAGCTCAGTATCAGCATGTCACCTCTTTAGGAACGCTTCATCTCAGGCTGAGTGAACCCTGTGAAGGTAAGTCAGGCATTAGGCCTCTTAGAAGGACAAATGACATACCCTGAGCAGTGGTTCAGGAACATTTGTTATCTTAATCAGAGGGCTTGTAGCAGATGAACACGTGGTTACTGGGCCCAGAGCACAGAACATTTTCACCCTTTGAGCCAACTCAGGGTAAGTAGAAAACGCTATGAAGCCTGCAAACACAGAAGGGACAGCCTGAGTTAGTGAAGACGTCTTCCACAGACAAAATAAATAAGTAAGCAGTAGGTAGCAAACAAGAAGTGAGAGTAGATTTGCAGCCCATTGTCTGTTGTCCGTGTTTGTCTGTGCTGCATGTTTTACCTAACGGAATTGTTGAAGCTACGTCCTGAAATGAATTTTTATTTGGGAGGCAAAGTTCATTCTGAGGTTTAGAGCATGTCTGGACATTGCTCTTATCTGAACGGTTTTTGTAGGCGACATGTCAATGAAGTTTTTGTGATAAAACCAATTCCCTCTAAAGTTCACCAAACTCATAAAAAAAATTAGTTTTTCAGATTATAGTCTCTATAGGTTTGTTTGTGTTTCCATGAAACTGTAGACTAATTAGCTGAATACTGGGAGCTTTGAGTGTTTTCAACTGATGTTTGCATCAAAGGCAGCTGAAGAAAGCCTGGATGGTTAGTTTGTTTTGCCATGAGGGTCTTTAAATATTCTTACGAGAGGAAAAGAAAGAAAAGATCTGGCGCTCTGACAATGTATGATTTCCCCACATTTTCTCCTCCTTTTTTCTGAGTAGTTTAATGAACTGTCAGTTGCTCGTTTCTACTCAAAGTCCATTCATGGATCTTACACATAAAATATAAACTTCAGAAACTTTCAGCTGATGCTAGAAAAAAGTTAGTTTAATTCAAAGGCTGTGAAGTGAGTTAACACTAAAGGCTAAGCTATTAATGTTTTTTCTTTCATATTTTTCAGTCTCTGGCAATCTGTTTATAAACAGTAATGTGGCCAGTTATAACCACTCATGAACTATGCTTTAAATTTTGATTGCCATTAGGTCACATGACAGTATTTTCCCTTGTCTTCTGTTATTTGAAATTATGTATTATATACGCTTTTTATCGTTTCAGTTTTTCCTTCCAGTTCATAAGGAAAATTATTGTATGTCTTAATAGAAAAGATGAACTTAATGAAAATTCCTGTTGCTGAGAATTTAGGAAAAATGCCCAGTACCACTACCTGAAATACCCAGTAAAAAATCACTTTTATGTCTCCAATTATTTAAAAAGTTGAGCTATATTTGGACCTGTTATTATATTCCGTTGTTTATTAATGATAGCCAAAGCTGGTTTTAGAAAATTTTGGGGTATTTTTGCAAATCTGAACTCAGGAGGCACTTCTATGTTTGCTAGCTCTCCACAAACAAGAAAAACAACTGATTCAATGGGGAGACCCACCCACTGATTGGATAGGAACAAGAATGGTTGTGAAGCGTGGTCGTCCTTACGTTACCTGTTGTTGAGCCTTCCGAGTGACCAATATAGTATACATCCTTCTGTCCAGTTTTATTCATGATGAAGTACAGCTCTGCTGGAATATCGTATTTACCCATTTCATCGAAGCTACAGGGGAGAAACACAAAAAGCTAGCAGGCAGTTTGGCTGTCACAGTGTGAGTCACTGACTGTCAGTTTTGCTCATTGCGCCAAGCAGGACCCATTGAAAGGTGGGGTCGCACGCTTTGCATTCTTGCTTGAGTTGGGGAAGGGGGTAGAGGGACGCAGCTGTGCTGCCAGGCTGCCCCATGCCTTGGGCTCTCTGCAGAGGAGAGGCCAGTATCACCTGTCAGCTGCAGCCCTTGGGGAACTGAATTTAATCAGTGCTTTTACTAGCATGGGTTACAAACCACACTTATCTCTTAGCTGAATTCAGCTGTGAGAGATCAGACATTTCTAGGTAAGGCTGCTCAGCCTGTTCCAACTGAGGTTCTTGTTCTGTCTCATAGTGTTGTCTCCTTTTTCCTCAGCATTCCCATTGTCTGAAATCCCAGCCAGTACTCCCAACTGTAAGTAGTAGCGTGTATTCTTCTTTGTCTTGTTCTTTACTCTCCTTGGTTGGTGTAGACCCTGTTCTGATGCTGGTTTAGGTAAAAAACCATCAGGCTGAAGCTATCTAGTGCCCTTGGAGTTTCTGTCTTGAGTAATTCTTCCTCTACAGAGTACCTGAACTGCCAGAACTCTTTCTGGCTGGGATTAAGCGTCTTGTGTTTTAAAGACCAAGTGTTCCCTCGGCTGTTTCCCATCCAGACGTCATAGCCAGCATCTGCGAGGAGGAATCCCAAGCTGTTGTTGGGCAGGTTAGAGATCCAGTGGGTAGCGTCTCCTAGAAAAGCATGCTGTAGGAAGACTACAGGCTTTTGCCCTGGAAAAAGATGAAAGCATTCTTATATTGGAGCAGTGGTTACTGTATATTTAAGATAGGGGTGCAGACTTCAGCTTGTGAGAGGTTTTAAATCTTTCCTTCTTCAAGAAGCTCCCTGGACAACTATGCATAGATATTGGTCTGAGAAACCTGAAGGATTTGTTTCATGAAAGGAGGAACCATTTCATGACATTTCATAGCAGGACTGGCAAATAAAGAATTTACTGAGGAGGCCTGTCCCCACCTGTTTTTGCACTGGAAAGCCAACATATAGGTCCTTATATTGAAAGCGTCTACCCACAACTGAAAACTACTGAATGCAAAATAACGTATGGAAGACGAATAATTAATCCAAAGAAGCGTATCTGCCATTAGGTCTACTCAGTAACCAACTGAGTAGGGCTGAGAGGCCCCTGATCTAACTTTGGTTAACCTTACTTTGAGAAAGAGGCTGATCTAGATTATCTCCAAAGGAGGAGATCCAAATAGGAGGAGACATCCAAAATACCTTATTCTGTAATTCTAACAAGGAGTAACAAACAAAGTAGTAGTATCCTGGGTATCTCAAATTACAGGTAGAAATTTTTATTCCCTTCAGAAAATGTGAAGAATCAAATGAAATGCATTTGCGTTTCATTGATGACCTGATTCTCATCATCTTTCTTAAGAATATCTCTGTGCTTCAGGAGGCTGGGAATGAATATTCATATGCCCAGCCTGAGAGGCTTTGTTGTCGGGCTTCTGTTTTAAATATATCTTACTTAGGGTGTTAATGCAAAACCTCCCCAAATCCAGTCTATCAAACCCTCCCCCAGCCCACATGAAGGGACAAAACCTGGGATATGACAAAATTATTAGAAAAGTCTGAAATAAGGACAGACACACTGATTGTGTGGACTCCTGATGGATTCAAAATTCAGGCCACATTCCTGACTAGGTGCTCTTGCTGAGATGGAAAGGTGTGGAACATGCCATTGCATGTGCAAAGGGGAAACGTGGGGGACCCATGTAAGAGCTGACTCACAGAACTTCCTTATGCCTTATAACTGTGTCACACCTGTATTTTGGCTGTTCCTCCCAGCAGGAATTCTGAAAACAGCAAGAATGTATCCATCCTGTGTGGTAACTTCATATTCCTCGCTGGGGTACCCATGATATCTGATAATTTCTGTCTGTGGGAAGCGAAAGGAGAGTTTGTTAACATGCAAGTTGTCCTGTTTTGAAGGGTAACCAAGCTGAGCAGTGTGGATGTGGGCTGTTTTGTGGTGGTAGTGCAAGGCCTCTGGCCACAGTGACTATGGCTCAGTAAAAATATTATGGGTCTTGTAAAAAGATGCATCAAAAGTCTTCTTCAGACCTGCTTAGGTGATAGTTGTCTGGCATTTGACCCTGTAGTATGGGACAAAGCAGAACTGTACTGAGTGACTAAGCTCTTGGGAGATAGTTTCTCATGTTTTGCAAGGCTGATACAGATCGAACTTTCTAGAGAGTAAACACGCAGCCATATCTGTATACAACAGTGCCAAAAGATGTGGGTTTGGGGCCATAATGAATCCTTTCTTGCCAAAGTGTGATTAGGCAAGCCATGCAGGCAAACAAGGGTGGAGTTCTTGTTATGAAGGAACTCATGAGACCACCTACACCTAATTTTGCATGTACTGTGAGGAAATCTTTGGTGATTCAGAGCAAGGGGTCTCAGATTGCTTTGTGTTGTGAGAATCTGCTGTTTGAAGAAGGGGTTCATCCTCCCTTGCCACTGTACTGAGCAAACAGCTAAAAATATCAGACACTGTCTAGACAAACATAGCCACCTTCCAGCCCCCCCTTCCCTCCCATCTACTCCATTTGCCTTCACAATCTCCAGCTGGCCTGTCCAACATCCCCTCCTTGTCTGCTTCTCTGCACTAATGATGTCCCCATTTGTTTAAGTGTTTGGGGAACTCCTTCCGAGCCAGCACACCATACATTCATGGGGATGGCTGCAGAGCAGTCAACCGGCAGCACAACTGCAGCTCAGGGAGCCGTGTCTGAGCTGGACTGATACTGACTAGAGAGGGTATTGGTATGAGTGGAGTTGTGGCAGGTTGGAGCTCAGTCTAAATTCTGAATAAATATTCATGCTGGCAGCATGCCACGGGGTGTCTGATGCTGCTGTTTTGCTAGCAGCACGGCTACATGCTGCAATGCGGACAAGTCCCTACGACACGAGTCTCTGGCCCCATGTCAGATCCAGGCTCTGCAGAAGATGAAAACGCATTAAACCAATTGAGCCACAGTGTTTTGAGAAGAGGAGGACTTTGCATCCCTTGAGATTAGAAACCAGCCTTTGCCTCTGCTGCAAAGGAATTCTTCTCTCTGGCAGCTCAGAATTCTTGGGTAGCAGCATCAAGGTTTGTTCTAGCCCATGCACAGAAGCATCAACCATGCTGGAGGGATATCTTGTCCTCTTGCTAGGATCACACTCTCCCCTTCTTTGTGAGGTAGTCCAAAATACTAAGGTGTGTTGGAAAAAGTGACTGCAAGCAAGTGTCATGAGGCATGGCCAAGCCTCATGTTCATCATACATCTGTTGGGTTTCACCCTAAATGCAGGCAGCGACTGTCTGTTGTTCAGTTTGGTATGGACTGGAGCATGTAGCACATGCTCTGGCCACAGTCCAGGACTGAGTCCTGTTGCTGGGGTCAAAATTCTCTAGCCTGGATCTCCAGGGCCCCTCAGGATGTTCTGTGGAGTTGCCTGGCCTTTGAGACAAAAGTAGCAGCTGGCACTCTCTGTTACAGTGCTATGTGCCTGTCCTCATGCAACGTGCAAGTCACATCTATCCCTGGCACGTTCAGAGCCGGCCCTCATTGCAGTGGTGACTCTCATGCAGTGGCTTTGGAAAAGGCAGGTTGGGAAAATGGGAAATGTGGCAGGGGCCCTTCTTAGCCTCCTAACAGGGACTGTTAGTGGTGGAGCAGTGGTAGTGGTACTTCGAGAGTCAATTTAGAAAGAAAGTGGTAGAAAATGACCCAACTTACAACATTCATAAAGCATTCGGGGTTGCGAGTCTTCCTGTTGTCTGAATTCAGAGCGGGGGGTGTTGTGAAGGGTGTTGTGAATCCCACTGAGAAGGCAATTCCTTGGGCGCAGAGCAGCAGGAGGAGGCACCACATCTTGGGGCTGTGTGAAAGAGCACATGCAGGGGTGTTTGTGTTAGGAAGAGAGTGTCATGGAATTTCACAGGAAGACACAAGTGGGGATTCTGCTGAAGGTTGCCCAGGGTCTGTTCCCCAGCGGTCTGCCTGAATAAGTACCTGTGTGAGAAGGGACTGTCCACAGCTCATGCCGTGTAACAGGGAGGGTTACGGAACAGGTGAGGAAAACACTTGGGCATACCATGTGAGAGTATGCCTGAGCAGTCTGCAGATGGCAAGGGAGCTGTGGTTGGTAGACAGGGTCAGTTCTTGGCATGAGCGTAGCAGAAGGTTGACAAAGAAGCATTAGTTCCTGAGATGACCATCACCCAGCTTGTCTGCCTTTATCTGCTTCCATTTCTCTGCCAGCAAGAGAGATGAAAGGAGAAAAAAGCACCGTTTGTTTCCTGTCTCCTCAGGAATGAGGTGAGAGAGGTTTGTGATGGGCTCTCTTTCCACTTGCCCCCTCCTCCTTTAGGATCAAATGTCATTCTTGGTGCTGGTCAGTGGTGCGCTGGAGTGAGGGAGCAATCAATGAGGCTAGTGAAGGGTTCTGCAGGGACCAGGAGTGACTCAGAGGCTCTGGGAGGAGATGTAACAGGCTCAGGGGAACCTGCTTGCACCAGATCAGTGACAGCTTGTGCTTTCACCATAGGGTCATGTGCCCCAGACCAGGTTCAAGTTCTGTTTGAAATTAGTTCCTCTGAGAATATGAAACAAACAAGGTCACCACATGTGGCTTCCCAGAAGACCCGTGAGTCAGTTCCCAGGCAACCTTGCCTTTCATACCGAAACTGAGTCATGTAGGTCTCCATTTACCATCCCCTTGGGCTCCTTCCCCCAGCCCCTTGCTGCCCACTTCTTCCAAGAACCTGCTCTGTTATCATCAGATAGTTTAATATTTCTTACTGCTACTTCTGAGCTCAAAGCTTCTGTCTCTCAAACCCGATGGCTGCCACTGACCAAGAAACCATGGAATGATTTGAGCAGTGAACAATGGATCCTGAAACTGCCTTCATCTTGACAAGGGCCTGTCTCCTTTGTCTCTTAGAAGTGGCTGTCCATGTTGCGCATTTGTCTTGGTCATGGGGAGGTGAGACCTTGCCCTTTCCTGGGTTGACTGATGCTACCAGATTAGCTTTTCTGAATAGCAGAGTGCAGTCTATCTAGCACCGGTTTATTCCGGCTCCACTTACAGTAAATATGCTTCCAGGTTTTACTCTTTATTTTCCACAACCCATTCCATGAGTCTAGGAATATCACTCTCCGTGGCCTCCTTAGACCTTTTTTTCAACATGCAAATTTTGACTCAAAAAGACTCCCTGGAAAAGGGAAGAGCAGGTTCCGTGTCCCAGAAAGCTATTGGGTGTGGGACTATGACTTAAAAGTGTTTGGAGAGCAAGAGAAGTGCTGACGTGTTCTGTGCTCCTTGCCTATGAGAGAGCTGCAAGTAGGTAGGATAGGATTTTTCTTTCCAGTCTGAAGAACTGTACAAAAAGGATTCACCCATGAAGCTCAGGACTGTGCTTACACATTCTGGAAAAGCCCTTTAACACCTATGTGTTGCATGCTGTGCTTGCATGTGTGAGGAGAGAACGAGAGCTGTGAAGAGAAAAGTAGCAGTCATTCTGCATGTGGATAAAGACCATGAAGATCAGGCAGGCTACCTAAGCGTTCAACAATAGAATCCATGGGACAAAAAGGACACGTAATGCAGTGTAAGGCTCCAGCACATCATGGAGTCTTGTAAGACTGCCTCACCAGTAATGACTGGGGACATTACTGCTCCTGTAGGCTTGGTTTCCTCAGAAGAAGAGGACATGCCTCTATGACCACCATATGTTTATGTTAGTTCACCTTTATGTCCATCCTGTAATTAACTTCTAATGTCATGGGTAAATATCTGCCAAGTTCAGCGCTGAGATAGAAGCCTGTAAGGTCATGGGTTTGCAGGAGCTCCTGAAGACTGTTTGCTGGGGGAGGACTATTCAGCAGGGTTAGCGCCTTGCTGGGGGAAGGCAAGCTGAAGGCAGCTGTTGTATGTTCTGCAACCAGCCGAGCAGTCGGTAAGAGTGAACTAGCCAACTACTCAGTGTCCGTGTGGCTTCAAAGCAGCCACACCGTGCGTGCCTGGGCATCAGGGTTTGAGAGAGAATTTCGTAGGGGACCTGCGTGTATTATAGTTTGCATTAGGAAGTTAAGCAGACTCAGGAAACAAGTCTTTCTGAAACCAAGCATTGCTAGGTCCACTAGACAAAGAGAATCCAATTTTTAATGAAGAACAGAGGTTCTCATGCAGCCACTTGTTTCTGGAGTCTGCTTCTAGCATCAGACATCTGCAGTCATGTGACATGCTGCTCTATGAAGTTTATTTGGACTTGGAGATGGAGCTACAGATCAAGAGAAAATAAGGGAGTATTCCCTGGCAAGCAATGGGGAAGATGAGCAGGATTTGTGAGAGTGAGGGAAGGGTAACCAAGAGATTTTTGCACTCTCTAAATCTCCTTTTAGGAGAAGGAGTTTTGACTTTTTCTCATCTTCAATTTAACTTTTAAATTTGACCGAATGAATTTAAAGAAGTCAAACGTCCTGAGTCATCAGACAGTTAGAATGAAGCAGAGTTTGGAAACACTCAAAACTTTAAACTGGGCATCAAAACACACTCCATTCAATTCCCTTTGTATATCAAACACTTCTTAATTTTCCTTGTCAAAATAGGAAGCCTCACACCTACGTACTCAGTCAGCACAACACTCTTTTTGCTTTCTGCTGTTTTACTCTGTTCTAACGGGAGTCAGATATGCCTCCCTCTCCCTGCATGGGGTATCTCATTTGGGAAGAAAAAGTTCTGCTAATGTCTCAACTTGTTTTCAAATCACTCCCAAAACCAGTTGAGGCAACGTAGAGGCTAAATTATTCCTCTTGTTAGGGCAAACTTTTCTCAATGCACTCTATGATCACCTGGCTTAGCTGGCATGGCTCACAGACTTCCAGGTATTTGCATTTTAAATCAGGTACAGCAGGCTAAATAATATTGGCTTGGTAGGCCACGGCTCCCTTAAACTTCGGGATTAAATACTTGACAGAAGCAGTGAACAGCTGCTTTTATCTAGTGAGGTGAAGTTATAAGAAAACACTCAGCATGCTAAACTGTCATAGAAGAACATACTTAGAAGGAAAAAATGAGAGAGAGAGAAAAGCCCTTCGAAGTTTTCTAGGCACTTTTAAGATTTGGTGAAACTAAGATACATGCCCTTCAGAAATTCACCCATCTATCCTTGTACTTTAAGCAGTACAAAATTTATTTCATATGAGCTGTAAGGCACACGCACCAACCACAGAAGCAGCCGTGACTCAGTGCATGTGAGAATCTTCTGCCTTACTCACTAATGAAACATACAGGTGCGTAAAAGTGCAAGAGCGGGCGGTCCAATTCACATACACTGTTGCAATACCAGGACTTCCATTCCTGTGTTCTCAGACCGAAGAAAACAAGTACAGGAAAATGAAATAGTTGCTCTTTTTCTTCCTTTTGTGCAGGTCAAACTTCTTTATCTTCTAACTTTAACAAACATGCACTTATGTGCATAGCAAAAAGTTTATAGATCAGAGAGGCAAAAAGCTGTCTATTGTTACAAGCAACGACACAAAACCAAGACCAAACACCTTTATGGAGGCAGGCAACAGAGAAAAAGCCCATGAACACACATATACAAGCAACTTACCTCTGCTCTGACTGCCTTGCTCGCGTCTTCTGCCGCAGTTCCTGGTCCGTCTCCACTAGCAGACTGATTCACTGGCAGAAACCTGCGCCGATAAAAGGAAGTCAAAACACAATGAGCACTTCAGAGTAGCAGCCGTGAGTGTCATGAGTTGGCAGCATGTATTGTAGAGCGTGTTTAAGTGCTGATTTGGCAGCGCTTCAGAGGTGGGGAAATCTTCGTGATGAAAAAGATCTTCTGGTCAAATTCACAAACCCAAAATGCACCACGGAGCAGGAGAGTTTAAGAAGTACGTACAAATCAGTGGTTAGGATGTTTAGTTGGGACCTGGGTGTTCCAGTTCCCTGAGGCTGTGGCAAACCTTGACCTATTGCCCAACTGAGGGGCTGCTCCTCATGTAATCTTTTAGGATGAAGGTGAGGCAGCGTCCAGCTCCTCTCAATATACTCTCTGAAGAACACTGCCTCTGCTATTGCTTTTCATTTGGTTTATGTTATCTTTTAAGTTTATAATTACACACATACTCTTAAGTCTGTTTTTCAGTGAGCAGCATAACTCATGAAACCCATCTTATTCTACATTAGTTGCTCAGAGTTGACATGGCTTCTGTAGGGACCCCCTGGTGCCAAAGAAGGTTTGAATCCATCATATAACCTTTCTCCCAGTGAAGGAACAAACAAAGGTTGTTGTTTCTCCCAAGCCATTTTCATCAACTCTGACAACATAGTATCTTTGCAGATCTTTCCCTAACTGCTGAATTAGTTGTAGTCAGCCTGGAGGCTCAGTCCTCTCTGAAATTGACTTGGTAACCATGGGCAGAAGGACACGTTCTGTGCCCTTAGGCAGCTGGGCTACAAAGAAAGTAGAATCCTCCTACGTGAGGACCAGCCTTTTCATCCAATTAACTCATAATTGTCTTCAGAAGAACTTGTTTTTCATCGTGGACTGATGGGCATTTAGAAGAACACCAGATGAAAGGGATGTGTTCTTGAGAACACCATTGCAAATAATATGATGCCTTTGGGTGGAGGGAGAAGGAAAGGTGTGAAATAAGAAGAGGATATCAGCGAAGCCACAGTAACAGTTCTGCTTTACATACAAAGTAGAGAACATTTTTTGGGATGGTGAAAAAGGTGATTTGATAATTTCTTGGTGAAAAGCGCTATAACTCGGCTGCTCTGATGTCTCTAAGTGACAGTAACTTTCATCAAGCCATATATTAATTACTGAGAAGGGCTTCTGCAACATACCTAGTCCCTCCTCATGTCCCAAAGTGGGATCAACAGTCCCCATGATTTTTACAATGCAGCTTTCCCAACCTGTTTTTATTGATTTTCTAGAAAATTCAATACCCTGCCTCGGAAATTTTCCCTGGTTGCAAGATGGCTGCACAGCTGCATTCTCTTTCCGAAGTGAATTTAGGGGATACTCTGGCTTCTCTCAGGTAGATTGCTGTTGCATTTCTCATCATAAGTATTGAAAACTCATAAAGTAGGTCTCAAGATCTCATGCGTTTCCCCTGCAAGCAGTGAGTTAGTTGAAGGGCTGACTCTCTGGAGGGTATTTGTCCCCAGGAATTTGCATTGGGTGTCAGGAATGTCCTTGTCTACAGGGGAGCAGTTTTGTTTGGATCAAGCTCCATTTACATTTGTGGAGCACAAGGAAACAGGATAGGCTTCAGCAACGGGCTCAGGAGATGAAACAGGCTTGTTGTTTGTCTTGGAAGAGAAAGGAACAGAAGTGGCACCAACCATGGTTAATTTGTTTGGCTAATGAACCATTTTGCAGAGTGAGATGCTGACACTTTGGTCATAAAGTGTCACCAGTGAATTGTCTTAGCGTAACAGCTGTACCTGCCCTGGTTAGCATCCCAGACGTGGCCCATGTTAACACTAGATTCAAACGGAGAACGAGGGTGTCACACGTAAAGGAATCCCCTAAATGCACTGTGTCTCTTTGCACAGCGAAGCTAATGGCGTATCAATTGTGAAGGCACAGTGACCCAAAATGCTGTAACCTAATAACCATGGAGGCTACCCTTCAAGAGAGTGTCTTTGTGCAATAACTACCTATTTGAAACTAGAATGGTAGAGCCAGAGTTCCACCAGGCAATTAACTAGGATGACAGTTTCTTCAGCATTGTTTGCAAAGCAGTCCTTCCCACTAGCGAGCAAAGTGCTCTAAATACCCACAGGATGGAGATAATGGATTCTTTCCAGCAATGTTTGGGTACTTATCATTTTAGTTTTTAAACCCCAAAGAGGCTTGTCAGAGCCAAGATAAAGGTTAGGGTAGCTCATCTCCGTGGTAGCCAGTAGCTTCCATCTGAAACAGCAGGAGATGTGAGGTTCCTGCTGGGTTCAGAGTGTAACTTTAAACCAAAGTGTCCCACTGAAATGCTGTCATTGCCAACATGAAATCACCTCCTTTGTCCCACCCTGGAAAGTTCATGTACACAGATTCCGAAAGCGTTGTCAGCAGAGATTGAGTCTGCCAAGTTTTCTCTATATCAGGGGGGTCTTGAACCCAAACTTCCCATCTTCCAGGTGCATGCTTGAACCACCAGACTGGCTACTGTTTTCTTTGGGTCTACCCTCCCTGTGTCTCTTGCTCTTCCTCATGAAAAAAGTGAGCAGCCCTGTTTCAAATGAAGACAAACCATCTTTTTTTCAGGAGTGAGTTTTTTGTGTGAACTCAGTTTTTACTTTCTGGTAATTGTCTTATCTAATAATAAGATTAATCAATACCATAACTGTTAGAATTAGTCTTGGCTTACACTACGCCTTTCAAAAACTGCCAGCCCAATAAACTGAGAAATAATATGAAGAATGGAAAACTTCTTTATATCACTGACCATATCCAGAGAAAGTCAGTGCTTTCATTACTGTTAGGGTCTAAAGCAGAGAACAGGCTGCAACAAAACCACGTCTTCTGTTAGCAAAGATGGTTATTGCAGAATCTAGCCTGTATCAGTTAAAAAGTGATTACCGACCCACAAGATTGCCAGAAAATACGAAGTTGTACCGTCAGGATGCAAAAGGCATTGCTGTGACACGTGGTATGAAAACAGCATCAGGAGGACCCCTTTCTCTGACTCTAGCAGAAACCATCTGATACAAAAGAAGGTTTTGTTTGTACCCAGTGAAAGCAAGTGTTGTTGAATGAGTTAAGTATGGCAGCTGGTTGTAGGTTAAGGATACTTCTGCATCAGATCAATAATTTCATTGTACATATGCAAAGGTGCATCCAATCCCCAGATGAAATCCAGGTGTGCCCATTCAGGAATCCTCTTGTGATAGATCAGCCTCTTAATTTGAGACAGTAAAATGGCCGCATCCTTGGGATCTGCGAGCAAGTCTTGTCCCCCAGTCCATACTGCAGTTGGTACAGTCATCTCTTCTACAATGTAGAGAGGAGGAGTAGCCTGGAAAACATGAAGTTGTACAGGAATGAATGACCAGGAAAGCAGGGCAGACATGCTTTTGAGGCTTTCTTCCATCACTGTTCAAAGTGGGGGTTTCCTAAACCAAATGGGAAAGAAGTGCCCTTGCTTGTCTTTTCTGTCGGCGCTTGCAGGGATGACCCAGCTGACAGCACAGCCAAAGGAAAAATGCCTTCTGAGTTGACAAAGAGTTACCGTTGTGTCTTTGCCCCCTCAGCTAGGAACTCATGGGACAGGAGCCTGGAACAAGACAGAAGATGTCAGGATGTCTCTGGATAAAACCCCATCTTGGTCCTTTTGGAGTACTGGTCAGCCCCAGAAGACATACATGGTCTAGTTAGAAAGCGACAAGGGTAAAAGGATCATCAAGTGACTTCTGTGGGAGGAGAGAGGAAGTAGCTTGGACTCCTGAGTTTGGAAAATAGAGGCCGGAGCAGGGACAGGAGACAGGCTTATACAATCATGAATAGTATGAAGAAAGAGCACAGGAAGTAATTATCCCATTACTTCTCATAACACAAAACCTAGAAGGCATACAGTGACTTTCCAGGGGCAAGCAAATTCAAGACAAACCAAAGGAAGTTGCATTTCATGCAAGCCATCATTAAAATGTGTAACTCTTAATGACAGGCTGTTGTAAAGACCTAAAGGGTCAAGCATGGAATGAGGGTCTTGGATGTTGGAGAGGTTCTTCTGGCACTGCTTGAGGACAAAGTCCTTTTGTCTCTGGCTGCTAGAATCTAGGGGTAGCTATTAGCTCTCCAGTAGCCCTCTTCCTAATAGTGTTTCCCTGATCTCTCATGCATTGGCAACTGTGTCTATCATGCTAATAGGCAAGATGCCTCTTTGATCTGATCCACTAGATGTACTCTTCTTTTTCAAAATTCATTTTCTGTCTTTCCTGCCCTTACTTCCTCTTATTCCTATTGATAATTTAATTGAAAAGGTTTGCGCTCGCAT
Organism: Chroicocephalus ridibundus; assembly: GCF_963924245.1. NCBI lineage: Eukaryota > Metazoa > Chordata > Aves > Charadriiformes > Laridae > Chroicocephalus > Chroicocephalus ridibundus. The sequence continues at coordinate 19,837,459 of NC_086289.1, forward strand.
GCTCGCTCTGTCTCTCTCTCTCTCATTATTGCCATTAGTGCTTGCGTGTTTTCTCTGTTGACTTCCAAACTACAGATGGTGGTGGCTAAATCCATCTACTTGTATTCTGAAAATGTGCCTCCTACTGCAGCCTTGCTTTCTTCCTCTGTGCTTCTGTTTTGAAAATATTGTTTCACCAAAATTTACCTGTTGGTATTTTTCCATGTTCTTCTTTGAACTGCCCCAGTCATAAGCTTGGAATTTCCCCGAATGGGCCTCCTAAGAGGATGAACAAGAAAAGGGTAGTTACAAAGCTGTCATTCAGGAAGATTATGGGTTCTTTCCCTGCTGAGCCTGACTCCAAACTAAAGCCTCAACTGAAGTTCTTCTAAGAGCTATGAAAGAGTCAACAGTAAATTAGTTAAAAGTTTCAATCAGTGAAAAGGAATCTAATGCTTCTGTCAGAACCAAAAAAATCACGGCTCCTGCAGAAAGACCCAAGAATGTTTTCACAGGCAATTTGTTCTTCTTTGTAAAATTGCTATTAACAGCTGCCTCCAGCAAGTTTCCCTCACTGGTGCTGCTGTGTCCTCTTCTGGTAATCATGTTGCCGTCAGCTTTGTGAGTGGCTGCTTCTTATGTTTTCTTTTCCCTCTCTGGTTTGAATACAGAAGTCACCATTTCTACTTCTTCCCTTGTGCTCCTTGGCTTTGCCTACAGCATGGGTTGTTACTAATGTGACAGACACCATCAAAGGGATCTTAATATCGAAGGTAAGGTGTCTGTTAACCCCTTTAGTAGTAATAACGTCAGTGTTTGCCGTGTTGAAAAGTGCATTAACACTCTTGCGAGGTCCCTGTGCCTGCAACTGCTTCCTGCTCTGCTGCAGAGCCTGCAGCGCTGCCAGGAAACCTCTCCTGCATACAGCAGCTTCTGTGAGCGAGCCCAGACTTGATGATTCCTGAAAGCATGAGCCCAAAGGCAGAAAGGCAGCTTCCATCAGCGCTGCTGCTGCTCTACTGTGACAGTACATTGTAAGTAAGGGGTAGAGCGAGCCTACTAAGTAAAGGATTTATTATTTATAGTTCTGTTGCTGTCCAAACACTGAGAGGTTTGAAAGCAAGAGATGAAAATACAAGGGCTTTTACTAGTAAACTCTGATATTTTACAAAGTAAAGTAGACTATGTCTTTCTCATAATTTCTTAAGGTAAGCTCTGTACCGAACTGCAGACACCATTTATATAAGGTAATGGATAAACAATAAGAAGAGTGATATATACATCTGCATACACAGCTTCCAGCACACATGTGTTTACACAAATCCTCGTTGTTGGCTTCAAATGTACCTGTATCACATAGGGTACCTCTATCATGCTGAAAAAAGAAAGATCAATGAAAAACAGTGTTTTGAATTGAGATTTCAATTGTAAACTATGGGTTACATGTGTTTCCAAGAAGTTAGCGGTGGCTTCACAGCAGGATATCAGCCACACCCCACTCTACACCCTACACAGCCAGAAATGAGAATCTATTTTGCATTCCAGGAGTTTGCTAGTACCTGACTCCAGTGGACTATGTTCTGCACAGAAGTTCCAGCAGGGGTTTGTGCAATATACACATCGATTCGGTTCTGAAAGAAAATATTCAGTGAGCATTTTCTTCCTCCCTTCTATTCAGATGTACATCAAAACATCTGCCACAGCAGTGTCATGTATCAATAAAACCAATAGAAATTGGAGTGTCATCATTGGAGACTCCCTCAGAGTTACTCCAGATGTGATGATGTGTCAAGTTTGGAGCAGCACCAAAAGAAGAGCCCCCAACCAGGACATTTTCCAGGATGATTGACAAATTGAAAGAATCTAACAGGTGGAAAGGATAGAATAGAAAGTCATCAATTTAGACCCCAAATAGGTGGTTTTTTTCAGGAGTCTGTAACCGAACCAGTGTGAGAGAGGTCGGCTGTCGGACAGAACAGTGAAAGGAACTGCAATTGCCTGAGGAACGCACAACTATTTGAAATAAAACACACCCTAGTCCTGCAGGGCTTTCTTAAGAAGTTGCTGTGTGATCCTTCCTCAAAGAACACACTCTGAGGCATACTTTGGAAAATCCTGGAGCAAAACTTTGATGCCCAGGTGGTCTGGCCTACGGCTGGACATAACATTAGGAGCCCAAGTATGTCTTAATCTCCAGCATCTGCCAACTCCCTCTCAGGTACCCCCGAGGTATCCTATGCCTCTGAGCACAGCCCTAGTGGTCCAGGGCTTGGAGGTGGAGGACAAGGGGGAATATGTGTGCTCCTTTCTGTGTTGCAAAGAGCTCCTGGAAACATGAAGCAGGTAGGGGTTTTACTAATTCTTCTGTGGTGTGCGAGCATACTGAAGATCTCCAACGAGACCAGTGGTCACAGTACGAAGTAGGAGATGGTGCGTGCCCTAGGTGAGGTCTGGCAGAAGGCAGACTGTGGAGTTTTATGGGGCTTTGAGCCGCTGTAGATTGTAGGGATGGTGCCAAGTGCTCTTCTGAGGATCGAGGCAGTGGTCCCCTGCCAGTGATGGGGCAACCAGCAAATATTGCTGTCTGGTAGTGTGGGCTGTTCCCTGCCATGTGATGCTGACTAATAGAAATTCAGGATTCATACCACAGGATAGAAGGTAAGTTTTGGGAGCAGCAGCTTAAACTCTCGGTAAAGCTGGTAAGTTATACATACCATGTCAATGTTTTTCAGGTTACAGCCACCCAGACTGAAGAAGATACTTCTACAAAGCCTGGCAAGAGCTCGGTGGCTGCACAAAGGGACTATGAACCTTCTTAGACATTCAGTCCGGGGGAGGAATTCTCTTTTGCCAAGCAAAACCTGTGAAATAAAAAGGTAACATTCACTTAAGAACATACACTTGTACATTGTGCTGTTGCTTTTAAGAGGTGTTTGTGTCCTGTTCTTCTCCAGCACTTTCAGTGGTTGTCACTTGCTTTTTCTTCATTTGCCAGATGATGTTCCCACAAACAAGAAAGGAATTAGGTGTTTTTCCATTGCATCAGCCTACTCAGGCATTACTCAATTTGTGTTACATCATTTTTAATGAAGAGATACGTTAAATGTTAACTCCATTTCGTATTTTAGCTCTAAGCTTGCACATCAGTTGTGGCTTTGCCTACAGGAATCTTGGAAAGCTTTGAGGATCTGTGTCTCTGAACCTCTTTCTGGGTGACACGTCCCAGTGCTGCTCTGTTGCCCTAGATAAAAAGTTTCTCTTAATGTCCAGTCTGAACTTCCAAAGGCTTCAGTTATAAGGTAGACCTACCCACATGCAAATGAGTAGACTTCACAAAGCCCTATGCTTTCTGTTTATCCATTTTAAGAGCTGAACAAACAAGTATATGGTTAAACAGTCGAAACCAAGATATCTCATACCCTGAGCAATTTTTCAGGAAGGTAGAGGAGTTTTGTTGCTGGGCTTCTAGCGTACTTAATAGTAGTGACAGGTGCCAACGCAAAATAAAGTTTGATTTTTTGAGACAGCTCTGGCATTGTTGAAAATGCAATGAAAGCTGAGAAAATAAAAAAGAGGAGTTAAGAAAATCATCATTTGTACATTAGACTGCTTTAGTTCGGTGTTTATAAATGCTATTCTGCAATTTCAAACCTACAAGCAACCTTGTTAGTTGTTCAGAGACTATGGTTCAGCCTAGATTTGTGTTAAATCCCTTTTCTCTGTGTGTTACCAGCTTGTAGATTTATTTCCCCCTTCAGAGAGAAATTTCTTTCTATATTTTGCCTTTACAGCTTTCTTCCAAACCCATGTAAACGTAAATGCACACTTCTGATGTACATTCATGCATTTCATCTATTACTGGGAGGAGCAGTTGTTTTTCTTCCAGTCAATCCAATTTCATATTTCCTTTTTTTTGGTGTGTGCGTGTCCTGTCTAAACTGGCCAACTTCTCTTTCTATACTCTCATCTTCCTATTTTGTTTATTTTGGTCAACTGACCATCTGCTGTTGGGCACACCCGTGCATCTTGGAAACAAACAATTTGAATGGCCCACAATAATTTCCAGTACAATTATAAGTTGACAGACTTAACAGCAGCAGTGCCCTTGGTCCATTACGTTTTATTGTCTTTATAATAAATTAAAAATGCCTACATGCTGAATACAGCTTCTCCTGTGTTTATCACTCCTGCAAAGAGTTAATTAAAACCCCAGGCACATTCAGTATATCAAATCACATTTTACTCCTGTTTTCCTGAAATGTTGGTCTGTTGTGCGTAACTTACCAATGGTAGTACCTTGCGAATAGCCAATATAGTACAACTTTTCCTGTCCTGTTTTCTCCACAATGAAATTTATTGCTGCTGGGAGATCAAACTTAGCCATCTCATCAAAACTGCAGGCAGGAGATTGAAAGAAAGGCATGCATAAATTAAAAGTCCATTTGAATTCACATTTTTATTACAGGCTTGTCAACAAAGAAACAACATGAACCATTTAGTGAATCATTCTGCTATTTTAGGTTCTGTGTTTTTCTGGCACTGGGTATGGAGGATACTACTTAAGGTTTTCTAGGGTATTTTCTCCTTCGACATCAACAGAAGGACTATAATTTCAAGAAGTATCAGATTGAATTGTAATGGCGTATACAGAAGGAGCTCCTTTCGTGGAATCACACATTTTACAAAATTTGTGGTTAAAGAAAAGGTCTGTTTTTAAATGTTCATTAAAATAAGCACAAGAAGGACTTACATTTTCTCCTTCTGTGATTTTAGTGATATTGTAATATATAGAATAGTGTTTCTAAATAGCCTCCAGAACTGAGGAGTGGCTTGGACATGACCTATGCAGGTTCCTATGAGTTGCTCTGCTGCTATATCTCTAGTTTGAAGAACATTTTCTAGCAGTAATTAGAGGCATGCAGTTTCCACCACTATTAAACTTCACATGCTTGCATAGGGGCACCTCAGTAAAAGAGAATGTAAAGAATGCTTTTTAAAAGGTAGCATAAGTAAACCCTGATTTATCCAGCTTAATTAAATATGTAAGGGTGGGCAATGGAGATGCCCTTCAATGGTTTGGTCTACCTGAAAGCCCAGAATTCATCTTGATCAATGGAATAATTTTGATGTTTTCTTGACCAGCGATTCCCTCTGCTATTTCCCATCCAAACATCAAAACCAGCATCAGCTAGTATGAAGGCCAAGCTGTTGTTGGGCAGGTTTGTGACCCAGTTACTAGCGTCTCCCAATAATCCATGTTGGAGAAACACAGCAGGTTTCGAAGCTGAAAAGCAAATCAGAAACAAAACAGCAATTTATAATTTTTTTTCATTTTCTGGTAGTTCAGGGATATTATTCTCCTGTATTCAATACTGGGATTTGTTCCTGCACCAACTTAAACGGGAAACAAATATTCATAAGAACAAAACATCCCTTTCTAGAAAGACAGAACTTTCTAAGCTTCTGTAAGGATTTATGGAAAGACTTGCCTGACAAAACCAGTGAAAACTAGCTTGGCACCCTCTGGTCATTGTTTGTATAGCTCAACCGCAACAGCTTGAGATTCTCAACACTGATATAAAGAATGAAGGTGTGAGACTGTTGCAGAGGTTTCCTTTACCCAAAATATGAATCAGTCACTGATATTATCCAGGTATAAGCAAAAGCCAAGCAAAATTAGAAGCTGTAAAAACTTTCTCAAAACAAGTGGATTGGGCAGATTACAGCCTTTACCCCTTTTTTTTTTTTAACTTTTACTCATCAACTCTTATTATGAGGGTATATGCTTCATATTATAATGGATTTTTATTATAAATAGGTGTGCATGACATAAATCCTGTTGATCTTGCAGGCTGTTCAGGGCAGCCAGAATTCTTTGCTAAAAAATCACTTGTGAACACAAGCTTTGGTGGACATTTTAAAAACGTAAGGTATGTCTTTCCAGAACGTGCCCTATCTAGGCTGGTTTTGTCTCATATTAAAGAACTGTACCTGGGTTTCCCTGATTCTGTGTACCATAAGGGATTCTGTTAAGGGTAATGGTATACCCATCTTCTGTCATCACTTCATACTCCTCGCTGGGGTACCCTTTGTAAGTAATGAGCTCGTTCTAGAAGAGAAAGTACAAATGCATTTGGCTGCAGAAGTCCATTTCAGATATATTACGTGCATAAGATATTTGCTGTGAAGAAATGTTAGAAAGCAGATACAACTGGGGATTTGATCTACATATATTAAGCACCTGAATAAAGCAGTATCAGGTTGGATATTGTAACCCTAAAACTACAACAAATTTCCTTCATTCTTTGTGTTATATCCAGGATTTGACTATTCAGTCACAATCTGTTATAAAACCCCCTGTATTATACTATTCTCATACAATCACAAGCCCCTGAATTCTGGTGATATAAGAATTGTTGTAAGCTCACAGCAGGAGTTTATGATTCCCATAGCTGAGATGAGGGGCTGCCTGGGTGCGTGCTCCTGATCTGCTGCAGTGCAAAGTGAAACCACTTTATTTAAATGGCTTTCGGGGAGATCCGGAGAGATTCGCAACAGCCCCTTTGAGTGGCATGTATGCAATGAGTACCAGTGAAAAATTGACTACATTATGGAAAAAAAACAGGATCAGCCACTTGCATAGTCACAAGGGAAATCGCTAGCACAGCCAGTCTTAAAAAAAGGAGAAAAAAAGGGGTCTTATTCAAAAAAGGAGAACACACAAACCACTGGTTATTTAGAGTCGTCTTTGCTGATGAAATGCTGACATTCCAGATGGTTGTTCTTTCAGATAGGGGCATAGTGCCAGCAATAGCCAACTGGTAACTGATATTTAAAAGGAAATCAACTCTGGAGATGTACTAAGGATGTTTGCCTTAACTCCTGTCAAACATAAGGTGTGTTGTTACACATGCAGACAGGAGAATAGAAGAGAAAGCAGTAGTATATAAAATGACTAGGGAGGATGGGTTAAATAAAGGCAGCTTATCTACCTTGTTATTTCTAATGCCTAGAAACCCCTCCGCTGTGAGACATGCGTGCCTTCCTTCCCCAGGCCACTCTACTGAGCAACTTACAATATTCATAAATGCTTCAGGATCCACAGCTTCCTTCATTCTTCTGAGTTTTTCTGAATAAGTAAATCCCTGTAACAAATACGTCACAGCAACAAACAGCCATATCTTCTCTCTGGATAAAACAGTATATTCATCTGTCAGTAGTCCTGCTCTGCACTTGTAATCCAGACAGGTTCTGTGCTTTTCTGATGGGGGAAGTGCTGCCTAATACTGAGAGGAGCTAGCCTGGTACTCCCTACTTGTTAATGGAAAGGAACAAAGCTGACTTTAAACACCTATATGAGGCAGTTTGGCAACAATCTGGATTCTGTGCTAAGGTTTGGACCAGGATGTTGCTCTCAAACAGGGCAAGTTTTCATTCAATATCAGTGAATGCAAGAAAGAGAGCAAAGCTTTTGAAGAAATGGATTTCACTCATTCTTCTGAGAAGCAAATCACTTGTATTATCATGCCATGCATTTGTTCTGTAGATTAATTAGGAAACATTTCTGGCTAACTCTGGGGAACACTGGAGTTATTGGGCAACTTGTAACTATATCAATCATTGTCACAGTGAAGTTTTCTAAGGGGAGACAACCAAGCTGCTGGATAGTTAACTGAAAAAAATAAGGCGATTGAAAATAAACAAATTAAAATATTTATAATTTAATTGAGAACTTAGGAACCTAAAGAAAGTGCTTATTTATAGTTGCCTAGCATAATTTACACAAAACTGCTCAATGGCAAAATATATCCACCCCTTAGGGTGAGGATGGAGAAAAGAAAGCTTTGCTAAACGTGATGCCAGGTAGAGACTGAGTGCAGGGACGTCCAGTTTTGTTCAGGGAGTAAGGAACAAGAAACACCTGGGAGGAACCTAGGCTGCTTAGGTGCACACATAGCAGCTGTAGTCCGTGAACACCTGCATACTCTTAGCTCGAAGAAAATGCAGAGTGTTTGAATTAGCATTCTTTCTACGCCATACAAACCCCTAGAGGCCATGTCTGAACCTCTGTTGTCCCAGTCATAGAGCTCTAGGCTAGACCGAATCAGCCAACAAATCCATTGCATTTATTATTTTCCCAGTCAAGAAGACTTCGTAACTTTTTTCCCAAATAATATGAATACCCTATTTTTTTCTTATCATGGAACAACAATTGTTATTCTAACTTCCTAACACTACATTCTGATACAATCTGTATCTTGAAAATAGTAGGCTTCTTTTGTAGAAAAAGGAACAGATGTTTTGAAAGCTTTTTTTTTACTGAGCTAGCCTCCTTTTTTTTGTGTGTGTGTTTGAAAGGCACTATGACCTTATTCCCACTTGCCATTTTCCTATGCCTCTCCAGTTACCGCAGTTACCTAAATTCAGGCTAGGTGAGTCATGGTGTGCCATAAACAGCCATCTTTTCACCTATGTGAGTTATAAACAAAAGAACACAACAAAAACATATTTCTTCTTAAATAATAAAGCAATTCCTCAAGCCTGGGTCTGATACTACCTTTTGCAGCTCCCACAAAGCCTTCACCAGTTTTGGGTCAGAGATAAATTAAAGCATTACCGACCTTGTGCCAGAAATCATGTGTTTGGCTGAGCGACTGAGACGACTGAAGAACCGAAACTCAGTTCCCGGGTGTTTGGAAGCAGTGTTGGGTAAAGACAGCAGTGAAACGATGGTCGTGCACTGTTTTTTCCCCAGTCATGCAGCACCTTAACAAGCATCTATTTCTTTCACGCTCCTTGTTCCTTCTGCTATCACTTCAGCTTTTCCCTAGGGTAGCAGCAGGGAGAGGCGACTCCTTTTATTCTCAGACCTTGTGCTTCTCATCTCCTTCACCACCACAGCTATAACAAGGCTCTTTTTACTATCACAGATTGCTGGGTTTTTAAAGGAGAATACCAGCCTCTGTGGAGTGCCATAGCAGGATCAGGAATTCTGAAAACAAATATGTTTGTAGATATACCTTATCATACCTAATGAAATTGTCAATAGACATGCGACAATTTTCTCTTTTACTAACAACCTGCCAATTCCAGCTTCTCATGTTATGTTAAAAGGATGGAAGGAACTCTGACTCTCTGATACTTCTATAGATGTTGTTGCACCTATTTTTCTTTTGTCCTTTTAAGGTTCATGTTGCTGTTCCATAATTCTATATTGCTGCAGGAGTGGTTTCCAGAGATTTTCCTTTATTCATACTGCCCCTCTAAAATGGCCATAGAATAAAATGGATATTCCCTAAATGTATAGTTATGAAGTTAGAATGCTTTTCCATAATCTGTATGGACTCAGGAAGCACCACCGTAATGGCCACTTGCCTCCATGGTCTCAGGCATGCCAGGAGTGGGCCAGTATTGCCCAGCAGTAGAAATTAGGAAGTAGATCGTTAGGTCTTCAGGACAGGGACCTATGTGAGACTCTGCTTTTTGTGGAGTACAAGCATGATGCAGCCATGTTGCCTAACTGCTGTCCTAGCTATTGGTATCAAACATACTTTGCAGAAGTATGATTAAGGCTTTCTTCTTTTTTTTTTTTCCTTCACTTGCATATTCTGGTATAAAGCTGGTGGACTTTGCATTCTGCCTGTTCCAGCTTGGTATTTTTAAACCTTGAAACTAATTATTCTGTGTTGTTCACTTGTTCCTCCAAATATTCATTCTGTTTTACAGATACCATTCATCCACACAGAACAGATTAGCTTATTCACTGAGATTAATATCTCAGTTTTGAACAGACTTTGATACTTCTATTTATGTTATAGCTTGTACACTTTCTCCTTGCAATAGTGGCTCTGGTTTGGACCAGATTTATCTAACATATCCTCAGAAGTTATTTTCTTTAATATTTACGGACCAGAAAGAAATACAAAAGAAAGTCTCAGGAGATCTGTTCTACAAGATTTGCTAGCAGGCTTTCAAAGAGAAATATAAAAGTCCAACTTTGCTTCTGGCAGGGAAATAGGAGCAGAAATGATTTTCAAAGGGCTGGTTTAGAAAGTGTTTCCAAACAGTGACTCTATGTGTGGATTAATTTATTTTTTTTAATTCTCTGTTTATTTCCTTTCAGATACTTTAACACCTTGCATTTTGCCTCCAAGAAAACCAAGTTTTCTCCTTTTTAAAGTCCCAGCGTCTTTTGAAGCTCAACATGAATTCCACAAATGAGTTGTTTAAATATGTACTTGCCTTTGAGTACCTCGCACAATTCTAACTAACTAAGATGTGCTATTAACTCACTCTGAACAAATCCAGCTTCATTCTTTAGTGTAAAGCAATGCTTCATTGACAAAAAAACCCTCAATATTGAGTAAAAGGAACATCCAAGTGGCATAATACCGTAAGTAGACAATTAGTAGATAAAGTCACCGTTGCAAGTTATTGGCAGGTGTTTGAAGCGAGTGTTCGAGATGGGAGAAGAACAAGGCTGAGTGTTAGGCTGATTTATTTTAAACACAGACATGCACGCTCTGTTGTAAGTTGACAGGTTTCAGAGGAAGTTACTCACACTATAAAGAGGTGTAGAATTCAGTGGAAATGCTTAAAGGTTCAGATGTCACTGTCAGAGGTGCGGCTGCAGCTTCACAAATGTGGTCATATGCAAATGAACTTTAAACTGGTCAGTCTGGGTGCCCTTATATAAATAAGTGCCTTTATATAAATTGTTGACTACATGCTAGGTTTATGAAACCTCAGCTCCTTCCAGTGCTCTTTTGGATAAAGAATCTCAGCAATGCACAGGATATAATCCCTAGCATTTTGGTGTTTTCTGCAAACTCTTTGCTCTTCCCATTCCCTCCTGTTTCAGGAATTGGACCTGGCTTTGAAAGTGACTTAATAATGGAAGATATTTGCAAGAAGCTGAATATAGCAGTTCTTCATGGATCAAATATGTCCTTTTGGCTTCTTCATCCAGCCAGCGTACATAGTTATCAGAAACATTTGGCTATTTTGAGTATGTTAAGGAGAGCCTTTAGAGGAAGGTATGCTTTATTGAGAGACAGACTTGTTTTTGTACAAGTTGCCAGCCAGGAGTCTCCAAGGGAACGCACAGCAGCAAAAACAGAAGGAAACCCTCCATGCACTCATATGGCTTTAAAAATATTTCATGCCATAACGGTGTAAGCAGTTGTTTCTTGAGAGTGAGCAAAACACTGAGAACTAAGAGCGGGGTCTAATAGTGCATTCTCCATGGCATCCCTGGGAGGATACCTGGTTTCTGTCAGTGCGGGTGCCATTGCTGCCCTCAGCCACCCCACCCCATGCTATTGCCTTGGCTGGACCACTGCTGGCTCCCAGCACAGGCATGTCTGGGGGGTGAAAGCGGAGCCCCCTGCGCCCAGCAATGGCCCCTACACCTCCAAAGAGCAAAGGGAGTCCTTGCGATGGAGTCCACCCACAAAGAGACGCAAGTGCAAAAGCATACAGCTCTAGTGAGAACAGGGGCTGCTTGGGAGAGAGGTTCTCCTCAGCTCTGTCAGGCCTGCAAAAATATTCCTGGTGCTGATCATCAAGGTAAATGGCATGGGCTTGCCTGGAGGATTTCCAGCAAGTAGGCTGAGTGGCACGGTATTCTTAAGCGATGAGTGAGGTAGCTCTGAGTTGGCGCTTACATAATTATGAATCTTCCATGTGATAAAGGTAAAGTAAGAAGTGTCAAAAGGAAGGGGTCGGGGGGACAGAGGGGGATGCATGCATGTTTCTTCTGCTCACACTGCTGACACCTTGTCTGGGAATCTCCCAGGCAGCGCTGCTCTCCTGCCCAAGCCTCAGTCACCCATAGAAGAGGCAGCTTGCAAACAAAAAGCTCAGGACCAGCCCCGCTCTTGACTTACCCAAAGGAAACACAACTTCTGAAAACAGAAATAATTTCCACAGTACCTCTTGGCTGATGCTGAAGTTTGTGAAATATATGCAAACCAGGATTTCTTCACCTCTGAGGGTGGATGAAGATGAAGTCTCTGTTGCAATTCATGACCTTTGCATAACTGTTCGAATTGTTTTGCCCCACAATCCACAGGTAATTCTTTTTATCCTTATGCTAATTTTGTAGTAATGTATACAGCAAAATGTCCTCACTCCCATATGAATCAACTGTAATTAGGAAAAACAGGAATTCACACACCTGCATACACACGTGTGGAAAGCTGAATTAAGTACACTTTATTTATCTTGCACTTGTTGCTAAATGAAAGTCTTGGGAGCATGAACTCAAATCTTCTGGCAGAAGAACTGGAACCAGTATGAGCACTAAGCAGGAGTTATACTCAGTGTGCACCAGTCAGCATTAGTCGATGTGCACCCGTCAGTCCCGGTGAGCGTGTGCCATTAAGCACTCGTAAGCGTGGACTAATGAATGAGGCTGGGGTTGGGTCAGGCAATTTGGTCCAGTCAGTTTTGTGTTGGCATCAGCAGGAGCTACCCAGCTATTTTTAAGGATGGGTCAGAGGGTCTGTGGGCAGAGTGGCTTGTGTTTTTCTTAGAGCTGAGAATTAAACTAACGGGTTTGCCCTGAGACAGGAGGAGGCTGCTGAGGGGTTAGAGGTGGCATCGCAAAACCTCTGTCCTCTGTTCAAACTGGGATTTTTGCATACCCGTAACTGGGTTGGGCTGGGGCCGAGTTGGCTGCAGCCTGGAGTGGGCAGCGAGCTGAGGTCAGGGCTGGGCTCCGAGGTGGCTGGCAGCAGGGACCGCCGGTTCTCTCTTCTCATGAACACCTTTCTCCTTGCCTGCATTATACTGAAAAATTATCTTCAAATATGAATTCCATTACTAATTATCTCAGTCATGGCTTGTTGAATTTTTTCATGCATAAAAAACAACTTCCCACTAACTTCTGCTAGGTCAACAGCTTGGATAATCATCGCTCTGTCTTTCCATTTGTAAAACACTTGGGTTTTCCTTTTACCTTTATACATAGTAGGAATTTCTTTTGAAAGAGCAAAGGTATCTCTAATTCATAGATCTGGTCCTTTTTCTTTAAAAGTGAGGATACAGTTACCAATACAAATTACTGGTCTGCTCTGGACACCAACATTAATTTCCCCACATAGAATAGTCCATCTTAAAATAATAAAAAAATAAAAGCAAAATAATTACAAAATTAAGTGTATTACTTTGCACTTAGATCTTAGAATATTGTCTTGATCTTTTATAAGGAAAATGGAACACGATAAAAGTGTTTTAACCTTAGCTATAGAAACGCAATTTAAATTACAAAGCAGTGTATCAAATATAGTCTGTGTTTTCAAGAAAATCTTTCCCTTAAAAAGACAAAATTTGTCTGCTGACCTCAAAGCGATATTTTTCAAAACTGAATGAAGAGTCTACACATTCTATTTTACTTAGGTCAACAATATTTCATTCTCTTGCTATGTGAAGGAAGTTTACTTCTAAAATGTTAGTGCCAACACATAGTTTCACAACACTGCATAAAAATAGGACAGATGAAACTTATGGACCGCTTTCAAGCTCTGTTCCATTTGATGGTTGCACTGGACATTTAAAGTTCCTGCGAAACAAGGGAATATTCTTTCATTAAGCCAATATCAGATAAGGGCATAATTCTTACCATCTTACAAAGAAAATCCATGTCTTTTTTTATGGTCAGGGTGATCTCTTTGCTTTGGAAGTATTTTGTGAAGTGCCTTGAGGCAGGAAGATCCCTTTGCAGAGTGGTCTCCTGGCTGTTGCGCTCCCCTGGAGCAGGTAGCAGTGGCAATCTGAAAACTGGTAAATTCCCAAGGTCTGTGTAGGACCATGACATGTCCCTCAACAGGGATGACTTGTGGGTCTATCCTCTCTGCTAGTGGGACTGTCAATCTGTAGCAGAGAAGCTCCAATGTTAGAGGAGAACCAGGTCTGAAAAGCCAGTAATTTGTATTGTCCCTTTGAAAGCCAACAGAAAAACAGGTCATGTCTTCACTGCCCAACAAGTTGTGGTGCAGTAATCCTCAGGCTGATCCTGATCTGAGCTGCCGGCATCTCTACAGAGCGGCGTATAGAGGTACCAGCTCAGACCTGGCTCCGGCAGCACCACTTGCGTGGGTCCATACCCCTTGCACTGCACCATGTCCCTCAGCTGGCAAAGCTGGGCTGCATCTCCGTGCTGCATCCCCTTGGCACCACCACGGCACTGCTCAGCCAAATTGCTCTGCACTGGTATCCACAGTCTCGCTCAGGTCATCCCGGCATCTTGAAATAACTGGTGTCCAGGTCTAACGAGTAGGACACTGAACCTTTCATCACTGTTGTGCGATTCCTCCCAAGTCATTTTGACCTCCAGGGCTTTTGTTTCCTTCCCATTGTCCAGCTGGCAACTCTGGCTATGAGGATTTTTTGTGCAGACTGTCCCTAGTACTTGTCTGAACAGTGTCTAAGGGATATTTCACTTCAAGCTGTGTTCCTGTTAATCTGCATGAATATTCAGATAAGTAAATGAAAACTGTGGCTGAAATCCTTACTTTCGTGCCCTACGGGATGTCAGATTTTATTCATATGAGCCATAAATCCAGACATGTCCTTATTGCAAGTTGTATTGACAGAGGCTTATGAGAACGGACTACTGGAGATAAAGAAGTCACTGATGAGTTTTTGCTTTGAAAAACAGGAAGGACTATCTGAAAAAAATATTTAAACAGATTTTTAACATGCAGGTAGATTCTTGGAGCTAGCAATGCTTTAAAATTTTTGTTCAATTCTATAAGGATTCTGTGTTTAAAAAATTGTTCCCTGAGCATTTGATGTAGCAACACTGGTTTCCTGACAGTTTATACCTTGAAGCTGATGGCAAGCTCTGGTTAAACATTCCTAATGATTGAGGTATCTCTCTTGCTCTTCTGCTTCCTCTTTTAATCTCCTAACCATGCTGCAGTCTTTACTGGTCAGGACACTTCTAGTCTATCTTGTCTATTTGGGCATCTTTTTTTCATGAAAAATGCGAAGTAGTAATTATTTTGCAGAGGACTATGCTGCTATCAGTGAAAACTGTCCACAGGGCTCAAAATTTACCTGGCAACAGACAGACAGACAGCATAATTTCCTAAGCATTGTTTCCTTAGGAAGGCAGCTTAACCATTCCCCCCTGAGCTTTTGAATAAAATCACTGTATGGTTCTCTGCTGTTGCTGGATTACTCTTGGCTTCATGTTTTGGAAAGGGATTGTGCAATTGCAAAACAAAATAATCTTTTTATACTAGCAGAATTTTCAAATTACAAAGACAAGTATAAGTATTTTGCAGAATAGTATTTTTCATATTATTTTTCTGATATTATAAACCCTCCAATGACAGACTCAGCCTTAGCCTTATGGGCAACGTGCAGCGTAAAACTTGTATGTGGTGCATACACTGGGTACCTGCCTTTTTCATTTCATAAGAAAACATTTGTTTTTCACAGAAGGCACCAGCTCAGGAAGCGCCCTGAAGTGAATGCCATTCCTTTCTGTACAGCTGTCCATGGCTCAGTTTCAACAAGGGCGGAACTGAAATTAGACCTGTTCGGAGAAAACCTCATAAGGCTCACCAGAAAATGGACGGGAGGTCCCTGTCTCCAAGGGTTTTGGCATGCACATGGAAAGACACATTAACATTTTGCATAGTGCGAATTCTCACCTGGCATGTTCAACAGACTGTACAGAAGTGAACCATGTCACCATGTCATGTCCTTGTCACACCTTGTCTCCTAGCATGGCACACTGAGGAGGAGCATTGGGATGATCTGTGGAAGGAGCCAGCCTTCCCTTCGCCACTGCAGGATTGCCTAGCTCAGTAGATCTCCCACATGATGCCTTCCCCACGCGTGACGACTTTCCCATGTGATATGCCTTCCCCATGCTGTTTGCTGCCATCGGCGCCAGGGATGGGGAGCAGCATCAGGGCCAGGTCAGTTCTGAGATGGCTTCTGCGGCCGCTGGTCTGTAATTTTCATTTGGGACTGCAGAGAATTACAGGCTTGGAGTTTGTTTATTTATTAGAAATTAAAATCAAAGGCAGAGGTAGATAATTGCTTACGGCAAACCGACTTCTCTACGTGGTACACCAGCTGTCAACTACTAGTGGGTGAAATTATAAACACAGGTTGTATGTTCATACAGGGTGTGCACGCGCAACCCTTTACTCACAATGTCTACTTTTTTCCTTAAATGGCAACTCACCTCAGAGTTTTGGGGAAATCTTGGGGAAATTATTTTTTGCAGAATCACAGAATTTCAGCCACTAATCTGTCTGCTTTACTTTAAACTTTGACCACTGCTACATTTGGGACACTGGACAAAGAAAAGGAGTGTAGCAAGATAAGGCGCTACACAAGGCGCCAGCAATCAGTCCATGGATCCACCAACAGAATGTAACCAAACATGGGGTTTGGTGCTGTTTGAGATGTCCTTGGGCATCCTGCCTACCTCTGGGATTTATCCTAGGCTTTGTGTGTATCCATTTTGGCTGAACCAGTTTTTTGCTGGATCATTTCTGGAGGGTGTGAAGTGTTTTATCCTTATCGGTTAAAGATCACTTTATTTATGAAAATACTAGTAAAATAACAAAGACTGGATTTGCCAGTATCCTTCACTTGGTTTATGCAAAGCAGCAGTCAGATTTTCAGATGCAGAAGAAGCTTTCCATCTATGACGCCTGATGGCATAAATTGGTTAAACTTGTGGGCATCTGTTTTCTGCAAAATGTTCACTATTGGTTGCTGAGCATTATAGGGAAAAAAAGGATGAATGAAAAGTAGGATGTAGTTTACGAGAGGAATTCTAAGCAGTTTTTCCTTTCACAAGTGATGCAGACTAGCCAGTTCTCTGCATTCAAAGCCATGCACGAGTTCTCCAGGATCACCAGGAGCTCCCAGTTTTCAAGACTTTTCTCTCTGACTGAGGCATCTCTTGGAACAGGAGCTGATGTCTGATATCCTCACATGACTCCAGGAGCAGCAGTTCTAATGGAAATGCCAACCAACCTTTCAATAAAATCTTAGTAAATTTATAAATTTATAACACCATTATAATTCAAATTATGGCTTTTCACAGCTACTGCAAGCATGACAAGTATTAGTACGAGCATAGAGGGTTTGATATTATCCTTGGACTTCAGAATACTTGATCGGTAATTTCATAGTTTTTCATCCAGTTCTTTGATGTTGTGCTGGTTAGAGAGTTTTTTGAATTTTTTTTGATTTTTTTTCTCATTACTGATATATTTGGTTTTGGTATTAACTCTGTTGGTGAGGCTACTTTATGCCCAGGCTTTTCTAGTCATGGTATGTTTCCTTACAAGTAACAGGCCATTGCACTTGCACAGATCCGTACAACACAGAGGGAGCGTGTGTAACTGCAAAGCATGTGCTGCAGAGATTAGCTCTCGTAGCGTGCTAGTCCCAGAGGGCTTGCTGCCTTTGAAACATCAAATGCACTATGCGTCAGCCACCCAGCATGCACTCATGCATTTCTCTCTGGGAAATCACAGCCAGAAATAGTGTAACTGCACCTAATTGGAGACAATCATCCTGATATTTCCCATCAAAGCAATGTGGATTTACTGGAGGGACACAAAATGCAATAGCAGGCTTTTACTATGCAATGCACATTTGTCTTGTTTATTAGTAATAGGTACGGGAAATCATTTAGGATGAACCTGGTTTGCCTAAACGCAATTGTAGCATGAAGAGGTGTGGTATCTCCTGTATGAGCTGAGGAAAAGCTGGTTAGCTGCAATCACGATGCTATAAGAATGTGCCATTCCCATACACACCCTGGTGCGCCACGTCTCTGAGTCCCATCCAGTCACCTCCATCTGCATGGTGGTGCACGTTGTCCCGTTGTTCCTCCCACGAAACCACACAGCTGTGCTGCAAGAAGCAGCGTATTGCACAACGTGTTCAAACCATCTCAGAATTAAAAAGCTGATGGAAAAGTTATACAGGGTAATTAATTATCATGTATCCACATGTTTGCTTATGTTTGCTATGTGTTTACTTTTTTTCAGTCTGCCTTCTGGTCTTTGAAGGGGAAGGAACCACTCCTAATATATGTGACAATTGCAGTTCCAAATTCAACCATATGTTGCCATACTTCTGCTCAGGATGAATGAAACAAATCTTCATTTACCCTCTTCTTGTTCACGAGGTGAGGCCAGCTGGTAACCTAGCCAGTCTCCTGTCCTTTGTCTACTCTTCTGTTCTTCAGTCTTTTCAGTCCTGTCAATGTTCTCTACTCACAGACGTGGGAAAAAATGTGCATTTGAGAAAGTACTATAATTTTAAAACAGAATCACTAACTTACCTTTGGACTTCAGCCCTGGTCCATCAATGAAGAGCCCTCAGCAATTCCACATTTCTAGTAGTGGCAACTTGAAATTATACCTACATTGGAATTACATTTCTATTGGAAAGCTAAATCTATTCCTTTCCATTCCAGTCTAGTCTAATCTAGTCTAGTCCATTCCGTCTACTGTATTCCCTGATCCATGTATTCTCCTGAAAATCAATATATTCTTTCTTATAGAAGAGACTACAATGCAACCTGCTGTCTCAGGTCTTTTTCTGAATGTCGGCCATGTATAGTAGATGTGATTTCGGAGATGTTGCCCATAAAACAATTCCCTGACTCCTTTTCGTGCACGTCCATTTGTAAGTGATTCATCCAAGGCAGAGTAAATTTATAGACTTGTGAACTGAGAAGCTTCTTATGACTACTTTGAATAAATCAGATTTAAAACATGATTAGATAGATCAAATGAAATATAAACCACAGTGTAGTTAAACAGAAATTCTACTTGGCTTCAGTGCAACAACTTCTTAGCAGCTATCCTGTGCAGGTATACTGTATCTTTCATCTTAGTAACTATAGAATTAAAAAACATTGAGACTGCCAAAAGAAATGAATGTTTTCAGAAATATGATTTATCTTTCAATTTCTAATTACTGTTACATGAAATGTCTGCAAAACTTGATTACAAATTATTGTTAATGATTTTCCACTTGAGAGTGGCATCGATTGCATCCCATTCAACTTGTAGTTTTCACTGTGCTTGCCTGAGATGTACAATCTGTTTAAGCAAGAAAAAAACCCCATCTGAGTGCCAGTAAAATGAGAGTTACAGTCTTATACAAAAGGTTTAAGACATTGCTTAAGCTGATTTTTCTTCCACTTTTTTATTGTTTTACTGACTTAGCTGTTTGTGGGGCAATAACTCCAGTAATTACTTTTGTCAACCAAACTATTGAGTAACAAAACTAAGCTTTGGCATGGTAGCCCCATGCAGACCTGGGTGGCTGTATGAGCGTTTCACAGGTGTCAGCCACACAAGAGTGGAAACCATGGAAAATGCCAGGGAGGGCAGGCAGCTGGAGCCAAACTCTGGGTATTTCTCTGCTGTCATTTGAAGTTTTAAGCAAGTAACAAGAAAGGAGAGAGCCTGGGCAGAATGGCATGCAGGACATTGTTTCAGGGCAGACCCAGTACAGTGGCTGCACTAACATTTCCATGGCAATATAAATTCTGGATGGTATGTTTTCCTTTGTCTGGTAGTTTGTATCGCATGATCTGCCGTGGTACCTTTTCTAAAAACGCAGTGTTCATTATTGATGGAGTAACTCACACATGTGGTGCTGTTTCAGAGAAGACCAAAGCTGTAATTAATGAGTTTGGGGCATTCTTAATTGTGGCTGCAGGACACAAAACAAAAAAATATTTTGCCATTTTGTGCCACCTTTTCCATGGTTGAAAGTGCTGTGTAAGTGGAAAACAAAGGCACACAGTAACAGCAACTTTATGAATAATGTCAGGTTACGAAAGCTAAAGATAATTTGTATTTATAACTATCTGATAAATACATGAGCAGAGGGACTATGTTGTGCTTTTGTGTGGAGTTTTGATTTAAAAGGAATCAGCTTGAATGAAGGAATGTTTGTGCCTGTGACTACCAGTTGGAAGTGAAGAAATCATAAAACAAGTTAGCATGGGGTTGAAAAAATAATTATAGCATAAATGTGATAGTTTAGTACTGGATAAGAGCCAGGAGAAATAATGACAACAGCAGAGCCTTCTCCATTTCCAAACCAGTCAGCAGGAATTTGTTTGCAATTTCCTTCTTATGGCACTTCCACATGAGAGATGTTGACAGTAAGATTGTCATATTTTTACACTGTGACCACATGCAGTCCCAATGTGAAACACATAACATGTCTTTTGCTGGAGAAGATGCTTTGACTTCCATTTATGCAGCTGACGATTTCTTCCAAGCTTGCAGATGCTTGCATGAGAAACAGATGCTGAGAGGGAATAATAATTAATTTGAGAGGAATAAGGTGGAATTCACTTTCATGCCTGGGCTTGGGTTTTTCAGAGGAAGGTGCGGCTAAAAGGTATAATTTCCTTCCCAAGCCCTGCCCCTCAAGAACCTCTCTGGTCAAGCTTCCATGCTGTGCTGCTACAAATATATACGCCCAGGGAGGAGTTCAGGTTGCTAGCTTCGCCCACCGGATCTGGGAGCATGGGAAGGATCTGAGTGTTGTAATACACCTACACCTTCATAGGCAGCCTCAGCCTTCCTGAGCACGTGAAATGGGGACAGGGGTCTGCAGCGTGGCATAAAGTGGGATGTGGCCCCTTCAGCTGAGGCAGGCTTGCTCCCATGCTGGGGACTGTCTCCTCTACAGGCACATCAGGGAAACAGGGAACCAAGAATGTGGACAAAGCTTGAAATGCAGAAATGTAGTGCTACTATATCAAATTCAAAAGCAATGTCACTGCACCAAATTCCCCTCGAGAATTCTCCTTGAGTGTGACCGAGGGAGTAACCAATGTAGAAGAGCTTCTTCAGCTCAGTTTTGTGCACAGTAAAGCTCTTTTTGTATACTTCTGTTTTCTCATGCTATTGAAGGAAGTGACACAGCCTAGCACAAAACCTTACTGAAAAAAACACAAACTTGCTTTTTCATGGTGCAAAATTTGTAGCGCATCAGCAGGCATCAAGAATTGGAAGGTGAGCTTTGCCCAAAAACAACAGAAAAACTGAACAAGTTAGTTAGGGCTGCCATATAGCCTCCTTTCACCAGGTTTGTCTCCTGTGCCTGCTGCCTTCTTTCCTTCTAGGCACAATTTTCTAGGTGTTGCCTCTCTCTGCTGTGTCGAAAGGCTCACCCAAATCAGCAGCTGCGAGCCTGGCTCTCCAGGGAGCTCAGGTGCAGGCGCAGCGGGCGATGCACCAGCCAGGGAGCAGGGTGCCAGCAGGGAGCTGGGGGCTGGTAAGCAAGGTTGGGCACCCGGGTGAATACCAAACCCAGCCCCTCCTACAGGGCAGCTTTGGAGGGGGAGGTGGTGGAAGGAGAGTTAGGGCAGGGGGGAACTGTGCAATCACATCACAGTATGTAATTTTGTTTAGCGTGAATCGATCAGCATGGTATCTTTTCTTAAATAGCTCTTCTGAATGAGGCCAGCTCTGGTCTGGAAAAGGTTGGGGTGAAGGAGAAACTGGGTAGAAGGAAGAGATGGAAGGGGGATGGGGATTAGTGTTATGATGCTCTTCACAACTTCCTCCTGTGCTGTATGAAGTCCCTTATAGGTATAGGCTGGGGTGAGGAAGAGCTGCCAGGAAACACTACTCCTCTTTTTTTTGGTTGTTTTTTTTTTTTTGTTGTTGTTTTTTTTTTGTTGGTTTTTTTTTGTTTGTTTGTTTTTTGTCTCAGGTATAGATTCCCTATATTACATGTGATCCAAAGACCTGTGTTGGGAAATCAAGTTCCTGGTATTTCGCATAGAGCCTCCAAGCAGGGTTCAATAAAGTCACATGCTGAGTGAATAGCTGCCTAGAATTAGTTTCCTGAAGGTACCTTAATCATTCACTAGGATGTAACCTAAGTGCAGTCATTTCACCAGTGGTATACAAGCTCCTGTACAGCAGCTGGAAGACAGATTCCTGCTTTTGCTCACGCCATGCCGAGACGATAAGGGAGCTGACAGTCCCAAGGAATCCCAGGCAGGTTTGGGATACGATTTATGGTTCCTGTAACTTCTTGCACAGCACAAAATGCAGGAGTCCAGCCAAAACAGAACCTGCATTTCTGGTCCAGCACATGGGAGAATCTCCTGAATGGGATGGGAGATGGTACAGGGCTGAGGAGTGGTAGTGTTGCAGGTGTGTGGGCATGCAGCTTTTGTAATCAAGTGGAGACAGGTCCTCTCCTGCATGTGGACATGACTCGATATTGAATTAGGAGCTGCCCATGACAGTGATGTTAATACCAGTCTTTGCTGCTGCAAGTGTTGCACATGCAGCTGGGCATTTCTGATTTCGAGTACTGACACTGCAGAAACCGAATATTACATTTTCCTCTCTAAATATACTTTATTTTCCTAACACTGCTGTTGTATGGATAAAACATTCCTATCCTGGTTTTGAACAGGGAGCAGTGCTCAGAGAAACTGGGGTGCAGAGTCCCCAGGGAGAGGCAGGGAGTTTGGAGGGTGGGAGAACTGTGGTGGGGCAGGTCGTGCGCCCGCCTGTGGGCTGGGCAGCAGCTACTCCTGCTAGTGTGCACTGGAGGCAGAGGGGAATTGTAACTGAAGCCTGCACTGAAATCTATTTTTGCCATCCTATAAAAGTTAAAATGGAGTAATTGTTTGCAACAGTGGTTCACCAAGTTGGCTGTCAAGCAGCACTGTAGAGTGTTTCCAATGCATATGTACATGCAAAGCAGGCAAATTTTTTCCTCACGCAGGGAAATCTTTGCAAGAAATTTTGAAGAAAACTATTTCTGCCAGGATTACCTCACAGAGTTTCACCTTACGCATATATTTCTTTTGGATGATTCATCTTGTTTCCTTTCAGTGTGTGAATCCATAGGAGTTTATAGCTTTATACATTCAGCTCTAGCTCAGTGGCTTAATCTCAATGGATTAGCTGTATCATGAATTAACTGTAACACAGGCAAAAATTACATAGCAACGTTCATCTGGTGCTGTGTGAATTTACAGTTCAGGAAGCTCAAATTCAGCTATTACTGCACTGCACATTTAATAGTGTCAAGTTCTTCCTCTTTTTCTTTTCCTGCAATTACCCCGCATATATGAGAGTTTTCATATACAGGCCCCCCAACAGCATCTCTGGTGCTTTCAGTAGCCCCTGGGACATCCCTCACAGCTAAATGTAGGGACAGGGGCCAACACAAAAGTGCACACTAGAGCAAATAATCTCTGAGCCCTCTGCAAAGTCATCTGACACCCCCTGAGGCTGAACGTTTCCTTTGCACTGGGATTTTAAAGAAAGCTTGAGGCTGCACTTCTTGAAGCAGTTGAGTTGCTCTAACAGCCTGCTGCCTCTGAAAGGGCTGCTTTTATCCCCCATCCCTTCCATTTTGTGGCTGGCCCTTCCTTCCGTGAATTTATTTGGCTCATTATCCCAGAAGATAGCCACCGGCTTTCTTTTTCCTAATTATTTTCCCTTTGAGCTAACGAGCTGTGTCAGCCAATGGAGCTGGCAGATAGCACCAGGGGTGGGATGAGTGGTGAGGAGCAGAGCGGGGATGTACAAACAGACTTCTTGGCAGGGGCAGCCCTGGGAGCAGCTCAGCCCCCGTGGCAGGAGAGCACCCGTATGCTGCTGTTTGGGGCACAGACCGGCTGCCTCTGGAGCATCCTGCTCCCAGCTCTGTGGTCCCAGCACTTCCCTGGCACTGGTGGAGGCTCTTGGCAGACTCCAGGGTGAGCCAGCCGTGGACCTTAACTGAACAGACAATTTAATACCACAGAAAAGACGAGCAGCTTTTTTCCAGCCGTCATCTGCTGAGCCTGCTAGCTGTGAGGCTGGAGAGGAGCCAGGCCAATACAAGGAAGCAGGCAAGAAAAGCAACCAGGTCCAGTGCTGTCTCCAGGAAGGCTGAACAACCACCTCGCCTGTAGCTTCCCCCCATCTGGCTTCCTAAGGGAAATCTATGCCAGACTTCAAAAGATGAACGTAAAAGCTGAAATAGCTAATTCTGCAGACGCTAACTATTACAAACTCATTTTATACACTTCGCAGAGCAATGAGATTTGCTCCCCATGCACATCAAGGCGTGGCAGGTGCTCTGACCTCATTACTTCTCCCCTTGCCCTGCTGCCCCACCAGTACGAAGTCTGGGGCTGATTGAGCCAGGGCTGAAGGATAACGTTTGTCGCAGAGCAGCTCTCCCCACCCAGGCTGCCCTGGAGCTTTGCTCAGGGCTAGAGAGGAGGCTGCAGAAATGTGGTTTTTCTCTCGTCAGCAGATCGCTTGATCTATTGGGAGCAGTGCCTTTTCAACAAACCTTATCTCCGTGTGTGTAATTAATTATGCAAAGTTCAAAGAAGAGCCTTGGATGATGCAGAAAGCTGAGCTTGCTTATGAGAGCAGGTCTGTTAGCAGAGCGCAGCCTTTTGGGGCGGAGTTGGCAAGGGGGGGTACCTTGTTAGCATGTCTGGGTCAGGACCTTTGTTGATGCAGCTATGCTGTATGGCCACCAACTTTAGAATAAAATAGCTTTATTTTTATTTCTTAATGTGATGAATACACCTGCTTGAGGGTGGAGCTGTGGCTTGATCACGGGCTTGTGGCTATCAGTTGTGCAGTGTTAGGCTGTAAAAATGGGCACAATTTTCTGAAGACATTTTTGCAGGTGCAAAACCACCCTAAAGGCAGGTGTGTACGTGACTCTTCCCCAGCATTCATTTATGGGGTGGTAGTTTAATTTGTGCAGCCAGAAGATCTCTAATCCATATATCGTGCTTAGAACAGGTTGATACCAGCTATCATTTTAAATGTTGGTGATGCAACAAAAAGCTTTTGGGTTGTAGGAATGATAAGTGTGTACAATCATTCAGAAGCTTCTCTTGTGGACAGTTTCATTATTAAACACAGGCAATCAAAGACTGAGAGTCAATATCTTCCCCATCCATCCCCCAGATTAGGAGTCACTTAGAAAGAGTTTATTAAAAAGTAGCATTGGGTTCTTATCTCAATTGCATTCTGATTTTTGAACACTTACACTTCACATTTTCACACTGCAAACTACTCTGCTTTCCTAAATGAACAAGGTGTTTGTGACTCAGAGAGCTGAGATTTTAAAAAGAAGAAATAATGTATTTCCAAGGAAAACAGCCAGCCCCACCAGCTTCTACCTTATAAACAGTTTAAGCAGGTCTCAGGGATCTTCTCTCCTTACCACCACCTCACCCCAATGCTTGTGTGTCTGGCTCAGAGCAGTTGTAAGTCTTCATGCCAGCAGCGGTGACAGTGCAGCCTCATGTGCTGTGTCTGAGAAAATCCAGCCACCTGAGCTCTTTCCCATCTGCAGCCAAAAGAGTTGCTTGATGCTGCTGAGAGGGTCTTGGTGATGACATCTCCAGGCACGGATGGCATTTGCCACCTGGAAGCAGAAAGTCTTGGTCCTCAGGTGGGAGAGTGCCAAGGAGACGAGTTGAACAGGAGAGAAATGCCTGACTATAGGTGAATGGTCCTTAAAGGGCAGAATATATGGTAGGATTAAGCCAGAAGTGAAGGGTTAAGGGAAGAGCTGGCATGGAGGGGCCTGGGGGGGGACAGAATTGTAACTTTATTATTGCCTTTGCCCACTGGAGCCCATAATTAACACATAGAGGGAGTTACACATGGTCTGCTGTGCCAAGGCGGTGCTGGACCTCATGACCCGAGTTGCTACATCATTCCAAAGCTCTTCTAACCCAAGAGGGTTGTCCGGGCAGGGGACACCAGGAAAACCCTGGGTCCTCCCTGCTCCTGCGTAGATATCCCCAAGGTCAGAGGTGATTTCCCTGCTGGGCTCAGAGCATGTCTCAGGGGAGGGCACTTCACGGGTGCTAGCCCCAGGGGTGTGCTTGGTCTCAGCACACCTCTGAAATGACGTTTTGGATGCCCTGGGCCCGCTGCAGCCAGTGCAGATGCTGTGAGGGAACCTGCAGGCTGTGGTGCCCTGTGCTGGCTGTGTCCCAGCCCTGAGCACTTCCACACACAGCGAGGGCAGGAGGGAGAACACTGCCCACGGCAGAGGCTGCTCCGGGGGCACGGCGGTCTACCCTCCTCCTGCTGCTGCTGCTGCCTCGTGGGAGGCCCACACCACAGCTGTGAAGTTAGGCAGGAGCAGTTGCTGTGATGTGTAGTGCCATAACAGAGGGTGACCCACACGTGAGGCCATGGGAGCAGAAACCTTACTGTGCTGGCACTACCCTGGCTGAACCCCCACCTGTCACCTGGGCACGGCGCTGCAGGGGCTGGGGACAGCCACTGGCTCTGTCACAAGGTGTGGGACCACGTAGTGCGAGCAGGCCCTCAAAAAGGGGGCTGACACAGTTGTCACCCTGGAGGCAGGGAGGGCAAGGAGGGCCGCCTCTCGGGGCCCCTCAGCTGCTAGAGTGGCAGGGAGAGATGCCAGGGGCAGGGGTAGCATGTCTGCCCTGTCCTTCCTCCTGCTGAGGGCTCAGAAGAGGCCTGTGGAGCTGAGGGGAGCGAGGATGACGGGGGCATCGGGAGGGGTGAGGATGGGTGTTGTGTCCGACGTCGTCTCTTCAGCCTCGCTCTCCACGTCCTCCAAGCTCTCGCTGACAGAGGGAATGATCTGCACCACCTTCTCCTGGAAGTGCACTTGCTTGCGTGGGGCCAATGGGGCCGCTGGTTGGGCAGGAGCTGCTGGAGCTGGGCTCCTGTCCTTGCTGCCCTTTAGGATGCTCTTCATGTGGCCCAGCAGCGAGCGGTGCT
Source organism: Chroicocephalus ridibundus (assembly GCF_963924245.1). Classification (NCBI taxonomy): domain Eukaryota; kingdom Metazoa; phylum Chordata; class Aves; order Charadriiformes; family Laridae; genus Chroicocephalus; species Chroicocephalus ridibundus. The sequence goes on from NC_086289.1 coordinate 19,864,215, forward strand.
GGTCCCTCTGGGACCCATGGAAGGTGTAGGTCTGCTCAGTGTCACCAGCAACGGTTGGGGCTGCCACAGTGGCTGAAGGGTCCACGTACTGGCCCACCTGAGGATGTGTCTCTTTGTGCTCTGGGCTCTTCCTCCTCTTGCTCAGCAAGAAATAGGCCAGGGCAGTGAGCACCAGCATGGACCCTGGGGAGAAGGCCATGTTGGTTGAGGGTTGGGGCAAAGCGAAGAGCTCACCAAGCAGTGCTTGGTCCAGCTAGCTCAGTGGTCCCCACAATCGATCCACACCCCACACATCCCTGCCCTCTCAGGCCCCCAGCAGACCATGCTCCCATCCGCACTGTTCCCCACCCTAGCACGGGCTCCTCACCAGGGATGGTGACGTGCCAGACAAGGACGGGATGCAGGAAGCAAGCCACCGATAGCAGTGTGTACCCCAGGAATTTCTGGAAGCTCCCCGGGCGTCTAGCTCGCTTCCAGCAGGCCTGTGCCAGGGAGTTGGGCTCATATCTGCAGAGAGAAACAGAGGTCTTTGTGGGATGGGGCACCAAGCACATGGCAAGAAGGTCTGGATTTAACAATCACCTATCTAAAGGTTCAGATCCTTGCTCTGGCATGCCAGGAAACCACTGTGTTTGTCAGGGAAGGTAAGCAAAGCCTGAGCCTCTCCGATGGCGGGAAGAGGCCGGGGGCTAGATCTGCCAGAGGTCAGCATCTCAGGCCCTCTCTCCTTGGTGCATTTGCTCACTGCAACCAGTTGAGTGCCCATTAGCTGGAGAAAGGCATTGCCTCTAAGCTTTTGAAGCAGGCCTTTTGAGTTTATGCTAAAAGACAGCAGAAAAGGGCTCAGCCTCTGAGAAGTACATAAGGATTTTCTGCTTTCTAACTTAAACTTCTGTGCTGTCTCTGGGAGGGAGCAGCAGCTCCCTCTGGGGATCTGGCTCTTCCTTCAACCGTGGCCCATTGTAGGGCTTCATAGTGGGTGTTAAGCAGGTGCTGCAGACCAGGCTTTGTCCTGCTGATGCTCAGCAAATAATGGCACAAGGCTGGGTTAAAACAGGTTTAGCTGGCTGTGGACATGGCCCCACTTACCTCCCCCTTGCCTGAGTGCACTTGCCATGGCAGTAGGGGCAGGACCTTTGGTTGGGCACTTGCAGCTCAGCTAGGTCTGGCGTTGCCTGTAAGGGGCAAATTGCCTTAGGGAAGTCCCACCAAGGCTGGAGAAGACTGGACAGGATCTACTCACGTGAAGCACATCTCCAGGAACAAACTGATAAAGAAGAAGCCTTCACAGACAGTAACTGCAACCCCTGAAAAACTGAAAGGTGGAGCTGTCAGGGTGGCAGAGCTGGGCTTGTGTATGCTCTCCAGGTGGCAGAAGGGGCATAGAGGGCCAGGATTTACTATACAGTTCACAGTAGAGTCTGTGTGCTGGGGTCTGGACACCCTCTGCTCAGATGGTTTGTGGAGAGCTCAAAGCCCTTCTGCCTCCAGAGGGTCAGCTTGCAGCCAGTGTCACCTCTGGCCTGCCTTAGACTGCAGTAGCATGGGTGATGCCGTAGCATGACTTTCTCTAACAGAAATAGCTTACTTCTCTGAAACTTAGAGATGGAGATCTGAATTCCCCAAATCCTCGGACACTGCTCCCTGTTGCTGTTGCAGTCTAGTCTGGTGCTACATATGGTGGAGGGGTCAAACGAGTCACCCCCACTGTCTCTGATTCCAAGGGCAAAAATACTCACAGCAGATAGAAAGCCAGGCTTTTGAACTGTCCTCGCTGCAGCGTTTCTACGCCCACACCGATCAACACTAGAAAGAGAAGGCAGGAAAGATGCTGACTGCAGGGTTGGTTCCCAACTCCCCAGTGCCCCACCAGGCACCAGGAATAATGCCCCGGTTTCCACACGGGCTGGTGAGGTGGCTCCTCCAGTGCTATGCAGCATGTTAGGACTGCCAGCACCAGTGATTCATGCTGACACACCAGCCCGAGGAGAGTCAGAGCTGAATGCTGGCCTTGACATACAGCCCAGAAACCCATCCCAGCTGCACCCCTGTCACAGCAGCCTTGCCACTGCGTGGGCAGGGGAGAGGCGCCTTGGGGATACCAGCTGGCCATGGAGAGCTGGGGTAGGTGAGCATCAGTGTCTTGTGTCCCTTCTACCCCCTGCCATGCCGCTTCATCACGGCTGCCACAGGGAGTTCCCTTCCACTGCCCCATCCACCTCTGCCCCCTCCCTGTCTGGGGACCTCTCTGCCCAGGTCCCCCCAGCGCCTGCCAGCCCCTCTCCCCTGCCCTCCCTGCTTGCCCAGGCCTGCTGCACCCCACACATGGCTGCAGGGCAGCAGCAGGACAGGGGAACCGTGCCAGCTGCCTTCGCAAATGGCTGTAGCTGTAGCCATGGCATCAAGATCCTTTGCTAGCCAAACAGAAAAACATATAATGGGAGCAGGCAGATTAAAACCAGGGAATGAACGTCCATTCAGTGCCCCGGCCAGCACAGCACACTGGGGAGTCAGTTTAGGGGGGATTAAGAGTATTAGTGAGGCTAAAATCTTCCCTGGACTGGCCACTGGGGGCCAATAGCTTCAGGGGATGGAAAATTTTCTTCAACATCCTTCAGTTCCCCACAGGACTGTTTCCAAAATGGTGCAGAACCGAAGTGCCTTGCACCAGCTGCAGCAAGCTGGTTGGTCGGTGACCAGCTGGTCACAGCACAAAAGCACCACTGGTGTGGGGCTGCACGGAGCCCAGGTCTCATGGCCAGGGCATCGCTGTAGGCAGTCACCGCACTCCTGTCCGCACTTGGTGTCTACACATCTCACCAAGCAGTCCCTGCCCATCCACTGGTGCTCAGGAAGTTCACCACTGGTCCTGCTCATTGCATGCTGGCCAAGGCTTGAGGTGCCAGTTGGCTTTATTTACCTGAGCTGTGGTTTACCCAGCTGGAGAAGGGTACCAGGATCCCAAATGGGAATGCAGACCAGTGTCCATCAAGCCCACGAGGTGGGTGAATTCTGAGGGTCTGTGCCCGAGCACACAGCTCTCCTGTCCAGGCTGAACAAACCCCCTCTGTGGTCTCCCTGTGTCACCTGCAGCTGCTGGCCCCTGTCAGACAGGGGAACGCATGGGGCCTACAGGTTGCCCTCCTCCTTGGAGGCTGCCTCTCCAGCCTTGAGCAGGGGCATGGGGAAATCAGTTCCATCAGGGGCTATGAAGCTGTGTGAGCTGTGTAATCCTACATGCAAAGTATTGTTCTTTGCTGTCTCGTGACTGAGAAGCCTTCTTTATAATCTTTCCTACAAACGTGGAATGGATTCATTCATCCATTCATTCCCTGCAGATGAATGCAGAATTCAACAGCTTGGCGGTTACGCTTGAGTCTCTGCTCTGGATGGGGAGGTTTCCTGATTTTGCACAGCTTCTGCTTTATCCACAAAGTTGTTTGGATGAAGAATCTGCAAGAAGCAAGGGCTGTTTCCGAGGTGTTTGATTGGACTAGTTACTGCCTTGATTTGGATCTTATCCAAGCCATGTGGCTAAAGGCACATGATTAGGAATTAAATGGTTGAAAGCATGAGAATTAAGAAGTAAGTATGGACTCTCTCCCTAGATGCAGAAATCACAAGGCCTCAAAATCTCTTAACTACAGAGATGCCCCAAACACTGTAGCGAATTGTGGGGCCGTTTGATCACTCTTCATGAGGCTCTGCCGATGGCGGGGATGTCGAATTTCTTACACGCAAGAAACCCTGTAGCCCCACAATTGCAGCCATTACGCTCCAAGATCCTGAGGGAAGGGGAGGTTTATTTTCTGTGGGTAACCTTCTGTGTTTGCAAGCAGTTTGCGCAGCTGGCCAGGCCTTCTCAGAATCAATTAGTGAGTCTGATGCACTCTCCTCTCCCTTTCATATTTTTTTTTTTCAAACAAAACCCACGGGATTCTCTTCTGCATGGTTTCCATTTCATGCAAAAACCTCACACACCTCATCAGGCACTAAACACTGCATCGAGCTGTTTTCTTAGTCCATTGAGACACATAGAGGAATAAAACACAGGCACCTCCCATTCTTCACCGGCCTTTTGGGAAAGTCAGGTGATACTGGGAATGCATCAGAGCTATGAAAAAGCGCAGAGAGAAATAGTGCAGCTGTCTACGCTCTGTGATGCTCAGCAGAGAGACTACCGCACTGCTCGTTTCAAGAACTACAGAAAGGTGCAGATGATGCAAAATGACTGAAAGAAAACAAGCAGTAGAGAGAGAAAGGGATTGTATTCCACTAAGACACTCCCAAATTGTAAGCTACTTTCAATTTTGCTGTTCTAGCTCTAGTTTTCCCATGGCAAAAAACTCATGTTTTCTCCCAGGAAGGTCTCTATGAGTTTCCTTGGAGCTTTAAGGGAGAATAAGACCAGCATGGGGCTGATGTGGGTCCAGGGGGATGGAGAAAGGAAGAGATTTACATTCACTGGTTGAAGCTGTGTCCCAGCTCCTATCTGTTGCAGTCTTATCATGATGTGCACTTATCTGCTGGGAGTTTGTATAAACTCAGAGACTCAGATTTCTGCCCGTTATCAGTCATTTAAAGCACATTCCAGAGCAGAGTCTCCAGTGTCCCAACTGGGCTTCAGGTGTCCCTGGGGACCTGTGCTCTCTTCAGCTGACCTGTGTGCTTTCTACTTTGCCCCTGACTTGAGCAAAGTGTCTTTCATGGCTGCAGTTGGTAAAGGAAATGAGAAGGTAGGAGGGCCTGCTGTGACCTACTCTGCAGTGTCTGAATCTGAAATTCCTGGGGGTCTGACATGGGAACCACAGGCACCCCCTCAAGTCACCTCTCCCCAGGAACCCCTGGTTCACACCTCTAGCCTTTAGGCAAATCAGGCACTTTGATCTCTGCTTTATTGATGGGGAAACTGAGGCAGACAGCACTGCCTGTCCTGTCCCATAACAATGAGTCAGCAGCAGTGCCAGACTGAACCCCTGAGCCCTCTGCGTTAGCTGTTTCGACACGTCCTGTCCTGAGATGCCCGATATGAGCGGGTTATTCACCACAGTTCAGTCCTTCTGGCTGCGATGCTCTGTCTGAGACAGCCGGCTCAAAACACCTGCATTTCACCTGAAACCAGGCACGCGGATGTGTCACCAAACCCCGAGGACGCTGGTCCCAAGCAGCCCCCGGCAGCGGGTGAGAGGACACAACTATCCAGGTGGGTGAATTTATGGTGTTTGTACTGCAGCTATAACCTGAACCACTTCCTGAGCCTGATCCCTGACGGGTTGCTAGAGAGGCAGAGCAGCACTTTGCCAGTAGCTGTGCCACCATGGCTGGGACCTCTCCATCCTGCCTGGCACAGGACAACTCACTGCGCACAGCACAGGTTGCTCCTCCTTCATTTTCACAACCCATGGAGCAGCCTGGCAGTTTTGCGCAGCCATGAGTATTTTGCTTTTCAGTCTCATTCACATCTTGCCTGTGCCCATGTCTGTTCTTACAAGAATGTAATTTAGTTTTCTTTTCCATTTGTGCTTTAGCTTGTTCTCTGCCATACTAAATGCTGGCTCTTCCTTTTGGATGTCTCACTGTGCCTCCCACAGCATTCGGAAAGAGCCTGGCCAGGCACCCAGCTCTCTCCCTCCCTGGGTCCCAAAGCAAAAGTGATTAAGTTTCCTTGTCCCCTTTGTAGGATGGGGCAGGGGCTGCACCTGGCCAAAGGCAAGGAGACAGCTCAGGGGTCCCGACACCCGCTCAGCGCCTTTTAGTACCAAAGAAAAAGCGAGCTTGCTCTTACCTGCTGCGGTGGAGATGCCCAGCAATCGGCAGGTGTATTCCAGGGCACTCCAAAGCCCCTTGTGCCCCATGGTGAAGAGATGAAGATTGCGGTGCCGGCCAGGCAGAAGCTCCCTCTTCAGAGCTCCCACCTCAGGCGTAGTCCAGCAGCTCCCAGTTGTAGCCAGAGCCTCCCGTGCCTGGGACTAAGTGACCTTCCTGAAGGAAAGGGCAGTGGGTGCAGGACGGGCCACCTCCAGCAGGGCCTCCCAGGGAAGGGTGGTCGGAGAGCGAGCTGCCACCACAGGGAACCGGTCAGCACTGCTTCCCGCTGCTCCCGCCGGGGCTGCGGAGACTTGGCCTTTTCCTGCTTGCCGGTTGCTCGCGTTGCCGGCCCAGCAGTGATTAATGATTGGTAAGGGGGGGGTGCGGCTTTGGGAGCATTTGCACCCGGGGTGCACGGCCTTTCCTGCTCCTGAGGAGGAGGCACTGGAAGCCCAAGCTGATTAAATGCATGTGAAGTCATTAGTGCTGTGCGGCTCCCGGCAGGTTAACCATTTGTGAGGATGGTGATGTTTGCTCTTGGTGAGACAGTGGCACATTCCTGATGGGTTGCGGGGTTCCCAGGGCACCCCAGTCCTGCTGCCTCCTGCAGCTGAGCTCCCCACCATGGCTGCTGCTCACCGTGCAGGTTTAGCCAGGCTCTGACTAGCCCAGCTCGGGCAGCGTCCAGGCTGATGTGCATCCACAGGAACATGGACATCAGATCTATTCCCAAGGGTCCTACAGACTCAGGCTGACCGTAACAGGGGAGATGTGTTTTTCTCTTCTTAGGAACCCTAATAAAATGTATTTCTGTGTTGTAGTCACCAGAGCCATTTGAACGGTAACGGGGTCACACAAGTGTCCTGACGGGGAGCTGGGGTGCGTACATACTCTGACCTCTTTGTATTGGATTTGGTAGACAGCTTGGGGGTTCTTGATTTGTCTCTTCAGGACACTCCACCTCTAGAGAAGGGCATCCCTAGGCACGTCTGAAGGCCAAGATGGGACAGCGCTGGCCTGGACCCCATCCCCACATGCCTCTATGCATGAACATGGAGCATCTCACTGGGGGTCACCAATTTGGTCCCCACCTGCTGCTGCCCAGGGGAAGAGGCAATGGCGGCAGTAGCGCCTGGTCATTGCAGTCCCAGCAGGAGTGCTACGTGAGCAACAGCACAGTCCCGGCGGGCAGCGCGGACGTCTGGTGCCTGCTGGGCCATGGGTTCACAGGTCAGTGAGCTCACCTTGTGCTGCGGCTGGTGTCGGGCGAGTCACCGCAGCCACTGCCCCTGGCTGTGCTGGCTGTGAAGCCATCAGCAGTGCGGGCAAGGGCTGGGTGAATCACGCACAGCTCACGCACAGGCAGCCCTGCGGCAAAGCTGCAACTGGCCAAACCGGTCTCCTGTGACCCCTTCTCACCTGTCTGAGCCCACAAAGCTGAGCCTGGCCAGTGTGTGTTGTACGGACGTGTCCCAGGGTAGAGCTGACTTGGTCCAAGGGCATAGTGACAGCTTTTCTTCTCCAGGATCTTGGTCTGTGTTTCAGGCTGGGATTTTCCCAGGACAGTCAAAAGCCTGAGCTCATGAAATAAGTCCCTCATTCTTGTAAATAACATCAGATAGTGTTTTTTCTGAACACTTACAAGGTGGTGGGTGGCAGGGATTTTGCAGCAGGCAATTCTGACGAGGTTTGGGAGAAGAGAACATTTTCCATGTGAGCACTTTTCACCGGAGAAAGACTTCCAGGGCATCCCGCAGGGCAGTGCTGAACACTGCAGACCCAAACCGCGTCTTTGCCTTTCAGCACTGGCACTGCCTTTGGGTGTTCCCATTTCCTCCTGTCTTCCCACACCGCTGTAGGTGTTTGAAGGAACTGTGGGTTTTCCACAGCTGATGACTCAGCGGTGTGTCAAAACTTCCTTTTCAAGAGAGACACAAGGAGGGAAACAGAGGCACGCCAGCAGGGAAGGTCACACGAAGGCTGGGGAAGAGCCGAGCTGGGCCATCCCACTGCCCTGCCCGCTGCGGCCAGGCACCGCCTGGGCGGTCCCTGTGCTCTCACGGTGCATCACTGCAGGGTCCAAGAGCACCCTCTGCCTCCAGAAATCACCAAAATGGCTTAAAAGCCCTGAGATTGTGTAAACAATCTGAGTGCGCTTTTTCCTTACTGTCTTGGGGGTTTTTTTAACATCGATGTATTGAATTTCAGGTGTTTCTTTACAAAAATGAAAGCTGGAAAACTACTTAAAAAAGCAAATAGATGAAAGGAAGATGTAAGAGGCTTTCAGAATCACTTAGAGCCATGAGCTTAGGCTTGAATAAAAGCAGCAAACACCACAGTACAATCCTGAGTGCTGTCAGCACCCACCATTCAGCAGCACCAAGCACCTCCCAGTGCTGCCTCCTCCTGTGGTGGGGGTCCCCGTTGCCAACATGGGCAGTGCAGGGCAGCGCACTGGGCTGTTATGCTGGAGCTCTTATTAAATTGCACTGAGCTCCCACCCAGAAACAACATGACTTTGTCTAAATGCCCTTGACAGCAAGGTTTCCTTTCTGGAGAAAAGCAAGCCCTAGGGTTTGAAATAAACCTAAATTTATGAGTGGTGGTGGTGTTGGTGGAACAGAATCTGTTTGAGAAAGGTAGATTAATACATTAACAATTTAAACGTCCCATGTTCCCTCAGCTATTGCCGAACCTCCATCTGCTGAGTGGGCCTACATCAGACTTCTTGAGGGTCCTTGTCCCCAACCTGGGAAGACCCTTAGGCTGGCTAATTTAAATTCTTCTCCATTCACTATTCACTGGTGCTTCTCTCACTCCAGTGCCCAGGAAGGGAGCATGGAGTGAGCAGGACAGGTATCCTCAGACCTGCTTTGTACCAACATTCCTTTGTACCAACACTACTTTAGTGGCTCCTTCCTTCTATTTAGGAATTTTTTGGCTAGCAGTCCTACAAAGCAACCTCACGTGAACCTGATTTTTCCTTGTAGATGGGTCCCTTCTTCTGCCTTTGTTCAAGTGGGGAAATGATACCCTTAATGAAACTATGAGCCATTTGGGTGTGTTTTGGTGAGGTTTTTTAGGAAAGAGTTTATGCAGTCGGAAGAGGCCTGAGAACTTACGACCTTAGAGGGGTTTAATAGCCTGTAACCAACACTGCAAAACGTATGCACCAGCACAGCCTGTTCTGGGACACATAATAGCAGTGGTCCCCGCTGCATATTAAGCCACTTCCACAGAGGCTTGCTGTTTGCACTTTGGCTGCCAGCCAGGATTCGCATTTACAGGCTGCTTCCAGTGATATATGGTTTGATTGGAGACGATTTTATTTCAGTGTTAGGGTTTCATGGTGATGTTAGTCCTCATCTTCATCTCTCCCACCTCATATTTTGCTCAAGCCGTTTTGCAGCGGCATGGCCACCGTGGCTGTTCTTCTGTGACCAAGGCCACAGCGCAGCGTCTGGGCCAAGCAGCCACCCTTGGAAGGCTGCAGGGGAGCAGCACGCACCTCGTGCCTCACCTCTGTGAAACGGGGATTCTGCAAGAGTGCTGCGGTGAGCGGAGATTCCCGTCACGGGGCGTAGGACACCACAAGCCATGCTCTGGCAGAAACCTATGGGAACATGCTTGACTTACTCAGCTATTCTTATTCCCTGCCCATCGTGTAAAAACAGTTCCCAAACTGCCTTGCACAATGTTCTAGAAAATTGTTTCTGCTATTTCCCCCCCGCTACACCCTCAGCTATAACCACCACACCAAGCAGCCTTCTTTGGCGGCCTCGGTCCCTTCTCTGAGCTGTAGCGGCGGAGGTGGGATCTCCTTCCACCAGCGTGTCCATCTGAAACAGTTGATTGGAAGCACCAGTGAATTACAGCTGTGGTTTCACTGGGTACGAACATCTCCTTGCAATCAGTGGGAGTTTTGTTCTGCCTTGTACCACCAGTGGTCCACAGCTTTCCAAAACAGTCTGCATGAACTGAGAGCATCGTGAGGTGAGCTTGGCAGACTTCTCTCCTCTCGTGGGGCAGGGAAAAGTACGTCACTAGGGTGCCTGAAGCTACGTAAACAACAGAGCTGGAGAGAAAATCTTAAGTGTGCCTCCTCTTCCTTTGCTGTAACCACTAAATCATGCCCTCTGGAATCTTCAAACCTGGGGCAGCGCTGCAAACCGTGCTGGGGATGCCCGGCAGGGGACAGCAGGATCCCACCACTGCACCACCAGCCAGGCTGCTCCTTGCAAAAGACAGGCTGTAGCCAGCCCTCTGCAAGGTGGTGATGAAAGGCACCATCAAGTTTTACTGTCGGAACAAGAAGACCATGATTGACGCTGCATGGATCTGAAGGGCCCAGAGCCGCTGCAAACTTGAGTCAATAACTGGCCTGTTTTGCTTTATGCTCTGCTCTGCAATCAAAGGGTGTCCGACATGCTGCCGAACGCTCTCCCACTCCCCTGGGAATTTCCCACCCCGCCAGGGCTGGAGTCAAGGCTCAGCAGTATACTGCCCTGGTTGTCCCCCCACAGGACAGCCAGCCTCAGAGGCCTTTGGCAGCATAGCCCCAGTGCCGCAGGCTAGACCAGCAGAGAGGGTGAGCTGGAGGGGCTGGTGAAGAGCCTTTGTGCTCACAGCTTCTCCTGGGGACCTTCTCACTGCTGGCATGGATGGAGGGGCACTGCGTTTGTCATGGAGCCAGGCCTGGCATTTGCACAGGCGGTGCCTTCTGCCTGGCAATGGCCAGGGGGTGAGCTCTCGTCCGGGTGTCTAATGTTAATAAAACTCATCTCACTGTCACGCAGGATGGCGTGGGGGTTCTGCCAGGGGAAGGGGACAGAGGTTGGTGCCTCTGTGGCAAAAGCAATCTTAAACAGAAACTGGATGTGGGGACACATCTGATGTACTCGTGGAGATCTCACAGACCTCTGCAGCACCTATATCACCTTTTGGTGGATGAGGGCCAAGGATCCAAGTAGACCGTGCCTCTGACTTGCTGCTGACTCCTCCTTTTTCTGTGAAACCTGCAAGCTTCCTTCCCCCAACCCCAGGCTAACTCCCTTCGCTCAGAAGGGGACCTCCCAGCACATTGGCATAAATTCCCCTTCTATTTGGTCACTTGTTTGACACCAACATTAGAGGATCTCCAAAAAGTGGACTGACACTGGCCCCCTGCGGCAGCGTGTGTGAGGAGCTCCTGGCTGGCTATCCCCCAGGGCTCTGTTCTGCTCAGGACGGCTGGGATCAACCCCCATCCCGGTGCCACCCGTCTCAGACTGGGTGGGCTGGGCACTGGGCACTGAGCTCGTGGTGTTTTACACGGTGCTTGGTGGATACGTGTGTGGTCACGATGTACACGTACATGTGCATGTGTATGTATGTATGCACTGAAAACCCATGTGTGTGTGTCCTAAACCAAGCTGTAATAACAAGAACTATCAAAAGCAGAATTATTTACTATGCATCCGAATTCCAGTTCAACAGCAGGGCTCCCAGAGGTTGGTGCCCGTCTCCCAGAGCCATGTGATGATGCAAAACTCTCCATGAAAATACATTTCTAGCTCAGAAAGTTGCAGAGAAAAGCTGCAAAAAGGGATTCAAAACCCAGAGAAAAGAAAATTCCCAAGTGAAAAAACCTTTTGCTAGTATTAGTAGCATTACTTTCAATGGCGTGATTTAAACTCATGATCTTTGGCGAATGACATTAAAGCTAAACCAGGAACGCCGCAGTGGAACGAGGGGTAGGAGACATCAGGAGAGTTGAGACTAACTTCAAGGCACTAAGTTCAAGGCTAAGCCCCAAGGAAATGAATGCCTCCGATCTCGCTGCTTCTCATCTTCCTGTGAAGTTTCTTTGCTGGGAGCAGAGTGTGAGTGGTGAGGAGGGCTGAGACAGGAGCGGCGCTGGGAGCTGCAAAGTGCTGTGGAGGTGGCAAAGCCCTGACAGGGACAGGGGTGCTCCCCCAGACTAACGCTGGTGATGCCAGCCAGCAGGATGCACGAGCCGCCTGTCCAGGGACCCGGCAGCTCCCACCATCAGGGATGCGCCTGGTACACCAAGCAGTGGGCTGCTCCATGTTGCAGGCACAAGCCCTCTCCACTGGGACTGCCTCTGCTGTGTTGAGGGGCAGCATAGCAAAGGAGCCGGTGTCCACCATCTGCTTGGTCCTTGCCTCCACTGAGAGGGGATGGGAGGAAGGGGAAGCCTCAGTGTGACAGGGTTCCTGTGGCAAGCCTGGGACAGAGGCAGCAGAGCTCAGTGCTGGGTTTGGTGAGCCAAACTTGAGACCCTCATCCCTCTTCTTTGGGAATCTCTGGTCTTCAGGACCCCAATCTTGGCTTTTATGTGGATGACAGGAGATTTCGACTTGGCATGTAAAGAGGGAAAGGAGACATGAAGGAGTCTGTATATGTGATCTTGAGGCATGGCTACACCCTGCGCAAGTCCCTGCGTGTCCTCTATACTCCTGTTTCCCCTTGGTTTCTGTTCTTTCTTGCAGGAGCATGGGCTTGGTCAGGCTCCCCTGCTGTGATCTGCTCCCATACGACGGCTCCGGGGACTCCAGACATGTTCAAAGATGAGCTGACGTGTCACATACACCATGTTGCCCACACATGCAGGAACTCCCCACCATGAAGCAGTCAGCCTGCCACAGGAGTTGGAAAGGCTTGTCATGGAGAAGCTGCCATCAGTGACTCTGCATAGACTGCCACGCTAAAAATAGATCCATCTTCTTTTTCCACAGAGACTGCGTGTCTGGGCTGAAGTCTAAAACATTCCCAGAGTATATTGAGTTTGATGCAAGAAAGCCCTCCCAGAAGGTGGGTACTGTTTAAGAGGCAGCTAGAAGTGGTTGGTAAGGGAGACACAGGAAGGCAGAGCAGGCGGAAAAGTCTATGCTTGGGATCACTTACTGCAATATAGACGTAGCTTGTGATCTGGATGTGAAGACCATGGATTTCAGCCCCATGGGAGGATGTGATTCACGTGAGCACACATCCACTTTTCCCAATGGCACTGAGAAATTCCTCACCCCACAAGAAGTCCCATGGGACTGAAGTGATCAAAGGAGGTGGTGAATAAGGGGCTTGAAAGACCCACCTCCACCTTTAATAACATTTTGTTTCTGACAGCGGGCTGTAGTAAAAGAAGTCCAGCCCCACCCCACAGGTCAAAAGAAAGCACTGAGCCCATGGGGTACCAAAGATAACTACACAGGAGCAGTGCAGAGGCAGAAAAATTACCCATGAGATACTCCAGAGCAGCCTCAGCCAATTTGTACACAGCTGAAGAAGGGATGAAATCAATCACACATATTGTCCCTGAATCAGCAGTTCAGCTGCTGTTGGGACCCCTGAATAAAGATTGTAGCCCGCTCCCAAGGCCAGCCAATTCCTTCCTCAGTAGCTGCCAGTGAATGTGAGCTCTGGGCTGTCACACTGGGAGGTGTCTGAACTGCTGGCCAAGCTGTCTAAGGCTCCGTCTCCCCTCTTCCAACTTCTCCTTCCCTTCACCCCCTTATGAAAACATTGCTAATATGAGCTGTCACCCTGGGAGACAGCAACTCGTCGCAGCAGTGCAGGAGCCACGTGCAAGGGTGAGAGGGCGTTCACAAGGGGTTGCTTTCCGTAGAGAAGCATGTCATGTTATAGTGTACTGTATATGCAGGCTGATTCCCACCCTTGAGACCCGACAACACTGCCAACAGGACAGCTATGTCAACAGGAAGTAAATGCTCTTAGTTTCTCTATTGCACTGACTCATTTTCATTTTGAAGGGGAAACTGAGGCAGGGTGATGCCTTGATCCAGACAGTATCACACAGCATGTCAGCAGTACAGATCACTCAAGGATGATGCATCTTGTCTGCCTGTCAATGACTCTGCACATCCCTTGTGAAATCCGATGGTAGCACTCAATCAAAAAGCTACTCAGCTAAACTGTAACCCAAATGAACACAATTAATTCGCAGGACTCAGAATAAATGCTAAAAGTTGTGCTGTGGTGATGAAGAGTGAGATCCGCTGCTGTGTGGAGTGGGTCTGTAACAAGACTGATACCACCTACGCCACAGAATAAGGCTGGTGTTTTATTTCTGTGCAGAGAGGAATTGCCACCACAGGAGGAAATGCAGTACTGTGAAAGGAGCTCACAAAGAGAGCAAATATTCATGTGCAGGCTCTTGCTCTGGAGTATATTTCATAAGGATGGAGGGAGGAGGAGTATTTTATCAGCTAGTGGGAGGAGGGAGTCCTAGTAACTCTCAGTATAAACAAGCTCTGTGCAGGAGGTTCAGCCCACAGACATTTATCCATCCATCAAAACCATTTGACTTTTTGCCCTCTTTTCTGGCAAAGGGGACTGGTAACTTCTCCCTGCGTGGGAGCAAACAAGGTGTGCACAGCAGTGATTGATTCACCTGGTGATTGAGACATACATCAAAGAGCCTGCTTGCCGCATTTCAAGGCCCAGTGAGCAATTTATAGAAGGGTTTATGCAGATAAATAACCAGAGAGATTTATGTGAAGCAACACAAAACACATGTTTTTGGCTGCAGAGATGTAGAAAAGCTCAAGTACTTGCAAGTTTTGTAGCAGAGGTTATTTATAAAAATGTTCCTGTTCAGTAGGATTTATTCTGGGGCTTCATTTTACTTGGCGCTGCCTCCAAAAGGCCGCAAAGCAAACAGCCACAGCAGGATCCATCACTTCTTTTACTATGTTGCCTAAAAAGGTTTCAAGTGTATAGGTTTTAAACCAGGAAGTTTATCACATCACCCCTAGCTGGGGCTGGGAATAGTAAGAGGCTGAGAGCAAGGACAAGCAGCAGCACAGGAGCCAGACTTCCTGGAGACGAGGGTCAGAGGAGGTTAGACGAGTCCCTGGATGTACCCCATATGCCAACTCTCTGTCCCCCAGCCTAGGCACTGGGCACTGGATCAGGAAAGAGGAAGCTGCTTCTGCAAACCCTATGACCCTGCCATGTCTAGAGTGATTTGGAAGGAGAGGAGTAGGCTGTCCTGCCCTCAGCTGGAAAGCTGGGGTGTAAACTTGAGTTTCTCCACCACATCAGATCTCCAGATTTAAGTCTGTGGGTCTGAGAAGAAGTTTCTAGCCATGTATTATATTTTTCTGGCTTGGGCATCCTCTGTGATTCTGGGTACCGCTGGTTGTGTTGTACCTCATTTTGCATTGAGGTCCAGTCCCTGAACCTTGTGTGGACTCTTCTCTGCCTGCTGAAAAGTAGGAGCAGGCTCGGTGCTGTGTTAGTGTGACAGCGAGCCAGAGCTTGGGTGTGCTCTTACTGCTGTCCCACCCCATGAGCTCACCCTCTTAGGTGGCCATGTGCCCTGGACCACCTTCCTCCTGCGCCCTTGCACCCGTGGGGAGGCACAGAGGACTGTATCAGAGCCAGCAGCTTGATGAAGACCTTTTCAGTCAGAAGAGGAGACTCACTGTGGGGGTGGGTGGCCAAGTCACCCTCTAACTTAGCAGAGGGGGTGCACCAGCGAGAGCTCACAGTTCGCACACCCAGTCCCACCACACTACACGCAGCCCACAGCACATCCGCTCGCCTGACGGAGGGTCAGATCCCCCACCGCCGTGGGACATTGCACAGGAGACAGAGAGGCAGCTGTCTGGCAGTCTTCTCCTGAACTGCTCCCCTGACCTATTTTTCCAGTCTGAACAACTTCTCTTTCAGGAAGGAACAAGAGGAGTCGCTCAAACAAATGATTGCCAACAGGCCCAGAGCTGCCCCCACACGGCGTGCACCCTTGTCAACACTGAAGTACACATATACCAGGAACAGTAAGACTGGAGAAATCCTTTCCCTTCTGGTTGCATACCTCACATCCATAAAAATTCCTCCCTATATGTCCTTGTGTTCACTGACCTTCTTTCCTCATGGTCTCCATCTCCTAGGGTTGGAGGCAGATCTCAGCACTGCCAGTAACTGGCATTTCCCACCCCGGGTAGAGAAAAAGATCATCTGTTTTAAAAAACGTTGTGACTGCTCCTAAATCTTAGGCTCCCTTTCTCTGTGCGGGAGTGCAGGGCTTGGGATTTGCTTGGCAATCAGCTTTCCCATCCATGGGAAAGACCCCCTGCCCTCATGTATGCTCACCACACGGGCCATTTTATTTACATAGCTGGCTCCACACATTTATATTTAGTATGTTTGAGAGGCCACCACAGACTTAATAAGCTAAAAAAGAGGATGGAAGAAGATGCATGAAGGTTAGGGAGGGGGGATATGAGTGAAAACTGAGGCGGCTGGAGGTAAGTCCAGGGCTTGCTTGGCTGTGTGGCCATGAATGCTGGTGTCTCCTGCTGCGGGAAAAAGGGCCAGAAGTTGAGATCACCTTTGGATGTGAACTTGGGTCAGATTCAGGCCCTTCTTTAAACATTCTCTCAGGGGAAGCCGCGCTTAAATATGACTTGGCTTTGCCCTGCCCAGCAATTGCAAAAACAACTCAGTTTCATCCACCCAGTCTTATAAGATGTCTCTCTCTCTATATATATATACGTGTCTATATAGAGACAGTCTTATACAGATTTTAGCATTTTTGGTTATCATGTAAATCTGATCAGAGTCAGGCCTGAGGTTACTAGAGGCAGTGCTTTCAATCAGGCCTCTCCTCATGTGACCCCCCCCAGGAGATTTGCCGCTGTTCCCTCAGTGTAAACCCCCCTAGAAGGAGAAACCATGCGATGACAGTTGGGAGCTGATTATACATTCCTCTTACTCCCACCCCCCTTGTGTCTGGCATGCATTTGTCTTTTGTTTACTAGAAACATGCTGTGGGGCAGCATTTGCTTTTCAGTTGGGAATACTTATGTTAGACAGGACCATTGCTCGATTGTTGTGGGCACGGTGCAGCTGCCGGGTTGCCCTCTCCACTGGCCATCACCACGATGCCTGTTGAGGGCGGCAGGGCAAAGATCTGGTCTGCTCGTGGGCAACAGGCTTGAGTTTGAGGAGTGGCTTCAGCCCAGGTTTGGGTGCCAGATAGGAAGTAACTTGTCACAGATTTGCCTTTGTTTCTTCACAGGAAACGTTTGTGTAAAGTTGGTCAAACATACACTGAAAATAGCACCTATTATTCAGAAATTCTGAGTTAAGATCAGGCGGAAGGTGGACAGACCTCAGCAGAGGATCTTCTGTGAATGTGGTCTTGTTGGGCTCATGCTACAGCTCATGGTATATTTTTAAGTCAAAATTGCAGCAAAAAACCAGAATAAAATCTCCAAAGATGCATGAAATTTTCTTACCTTTTTTTCCAACCCTACCTCATGATTTTCCACTTACACACAGCCTTTTCAAAAAAAAAAAAAAAAAACAGACAAATGACTTTCAGCCTGTGGATTCTTAACAAGCACTTTGTTTGGACTGTCTCCTCCTGCTAACTATTTGGGGGATCTCATGAAGCAGCCGGCATTGCCTTGTTTCTGCTAAGAGAGAAAGGAGAAGCATTCTCAGTAGTTTAAAGTACAAAGTTATAACTTGCTTTGAGGCACAAACCCTTTGACAACTTGTTCCTGTTAACATGAAAGCAATGTTTCAGGCACATTGTTATGCAAATAGACCATGTGTCTGAGCACAACGTATTTGTATCTGATCATGAACTTCACTTTATACTGTGCACCGCTGCAGCTTGCCCAATCACAGCTTGCTATTATGCCCTCCAGAAATGTTCTCAGCATGTTGTTACGGGATTATCCCAATGATTAAACTTGTGATCTGGGGCTACAAATAGATTTTGTCACCCATCTACTGGCTAGCACCCATGTGTTTGTCTCTTCCTCAGCCTTTCTCCTGCTTTCCAGGCTGCACCAGCAGCAATCGTGGTCGAGATTTTAGAGGCCAAGATTGGCTTCACCTGGGAGAGCCAGGGAGGAGGTCACCTTTCAGGTGAAGGGTGGGCTCAGCTGGTTGTGGTGGCCTATGGGAGCACAGCAGGATACTTAAATATCAAAGGCAGCAGCTGAGTGGTTTTTGCTGTGGCATGTTTGTTCCTATGGAGAAGGCAGCTCTAAGGTGGGTACAGTCACTATGGTTTGGGAAGTGGGCTTTGAGGTGTTGGGGGTGAGCCTTGCCCCTCTGTTGCTGCTGTCGCTCGATGCCTGGGTTTGGAGGTATGGGTAGTGCCCAGAGAAACTGTGATGCCTCCTGGGCTGCCTCTTTTTTGGAGGTTCCAACTGAACTGACTGTATCATGTCTCTCTCTCTTTTTTTTACTCCCTTTCTTTTTTTTTTTTTTTAAACTCCCTGGCAAAATAGTACCTTGTAAGTAGGACCTGCCTGGCAGTAGGAGCTGGAGACACCTGGGTGAAAGGCTGGCTCTGAAGGTGTCTCATCCAGAGAAGCAGGTCAGAGCTGTGCTGCTGAGCACCTGGCAGAGCAGACAGGAGCTTGTGCTGGAAATTGGGGGACTTGGTAGCTGGGCAGGCTGCAATAAGCAAGTGATCCTGGTGGGGTGGGGTCTGAGGCCAGGTGACACCCTCATCTGGTACACAGCCTGCTGCAGCTCTAGTGACATGTCTCCTGAAAGGCCTGCTGTAGCCCTTCTATGTCCACAAATAGCTTTGGTCCCAGCTGAAAGACTTTTTCCCTATCATAAACATATTTGGTAGAAATGCTGTGTTCAGTGCAACTCGTTCTTTCCTTTAGCAATTACAGCAGAGTAAATTAAACATTCATGATTCTGAAGTACATAACTCTCCTTTGAGCTTCAGAGTCTGCTTCTCTGGCCATCCTGCAGCAACGAGGGCTTTGCTGGTGGTGTTGGGGTCCTTGGGGGAGATGGTGTAGCTCACCCAAGCTGGTGATGTAAACGGTGCTAAATTCCTGCTCAGCAGTCTCGTCCTCTGCAGGCTTTGTGTAGCTGCTGACTGTGGCAGTTTGTGAGCAGCAAGGGCAGCGTGCTGCTTACCTGCCACGGTTGAGATTGCTCCCTACACAAACAAACATGGCTTGCAGACCACCCGTTAGCCAGCAGCCTGTTTCCATTAGCTGAAAGCCAGCAACCCCCTCCCCTTGAGGAGGTAAAATGCCCTCATGGCCTCTGATGAGAAGGCTTTAATTATGAAGAGAAAGAAAAAGTACTTTTTTTTTACCCCCCTCAAAACTTGTCTGACAACAGGCAAGACTCCCTGGCTTGTTTTGTGCTTTGCTGGCAAAAAAAGCAGTGGAAATGTGCAGGGGTCTGAGGTTCAAGCAGGCTCTGCATCCAACTACTAGCTTGCCTGGAGTCAGTGTGAGCAGCAGTGTTTGCAGGGAGCTAATTGCTGGTGTCCAGGCTCCTAATACAGCGGTGCTCTGGTGAGAAAAGGTGCCGAAAGCCTCCCTCTCTGCAGACGTGCCTGCTGTGAGCCCCCACAGTCCCTCCGTTCTCCTGGGAAGGGGGTTTTCCCTTCCACACTGGAGTCTCCTGAGCCCTGAAATGAGCCGGGGCTTAGCTTGCCTTTTTGATGCTAAGGCTGCCTCTCAGGGGTGTCACCAGTTACAAATTTCACTTACTGTCACTGGTTCAGTGGCTTAACACTTTCATGTGATAGCCATGGCAGCATTTTCAATTAATAGGTGTGACATTTCTTATGAAAAGGACCGCAGGATAGTGAATCTCCTGTAGCCTGTGGTAAAACTTGTTTCAACTCTGGCATAAAATTAAAAGGAAATTTTAACCTTTTTCAGAAAGTCAGGTGGAAAGGGAGGTCTTAGAAGGAGGTGAAATTATCTTTTAATGAATCCAAGCTCTCTTAATCAGATATTTCCAGTTTTAACTTAAGTTATTCTTGCTTTAGATTCATGTCTGCCTGCAAAACCCTCAGGTTTAACCAGGAAACATTTTCTTATGAGAGAATGTTGTATTACCCAGCTGTAGCCAGAAGCCACCCAGTTTTACTCTCCAGACTGTATAAAGTGAACTGAGGGAAGATGATACACTTTTATGATACCTTTTTTTTTAGGCAATATATTCTGTGCTGGTGTGAGGAATTCTGGGTGATTACCTTTCCCCTTGGCACAAGGAGAGACAGAAGTGGAGACAAGATTTTTGCATTGGTGCTCTGTGACCTTGATAAATCAGGCACCACAAATCACTGCCGTTTCAGATCCAGGACTTAAAAATTTCACATCCCTTAATGGGTGGGAGGCGGAAGTGCCCTATCTTTTGAGAAGATCCTCCTGTTTCTTGCCTATTAATTTAGCAGCTCCCAAAATAGCAACCTATAGTAGCTAGATTCATAATTCATAATTAAAACTCCTACCAGTGTTCAGGCTCCACTGTTGGTTTGACCTCTATGCCTCTCCATGAGCATCCATTTCAAGGGATGCTTGCCCTCTTCTCAGGGAGGGCCCTGTGACTTATCACATCAAGTTAACAGAAGGTCATATAATAGTCATAAAAATATTATGGATCCCTCCCACATTCCTCACCCATGGCAAAATACTGCAACAGGGAACAATCAGAGCTTTCTAGCTGGGCATCCAATAAATCTGCAGAGGTATTAGGCAGAACTGAAGCTCTACAGCTGTTGGGGTGGAGGGTGAGTGCAGATGGATGGATCACAAAGAGGGTCCTTTTTTCCTCTGTTACTGTTTGGAAGCAAACCTGTACATCAGAAATGTTTTTAAGAGGTATAAATGTTTCCTTTGTTAAAAAAAAAAAATTGTTTGCTGTTTATTTGTCAGCTGTATTATGTAGCGATGTAAATTCAGTGACATGGAAGTAGGTTTGCAGAAATGATGTTTGGCTCTGTTGCTTTCTCAATAGTGGCTGTACCAGTTAAGAGGTTTATTCTGTACGCGACCCACCCAAAAGCAATCTCTCCTGAAGCCCTGTGCTGCTCCTTGCTGAAGTCTTACTGCTGCCAGATGAGTAGCTTTTAGCTTTGTCCCTGGGATACCATGAGCAGTGCCTAATTCAGGCTTTCTGTACAGAGAAACTGCAGTATCTCCTACAGGCTGGCCCTCTCCAAGGGGACACAGCTCCAGCCTCCCGAGTCCTCTCCATCTGGCTGCTCTGTCTCAGGCTCTGCTTGCAGCTGATGACTGAGTCCTGCTGGCATTGTCAGCCCAGCAAACAGCTGGGGCATTTCTTCTCCCTGTGCTGCCTGAGTTTGTCTCCTTGACTCATTCCTTACCCTTTCCTAAGCTTCTGTGGAAGGCCTTGGGGAATGTGTCTCTTTCTATACATTTGCTATCTGATCTGCCCTGGGTCTGAGCTGTGGGGTGCTTGTATCCTCAGGCTGGGCTGTTTGGGGTGAGAGCTGTGCCACGTGCAGTGGGATGATGCTGGTTCCTGCTGCTTAGGCCAACATGGGGTCACAAAGTTTTCATGCCATTTGGAGTTCATGGGGAAAAGACTTGTCTGACTTGCATGTGTAATCTTTCCTTCTTTACACCCTGAAATTGACTCTTCCCTAACATTTTCTGGAACCCCTTTGTTCTCTTGTGCCTCCTCTTGGCAGGTACAGAGACACTGTTTGTGCCTTTCTTAGAGGACTCCCACCATCCCAGCTCTTCTGTGCAGTGATTTGGGCCTCCATGTACCACTTCCACAGCCCTGTCAAGTCCTGCATGTCATACCTCAGACTTAACTTTAGCAGAAACTTTATCTATGAATTACATTACATCTTGTTAAAAATGTCACACAAACCAGGAATGGAAGGACACTGCTACCATCTGACTGGGGGTGTTTCCCACTCCCCCAGGCCTGTCAGTTTATCTCTGCTTTTGCCATTGTCCCTAATGCCATGCCAGAATTGTGCTGACCTCCCCAAAGTCTCAGTGCAATTTAAACGAACCCGCTTCTATTGAAATCAATGGCAAATTGTTGCTACATTGGTATTGAAGAATATGAAATAGCCTCAAAGCATATTAGGCTTTACTATTTATGAGAGTCCTTGAAGGTATTATCTACTGTTCTGCTTAGCAGTTTTCTGTTATATATAAAATTTATTTTTCTGTCAGTTAAGTTAAACTATATGTAGAAGGCAATTGAGCTGCCCAAGATCACACAGGGATGAGCAGTT
Organism: Chroicocephalus ridibundus; assembly: GCF_963924245.1. Classification (NCBI taxonomy): domain Eukaryota; kingdom Metazoa; phylum Chordata; class Aves; order Charadriiformes; family Laridae; genus Chroicocephalus; species Chroicocephalus ridibundus. Next base: position 19,886,050 of record NC_086289.1, read on the forward strand.
GTGGCTTTTCTGCAGCCTGAACTTCACCTGTCTGTGTCCTGAGCCCTCTGCGCAGCATGCTCCCACCGTCTCCTTGCTGTCGAGCCTGCTTACTGTGCTGCGTGCTGAAGTGGGCAGCAAAACAAACCTCGTCTGCCCTCACTGGATCCAGCTGTGGGACAGTCAAGAAACTCAGTCAGTAGCCGATATAGCCTTGATTCTGACTCCTGCAATGGCACTACCTGTCAGGCTGAACGTTGATCTTCATAGGCTTGTTTTAAGTGTGTTTCTACAATAAGGTATGGTCATGGCTGTATTCCCAAATGATTTCTCTATGGATGGCAAGTATAGCTGGACGGACAAGGATATCAATCAGAAGTGTCCACAGACAGAATTAACAATTTTAAGAAATTGATGTATGGTCTTGTCATTGACTCTACTGCAAAGTTCATGCAAGCATAGCATGAATGAAGGAGCAGGCTTCCAGGCCACGTGGCTGTTAAAGAAGGTCTTTCTAATGCCGGAGGTCAAAATCTATTAAAACTTTATCTTGAAGTGAATTAATGTGTTGAAAATGTGCTGCAGGGGTAAGGTAACACACAGCCACTAGATTTTTCTCAGTGGCTTATTTCGCTGTTCACAACACTTTTCATCCTGAAGTGATGTAAATGGAGGAAGGTAGCATGAGAGATGACTTCAGCTCCCTCCCCTGTCAGCCTTTTTGCTAAATTTCAGGTTTTGGGGTGAAGGTGTCGGCCATGCTATCTGGGAGGGAAGGATTCTGATTTCCTGTATCTGCAAGCTGGTGGGGAGCCTGTGCTGCAGCTTTGGAGTGTGGGGTGTGAATGAGGGGTCTCAGCCTCACAGGCACTCTGGGTCCAGGCTGGCATCTCAGGGGTGTACATGCCCACTGTCTCATGAGGATGTGTTGGGGCCAGCTCCTGTCCTGGTGTCCCTCTCCAGAGGGAGCAGAGTGGGCAACAGCAGATCTGCTGCTGTGCAATTGCCTTTTCTTTGAGGGCATCTGCCAGCAAGATGCTGCCTGATGCAGAGGGAGGCTGGTCTCTGCAGGCATCCTGGCCAGCCTCAGACTTGGAGACCTCCTGGAGATGGGGCTGTAACTCTTGCTCAGGCGAAGGCAGGCAGGAGGAGAAAGTAGACCTCAAGGAAATAGCTTCCCCAGGGAAGCTTCTGCGGGGACAAAAAGCCAAAGCCTCTGGAACACAGCCAGACATTGATGAAGGGAAAAACTAATTTCCCCTTCTTGTGGGGCTTGTAGTACAGGAAATGTGGCCCTCGGGGACAGATGTAAATTTAGGCATGTTAACTTAATGAGTACTTGTCTGAGAACTCCCCAAATCCAGGGTCTCCCTATTAAGCAGTCAGGCAGTTGTAATGGGAGCTGTTGCATTGTAGATGGTGTCTGCTTCTTCCACACCTTCCCCACCAGTCTGCTCCCAATGTGGGACATGAGGGCCAGGGGAATTGTAAAGTAACCGGCATGAGTTACTTCACTTGATTCCTTTAGCTTTCCACGTAATGTGCTGATGTCTGTAATCTCTTGGCTGTTTCTTCTGCTCTTGCTGGACAGGGGTGTATAATGGAGCTCTTCAGGCCCTGCTTCAGGTGTGGGAAACTGCCCTGAACAGCAGTCTGTGTGTCTGTCCGTGCTCCTTTCTAGCAGTGCTGCACCTCATCCTCAGCTGAGACCTGCCCCAATTTGAATGGACCTGAGAGCTGCAGGACCTGGGTCTCTTGCTATCCTAGTGATTTTGCTTGTGATCAGGTGGCTTTTTGGTGAAGCCAGAGTCTTGAGAGTTGATAGGTTTGGGTTTGCTTTCCAATCCTGCCTTTGTGAGCCGGTGGGGTGGCCCTGGGAAGGTCAGTGCTGGTCTGTGCCTCGGTTTCCACAAAGTGGTATAAGTACTATTGCTTCAAACTGCTGTGAGGTGATTCAGTGTAGCCACATGAGAAAAGATGTTGGAGTGCATCAGCCAAGCGCCAAAAACTGTTACTCATCAACTGTGATCTCCATAACTGTTGTTACAGTGCAATACACACACAGTCACTTGGCAAAGGCTTGTTGGTGTTAGGAATCTGCTGGATGTACCACTGAGCAGAAACTACTTGAAGGACCCATATTGCTAGTTCAGTCTTTATTTGGCTATCCCAAAAAGTGGTCTGTGTCTTTATGAAGCCGTGTGTTGCCTGAGATGTGCCAAGAAGGTCTAAGAGAGTGAGCAGATAAGTTTTCCTTGCATGTAGAAAATGTGTGGGGCAGAAACCCAGAGGACCCTGTCTGCAGGGATAGTATTTAGCATGCATGCAAAGTACTCTGGTTCTCTTTCCAAGTGTCTTTTGTTGTGTTAATTGTCTGTTATCCAAATGTTTTTTCTCACCATGCTTTTGAGGAGTGGCCTAGCCAGATGCCAAACACTGTTCTTTCTAGATGAAGGAGCAGCTGTGTGTGCTAGCTGGGTTTGCTTGGTTTTCAGTCCCAGGGAAAGGGGAATCCGAGTGCTCAGCTGTTCCTAAAACATTGCTGGTGAAAAAAAAAAAACACCACAACTGACACAGCAGGGATTTTGAAGCAGACAATTGTGGAGTGGAGATCTTTCCCCCAGCAGAGCTCAGCACCTGTGTGCTCACAGCCTGCAGGCAATGGGCTCTGTGGCTGAGGTTTTGAAGGCTCCCGCAAAACCAGCCCGAGGGAGCTGCCTCCTTCCTTGGACAAAGCCTGCTGGGGAGAGGGGCTGGGTGGGCAGTCAGCCCCCCAGCAGCCTGGGGGCAGAGGCTGGAGAGTAAGGGCAAACTGCTGAGTCCAGCCAGGACTGACAGGGAGCACATTACTGCTGAGGATAGGCTTACAGTTCATAAAATTTAGGAACAGAATATAAGTAATGGGTTGTGGGTTTTTTTTCCCTGTACTGTGTGTGCAGGTTAAATAAGAGCCCATCCCAGCTTGGTCCATGTTGCAGCACTGTCTCCTGTCTCTGCAATGAACAGTGAAGCATCACACCAATGCTGATGGCAGAAGGAAGAAGCTACATCATGCCCAGTTGTGAAGGTTCATTTCATTTATTGCTGAAAAACTGCCAGCCTGCCTTCACAGCCTCGTATCCCCTGGAGACCAGTAACGCCAGTTTATGAAGTTGCAGGCGTCCCCACTAGCTTCATCGGGCTGGAGCGCTCAGCACAATAGCTCTGTCGCGTTTAGCTGAGGGAGAGCAGAAGTGAGCGAGGTGATGTTACCCAGACCCCTGTTGTTTTGGGAATCACCCGGAGATGCAGGCAGCTCTCTGTGCATAAATGAAGCTCTTGGTAGCAGACTGATTATATCAAATGCTCAATGCCCTGGCAGCACTTCTGAAAACCAAACCCAGAGTGAATGGCAAAGTGTTTTTCCGTTCCTTGGAAAGTACACGCTCCCAAAGTGCTTTCCTTTTCACTGCCTCAACATTCACGGCGCATGGAGGGTATGTTTATGTTAGGCTGTGTAAAAAAAATCTACATGTTATCTCAGAGCTGGGCAGATTAATCCAGAGGAAGATTTACTTGAGTGTAAATCAAAGGCTTTGTTTTCTTGTGTAGTTCTTTAGTGTCTTGAGTCTAAATCCATCATGTTATCCCTGCAGCACTCCAGTATTTCAAAAGAATTTGGAAACTTTGCCATCCAGTTTGTAACCAGACTGGAAGCACTGCATGTATTGCTGTCTTTTTTTTCTGCTTTTGGGGCTTCTGCTCTCCTATCTTTTATCTAGTTTATTTTTATGCTATGATTAATATTAAGAGCTCTGAAGCCCAGATGAGGGCTGTACAAATAAAAGCTACAACCCAAATCCATGACATGCATGCCTAGTTCCGTGTAAATAGGTTCTGAGCTGAGCCTGTGTAACTGCATGTAACTGATATGCCTAGGGCTGTACTTAACTAACCTCTCTCTGCTCAGAAGCAGGAAAATATTCCCATGGTTGCTATGCTTTTCTAGATTTCCTAAGTATTTCAGGCAGGAGTTACAAGGACACTTTGATTTAAATTGCATAAAATGTATTCCTCTCCTTGAAATCCTTGCTGCAGGTGTTGGATTATTTCCTGCACTGTGTTCTCAGGTTGCTGGTGTCCCGCAGGTGCCAGCCGACCTGCTGTGCTGCCTGCACTGTCTGCACCTGGCACTGTAGGAAGCTGTTGGGAGCCTCCTGCTCGACAGGTTTGTTACCTGTGCAACGGGAATGGTGGTGAGCTGCTGCTTGCTCTGACACCTTGTGGGTACCCCTGTGCAGGGAAGGCTTTAGAAGTGGGTGATGCTCTCATTCCCAGCTTCTGCCTTTGAAATATGAATTTGTGGAGAATATGGGTCTCACTATATTGACAGCTGGAGATGGGCGGTCCAAGAAGTGTCGGCAGAGCTGTGGAGATTCAGCAGAACAACATTGTGGGTCTGGGTTATTTAGAAAGTTGGGCAGGATCAGTTTTGGGTGTTGACAGATAGCTTATGATTTGTATATAGCAGCTTGGCTTCCTGGACTGATCCTTGTGTCCAGTGTGATCTGGAGGCATTCCTGTTAGAGAAATTGAGTCCTGGCTCCTCTTTTGCATTCACAGGGCAAGCTGGAAACTGTCTGCTTCTTTCCAGCAGCTGTGAGTACTTTTCAGTTGATCACATGTGTGCAAGTCAAATTATTACAAAAAGATATAACCAAATAGCTGTCAGTTGCTGATGCAGCTCCTGAGTCTGAGGGAAAAGGGAAGCGAAGTGGCCCTCAGGCTGAGCTCCACATCTGGCTGTCAGGCTGCAGGGAAGCTGAATGCAAGGGGCTGGCCTGGAAGAGATGGGAATTCAGACTCTCGGCCAAAGGCACAGGGATCACAGGGAAGGATGGAAAACCAGGTGCAGGAGCAAGCGCGGTGTTTTCATGGTGCAATTCCAGAAAAAGGGCAGAGAGCTTAAGAGATAAAAGGTTAATTACCTAGAGCTCTGGGTGTTGTTTGGTATGTGTCTTGTAGTGTTAGGAAACCAGCATCTTTAACAAAGCCTCTTCCTTTGGGATATAAATGCTGGGTTCAAATAGCAGTCAGAACAAGGAGAAGCTTTGTTTCCCATGTCACATCAAACTGGAAATGGCAAGATAGCCAAACCAATTGGCTTCTTGCACTGTCAGGTGCAGAAGGCTGAGAATTGCCAGCCAATACTTTCCTGGGTTGTTTCTTTAATTTCTTCAAGTTGATGGTGTATAAAATTGCTGTCTCCATCACTTTTGCTCTGGGCCCCTAAGGATCAGCTCCTCTTCCTTTTGGCTTGGGGATCACCAACGCAGAGCTCGAGTGACGAGCCTTTTTGTACAGCAACTTTGAAACGTGGTGACTTTCTCCTCCACATTTTGTGCAGCTGCAGGCAGTCATGCACACTCCCAAATTTTTTCATTCTTTATTCTGTCCATATTTCTGGCTCCGGCACCATAGCGCAGAGTTGGATAGAGTATTGTTCCTGCATTGCTGCTAGAGATTTCTGTCTCAGTGCTGACACTGTAATAAAGCTCCAGTTCCACGTTGGCGTGAGACTCCAGAAGTCAGCACTCGCCTTTGCCTCACAAAACATAGTGTTGGTGTATTTCCAGTGCTAATAAAAGGTGTTTCCCACAAAAGTGAACTCATGAGCAGTTCCTAAGATGCCTTTCTCTACTGTGATGGGATTGCCTGTGGATTTAATGTCTTCTAAAAGCTTTAGCAACAAAATGATGGATCATCTGCTGCATTTGTCATACCAATTGCACATGAATATACTTGGGAGAGAGACTGTTAGTGTATTCAAAACCATTAGGTAGTTCTCACAACTATTTCCTTTTTCCATGGTACGAGTCTGTCCTGGTTAAGTTGAAGGCAATTCAGACAACTAGTGTGAGCAAGATCAAATCAGTTAACTTTTGATCAGAGATCAAAACTTATTTGACGCTGGCTACTTTGTCAAAGGTTTCTTGGAAGCAAGTTAGCTCTGGACAAGAGATAGCTATAAGCTATTTGATTTTTGATCAGTGTTGTTGAACAGGGTGAAAATGTTGTCCATGCCAGAAGGAGCAGATTAGTTTGATTCTACCCGTAATTTGCTGTTGGGTCACAGCAAGTTGGGTCACTGGGGACACAGTTAGTGCAATCCTATGCCTGTTGCAATTTCTCAGATATTGTCACTTAGGTAATAACATGCCAATTCTCTTGTTTTATTTTTCAGGGTTCATTCCTTTTCCACGATATCTAGGTGTGATAAGTTCAGAGCCTTGTGTTCTGCTTTTCATCTTCCAGATCTGTTTTACCTCTGCCCAAATCTCCTTGGCATAGCACTCTGTGCCCAGCTTTTTTCACCTGTCCCAAGGGAATCTTTTTTTTTTAGCGAACATCAGATGAACAGTAATTATTTCCATGAAGCCTGTCTTATTAGGAAAGGGAATGCTATTCCAGTCCAATGTAAAACTCATTGCTCTCGTGACTGACTCAGCCTTTCCTTCCACAGGCTGCATCCTTTATTTCTGTTGTAAGCTACCCAGAGATGCTGCTCCCCTGGATGCCCTCTTACGTTGTTATAAAGCTAAAAGGCTATTTGCACTTAAAATTGGATGACATGTCATGGATGGCTGACATGAACACGTGTCTGACCTCATAGCTGGCCCAGTTTTAAAACCAGATTCCCATTTCTAGCTGCCAAAACCTTAATAGGATAGATAGTATTCCAGCTGATGGCAAAGGCATTTTCACTGGGGGCTGGGATGGAGAACTTGTTTCTCTCTCCAGCCCTTGTGATTAGCAGCATTCATGGATGTGTGGGGACATTTGCAGAACCCATGTGAGAAGCCAAACTGAGGATTTCATTAAATCCGTAATCTGTTCTCATTTTCCTGCATATCTATGGCTGGACAAAAACAGCCACATGAGATCTGCAGGTATTCCAAATTCTTGGAAGAATTTACCTCCAGGGTAAGATCTATCTGAAGAAAAAGAATTTTCCTGTTGTCTAATATTTCTTTGAATCCTGGTAAAGATTAAGTGCTTTGTAAATGGCCCAAGCAACTTGCATAAGCCCCAATAAACAATTGCAGTGCTCACCTAGAGTCTCAGTACCAACCACCATCTGAATTTTCCTAATCTCTGCTTTCCTTCTTGTTTTTCAGCTGATCTCCTATTCAGCCTCTGGCTTTGTATACTCCTTCATGTCACTTTGGTCCAGCTTTTGACTTTTGATGTTAAACACTGTTCAGCACCTTTGAGCATATTGAATTTTCTAGGGAATTTTAAAGCTCAAACAAGTTATCCTGCCTCGACATTCCCTTTTGAATGCTATGCTAGCTATTTGTTGTCCCAGTTAGTGCTTCATCAAATTCCTTTTCAGATGTTTTCTCAGACTTCGTCCCCTAGGAGGTGCTCTGAGATAATTTCCCACTGTTGATGATAAACTGGCAAGCCTGTTTTCTGTGTTTGTTCCTTAAATCTTTGTTTAAACTACATCAGGACAGTGTACCAGTTCTTTTTTTTTTTTTTCTACAATCCTAAAGTAGGCATCTGAAAAACTCTGACTATGAAGGAGAATGTCTTCAGCTAACTATTTTGTAATCAAAGCTTGAAGGAGGAAAAAAAAAAAGAAACAAGCTTTCTGGAAAGACTGGAAGTTGCAGTCTGAACCTGCTAAAACAAAGGAGTGTATAATGCACTGTTTAAACTGTAAATCCAGGCAAACATCCTTTCAGAATTTGCTCTGGGATTGATGCTTGGCAGCAAATCATGGCTGAAGACAGGGATATTTTTGGCCTCAGTTAGGATTTCCCTTCATTTTGTAGCCAAGTGCAAAACCACCATCCAGCTGTATTACTAGATATAGCACTGACCTTTTTACCTTATTGGACCACGGTTTAGCCTCTTAATTGAAATTGCACTGTAATTACACCTTATGTCCCAATGGACACTTGTCCGTCTCTTAAAACCAACACAACATATTGGAACAATCTGTTCTCAAGTGATACAGAGCCGGGTCTGAGGAACAACAGCCTCTCATCTCTGCTGGTGGTGGTGGCTCCTCCAGGGCAGCATGGCTGGAGATGCTATCAAAGGAGGCGTACACCTGGGGCTTAGAGAGTTGCGGCTGATTTAAAGGGAGTTGGCTCCTCCCTTTAGCTGACCATACAAAACATTCCCATGAAGTAGAAGCAAAACCCCAAAGTCATTGGAAAAAAAACTTCCTTGAGATCCCACAGCAAGAGGAAGTTGTGTCTGTGGAAGTGTGTGCTCCTTCAAGTCTGCTGTGACGTTAGCACGGGTCTGCAGAGAGCAGTGTGCATGGCTTGTGCCCGTGTGACACTGGCTTCAGGACTCGAATCTTTGTCCTGGCTGTGTTTTAACCTTGCAATAGGAAAAGCACCAGATCCCAGGAGCTGCACTGCCTTCTCCCTTGCAAAGGCATCCTGAAGGACAGGAGAAAGCTGTTATATGTTTGGCTGTGTTCCTGAGCTGGGCAATTAGAATACCAGGAGCATGAGGACATAAATGTGCTGCTTGGTTTAACATGTTTGCTTTTGTTTCCTGTAGTTGTGATGCTTTCCTGATTGAAATTTACACCAAAAGGCTCAATGAACTTTGTGCTAAGGAATATAGTGATATTTACCTGGAGGCTCACTTGCATTTGCTCTCTGTACCTTAATTCTCTGCCTAGGAAGAGGGATGCAGAAAGGTTTTGTGACATTGGCTGCAGACCCTGTCAGCAAGGAGTAGAAGGGGCCTGGCTGATTTTGAAGGTCAGGTGTGAGCAGGATACTCCTTTCTACCACCTAACAAGACTAAGATTAGTAAAAAAATAACTTATCTGTGCAGCTGAAATGATATCCACAAAACAAAGGTACAGAAAACAAATGCTATAGCAGCATGCCACTTCTGCAGTATAGTGCTGAAATAATAGTTATTTGGCATGTGATGCATGTGAAAACCAAGGGCAATCATTCCTTCCTGAATTCTGTCCAAACTACCTTTAATGGTCTTAAGTAATGGTAAATCTGTCACTTTCCTGGACTCCTCCTTGGTCTAGGAGCCATTTCTTCCTATCAGTCTCTGCTCACTTTCTTTTGGCCAGATTAGAGAAGTTGGCCCTTCTCTCTCTCACTGATTCCTTCTCTTTGCTTTGTATGTGCCTATGAGAGCTGCACAAAGAGTCTGTACCCCCTGGAAAAGTTACCTGTCCCAGGAGGAACTTCCCAGTGCTGAAGATGGGTTATCCATCATGATAAAAATGCCTTATGGAGACAAAGTGAAGTGTGGAGTCCTGGGGACTTGCCTGAAAAGTTGGATAATTGGTTGCATATGAGGCTGGTTAATCACTGTCATCCACTTGTGTGTTGAGTGTACAAAAGGAGGGTCTTGTGGTGGCTTGGGGCTGTCTGGAGGGGATGTCCAGCGTTGCAGAGCAGTTAGGAAGATGCTGTTACAAGATCAGTGTGGCTAAATGGCTAATGCTGGTTAAATCCTAGGAATACAGTGTAAAAACTTCATGCAAATCATGTCCCAAAACACATGCACTCATTCAAGGTGGCATAGGACTGACAGACACAGTTAGATGTCTGCCATTAGTGTTAACTTGAGGGGAGTGTGAAGGAGCTATGATGACTCCACTTCAAGTGGGTGTCTAAAACTAGGCAGAAGAACCAGAGCCTTGATTTCTCAGCATGGCTACTTTTGGCCTTTAGCTCTGTAACTTGCTGTTTTATCTGTAAATTGGGGGTAATGCTGCCCTACCCTCACAGGAGCTTGTTAAATTTAGTGTTTGTGGGGCACTGAGACTGAGCAGGATAAATTAAGGGAGGTGAAAGTAATAGCATTATGCAGACAGCGGGGCTTAGGAGCCCATGCTGAGCAAAGGAGGTGAAAGAAAATAGTAAAAAGATGTTAAATGAGTCCTGTCCTTCCTGTGTGCTGATGTCTGTGGAGCAACAGACCATGACCTGTATTTTAACACTGGCTACACTGCAAGTTTTTATCTGCTGTTATGTTGGTTGTTTTGGCTTTTCTTGTTCATTATAGCTCAAGCGGGGAGGGATGTATAAATTCTGTGTGATGAAGCATATGAAGAGGATGGCAGGGAGATGGGAGAGACAGATGATGCTCTCTGCATGCTGGCTGCTCCAGGCATCTTGCCTCTTCAGCTGGGCTGCAAAGAGTCAAGCTAGCTGGATGAACATAGGGACAAAGTGGTCAAGAGTAAATCACATCCTAAGAAATGGCAAGCCCAGAATGATGGATGTTATATCTCTCTCTCTCCGGTGAACTTGTGGAGCCTGGTGGCACGCTGCTGTTTTGTCCGTTGGTGGAAAACATTTCCCTGATAAACTATTTGCATTCACTTGGTAATCAGCTTCCTCCAGCTCATGTCATGCCATCTGGAAGTGGCCAAAGCCTGGCTATTAACAACTGGCTTCACAGCTCAGCAGGAAGACTTTGGGCTCCTGATTTGGTAATCAGAGCATCAGGCAGTCGCTGCTGCTGTCTGGGCTTGCAGAGTGAAATGCAGCATGCTTACAGCTGAGGGCAAGACTACTGTGTGGGGCACTCCAGATCCCAGCAGCATCCGATCCAACCTCCTGTCTATGGAGAGGGGCCCGTGTGCACCCATCAGGTGAAATAAGCAGGGGTTGAGTCTCCTTCCCAGCTGGGGGCCATTTGTGCTTGGGATTGTCCAAGGAGCTTGGGGAATACATTGCTCTGCTCCCACGGCAGGCTGATACTGAACTCTCCCGCATGCAGTTTGAAAGGTCCATGTAAAGCTTTCCCATCTAGAGGATTAACTTTTCTTGAATTTTCTTGTCTCTACAGAGAAGGGAAGAGAGTTCTCAGTTTTCAGTAGTTAAGAAAAACCTGTAGCAAAAAACTGCAGAATCACTCACAAACTTGCGCACCACTTTGCCCAGGAGTTCCCTATAGGGCAAGTGAATAAAAAAATGCGAACTTTCTAAGACAAGATATTTGTAAGCTGTGATTTCCCAAGGAAAGAAAGGATGACTTTTCCAAATGTGAGTGATTTGAATGCCTTGTCTGATTAGCCACAAACTTCTGACACAAAAGTATTTGGCAGGAGACCACACAGGATAAACTTTAGACAGAAATCATTCACTTGGAGGAAGAGGTCTCAAAACAGGACTTCTGGTGGGAAAAAGAGTTAAAATTGTAACGAGATAGTGACTGCTCTTCCAGTGCAACCACTCCATGATATAACTGACAGAAAGCAATAATCCGCCCTGCCTTGTTCACTGCATTGGGCAGAGATGCCAAAGGCTGAACAGTGTTTAGGGCAACAGCAACACAGAAATCCCTCTCTTCTAAACTGGCGTCACCCACAGACTGGTTTCCTTCAAGGACACTCAGGTGATGTCGAAGACCATTGGAAGAGGAAAACATCACATGTTAAAATAAATCTTATTTCCGTATGGAGCAAGGCATTTTTTTCCTTTGTCAGAAGCGTTGCAAGAGTTTTGTTGACAGATTGACTCAATTCAGCTCTTGTTCAATGAAAAGAAACCTACTTAGTCACAAAGCTAGTGTCTATTGTAGGCTATAAATTCATGAGAAAGATGAGGAGTAAATTCCCTTTGCTCCTGGCTAATATGTACATTTTCAAAGGGAAATTAATCCTGCACCTTTGCTTAGGAGTCAGCCATCTGGAGCTCTTTTCTCTTCAAAATCATTATTTTCAAAAAACAAAACAAAAACTCCACAGTTATTGCTTTCTCTTTATTCTCCTCCTGAATTTTATGCAGATTCATCTGGGACACATCTTCTAGCTTTTTTTTATTCACCAAAATGGCTGGAAACATGGAACAAAACTTGGTTCTCTGTAATGTGACCAGCACCCAGGCTGGTGTTCATGCCTGTGACCATGTCCACAGCAGCACCATGGTTCCAGTTTGCACTGCTGCAAACCCATCTCATCCTTTCCCTCTGGAATGTCCTTTCTGCTTGGTTGCCCCTGTGCTGCCACCTGGGGGGAGGCAGCAGGTGAGGAGGTGGGGTAGGAGCTGCTCAGGTGCTTTCATATATTTTCTTTCAGTAAGTAGTGAGGCTAGAAACAAAATCCAAGATTAAAAATCCAAATTTAAAAAAAAAAAATTCTTTAACACTTACTCTAAACAAAAAGTCCTGCATGTTGAAGAGGTAGGATGGAAATCACAAGACTTAGCAACGCCAGGGTAATTTCTTCTCAAATTTGGCCTATGTTTCAGGTTTTTGAAGAATAGCTTTTATCAGTCTTCCCAAGAGAGTACTTCTAAACAAATAAATGTTTTTTTCCACTGATGTTTACAATCAGAAGGGGCAGCCAGGAAACTTGAAACCAGTGAAAAATAAATTGGTCAGTCAGTGTCTTTGCCAACAGGGAAGCAGAACAAAATAAACAGCATCTGTTATGGACATATTTTTATTTGAAAGGTGTTGTCCAGTCCAGTCTCTCAAAGACTATTAGCACCACTGTTGAGGACTCCTGGCTTATATCTTTGATTTATGTTTCAACTTGTTCACATGCATCTAAATGTTGAGAAATGGCCAGTTTCACAAACAAAGCCTTTTATTCATAGCTATACAGGGTTCGTATTGCAGTTTTGTGTTCAGATAATTACTTTGTGTATCTTGACATTATCGTTTTTCATGTTTGATAATAGTTGCTATTGTTTGCCAACAATTAGTGTCTTTCTGGGGCCTCTACCTTCACCGCAGGCTGCTGCTTTCTCTGTAATGACCATTGAATCAGCAAAGCACTTATATTTTAATTTTGAGCATACAAGACCAGCTATTGACTCCAGAGATCTGCCTCAAAGTTTAATTTTGATTAAGTCTTTGTGGTTTATTGGATCCTGGCCTCATCAGGAAGTGATCTTCAACACAAGCAGTCCTGAATAATTAATGTATCATTTGGAGATAAAAAAAACTGTGAACCAGTGCAGTTAATCTTTGGGGCTGCAGCTTAGCAATACTGGTGCCCGTAGCCGTCTGAGACAAGGCGACCAGCTCTGCATGTGGGCATGTGCTGGTGGGGCAGACTGTCACAGGTATGGATGTGAGAACTTCTCTTTAGATTTGGAGCCAGTCCCAGAAAGATTCACGAGGACAACAGGAAGGCATTAATCTCAGTGAACAGAGACTCGAGGTTGATCCCTGGGGTTTTGGAGTTGGGGATACAGAGGACCTGAAGCCCACTATACTCCAACTGGAAAAGAGATATTGGCAGCACACGAAAATGTTTGAGCTGCTTTGGAAGTGGTTGGTACAGAAACACAGTTCCTGTTGGCATCTTGGCTGATGGTGCTGGGCTGGATGTTCAAAGAAAGGGTCCCTTCTACATATCGTGCAGCTGATGCCACGTGGAGTAAGTGGGTTGCACTGATCATGCATTGAGGTTGAATAGGTCTCCCAGAAATCTTGGAAGTGATCCTGGACTGACCAGAAGGCAAAGATTTAGAAACATCACCAGAAGAGGAGGTGACATGTGCTGAAGAGGCCTCACTGTATAATAAACTACCAGCAAATGGGAAGCAATATCCCCTGTTCACTGATGAGTCCTGTCATATTGTAAGAAAACATTGAAGGTGGAGGGTTGCTGTGTGGAGTCCTACATGACGAATCGCAGAAGCTGCTGAAGGACAAGGTGACTGAATTGGTAAGCCAGGACAAGGTCTTTTGTGCTCAGGGAGCCTCCAGAGCAAACTGTGGTGTCCCCAGCCAGAGGCCCCATCAGCCAATGCACAGGGGAAGTGAATCCTGTGTGACCAGGGTGCAAAAAGGAGATGGTCAATCCTTCAGAGAAGTAAATATGGAAAGAATGTCATACCTTACTATATGCATTTCCCACTTTACCAGAGAGCATCCCATTTACTTTAGAAGCAATAGGCATCTGTTCAAAGAGCTCTCCTTCCCTGGTCTGTTGAATTTCCATTGCTGCAGTCAATGTGCTCAACCCTCCTGCCAATAGGAGAGGAAAAAGACAGTAGAGAAGGGGAGACTGCCAGAATCTCTCCTTTTTTCTGATTGCTTCTTGCAAATGCAGTATTGGACCTTGTCAGTGGGGAGGAGGATAGTTCTGGGAGTACAGCGCCCTGTCAGAAAATCCTGTCAGAAATTTTCCCCCAAAACTCACCAAGTTTCCCCACCAGCCTGTAGGAGGGTCTGGCAGACAGGTAACAGAGATGATTCCTAGCTCAAAGGTCATAATACTAGCAAATAGAAATTTTGAAGTTAATCAGAGCATCTTGGTTTATGACCCAACCATGGACTTCAAATGCATGCAAAAATCATTAAAAACCTCCCTTTGCTGGCAGTGATTCCTCAGCTGCTTTAGAAATGTCTCTACTCTGCATACTTATCTACTGTATCTTGGATAAGACTTTTGTCTTATCACCTTGCCTTACATGGTGTGCAAGCAGGAGAGTTACATCCTCAGGAAAGAACTATTATTTTTGTCCTTCTAAGGACATGGGAGAAATTTAAGGGCATCTTTGTGTTTTGTGGCTCAGCACTCAAGAAAGTGGTTAGGCACTTAATTAGCTTAACTTTCATTGAAAAACAACACACGTGTGTGTTGTACACTGGCTGTCTTGATAAGATGGTTTCACTTATTCTATCAACCTGAGCTCCTTGGACCATCGTTGATTGTATCTGGCAGTGTTAATCAAGTGTGTTATACAGAACACAATTAAGTTTTAAATTCAGTTTTGACTGAGCTTTCTGCTCTGTGCTATGTAAGACCATTTGGGTAGCAGTAAGTGCAGTTTAATCTTGGTTTCTGCTCGCTGTGTGCCACAAACTGATCAGACATGTTCAGCAACTAGCCAACGCTCAGAAAACATCACTGCAAATGAAAGGAGTTTTGCATAACTCTGAAAGGTAGTTAATGTGTTAACAGCCTAGACACCAAATTCTCAGCTCTTCCCCTATGTCTGTATGCTTCTCTGTGGTGCTGAGCTGTGGATAAAGTTGGAGAGAAACTATTTCAGTAGACCAGTCTGCAGAATGACCATTAGTTACTGATGAAGGGCAGACACGAGCTGCTTCCAAATTCTGTGTGTCCTTTCTTCCTAGCTAAAAGTTTGTGAATGATCTCCTTGTCCTCTCCAGGAGTATTACAGAAATCTCTTCTACTGACCGGCAGTTGAAGATCATTTGTAGAGTCAAAAGTGGGACACTGACAGTCTTGACTAGTACAGGTTTATTGTACTAGCCCTATAACAATACTCTGAAAATTCCTTTCAACAAGAACAACGTTTTGTGGTCTAGATTATATTGCTGACAGAATATTCAGAGCTCTTGGTCAGTTGGGAAATAATTAAGATTTTTTTATTTAAAGGTGTTTTTTGTATTGGTTGCTCACAAATGAAATACAGATGCAAGACTGCTTGAGCTATAAATCTGGCCTCAATCATTCCTAACATTTCAACATCATACTGTGCAAAACGGCCTCCACTTAAGTCATTTCCAAATGACTGAACTTCACATTTTTCTTCTGTTATTGTCATCAACCTCACCAGATGTCATAATCAAGGAAGAGCCACTAATGAGAAGCTGCTGGTAAATTTGGCATGTCTCAGTCACTTCCATGCGAATACCTGGAGAACAGACTGTGCATCTACAACTGCCAACGTGAATCAAAAACAAAACTAAGAATGAGAGGGTGGATGTTAGCTGCTCTTTCAAACTACTCTGTATAATCAAAATAAATAGCCCTGTCAGTGTATGGAAAGGCAACAACCTGCCTCATGAACAAGATGAACCTTTCCAGTCCTGTGGTTCCACAATTGCACGCTACAACTAGAGCTGGAGACACAGTTGTCTTTTGCATCAAACTGAGCATGCTGAGCAGCAACTGTTTTATAACCCAGCCTCAGTCTGTTATTTTAAGATATTATTCATACAACTCAGGTACAGCATTGGCTGATATAAATATCTGGCAGGTCCAGTAGATCTCTTTCCTTTTAAGATGATATATATCAAGACAGCAAAGAACCATCAATTTAGACTGTTCTGTTGCCGTAAATGATGCGGTCACTGGCTGTGTCTCTCTGTCATTTAACTCCATCATTAACTCCCCCTTATACAGAGCAGGTATGTTCCAGATATTTGCATGGTTTAAGACATGTGTTTACATATTTCTTCATCCAGACGGATTTTCTCACTGATTGAATCTGAGAAAGCCAATGGAGAGAGAGGAAGAAAATGGAGAAGAAAATGTGTGCAACATATTTCTCTTGATATATGTTTTCATCCCAGCTGCTCTTGTAATAGGGGTGATGTCTGAGAGCATTTTGGACGCGGTGAACTGTGACCTTTGGACATGATGGACTGTGTGAACAATGGCCCATCCCTAACACGCAGAGGTAAACTTTCTCAGAACAAGGATCGTCCTCAGCCTCCCTCCAATGTGTAAATTCCCGATGTGGATCTTCATAATGGAACAAGCCAAGGTCGAGGTCTGAACGCCCAGATATCTTGGACAAAAATATAGTTCCAGGGCCCCATGTGGCTGCCCTTTATGATTGTACGGAGAAGTGGTTGTAAAGCTGAAACCTGTTTGCAAATAGTTTTTTGAATCAAAAGCTGCGTTACCATCTGGTCCCTTTGTGCAGCTTTCCCTTTTTGCTGTTTTGCAAGTTTTGCACATGGGAAGATTTACATTGTTGATGGGGAGTGATTTTTGAGCCTGTGGCCAACATGCATTTAGCCAAGAAATAGATTTTTGTTTTGCTGTTTAACTTTGAAACGAAGGTAGTGTATTAAAGTCAAGTAAGGTCATGTAGTCAGTGATCAGAAATCATGCCATGTGCCCCAAATAACCAGGCACAAAACCTAAGCGGTAAATTACTTACAATGGATAGAAGTGTGTTAAGAGCAGTTTGGGAATCACCTGGTGCTCTGGTCACTTGGGAAAAGTTATGTTTGGCTCTATTAAATGAAAAAAGGGAAAAATCCCCACAATCTACCTAGAGGAAATTTGTTAACCAGAGGAGCTGGAAAAAAAATATGTTAAAAAATTGTTCACCAGTACTAATTATTTAACTAGTACGGTATGGATACTTCAGTAGTGGAGAGGATGATGGGACATGTGTGTTAGAGAAGCCTGGGTTGGATCCAGACCTCTAGGATGATTTTCTATGACAGTTTGGTTAATTATAAGAACCACATGAAAAAAGGCACATAAACTTCATCCTGTTCTGTTTTAAAACTTTCCCCAGAGCCTAAGTCCTTCTTTAAAGGTTACCCTCTGATATGTAACACATCCCGTGTTGTTTTACTAAGCTATGACTCTGTAATAAGTGTTTGAAATTTACAGCTTCAGTTAGTCATAGACTTGAGAAGTGTTTATTTTTTCTCAGTTGTTCTTGCTATGTAATGAATGTAACTCACCGAGTACTCTCAGACTCTAGCCCTGGACTCTGGCAGCCGTGTTCTTTCCAAGAAATAACACATTGGCTACAACACGCTGGTAATGTGAGTGAGGTCCTTCTGCCTATTACAGAATAATAATTTGCAGACTGAGGAGGAGAGACTAGAACCGAAGTCACACAAGGTCATTTCTGACTGAACTGAAAATAAAGTCCATGTTTTAAAGGCAACTTAGTAAAATTGCAGCCACTTATCCATATTGGTTTACAGAGAGAGTCTGTCTGCCTATTCAAATGTGGTGGTTGCAAAATGGGGGGTTCCTTTTACATAAGTAACTCATTTGTTTCGGTGAGTTAAAATTCCCCATTTGGATAAAGGTCTGTGACTGCTGGCAGTGATTGCGATTAATACCATGTTTCAAACAGCTCAGGGTTTCTTGAAGGCACGGTGGGAGCTGCTGTGCATGAAGGACTCCGGATCTTCTTCAGGAGACTTTAGAAGCATTTGTTTGTCTTTCGAGAAATACGGAATGTGCTTTGTGGGAAAAGGAAACGTCCCCATTAATGCAAGGCGTATGTTCAGTAAATGACTAATACAGCAATTAAATTCCAATTAAAACCATGCTTCTGTTCATCAAGACTGATTAGGAAGTGTTTACTGCAAAGTATTTAATTTATTTAGTACTTCCATCGTGTTCTAAACGATAGCTGTGTAGCACGTATGTAAAGATCTATTTCAAAAAAGTCTTGGAAGCCTCTTGCAGGGTAGAAAAGCTAAGGCGCTGTGCCCTTGCCTCTCGCTGCCCCTGGTGAGTACCCCCTCTGTGCATGGCAGTCACCGGGTGGGCTCCCCCCGTTGCCGTCCCAGGTAAGCCGTGGTTGCCCCCGGGCGGGCCGATGCCATGCCGCTCCACGCAGCGGGTTGCAGCCCCGGCAGCGCTGCCTCTACACTGCACGGCTGCGGCAAGGGCCCTTTGCCAGTTGCTGGTATCTTTGCCAACATTTTGCTGTTTGAGCTGAAGATTATTATTTTTATATTTTTTTTTGCTCGTTGCCTGCTTCAGAGCAATGTGTACATTTTTCTTAATTCAATAAAAATAATATGGGTTTGATTTTATTTTCTGAGGTAGGGGAAGTTTGCAGTGTTGCCTGTGTTCAAGGGTGGCAGATCACCGGTTCATTTTTACTGGCATTAGCTGGGAGGTATTTTATTCTCCTTTTTTTGTTGTTTTTCCTTTGATATTCTCAGTCTGGGCTGGACTTTCTCATTGGTGAGTTACCCTCTTTTCTGTCTGTCTCCCCACAGCATTACCTTACAGGCTTCCTTCGCGGCCCCCGGAGTCTGGCAGGGCTGTCAGACCACGGAGAGCTGAGGCAGGAGTGTTTGAATTCCCCTGTCAGACCCAATTGCCCTCATGAGGAGAAGCTGGGCTCAGTGGCTCTGTTTCTAATGTATCTGCAACTCACATGTCCCCGTGCATGAACATTGCTCAAAGGTGACCAGTGCCCTGGTTCTCAGCTGCAGCAGTCGCTGATGGCGTGGACAAGTGAGAGTGTTTTCAGCCTTTGCCATAGGCAGGATTAGATTTGGTGGTCTGTGTCTGGCAATGCTCTTGCAAGGAGCAAGGATGGAAATACATCCTGCACTTTTTTCACTGCAAAATGCTGTGGGAGAGCAGCTCTGGACCTGCTGAGGCAGTAGTCACTGTGCTTGTCAGGATGACCCAAGAGGCACCAGAACAACTGCCGATGCCTTTCATAGAATCATTTAGGTTGGAAAAGACCCTTGGGATCATCGAGTCCAACCATCAACTCCACTCTACGACGTTCTCCCTTACACCATATTCCTTAACACCACATCTAGATGAGTCTAAACACATCCAGGGGTGGTGACTCCACCGCCTCCCTGGGCAGCCTATTCCAGTGTCTGACCACTCTTTCTGTGAAGAATTTTTTCCTAATGTCCAGCCTAAACCTACCCTGCTGCAGCTTGAACCCATTCCCTCTTGTTCTATCGAACGAGATAGCCCGCTGCTATGGTGACACAAAGCACTGCATGCAGCTGGGTCCTCTGCATGGGCTCCGTCTGGTATCTCCCTACACTGGCACTGTGCAGGTTTACATAAAGGGTCAAGCAAACCTTAGATTGCCTTGAGCCTCTGAAAATGCAATGGAGGCTTCACGTATTTACTGTGTGTCCAGACCCTCTGCTCTGCACAGCCACCAGACCTCATCTTTGCAGTGATGTCAGGCAGAAAACGTGACTAGGGCATTTTCACTGCAGTAGCTCCACCATGTTTTCTGTAAGAGCTTTGAAATCGCTTGCTAAGGGTTTGGCAGCAGTCTGAACTCACAACTGCTGGCTACACAGGCTATGGGACGTATGGACCTGGATCACGGGATCTAGCAGGAATTCAGGGCTCTGGGAGTATTCTTATAGGCTGAATTTCAGTGTAAATTATTTCCCTCTGAAAATATTCTGTTTTCAGGGCTTTACTGGTCCAGAAAATGTGGCCCTTAGGAGGTGGAGGCTGATTCAGGCTGGCCACTTGGGTTAAAATATACCCAGCTGGGGGAGCTGCAGAGAAGGATGCAATCCCCTTGCCCAGAAGCTGAATAAAATATCTCTTCATTCAGCAGAATTGAAAAGAAAAATAGAAAATGAATGCATTAGGGGCTCATGTGCCGTTGTGCAAACAATTGCTTGGCATCAGAGCAAAGCCAAGGAACCCCACCAGTGCTCGTTCACAATCAGCCAGCAAGCAGGAGGGTCAGCTTCGTTACACGGGGGATTCTGCCCGAGTGCAGGCTCCAATCCAGCATGGAGATGTCAAGAAAGAGCGTAAGGCAACGTAATCAGCTCTGAGCGTAAACGTTGCAGTCCTTTAGAGGAGGGAGCTCATAACATCTTACAATGAGTGAAGTGAGACCGGAGCTGGAGTAAGGAGGAAATCAGGGTTGGAGGATTTTCTGACTTTTGAGGTTTTATGAACCTTGCAAACTGTTTTATGGGTTCACAAAGCTAGCTGAGTCTGTGAACCATTTATTTTTTTTTTTTTTAATTTAAATCCTTTTCTTTCCAGGGCCAGCTAGGTTAACAATAAAAATAATGTCAAGCAATGTATTAAAGCTGAATCTGTTCTGCAAAGAGTAGAACATCCCACCAGACTCAGCTGAGCTGTAGCAAACCCATGTGTTACCTCTATGCATCAGATGACATGTTGGCTGCTGGTGTTGGCTGTAATTTCTTTCTAGTTTCATCCTTATTTTCAGTAACTTTTACTCTTTTCAGTGGTGTTTTTGTTTTTTTTTTTATTTTACTCTGGTTTCCTAAGGAAACAAAGGTTATGAAATTAATCCATTTGTACCTGGACGTACATGTATTTCTTCTATCCAGTGTTTTCACTGTGGCAACTAATTTCATCCAAATTTACCAGAAAGGCACAGTTCTCAAAGGTAATCGTGTTCCAGTATGTTTTGTGAAAGTAAGTGCCTGAAGAGAGGGGCAAGACCTTGTAAATATTTTGAGCAAGGGGCAAAACTTCAGGGACCTGAACTCATTAGGCATTATAAACTTACTCCCCACCGAAAAAAAAAAAAAAAGAGGAGGGAGTGGGCTCAGGAGAAACACACCAAGCTGCAACTTCAGGAAAAACTTGCAACTGCCCTGAGACTGAAATCCTTCGGAAACTGTGTCGTTAGCTCATGGAGCTCTCAGGGTTTCTGCTTTGCTGAATGTCTCTGCAAAGCAGTATGTAACCTATAACATCTGAGAACAAATCAAACTGACAATCCAAGCAGCAGTGAAACTAGATCAGTCTGTTTGTTATTCTATGGCTAGCCATGACAGAAATGTGGAGCTTGTTTCACAAATTGAAACATCCCAAATTATCAGCAGGCCTGTGACCATTCCACGTTTCTGTTTTTTATTGGTACTTACTGAAGCCAAACGGGACCAGACCAACTCCGTTACTTCATCTCTGCTTGGCTGGAAATGTCACTGCGGTCTGATTGTGCTCCTAGAAATATCAGACTTGGCTTTGCATTGGAGGATGCTGGATCTGGAGGCAGCGTTTTTGTGAGTTGATCCCACCACTTGTGGCATGACCTCCCTTTAGAGTCCACTGCTTGCTCTGGACTCTAAAAGACAGGCGTGTGTGAATGTTTTGGAGTTAGCTCTGGATAACGTTGTTTTCGTGTCCAAATTTCCACACAACCCCTGAGATTTCAATAATAAGTTTATGAAGGAGGAGAAAATAATAAGAGACATAGATATTTTAAAAAGGGGTGTGTGGAGGGTGATTACCTTCTTGCCGACATATCTGTCCTGCACAAAGTGTCAGATATTCCAGGGGTACGAGTGAGTGTTCCTCCTTCAATCCCTGAAAAGCAGCTTGGCTTGCTGACAAGGGAGTACGGCAGCTGGGCTGTGGCAGTTAAGTGGTGTATTTCCCCCAGCTTCTCTTGAAAGGTCATCCTGAGTTTTTCATCCCTTAAACTCTTGCATTCCTGGCAAACACTCTCTCATGGTCATGCACCAATACTGCTACCAAGTAAGCACTTTCATGACCAAAACCCAGGTGCCTAAATGTGTGTTTAATTAAAGTAACTTTGGAGGTTTTCCACCACACCTTTTCCCGTATTGGGGTCCAGCATCTGTCCCATTGGATGGTAGGTAGGCAGCGTTGCAAGCGTAGGTCATGACTGTGTGCTGTTCTAGCCAAAATTGCAAAAACCAGCTGTCAAATGAGTAAGACCAGCAAGGGAGGGTTTTGCTGCTTTTTTGCTTAGGCCGTTTTGTAGGAGGGAGAGAGGAGTGAAGAAGCTGGGCTTGATCCATCGCAGGCTACCTGCATTCCTTCTCCAGGGCGGGTGCTTCACAGCACAATTCCCTTATGCTCTCTTATCAGCAATGGGAAGGTGTTTTATTACTGGGTTGCTGCTGGCTGCTCACCAAGCACCTCTGAGACAGGAATCGTCACTCAAGCTAAATTAAAGAGTGCTTGAGTACATACAGGGGAAGGAAAAACAAACTGTAAGGAACTGAATCCAGAACTCCTGACATTCAGAGCTGCCTGGATGACATCAGCCTTTTCACCCTCCCCTAATCGAGTGCCCCTCTTGCACCTGGATTTCCAGAGCTGCCCAAAGGCGTTAGGTGCCCAGCTTCTTTAGACTGAGACACCTAATTCAGGATTTCTGGGATTTCCTCTGACTGTGTAACTAGTTCTTTGTATGCTCATGGGCACACCAGTTAACTCATGTTAAATATCCTATTCCATGCAGCAATGCCCTCTCACAGCCTAGTGATGCTGCAGGCTGTGGAGAAGGTGTGCAGTTGTTCGAGCTGGGACGTGACACATCGTGTAGGCCAGAGCAGTGTTATTGCTGCAGGTATTAAGGTATCTTCTGATGTGGCAAGGCCATAGGAGCCCTGTTTCAGGCCCCACCTTCACATCCAGGGGTTGTGCTAGCACAACAGGCTCTGCCATGTTTGCCACGTGAGGTCCCCAAGGGCAGCTGGGGTGAGCTGCTGGGAGGCTGGGGAGAGCCCCAGGATCCCTGTGGGTCACATC
Organism: Chroicocephalus ridibundus; assembly: GCF_963924245.1. Classification (NCBI taxonomy): domain Eukaryota; kingdom Metazoa; phylum Chordata; class Aves; order Charadriiformes; family Laridae; genus Chroicocephalus; species Chroicocephalus ridibundus. The sequence continues at coordinate 19,908,989 of NC_086289.1, forward strand.
ATTTGCAGACCAGACTCCTAGACAGCCTACAGCAGGGCAGGGGCTGCCTTCTCTCAGGCACTGTTTTTTGAAGCAGCCCTCAACATGAATATAATACAGGGATTTTGTTTTGTGGGAATTGTAATCTACGGCTTCCGCTTTCCTTTGGTATGAGAATGTATGGACCTGGCAAGGAAGTGGCCGATTTGGCAGCTCGGCAAGCCTTGGCTGTGAATGGAAACAGATTGCATAGTCTGCATCAAGGTTTGGGCTGTGAAGGGACGGGGTCTGGGAGTGTGGCAGGGCAGACATTCGTTAGTGTGTGGGATGCCTGTAGGACCATAGAGACTTGGCCATTTTATATTCTGCCTGTTTTAACCCCACCAGAGCTTACATTTATCCTTTCATGGGAAGGGATGCTGGGCTGAGTTCCCTCCAGCCATCGTTTTGCCTCATCTCATTCTGCGTGCTGTGGAGCTGGTACCTGCCAGAAGCAGGTCTGGTTGTATCATGGAAGAAGCAATTTCCCTAAGGCAAAAAAAGTTAATGCTTTGGTGTGTTTTCCCACAATTTTAAAATTTAGGACAATTGGGAAAATGTATATTTATAGCATTGTGTCAACAATTATTAATAGATGCTGTTGTAGAAAACAGTATTTTCTGCCAAAAAAAAAATACTCTCAAACATATTTTACTTACCGATGTGTTTGTCAAAATCAGTGACCTGAACAACTATTGTCTGGGCTGAAGGAGAGGAAGAACTTCATGTAGAGAAGGAAGATGTGGGGAGATGTGGATGGTCTATGGAGGGAATTTGTTAACATCCCTGGTGAGGGGCCTGGGTGGGTCCCTGATGAATTCTTTGTCATCACAGAGCTTCCATGGCAGGCAGAGGAATCCCACCCTCCACCCAAAAATGTCCTGTCTCTAGGCATTGTCTAACCTCAAGCTTTTGAGGCAGTCATTTAAATACTTGTGGCTTTGAAGCGCTTGCTCTTGATAACCCCCAGTGAACTTCTTTGGTAAACCAGTCCTGACTTTGACCCACATCTTTGAGCCACGAGGACCACCATCTGACGTCTGTCTGCAGCACGCAAGTAGCCTGGAAATGGGATACTCCCATGGCTGTGGATGGCTTTTCTAGATGCTTTTCCCTCCTGGAGGCACAAGATCGCTCTGCTGGTGGTGGGGGCCCTGCGGTTCTGATGGCTGAAGGGTGATGTATTGGTGGAGCACAGATAGGAATTTTATGAACGTTGGCTATCAGGATTTCTGTGATATTCTGTGATACCACAGGATAAATATCTGGGGACAACATCTATCATCACGACAAACCTTCTCTGAACTCCCCCAGAACCATGCTCTCTGTGAGCAGCATTGGGCTGCTATTACGACTCAAGTCCATGCTCAGCCCCTGATATGTTTTCAATTTGCTGATAATGAAGTCGTTTATTTCTTGGTCTGGGTGCAATTGCAAATCAAGTTGTCTCCCTGCAATCGTCTTGCTCTGTCTCTTCCTTTGGTGATACGCTCCTCTGAGCAGCGTTTTGAACTCACTTGTACACATGCATGTGCAGTGAGGGAGTGTTATGGACCAGAAAAGACAATTTTTGTTTCTTTCAAGACAGCTTCCCAATTCCCCACTAATATGGTTGATTATGGTGTTTGCAATATGCCAAGTCTGGGTTTTGAACAGAGCCCAGGCACCGCTAGGATTGAAAGGCCTTTGGCAGGGGGATTGGAAAAGGCTGCTGGAACAGCTAAGGCAAGAGCAAAGCAAAGGCAAGGGTCAGACAGGTTTTCTTCATGCATACAGCAGCTGAATGAAATTAGGAATTGATCCCTAGGGACTGGGGTTAGAGGCTGCATTTGCATTCAAGGGCATCTCTCCCCACCCCAGCTGCAGCAGAGGGGGTGCCATGACTCCTCCTGTTACTTCTTGCAAGGGTTGGAGCCCCTATGGGATTTGAGAGATACAGCAAAGTGCCTGGTATTTCTGCCCCACAAACACTGGGAGTGAGGATGGATTTAGCAGTGGTACTGGATCTGCAGGACACGCCAGGGTGGAGGGAGAAACCAGTATCTTCTGCTACATGAGTGCCCGAGAAAAATATCCAAATGACTTGTTGCTGGGCTGTGCGGGGAGGAATCCCCCAAGAAAGAGGACTGAGCTATCTGATTGCCACCTAGTACGGAGTAAAAAGGTTGCGATTTTTCTCTAATAGCAGCATCTGCTCTATTTCCCCAGGTTTACAGCACCTTGCAGCTCCTGCTGTCTCCAAGCTCAGATGTAATTTGCTGCTTTCTGCCGTTCCTGAGCCTTTGCCAGCGCTACCGCTTCCAGCTCCTGCTCTCCTAGGGCACATCTTTGTTACAGATTATTTTCCCCAAATTAATTTGCTTGCCTTTTCCCCAGTCTGGCTCTTTACTTGTTCTGTTATGCTCAGAGTGTGTTTTAAAATCTCTCTAAATCTACTTGTGTTTTCTGTTACTCCCCTACTATTAGTAACACCTCTTAATTGAGTTTCATCTGTCAATTTATTTGCTATTTGTTTTTCTTCCCCAAAGGATGCAGCATTTTTATGGTGACAGAACAAATATATAAAGACAGATTCATGGAGTGCAGTGGAGACTAACAAACTTTGTAGGGTGCTTTGGAGTGTCTCCGGGGCTGGGCAAGAAACCTGGATATCTAGTGACGGCTAATGGGCCTGAATGCTCCAAGGGCAGGGGGTGTCCAAACGTTTGAAGACACTCAGATTCCTGTCAGCTCGCTCTTGCAGACCAGGACTGAATCCAAAAGGATAGCATTTTTCTGGAAAGAAATTTTAATAAAGATACTTATTATTGAACTAAGAAATAATGGTCTGCAGAAATGTAACCGTAACTCTCTGTAATAGTGTTGCGAATATTTTTTCACTCTGCATGTGGCATTGGGAGTCGAACAGCTCTGAGAAGCTCGGTATTCAGAGCCAAACTATGGTACCTTGTGGACGTAGAGGAAAGTGTGCATTCAAGTTCATTTGCATGTATGTTAAGTATTTATCAGTTTTCATCTGCTAAACACATACTAATTTGATTTGTGCTCAGCAACAAAAGAAGGTGTAGGTGACCCAAGGATGGAATTTTGTCCCTTGTTAAGGTTAATTTAGCCCCTACAAAGCTGAAGAAGCCAGAGGTGTTGAGTTTTTCCTGGGGCTAATGTTGATAAGAAAAATCATATATTCGCTATAATTCTGTAGTGCTGGAATGGGCCTGCAGAGATCTCCTTCATCACTCTGCGCGTAGGCAGGAGGCTTATTTCTAGACAGTACTTGATTTCTTATTATTAAAGAAAAAAACCCTCCCTAGGTAACCTGCTGCAATGTTTAACTATGCTGATAGTCAGAAATCTTTCTTAATATCCCCTTTAAACCTACCTTGCCTTGACTAAAACTGATTTTTCTTCTCTTAGTGAAGAGGGAGAGCAATCGATCATCATCTTCCTGACCTTTTAAATGTGAGAAGATTGCTATTACGTCTCTCCTTAGTCTTCTCTTTTGTAGACTAAACAAATCTACTTCCTTCATCTATTCTTCCTGGACCATATTTTCTATACCTCGATCATTCTTATTACTGTCCTTTGGATTTTTTCCAGTTCTCTACATCTCTCTCTAATTGTAGTGCCCCAAAACGAATACAGTATTCCAGAAGAGTGAAATCATTGCTCTTGTGTTATATACACATAACACTTGTGATAATACATCTTAGAAAGCAATTTGTCTTGTTTGCAATGGCATCACACTGTCAACTCATTGAGTTTATGACTTGATCATTTTATGCTGAGCAGTTGCCTGTTCGGTCAGCGCAGAGCTAATCATTCTCTCTTCTGTTTCCGCACTTGATTTCTCCTTATGATGGTAATACTTTGTGCTTGAACTTACCAAATTTCATGTTAGTTAGGACCATCTCTCCAATTATGAAGGCCATTTTTTATTCTGATCCTGCCTTTCTGAGGAGTGGCAGCCTCTTTCAACTTGTGATCCTTTGCAGAGTTTAAAAGCGAGTTCTTTTGGCTGATATTCAGAAAGTTAGGACAGAGCTGTTTGTTCAGGGGGGACTAGGGAAATGGTGGAGATTTATAATGAAGGGGGAAAAAAAGGTATATATTTTTTCCCCACCCACTTGTAAGTGACCATTTAAGCAGCTTCTGGTTGCAGTGTCCTTCCGTTCTTGAATTATTAAAAACATTGGCTTTTTTTCAGCTGTGTGTTGCAGTTCTACACTAGAGATATCTTGTAAGAAATGCATGAGCACTCATATCTTCATGATATTTCCTCAAAGAGTTCTCCTTCCTTTTCTTGTCCCATTTGTAGTAGAGATGTATTGGCTTTTCAGGCCCAAAATGAGATCAGTTTTTCATATTATTTCTATTTAGGGAAAAGACTTATTTATTTGAGAAGTTACTGCAAAGGCGTTCCCTCAGCTGTAAGAGAAGAGACTTAGGGACTGTGCTCTGCGATACAAACTCCATCTAGAACTGCAACTTGGCAGTTTTTGTTTCACTTCCCCCCTAAAGGTTCACAGGGAGTATCTGCCCCAGGAAAAATCCAGTTCCCTGAAATTCCCCCTCCCATGTGTCACCAGAATTCTTCTTGTGCGGCCTCCTACTATCATTTCCTCTTCTTACTCTCTTTTGATTCCATACTAAAAATGCCTCTTCCTAGGCTGTGCATTTATTTAGCAATGATAACAGAGTTCACAAAAAATAGTGAAGTGGGAAAATACTTAATGTTAAGTGAAGGAAAGGGATTTCCTTGTTCTCATCCTTACAAATCATTCGCTACATACAAAGTTGCTCCAGGAGGCTCTGCAAGCATCATGTGCGGCAGACTCCATTCCTGCAGCATATTTCCCTGGCAGTGTGCTGACAGACACTGCTCCGACCAACAATTCTAGCAGCATCCCTGTCTGTCCGGCTGTCAGTGGACTACTTGAGTATTTTCGGTAAATCAGCTTTAATAGTTTCACCATTTCATCTGTGCAAGGTCATTAGTCCCCAGGTAACTATCGAGACAAACTGTAATCACGTCCTGTCTGCTGCACCATAAATCTTTATTTTCACTCACATGTCTGCACTGGAGTCAGTCTGGAGCTTTCCCATGATGTGGTGATCGACTGCGGGATCATTTCATGTGGGTAACAGTCTGTTCTCCAGAACTTCTGAGAGAGGATGTCTTTTCTGAAAACTACACCCTCCCACATAGATTTTTTTTTTTTTCTGCCTAGACATAGGAGTTGCTGGAGAAAGCCCTCAGCGATATCTCAGGGTAGCAAGGTGCCTTGCCCTTCAGGCAAACCAAAGAGGGCAGAGCTGGGAACATCTGCCCTGGCTGCCCTTGGTTCTGTCCCTGTGTCAGTACAAACAAGGTGCCCTCCTCAAGTGATCCTCCTGTATGCTGAATTTGGCTGCCTACCTTGCCTGGTTTTGCCTTCTCAGACAGCAATGGCGTTTGGTTGTTTGCTGGGTTTGATTGACAAGTGGAGGGCAGACAGTGCGGACGGTGCTACCTTTGTCACCCTTGTGTCCCAGGATGTCTTGGCTCATGCACAGCCGAAAAAGCTTATGTTGCCCCAGTGACTGAGCTACTCCATCTTGGCTCGTCCTCCCGCTTCAAGGGCAGAGCATTGCTGGCAACTCCCTTTCCCTGCCATGGAACATCCATACTGGGATTTCTATGTGAGAAGCAATTGTTATCTGCCCTGCCTAATCGCTGCAAACCACATGCATTTGGAGGCACCTAGGGCTGGGGGAGCCTGTTGTACAAGTCAAGATGAGTTAGGAGGATGTCAGGATGATCTCTGTACGTAATAAGAAGAAAGAGACAGGCTGGGAAACATTGGAAAAATGAAAAAAGGGAGCAATCAAGGAGAAAAGCTAGTTCTGGGCAGGGATACTCGGCTTGGCTGCCTTCCCTGTGGGCTTGTTCCATTAACATTTGGATATTCAGCAAAAGCTGTCTTTGCAGGGGTAAAGAGATAAGCAGAAATGTACTGATGTTTAGTTTAAACGTAGCAGAGCTCCAGGTTTCACGTGCTTTCTGGCTGGCTTCCTCCTCCCCTCTCAATGAAATACTCTGGCTTTTCTGTACCAAAATATGCGAGTGAGCCTGGGACATGCCTGGGTTCCCTGTGCACATGTGGTTCTGCTCCCCTCTTCTGATTTCATCCAGATGTCTTTTTTTATTGTTATTATTATTAAACTATGCTGCTATTAATAACTTGGAAGTAGGATTGCTCTTCTGAACAGCAACTGGATGCAAAACCAGCACTGCATTTAGTCTGAAGCACTGGCTTCTTTCTTCACCTATTTACCATCCTAGTATTAAAAGATGCATTCTCAAAAACAGGATGATATGAACCTTATTTTGCCCCTCTGAGCTGACACACAAAGGCTGCTGTTATAGTTATACTGAGTGCTCTGTATTCTTATGAAGAAGTCACTAAGAGCAAAGTCCTTACAGGTGGGTTGGCTGGCTGCTGGGGACAGGCATGTGAAATCAATGTGTTGATTTTGCTGAGTTGAGGTCACAGTATTCACCACCCCACAGAAACAAACATTGTCTTTAATTACCCTTGTTGGTTTGCAGTATGCATGCAGGAATTTGACTTCACGCAGAGCGGAGAGCTGCCTTGCCTGGTCCTCAGCATAAGCAGCAAATATCCTTACATGTTTCTTTTTAAATATTAATTTCACTGACTGCAAAAGGCTGCTCCTTATGTTGCAAGTTTCAGGGCATGCCTGGAGGGATGCCACCCCTTTGAAAGAGAGATTACCTGCCCTTGCAAGTTTTGCTGCAGAAGGAATGCTGCTGGATTCATTGCCTTGCCAAGAAGCCCAAGTGTGGCACCTTTGTCTGAAGTCATGAGGGGAGGGAGAATGTAAATGGCAGTTTAGTTTTGTGGGTGAGACCTTTCGATCCGAGATAGGTCCAGTGTTCAGCATTGGCTACACTGTTTTCAAACTCTGGAGATGTATTTAGACACTTGAATTAGAATTAGTGACCCTGCCATTCAGTTGTGTGGAGCATCTGCAATTCCCTTTCACTGTAGGCTCGTATATTGAAGTTCAGGGGGGGCTATATGACAGTGATCACCTGCTGCCATTTGTGACGGTGAGCTCTCCCCCCCACCTCCCCTAACCTGACCTTTTCCTGTAACCCTACTTAAGCCATAACCACCAATGGGGTCCTGGTGGCTGCATCCATCTCACACTGGACTTTGGGGGATGGTTGGCAACATCGTTTAGATGTCATGTTAGGGGATATAGTGTAGGGGAGAACTTTGTAGAGTGGGGTTGATGGTTGGACTCCATGATCCCAAGGGTCTTTTCCAACATAAAAGATTTTATGATTCTATGGTAGCCAAAGGCTGTCTGGAACAGGGACCTAGGCATCTCGCTGGTATGCAAGTATGACTATAAGTCAATCATCTTACTCTATAAATAGTGGATGGCCCACCAAGCTCTCCTGAATGACAGCGGGCTGCGTGCCAGGGTCGCCCCTTCAGTAGAGACACCTCTCAAGGTTACTCCTCAAGGCTGAGAGATTCCTTGCTGCAACAGGTCCTCAGTTAGTGACTAATAGCTCGCTAAACTTTGAAGCTTCACTAAGGTTATATCTTAGATTGATTGTCCACATATAATCCATTAGGCATGAATTTGACCAAATCTGAGACTAGGATTGGAGTAAGAGTTTGGAAAGCCAGGGGATCATCTCTGAACCGCATGACTGAAGGGAGGGTCGCCCTGATGCATTTGTCTGACCCTGTCCTCTATGCACTAAATAACCAAGCCTACCTTGACAAGGAATCTTATTAAACCACTGTTGCATTTACCACTGACCTTTGTTAACTCACTGCCTTATATCAATATCGTTGCTTCTCTTTTACGAGCGAAGAGTATTACTCCATCTGCGGCACCAATCGATACGGAGAAACTAAACATGAGCCAAGCCTCTAGGAACTGTACTGTGTGGTGCTGTGAAAAGTGGACTTGATGATCCAGCAAGTCCTTTCCAGGCCTGCATTCCTTTGGTTTTGAAGCTGGAAACATGAAACAGCGTGATTTCTGAGGACCCTATTAGCTTTGGCTTTAAATGGTAGCACATATCTCCTGAGGACCATTCATAACATTAAAAGCCTTCCTTTTTTTCTTAATGATAAAACCTAAACACTTTGCTCAACAGTGATTTAATGAGCGGAATATTCCCATTGTCAAGGTCTGATGCTAATAATAGACAGATGGCTGGCAGTTTGAAAAGCAGACAACACAAAATATTTGCTATATAAACCCCAAACCATATTAACCTGAAAAAAATTGAAGTGATTATTCCAGGGTCAGATTGTAAATGAATTGGCAGTAAATACAACCTACTGACAAGATGTGTTTATACTGCAAAAATCTTGAAAACACATATAGGATAAAACGGTGCATCTGATGTTAAGTGAGTTATACACACGGAAAAAAGGAGGTGGGTAGAGGGAGCTTGACAAAGGGTAGGAGAAAAGCAGTGACGGGAAACAGCAGAACCAACAAAAAGGGAGAGGTGAAGAAATTTACTGGCTTGTTTCTAAGAGACAGTTCTGCCAACTTCAGGATTAGGTAATAGTCCTCTGCAAACACCGCTGCTTTCGAAACAATGCAGAGCACTGTTTTGAAAAAGACACTAAGAGCAAAGTCCTTACAGGTGTGTTGGTTGGCTGGTGGGATCAGATGCACATTCAAGTAGTGTTAGTTCTTTATTGATGTCCCTGCTGTTTCTTCATTTGAGCAACCAACTCTGCCAGACTGATAACGGTAATGTCCCGGAGTCTGACAGTTGTGGGGAAGCTGAGGGAGAAGTTGCATCTGGAGGTGTTTCTAAATGATGATGGCCACCCTCGGGTTTAAGTCATTCATATTCCAGTCTTTTCCTGGGGCTAGTTCTCAGTCCTCAGTTCATTCCTGGCAATCTCAAATCCCAGGTCTCGCTCCACTCTGTTTCCTCTAACCTCACAGGCTCTGAGGTGTAAGAGCACAGTCTCTGTGGGGAGCCCAGTGAATCCACTGTTTGGGATCTAGACTAGCAGGAATTCCCATGAGATCAGGAAGTTCCCTGGAATTCTCCACTGCTACTTACTGCCTGGAAAAAGGCACAAAAACCATGCAGGGTGTGTATTATAGCCCTTCTTCAGAGATGTGTCCCGCTGTCTAATAGTCATGATAAAGCTGTCCCATGTGAGGGTAGTTTCATTAAACCGTTCTCCAGATAAGCACTAGAGAAAGACCCAGCAATTTGAAGATCTGGTCTGTTCTCCCATATAGGAAAACTACAGGATCTTTTCGTTGCCACAGAAAGCTCAAAGTGCAAAGTGTAATACACTGGAACAGCTTTAGGGCTGCTCTTGGGGATAAGAACTATTGACTGGCCCCCACATTAAATTGTATCCCCACGTTGGGGAAGGAACAGTGGAAAACACCATGTTGGAAAATGCTGTTTGAGACAGAGCAAGAGATACTGATACCTACCTGGATTTATTAAACAAGAAAACAGTCTGTGGAATAGCACTGTCTTGTTTGCAACCACATGAAGGGGTAATGAAGAACCAGAAGGAAGATTCAGAAAGACAGAAACAAAGCAGCCTATGAAAGAACTGCAACTCTTATAAAGCGTATTTATGCAGTTGAATATTATTTGTCTGCACCAGATGAAGAAAAGCTTTCCTTTTTGAATATAATAGCAATGATTAATCCTTAAAAGAAAAAGGTTCCAAATGTAGTCAATGCAAAAAGAAAAAATCAGTGATTCTTTATTCTAGAGAAGATGGAAAGAATCTGTGAGCTTAGTAACACCACTGGAAATCAAGAGCTGCAAAACAACGGCATGCTATACCTGCTGAAGATTTAGTTTTAAAATTAACCTGAATGTGAAAGCATGAGATAGATCTACTGAGAACCTTTCAGAAGAGTCACTGAAACTAAATAGTGTAGTTTGGAGGAAGATAGGCAGTCTCTGGCCTGCCAAGCAAAACAGTTACTTTTTAGCTGACAATGAAAACTTACAGTTTAACAAGGGAGCTGTGAGTATTTCTGCTATAACCTAGTAATGCAGATGAAAAGGTAAAATAGACACAGCTTTGTGGTCCTAAATCTAGCCCTTTTAGGTTAGCTAGAGTCTCTGCAGGCAATTACAAGCTGCCCATTCCAGAGACAACTGGTAGAGCCTTTGTGTAGCTTATGGTAGAGCAGATACTAAAGGAAGAGTTTGGAGATTTAAGTACTGCCTTGATCCCCGTATCTATTTATATCTATTCTTCGAGCCGCAGATCAGTTTTGGCAAGTTTTTTGACCTCTAAATGCTTCCACTTTTTTCCTTACAAATATGCAGCATGAAATATTCAAAGTAAACTACAAAATTAGGCCCATTGGCAGAGGCACTGCCATTTTGAACTCGGGTTGTGCAGTAGTGCAGTGCATCTGTAAGGCTTCCGTGTGCCCACTTGGATTTCTGGAGTGGTAATGCCACGCTGACCATGGCTGGGAACAGGTTTTTCCTAGCTGCTGTGTCCTCACACGTTTCCAGAGTTTAGTCATACGGTTCGGAAGTAAAACATAAATTACAGTGGAGGCAGAGAGCAATTGACAGGTATGGGGAAAAGGGAGAAAGGACCTATTGTGTGAGCAGCAGACAGCTCTGCTGACCTGAAAATATATTATTCTATGGAAGCGCAAACCAGAGGGGCTGTGGAATTTGTTCTCAATTCACCATGAAAACCCTGGGCTGAGGCGACCATCCATTTGATGCGGGTGGTCCTTAATGCATGTCATAATTTACACTTAAGGCTTATATGATCCCTTGAAATTCCCTTCTTAGGAGGACCATAAAAACAGTGTTGCATATGGAGCTCACTGGAGGTTTCTGCAAAGCTCCCCCATTGTCAGACATAAACACATCCTATTATTCTAGCTTAGGTCAGAGTTCAATGACTCCCCAAAGCTTATTTCAGTCCTAAGCTGATCCCACTGCAGTCCGGGTGGGCAGAATAGAAGCGTTTCCAATACAGCTACTTCCCTCTGGCTGCTCTGCTCCGCAGTCGGAAGAAAACGTGACTCCTCAGGCTGTAAGTTAATGCACAGTTTATCAGCGAAATCACCCTTGCTCATCCTCAGGCTGTTTTCTGAAGGATTTTGCAAGCATTAATGAAGTTTCCTCTTCTCTGTACAGGAGATCCTAAGACTATCATTAGCCTCATCTTCAAGAGCAGGAATTGGAAGTTGAAGGACATCACACAGGGAATCCTTGTTAGCACAAGAAATAGATCACAGATGTGCCTTAGCCTGTCTGCTGCCAAGGCAGAGCCCGGCCCCTCGCCGCACCCCATGGTGCTTGGCCCCCCGCTTGGACGCAGATGCCAGCGCCGTGCTGCTGTGCCGAGGGGCTCGCTGTGGGGCTGGGTGCGCCTGTCCCCTCCTCGGGGCACTGTCCCCCATCCCATCTCCGGCAGGGCAGCAGCAAGCCGTCAGGGCGAAAAGCAACGTACTTGGTCTGTGCAACGTGGCAGTTCCCTAGACCGAAGCTATTCCTTGCTCCCTGAATGCCCAGTGCACTTTCCAGGGCCATTTGTTTCTTGCTTGGGAGCACGGGAGGCACCCGGCTTGGGGAACTTCCCAGAGTGGTTCTTCCAAAAAAGACACCGCTACCTTTGGGGCCAGTGACCCAAGGGCTGTCAGTGCCCAGGACAGGAGGTCACAGACGGGAAAACCCTTTTTCTGCTAAAACGAATGAGATGGAGGCACAGAAGGGTTTGCACTTGGACTAGCGGCATGGGCTGTAGGAGCTGGGGAGAAGGCATCGCATCCCACCCTGGGAAATTAGTTGTAAAGGTTTTACTTTGTGCCTCCTCTCAGCTGACAGGAGGTAATGCTATCTCTTTGGACTACGTGGCTCTGCAGTACAAGGGATGGCTTCATGAGAGCAGGTGAGAAATATTTTGGCCATAGCTGCAGTTCAGAGACTTCAGAGCCAAATAAAGCAATGAAGGAAAAACAGAGAAAAATTTGACTACAGAATGTAAACAGAATAAAAAGTGCTTCTTGTTAAGCATCTTATAATAACTAGACCAGGTGCCTGGGGAGAAAACCAAGATATTTGACCTAAAATTGAAATGCACATCAGTATTTGTTTCTCCTTTTTATTTTTCTATCTCCCAGAATCAGAGATGTGGTCAGCAAAAGACCAGAATGGCAACTCAAACTGAGAGATCAGACGGCTGGACGTGGCCCTCAGTGGTATTTTATCCCTGTCAGAGTTTAACAGAGAGAAAACAGCAGGGACAAGAAATGGACACACAAAGGCTCCTTCCCTCTTCTGGCCTTGCCAGGAGGGCTTTCCCTTCTAAACTCATGACCAACAGGCTGCTTCCCCCCTCTGAAATATTGCCTGTTCCCTTCACCAGAAGTTTCCTGTGCTGACTGAAATATTAAAAGGGCCAAACAACATGAGGGAAGTTTGTTTATTTGTAGGGTCGCATATTCATGCCTGGTTTAGGCTCATCCTGCTGAGGAATGTCAACTATTTTTCTGGAAAGCTGAGGGGGGGGCGGGTTATGGCCCTGGTGGGAAGTGGGGGCTTGTGGTGATGCCTGCGACCAGAGTCAGGCCCAGCTGGCCAGTGGTGTCCCCATAGTACAAACAGTGGTCAGTGGGAAAGAGAAACCGGGTGGGAACGGGGCTGTACCCTCAGGAACCTGCTGCTGGAGGGGGTGGATTGCCCTCAGTCCCATGGCCACCGCAGGGGTGAGGAGAGGAGCACACGGGGATGCTTTGTGCCCCTTCCCTTGCCCACTCAGCCTCTAGCCTCTCTGTAGCACCAGGTGGTCTCCAGGGTATTTGTTTTCCCAGACTCAGCCTCCACTGGAAGCTCTTTGGGACCCTCCTTCCCCACCCTGAGGGCTTCAGCCACAGGCGGTGAGGAGGTGGTGTACCAGCAGGAACAGCAAGCCAGCTGCTTGCATCCTGGGGCAATTATTTTTAAACCTAGTGTGGCAGTAATTAATGCTCAGCCTGGCAGCTGGGCCTCTCGCCGGAAGCCCAGTGAGTGCCCTTCCCTTGTGGTGAGGAGTGGTGGCTCCTCAATGGTGGCCACCACACAGTGCAACCCTCATTCACAGCGAGGGGAACGACGGCAGCAGTGGCTGCCCTGGCGCCTGCCGTTAGGAAGCCTTCATGTAGATCTTGGGAAGCATCTGTGCTTCCTGTTGGTGGGGGGTTTCAGTGCGGCTGCATTGGGCAACAAAGCTATGAGCTCCATACCCACCACCAGCCTCACCAGGAGCAGGGAAGTGGAGCTGCTCAGTGTGGGCTGAACATTGATCTGCAAAGCCCATGGGGTGGCTCAGGCAGCTGTTTTAATCTCTGTAAGCAGTTGGCACAGCAAGCTCTATCAATCTGTTCCAGAGGCTGGTTCTTCCCCAGGTCCAGAGGAAATACAGGTTTAAAGCATTGCCTTTAAACAGAGTAGTTAAATAAAAATGGTAGCAGCAGAAAACCGCAGAGTGCATCAGGATTGTGACGAATGAAGCACAGGACCTGGCAAAGACCAGTGTCCTCTCATGGCAATGGCTACAGGGACCCTAATAAACTTGTAGCTGCTTCCTCCTGAAGCAGTAGAGAGGCCAGTATAGCTCATTATCCAGTGTAGTTCATTATCGTAGGGGGTTTAGCACAGAAACAAACTGGGATGAAGGGCTTGCTGTGTTTGGCGGTATGAAGTCGTGGTCCCACTGCAGACTGGGCTGTGCAGAGTGGCTCACTGCACTGTCGCCGGTTCACTTGCCTCGTGAGTTTGGAATCCCCTTGTCTACATGCTGGCTGGACTTGAGCTGCTGAGGATATTGGTTTTGTATGTTCTTTTCCATTAGTATTATTTCAATGTTCTTTTTTTGTTGACATTTTCTGCAAAATATATGTTTTCATTAGAAAATGCTGTGACCCTTCCCAAATTTCTAGTGTTGGATGACATTTGAGTTTGTGTGTGCTTTGCAATGAAAACCTTAAATGGTTCTTAAAAAAGAAAGAAAAAACCCCTAATATTTGAGGGGGGAGGTGTTTCAAAAGAAAGATTAGCTGTTGCTTCTGAAAATTGATTTTCTGGCAAACGGTAATATTACAGACATTTTTCATTAAAAAACAATCTGCTGACCAGCTGTAGCACATTCATGTTTCAAGAGAAAGAGGGAGACCTCCACATGCCGGAGTTTGCTTTGGACAGTCAGAAGGTGGGAGGGGAAACAGTAGTCCGGAGCTTTTCCCGAGCGCCGGTGCAGGCAGCGCACGGAGGCCGTGAGAGCTCCTAAGAAATGTCTGACAGCCGGGGGATGGCCAGGCACTAAAAAAGCAGCTGCAATCCCTGCAGCGTGCTGCCAGAGCCCAGCACTGCAGAATGTCCCGTGTTCTCCACTGGAGGCTCCTCAGGGCAGGGGCAGGGCTACAAGCAGTGGGGCTGGAAAATTGGCAGCTTTCTGTTTTGTGAAGTTCTTGCTTTATGTTTGGTTTCTTTTTCTAGAGCCCTCTCTCCTTGTCTGTGAGAATGAAAGTGAAGCAGTGTAGCTAAGGGTGCTAAGTTAAGGGCTGCTCCCCTGAGCATCCCAGAGCTCGGTGGATGCTCTGTCCCGTTTTTCCATGCAGGAAGTTTCCTTGTTGCTTGCAGTGGGACTTTAACCTGCATTGTGGACACCCTGGGATCTTTGTGTTTGTGATAGAGCAACAGGCTCACAGAAGAAAAGAAATCCTGACTACTGCAGTTTTTCCTGATAACTTACGCCTCTATACCTCTGTAAGCTAAATTACGTTTGCCCTGCATGTGTTGTAATTAATTGCTGGGTTAACAGACTACTGAATTCACAAAGCCAGTGACTGTGCAGCCTTTAGAAAGAGGACTGAGGAGGCCAGTTTGAAAACTTACTCTTTTCTGCTATCCTTTCTTAGAAATCAGAAGGGTATTTATTTCTCCTGTGGTTTTGTACGGGGAGGCAATGGGCATGGGTGGCCCATTCTAACTGCACAGGGGGTTGAGACAGTCTTGCCTTGGCAACCATCTGCTAAACCTTGGCAAGCAGCAGGTATGAGAGTTGGGGTTAAGGGAGCTGGGCCCTGGGCTTGCAACAGCAAACTGTGCTAAGGCTTTAGCTCCATATTAGCAATTGGTTGCAGCTTCCACTGTCAGTGTGTTCAAAGTGCCAGGGGCTTATCATGAGGGAGCGCTACCTGTTGACAGCCTACTGCAGAAGGCACCAAGAAATTCCAGTGTTCCAAGTGAGCGGTACTGTAGTAATGGTACTGACATAATACAAACAGTCATATTGCTGGGCTGCATTTTGCAGCTGGGAAAGTGTTCTACCACTTCTCCGTCGACCTGCTTATCAGACTGGTGAATCTGTTGAAGGAGGGAAATACTGAAATACGAGTGCGATAAAAGATGGGAAGACATGCTGATGCGATTTCCCCACACTTAGTTGCTCTCCGCAAATATTCCTGCAAGTAAAACTCGGACCACAAAAATGCTTGTAGAAAGCTCAGAGCTTCCTATCAGCACTCTCAGGAGTTTGTATCATGGCCAGTTGTCTCCTTGCGCTGCTTGCTTTGCTGAGAGTGGATGGGCACAAGTGAGTGGAGTTGAATCCAGCAATGTCACACTAAGAATCGGTTGGCTTCCCATATGCCATTATGCTCCAGCAATCTTCTTGATGTTGTCTGTGGAGTATGCTGAGCAAATGCGTGCCCTCTGGCTATATGCAGTGGTTGAGTGTTGGCGTTGGACTACCAGCATGAAATCAGGTGTTGACCTGCAGCCCACCTCCTGCTATGGAGGCGCCCTGCCAGCAATCCTTACTGGGTTACACGAAGTGTGGGCTTGGTGCCAGAAGTTCCCTGTCATGGCTTTAGCTGGGAGGTGCTCAGCAGATTTCCCAGCCAGCAACAAAAAGCCTTATGTCCTGTCTAAACTTGATCTGGAAGAGGGGGGGAGCTCCTGGACTGGGCTGTTGTTGGGGTCAAGCAGCCCTCTTCCCGCATGGCTCACTGCACATCACATGAGCTGCCAGACGGCAGCAGAGTTTGCTACCTGGGCCCCTCGTGGCGCTTGGTGCGTTTCAGATTCGGCCAAGTTCATAAGATGATCGTTTTGCCAGTCAGTATATTTGAAACTTGATGGGGGTCTCTCTGCCCTGTACCTGCATGTGCGGGAGGAAGCGACGCTTCATTCTAGGAGGTGGCAGTGTCCCAGAGGACTCTGGCTTCACCTGTGTTTGCTGTCATAACCTTGTGAGGCAGCGGCTTTTCCTTCCTGTATCTGTATCGCATCGAGCACAGAAAGGGTCCTGCGCTGAGGCTGGAGTGCCTAGGTGCCATTGTAGAAACAGTAAACATAGAAGAGAAGCATGTGATATTTGTCAGGGAAAAGAACAATAATCTACTCTGATTTTTTGCATTTGGCTATATACATCGCTGGAAATTTTGCAAAAGCCTAGCCAAAGGAGTTGTATAAACTGCCGTAAATGTAAACCAGATACTGTCAATTTAGGGCATTTGTAGTGATGGTGTAAACTGAGCCAGAAATGCTGAGCTGTGGGTCCAGGAGACGGCCAAAATGCAGCCAAAAGCCTTTTCCCTATGTTTAATTTAGTACAAGTGTGACTGGATAGGTACCAAGCCATGGTCCTGGTCACGCTCTGCGTAGGGAAATCTTAGGGGAAAGTGACTGGGGACTCTAGGTGAGAAGTTGCAGATCTTCGATCAAGTTTTATGATAACAAAAGTGGGTGAATTGGTACCTGGAAAACCTGCCCTCAGGGCTCATCTGTTATGCTTATCTAAGGATATGCCCGTGAATTGCTAAGCAAGTAGATGTGAATTTAATTTGCCCGTGCCCAAGCAGACTGAAAACCATTTGAACGCAAACTGGGTGACCCTATTTTATCAGCCTGGCTGATATCAGCCTGGGCTGATAAACCTCACGATGGATTCGGTACCTACAGCTTGTTACCTGTAAACCCCTGAGCAGTGAACTTGGAGAGAGGTGCTGTGCAAAAGGTCGCTCTGCCTCCCTTGGGTTTTGTATTCTTATTTAAATCCCTGTGGCTGGCTATGGTCAGAAAACGGGCTGGAATGGTCTTTGGGCCTGATTTTTGCATCTGCTTTTTTTTCTGGTTGGCTCAGCACATGTGGCTGTATGGGGGTTAAGCCTTTTATAAAAAGACTTTGAGATGTACTTCAAGCAAAGCTTTAAAGGTGACTGGATCTTGTTTTACGTGAGCCACCAAGGGAGAAAGCTGGATGCTAGAGCGCTTCTCTCGGAGGTGTGGTCCAAGCAGATCCAGGGAACTGGAAGCTGAAGCCAGACCAATTCAGTGTGGAAATAAGGTGCAGATTTTTTTTACAGTGAAGAAAACTAACTACTGAAATAATTTACTAGAGGCTGTACAGGATTCTCTATCACATGTAGTCTTTAAATAAAAACCAGGTGTGTCTCTAAAATACGGCTTTCCTCAGCAGGAGGATGGGCTCACCCCACCACAGGGGATGATGTTCTCCAGCCAGACACCAGATTATTTGACTGTAACGTTGCCTACTGGACTTAAAAACCTATGGATCCCGTGCACAGAAAGAACTGTGTACTCCATAACAGGGAATGGCTCTCGCATATACTAAAAGCATCTGGGAAAGTTTGGCAGATTTATGGAGAAAAGGGAGTGGAGTTGCCTCTTGAAGTTTTTGGGAGAAGACAGTCTCCTGGCATGTAAAAACCCAGAGGCTGATAGTGGCTGGGCCTACAGGGGACCTGGCTGTGTTTACAGTCTAAGGGAAGAGCTGAGAAATACTGATGCACCCTGACTGCCTGCTGCTCCAGCAGTGGATGGGGCTGAGAGCTGGTGGATTTTATGGATGGGCTTCTCTACTGGCACTTGTGCCAGGGACTGCCATGGTGCTGCAAGGCGATGGGATAGGGAACAAGGCTCTTCTTGTCTCCACGTCAAGAATGCAAAATGTACGCGTGAGAGTGTGTGTGGGGAAAAGAAAAGAGAAAAGCAAGCACAGCTCAGAGGTGCACTGGTATCAGGAGATAGCTTACATGTAAGGTTTCACTTTCATCAGTGGCATCCAAGCCAGCTGGGGAGGTAGGCATTCAGGAAGGCGTGTGTTATCTGTGTTCCTCTCGACTGGGTAGCAGCTTGGCTGCTGCAGGAACTTTATTAAATTGAGACTTACTAAGTGAAGCTGTTCTGGAGAGAAAATTAAAAAAAAAAAAAAAAAAAAAGGAAGAAAAAAACCAATCTCTCCCCACCAGAAGCTGTGGCTTTTCGGAGCAATCTCATACGAGCTGCAAAATCCATGTAGTCAGCGGCCTTCGTTCCAGCTGCTCTGATGCCTGGAGAGGCGATGCTGCGCAAACAGAGCTGCAAATGAGGTGAGAGATGTGGGGGCACAACATGTGCTGCGCTTGCCAGGCACTGGCAAACCCCTTTGCAGCGTATGCTGTGCAGTCAGCGGTGTAGTCATGGTGCTCTTGTCGTGTACCTACAAATTCCGCATCCCTTTCCAAGCTGATTGTTTCTTCCTTGGCTGGCTGGGGATGTCCGTATAATCCAGGATAAATCATTTTGATTCAGTGAGCAATCTCTCACCTAACTACCACTCCCAGTCACAGCCATCACATTGGCAGGCTTTGCTGACAGATGATGCTCCGTTTGGCAGACAGATTTCTGACATTTACAGCTTCTGCCTCGGCTCCACTAGAAACAGCCTGCATGGCAACACAATCTGACCCCACCGGGTTCCTGGCTCAGTTCATCATCTTTAGCTGTTTTAAAGGCAGCCTCTAAAAATCTCTGTGTTTCCCCTTTCAGCACCTCACAGCGTGAATGCTGCAGCACGCTTACTGATGGGGAAAACAAGTCACAGCAAAACACAGGCGGGTTCTGGGAAGCTTTTTCACAGTCGTCACTCATATCGAGTATGAGTCCACAAGCTCCGTCTGAAACTAGGGCTATAGGTGAGGACATGTGTTGTCCCCACAAATTCCAGCACGCTGCCCCTATGCATGAACAGCAAGAAGTGCTTTACCAGCTTGCTGGGCTGGCTCGGGGCCAGCAGGCAGAGTACTGCTGAGCATCTGCAAATCCTGTGCTGGAAGCGCTGTGGTTCCCCTCTCCCGGTGGGCAGCGAATGCGTACTGCTCACTACAGCTGGTAGTTAATCCCCCTTCCGCACTCCAGCACCTCTCCGCTACTCCCGGGAATCCATTGCCAGGCTCAGACACACTGGCTCCGGTGTGGGCAATTCATAGGTGCCCATGGGCTGGCCCGCTCTGCCCTCGGTCTGCTGGCCCAGGAACTGGGGAAATCAACATACATTGGCTCTGACATAAATGCTTCTGTGTCATTTGCTTAATTGCATTCCCTGGCTCTGGATCATTTTTAAATCTTAGAGAAGAGGATCAGATTTCCCAAGATGTTCAAGTGTCTACAGATGTAGGTGGGCTCCTATTGGGATCTGCAAACATTCCCAAACTGGCAAGCCAAGTAATTCCTTCCCAAAATCTGTTTAGTTTTTCTGTCTCTGTGGGGAGGGGCCAGTCTCACAGGAATCAGGCAGTTCAACATTTGCATGAACTGAAGAGCGGCAGGTAAGAGCTTATTCCCTGTCCTGTCCTCTAACTCACCTGTGCACCTTATAGCCAAGGCTATCGCAGTTATACCATATTTGCTTCTAGATGCCTTTATTCCGTACCTTGCTCTAATCACTGCCTGATGTTGAAATCATGAGTACAAAGAAAAATGCGCATTCAAAAAGCCCCTTTGGGCAACCCGCCTGGGCAGTCTATGCCTCCAGACCCTGAGCTTTCCAGACCAACACCCTCCTTTAACTTGCATCATTTTTCTTGCCTTTTGTTCCATTAAAGTGTTTGCTTCATTTTTAAATCCCAAATTAAATAAGCAATCCCTGTGTTTTCTGATGTCTGTTTTTGAGCTCTTCTGAAAAGCACAGTTTTCATTTCCATGCGCTTTCCTTGCTTCCTGTGTTCTCACAGGTGCTGCCCTTTGGGGATGGCTGAGTGGAGCAAATCTGCACATTTTTCACATTTGCAGAAAGGATATTGGGGCATTCAGAGGTTGAACGAGTTCCTCAGGCTCTGAGTGGGCCAGTGCCTGAGCTCAGAAGAAACCTGAGGGCACCAGAATAATTTTTTTCTTTTTTACATCACGTTTGAGCCTTGCCTGTGATCACCTGATGCAGATCAGATTAGAGCTTTTCCTCCTAGTGAGCAAGTTCTTCCTCTTCTTTGCTCCTCATGTCTCTCCTGGCTGAATTGTCCCTTTGGAAGTCAGGAGACCAGAAGGAGTGCCCAGGTAAAAATGGCTAAGGGTAGCAGTCCCAGACTGCTCACCTGCCTTTTCTTCTTGCACCAACTATGCCCAGAAATACTGCCAACAACAAAGAAAAATTTTCAGAGTTCAAAACTGAAACTCTCTTGAATCAAAAATCATTACATTACCTAGAAATCATTCAAATAAAAAAAAAAAAAAAAAAAAACAAAAAACCAAGCACTTGTACAGATTTATAATTTTTGCAATTAAAAAATGTCACCTGAATGGAGACTCACCAGAAGCGAAACTCCCATCTCTACTGTAAGCATTTGCCCACTCGATCTTCTGGCCATGTCTAATTCTGCCCTGCTATTTGGAGGTGTTTGTTGGATTTGGTTAGACATATTCAGAAGAGAGGTTTGTGTGCCCATGTCCCAACACACACTCGGTGTCTGGATGCATATGTTGTGTCGTAGGACCAGGGTGCTTCTCTGGATGTATATGTTGTGTCGTAGGACCAGGGTGCTTCTCTGGATGTCCCCGGGCTGAGCGCTGGCCCCTCACAAAGCAGTCTGGTGAGCCATTTTATTTCTCCTCCCGAGGCTTTGACATTTGCATGTTGGTGTTTTTATAATTCCTGGGATTTTTCCAGCCCTCTGCATGTCCTCTGGCAGAACTGTTCCCGCACATTCCTGCATTTACACCTTCTCCTCCATTTCCATCCTGACCCTCTGAGTGCCAAAAGGTTTTTCTACAGAGGAAATAAAACCTGTGTGCCCTGGAAGCTGCAAGGTCACAGGCTGATCAGGGGATGCCAGGGCATGGTGATGAATATCCCTGCAGAGCATTTTCTACTGCATTTAAGCCAAAACCAATTGACTGGAGAATGGTTTTTTTATATGGCTTGTCTCAAAAGCAGGACTAATAATATTTTTACATGGCAGATGTGTTATAGTGCGCTCGATCTGTTTACATGGCTGGGAAAGTGACCCATCTTGCTTTTCATAGCTGCCATCTGTTGGTCAAAATCATTTCAATGCAATCAACCAAGTCATGGTTTTGTTTGGGTTTTTTTTAATTTGTTTTGTTCTGGTTTTAATTATTATTGTCTCTGGGAATTTAATTCTGGGCTTTTAGAGTAAGACAAGCATTTCTCTTGGTCTTAAAATGGCTGCTTGAAAGGGCTTCCTGATGGTAGAAAATATTCTATCTTTCTGCTTGCTTGCAAGTTTTTCAAAAAAATAAACCAACCAAAACCAAACCTTTGAACAGGTGAGCACTCAGTCAAAGCGGTGGAATGACTGATGTGAAGCCCTCTCACAATGCTTTGTCCAGGTCAGCAGCGGACAATAATTAAAAGATCCGTATCAACGTGGCTCAGGTTTCAGGCAAATTAAGAGCCCAAGAATGCCAAGAGACTCTTTCTCTTGAAAAAGAGAAAGGTCACATATTATTCTCTAAAGTAAAGCTTGTTTCTCAAATTCCCCTACGCTAAGATCATACCCAGTCCATTCTTATTAGGTAACAATTTGCTTTGTTTATTTTTATCAACAGTCATTGCTTCTGCCTTGTAATTATGCTTTGTACTGACAAGGAAGTAGAAATGGAGAAGCTTCTCTGAGCAGCCAGCAGAGAAGTGGGCTGCGCTTCTCCTGCCGAGAGAGAAGGTGTGAGGATGGGCAGAATCCCAGCAGGTGGGGGCAAGTGCTGCTTTTTCAAAGAATTTATTGGTGGTGTCCTATCTGCATGTGTGGTGGGGATCCTGGGTCCCAAAGCATTCAGACCTTCAAGGGAGACAGGAGCTGGAAGCCACCATCTTCCCACAAGTGTCTCACTGGAGGCGCTGGTGCAACACCACCCTCCCACTATTCATTCCTGCTTGGGGAAGCGGTGGTGGCTGCCAGCTCTGTGTCTGAGGCTAAGGGAGGCTCCTTGGAGAAACGCTGCCCTGAAGGATCTCACTTGGTACCTAGCCCTTTTCCCCAAATCCCTGCTGGAGGTCTAAAGAGCTGGCATCTGAAAGCCTGGCTGGACTCACAGCCATGCATGCCTTTGCACCTCCTGCACTGAATGTAAAACCAGCTCTGGTGAAACATCTCTGCTGCACTTGGGATCTCCCATGCGCTGGCAGTGATGATGTTGGTCTGAGGCCACATCCCTAAGAGGGTGAGAGAAATTCGCAGGCTTCATAGCACCCAGCCAGCGCCTCAGCTGCTGCAGGGATCTTCTTACTGTTTGCACATCCGCGTACAGCTCATCTCTGAGTAGAAGACCGAGCGCTTTCATAGCCACATCTTCAGGACCCTGCCTTGGAGTGGGGCGGACACAATCTCTTAACAGCAGGTCCTCTGTGTGGATGGCAGCAAAGTGATTCAAATCCCCATAGTGACTCTGTGGACTTCTGCAGAAGAGCAAATGACACTATGGAAAGGGAAGTTTAAGTCTGTCTTTGTGGTGGTAAAAATTTAGGAGTGATTCTACTGCAGGCAGCAGAGTCATTCTGATACAGGCAAGAAGCAAATCATGTCCTCTCTTTTCTTAGTATAGGCAAGAAGAATTTCTGTCCCATGCAGCACTGAAAAACAGGATGCAGAGAATTAGTTTTTGTTTTGAAAGCACTGGAAATCAGAGACTTTTAAAGCATTTGCATGGAAGTGCTATAATTTAAGAAGATTGCAGGAGAGTTTTGGTTAATTTAACTATTCAATTACCTATAGAAAATGGAATTTACCATGTAGGAAAAATGGTTGAAGGAGAAAAAAATCCCATTCTTAAAAGAAGCTGAAGATGGTGTCACTCTGTTGGTTTCAGAGTGATCTTATTTTTAACTTCTACTGAGAAATTTTGACTGTATCTGTGTATTTTTACAAAGTCCTTAGGGATCCGCTGCAAATTTCTTGTACTTTTTGGGAGGGAATGTGATTTTTTTTTTTAAGCTAGAAACTAGTCATATACTGCTTATTAGTTTTTACCTGCATTTATATTTCCATCAAACAAAGTTCTGATAATCACTATAGGGCTGTGTTTATTTTGCCAGAAAAACTTTCTGTTATAAAAAATCTCACAGGAAAAACATCTGTTTTGAAAAAAAACATTTTCCTCTGACAAAAAACCCATGCTTTAAAAAGTGGTTTACTTTTTTTTTTTTTTAAAGTGTTTAACATTTTTCAGAGCAGGTTGGGAAAAAGAAAATGAAACGAAAAAAAATGTGGACAGCTGAGAATAAAGGTAAGAACCTCTTAGACTGGCTACAGATGTGCGGGGTCATGGTGACTGTGCTTTTCGATGTAAGTACAAATGACTTTTGAGATTTCATATCTTTATGATCTTTGTTAAGGTGGACCGGCTCTTCACTAGGAACCTGCTCAAAATACCTAAGCACTACTCTTCCACCTTAAAGTAAATGTTTGGTTAAGGGAAGCTGGATTTCACACGGCCAGGTAAAGACCAGTGCAGAGCTCACACTGCAGAAACAGAGGTCAGGTTAAACAGGGCTCTGGCTCGCATTTCGCCTACCTCCTCTGTCTGTAGCTTGGCAGAGGTGGGCAGCAGGTGAAAGGGGAGGAGATGAGATGGTGAAAGGGGTGATGACAGATGGGTACCACCCATACATTCCTCCTCAGATGCATTTTCACATCTGTTTGGCATTTCAAGGGTTGTTTTCCTATGAGCATCATCCTATGACATCCAAGCAGGTGAGATCCTGCACTTGAAAGGCCAGGAAGGAGAAGAGTTTACCAGGGAGGTGCATCTGACACGTGTGGTAAAGTGTGGCTGTATAAATTAAAGGGCTGAATGAGCCTCCGAAGAAATATGGACTATCCAGCCTCTACCCCAAAATCAATGGAGTCTCTGAGTTTTCCTTTTCCTCCCAGGGAGAAGGTATTTTTCCAGTGATCTGAACTCATGACCCAAACTTTCTCAGATCCGTAAGTGGATGTATTTTGTTACTCCCCAGATGCTACTATTTTTAAGATCTGGATCATCTATAGAAAATAGGACTCAGATGCTTAAATGTCTTTGTAGGAACTCTGCCTGGGGCAGCAAACAGTCTTCATCTTTTAAAATCTCCTTTCACCCTGTGGATTTTGCTCACTTGTAGCCTCACAAATAAAGCTGTAGCCCTATACATGCTTCCGTTGCCTTCTGTCTTGCCAGCAATGCAGTTTGCCTGGGCATAAAGCCTCCATCCCCATAAATGTCAGCGGTACTGAACGCTGTGGGGTTACTCCTCTGCAGTCCAGGGGAGAGGAACACAACCACCCCGTCTCTTCCATCTGCTGGCATCTGTAACGTAGAGGAAATGAGAGACAGAGCCATCCGTTCAGAAACTAAGCCTTTCAAGTGCCTTTAAATAGCTTGGCTGAATATCTTTGCTCTACAACTTACCAGGCCTGCTGCAAATGCAAAAAGTAGACTGCAAAGATCTTTTTATGAGAGTTTTCAATGGATTTTGTTCAATGGAATAAACACACATGTGTAAAATTCACCTAACCCAGTTCTGAGACTACTGCTGTACTGCAAAAGTCAAATCAATGTTATACCTGGATCCGAAGCAAGGAGCCTCAGTGAGGCACCAGTGAGCGCAAACAGCAGGTGTCCATTTCGAACCATGGGATCCCCACACCAAGGAACATGTGTGCAGGTGCCCAAAGGAGATGTTTTCCTTCGAATGGGTGTCTCAAATATTCTTATGCTCTTCATGGGCACAGGACATGATTGCTTTTAGTAGTTTTTGGATCTTCCACCCAGGGAGGCAGCCCAGCGTGTGAAAACCAGCTCAGCTCTGATTAGGGCATTAGAGGAGACAGGGGCAGCCTAATCTAGCACAGAGGCAACCTCTGCTTTGACTCCTCTGATGATCCAGTAGAGCAGGATCTTCTTTTGCTCCGTCTTGCATCAAAAGAAACCAGTTGCTTTGACTTAGAAAGCATCTTTAAGCTTTGGGATCAATTAAGTGGCTTATTGCTTTTGGAAACAGATTTGATCTATTCAACTCACAGGAGGGAGGCCGCTGTGGAAAGCTCAGTCTCTCCTGACTCTTTCCTTGCAAAATCGGCTATTGAGGTGTCATGGACAATATTTCTTCTGTATCACAAATGCCAAATGTGAGTTTTTTCCATGGATAAAAGAAAAACCCATCCTTCTGGAACTCCATATAAGACTTTTTACTGATTAATGGAATTTTTGTCATTATTTCATTAACTCTTGGAAAATATTGCGTGGTGGGAGATTAGGGAAGCAGCTAAAGTTTAGAATTTTTTCCCATGATACTTAACACGTAGACAGGGCTACCTTTCCATTTTTGTCAGGATGAGAGCCACTTAGGATAAAGAAATTCAAGTTTGCTGCACACCAGACACAGGCCATATTTGGGTAACTTCCCTCATGAGAATCAAGTACAAGTTTCAGACTAAATCTTCAAGGCACGCTGTGGCATGGATCCAGTCTATCTAAAAGATTGCCTGTAGCTCTGGAATGAGGACGGTGAAGGAAAATCTTTTCCCAAACCACAGTGAGACTTTCTGGTTCCCAAATAAAACTCCTCTGTGTGGTGACGCCTTCTCAGGGATGGATGCTCGCGCTCTCCTCCATGGTAGTAGGGCCTCAAACACTGTGGTATTGCTGCTGGATACCATTGGGCTTTGAAAGGTCACCATCAAACACTGCAGTCCCCATTGTTTTTCTTTACATGGGAAACACGTCTCTCATAGGTCCCTCTGCCAGGATGCTGAGTGGATGTACTTCTACGGGAATGCAGCCCTCCAGTCGAGCAGTGAGATCTTCACTTCTTTCCTTAGCTAAAATTTTACTTTCTCCACTGTTTATCTATTAGCCACGCTCCTGCAGAGAGCAACGGGAAGCCTAAAGGAGACTGGTGGGACTAGCGGCTGCACTAGATGGCTACCTCATTGACCAGCATCGTGACCATGGACAAGTCCCAAGACTGTTTTGAAGAAGCATGTTGCACGTGATCTTTTTTCAGTTATAGTTACTCCTTCACTAAGGTGGTCTCTGCTAGGTGTTAGTAGTGGCCTGAGTGTCCTACAAGGGAAGAGAGGCAGAGCTCCATAGGAAAGACAGTAGCTAAGGTGCCTCGCTACTCTTTGAAGGAAGTGGCACCAGACTCTTTGGCAGGTGAAGTCTAGGGGGATTTTTACCAAGAAGCCTGGAGCTCTCAGAAGGGTTTTAGTTCAGTCGGTTGATGAGTAACATAAACTCTGGGCTCAGAAAATAACAGGCATTAAAGGTGATCAGGGATTTACGGTCTGCATTCCTAAAACTCTAGAGGGCAAGGTATTAGGTGGAGGCTAGAACCATTTATTTTGGTTATATTAAATGGAAACTCTAGACACTGTCTGACTCTGTCCGTTCCAACTGCTAACACCACCTGGCAGAAAGGTTATATTATTATTATCTGCTGTTTACTTTTCTCCTTTTAAAAATCTTTCAGCCTCCCAGTACAGAAATGGGCACAATGCCATGAGGTCTAAGACACCAGGCTCAAATGAGGAAAAGCAATCAGATATGGAAAGTGGTTGCAACCATTTTTCATCCAGCTATCTGGGCAATCCTTGGGAATGCCAAAAGGATCCGGATGAAAACAGTCTACTCTCTGTAAAAGGGGATGACAAGTAATATTTTTCACAAAGATACAGAGCAGCTGTACTCATGAATCTGCAGATCAGGTAATGCTGGCTCACTCACACACCCAACGTAGCCAGCAGCTAACCAGGACCATGGGAAGGACCATTGCCTGGGCAGTGGGCACCAGGACACCATGGCTCTTTGTCAGGTCTGCGATCCTCCCCAGGGCACTGCAGACTCACCAAGCTCTGTGCCTCACTTTGTTCCTTTGTGGTATTTTTTGGGGAGCTGGTTGTTGTGGGGGGTTTTCCCAGGTATGTGACAGTTCCAGCAGGTGAGAATGGCAGGAGTTCAGTAGGGCTGCTTTTAAGGTTGTACGAAATAGGTGCTGAAGGAGCAAAGAGCTACTCTGAAACATTTCTGGGGCCTCAAAGCCCCACTGGTTCCTTGCACTTCTATCTCAGGACCAACCACCCCTGCTACATCTGTAAAATTTGCCATCTTCAAAAATGCAAATAAAAGGGGAATTTTCCCTGTACTATTGAAAGGCCTTAAGCCAATTCCCATGTTTAGCACCTTGGGAGAAAAGATCCTTGCAGGTGAACGATTCTCTTTCAGGAGCCTTTATGCTCCCTTTTGGAGGCAGGGGGAGTGAAAGCCTGCTCGGGCATGGCAGCTCATGCCCCATGTGTCTGTGCATCGCTATGGTGTCTCCAGGCCCTGTTGCTCTTTCTGCACAACATAGATCCAAGCTGCTGACCTCCACCCCACTCAGTAAACCAGGGAAACCAAATCCATTTTTCTCCCTGGCTCTTCCCGTAAGGATTTGACACTCACAACAACTATTTTAGCATGGCAACCGCACCAAACCCACCAGGAAGAATAAATTAATTCTTAAAAATAAACAGCTGGCCATAAAAGAGTCCAGGAAAACCCTGGCCTCTGCTCTTCTGATAGCCTAGGGGTCTCAATGACAAATCACCCTTGCTACCTACCCCCAGTGAATATTCCCTGCTTGTCAGCCTAGCTAATCGTTTTGGAGTGGATGTAATACATCTCCTGCCAGGAGAGGTTTGCGAGGCACATGATGCTGTAAACGATCTTCTGTTTATCTAATCTCTTCTCTTGCTGCTATCATTGCACATATATACAAACTCCCTTTATAGCTTCCCTCCAGCCACTGCTCTGGTTACAAGCTTAAACAAGTCCTTGCTCGTTTTAGAGCTACAGGCTTATTTAAGGAAATGAATGCAATAGCGCTAGGCTGCTATTGTCTCCCAGCAGGTAAGGTGATGTGCTGCCCGTACTCGGCCTGCTTTCAATAGCAAGGTAATGGTCTTTGCAGAAATTACTCTCCATTCAACAGCTGCTCAGCTGGGACACAGGTCTGCTGTTCTTTGCTCATCTCACATATGCGGAGACGACCCTAGTTTGAATCAACATATGGAAATAAGCCATAAAAAAAGAGCAACATACCCAAGTCAGAGGAAGGTACACGAAGTATGTCTGTCACCCAAGAGCTGGATCCTGATTTCTGCTGATGAGATGGCGATGCAGCTCACTAGACACTCAGACAAAGCTGAAGAAAGACGGTAAATGAACACACTATCCAGCATCCCATGCACATTCCTAAAGCAAGTGCTTAAGCCACAAGACTGCAATAAAAGTGTGGCTTAGTGTGTAGGCCAGTACTAGAAGTGACCTTTTCTCTGTGTTGCCAGAGAGAAATATGAGACCAAAGGAGGTTTTATGACAGCTTATAATGTCCCTATCACTTCTGTAGTGAGTGAGCAGGCAGGCAATTAAGTTTTAATTGAAAAATTGGTGGGAATGGGGGAAAAATTCAGAAAAAATAAACGCTCAAGTCAGCAAGTCACATTAGTGACAGCAGCTAATGTTTCTAACATGAGCTTTAAACCCTTAGCCTCCCTCCAAAGCGAACGTATTGTGCATTGTTCTTAATGCTCTTAATTGGACATATTTAGCCATGCAAATAGTAGAAGTACATTCATTTATTTTCTCAGAGCCTGGATCAATATTAATAAGTCATCTTAGGGGAGATGTATTTATAGACATCACCTGCACAAAGCGGTTTGAGTTTGTAAGCTGGGCATCTTGGTTTCCTGAAACCAATCTCTGAAAACAAGAAGCTGGATGAAGGCATTAAGGTTTGTGATGGTGGGGAAAATGGATCAGGACTTTCCTGGCAGGAGAAAGGGACACCTCCTGGTGGGAGGTATCCCTGCCCAGGGCAGGGGGGTTGGAACTAGATGATCTAAGGTCCCTTCCAACCCGAACCATTCTGTGGTTCTGTGAGAAAGCACTGCTTCAAGACAGAGCGTCTCTCTGAAGCCACCTCAGACCTAGTCTCAGGAGGGCTGGCACCTGCTGGAGCGGCAGGATTTGCTCTCCCATGGTCTGCAGCCTCTGCTTCGGGCCACGAGCTGTGGCTACGTGCCCTTATCCCAGGCTGTGGCTGTGCCCTTTACTTCTCCAGGCCCTTCACTGCACCTGCCTCGTATGTAACCCCAGTAGCAGTGCCCAGAGCTTCCTGGGTGCCAGGAGACTCGCTTGATGGCTTCGATCCACCACCTGGTTGAGTTTCCCCGTCTACTATATACAGTTATTAACTGCAGAGAGATTGTAAAGAACGTAGTACAAGAGACGTAAGGCTCTCTTTAAAGCATTAGCAAGAATTGCTGGCACTGGTGACAATAGGAAATTACATTTTCTGGATAAAAAGAAAATTATGTACTCAGGCATTCTAGTCCCTGGGAGAAGGGAGGCTCGTTAATCAGTCATGTCGAAACATCCACTGCTGGTGAAGACACACTTGAAGAAAAATCCAAACACAGTAACCAAGAAGCTCAAGTTTTTTCTTTCTAGGAACCAGCCCAAATCCAGCTCATACTGGAGATAGTTTGCTGTCTGAGAGCAGC
This sequence comes from Chroicocephalus ridibundus, assembly GCF_963924245.1. Classification (NCBI taxonomy): domain Eukaryota; kingdom Metazoa; phylum Chordata; class Aves; order Charadriiformes; family Laridae; genus Chroicocephalus; species Chroicocephalus ridibundus. Next base: position 19,938,875 of record NC_086289.1, read on the forward strand.
CTGTGTGAGATCCCAGGCCCTGTCCCACCACCAGGTGTTGGCAGCACAAACCTTCCACCAGTGGTCCCTGCACTCCTGGTTTCAGATCCCAGAGGGTCCACTGTGGAGGGAGTTTCTCTGCATGGTTCACGTATGATAAGGATGGTGGAGGCTGAGAAGAGAAAATACTGAGCTTGTCGTGGCCAGTAGCCTCCTGATAGTCAAGGAGTTAACATATTTTTCAGTGGTTTTGTGTTGGGTTACTCTTGTATTATGAAATTACCAAGGAATTGAACAGGAAGGCTGCTTTTGCACTGAAAGTATACACGAGAAAATCTTGTCCTTTTAGCTTTGTATTACAAGCTCATTTTTAACTCCAAACGGTCTTTTTTTTCACCCACTCATTCATGAAATATGGTGATTTTTCCCACCATCCTGGGGAAGGGAACAGGAAAAAAATGGATATTTCTATGTGCGTAAAGAATGGAATATGACAAATGCAATTTCAAGCCATTTCACCCTTTGCTGTGAGTGTTTTCACTTTGTCCCTCTGGGCGCCCCAGATCCAGATGGGGTTTGCACTCCGCTGCTGGGGCTCCTTATGCTGGGCAATACCGTTACCCAGGGCTAGGAGATGTATTTGCCATCGCAGCAGCTGTACAGAGGACAGAGACGGTCCTGGGCAGAGACTGGCCTGAGATCCTCTGCTGATAAATAAACATCTCTGTTTCCCTTTTGCACTATGCAACTTGATTGTAAAGGTTTCAAAGAAAAGCCGAGCTGACATCAAAAAAAGACTCTCCAATGCAAATAAAGGCAGATTTATTTTCTTATTCAGGTTTCTCAAAGGCTCCTTCTCTGTGCCCTTTCTGTACACAATGGTTTTCACCATTCAGGAATGCTTTCATTTAATGTCTGAAATAGCTTTTTGTATCTCCTGGTATCTTTCTATAACCGTAAAATAAACATTCTTTCCTTAACAGGTCTGAGGATGTGGGGTTTGGGGCAGCATGAAAATAATTGATCCAGAATATAATTTTTTTACTCTTTGTACTATTAGACTTTGTTTTTCACTAGGTCACTCTTTATGTCCTGTTCTCCTCATAAAAGTGTGGTCAGTAAAATGCTGTAAAGATGTAATTTTCTGTTTCACCCAAAGTAGTGAATGTGACACCTTTTGTATCGGTACAACTTATGGCCCTTGCTGTGCAGGAACAGAGACGGCAGCATGCATTCGTACATACATATGTATACCTTACACTGGTATCAGGGCACCGGTGGTGCACAGGGCTGTATTGATGCAAGTCTGCTGGGATGGTTATGGGGACAGCTGGAGAACACCTTATGACTGAATGGGATCTACTGAGGGATTCTCTCACAGCTGCTTTGCCAGGTCCAGGCTGCTCTTGGGAACAGGTGGCTGGGCAAGAAGGACCACAGCGCAGATCTACTCTGATTGCAACTTTATGACCCTCTCTGAAGTCTACTTTTCCAAGGAAAAGAACAAACCTTTCCCAGCCCTCCAGCACAAGCAGCTGCCACTAGCATCATTGAACAAGAGCGTGCCTTGTGCTGCTGCTGATTTTTTCAATTTTTTTTAAACTAGACAAACAAGATGCAGCTACAATGATGATGGGACTTCAGTGTATCAAACTGCAGACACTGGTAGGCAGGGATGCCTGTCTGTGAGATGAATTCCTGTACAGTGATAATGGGTTATCAGGATTTCCTGCGTGGCTGTATGAATCGGGGCCATCTGTCAGCAGCTTTCTGTGGTGACAGGCCAATGCTGAAAAGACGGATGGAGGGAATCTGAAGTGAGAGACCTTCCCAGATGTAGGGGAGGCTGAGCTAGATAGATTTACAGTCTGCCTCATTCTCTTTAGGAGTGATGCTTTCCTGAAATGTTTGGGGTTTTTTCCTCTGTACATGTGATATTTTGGCATTAGGTTGTTCCCCAGGTACTGCATTAGCTGCTGGGAAAGAGAACTGCAGGGTCTTAGCTCAGGTAACCACGCTACGTCCTGGGCAGCCGTACCTCAAAGCCTGACTGAAGGTGAGAGGATGTTTTACCCCAATCCTAACTTCCAAAGACTGAGGAGAAGACAAATCAGGAAGAGGCAGAGGGAGCTCACCCATTATCTGTAACCAGACAGAGATTAAAGATATAGCTTAAAAGTAGCTGCCTTGTGCTCTGACAACAGCTTATCAAAATATTTACTATATCTCCCTCGACTTAATGTAGTTTTTGGTGATTCTCTGTGCTACCCTACCAAACTAATTTATTGTAATTCAAGTATGCCATTGTTGGTTTTGAACTCAAACTAATGGCTTTAGTGGTGATTTATGTTTAAGAAATAGGAGCTGCCCAGTACTGGTGAGCTATCCTACAACAACAAACCAGCCCAGGCAGTGTAGTCCTCATAATAATGTTGGTTTGTGGCAGTACTGATTAAATGTCCATCCTTTCTAAGATTTCTCTGCTTTTTTGTGGTAATGGAATTGCTAAAGATGAGGTGGTTTAAAGCTATAAGCAAGGCAAGGACGCCAGAGAAAAGTAGTATCTCTTGTCTGGTTTGTCTAGCTATGTCATTTAGTCTAATAAAAGATATTACCTCCCCTTCCAAAACTTTTTGTGGACATTTTAAAATGGGCTTACTTTTAAAGAAAATGAAAAATTAGAGAGGATGCAGTGGAAAGTCACACCCACACTCCAAAAAACGATCTGAGTCTTTGTGATTGCTTTGCAGTATGGGAATTGGAGAGCTCAGGCTACTCAGTGCCTCAAGAGAAAAAAAGAGGAGCCTTGCTCAGACTATTAAGTGCCTTCATGGGAAGAGCTTACCCAGCTGTGAAAGGCTTTTTACTCTTGGGGGGTCACAGAAATAATCACAGCTGGAGATTAAATCTGAACTAGAAATAATGGCATTATTATTTTTTTATGGTATGTTGCTTTCTGTAAGCTTTTCTCTACATTCAGCTTGCAGGCTCCATATGACAGTAACAAAGTGAAAATACAGGACCTGTACATCACATTGGCTGATCCTTTCCCCTCCTGTAAAGACTAACTCTACAAATGAGTTAAAAGAGCATGGGATTATCTCCAAAGAGTCTGAAGTCCTGCAGTGTCTCTGAGGCTAAGGAGGACACAGGGATTCCCGGCTCTTTGTGTTTGCCATCCTCCTCCAGAGGTAATGAAATACCATACAGCCAGGCACATACTATAAATAATGAATGACCTAAAGAACCAGTTGGAGACCACTAAACACTGGAGGGATTTACTGGCTAGCCTAGGATTTAAGAGACCTGCATCAAAAGATCTACTCTGTCCAAGAGAGTTAGTAGCTCTTCCCTTCCCTCACATTTATCTGTGAAGATAAATGCATTAAGGCTTGTAGGAAGCTCATGTGCTGCAAAGTGAAGGCCAGGTGCTTAAGAACTAATCAAAGGATGTGGACATACAACAAATAGGTTGGCGGCTGATGGGACAAGGCTTTCAAGAGGATCCAAAGCCTTTCCCCTGAAAAAAGCAGAGTGAACATTTGTCTTACTGACTGTTCAACAAACATTGCCCAAGCAGTTCTGGCGCAGCCACCCAAGGTGCCTGACCGCTCTGCCATCTGCTCCCGCCTGCTTCTCAGTGCACTCGCTGCAGGCGGCTGCATCAGCCTGGTGAGAGGATGGAAATCACGGGGAGAAACAGTGCCATTGATGGCTGATGATTGAATACCATCAGCCTGCAGTCTCGCACCCGGTTAGCAAAGCCCAATTTAAAACCAATTCAAAGCGAAGCAAGGACAAGTGTGCATACTTGCAAGTTTCTCCTCTCCTCTCTTCAGTTGTTCCCTGCCCCTTGGTTTCCCTCATTCCCAGGATTATTTTGCCTTGAAAATAATCAATGTCCTTTAGACCACACACATTAACAACCTTGTGGAGACAAAACAGTTTGCCATCCACCCGTGCTGAAGGAACCAAGTTGTACCAAAAGGCCCACTTAGGGACCCCTTTCCTTCTGACTGTGAAGTTGGAAAGATGATATTGCCTGACCCACTTGATTTGCTGAGGACCAGCAGTGCAACGGATGAGGTCTGGCCACAGGAAGAGTGTCAGCAAGTCTCCCTGCCCAGGTTAACATTTTCCATGCCTTGGGGGTATGAGGTGAAGTTCCTGCTGCTTGAAGATTTCATCTGGATGAGGGGGTTGGCAAGACATCTCACCCAGGGAAGGAGACTTTTGTAGATCTTATTTTTGCACGTTTATAGAGGGCAAAAGCACCAAGCGGGAGGGGTGGGATAATTAACGGGAGCTGCTCTTGGATGAGTTAGTAGCACACAGCCCCCGTCCCCCAGAGCAGCTGGTGCTGGTGGCTGCAGCTCAGCCCGAGGCTTGGCTGTTCTGTCCAGGGATAGTCTGACCCACAGCCTGCCGAAAGCAGCAGGGTCCCCGGCTGACTCCGGTGAGCTGTGGATCAGGCTGGTGCCCACAGGTGATGCCTCTGGTGAGGCTCCAGCACAGTCACAGGGAGCTTGGAGAAACAGGGACGGATGAAACAAGCCAAAAAAAAGGGCTTCCCACTGGCCCTCTCCTGCCAGGCAGAGGCCCCTCTGCTGCTGGGCTTCTGTTAAGGGGTGTCAGGTGCCTGCTAATTACAGCTAATGAGGAATTTAATTGCCCTTCAGCACATGGCTGGCTGTTCAGGCTGCTGTGTGGTGTTTCTGTGTCTCCTCGCTGGGCTCTGGCCCACACACATGGTGGGAAGGGGCAGGAGGCCTTCCCCTGCCCTCAGCATGGGGGGCTCTGTGGGGAGGGCTTGTCCCAGACCCACAGCCCCAAGAACATGCACGTGCCCTTCTGGTCTGCTCGCATGCATCTGGAGGTCTCTGGATGTGGTAACCCTTCCTGCTGGGATCTGCCTCCTCTGCTCAACCTGGGGACTCATGAAGGCTTCCTGGCAAGGTACATCCTTCTGGAGGGGGTGTTGGGTTTGTGCAGCGGCTGTTGTGGGCTGTGTGGGGATGGCAGAAAGCAGGATGCTGGTGAGCCCCTGCTGACGGGCTGGGTCCCTCTGCCTTACTGTGCACTGGGCTTGCTTTGATCCGAATTGTCCTGCTCAGTCTGTGTGTTTGGGGGATGGAGCCAGGTGGGAAGAAGGTGCTTGTGGAGCACGTGCAGGAGGACAGGCATTGGCTTGGAGCTGCTCTATTTACAAGCACGCTGCCCCTGACAATGTGGCAGCCACATAGCATCTCCTGTGTCAATGTGTCTGCCACTCCTGACTCCCCAGCACCGTGGTCGGCCGCGTGTACCTCCCCTATTCTCTGTTACATGGCATGTATAGCCCCTCTCCTCTCACCTATGCGTCTGCATGTAGGCTACGTACCTACCCTGAGAAAAATAGGTCCCTGCCTCATTTTATGCAAAAGATGGTGGCTATGTTCAGGTATAATCCAAGTAGGGAAGGAGATGCATAACATATTTCATGTTTTATAGAGTCACATTATACCCTAGAAGAAGCCTAGCTTCTTTCCTAATCATTTAACAAGTTTAAATTGCTATAATCCAGTTTACCACATCAGTCATCTTTTTATTCACGAACAAAGGCAAAACCTTCCTCAAAGAGCTTGAGTCCCAGACTGAAGTTGCCCTTAGACTGTTTACATTCAGCACAAGGCCTTTGCTTTCCTGACGGCAGCTGATGCTTAACCAGGATTTTATAAAAAGACCATTACCGTACAACAGCCGAATGGGAGATAACTCATTTGTGTGTCTGCGCTTGGCTGTGTGACTCGAGAAGAGCCGTGCTGGCTGGAGAGCATGGCTGTGGGGCAGAGCTGGGTGTGATTTACCCTCAGCAAAACTGGCTGGCTCCAGCAAAATGTCCTTGTCTGTTTGATTTCATATCGATTGAATGTGTTCTCAGAGACTTGCTGAAAACCGATGAGGTTTGGATTTCCTTTGACAGGACACAGCCAAGAGCATTTTAGCATTTTTAGCAGCAATTTTTTGACTGCTACAAAATTCTCTGAACCACTTGATCTTACTCGATGACTGAATTTTAAAAAAAAAAAAAAAAAGGGCAAGTAGTAAATAGAAGGAAATGGGATCGCTTCAACAGCTACCAGGTGGTGGGTTACCCGAGATCCAAATGCCCCCGTGTTACAGTCTGATGTACGGCAGGCAGCTCGGCTGGTCCTGGGGGGAAAGGGCTGCGGGCCAAATTATGATTCTAGTCATGCTTGTGTAAGACTAGAAGAAGCCTTTCAGCCTGGAGAAGTTTACAGAAATGGCTGAGTTTTGAGCAAGTCAAATGCACTCTTTCACGTAGACTGTTTTGCAGGCAAAATATTGCAAATGCAAAACTATAAAGCTTGTATTGAATCTTTGCTTTCCTGCAGAAGTGCCTCATTCAGTCATGTCTTTAAGCCTCCTTTCAGTGGCTGGTGGGCCAGAACCGTGCGGGGGGGCTGTGCAGTAGCCCTGTTGAAGTTCACTTCTGATCGGTGACATGGGCTGACACTGTTGTGACACGTGTGCACAGGGGGAGGCATAAGCTTTTATGTGCTCTCAATGCAGGGCTCTGGGACGAGTCTCAGCTGAGTGCACCTGCAAAATGCAGGGGCAGCTGAGCACCACAGCACAGAAAGGAAGGGGAAAATCTTCCCTGCTGCAGAGGTACCCCTTGCTGGAGAGAGGGGTTGGCCAGCCCTGTAGCCCAGTTGGAGTCAGGTCACCTGCTTCAGTCCCTTGTTTTTCCTCCTTTCTGAGAACTCTTTTGAACTCATTCAGCAGACTGGCCTTGGCCCCTTCCTGATCTGGGGTGGATTCACTTTGTTTTTAGCATATCCATTTCTATAGGTCACCTGTGGCTTCCAGCTTTGGCGTGTGCAGTTAGTGGAGGTAGCGTTGGCAAGGTATAGGGCAGGAGTCCGCAAAGGCGAGTGCATTTGTCTGCTCTCTGGAACATCTACAAGTCCCAGAATTGTTTGGTGTCTCAGATTTCCCATCCGTGGGACAGAAATTGAGAAGGCAAGTGCATGTATGCTACAGGTCAAGTAATACACAGTTTCTTTCAGGCAATATATAGCCAATGCAGCTTAAGGTAGAACCAAGGCTGTCCTGGATCACTTGGGGCTAACGTGAGCATGCCTGCAGTTAGGGAGCAGTTCCACAATACCCCTTTCTCAGGATGAACTCAGCCCATGAACGCTTAGGTAAAGTTTGACCCTTGCCTGTGGGTCAGCCTCTCAGCAGACCTCTGACAACACACTGCAAAATGAGGAGGAAAAAGCCAACCTACTCAGCAAGTCCAGACATTGTTGCCAAGGCAAACAGCATGGATGGAGGGTACTCATTTTTTGGCAGAAAAGGTTGCACCCCAACATCTCTGAATGCTGAACTGCCTGTGGTTTCAGTGGGAGAGGGGTCCCAGCCTTATCTGGAGGATGAGGACTCCGTGGCCACTTCCTTCTCCCACAAGTAGTATATGAGCCTCAACACTCTGCATGTCTGCAGGAAACGAGAAAGCCCATGGCCTCCCTCAGCACAGCCATCAGCACTGGCACTGACCTGTAGCAGCTCTCCCATTGTGGCTTCCTCATAACAGCAAATTTTTTTTGACGGCTGCCATATCCCAGAGCACCTTCGGGTCTCATGTGCTCCTCGGTACGCCAGTCGGCTCTGAACATTGTGGCGATGGTAACGTGGACACATCTCTTGGAAATGCCCTGTGGCCATCCTGGCCCTCTGGCTCTGCTGGCTACTAAAGGAAGAACAAACAATTTAGCAAGATAAAGTCAAAACTCTGCACTGGCAGAAACTTGACATGTTGTTTGTGTGTCACCTAGGTGACACCCAAACAGCTGTCCGTGGACATCTGATCTGAGCAGTGTGGGCTTTCCTTTCTGCATTGCCCTGGGGCTTTGCGCCCTGTCATTGATAATTATGTTATGTTACATGTAGATCTAGAAGCTGACCCTGTGTAACACGGCATAAAGAAATGCAGGGAACATATTGGGACAACGGGGTGGATCCTAATCAGAAACATATGTAGAATGTATTTGCTCTAGTCAAAACTGTCCTGTCTGGAGACATGCCTGTCAAAAGAGAAGGCAGCTCATTAAATGCTGAAGTATCCCTGGGTTGGTGGGTCCTGGAGCCTGAGAAATGCAGGACCTGAATTCCCCTGGCTTACAGCTGTGGATATGGTGCTGAACAAAGAACAAGTACTGGGGTAGAGCTGCAGGGAGGGGCTGGCGCTGGGAATCAGACACCAGCACAAATGATCCTTGCACAACTGAAAACTACTGTCAGCGCTCCGGATCATGGCCACGGAAAGAGCTTTTGTTCCTTTTCCAGACAGAGTGGGGGGGAACTGTGAGACTAAGAAGTGCTCCCATTGCTGCCCTCACCATACTCACCGTGGACTTGCAGCACACCCTGCCTAAGATTTGAATGTCTGTGGGTCTGTCTTTCAGAAGACAGAGCCTTTAAAAGCAGGAGGAGGGCCCTATGGTCACAGGGACTCATACCAGCCATGCTTCCCTTTTCAGGCGATATAGCCCCAGGGCACCCCTGGAGAGTGTATGAGCTGTTTGGGCATGTTTTTTCCTCTAAATGACTCCTCTGGCAAAGAAAGCTGTGGCTTCCTGAGTCTCAAGTTCAGGGTATTATTGGTCAACTTTATACCATTTGAGAAACAGTAATTGGCAGCAAAAGCTTTACACCACTGTCTGGTGAAAAGGGGGCTTTCTCAGCTGTTTTCATTTCAGGGTAACATCTAGAATATGTAGTGTGAAGAGGGATTGCTAGAGGAGATCAGCGCTTAAACTATCCCAGTAGCCACCAGAGCCCTCGCAGACAGAGCTGAGACCCAGCATTGCTTTAAGAGAAGGACATCGTCTCAGCGGGGCAGGTCGATCTCTCCAGAAGCGTGCCAATGCAGAGCCACACGTTTTTGAAACTGCATAGCAAGCTTTGGGTTAGGATCCTGAAGATGATTAGTTTCCACCTGGTGGTGTCTCTCTCCTCCTTCAGGGCCCCCTGCCAGAAGCTTGCACTGTTGCTTGAGCTGTTTTAATGGCCAAAATTTTGATGCCGTCTGCCACAAGTGGGCTCAACTCTGCTCACAAACAGCTGCTTGCAAGTTTACTTCTCCAAGAGCTCAAGCTTCTGCAGTGCCACTTCTGGACTAAATGCAATGTTCTTATAACTTTGCAAGTCTCAGAAAAATCAGTCCATAGAAGCCAGTGCTATTTTATCTATACCCTCACAATCCTTAGCTAAAATAGCATCACTGCTTTAGTTCACTTTGCATAGTAATTTTTCATGTATTTAAAACTTCTGAGATAAGAAGATCTCAGATGCAGGGATGACAACTTTGGATTATTTATTGCATGGGGAGAGGGAAAGCTTTGCTTTGGAAAATACCACATCTAAAAACTTGCTGGGCAATAGAAATACAGCGGGTTTTTTTGGTTGCTTTTTTAGTGTCTGCTTTCAGAGGTGATTTTTTTTTTTTTGAAGTGTACTGTGGAACATTGGATATATATATATAGTATATATATTTTATTGATTTAAACAGAATGCAGGGATTTAAGTTCTTCTCTGGAGCTAAAGAGTTGTATGTGTGTGCAGTGGAGTTGCTACTGAGTTGATCCACATGCTTGTAGAGGACTTGTGGCTGTATGGGTAGCCTTGTTAGGAGCCCTTCCATGGAAGTATTTGACCTGCCCGTATATCGGATGTCTGCACAGACTGAGTAATGTTCACCCTGATAAACTATCTGGCTGGAAAAACAGTTAATTTCCAGGGAAACCCAGGTGTGTGGTAGCCTTAATTGAAATGAGAAGTACTGTTTTCATGGAGCTTTGAAGACTTAAATTAGGGTATTATTTTATTTTAGAGTGATTTAAAAAATTAAACCCTCTATAAGGAAGGACACAGAAGCCACTGTGAATTGGTGTCTAGCTGTGTTTATTCAGGAAATAAATCCTTTTCCTTGTCTCTGAGGTTCTTCCTATTTTCAGTTGAAAGAACTTTGCAGACAGTCAGTTTTGGTTCTTTAGACCTACAAGTTCTTTGCCACTCTTTAGAGTCACTGCATTGTGATTACCTTGGATTTTTAAATTTGTGGAACTCTTATTCCCATTCTTAAGATTTTTATGTTCATGCATTTCCTTATGTCACTAATACAGAAGAAAAAATTATAAAACATATGTTACTAATGTACTGCTCAACATCATGGAATCAGATAAGACACTTTCAAATCACTGACGTTACGTATGTCTTTCAAGAATGTGGATAAGCTGCTTGTAAACCATATGTTTCATCTATTTCAAAGATTGCAAAGGAGTAAATAGTGTAATGAAATTAGTTTACTGTGATGGTTCTGAAATGGATATGCAAGTATTGATAATATTTCTGAAATGCTTCTTAGGTAGAACTGACGGTAGCTTTCAATTTTATTTCTTGGGTAGGATTTTGCTATTTGAGTGGTATCATTTATACAGTGATTTGTCCTTAGCTTTCTGTTTCCTCATTTTTACAGCTCGTAAAAAGGGCAATCTTAACTAACTTAATTTTCTTATTTGCACGTACTTGTTTGGAGTGTCCCAGGCCTTCATGAAAGTCTCAGTTCAACACAAAGTCATATTGTCTTGAGCGTGGGACAATTGGAAGAGACTGGTCCACAAGGGCTGGGCAATGGAGTGCAGGACCCCCTGTTGACTGTGGATGAGCCTGAGCTAGATGCGTGCCAGCATCTCCCTGTATCCCTAGGTCATTAGCTCTGCTGAGCACCAAGGGGCTTTAGCTGGAGCGCAGCACTGTGCTACCAGGCTTACCCTGCTCCCAGAAGTGCAGCTGGTTTCTCTGCCCAGGGCGGGCCCGTGACCTGTGGGTGTACTGGTACGGGTATATTGGTGCAGAAAGTAGACCAGGAGCTTGTGGAGACACGAATGAGTTAGCATTAAACCCTAACGTGCATAACGCCTGTGGGTGTGAGCTGCAGAACAGAGAAAGTACTTTCCCAATTTCTAATTTTACCTAGAGAACTGCTCAAAGCAACCCAGCTTTCAGTTTGCAAGCCCCCATTTTAACTTTTAAAAAAAAAAAAATCTACTTTTTTTTTTTCCTTCATGGAAAAAGAAATCTGTCAAAAAGATGTTTTTTAGCAAGGAAAATGAGCCCTGCTATTATTTCTATATCATGGAAGAGAAAACTGGGGCACAAAGAGGCTGAATTACAGTGGAAATGCTGAAAGCCTCAGTCTCTGCCCTCTGCTAGGTAAACCACTTTCCGTCACAGAGCTCTTATGTTTTTATGTGTTCACATTTCTTTAATGAAGAACTTTTTTAAAATAACCAGAAGCATAAAGATGTTTTTGCAGACGGAAAGGCGTTGAGCTTGAGGTTTTAGGTGTCTGCCCTTTATGCATCTTCTATAGCTGCTCAAATAATTTTTTTCTACATAAAAACTTAATATGGAAAATTAATGAGGAGCTGGCTAGTGAAATGATACAGTAACTGTAGCCAGGCTAAAAGTGAGTTTTCAGCTTTGGACCTTCCCAGTCCAATAGGTAATTGCAGAACTGTGTGAGTGAGATACAAAGGGAGGCTCTGAAAGGTTCAAAGAGATTTATAGAATATTTCAGACCACAAAAAAAACATAAAACAAAGTCCAAAAGGTTCAAGAAACGGGACAAGAGGGACCTGCTGTCAGAAGCAGCTTGTCATATAGTTATGATTTACCGTCCTCTCCCAAGCGATCTGTACAATCTCTGTCAGCAACATGGCAAACAAATAGCATTCAGGGGGCTTGAGATGAGTGTTTGGGAGAGAAGGCAGCGGTGACAATGACCACCGCGAGCTCAGGCAGTGAAGTCTCTGCAGAGCTCTTTTTGAGCAGAAAGCACAGAACACTCTTTTCACCTCTTTCTTTTCACTGTGAAGGGACAAAGCTGGGTCAAGTAAAGGAAATATCCCAAAATAACAAGAATTTAACTTTGAGGTTATTCAAAGCCTACTAGGGAATTTTAGATATTCATTAAAATTAATGGGATGGTGCATCTGAATCCCCACCATAACTTTTAAAATCCCAGTCCAAAATTTTCAAATCCATCCCCTTCTCCATTTCCAAGTGTCATTTGTTTCTCCTTCCAGCCAGATGTAGACTTGTGCTTTAACCTGATTTGTATGTGAAGCAAAAGTCAGGTCTGTTTAGGTTAAGTACCTTGGGCTAACACTTACACCTCTGCAGCTTTCAAAACAACAATAGTCAATAAACTATTTTGCACACTGCAGGGTACATAGAAGACTTCAATTAATGCTAATAGCATGGAGGTTTGAAATGCATATATTTTTTTTTTCTTGATGTAATTTAAAACAAGGAAGATTATCCCAATAGTCTGTCACTCTTTAGAACAAAACAAACTCACTGGGGTTTCTTTAGGGTTTTTGTTTGGTTGGTTTTTGTTTGGTTTGGGTTTTTCTTAAGTGAACTTCACTTTAGAAACTAATAACTGGACAGACAGATAAATTCTAAAAAAGTCCATTCTGTGCCCACAGAGCTGGCGCTATATGCTTGGCCAGGAGACCCTAGAATTTTCACAATAGCTCATATCACTTAAGAACAGATATTAACTATGACATTAAAAATAATGTAGGGAAGCATCTTTCCTTTTTTTTTCTTATGGCTCATCCACAGGTATGTTTCCACTGGTGAATAGCTTGACCCAGGGGTGTGAGTGAGGTTTTTGTGGTTTGTGTGCCATTTTTTTTTGTTTGTTTTTTTTTTTTTTTTTGAGAGGCTTCTGCATTTGGGCATGAAGACATGATTGTCATATTACCAGCAGGGATGCTCTACATCCAGTCTCCACAAGCACTACCTGCCTCCCTGGCTGGTGCTAATGTATCTTCCCATACTGAATTCCTCCTTCCACATTCGCCATGTCCTTTCTCTCTGCCCTGCCTCCTTGTTCTGCCCTTCTCTTCATGTTTGGTTTTTTCCTTTATCTTTCTGCACCTTATTCTTTTCTCAGACATCCTGTTCCAAGTCCTCTTTCATCCAAACCCCTATTCCTAAATCCTAGACTTTTTGTCTCAGCCTTCTCAGAGATCTGTCTTCACTCTCTTCTTTCCAGTAAACCTTTCTTTTCAAGCCAGCTTCCGTCTGCTAGCAGGGAGGTATGTTCCCATCTGCATCTATGACTGAGTCGCAAAGTCTCCAAGAGAGTACAGGGACCTAGAACTGCTCCAGGCCTGCATGCACAGATTCACACACCTAGGTGATCCTGTACTGTCAGCTCTCTGCCCTGGCTTGCTCTCATCCTGTCTGCCTGTGCTCCCAGTCAGTCCTTTCGGCCATGCTCCACTCCGCGTCAAAGGGCAGGTATCATCAACTGCAGGCTTGGATGAGCGACGACCAACAGCAGCAAGGAGGAAGGAGGGATGTGAGGACATAGACAGCCTTGTGACTTGCTTTGATCTTTATAAGGACTACTACTGATGTTTCTGAAGGAGAAACCTTACTTCTCCCAGGAAAATTTCAGGAGAGCAGCCCTGTTTTCCCTGTCTTGATATCTCCTTTTCCCTTTCTGGAAGAGGACAACCCCACTCTCCTCCTAGACTTCCAAGCAGGTGCTATTAACCAGTGCACCGGGCAGCTCCAGGCAGCACGTTCAGCACTGTAACGGCGGATGCATCACTAACATCCCTGCTTTGTCGCTGCCATGCAGTCCACTTCTTTTTTACAGCGGGAGACAAGGCTCAGCAGCCCCTCTCTCCTTGGAGTGGCCTGCTGGCACAGAACGCCTCTGTGGGGAGAAGGCTGGGGTTGCTAATCCCTTTTGGAAGCAGGTTTGGTAGGTGCAGTCTCTGCATTCCTGTCACCAGTTTGAGGTGAGGGCAGGGACTGAAGAGCCAGCAGGACCCACGCTGGTTGATTAGCAACGCAGCATGCATGAGATTCCTTGGCACAGCATAAGGTTATTGAGAAGCTGGGCTGCATCCCAAACTTGCCCCCGGCAGAATTGGCAGATCACGTAGCTAGTGTCACTTTCAAGCACTTGGCCAGGCAAAACCCACCCTTTCTCCATCCCCCAGTTCCCCTGCACTTGGCTTTGGACTAGATTTGTTCAGTGGGTTGGCTGCCTCCCCAGCCACGCATTCACAGGGTTTGAGGCAGAGTGGTGCGTGTATCTCTACAGTAATCTAATTCCATCTTTCCAGAAATATGTGACTGGGTATCAGAAGCTGCAGCTTCTTTTAAATTGTTTTTTGGCTGTAGCTTTCACAAAGCTTAAATCTAATAAACTTACAGCAACCTTAAAGCTAGCAAAGCGTATTTTAATTTTTTAATAGAAATTAGAGCTAGGAAAGTTCCAGTGATAATAATTCAAGTGATCAAGAAACAATTGGGGCAGGACTGTTCCCAGTGCCACAGTGCATCTCCATCCTCTCTAACACGCAACTTCAGCATGGGACTAGCATTACCCTTCCAGTCTGTGTTATTGGGAAGAGAATGTCCTTAGCACAGTTGGTTTGATCCCACCAGCGGTGTTCAGCTCAGGAGGCCTACGCGGCAAAGACCCTTAACCAGGCTTTTCTCCTCTTTAATCCCAGGTGCCTATCACGTTTCTTTTCACAGAACAGTAATGCTGAGCCTTGACAATCAGAGCCTCTCCACAACCCGAGAGGTCCTCAGCAGCCACCTGAAGGACCCCGACACCAAACTGTCCCAGGCAAAGGGTATGTGGGAACAGCACACAAGGCTCTCTTTTCCCCCTGTAAGATAACGCTTGGCAGCACTGAGCTCTTGTACCAATGCCACTGGCTGACAGTGAGTAACGTAAAGACCTCTGCCAGTCTGGTGCCATGCACATAGCATATATATCCCATACCAGGGCTACCCAGTCTTTTCTTGGGCTGAACACATGCTGTATAGGTGCTTTTGAATGTGCACCTGTGCAGTGTAGTACCACCATCCTCCTCATCATCTGTACAGGCTGTGAGCTCCGGAGCTGGCCCTGCTGGGTCTGAAATGGAAGTGGCTGCTCCAGTATTTGGAAAGTCCCTGAATACTGGGGACTGCCTGAGGTTGCGGCTCACAACTGTCTGTGTGACTGGTAGAAAGCAGAGAGCCAGGAAGAGCTGATAAGTTTCTAGTTCATCAGTAACTCTTAGAAAACTTCAGAAGGCTCAAACTAAGGCATTTCATTGGAAGCAAGCGTTATTTGATCAGTGTGCCCTGAGCTGGGGGAGTGTTGCTAGGCATCACTATTTCTCTTGGGCATCAGTGATTCTCCTGTTTCCAGGAGGCAGCGGGTCCCTGGGAGTGCTTCAGGGCTGGGGCTGGATGCAAATGATCTGGCTGGATGGCACTTCTTACTCAGCAGGACCCAAAACTTTTATCTGAATTCTCCTTGCATTTTTTATGTGGGTCTCATGGGGATCTTGTGGGGATGCTACCATTCCTAAATAAGAAAAAAATGCAAGCAGCAACTTGCTAGTAACTATCAGAGAGATCTTAAAAGGCTCTGGTTTAGGATGAAAAGAGCTTGTAATTAGCAATTGACACTTGCATTTCAACTACACAAGTGGAGCAACTCCAGCCCAGCAGTGATTCCTGTGAATCCTTTGATTCAGGGTCACAGTAGGTATCAGCAGGCCTGTTAGAATCTGTCACCAAGTCTGTCTAAAGAGCTAGACTTGGGGCAGTCAACATACAGTGCTATTGAGCGTACCTCAACCATAGGATAAAAGCAGATGGTTGGCGGATTTTTATCTTTTGCAAAAGTGAGAGACACCTTTTCCTTTTGAGGAGCAAAATGTTACCGACTTAGCCCTGTTGTTATTTGACTGGACATTTGCTGCAGGTTTTCCTTTGAAATGCCTAGCTATGCGCAGAGACAAGACAGCTGCACTGCTTTGGAGTGCATAGGTTTCATGTAGTAGGTTGTATGAGAGTCCTAATTGCTGAGGGTAAAGAGCTTGGGAGGTGGAGAAATCTGTTCCTCTGACTCCTCCATGCTGAGATGGTCACCAGCGCAGGTACCAACATCTTACCACAAGCCTGGTAATGACTGCTATTTACAGCTAACAAGGCTGCCGAGTATTAAAGTCTTCTCTTAGTGAAATTATCCTTCCCATTTCCCCTCACCCACATCCCTCAACAAGGTCTTGTTTTGATTTTTGTGGTCCCTTGAGCATCTGGATCTGGCTCATGACTCAGGAGGCTGTTTTTCTGCCACGTGCTCTTGAATAGAGTTGTTTAGCACAATTTTAGCCATTTGTGGCTGTGAGCCCAATTGGAAACACGTGTGCTGGTTAAAGGCAGGTGGAGGGATTTCTTTTGTTAATTAGGCTTCAAATTCCATTGTGTTCCCTGTAACCAGTGGCCCAGGCTTGGATCTTGGTAACACCAGACAAACCCCATTAGTGAAGGAATAACCCTGGATTTGCACTGCTTACAAATCTCGCAAGTTTGTTCGGTTTTGGGGTTTTTTTTGCCGTTGGTTTAGACAGTTTCATGTGGCACTGATTTTTCTAAAAATAAAAGCTCTTCAAGCCTGGAGGGGGTAAAGAGAAGCTTACTGGGACCAGCAGGGCTGCGTGGCCAAGGCTGATGTGCTTGGATAAGACAGGAAAAGCAAGGGCTCCTTTCCCACCAGCATGCTGTCCTCCCTCCCCCCCCACCAGTCCATTTCCCTTCTGCTCTACACCAAATCGCTAATTTGATCTCTGAATCAAGGGGCTGCTGTTTTGCACTAGGCTGGGGGCTGCTATTCACCCCCTGTGGGCTCCACGAGTAATTAGAGTAACACCTTGTGTAATGGTTTAAGCGACAAATGACTGTAGCTTCAGCCCACCCCAGATGTAACTCAGGTTCATTATCACCTTAGGAGCTCTGACAAGAAGTATGGTGGGGTCAATCTTGTTGCAGAGGAGAGTTATTCTTATGGAGAGCATGTATTTGTGTCTTGGGAAGATGGCAGAGACTGAATAGGAGTCTTTAAAGAAAGTTAAATGGAAGGGGAGGCTTAGGTTTATTTGCTCCTCAGGGGGATGGGTGAAAGCGTAAATGGGCCACCTACCATGCAGTACCTTAGTTGTCTCTTTCTTGTGGACAGAAGACCTCAGGCTTAATTCCTCAACCACACTTATTCCCTGCATCACAAGGGGTTTCACTGAGTTAGTCACCTTGAATATATTTAGCAATTTGGCTATTGAGTACTTGCTGCCCATTCAAATCAGCACATTTGAAGAGCGTAAACACCTCTGAGGTTTTGTTCCTTTATCTTTTGGGTTTTCACTATGACGCTGCCTGCAAAAGCTGTTGGTTTTGCAGGAAAGCCACTGCAGCACTGAGCCTCCAGGGTTTGAAGAGTTTTCTTGGCTGTCACCTTTCCCTTTTGGGATAGGGAGCTGGTGTGGGGCACCTCTGTGCTGTGGTGCCCCTGCCACCTTCCTGACCCGTTAGACAGCACTGTTGTGAGCTGCCACCCCGACTACGGAGACAGTGGGATTTGGAGTGACAGTGCAGGGAGGGGGAAGGAAAGGAGGAGAGAATGAGACCAGAGCCCCATGCTCCTTTATTGTTTTGGTGGTGTGTGCTTTTTTTTTTGTGGTTCCACTCCCCCCCCGATTAAGGCCATTTGGAAATTTGCCTGGGAGCTACAGGGGTCCTTGCACTGCACCCACTCCTCAGTGCTATCTAGGAAGGGACAGGGAGCTCTAGTGCAAGCAGGAGGAGCCAAGGGGCAGAGAGAGGAGTGGTCACAATTAACACTGAGATGGAGAAGAGGGTACAACTCTACCATTTGAATTTCAGACTCCAAATGCTTAAACTCTCTGTGGATTGGACTAGATAAAAAAGATAGCTAAACCAGCAATGTTTTGTGATGATTCACTGCCAAGTGCCAACAGAGCCACTAAGCTAAGCCTGTTTGACGGGAGAGCAACAGGGAAACGGTGAAAGAACCACAGAGGTGCCAGAAATCACAGCAGATGTGATTTTTATTTGCTAGGTCAGTTCAGAGTGAGATTCCCTAAGAAGCCTAGAGAAGCTGTGCGTTTAACTGCCCCGAGCCTCAGGGAGTTCTTGGGGGCAAGTCCTGTTCCCAACCTCATGCTCAGGAGAGAAAAGAGGATGCTGAAGTCAAAACCTTCCCTGCTGTGTCTCCCAGGCCTTCCTAGGTTGCTCCCAAGGTCTGGCATTGCTATTAATTAATCACCTTTCACAAATACGTACACCCTCCAGCGTGAAAGCCATCATCTTTCCCTTTCTTCAATTCCTATCTAAACAGTGAAGGCTATAGAGTTAGCAATCCCCATCACGTTTCCAGTATGCTGTACCCAATACAAGGAGGTCGTTGAAAGTTTGCCTCAAAAAATACTTTTCTATGTAGAATTTGGGACTTAAATAGAAGGAAACTTTCCAGGAAGGGAAAAACGGTCTTCTTCCTGCAGAAATCTCCAATTATATTTGTCAAAAATCTATAATGCCTGAAAACTGAAATATTTTAGCCAAAACATCCTAGCTAAAAGACAGAATTCCACTTTTAAATGATCTCATAATGTCTCACAGAAGTTAGTTGCTTCATGTCCCTGTGCAACTCCATGGTCTTGGTACTGTGCTCAGCATACATAGAATTGCAAGTTTGTAGATATAACAGGAGAAGATACTTTCATCTAATGGGTCATCTAGACCATCCCGCTGCCCTAAGGCAAGATTAATTGCACCCGTCCTCTTCCTCGAATGTATTTATCAGTCTGTTTCTAAAAATCTGCAGCAATGACAGTTTCAAACTTCCCTAGGCCATACATTCCAGTATTTTTTTTAATTATGGATATGGGAAACTTTTGTTTTCTTGTTTTCCCTTTATTATTTTGAAGATTTGTGGCCTTCGGGCTTTTCTTCCGAAGGTTAAGTACTAGTTTTAAATTCTTTTCCTCATGTAAGGGGTGGGGTGTGTTTGGTTTGGGTTTTGGTGGTGTTTAGTTTTTTCCTCCAATCATTATTACTGTTTTTTTTTTTTTTTTTAGAGAAACCCCCCAAACTGATCTGTATCTTTAGCTCAGTGCCTGAAACTGCAGTCCGTATTCCAGTTAAGACCTTGCTATTACTGAACAGACTGAAGGACTTTCTTGCAAAGCCTTTCACAGGGCACTTCTGTTTGTTTCAAGTTGGCTTTCCCACAGCCATCTCTCTCTCAGATTTTTATCCACTGCAGTCCCCAGAACACTTTCTGCAGGCATGTTGTTGTCTTGGTCATTCACCATCTCTTGATTTTTTGTGCAGTTGGTTATTTCTGCCTAAGCATAGGATTTGGCTTTTGTCAATACAGACTTGCAAAAAGGCAATCCCCAAATTTTCTTTCTAATGAGTGTTTCAATTAGTCAAGTCTTGATGGTTTTTTGGTGTGGTGTTTTATTTTTTTTTCAACTTAAATACAATGTCCTGCCTTTATTCCCTCTGCTCCATCTCACTACTTTGGTATCATATTCAGACTTCATAAGGGTAATCCCTTTTCTATTGCCAAAATCATTAACAGAAACGATGAGTAGTGCCAGAGCCAGAACAGACCGTTGAGTAATCCCTCTCAATATATCTTTCTAGGGTAAGTCTAAGCAATTGATAACTGTCCTCTAAATTTTAAAATTTTTTTGGATCATTTTGGCATCGAGTCTTGAGAAGCTTCACTTAGACTCTGTTTCCCTCACTATTTATGAAAGCGTCACACGAGACAGTGTCATAAGCCTTACTGAACTCAAGATATATGTTATCTATTGCTTCTTGCTTCACCCTCAAGGCCTGAGAAAAGAACAAGAGGAGAGGAGATCCTGCATCACAGGAGATCTATCCCAACCTAGGGTCATGCCTGGGGGACGATGGGAGTGTGAAGCACATGAAATATAGCTCCCAGGAGGTCCCACAGGGCCTCCCTGAAATAGCCATTATGGTTTCCAGCCAAATATTTTCAGATTTTGAAATTTTACTATTTAAAAAAGATGCATAAGGATCATTTTCTAAATGGCTGTAACACATTCCCAGACCCTGAATGCACATGTTAAATAACAACATGCCCTGTACTAGGGGCTTTAACTAGACTCAGAAGTTAATTAGCACTCTCCCATATACTTGGTGTCTGTTAAAGTGAAGCACATGGCGACACAGAAACCTATACTGAGAGCTCAGCCCATTGCGACAGGAGGTGTGTGCAACTTTTTCCTCACTATGAAACTGCTAATGTGCATACACTTTCTGGTAATTTCTGGCTGTATCCGAGGCCCCGTATTCTGGTCTCATGGTAGGCTGTCAGGTTGAAGTTTATCCATAAGTCCCCCGTAACCTTATTTGATGAATCCAGGTGACTCTCAAAGCATGTTGCCCTGTCACTGAAAAAGAGAAAGTATACACTATAGGGAAGGAACTCTGCCCAGCAGACAGTTAAATGGCTCTTCAGGACTCCAGCAAACATTCTGGTCATCAGGTGTGCTCCAGTCACTCTTGTTCAGTGTCTAGATTGTCTAGTACCTTTGAGACACTATCAGTGACTTGGTCCTGAGTTTTATTTGGAGGTGGCACAAGATACCCTGGAGGATCCAGTTTTCTGTATTCAGGGGAAGGAAAAGGGGCAGGAAGTAGTCCTCTCAGCTTGAATGCTGTATTTCTAGGTAAAGAAAACAACTAAGAGAGAACAACTTTGAGAGCTCTATATCAGTGTTACAACAGAATATTATCTCCCATCTTCAATCTACTCATCTTAACTAAAGGTGACACTCATATGAAGGCCAGGGAAAGAAAACAATCTTGTCTCCCCACCAATTAATTTATTTTCTCTGTTAGACAGGAGAAACAATGGGTTAGAGGAGGGGTAGGATTCATATGAGAGCTTTCATATATGATGTCCTGTATTTAGCTAGTGGCCTTTCAAGGTGATTTCTTGTAACGCATCAAGGTGCAGAAAGAAACAGCTCAAACACAAGGGCTCTTGACTATTGTCTCTCTATTTTGACTGTGTGGGAACAAAAGCACAGGTTGGAGAGGGGTGCTAGTATCTGTATCTCCTAAGAATGGGCAACTGCTCACTGCAAAATGAAGCTTGATGTTTCTTACTTTTCAAATAAACCTGCAAGGGAAATGACCTGCATTGAGAGCACAAGTGGAGGTGGGTGCTTCCATCTGAGTTTATTTTGCTTAGAGGGTAAGATCAGAAGAGGCCTAAACAAGGCTCTTTATTTTCAGCAACACTGATCATCTGCTTTGAAGTAAGATCCAAAGAAAACATACTCCCTCCTTCATCCCAATTAAAAAGCAATAAAGGCTATTTTCATTTTTTAAATATTGAAGGTAGGATATCTGCCAAGAAATCCTTTTCCTTCATAGAGGGGCAGATGTCAAATATTGTGAGGCCGCATCCTCATCTGGTGTCATCCAGCATCGCTCCATTGACTCCAGTCCAAGTGGTTCTGAGTTGTGCTGCCTAAATGCCTGACTCCTCATCTGGCAGTGCCATTCAAAGATATGGCTCTGCAGAGGTCATGTGCAAACATGATATTTAAAGATAATGGCCCAAACTTATTCCGGCAGTTTTACCCAGCAAATTATTTGACCTCCTGCTTTTTGGTGATCTCCTCTTTCATCTTGAAGGCTCCAGCAGTGCAAGTGCAATGGTCTGTGCAGAGCAGGGATAACTGAAGCGATAGGAAGGGGCAGTCATCCTTCAGGCAGGTCAGTCTAACCTTTTCCTGGTGCCTGGCACAAGTGAGAAGAAGAAGATCCTACCTGCAGCTAAAACAGAAAAGCAGTTTTCCACGCTGGTGTGTCTAAGAAATCGAAACTAGCACACAATTTACAGAAATACGATTAGGGGTTCAGCTTTAGTTAAAAGCAATGGATCAAGTTTACTGCTGTGTTCAAGGCAATTGCTCCTTTCTGTCCTGGAGTGCATCTAGTCTTATATCTGAGTTAATTTCTCTCTTCCTGCTGCATATATTAGGCTCACTAGTGAGAGTATAAAGGAGTGGAGAAGTCAATGGGCATAAGAGAAGGGGTTGGGGGAGCAAGAGTGATAGGAACAATCTACCCTATTGTCATGGAAGACAAACATTTCTTTGACTCTTTTTTTTTTTTTCTTTTTTTTCTTCTGGTTTCTGTGGCTTCATAATTAACCACAGATGGATATATAGGACAGGATTTGAGCTAGGAATGGGTCACAAAGTAAGTGAACCACTCTCCCACTGTTTCTTCCTTTGCATCTCCTGCCCTTTCTTTCTGGAGGAAGGAAAGAGTAATACAGCCTTCCACAGTGGGAGTGATAAGGCCTTTAGCTCAGGGATGAGTCAGTAGGGTGGACCATCATTAAGAAGCAGCCAGAACTTATTTTGTTGCTCTTGCAGAGGTCTGTAAATGCTCCTCCCACTTACCCTCATGTTTATCAGTGATAAACTCATTGGATTCGATGGAAGAGCCCTGGGTTAGAGCCAGTATGGGAAGAGAAGCCAAACAAAAGGCCACTACTCCAGTTTTAAATTCATTCCCAACAAGAAACAAGATCCAGTCTGAACCTTAATCTAAAAACTGACATGAATTTGAATGTTTTCTGAGCCCCGACAGGGTTTTTGCCAGAGAGCTTGGATCACAATTTGCTAGGTCTTCAGGTGTTCTTCACTCAGTGAACAATAAAATGCTACAGTAAATGTACTTGACCTTGTATCACATGTTGAGCACAGCTACAGGCAAATCAATACATACATAAAGCTCACCAGTCCCTAGAATCCAAATCAAACTCTGCTCTCCGAGTTAGAGCCAGAAGCCCTGCTAGCAAAATACAGTGGCTTTCAATGGCATTTTCAGCCTGAGTTAGTGGGTTCAAGCACTATAAATACAATCACAAAATCACAGGCAAATTTAGATCAGAAGGTACCTCTGAGGCTCATCTAGTCTGTCTGCTCAAAGCAGGCACAACTTCAATATTAGATCAGGTTACTCAGGGTCTCATCCAAGGAAGTTCTGAAAATCTCCAGAGTATTCCATGTCATCTTTTGTCGGTTTGAGCCAATACTTAACTGCTCTCCCAGTGATGGATGTTTTCCATACATCCAGTTGGAATTATCCTTTTTGCAGCCTGATTCCATTGTGTCTTGTCCTTTCACTGTGCACCTCTGAAAAGAGTCTGGTTCCGTCGTCAGTACCAAACTCTTCGGAAAGTAGAAGATGCAATTGGTTCCTCCCCTCTCTAGCCTTCTCTTCACCAGCTTAGAAAAACTGAGTTCCTTCAGGGTCTCCTCATATTTCATGTGTTCTAGAGTCTTGTCTGTCTTAGCAGCATTTCTTGGGACTCTCTACGGTTGTCAGTATTCTTTCATATTGGCTGGCACAAAAGTGAACTTCAATGTATTTCAGATATTGATCCAGACCAAATGACATTGTAAAGTTCACCCATCACTTGCTGCATAAGGAAGTCTGCCAGACTGTTGTCTTCCTTATCTTATTTTACCTTATGTTCTTCTGATAATAAAATGTTGAGGAAACCTAAAAAAGCTAGATCTATGTGATTTTTTTTTTTTTTTAAGCTACCGATGACCTCTGCACTGATAGCATTGCTATCTTGCATATCTCTGCTCAGTCTGGATGGGGATGAACCCTGGTGTTGCCCTGAGATAAGAAAGAAGAGTATCAGACCCATAAACTGCATGGGAGACCAGGAAGCTGTTTGGTCCAGGCATTCCTCTTCCCCCCCAGGCTACTTCTTTCTGGAGGAAGCCATTGATCTTTGGCAGGCGGACACAGTTGGGCATTCAGTCAATCTGTTAGTGACAGGCTAACATAAAACAGTGGTAAACAGCCTCCAGTGATCTTGGGGAAGGGCTCCCTGGCTGGAGAAGCACAGATTCAGCATTAATTCAAACTAGCTTTTGAGGAATTTTTTTATTACAGGAAACAACAATGACAATAATAATCTGAGGAATCTTTGTCAAGAAAAAGCCTTTGGATAATCTCAAAACAAAGACATCCAGGCAGGAAGTCCCACTTGGTTTTGTTCATTTAACAAGATCTTGCAGATCTTCAGAAATATCTTCTTATTTTATTCTGAACGGAATTTATGGTGGAATACACAGTAGTAGATAAATGTTATTTAATTCAATTTTGCATAAATTTGAATGAGCACTCCCAGGAGACCCTGAATTTCAGAGAAACCTGGAGATGATAGACAGCAAAGTCTTGCTGGGATCTCTCTCACTCCACCCTTGGAAGCTGAGTCCAGTTTGCTTTTTCTACTGTATATTTTTTTAGTATTTTTTCCAGTCTAGTTGTATGTATTTGGAGCAGGGAGGAGATTATTCCTCTGAGTAATATCAGCAAATTCCTCCTGGTAGCAATGCTGTTTTGTTAATTTCCTTTCTCTATCCCTTCTTATCTGTCCTTCTGACACCTCAGTGAATTTGTCTGTCCTCCATGGCACTTGCACACAGGCTTTCAATATGTGTAACTAACTCCAGTGTCTCCACAGTTAGCTTCCCTGGATAGCTTTGTCAAGCTAAGCAGCTCCAACCCCAGGAGAACACTACTATACATCAGCATTACAGCTCTACCAAAGCCATCCCTAAAGGATTACAACATGAGTGTCTTTACTAGTTAATGTCTACTGCTTCCTTCACTTCTTGACCGCTTTTATTGAAGTCCAGGCCCATCCTTCAGAGCAAAACATTGGTCAGGTGTAGTGAGCTCTTTGTGACCATACATTGTCCCATGCACCCACAGCTTTGAACAGACTGCATGCAAAGAGACAACTATGCCTCCAGGGACCTGTGTTTAGGTCTGGGCTGACAGGGTGAGGTTATGTGTTATGCTTCCAGATGATACAGCACATGACTCCCATCCCTGGGAAGGGTTGCTGGGACAGTGGCTTCAAACCAACTTTGTGCCTTCCCAGCCTCAGCCTACTCCAGGGCTGGAGAGAATTGTGCTGCAGCTGAAGCCAAAGTTGAGGCAGCCTGGATGAACCTGTCTTCTGGACTAACGTGTACCTCAGAAACTCCTTAGCCTTGTAGGCAGAATTTGCATGCCAGAATATACCAGTTATCTCCAACCTGAAACCCTCCATAGCAGTTCCTCGTGAGCTGCAGGTGTCCTGGGAATGCTCCCACCACTGGGAGTTTTGTTGTCCCAGTCACACCACTGTGATCCTCTGTGTAGGCATTACCACAGGAAGAAAGATCTCGCTCAGAGTTACTCCTGGACTAGACAGGTGCTGGAGAATATCAGTATGCACACCACTAGCCCATAGCCTGGCTAAAACTGGTATTATTTAACATGATCTCCCATCTTCCCCAGATAGAAGGTTTGCTACCTTATTCCATTGAGCTCTCATTAGCTCTTTTGGTTAGGAGAAAGAGCCATAAACATGGTAAAGACAGGATGGGCCAAGGACATCCGAGGAATTACCAGTCCCCAGCACTCATTTCTAATGTCATCAAACTCATCTGGGGGGTCTCTGTTGCCGGAGCGAGGTATTTTGGGGCTTAGCCTGGCTCTATAAGCAAGAACACTAGAGCTGTGTGTCTGGCAGGACTTTCTGGGCTAGAAAGTGGCTGCATTTTTGTGAATATCTGAGGGGACTGTAATACAGCCCATATGGCATAGGATGAGGGAAGCTGTCAGAATCTGAGCATGTTTTATGGGCTGCACCAGCTTTTCCCTCAGCAAGCAAGGGCAGGGCATCGGCAGCATGAGGGCTGAGTGGTGCCCAGGGTTCCCTCATTTAATCTGTGAACGGGATAGAGACATTGCTTGGTGAACCAGTGTGTGTAGAAGGCCCCTCATTTTTTGAGGAATGGGCTAACCAGGAGCAAAATTGCTAATAGCAAGCAAAGTCCTGCGTTCATAGAGAGTTTCAGCTGGCGATGCTAGTAGGCAGTCATTTTATGCCTTTGCATCTTTTTCAGCTTTTAACTGATATAGTCACAGTCTGTATGTACACACGTTTACATATGGATTAATCATCTCTACCTATGAAGACTGCATGCCTGGTAACTCTTCCCCATCAGTTCAGGGGCCAGTCAATTGCCTGTGATCTAACATCAGAAAGAAAATGAAATCATGTTCTCATTGCATATTTGCAGGAGAGAAGCTGGTTACGTTACACAGACCTATGGGATCAGACTCCTTGCAACGTGAGATGTGTGTGGGTGAACTTGGCCAATGAGGCAGCCAAGTAGACAATTTACTAGCCCACCCCTGAAGAACATGATGGCACTCCAGAGGATGGAATCGGGGGCCCGTACAAATACTTAGAGAAGTTATTAACTTTTTTTTGTATTTTGGTGCTAGAATTTTAAGCCTCATATCAATTATTCTTCAGCAAAGTGTGTTTTACTATGGAAAAACAATTACATACATAGTGGGAGCTCTCCCGACTCTAAATTGAAGCAGCAAGGGTGTTGAAATTTTAATGAAGACCTTCTTTTCATGCAGGGTTTCTCAGGTGTTGAGTTAAGTCACTGCTAATAAAAAGCAAAAAAAAAAAAAAAACAAACACAAACTAAAAATATATGCCAAAAACTAAGTCCACCCTAATTTCAGCATGAGTCTGTAGGTCAGTGTCTTCAGATATCATAATGTCACCAGTTCTGAAAGTATACATGAAATTCTGAGATGGAAAAGGGGCAACATTTGAAAAGTAGTAGAACAGGCATACCTTTTATCCAACCAGGCAGGCAACAGCCAAGCTCTTACTGGATCTGGTTGTCTTAATCCTTACAATGGATGTAGAGGGAGACTGACAGGGCCAAAAGGCAACCTAAGTCAGGTGATATAAATCACCTTCGACAGCAGACACAGGCAGCTTAGGAAAACATGCTTCTACTGGATGCCTTATTTTTAGATATCTAGATTTTGCATGGCTGAACCTCAAGCTAAGTGAGGTGTAGGTCTTTCATTCACCAACAGTTAACTTACATTGGAGCTTTGATTCTATTCGTTTTCAGCGGAGTTTAGGAAATATTGACTGCCCACGTTACCTCAGCACCACTCAGGACCTAGGACTGTAACAGTTGCAAGAATGTGCATTAGGCCCTGCAGTGTCTAGTGGAGTCTTTCAACATCTGGGCTGGTGCACTTGACTTGCATGGTCTTGAAATTCTTATCCAGAATTCCTATTTGCGGCATGCAATCCCAGTCCTCCTGAAGAAAAGAGAAATTTTCCCTTTGGCTCCAGCGAGGTGTGTATGTCATTCCCTACATAGAAACAAAATGGAGAAATATATATTTAAGTCAGAAAAACTTTCAGGTCTACTGCATCCATAATAAAGAACCAAAAAAGAATATATATCATATGGGTTTTCTTCCTGGGGTTATTCCTAAGCAATGGGATTCACTAGAATGTTTTAAAGATGTTACCTGCTTCTTGTTAGAAGAGTGGGGTTCCAGGACACTGAAAGTTGGTGCGCTTTTAACATTTACTCTCGGGCATTGGATCACTGAAGCGCCAAGGGAAAGAGCAGATGCCTTAAAAGGGTAATGCAGAAATAGCTCATGGAAATCAGTGCTGAACTCACACACTTCGGTGGGATTCAGACAGAGCATTTCCCTTTCTGTTTCCTCTCTAATCCTAAATGATGATTCACGTAAAAGTGAGGCTACAGCTGATGGTGGTATTTGTCAAGCAAATCTCTACATTCTTCTCCAGCCACTGTCTGCTCAATATTTTTAAGTTTGCCATATCCAAAGAATATTGGGCCATTAAATCTAATTATGCACCTCTGGGAAATAGTCTGTACCTTGAGGCTTTTGAGGAAGGGAAAATTCCACAGTTGCACCTGGTCAAATGGTTACACGTGAAGGAAGTGACCCCTTGACCCTTTTAGGTGCTCTGAACATAAAACTTGTTTAACCCTCTCTTACCTGCACAGCTATAAACAGTATTGCTGCTCACAAACAAATGCAGCCCATTGAAAAAAAAAAAAAAAAGGCCAAAAAAAAAAAAAAGATGATATTTGACTGACCTTCAGCAGCAGGGATTCTTCTGGGTGGCATGAGAAAGAGCTACAGAAATTAAAACTGACTTAATCCTGAAAGTTCTATAGGGCTAGGAACTGCCTGCTCTGTGGGTGGGTGCAGAACTGAACTTAGTAGCACCCGGGTCCATTCTGGAAGTCTCTGCGGTGAATGCAATGCAAACGGTGCAAAATCAGCAATGCTACAGCCATGCCAGTTATCGCAAGGAGAGGGCTGTCTTACTACTTTTTCCAAAACGTTGATGCCTTATTGTGAGGATATTTTGTCTTTGCTTGACTGTAGGCAGCAAATCAATGATAATTCCATTCTGAACAATTTCATCAATAGCTTATGGCAGGAGTATAACTATTGCAAAGCCTTTGTATGAAAAAGTGTTGTCTGTCTTTGTCTGTTGAGCTGTTTTACAAAGATGTGTTGGTAAAGAAAAGTCAAAGAGGAAGTTTAGATTTGTATGTGTCACACCTTCCTCTAGGCTCCTGACAGCACATGAGGTGGGAGCAAGTCGCTCCAGACTCTTCCGTTATTAATTCCACTTTGATTCCTTTGATTCCTTTTTATCACCTCTGAATTTGGCCTGAATTATCTGTGAAGTTAAGGTATCATTTGTACCTTGCTGTAATTGATAATTGATCGCTGCCGTGGCTCAGAGAAGTAAAAAAAAAAAAAAAGAAAAAAAAAAAGGGGGGTGTGTGTGCAAATAGATGCCAGAGACAAGTTTTCTAATTGAAATGATGCTTGTTTCTGCCCCTGGTATGTAATTAGAGTGTTTTACACATCTGCCTGGAGATGTAGGTAGGTGATAAGGAAGCATAAGATGTCCATCTTACAGTGTCTTGTACATCAGTCTTTGAATTTGGCCTACAGGAGGAATGGGAGCTCTGATCACTCTCTAGACAGAAAAAATTGTAAAGAAAAAAACCCCATATTCTCCCACCCAGCCAAAACATATACCTCAGAATAAACATGAATAATGAGGTACGAAAGGGCAGCAGTCAGGAGAGAAGCTGTGAAGATGTGTCAGCCCCTCACAACCCGTTCGTGAGGCTGGGCACTCGCACGTCAGGGTTACAGGGCTGCAGTTTCCCATGAGACGCGCCGTGTTCTCATGCAGCAAGGGAAGAGCCCGCCGCTCCGGCAGCGTCAGTCCTGCCTGCTAGACGAAGGCACTCTCACTCTTCCCATTATTTCTACTTCAGTGCACTCTCTGTCTGCTGAGATGACTTGTCCAGGCACAGGGGATCTTGAGCCAAAGGCAAAAATACCTTTCCAGGGTCAGTCTTTCATAGAATGGATTTTTAAAGAAAGCAGCATGCATTCCCACTGCAGGGCTCTCCCCCTCCAACCTGCGGTGGCACTGGTTGCCTATCTGAGAAGAGCAATGGCATATAAAAAGAGCGTCAAACCTGATGGGGAGCGAAGTGGCCTTTTTTGAACGTGGCAGTGCTGGCCACAGCAGGTGGCACCTGCTGAGAGCCTGAGGCTTTAGCAGATAATTACCAAATCCCTTTGGTGCTCTCTGCCAGCTGGGTGAGAGTTTGCTGGGTGAAGCCAGAGCAGCCACCGTGTTACAGGCACAATGCCACAGGCTGCTGCTGAGCACCAACGAGGGGGGTGACCTGGCTGATCCTGACCAAGTACAGTCTTCTCAATGCTGTAAAGAGGTAGCCAGCACTTTTCTTGAATCACCTGCATGAATAAGAGCTACTCCCTTGGGTACGATACATCCATAGCCTTCAGTTGCACCAGGGAGAGTGTGAGGGAAGATGTGGAGAACGTGAATGTGGTAGAGATTGTTGCATCTGTCAGGTGAGAACCAGCACCTTCACCTGTCCCAGGGCTGAACAGTGTCAAATGGTCTTACAAGCTCCTCCTGTGCCTGGCACAGCATTAAACATTGTGTAAGAGAGTCCACAAAGACAACCAATTACCCAGGGAAATCAAGAGCTACGGCATGAAGTGACTACCTTTATGGAGTGGTAACTTCATGGGTGCCTTCGTGGGTCTCCAGTTAGACCAAAGGCTCCCCTTTGTTACTAAAAACAGCTGGGGATCACTCCCAGCCCCACTGCAGCTCACGTGCACTAATTATCGGGCAGCAGAGAAACAGTATGAGATAAATTGATTGTGATGCATAACAGTGTTGAGAGCCCAGGTTCTGAGCAACCCCCATTCGTACCGTATCCAGTATTGTGGATTTGGAGGGCTTTGAAAGATTTGGAAGGCTCTGTGAGGTACTTTCCCAAAATTAATTTCTCGCTTGGTGGGAGGGGGGAAGGTTGAACTCTGTCTTCTACTTGCTATTGTTGTACACTTCTTCCCTTTGATATACCATTTCAGTTTCAGAGGTGAGGGATTATCTTTCTTATGATAATAAAAAAGAGCACAAAGAGAGAGAAAGAGAGAAACCTGAAGATTGTAATTTTGTGCTTAAGTGAGCAGAGAGTATCTCAGCTCTCACGCTCCTTTCTTAGTGCAAGAAAGAGAAGCGGCAGAATGTTACATCCCCCAAGCCCATGCTGGATTTTCCTGTCATAAAAGCAAAATTTAAAAGCAAACGCTCACATTTTCACCAGGAGACACTCTCTGAAGGAAACAGCCAGGCTTCTTCACAGCCCCAGTTCCAGTATCATCTTCTTTTGCTGACCAGGGATCTTTCCCAGGCTGGATATCTGACTAGCACACAGACACACCAGCTGGCTGGACTACCACCGTGAGTAAATATATTTGGAAATGACTGTGCTATTGCAACGCCTTACAAATACATCAAAGTGTGCTACATGCACAGCTGGGGTTTGTCTCCCTGCCTGCTGCCAGGAGGACGTAAAGCTTCCAGCTTCTTCTCCTCGGTCTCTTCATCCGTATATTCTCAGTCCTTCCTCCACCCTTCAAAAACAAGCTAAATGGTGGATTATTAACGATCTTTTAGTTTAATAGCCACAGTATTACAGAAAGTCCGAAAAGAGATCATTCCACATGCCAATAATCTGTCCACCAATTCTTCTCTCTTAGTGTCAGATGAGCATGCAAAGTATCTTTATTACTATTTCGGTTAAATTTAGTTCTCAGGCAAATAAGAGGCCCTGACTGGAGCTGAGGGATAGTGCTGGCAAGCAAAATGAGAAAGAGCAAGGCATTTTAATGCCAAACTTCATACTTAGCAAGTGATATCACCTTGGGCTGCTGGCTGTGTTAGGATTGGTCCAGCAGCCAGGCCTGGGGAGGAACAGGATAGCCGAGCATCAAGGGATTCTGTTCTGGACCAGGCATGGAATTTTTCAGGTCTCCTGTAAAAAAAAGTTAATGCTACATTGCAGGCGACTTCCTGTAATCTTTGTGACATGGTTTTTGCACCAGGCCCTGGAGAATCTTTGTGTCCAGAAAGCTTCCCTTGGTGGATTTCCAATGATACAGCTGGGAGGCAAAATGGGTCCATCTCATTTGTAGCAAGGATTATTGCAGTCTCTGTTAATTCTTGTTTCCTGTGTTAATTATTTCTTTCCGACAAAGTGCTCTGAGAATTTTTTCTCGCAGTGTAAGGGGATAAAAAACCACCCCCACTACTTTGGATCTGCTTCCCATTTCTGCAGAGCCAGAGTGAAGATGGAAGCAGAAGGTTTTTGTCATTCTGAATTTCTTGGACAGTGGTGGGGTTTTTTTTGTTTTGATTTGCTTTCCTCTGTATGGTTTTTGGATACCTTTTACCCATTTGGAATTCAAACCTCCCTGTTTCATATGCTGGTGATCCCGCTCCCTCCAGCTGGGATTCTGCAGCACAAAGTGCTTACAGAATCAAATGCTGGAATCAGGAGTCTCTAACTGCCTCCAGAAGCATCTTCACCCACTCAGCAGTGTCAGATAAATACCTGAACTGTGGAAGCTGGTGCAAAGTCTAGATTCATCTTAGGTGCCCACACAGCCTTCCCTGACACTTGTTTTTGGCAGGTTTCAAGCTAGTGAGGACCGTTCTCTGCCCTCAGACATCCCCTCTCCACATCAGCCATGGACAATTCTGGTGCAGGCCCTGGAGCAGAGGAGCATTTCCTAACAACTAGAGGGGGAAGACACCCTCCCCAGCATATACAGCTTTTTTGACACTCATAAGAAGCATTTGCCATCAACGACCAGGGGACATTCTGGCCCAAATCAGGTTGTCTTATGAGTTTGATTGTAAGCACAGTCATTAAGGGAAGTATTCATAAGTTTCCTATCCTGTAACCAAGGCTGGCACCTACGCAAAAGCCCCAGGGCTTCCGGGTCAGTGTTGCCTTCAGAGCACTCTGTGAGTAAATAAAGAGATGTCAGCACTGGACATGCTGCAGTAACTTTACTGTGGGTTGCTCAGAAACATCGTAAAGTTCATATTTCACAATCATTAGCCTCAGCAGTGCCCATCTGTTAAGCACTGGTAACAATTGAAGTGTTTCATAGCAGATGTTCCTCTCCCTGAACAAGTGCCCGCACAGGGTTTGCTGATTTCCTGAATCAGAACTGTTTATCCCAAATAACTCTGCAAATAATTGCCTAAGGTCAGTTCAGAGTGAATGCTCTGTCTTCTGGATTTACAGTGGTACGAGCAGTGCAGAGTTGCACCCGCTATGCTTCAGCCCTGTTCTCAAACCCTGGTACAAATCAAGAGGGGAGTCAGTGGAGTGCAAAACAGATGGAAGGGAGATCAAAATAAATCCCTCCACTTTTTCCCTGTAACACTTCAGATCACAGATGGGAGAGCTGGGATGCAGACAAAAAGTGACAGGAGGTTACTTGAACATCTGGAGTCCAAACAAATGCTTCTTTATGTAAAATAATGTTTAGCAAAGAATGCCTAGGAAATGTGAAAACTGGACCCAATCCTGGTCCCATGGAAGTCGCTGCCAACACTCTTGTTCACGTCAGCAGTCCTTCTCTGATGACATTACAAATGTCGTGTCTGAGTTACATCCGATGGTAAATGGAATTTCAAAAGCTTTCTCTGAATCTTTCTGGCAGAATTGGCTTTGCCAAAAAAAACTTAGCAAGGATATTTCAGGCAAGACCCAAATGACCGGTATTTGGATTCTCTCTTCAAAGCCACAAATATCTATGAGGTGTCCAGCTCCTCATGAGAGGCACTGAGAAACAGGCACTTAATTCTGTTTGTGCCTTTATAAATGTCCCATCTGATTTAGATTTTGACATAGCTGTTAAAATGGCATGGCAACGTAAGATAACACTGTTGTCCAACCATTTGTCATTGAACCTCTTTCAGTAAGAAGAGATTATCTCACAACCATCCAGCTGTGAAACAGGTTTGGATGAGCACTCTTCATGTCTTTCAGTGCAATACTAAGCTGCTGCTCAGAGATGGCACAAGCTAATCTGGCTGGCTTTGCACTGGAGTTGATGAGTGGCACTTACATGGGCTATTTTAGCAATAGAGTAGAAGAGGATTCCACAGAATCGAGCCTGCTGAATGTTAAAATCTCTGCAAGTGACTCTGCTGCACTTATCCAGATGAGAACAACTGCATAAAGCCTCAGAACCAGCTTCCTTGGGAACCTGATCTTTTCAGTTCAGCTGGAAAAGATGAGAATGGGATGAGAACAGAAGTTAGTGTGTATACTTTTTTAGGAAAGGATGTGATAATAAAGAAGTCTTTGGATTGCACAGAAGGAATCTGGAATTCTTGATAGATGATTAGAGTGGACGAGCTCTGTGTATCCAAGCGTGTGTTTATGGTTTATATAATGAAGGACAAATAGGCAGTCCAGCCTCTACCCAATTGGAAATCTGTGTGTGATTAAGGAAGGGAGATGTGCTCCCTTCACTACCATTAAGTGGGGTTCTCCCTTATATCACTGTCATGGACCAGGATCTGATTTAAACCACGTGCTGTAGCCAGTAACCTCAGATAAATCAACGCTTTGTGCCTTTCTAAGGTATTGTCTGTCATTGTAGGACACTTAACAAATTGCCTGTGTGGGAATTCCTTGTTTAATCTAAAGCAGAAATACAACCACCTTGGGGTGGGAAGGCAGAAGTAAGACCAACTGGACTTGTAACAAATATGTGGAAAGTACTAAAGTGGCTGAGGCCCTTCCTTCACTGCAGGTGGTGTCCTGCACGCATGTGGAGGAGGGAAGTCCTCTGCAGTGACGGTCAGACATGCAGCGCAGATACACACGGTCAAATAATATACACGGCCAAATAACATCAGCAGAGCTCAGTCCTTTCTGCTGGATGAGAAGCATTGGTGACAGAGCTTCCCCTGGGTGTACACCACTCTGTGGCACCTTGCTGACCCAGCTGGAAATCAGAGCCCAATCAGAACTACCCCGGACATGACGCTAGTCCCATTGCTCTTTTGGGCGTCCTGGTATGTTAGGAAGATTGTGCTGATCTTGTAGATCTCTCAGGCTTCGGTGGTTGTTTGATCTTTTGGTGGGATAGTCTGGGTGTTTATACGCTTACAATTTGCAGATCTCCTCCTCATTTTGCTGCAGAGTTTTAAATGAGGAAATTAGGTGAGATTCAGATTTCAGGCAGCTCTAGATGAACACCATTCCCAGCTGGGATGCTCATTCAAGTCTTGAGAAGGGCAGCAATGGGGAATCAGTTTGGAGAACTTATTTTTTATCTGTTGTCCCTTCAAATGTAAGATCCTCAGCTGTCATCCAAGGGGAGCTGCTGTTTTATGTTCAGAAGCAGCCCAGGGGAGACAAGTGCGTGCCCTTTGGGTAGTTCCTTGGCTGTTCATTCAGATTCACTTATAATTGCATCTGTATTTTGCATTTCAGCTACTGACTGTTTAAAGCAATCAAACTTAAAATGCACCAAAGCCAAAGAGGGTGTCACTGGAATAGACACATTATGTACAGTGTGTGCTTGTTGTTAAATGCTGTTAATTGCCTTGGCTGGGCAGCCTGCTGTTCCCTGGTTGGTTTCTGCTGCGATCCCAGCCTTTGTTTCTCTTCTGCAATGGAAACATTTCTCCCTTATTTATTTTTGCGTGAGAAAACATGTTTCCATTCTGAGCCTCTAGATACCACTCGGGTGCCCCCCTGACCTCTCCTCGTGGGCCCGGCCCGTATAAATGACCAGACGAAGGAATGTGGACGAAGGAAGTGCCATAAAGTAGAAATATTGCTGGCTCGTAAATTCCCTCCACCACAGCAAGATTTCAAAATAAACAGAGCTACAGTCACATAGGACAGCATAACTCAGCAGTGCAAAATTCATCACTGGCTCTTGCAAAGGAGAGCAGCCTGACATCAAAATGAAACTCCTCCAATAATCCCATCTGCCTCAAAGCCCTGGCACCAGGGCATTGCGTTTCCATACAGACTTCACCTGGCTTTGTTCTCCAGGGTATTCCTCTTTTCACAGCCTGTACGAAACTGAATCCAGGGTGGGAAGCTGAATCCAGGGTGGGAAGCTGAACTATGGCTTTTATTCAGGTCACTGGGATTTGGCGGCCCTCGTTTCCTCTGGGTGGCTTTTAGAAAAATACCCAACTTTTGATATAACTGTGCTCCTCCAGCCTGCGGCATGAATGTGTCGGTATCTCCAGTATCTGGGAGTCCGACCATGAGTACTGCCAGCTGCTGGATGCCAGGATTGTTTAGGCAGGTTCAAGCTTCTTCTTGCTGCTGAGTCTGCTCAGCTGCAGAGCACTCTTGCTTCTGCCCTGGTGACAATTCTGTATTTATAAGGGCTCAAGACCCCTATTTCTGAAAAAAGATTAACCAGACTCCAGATAATTCCCAGATCTTGGAGGAAGAGGCAGGTTTATGCACCACATGGGCTCTCAGCTCCTCAGCACAATATTCTGCTGTCAGCCATCTGTGAGAAGAGGGAGGTTTCTCCTTGGATTGGGAGCTTTTTGAAGAGAAGGGAGCCCTTCCTCCTAATATTGCATATGACTGCTCTGATAGGTAATGGGCAAATGGCCATCTAACAAAACCCGTATGATGTCAAAAAATGGGATCAAATTGGGATTCCTTGAAACAAAACTTTAACTCTGGAACACAGGTAAAAGCATGTATCTCAACTTCAGACAGATACAAGTCCCCGCTCAGAAGCCTGTCTTATGACTAAGAGCGATGGAGTTAACAGCCTGGCAAGCAAACACTAATTGTTATTTTTCAGCACTTTTTTGGGTTGACATTGGAGGTTTTCAGAAGTTGAAATTAAGGAACTTTTGATGAGCTTGTACAGCTTGTTGAAAAATATTCCATTTTGACACAAAACATACTGCCTTTCCACTGAGACCCAGTATCCTCCTGCTCTTCTCCCCTGACTCTGCTGCTCTTATCTAAAAATAATTTGGTTTGTTTACTCAGTGAAAAATTAAATGTTTCCAAGGGCACTGAAACCTTTTTTCTCTTCATCAAGAGCTCAAATGTCCACTTAAAATCCTTTGATGAGAAATTTTCAATCAGATCCAATGAAAAAAAGAGAAGACATGGGGGAGGAAACCATGAAACCATGACTCTTTTTTCTTTTTTGAAGCATACAGCAGAGTTCCTTAACATCGGTTGTGGGAATGAAGAAGAAAGTGTCTGCCTTTGATCTGAAGGGAATCCTATAGTTTTTCTGAATTCTGCCAGCTGCTCCAATTCTACACTTCCACTCAGACAAAACCCTACATTATGATTGAGCCTGAAACCAACATAAACAATCCTGTGCCCTTTTAGCCCTGCTGTTGGAAGATGGAGTATCAGTGGAGCTGAGAATTTACTCAATACATCTAAATGAAGTGTAACCTTCCAGAGTTAGATGGCACCAGCTAGATAACCCCATTCAAGTAGAAATAGATGAAGGATGACACTGAAGGTTGCATGATGGGGCCGTAGCTGATAGTCCTGCTCGTGGCTTCTATACAAACTGCACTGGACATACAAGCATCAAAATGTTTGTCTTTGCTAAATCTGCAAAAACTCCCCAAAAGACTAGCTAATAGTTTTGTCTCTAAGTGAGGGAGAAGAGATTCATTACACCACAGACTGTATCATGCAAGAGCAAATTAGGGATAAATGAAGAGTAAATTGAGGCAGCAATTAGGTGAAAGTCCTTAACTAATTTAAGCAGCCAGGCTTTGGAAGAGCCTGCCAGCAGACTGGATGAAAGAGGTGCAGAATCAGAGGGTTATTTGTGTGATAACAGGGTCTGGATTCAGCCCAGAAGATCCTTCCCTGTACTGTGTAACCTTAGAGGCCACAAACCTTGATGTACTTTTTAACCTCCACAACTTTATAGCTCTTATAGATCACACGTTTTCTAAGAGAATGTTAGAGAGGAGCTAGTATTGTCTGAAGGTCGTGCAGGGATGCTGAAAGAACTGTCTGATGGGACAGAGACACTCCCACAGAGCCGAGGACATGGATGGCAGATATTTCTGAGCCCTCTTTCCTGAATGCAGGGCCATTGCTCAGGAAGGACCTCATGGGACGTCTTGGGCTGCCTCTTGTAAGGACGCAGGTTCTATGTGCCCAAGGGCAATGCCAGTGCTTACGCACCTCTAATGGGCCACCTGAGACCCCCTTTCCTAGTAGAGGCTTCCAATGGAGCGGAGGATCTGGGAAGGGCAGGCTACAGATGAGAAAAAGGAAAGGCAGAACAGAGGGAGAGCAGAACAAGAAAGAGAGAAAAGGCAAGGGGAAGTGGAGAGCTGGAGGAGCAAAAATAAAAAAATATACAGAAATCAACAAAGTATAAATGTGTGAGGCAGGCTGAGGGATGGGAAGGGGGATAGAGGGTAGCATAAATAAGAAATAGGGGAGACTGAATGGAAAGGCCAGCTGCTGAGCATGCCCTAAGCAATCTCTGGGCTTGCAGGCAGTGGAAGTTAAGGAAGCTCACATCTCTGAGTCAGCTCCCAGGTAGCTCTTGTTCACCTGTCTGTGCCCCTGCTTCGCTGCAGTGTCCTGCCTTGCTGATCTGGGCTGTTTTCCCTGATGACCATGACCCTCCCCCTCTCTCTTCCAGCTTCACAACCCTGGTAGAGTAAATGTTTGGGAAATTCCTGTTTCCCTTGTTTTGTAGCATCTGGAGCTAGGGCTGAATAAAGCCCTTCAGGCTGGGAGGTTTTGGAAGGAAGCCCCACGTTCACTGGGCCCTTTGCCAGAGAGTTAATCCTTTCTGTATTGACCCTTCTAGAGGCAGCAGTCCCAGGCCACCAAGGATCTGATAGCCTTGAACTCTCCATGCCTGGAACTGCGCTTGCTGCTTTTTAGTGCTGATCTCTTCCCAGCAATTTCCTCCTGAGGCCCCAGGCGGCAAAGCAGGGGCAATACAGATCAGCCAAATCATTCCTTATTTTCTCAATCAATGCTCCGATACAGCTGTCATTGTGTCAATCAAGACAGAAGATGCCATACCATGCGCTTCATCTGCTTTTGTTTATGTTGCTGCTGCCTTGCATATGTACGTGCCAGAAATTCTAGGCTTCCCCATAGACACCCAAGATACTTTCCCAGAGCCATTGGCTGTAAGCTGCATAGATCATTGCAACATCCCTTACCACCTGCTCCAAGCATGGAACTAAAATCAAGCTGGGCTTAGGCAGAGATGAAGGTACAGAGCAGTTAAGTGGTGCTTGGGGTGCTCTATGTGTAAGTGTGTACGTGTTCATGGGGGTTAAAGGCAGCACAGAAATGTCCAGGGCAATTCAGTGCAGGGTGCAAGAGCAGGCATGTGCTGTGTCCCATGTGGAGCCTGGGGTCAGTTCCATGACTTGGAGTAGGTAAATGGAAGGCAAAGAATATTAATTATCTCTGGCAATGTCTGCAATTCCCTCAGCTTTCACAAGGAGCCATTGTAGCTGCGGATCACTGCAGCTATAGCAGTAAACTGCACTGCTTAAGAGCCCAGGCTTAGCCTTGTCTTTAATACAGACTTTCTGTGTAATCCCAAATTCCATAAATAGGTCTCAGTGCCATAGCACTCCTTCAGCAGCTGTTTTCCAAAGGCCAGAACATTCACATCAGGCATTGAGGTCAGCTGGAGCTGGCAGCATTCAGCATCTTCTTAAACAAGGTTTGGCCTCCCAGAAGCCGCTTCATCCAGAACAAGAGGATACTCTTGCAGCCATTGTCCAGAATAACACTTCACCTTGGTTCCTCCAACTTTAAAATAGGAATAAAAAGCCAGGACAGAACCCTTTGGGTGGATTTGGGTGCCTAGGTATGGGTTCCTAGTGCTTTTTGGAACACCTTGGGTATGCATCATGCCTGCCAGGTGATGATAAGAAGCTTATAGACCCATGTATTTCTGAGATGGCAGTTGGAGGCCAGGCAGATACCCCACAGACCTACAATGACCAGATGTCTACATTCAGGGAACTGACCCTCCCTTTCTTAAGGTCTACGAGGTGCTAAGACATCCCCATAAAGAACTCCGCAGAAATGTCTACATAAAGACATATTTTATACAGCCAACCCAGCTGATTTCTTCTTCACCTGTACTGTAGACAACTCTCAGGCAGGTTTGCTCTCACTGGCACATGTTAGGAGGAGTGCAGGGAACCCTCTGCCACCTGGGTTTTTCTTCCACAAATAAAAGCTAAGCCCAAGGGTTTTTACGACCTTTAAACAACTTGCTCCTGCATCCCAGCTGCAGGCAGTCCACCTGGTCAGGGTGTTTGCTGGGAGGAAAAAGCTACCTTCTGTGAGAGATCTGAAGGGCTTTTGTTTCCACATCAGATCTCTTGTTTGAGAGTGCACGCAACACCTCCAAGAAATGTAAAAGGGAAAACTATGGCCCCCGTGGAATTGACGAAGCTGTAAATCCAGAGAAAATCTTCCTGTGTCGTTTACGAGCCTGCACATCAGATACTGGCCTCTCGTGCAGAGTGGCTTGGTCCAGGCACATTCCTTCCCCTCCTTCCCAGTTACAGGAGCAGGGGATGTTTGCTGTGGTGTTGTTCTGGGAAAGGGGATTGGGAGAAAAAACGTTTATGTCCTTAGATGGACACGCTACAGAAATGCATTTTGTTCCTCCTCATAAGAAAAACTAGTTAGCTATAATCTGCTAGGTGGACATAGGAAGAAAGACCATGATAACGTCCTAGATTTAGCATTCTAGGACCAATCCTGGGACCCCTCTTTACTCTGAATTCTCTGGCTTCCTGGCGCATGCTGTCCTGGCATTTCTACCATTTTGGCTTTTCCCATGAGGTTATTCATAGGCATTTTATTGCACGGGGATACTGCAGTCAGCTCCTGCTGGAAGAAGAAGGTTCAATATTATTCTTGTTTCCAAGTATTCTTGACTTTATCTTCAGGGTAGACATTTACTGTTCCATAAATTCCATCTGCAGTTTTTCATACTTTTCAGGAGCTGGAAAAACCTCTTTATAATCAGGGGTGGGGTGAGGAATGAAGCTGTGTTTTGTTTTTCAGGGAGAGTGGTGCAAGATTTTTAAAAAGTAGAGTCTATATCCTACAGTTCTTTATTTCTACTGAAGTTTCTGGTTCCCTGCTAAAATCAAATGATGTGAGATGTGCTTGGAACTGCTGAGATCAGTGGGAAGTTAGGAGCTCCACATCCTTGTTGGAGCTGAGCCCAGACTCTTGGCAACGTGCCGAGAGGGCATGCTGTAGGAAGTCTCAGCCATGCTTGCCCTCCACCCTTGAGCATCTGCTCTTGACCATGGCTGGAGAGAGGATTCTGGGTTACAGAGACCTTTGATCTGAAATAATGAGGCCTTTGTGCTGCTCTCATGCATCTTCCTCTGGATTCTTTGCATCTGTAAATGTCATAGTGCCTGTTAGCTGGTTGTGCTCTGAGAGTGAAGTCCTCCCTCTCTGTAACACACCAAGCTCGGGTCCAACACCAGTACTGTCCCCAGACACCACCAAGGGAGCTGCATCAGGGCAGGATGAGATCTAATCCACTGGGTGGGCTTGTGTTGGGCACTTCATCGCACATGGGGAATTTCCAGCTGCAAAGCTCTAACAAATGTCAACACCTCTGTGCTGTGTTTGCTCTGTGGAGCGGGAGCAGGGCCAAGGATCGGGCCCTCAGCCTGGAATATGCTGTCGCTGCTTCGTATATGCACTAAATTAACACGGACCAAAAAAAGCTGTAAGTTAACTGTGCTACAGATGTTGGGGAATTGACTGTATGCAAGTGTGAAGGGGGTGACTGTGCCAAATTTAAACACCTATTTTATTTCTTTGTGTGAGGCTGATGTTCCTAGAGCTTAGCTTAATGTATATGTCACGAAACAAGACAACTCTCACATTTCTCATGAGAGAGAAGGTGCGGGGATTTACATACATACAGGCATTTTGAGCAAGGTGTCTTTCCTGAAAATGTGAGCAATCACTGTAAATGAGGAGAAATGCAAAACTGTCTCATGTGTTTTCTTCTAAGTTGCCTTGTAGTTTAGATCTCAGTGTTTTTGACTCAATGAAGAAATTCTTGAGGAATGAATTCCTGCAGACATAAAGTTATGAATAGACTATTTTTTCTGAGGTCAGTAATTTTGAGCAACTCCTGAAATCAAGATTACAAACCCTTCTCTCATGGTCTCGTCAAATGTTTACCGTTTGCACAACTGTGTTCCAGTCTGGTCAATTAAAATCATGGCTGAACTTCTTGAAAAGAAATTCAGTCTGGATGAGTCCCTTACCTGTATGGCAGGTTGAAAATAACATGCCAAACTGCCTTTGGTGAGCAAGCAAAGCCACAAATGCTTAAAAATATAAAGTCCCCTGCACATCAGCAAATGTCAGTCCCTATTTGTGAACTGAAATATGAGGAGAGCAACATTTTTGGGACTTATGAAATAGGACAGTGAAAAAATATGGGCATTTATCATTTGGTTATGTGGGTCGAAGAGGAAATAGAAACCATCTCCAGAGAGGACTACTGTAAAGTAGTATATAAGTATAAGTAGAATTTTTACACTCCAGAAGGGAGGAGTTAAAAATAGAGACATTAAGAAAAAAAGATTTCTGATGATACGACGTATTGGACTATAGAAAGGCTTCTTGAGGGAAGAAATAGAAGCTGAGTCTCTAAAAACTTTGAAGCAGAGATTGAATACAAAAGCAATAAAACTTCAATCAGAAATGGCCCTGCACTGTGAGAAAAAAAAAGGGCTAGATGGCTTTACTGTAATTCTCCATGTCTTGTAACTGAATGACTCTCTGATGCTCTTTGTGGACTGTTGAAGTTTTATAAGCAGCTGGGGATCCATTAGGTTGAAAGATACTGTGGGAGTACCAACTGGTCTCATTCTCTCTGTGTTTCAGCATGTATGGTGATAATCTCCTGAAACATACGCTCACACCCAAATTCTGAAGCAGAAGTTAGGAAGAATAGCTACAGACACAAGGCCAGACCTACTCAAAAAAGGAGAAATGAGGAGCTGATACTTCTGCTAACATACTGGGGGAGTGACAGGTCACGGGTGTGTACTTCAGGGACTCATTTGTGGGCTAGTATTTCCCTCTAAATGAGCAAAGTCTTAGGAGCTGGCTTTGAAAACCTTGGTTTATGCAATTAGCTGTTGATTATAAGATTCAGTAAGGCTCTGAGTAAAACACAACTCCGGCAAGTAAGCTAATGGTAGGATTTGGCACGTCCCAGTCTCCTGTATCCCAGTTAGGTCTGGTCCTGTAATACACATGTCCTTGTTGTGTGAGTGACATGTATGTTAAGTGATGTTAATGATTGTTTATTGCAAACTAAACATTTTTACCATCTGGCAACTTTAGATGACGAATGTCAGAACAGTTCCAGCAAAAGAAATGTTTCCATCACCATAAATAAGCTGTTTGTTGGATCTTGTGTCAATGTGAGATTAATACAGCTGCCTGTCGCCCAGAGAACAAATCTGTAAATACAAACTAGATTTAGTTTACATTATCTGCCTCTTCAGCCCTCCGTGTATTCAGAGTACATGCTGCCCAGGCAGTAATGCCTGCTCTGGCACACAGCATGCTATCCTTCCCTTCCCCCAGACAAAGCCTCCCACCTGATTGTTTTGGGGATTTTGTGCTCCTTTTTATCCTACCTGTTACTCTGGGCTTTTATGTGATGTAACTCCGTGGTTACTCTTTTCTAAAATGGCTATATTCATGGTTTTA
The DNA here is from genome assembly GCF_963924245.1 of Chroicocephalus ridibundus. Classification (NCBI taxonomy): domain Eukaryota; kingdom Metazoa; phylum Chordata; class Aves; order Charadriiformes; family Laridae; genus Chroicocephalus; species Chroicocephalus ridibundus. The sequence continues at coordinate 19,981,945 of NC_086289.1, forward strand.
ATTGACATTAGGACTCAAAACAACACTAAGGTAATGAACTTCGAGCAGCCTGGTCTAGTGGGAGGTGTCCCTGCCCAGGGCAGGGGGGCTGGAACTAGATGATCTTTAAGGTCCCTTCCAACCCGAACCATTCTGTGATTCTATAACTTCTCAAATTATAAAAACGCGTTTAAAAAATTCCAATTTTCAAACTTCCCGAATATTCACAGAAAGGGTTTGTTTGTTTGTTTGTTTGTTTGTTTTAAAAAAAAAGACATTTGAAAACCAAAAGCAAATAACAAAGAAAGTTGGAGGAGAGGCTTTCACGGTGTTTGACGTTCAGCCGGTGCCCGGGCTCCGGTCACTAGAGGGCCCCCCAATACACCGAACCGGCCGCTGCCTCCTCCCTCGCCTTCAGGTCCCCTTGCGGGGGGGGTTACGGGGCCATGCCGGGGGGGGGCGGGTACGGACCTGGCTTTTGTGTCTCTGAGGTTGCACATACCTCAGGGTTTTAATTGGGATCAGGGATGTGCTTTTGGAGTGGGCTTCTTGAAGGCCTATCCCTATTTACTTTGCATCGCAGGGCTGGCTCTGAATGCGTGAATTAGATCGCTTTGAGGGGAAACAAAGTCGTAAAATGAACTCCAGAAGGGCAGGTACTCCAGTTGCTAAAGAGGAATTCAGTCCTTAGGACGAGACTGCAGCTAGACTAAAGGGAACTCTTGAAATGGGATGGAATAACCGCTTTGCTCTATAGATCTGCTCTTCACCGCGCAAGTTGCTAATATAGAAAAAGCCATGAGGCCCCTAGACTTTGCTGAGGGAGAAGGCAGATGGAAAGTTTGTTTCAGAGCCTGTAAATCCCCAAAGTGTATAGATATTTGGGTTATGCTGTTTCATTTGTGCCTATCTTAAAAACAAATAATAATAAAAAAAGATCCCAAGAGACATGTGACTCAATTAGTCAAAGGAAAGCCTGAAAGAAATGAGATGGGTGCTATAAGGAGCTCTGACCATCTTGACCTGGCCATCAGGCTAGATCTTTTCCCTGCAGACTCAAGTCTGTTCAGTTCTGGTGCTTTGGTCTCCTGTGCGTCAGTTTCCCATGGAGGGAGTGCAAAGGCAGGGCTGAGCTTGGCCCTGGCCAAGCCTCTGAGGTGCCTCTTCTTGCTTGGAATAGTGAACCTTTATTGTTGAGGTCTAGGTTCCTTGAAGTGGCCTGCAAGGTCAATGAACCTGAACACTCCAAGCAAAACCCAAGCAAAGCCACACAGTTTTAAACACTCTTGGAATAAAATCCCCTCCACAGCGTCGGCTTAGTGCTCAGGGAGAGAGGCAGAACACGCCAAACTTGGCTCTGCTTTCCCCCAAGCTTTCAGGAAACCCCTCACAGGGAGGCCAAGAGCTATGTTCATAACAAAACTTAAACCCAAGCAAAATTTATCACGTTTTGAGTTTCTTCATGAAAGGTTAGACCAACTCGGGATGTTCTCTGCTGGGATAAGAGGAGAGATGGATTCTGCCCTTAAGGGCCAATTTCACATCCATTGAAATCGCATGCAAAACTCCCAGGGAAGCAAGCTTAAAACCTTTAAACACTGTTAGAAAAGCAGCTACCACAGCTCTCTGTCACTCTAGTTAACCATCTATAAACAGTTACTCACCTGACCTCTATTTGATCTCTCCCTCTGCCCTCCAAGGAATCTTTCAGGGCCAACACACATTATGGATATCTCTGTGCACATGAACATTTGAGGCTATTTTACTGTAACGAGAACAGACCTCTTGCAATTCTATCTGTAACCTGCTTATTTGGGGAGATTATTTTTTTCCTTTCACAGAGCAGACAAATACAACAAGACACTTCTCTTAGTTTATACTGCTTTGTTGCAAATACTTAATGCCAAAAGTCCTGTTCACTACATATGTAAAGGATGAGCTTGGAACTTGGACATGGCAATAAGGAGGGAAAATAGTCTTAGTGCTTGAAACAAGAAGGTCAAAGCCAGGAGTCAAGAATGATCTTCAAACCACTTTAGGGTTGTCCTCTTCTAGCTGCTGCTTGGATGCTCGGCAAGACTGCAAAGCCTTCAAGCTTTCACCTGATTAAGTCTGGGGCGGGGGGGGATAATGTAGGAATATCTCAAGAATAAGACTACTATTAAAAAAAAATTCTTAAGCAAAACAAGAATAACAGTAATATGGAGGTAAATCTAAGGGCATATAGTCAGTAATTGAAGAAAGAAGAACTTTTTATGGATGCCTTTATTAATATTATTTTGAAAGTATGATAAATCAAAGAATTTCAGAGTTAAGTTACAAAAGAATATAAATACATAAGAATATTGGAACACTCAAAATCTCTTAAAATCTCTCTTAACCCTGCACCCTAAGGATACCATGCAATAGTTAATGTTGATTTTAACGTCTTAGCTTCTTTCATTTCCTTCCCATCACAGCATCATACTATGTGGAAATAAGCAGCTTAAGCACTCTTTAAAAAACATATCTTTAAAAAAAAAAAAAAAGAAAAGACCTGCACCTAGAGACAGAGATATTAAACTGCTGTAGTCATTATCATGTGGGCTAATGGATGATGTTACAACAAGGCAGAGATAAGGTCGATTTGGTGTCTTAGTTGTGCAGTCCCACAGCCTAATACATATAGATTTCCTGAATCTAATTATCCTTAACTCTAGATCACTGATTTTCCTGGTGTTAACACGCTTGGTTTGTAATGTATTTTACTCCAGATTGCTGAGATGCACTGTGAATCTTAACTCCACTTAAATATAGATTCTGCGTGAACACTGTGGCCATCCAAAAAATGATGCGTTTAGTTACAGATAAGTATTCCAGGAAATATTAAGGAAGATCACAGTCAAATACTATTAGTGAGAACAAGATTAAACAGGGGTATTATTTTCCCGAGCTGAGACATTTAGTTTAATTCTTAACTCACAAAAAAAGTTTCTTAATAACAATGAGTTGTGTTGTACTGGCCAGAAATCGCTTACTTTAGTCATAATCTGTGGGGATTTAAAACAACTTCAGATAATAATGATTTCATTGCTGGGTTATGCCAATCTAAAATTTTAAGCAACAGAAATGTTGCCATCTCCCCATTTAAGAGGAAATGTAATTTGATACAAACACACTAAAAATTTGGAATATTGCATTATTAAAAAAGGCTGTCTCAAGCTGTGTTGAAATCAACAGTAGGTCTGTTTAAGGTTTCTGAATTCATCCTTTCTTTGTCAGCATTCAGATAAAAGATTAAATGTACTGGCTATTAAGGAGTTCTGGCTGCAGCTGGTTGCTGGGGGTGGGGGATCAGCCACCCAGCTCATCGAGGGGTGCAGGCTGGATTTTTTGAGCATTCAGATAAACACTGGTCAATTCTGTGGGAGTTAACATTAAGCTGAAACGAACTTTTCATGGAATTTAACACTTGCCTAGTCATTCGACTTTCCTTTAAATGTACAGTTAGTTCAGATTTCCATGAGTTCATAATTCTAGATTTGGGGGGCCAAACCATAAGACCCCCGTTGAGGGTTTTCTCCTTGTTTTGACTTGCTTTGTTGTTTTGTTGCTGTTTAAATCTTAAGCTCAGAGTCGTCGTACCGTAGGCAGCAATTTGCTCTTGGCAGAAAAAAAAAAAATCGCACTTCATAAAAATTGCTCGGTGTTCAGATGAGCTCGGTTATTGTATGAATAATTCTTCATCCCAGTAGCGGGAACACTCCAGGGAAGCCGTGAAGGCAGCCCCACGGTACAAGGCTGTATGTCGGTCAGGTCTCCCGTCCCTCTCTCGCCCCGCAGCCCCTCTCGGCGCTTGGCTTCGCTCTGACCCGAAGCAAAACTCCTCCGCTTGAGGATGCCCAGCGGGGGAAGTTCTGGGCACGGAGGCCGGGCTGCTCCGGTAAAATTGCCCTGGCAAAATAACCCACTAGAGAAGATACCTATGGGGGTGTGCGGGTGTGTGCGTGCGTGGGGAGGAGGGAAACAGAACGCAAAATACAGGCGGTTCGCCCGGCAGCCGTCGAAGCGGGCAGTCCAGCACCGCGGGGTCGCCTTGTCCCCTCCCCGGGGACTTTGCCCGGCACCCGGACGCTGGCAGCGGCGGAACCCCGGGACCTTCCCGCCCCGCCGGGGTCTCCCCTCCCGGGGCCTGGAGGTGGCACCCCGCCGCCAACCGAGCCCCGGGACCCCCCGCGCCCCGGGACCCCCCCCCTTCCTCGCCGTGGTCCCCCCTCCCGGGGCGGGAAGCAGCTCCGCGCCGCCGCATCGCGCCGCTGCCGGGACTCAGAGGAGCCGGCCCCGGTCCTCGCTGCCGGGGAGGGTCGTGAAGGCGATAGAGGGATGCTGCCGGATGCGGTGTCCCGCGTACTCCTGCTCCCTTCTCCTCGGGAGACTTGATCTCCCACGCAGAGGCGTCTGTGGCAGAGGGGAGGGACAGCCGAGGCGCCCGGGGAGCAGAGGCATCCTCCTGCCGTGAGGAGGAGGGTGCAAGCCCCGTTTGAAGCTGGCTGCACTCGCTTATCCAGAGGTGTAGGGAGAGCCCTCGTATCTACGTGCCGCATCTCTTTGAGTCAGCTCTGAAAGCCTGTCCAGGCGTTTCCTGGGATCCGACCAGTTTTCCCCTTCAGTTACAACACGTGTGCGTATCTGAGGATGCCGAGGGGGAGACTGCTTCTCAGATTTAACTCTGATCTCATTCTGCATCCATCCAGTCGCTTTGATTAGATCCTTGGACTGCTTTTCTCTGTGCCTGTAGCAACAGAAAGACGCACAATAGTGTGTCTTTTATGTGAAGGGCAGTGTGGATGTCCCCGTGTGCCAGCCAGAGCACTCCTAGCAGCGCTCCTAGCAATGTTTGCAGTGGGATTAAGATTCACTTCTCCCATCCCTGCAGGGTGTCACAACAGTCATAGCAGTTGTAGCCAGGCTTACGGCACTAGTTACAATTACTGGCACTTTCAGTGCATCAAGTTCCTGCGCTACTGTGCTAGCTTACCTAAGAGAAAGGGGGGAGAGCAAGACCAGGCTAAAGAAATTGATAAGCAGGGGCAAAGAAACACAAATAACTAGATTTAGGAGGGCTGGATGTGAGAATAAACTTTGCCAATTCATGGCCCAGTGTTGGTGTCAGCGTTTCCCCCACTGTCAGAAACAAGATCCCCTGAATGAAACATCCACAGGAGCAGGATTTGGGCCCCTGTTTCCAGCCTTATGAGCTGTGGCTGGGAGAGTTTGAAGTTACCCACTGTATAAACGGACCGTGCTGTTGTCTTTGGTGGCATCGTGGACATCATCGTGGTTTAAATACCTCCTGACCAGGATTAGCTTTACCCACTCGCCCCCCTCTCTGTCCCAACCTTACCGAGGGCGCCTGTTTTAAATGCAGCCGAGGGGTCCAAATTCAATCAAAGCCTCGATGTTTATTTAAAGTATTGAATGGCAACAAACAGGGCCCTGTGGCTTGGACTGCAGACTGCGAGGACATGCTTAAGTCAATTACACTTGACAATGCTGTAATAGCTGAGGGTAAGCGGCACCCTTAGACCTCCCGGCTCTGCAGCGCTAGCGGGGCTTTCAGCCGAGGTGCCAGGGAGCCCAGCGGCATCTGCAATACAAAGGAGGTGAAATGTGGCAGCAAACGTACAACTGGGTTCAGCTAATAGGGGGGAAAAGGTGGTGTTTCGAGCCAAGCATGCGGAGGCAAAAGCGGAAAGCCTCCCTCTCTCGCTTTCCTCCCTCAAAATTCCCCAGATATACTTCTGGGAAGATGTTTCGTACGAGGCGCTGGATCTGATGCCCTGGGCGCCGGTGTAAACCTAAATTCACGCCCACGGGAGTGAAGGGGGATTTTTCTCCTCTTCCCGGTGGGAATGCTGGAATGCGTCCCCGCAGCTGTCCCAGCTCTGGTTCAAGAGCAGTGGGGCCGGGGTGCCCAGAAGGGGCCGGGGCTGGCATACTTTGGGGACAAAACTTTCTCCCCCCGGCCCAGGCCGGATGGGGTGACCGTGATGCCGCTTCCCCGGCGGCCCGGGCTGGATGGGGTGACCGCGACCCCGGCTCCCCGCCGCAGCCCCGGGCAGCGTTGCGGACAGGACCCTCGGGGGGAGCGCACCGCCGGTGCCGCCCCACGGGGGACTCGGGGCTGGTGGGGCAAGCGCTTTGCCTGGGGGAAGACTGCCGGGCTGACGGAGCGAAGAGAGGAGCCCTCGTACTTTTGGTTCCTTTCCAAGCATTTTTAACAGAGGAAGGATGTAATAACATGCCACGGGCAATAAATCATAGGCTAGCTACTCCCCCTGGCTCCCCTCCCCCAGCCCCGGCGGTCCCGGCCCCTCTATAGAGGGAGGGGAGGAGGGGACTCCAGCAGAGAGCCGCAGCCGCCGGGACGAGCACTCCAGCGCTCGCCCCGCGCCCCGCCAGCCGCCCCAGCATGGACCTCCGAGCCCTTGCTCTGCTCGCCTTCGCCCTGGCGATCATCTCCCTCTCGGAGGGTAAGTGAGCTGCCTACTCGCCACTCGCACCGCTCCTGCTGCCGGCGCCGGGGAGCCCGGTCGGGAGTTACGGTCCCGCCGAAATCTCCGCTCTTCCCCCTTCTCCCCGCAGCTCGCCCGCTCTCTCTGGCTGCTGCCGCAGCTCAGATGTGGGCGTCTGGCGAGCCCCGAGCGATAGCTGTGGTGAGCTGGAAGACGGCAGGGTCGACCCCTTCCGTGGCTCGCTTTTTTCAAAAGGCGTCTGGTCAAAGCGGTCCCTCGTTGCCAAACTTATCCCAGATTGAAATCGGCTGGGGGAAGACTTTCAACAGCGCTCGGTCTGCAGGGAGGTGGTTTGCTTGCAAAATATGCATATCGATTTCCCCTTTAAAAAAAACCAACAAAACCAACCCTAAAAGTCAGAAGAAATGAGAAACAGACGGTTGTTCGGTTCCTTTTCTGTCCTCTGTCGTGATCTATCTTCCCTCCATCAGGGCAGAGCTGAGCCAAAGTGGTCACTCAGCAGGAATTCACCGCACCCGCGGCGAGGGTGCACGGAGAGGTTTCGGGGGCGGGGGGGGGGGGGGGCGCGGGGAGGTGCGCTGACGAGAGGTCTGGGGGAACGGGGTCTGACAGCCGGCGAGCATTTGTCGCCAAGGCAAGCGACACGGCGGCTGTCCTCACCGCACGGCGCCGCAGCGCCGTCCCGCAGCCCGCCCGCCCCACGCCGCGTCCCGCGTGTCACCAGCGGAGCCCAGCGGCAGCTGGCCGGCTTGCTCTCGCCAGCTGCCCCCGTGGCAGCCGCCGGCTGCGGACAGCCCCGGAGACCGCGGCAACCTGCGCCTCTTGCCGCGCATCCCGCGGGCAGCGGGGAGCCCGGTGCCGCGGGGAGCGGGGATCGCTCGGGGCAGCCGCATTCCCCACGCGTGCCGGGGCGAGGGGAGCCCGTAGCCTCTGGGCATCTCCCGGGCGCTCCTCCCGCGGCTGGCTGCTCGCCTGGCAGAGATTTGTCACCTTTTGTCCCCTCATCGAAAGCTTGCAGGCTAGGTAACGAGCGCCCTTTCAGTCCTCCGCTCCCCTCTCATTCTCCCATTCTACCGACCGAAACTTGGGTGTTCTCCACCCAGGGCGGCAGAGGCTGCCCTCCGGTGCCCTCTTTGTTTAGCCTGAGAGAGGTAATTGCTCCCGATAATTTCGCCGATGCCTTTTCCCCAGTACTGTCCCAGCAGCAACCCCGTCCCTTCGAGGCACGTTTTAAAAAGCCAGCACGGAGCAAGCGCTGCCCCAGGGAGACTCCAGCAGGCAGACCCGGCCGGGTGGGCTCCGGCCCCCGCCGCTCACGCCGGGACCCGCCGCGCTGGGGCTGCGGGCTGGGAAGCGAGTGCGAAGGTAGCGAAGGCAAACCCCGGGGGCCGCGGGTGGTGGGGCCAGCCCCTCGCCCCCGGCCGGTGCCCGGGTACCCGGAGCGGCTCCCCTCGCCCTCCAGGGTGGGTCTGAGCGAGCTGGGGGAGCGCTGCCGGCCCACACCGGGGCTGCAACCCGGACGGGAGGCGCGGGAGTGGGGGACTGGGGACCACCAGGGGCTCAGGGGCTCTCCATCTCCTCGCCTTCCCGCTTAGCACAGGACTGGGGGCGGTGGCAGAGCTGCCCGGCTGCACCTCGCTTTTCTCTCTGCCCGGCAGCGCTCCTTAGCTGGCAGCAAACTGCAGCGGGTGTCTTTATGGCAGCGTAAGCCTGTCCGGGACCTGGCTACTTGTGTAAGGAAGTGGCTTTAAAGGGTTGGAGAAAAACTAGCAGAAGGAGAAAGTGCCCCAACCTTGCATTGATAAGAACAAAGTTTTTTTTCCTACTTCTTTGCATGTCATGTAGTGCTCTCAACCCTGATCCAGATGAGGGCTTGCATGGCTTCCTTGTCCTGGAGGGCAGGTGAGCTCTGAATTCTTCCGAGCCACCCTGGTAAAGCTCTATCTGCCTGTCACATATCACAGCCTCACTCCCCAGGGAAATGGAGCTGTTCTTGTCTTAAAAAGTCGCCAGCCCTCTCCCGATATTCACAAATGCACCTTTGGATGAATAGGAATAAAATGATGCTTCTATCAAATATTTTGCCTGTTCATGGCCAGCCTGCTTGCCTGGATATAGCTTCCCTCTCTGTTCAAGTGCCCAGAGCTTTCCAGCCCATACAGCAAGTCACTGATGATAACTTTGCAGCAGAACTGGCAATTCATTTGTTCCCTTAATGTCCAGTTCCAGTGCGGGTGAGGCAAGGCAGATCCCTACGGGATGAAATAGCTACTGTCCAACCTTGACTAGTGGCCGCTCTGTGAGGGAGATTTTTGTAAGTGCTTTGTCTGTATATGCGAGCAGAAGCGGGTGTTCAGAGCCAGCAAAAATTAGCTTTGAGTTAGAAAACAGTAAAACTATTTATCATTAAAGAAAAATCAACACCCAAACTCAAGAACCCTTCTAGTTGCGACCAGAATATATGTTTTCTTTTTCTTTTTGTCTAAGGAAATAAGGCAGAAGGAATGGCATATTGGGCTATCAAATACCTAAATAGCGTCTGGCCCTTCTGTAACTTTTGACTATATTGAACCGTTTTAACCAAACGTGCCAGATAAAGGTCTCAAAAGCTTTATGTATGATCAGTTTCATGAAAACTGGTATTTTCATGGAACTGTGCAATTGATAGACTGTACTGATTTGTTTTACCGAGAGAATGGCTTCGGCTTGCGCTCAGTGTTTACTAGACATCAGAGAATCCACAGAGCATCCACTTTTGCAGTGTAAACCTGTAGAATAACTGGCTAAATCAGCTGTACTGTGCATGGAACAATTTGTTTCAAATTTTGAAATGTGATAAGGAAGATGTATTTGTCAGCCTCGGGGTGAGACCAGCAATCTTCCCTTCCCAAATTATGGCCCCTTCCCCCTCCTCCTTCAGGATGATAGGGGTTCACGTGTCGGGAAATGCCATGTGCACTAGTTTTCCCTGGTTTTCAGCCTTCCTGAGAGCAGAGGGAGCCACAGCCAAGCTCTCAGAGCCAGAGCACTGGAGGGGCAGTGGCAGGAGATGTTGGTTCCCTGTTAGTGATGCTAAGAGCTGACCCGCTGTCTGTGCTGCTGCTCCCTGGTGCTCGGTGCCTGTAGTGGATCACCAAGCAAGGGGCACAGAATTGCCAAAGGGATCCTTCTGCTGGGAGGGGAGTTGTCATTCTGCTTTGCATTGGGGTGACAGAAGAACACCGAATGCTGGGGTTTACCCTCCTCCTTGCTGGGCTGAATGCCCTTTCTTGGGCAGGAAACAACTTTGGAACTTATGGACATGGTTAAGCTTTCTCTGCTCCTGATTTCAAGTGGGATGGGATCGAAAGTCCCTGTCCCATTCTCAGAGAGGTCATGATTGCACTCTCAAATCTTACATCTGAACAGTTCATCTCTTGTGGGTTGTTTTGGATAAAGCTTGCTTAAACTTCATTGGTACAAGCTTGCAGAGATGCTTCCACTGCAGCTGTGCTGAGCGTTGTTGTGTGACTGCATTCAATTTCAGCCTCCCTTTCCAGTACAAACTCACTGATGTGTAGCTATCAGGCACAGATTTGCAGTGGGAAATCCTCCTGCCTTTCTCCCTCCCTTCCACATTAGCACTAGTTGCTCTAGTGCATGTTCTTGAGGCTCACCCCGCAGCCCTCCTTCCTCTTCCCCCTCCAGATGGGAGCTTCTCCTCCTGCTTATTAACTCATAGATGATATCACTGCTTGGTCTGGCATAAAACTGATAGAAAGTGTCCTCCAATTTTGTTAACCTATAGTCCAGGTCCTGGGGTGAACCTGGAGGAACTGTGCTCCTACTGGTGAATTCCTCTCCATTTGCCCATCTGCCTGTGGGATCTGATTCTGGCTCATCTCTTGGTAGAGGCACTTGGAAAAAAGGGTTTTCCCTCCTGAGGCCAGGGTAATTTCACTGTCTTGCCTGTGGTTATATGTGCTAGAGACAGGCACTGGTAAATAAGCAATATATGCAGATCAGCTGCGCTTTGAAAAGCTGTCTCTTTTCTCACCTTTCTAGACGGCGGTTTAGGGATTCCAAGCCTTTCTCTGCTCCTTAGCTCTCCATCTGCCTTTAAGGGAACCGGGTTTGTGTGATGCGAGTGCTCCTGTGTGGCTAAATAAACAGGGCAGCAGATTGCCATGTGGCATCTAAAGCCCTGTCAGATATAGATCTACACTGTGAGCCAGACCTTATGGGTTAGGTGGCTGAATTTAATTCTTCCCAGAGGCTGAAAAGTGCTCCAGTAGGGAAATTGTTTAAAATACTAGGTAGCGCCTTCTAGACTTCCAGGCAAGGCTTCTGTGTTTTGTATTTTTGCATGCATGGAGCTTTGAAGCTTACACACAGAGTGAGGACCTTATTTATGTGCACTTGTTTGCCAGTAATTAAGCTCTTCTGTGGAGAAATTAGGTAGCAGAAGGACGGCGTCAGAGGCTGTAGTGAGAGCCAGGCTGCTTTTCTCAGTTCTGCATGCATATTCATTGCTAATTTTTAGCCTAGGGGGCTAAACTTAATTCTGTCCCTATTGATGCCAGTGTCAAGACTCCCATCCAGTCTGGTGGTCCCTGATTAGTATATGGGGAGCACACTGCCTGGTAACTGTCTCCTGGATTGCCGTTACTTCGCCACAGGCTGGGAATTGAAAAGACTCCAAATCTCTCCCGCAAAACCGCTGTGATCTCGCATCTCCGAGTCGCACCTCCTCGTGTGAATATCTCGACTGGGAGTAGCGGTTGGCTGTAGTGGGGAAAGGTCAGCTGCTGGGCCCTGGGAAAGCCTGAAAGACTCGTTTTTTTTCCCTAGCCAGTAAGTCCCCCGTGAAAAGCCTGCACCTGAGCCCAGCCGTTTTGATCTGAACTCTTTGGAATTCATCGCTTTCTTCTGGCTACCTTCTAATTTGGCCCCAGGTCAAAATCATTTGGCAAGAACAACACTGAGGACAAGTGCCCCCTCTTTTGGCCTTTATCTTGTCTAATTACCAGGAGCATCCCTGCACAATGGAGCGGCCCCTTATTCTAATCTCTTCTTCTTTACTTATCTCCATTTTCTCTCCTTCTTCTTTTGTCTTCCAAAATCCCACGCACCAGGATTGAAAGGCTGGATACTGGGGTAAAAGGATTGTGCTGTGAGCTGTGGGCAAATGCACTCCCAAAGCTATAGCTTTTCTACTGCTTTTTTTTTCACCTGCATATTTGGAGGGAGTTTCTGTCAGCCCTGCTCTGTGTATCTGTGCTGCCGACTGGGAGCAAGAGGGAGTAATGTGTCCTTTCTCTCCCTGTGTCCCGCAGAGAAACCCGTCAGCCTGACTTACCGATGCCCCTGTCGATTCTACGAGAGCAACGTGGCAAGAGCCAACATTAAGCACCTCAAAATCCTGTCCACACCCAACTGCTCACTTCAGATTGTGTAAGTCTCTTACTCTTTTCAGCTGGGTGCAAGTCTCAGGTGTCAAAAAGAAGAGTCACAGAGCTGGTTCGTGCTTTGGTAGCTGCAGTTTGGTCTGTGTTCCACACCGTGATTTCCAATTCATCTCTTCACCCCATGTGTGAGGTACAGCTGGAACCTTCTTTACCCCACACAAAGTTACAGGTAGATGTTTCCCAGCTGTGTTTTACCCCTTTGATTGTCCCGTGACTCTGTGATCGTATGTCCTGTTTGCCCATGGGTATGTGAGCAGGAACATCAGACAGGCTGTCCATTGCCTTGGCTGTGGAGCTTCACACCTTGGGGGAAAGACTTTGCAGTGTTCTGAGTTTTCTAATGCTCCACTTCTCCACAGAGAGGAGCTAAACAAGCAAAAGGAATTCCTGGATTTCGTGTAGCCTCCACAGGAGGTAAAGACCCTAAACATGTGCTGGTCTGAGCTAGGGACACGCCAGGCAGTGACTGACTCTGGTAAACCACAGATCACAGCAGGACAGAGATGGTGGGATCCCAATGGAAAATAACCTCTTCATTTTTGCTGAAAAAGAAACACTGATTTTCGGGAAAAATGGGGTTGTAGATCTGTGTGTGCATGTGTGTTTTTAGGAAGGTCTTTTTGGTTCATTTGTTCATGAGTGACCTCCTCCCTCCTCTCCCAAAATTCAAAATCTTCAAAAGAAGAAAATTACCATTCATCTTTTCATTGCAATGGAGCCCTACTACCATCGACATCTGTTGACATCTGTAAGAAGGTCTCAGTCACTAGACAGGGTTTCTGTGCCGTGCTTCCATCACCAGTTCTGTCTTCGATCCATGTTGAGCTTCTCCAGTTGCAACTTAAATGCTGTAGAAGCCCATTCTTTTGTCATCCAAAACATTTCTGCACTCAGAAAATTAATGTGTTTTCATGAGATTTCTCAGGAACGTACAGATATATTGAAAAGCCTGTATCCATTCATGAACGATTTTTTATTCATAGGTTTTTTTTTTCCTTTCTTAAACCACTCTGGGTAGATCTTACACATGTTCTCATGTGTGCCTCTGCCTCAGGATTTGCTGGAGGACAGTGAGAAAAATGTAAGCCTCAGCTGAGAAATAATTTCCTTTCACAAAAATGGCAAAACCAGCTGTGATCTCTACCTATAAACAATTTTGGAGGCAAGCATCCAAAACGCAATAGTGTATGGATTTGTGCTCTGGGACTGTCAGTGGATGTCAGAAGGGTCCCAGCACTAGGGCTTTGTAGAGGATTAGGAATTTTCTGGAGTAGTTTCAAGAAAATGACAGGCATTTAAGACAGGATAGAGTGTACATTTATCTCTTAATTAAAGTGGGATCATAGTCATTAGAGGTAGATAAGAGCGTGAAATGCAGAAACACAAACAACTCATGTTCTTGTCCATTCTTGACCTAAATGTGTTTGTTTGAATGTGATTCAGTGGCACACAGAACACATGAATCTATAGTTCACTATCTTTTGTTTAAAAAGCAAGGTACTTAAAAACTTGCCTCCAAATACCCCTGAAACATCATGAGTACGAACTAGGTCTTTATTGCAGCAGAAGCTGAAACCGAATCAAAACTAACACATAAATTTCTCATCTTGGTGGTTTTATCCACACTCTGAATTTAGCGGATATGCATTATACAGTGACGGTGTGAGTAACTTAAAAGCTACCATTTCCAGGAATAGAGAACCTCAGTGAAATCACAACATTTCAAGGAAAGATCTTGTATTTTTTCCCCCTTTATGGCTGAGCGGAGTTGTACCTGAACAAAAGGCCTAAGGGCAGGCTTTTGTCTTTGGTTCTGTGGGAAGTCATCTCCCCAAATCCAGAAATCTCCTCTGTCAGTGTCTACTTCTGCAAAGCCCATCCTAAATTCCTTGCTTTTCAGTACAGGGAAATAGGCATTTTTAGCATGCAAGTAATTGCATTCTAAAGTAGACACCTAAACCAGCTTAGGTTAACACTCCATACCATTGCCTAGGTCTCTGCCATGACTGTACAAGGAGCAGGGGCTGACGGGCTGAGAAATAAATGTCTAAAAAAATCAATGTCTTAATATTAGGTGAGAGGAACTGAATTGCATGTGCCTGGAGGCTGTTTACATGTGCGTTTGCTTCTGTACCCTGCGAGGCCAGACCAAGAGTTCCCAGGCATTGCTAGCATCAGCAAATCCATTCTTACTCTCTGTTGGTATCACTTTGCTGGAAATACTCCAGCTTGGCACCGCTATAAGGGAAATATGAATTAGGCCCATTCATCTCTTTATTGGCGCAGGGCTTGCAAGACTGGATCTTCGATGTGTTTATGTTACAACTATGCTGTTGCATAACTTCAGGCCGAGGAGCCTTTTTGACCTGTTATTTCTTACACCATAGTTTTATATCCTGCACATTTCATTTTATAGAGCAGGGGATATTTTGGCTTCCATCCAGCAAAATGCTTAAACAAGTACTGAACTTATTCCTATGGGCATTTCCATGAAATTGCTGTTCTTGGCACTTTCGCGTGGCAGGCAGGCTGTTTAAGGGGAAATTTCTGGGCAGCTGGGACAGAGGCAGGGCGCTTTGGGGGACCTGGGTGATCACAGTGCTCTCAAGAGGCCCCGAGATCCCTGGAGGCAGGGCGAGACCCGCTGATGCGGGTGAAAAGTTATTTGTACTGCTTTTGTATGAAAGGTGCAGATAGCCCAAATGCCAAATTCCCAGGGAATTCTGATTAGCTAAGCAGTTTGGTTTGGAAAGTGCAGCTTGGACATCCAGGAGAAACCCCTCAGGAGGTTTCTGCTTTTGTTTCCAATGCTGAGTGAACATATGAGGGAAAACTTGCCTCTGGCACTATGGTACTTCCAGTTGTCTTCCTGCCTGCCACCTGTTTGTCCAGTCTTGTACACAACAAAAAGCTAATGAGTGAGCAGACCCTTTCAGAACATCCAAGAGGTACGGTTTGGTGTCTGCCCTCAAAACACATGAAATTTCAATTTTGCATTGAATCTGAAAGCTGTTCTTAATTACTTCCTTGCAAAAATGACCATACCATTATTTCCAAATGAAATTTAGCTGTTCCCAGCACTGAACTCATAGCAGCACAGGTATGAGTTGGAAAACTTCGACTTAAATCCTGTATCTGTCCCACCCCCACATGCGTACCAGTACAGACCACAAGAATCAGCATCAGAGGAGACAAATTGTGCTTTGAGCCCGGGGATATTTATAGTAGCTGCCTTGAGGATGGCAGGGATAACCCATCCTCTTCCTGGTTTAACTGAGAGCAGCACTGGCACCCGAGGTACTGCCTGTAGTGGAATCGCAAACCTCTGTGCGAAATAAGGCGCGTGGGGGTGGGCTGAGGAGCGTCTCGCACTAGACTCACTCTGACTTTTCTCCTTTGGCAGTGCAAGGCTCAAGAGCAACAGCAAGCAAGTGTGCATTGATCCCAAGTTAAAGTGGATCCAGGAATATCTGGAGAAAGCTTTAAACAAGTAAGGCAAGAGACAAATGGACTTAACAGCTAACATCCTGAGTTATTAAAGGGTAGAACATTAAGGGCTGGCTTTTACCATGTGGACAAAGTACTCGTGGAATCAGATATTGTTTTGAAGATGGGTTTGGAGTTGACCTAGTCTGTATTAAAACAACACCTTCTAGTATATCCTAAATGTTAAACTGAGAGTTTTGCCAGGGTTTGAGGCAAAATCTATCCTAATGAATCTGTTCTGGGGTCCCCAACTCATCCTTTTTAAAAAAAGCCGTTCTCCCAAGGAAAATGCTTCCTTTATGCCCCCACTTCCCCAAGCCGAACTACAGTTACTTCAAAATCTATATTGTTCCAGTTTCTTTGGAGCCCCTTTTCCATGTCACACTGGGGTCTGTTTGCACAGGCAGCTGAGGCCTAGGAGGTCTTGGTGTTAAAAATTGTTTCTCTGCTGGCCAGTGTGGAGTGCTATTAATATCAGCCAAAGCGAGATGTGCTGCCATGAATAAGGTTCTCCCAAAAGGCCAAGAAAAAAACAGCCACACTTGGCAAATTCAGACTTTTTAAATCTATTTTTATTCCCCTTGAAAGCGGGTGATCATGGCTACCCTGAGATGGACACACACTATTTCAGTTCGTATTTATGGTGAGCAAGAGCAGCACAGAGAACGTATCTGTGCTGAGTTGCAAGGGAGGGTCTCCAGCCTTCCTGGGATGGAAGATGAGACAAACGATGGTACAAAGCATTTCCTTGTTTGCCCAGGCCCCTGCGATTGATCCAGATTGATCCAGCAGTGGCATTTTGGCCAGCAAGCCTACCTGTGCACTCAGTATCCCTCCCACCCTCGCCACCACATTCCCACCCCTCAGTAACCGCTGTAACCGTGCTGAACCTTCCCCCCCCCTGCATCTGTAGGGTAAAGGCAGGGCTGGAATCCAGTCATTTGCAAAAGCGATCCGTTCTTGGAGAAATGTTGGGAAGGGTATGGCCCCAGGGCAGATGTGAGGCAGTACAGGTAGCTGAATGCCCTCCACTGTTTGCTTTGCAAAGGCATCTGCCAAACAAGGGGTAGAGTTAGAAAGAAAAAGTCTTTGTTCCCCTGAATTTTTACAATTAGCAAGGGGAGAAATGCTGCCAGAGGTAGAGAGATTCTTCCATGCGGTCTTTTTGGGACCCCAGTGGGCCAAGAGTGAGGAGGAGGAGGGGAGGAAGCTAGCTAACAAACTGACTGTGATTCCAGCCCTGACAGCTCTTCCCATCTCATCCGATGCTCAGTGCCTTCTTTGCTGCCACCACTCAGCCCTCTTGTCCTCTGGGCAAATTCTCTGCAGAGGTAATCCAGGTTAACGCTGCCAGGATGGCTTTGGATTTAGGCACAACTGAACCTACGAGTAAGATGTGGCCCATGCTGACTATCCTAGGGGCTTGTGGTAGTTTGTTTTCCAACTCGGAGAAAATTCTCAAGCCCCTGCCTAAGTTTCCGTTTGCTGTCATCCCCAGTGAAGCCCTTGGTGCTCTTCATAAGACCTGAAACTTAGGAGACACTGAAGAAATTTGTAGGGTTTGGGCAAATGTGATTATGTGCTCAGATCCTGCCTGCCTGATTTAGGGGAACAACTCAGCTGGAACACGATCTGCTCTCACTTCCACTGGTGAAGATCCAGAGCCAGCTCTACTGAAACCAGTAAAGCTTGTGCTCGATCTCTAGCCAGATTCTGGGTTTTGTTTACCTAGCACTAATCCAGAAGCTATTCTGCTAATTTGGTGGATTTCATCCTGGTTTAGACTGAGCAACAGAAGAGAATTTGGTCCCAGCTCTATGAAATAAGATGACAGAAAGCATATATCTCCATCACCTAATCCTGTAATCATGGCATTATTTTCATTTTCCAACTAGTAATGCTAGCACCAGTGGCATTTTCGTGCTCCACAGACAGTCAGGGTTCTGTCTGTAGCATTTTCACAAGGCATGTTTTTGATATATTTTAGTGCACAGCTTTGACTTCTTCAATGAAATGTACTTCGGAATATATTTATAGCGCATCAAACAATTCATATATTTGAATTGGAGCCATATGAATGTTGGTAGTTTAAAACACCGATATCCCTCTAAACTACTAACAGCTTGTAAAATAAATCTATATAGATCTATAAATGTTAATGTAGCTATCAATTTCAATCAGCCATATATTATATTTTTTCACTTGTACTGAAATTGTATGAAATGTGACATTACCCTATATGCACTAGCAATAAAATGGCTAATTGTTTCATGTTATGAAAACCCAATTGTACATGGGAATTTATTTTTCTGGAATAAAATCAATACGTTTTGTAGAAAGGGCTCTTGTAATTGCTTAAGAAAAATCCAAAGTGTCAACCATCTTAATCTATACAAGCACTTCAATATAAGTGTATCTTCTATGTTAAAATCTGCAGCTAAAGGCAAGGAAAAGTTCATAGAATACAGTAGTCCAATGCAGTTCATTGTAAAACCAGAGATGTTTTTTGGTAGGGAATTATTTTGCTCACGACTTCTGCTTAGCCTTTATTATTGCTTTATATTCATCACATCTCCATGTAATATACACACTTATGAAACATCCGTAAAATACATTCAGGCTGTCAGGAAACCAAATTCCTTAACTGGCTTTAAAAATCCTCGTGCAGCTGCTGTGGCCAACATCATTCAACATTCATCCATTTTATAGACAAGGGGCAAATCCGTCCTTTCTTGAAATAGCTAACAAGTCCTTTATCACTTCCAGGCAATCCCAGTCATCATTTACAGTACACTGACTGCCTTTCCCTTCTCCCTTCACACAAGGATATGCAAAATCAGTCGCTTGTAGAGTAAACAGAAATGAGAGAACGATCCTTGCTTGTCCGCTGTCACGTTAATACAGTCCCACCTCAGAACTTCCCCTCAGCCTTCGGTGCTGGAGTGCATTAAGCTCAGTGACTACTGCTGGCACAGATGAGAGAGATGATGGATCTGGAGAAGATAACAAAATAGGAAAAACCTTTCCTTGAGCCCTGCTGGAAGAAAGGAAAGGAAACTCCCAACTTCTAGGGGCTGGCTGTGATGGAAGCCAAGCCCTGCTGCTGCCTTACTTCATAGTGTGGCAGCTCTTCCTAATTTCTGACCTCATCTGTAAATAAGGGCTAAAGTACAAGACTCCAGAACAACTACCTCCCAGTACTCCACCAAGTGTGTACTGGGTGAATAACCCACATGGTGGGGGACAACGTAGGCGAACATCTTCACAGACTCATTTTAAGGCACTGAATGCCCACAAATCCCATAGAATAGCCACCGGTTCTTGTTGATGTCAGTGGGAATGCTGGGTGGAAAGCCAGAGATCCAGCCCTCCCCTCTGCTTTCATTGTACCTCAGGTGATACCGTGTGGATGGTGAGGCTCCTGGCTGACAAGTTCTGGGAGGCTTCGGTGTTTTGGGGGAAAATGTTGTTATGGCCTCAGAATTTGCAAATGTCCTGTCTCCAGGGCACTTTCATTTGCCTAGCGTTGCTCTGAGGCAGAGCGTATATGAAAGGGGATGTTATCGTCATTTGCACCCTGCCAGCAAGATGTGAAGGGACCATAGAATAAGTGTGAATAAGGCCTTTGTATATGGATAATTTATGGCAGTCTTTTTGTATTTTTCTTTTAATTTAGACCACGTCATCGCACTCATAAAAAAAAGCAACAGAAGAAACGGGGCCCACTCTGCCCTTCCCGTGCAACACCACTAAAGTCTCCAGGGAGAAAGAATGGTAGGAGACATTAGTTTCTGAGCTGGGATACCTCAGGTTCAAGTCCCTGCTCTTCCACTGACCATCCTATATGACCTTGAGCAAATACATTAAGTTATACAGACCTCCATTTTTCCCCATATTTGCTGAGCATAACATCTGTACCCTCCCTGCAAAGGCATTTTATATAGATAAAACATTTAAAAGAGGGGGAAAGTTCGGCCGTGACAGAGGTGGGAAAATTTTCCCATTTTAGAGATGCAAAATGGACATCCAAAGAGGCCAAAGTAACCCTGAACAAAGCCAAAGTCAAAGGCAGGGTAAAGGTTTGGAAGCCCTATTTCTTTTAGCTGGCCATATTCGTCCAATACTAAACTGATGGAGTTACACTACAAAAAACCGCTGTGAATTTGTCACTGGCATTTTTTAATGACAAATGCAGCACTGGGTGGTGACAACCTGATTTGGTCCATTGGTGACTGGTTGACACCTCTCCTATGGGAGACGCTAGGCAAGTCCCAGAGAACGGTGTTCCATATGCCAATGCTCTGGATGTCCCAGTTGTTTTTTTCCCATCAGAGAGGTATGTCCTGCTTTTCTGCACCAAAATAAATAGGGTTACTGGTGTGGGATATTGGAAAAGACATCTTTAAAGAGAAGAATTTTGCTCATAGTTTAGTCATCCTCTTTATGCCTGGATGAGTTTGCCAAGGCTACCTTCACTGAGAGTGTCTCTAGCTCTGGTCACACAGTCAGTTGTCCAGCAGACCTTGTTCAGATCCTGTAGGCTAGACAAGACATGCTGGGACATCAGGGCTTTTGAATACCTGGTGTTTACCCTCTGGCACTTGTAACTCAGCCTTAGTGACCTCGTCTAGATTGCAAAAGGACGATCAGCCTGGAGCAGGAGAAGGGGCCACCAGAAAAACCTGGAGGCCACCAGCACAGACTTGCTCCTTGTTCTGAGTGAACCCTGCACACAATACCCTTGCACTTTACTGTGATACCTAACCCACGACTCCTCCTGGGTACCATGCTCACACTGAGCATGGGAGACTTGATTTTTCTGTCTCCTACCCTGAGCTCCCTACCTCTGCACTGCTCACCCTCCCCGTCACCCCACCTTCACTGGGCAGCTGGTCACCACGAGCAGCGACATGCTGCCCAGCTGCTCACAGCAGGTGGGGTCCCGGAGCAGGGAGGCCATGGGGGTGGTTCCTGGCTGGGCAGCACACTCGGGTGCCTCTGCTCTCCAGCCACCCCATGGTGGGAGCTGAACACCAACAAAAGCAGAGCATGGGCTTCCCTCTGTGTTCCTCCATCCTCACAGCGAGCCGGCACCCTGCGGAGCTGCAGTCCCTGATCTTCAGCAGGGCTGTGGAGTAGGGGCAGGTAGAGGAGACATTCCCAGTGCCACTTGCTCCACTACTGGGGCTGCTCACAAATGATTAATCCCGCCTTTCCCTGCTGTTTTTATTGTCAAGTCTCTTTGCCCACCGATAATGCTTTCCTCTGGCTTTCAAGTCCAGAACAAGCTTCCTAGCCAGCCTTCCTCCTATGTTAGCTCTGAACACCTTACTAACTGTGATGAGCACAACCTGCCCAAATAACTCCCATTGCTGGGTTTGCCCTGCTGGGTCCCAGTAGCTCCTTGTGGAGAACTTCCCCCAAAATGTTTGGCAAACACTGGTTGGAGGGGCTGCAAAAGAAATGCCTTTGGGTTAGTCCAGACACAGATTTGCTGTTTGACTAGGCCTGATAACAAAGCTTTTGCAATTGAAATAAACCTTAATAGTGTTTCACTCTGTTCTTCATCAACAGGAGGTTCAAGATGTAAGAGTCAAGCATTGTAAGCCGTCTACAGGATTTCTTACTGTAGGACCCAGAGAGCAGATAACCAGTATTAGGGAATGAATACATTTCACTGTTATCATGCAGCACAAAGCAACGCTTCATGCATTTCCAAAGGTTTTTTTGTTTGGTTTTTTTTTTGGTGTGTGTTTTTTTTTTTTTTTTTGCACAGGTTAGCTTGCTTTCACAGTGCTATTTTTATATAGTAAGATGTAACTATTTGAGAAAAATATGTTTTTATACAGGTTGGTTTATTACCTAGCACTGAGGGCAGATATGAATTTAAACTAACCCTACGTTATTATATAATATTTTATTTCCTTTGCTATGTAGAGGTCTTGCTTTATTTAACTTTCTTTTGGTTCATGCAAGTCTCCTGGAGTTTTAAACCTAGAAGGACATGAACTGTACAGTGCAATGATGTTGTGTAAGTAGTGGAGGAACTTCTTGCCTCCAGCAGTCATTGAGGCCAAGAACATAGGAAGGCTAAAAAGCATCAGACATTGATGAAAGTGAACAGCATTACCATGCGTGGTATTTATAGGTGTTTTGGGTGAGGGATTAAACTCAGGGCCACGGGGCTAAAGCTCTTCTCTGAAGATCAGAGACCTTGGTGACAGCTATGAGCAGCTGGGTCAACGCACATCTGGTATTGCAAGGTCCTAGTACTTAGTTTGTAGTAGTTGTGTGTGTTAGGAGCCGCAACACTGATCTGATGTCACCTGGCATTTCCTATGTTCCTGTGTTTCTGATGACAAATTTTAGCACAAAAAGCAATGAGTTATTAAGTGTCTAACCACACGATCATGTTGCAAGTTGCTGGAGAAGTCGGATATGCTGCCACGCACCAGGTGTCTCTTCCCACCCATCCACAGGAGGTGGCTTCAGCTGGCCTGGCTAGCTTTGCACTGAAGTAGGCGGAGATGCATTCACATGACCCTTCACCAACGATGCCGTAGCCTCGGCTACTGAACAATCATACATACCTGAGGGCAGTAACATCTTTGATTGCTCTGGAGATACCTAGAAGAGGATGTCTGGCCATATCTTTGGAGAAAAGAGATGCCTGAGGCACGAGAGGGTCTGCCCAGTTTGTGGAAGGAGTGGTGTTTCTTGTGTGTGGAAATGAAGGCCAACACTCGCTGTTCACCAGTGGTTATGGCCCTGGTTTGCTGGTGAACAGGGTGATCTCTGGAATTTCCTTTGGAAAGTCCACCCAGAGACAGGGACCACTTCTTGCACCAATACCCTCTCTCAGCCAGAAATTCCTTTCTCCCGGTTCCCACCTGTATACGCAGTACCTTTACGCTGCGCACTGGGATCCGGGGGGGAAGCACATTTGTGCAGCACAATGCTTGTGTTTGTATGTATCTGTGTGTGTATTGTAAACAAAAAAATGTTGTAAGAATGTATTTTTTTTTTTGAGCGGGTTGCTTCAAAAGAAATCTTCCCTCTTCCCTGCAGCCTGTACCGGGGACACCGAGAGCGGTGTTTTACTAAGCACTCCCTTCTGTGGCAGGCATCTTTTAGTGCCAAAGAGGCACTTTGGCTAGCCAGGGATTATCTTATTTCCATGTGGATTCAAGTAAAAACCTTGTAAGTATTTTCCTCTCTGCAAAACAATGCTATTACAGAGAGTGCTTCAGCTGGGACCACATCACCTCATTTACCTTGACGTAGAAACCAACTGCTGTGCCTAAAATGTATGTGTGTGTGATTTTGACATTCCTTCTATTGTTATATTTACCAACCTGGTGCTTTGAGTATATTGTATCTCCATTTTGAAAGGGCTGGTACCACTGTACTTGATGAGAATTGGAGTGTTGATTTCAATGTGAGTAGGATCAGATCCTCTGTTGTAAAGGTAAAGATAGAACTTCTATGAGAAAACTAGAGCTTCATGTATCTTCCCTGGGCAGTACTTTATATCCTAAGATCCGTGTCCTGTCCCCACATGAACATCTCAATTACTAGTGGTTTGCCAGAGGTGGACATGTGAGTGTCAAAGCCAAGAATGACTTTGGGGGAAGTGTGGAAGAATCTTGGTTCTGACACAGACATGGAGCTTGCCCTTCTCACCCAGGAAAGTGCATTCTTCAAACATGCTTCCCATCCAAGGACAGTTTGTCTGATTCCTTCCCATTGGAGTAAATAAAGAATTAAACAATCCTCTGGTTTTGATTCAATAGCATACCTTGCTAATGATGATAGGGGCCATAAAGATTTTGTTGCTAGGGGAAACATAGGCTTTCCAGTGAAAAGATGGGGTGGGTAGATGTGACTGTACAGCCTCGTTGGTGCTCTGCTGCGGTCCTCGTTAACAGGGAGTGCATCTGGGGTCAGCGCCTGCAGGGAAAGGTCTCTGGGCACATGCCAGCCTCACATTACAGCTGGGGCTGTAATGCAAATGGACTACTTTGCCAGAAGCGCTGAGATGGGTAGTGCTGGAGCACCCCGGCCAAACCCCAGGGTCCCAGCTCTGGACAGTATATCCAGGAAGAAGAGATAATGGGGTCACCAGTCAACCTTCTCTGAGGGCAAACTAGTGAGTGTTGCAGGGGTAGACTGTGCTAAAGGAAGGGCATTTGCTTCTGGGAGAAATGCGTGAGTAGCAGCAGGAAGGAAAGGGGCTCCCTGCAAGGCTAGGGAACACCTACAGCCAGGTGGTGGTTGTCTGGGTGCCTTGTGGGCCATCTGCCTCTGACATTTCTTGAGATTCACGCTGTGGCCTGGGCCCTGACACTGCTGCGCTGGTGCCGATTCACTACTCGTGTGACCACTCAGGGCACAGGGATGCTCTTGGGGGCCAGCACCATGTCCCTCCCTTGATGAGCACAGCATGAACGCAGGGTTGGCACAGGCCCATCCAGGAGTAACTGAGGACTTAAGTGAGAACCTAACAAGAGCTTTCTCTTGCTTTAGACCAAAATTCAACCTTGAGTGGGAAGCATTGCTCTTTGCCTGGCATTATTTGCATGGTGCACCAGGGAGGGCAGCCGTGCCCTTGGCGCTAGAGAAATCAATGCCGCGGCTGCCCCAGGCTCCCTGCGCCACCCTGCGCATCACACGCCGCTCCTCCTGTGCACACGTAGCAGAAACCCACTTGGGGAGAGCACTCGGTTTTCCTTTCTGCCTTTAACCGTTGACCAAAGACCAAATCAGGGAAAGGAAGCGTGGGGAGATGGGAGTGATGTAGGGACCACACGTGAAGAGGCGGGAAAAGAGATGACGCCGAACCGGTGCTGAAAAAGCAGCTTCCGTAAATGTGAAATCGTCTCGTGTGGTATTTTCAAAGTGCAGCTCTTGAATCATAAGGTTGGATTATTATTTTTTTTAAAGAATCGATGGTATTTATTGCTGTGCCAATTTTTTATTTATACTAGCTTTAGACTTGTATGTATGAATATCTTATCTGAATTCTGCCTGAGGAAGGATGAAGGGTGACTTTCTGATGTGTTTTTAACTAAGTTGTTTGAGCAAAGGTGACTGATCGTTTTGCAATGAAGGCTACATTAGAGGTTAAATATACACATTTCATTGAAAATGCAGTTCCTATAGAAGTTTTTGTTGCTATTTTCTCTTTGTTAGCACCTAGAGGAGCCTTCTTTTCTCTGGCAACTTGTTTTGAGTGACGTGATTTACAGTAACCAGGGTTTTCTGAGAACTCGTCACCTAAAATCTGTTATTTTTTCATTATTAACATCCCACCAAGACAAGCTTTGTCTGCAAACATGAAACTCTGGTGGCCACAGAGAAGAAAACGTATCATCGTGAAAGGGCTGCATGAACCTCCCATCTTCCACTCCTTAAGAACTCAGTATTGTCAGAATGTGGTAAATACTGTACTTTATATTTTTATTAAGTAAAAAGAAATATCTTCCCAAATAATGTGAAAAGGGTTTTGTATTTGTGTTCCTGTAAGGCAGCTTTTATGGAGGAGTTGTATTATGCTTTTGAAATTACTCCTTTCATAGAATATTTTGAAAAGAATCACTTTTATATTGTTGTAATTTCTCCCATAAATCTGTATGCACTTAAAATTTTCTTAATAAAAATGTCTATCCAAATGAAATTATTATTTGCTTCTAATTTGTTTTCCTCACATACAAAGAGCTAAAAGCTTCCCATCAGAAAAAACATCCAGGTGTAGTTTAAGTGTGCAATTCCAAGGATGCTTCCGTGTAGCCCCATGGGCTCAGACTCTGCAGGGAACACGAGGCAAAGTGCCCACGGGGTTTGGCAGGGAGCAGCAGCCCAGCAGATTGAAATGTGCCATCTTCAAAGGAACGGCTTAACCATTTACTCCTTACACAGAAGCCCAGACTTCTTTTTAATTATTTTTTTTCCCCAACAGTCAACCTCCTGCAGCAGGTTGACTTCAGTGGAACTGAAAACCGTGAGCTGTTTTTGCTCCAGCAACAGGGATGCCATCATCATCTGAGGGTTTCTGTGAAGAGCCTGAGGGGTGTCAGGGGATGCGTTTGACAAAAGAGCAGATGTTGTGAACATCACCCACCTTGGGGATGGCTTTCCCAGGGCACGCACATTTCCCACAGTTTTGGAGTGGGGAATGGTTTTAGAGGCTTTTGGGACTGACCTGAGATCCTGGAGGTATAATCCTAACTTGGATGACGTCGTAGGGAATTTGCTGTGAGTTTCACAACCATGAGTTGAAAACTGGCTTTTGTTAGTGCCTTCCCCCACCTCCGAGCCCCCAAGGCAGGGGCAAAATATTTCCTCAGATCATCCTGCTCCCTCCACTGCTGCCCTGCTCCAGTATGCCAGTCCTCCTCCCTTCAGCCACATCCACAACACAGTTGAATCCCAGCACCACGTAGACCTCTGGCTGGAGCAAAGGTTAGGGATAATTTAACAGAGCAATGACACAGTGCTTGAGCCTTACTGAGCTTCTTATTCAATAAATATTGCTTGACCAAACTGATGCAAAGCAAAAGACTTGCAAAAAAGGAAACCCAGACGACTGATGATCCCTTTGCAAATCCAGGAATGATTTAGTGAGAGATAATGAAAAACTGAGCAGGTAATTGTGAGCGCAGATGGTCAGTGAGAGATTCCCAGGCCACTGGGAAAAGCGTTGGGAGTAATTAGCTACAAAATTACACATTAATATTAAGGAAAGGCCCCATAATCTTTGGAGCACTTTGCTGTTCCTTTCATCAGGTCTTTTCTCTTGAATGTGAAAGTTTGGGTTCTTAGTTCCTCAGCAAAACGTCAATGTGATGTAGCCACTAACTGCCTAGGAATTAGAGGTGAACCCACCTTATTAGCACATCTGGCTCTCTTCATAGGCAGCTTTCCCATATTAGCAAGCTGAAGGAAATCAGCTGCATTTGTGGCCTCAGCCATCCTGACACTCATTATGGTCTGGATTTATTAGGCCCTGGTGTGGTATAGGTCAGAAGACAGTATGGGAAATGCCCCTGCTTCTTGGGACTGGGTGGGGATGTTGCCACTGAGGATGTTATCTAGGAGCTGCTGTGATGCTACAAGACCAGGTTCAGTACTAGCTTCTGGTGAGTATCTTCCTGTTTTATAAAGCTACTTGCTCCCAAGTCATCCTGAGAGTCCCTCAGACAAAACAAATATGTAGCTTTGAGACTAGCAAAGGCAAAATGAAAAAAAAAAAAAAACCAAACAAAAAACCCCAAAACTAACAAGGTCTAGAAGCTGAAGCCAGAGAAATTCAAACTGAAAACAGATTTCCAAGTGTGGAACTGATTAGCCTTTGGAACACATTCCCCAAGAGAGGGGGGGAAAGCCCCGATCCTTCCTATGCCTTTAGATAGGGGCTGAATGCCGTGGTGCTAGCAACATACAGCTTGCTGGGCTCTCAGGAGACGTGGGGTGAGGTTCTCTTTCCTCTGTTACCAATAGGGTCAGATGAGATGAGCTAATGATCCCTCTGGCTTCAGCAATCCATATGGAGAAAGCCCCAGTTCCAAGGGAGCATTCCTCAGTCCATCTGTGATTAATAACACCAGTACATCATCAGCCATCCCAGCACTGCTTGGACCAAGGCTGAGGATGGCTCCTGCTGTTACACAGGAGACAGATTTGGGGTAAAAGGCCTCTATTTCTGGTCACAAAGGTTGCCCTTCAGTTGGAGGGACGGAGGCATAGCAGCGAGAGAAGGCTGCAACCCTGTCCCTGCTCCATGCACCCCCTTGACTCTGGAGGGGGGTGTCTGCTCACATAGGTCCTCTCTGGCAGGAGTGCTCACACTGGTGATCTTTTCTCATAGGAACTCCCTGAGTGACTTCTTTTGTCCCCTTTTACCCCGACCCTTATTTGTCCCTCATTCTCACCTGTCTCTTTGAGGACCTCCTCTTTCCTCTCAACCCCAGTTGCCAAAGCTCAAGTGACAAGTCATCAGCACCTTCCGGCTTCCTCACACTTGTGGTGTGCTCTGATTAGGGCCAGTGGTCTATTTCCAGGGTCTGAAAGAGGCGGTAGGACATTTATTTTCTGTCCTTTGCAGCCACTGTATCAGAGCAGGACCCAGGGCCCTTTAGGAGAGGAGCCACCTGAATGCTGCTGTGGAGCTCTTTGGCTTATGCTCTTGGACTCATTCCCACCTGTGAAGTCTGATCTGTCGTCCCCTGCCTGACACGACACCACCCTTTGGCTCATCAGCGTGTCCTCAGCTCTCATGCCTTCCAGCGCCTCCCTCTACAGCCAGCCGATCCGCACCGTAGCTGCAGAGGAAAAACGGTGACCTGTTACTGCTTCCTTCCCACTGCCAGCAAAGAGTGACCTGAAACATGCGCTGGTGTTGTGAGCTGTCAGAAAGAAGAGGGTGCTTTAGGCTTTCAGCAAACCCAAGCCAGACCACCACGGCTTGAAGTTTAGCACAGTCTGTGGAGAGGTGGAAGAACACAACCTAAGAACAGAAGGAGAGAGGTTTAAAATGCTGCTGTAGCTGACTGAAACCTCCAAAACGTGTGTGATTCTTCCACCCTAAAGATCTGCAATCACTTCCAGCTGCCTAGCATGCCGCATGATTTATTGCAGTGCCTGGAAGAAGATTTTGGCTGTGCTGAAATGTGTTTGTACGTTGCCTGTAAAAACAGCAAATCTGAAGGAAAGACTCTCTGGATGTGGTTCAGAGTGTGTAACAAAACCCAAATCGCCAAGTCCTTCCATACACAGTACCACAGCAATACATAAAATCAATATAAGTTTAACATCTAGCACACGCTATCTGATTGCCTCTGGGCACCAGAGAGACACTTAAAATACTTCAGACTACGCTGTACAATTCCTACGCAAAGGGAAGACTACTTACATGAGCAAATGCCAAGCCCCATTGCATAGCCTGGCCCATGTTTTCTAAATTATGAGCCTTCCCACAGGGCAGAGCACTAGTAAAATAGTTCTGCACAAAATATTTTGAAAAGAAGGAGGAAAAAGAGAGGAAATACTTCTTTCTTTCAAAAGATAAATACTATGAATGCAAACAGGAATCAAACCTTGTATGCCAGATCTACAGCCACAAAAGCAGCTGGGTGGCTACCATCACGCGAAGTACCCACATTCAAAATTAAGGTCCTCATAGTAACTTTCAGTGCTTTCCTCAGCTTGGTTGTCCCACTATTCCTTCTATCTGCCTTATTGCCTGCTAAGCAAACTACCCCGGCCCTGTTACTGAGGGACTGGTACCCTCCCCAGCCCCTTGGGATCTCCAGAGCAGACATCTGGTGGTGCCAAGAAAGGGGGGAGATTTCAGGGGCATTTCCAGAACGTAACTATTGTACAAGCCTGCACTCCCTTACTCTTGCATCCCATCTCCCAGTTTGATTTTCTCTCTGTCCACCGTTATTATCACTGGGACAAGGCCCCACTGTGCAGGAGTTGCACAAACACAAAGTGATAAAGACAAGTCCCTACCTGATAGATTTCATGGTTGAAGATCTGCTCTGCTGGGCTCTGAAGCGAATATACATGCTGCAAGGAATGCAAATCTCTATCTCTTCATTGGGTGTTGGAGAAGCATCACACCAGACACGGGATGTCTTGTCAAGCAAGTAAAGAAGAACAGATCATCTAATGTCACATTCTCCTCTTTCACCATATGCAAGATTCGGTTAACAGAAAGTATTTCAGTTCCTTGGAAGGGCGGAGTAGTGTAAAAAGATAATGCAGAAGTGACAAGGAGAAGCAAGGCCTCCCAGTCATTCAGTTACAAGAGATAAAGCCCGGAGAGGGATGCTCTGCGGGCAGGAGATGGGTAGGTCGGAGCTGCGCAGCTCGCTCTGCACGGTTCCCACGTGGCCGGCTCCCATGTGAGTCTTAGCAGCCCTCACCCCGTGTATCACTGCTTTGGGCACCCAGCCATCCTGGCTCCTCCTCTCCCTCCCCTCCGCTTCCCCTCCCTCCTTCCTCACTTTTAACTACTTAAAGATTTCTCTTTCCTGCTGCCATATTATTTGTTGCTGACTTTGGACATTCTTTACTGCCTTTCATCAGGCTTCCCAGTGCTCACACACTGTGCGTTGGCTTGGCCTGCTCTGCCTTCCGTTTGTGCAAAGACAAAAGCTTTATCTGTTGCCCAGAGACCATGGTGACTTCAGGGATTTCCTGGTGCCAGCACCTAATTGCAAACAAATGAAAGTCCCCAGCTATGTCCCCAGCAATACTGCGTCTTCAGTGGGAGGGCCTGATTCTGCTCGCTCTGCACTGCGGGAGTAGGGAAATGCTCGTGATTTACAGCAGTGTGTCTCAGAGTGCCTTCTGGCCTTCAGCAATCTAGCTGCCTTGGAAGAGAAGGCATGAAAGCCACACGATGCTCGTGACGTGAATATCTCAAATGTCTGCTTTCCCTTAACGTCAATGAATAAAGGGTAGTTGATTGCAATGAGCAACTTGGACGCTCTTCAGAAAATCCTCACAGAGCACAGAAGCGAACGGCACAACGTTTCCACTCCTTTTCTGCCTCTCTCTGAAACCCACAAAGGGACCATGGCTCCGTGACAAGGACAGCCAGAGAGAGGCATACGGAGCAGGGCATCAGGCTGGAAGCGTGTGGCTCACATGCCGCGCACAGACGCTCCTCTGCCCAGCACCCAGAGCTGCTTGAGAATTAGAATTTCAATGAGGAGAAAGAGGGAGAGATTCCCAATACTCTGACATTTTTTTTATTATAAGCAGGACAGAAAAAGTCTGAATATCATGTTTTCTAATGGAATGGACAGTTTGGAAAGGATTCAATCAGGAAATGACAAAGTCATTTGTTCTGCTCAAATCGACAGAGGCTTGGATTTGCTTACATATCATACTGACTCATAGGAGTTGTAGTTCCAGCAGGCCACACCATCCTGGGTTTTCCAGGCTAGTCTACATCTCCTGTGCTGCATTGCTGTTGTGGCCCATCTATGACTTATTGGAACATCTCAGCCAAAGGGGTTTCATGAGGTTTATTGTTTCTCCATAGCACCTAAATTATAAAAGATACTGAGAGCATGAGGAAGAGTCTGGGAACTTGGACAAACACTGAGCAGGTTGAAATCTTTTCATCAGGATTTTTGCCCCCAGCAGAGAGTACAAAAATTTCTGCAAACTTCCCCTGAAAAACTTCAGTTTCATAGAATCATAGGGGTGGAAGGGACCTCTGGAGATCATCTAGTCCAACCCCCCTGCCAGAGCAGGGTCACCTACAGCAGGTTGCACAGGAACATGTCCAGGTGGGTTTTGAATGTCTCCAGAGCTGGACACTCCACCACCTCTCTGGGCAGCCTGTTCAGTGCTCTGCCACCCTCAAAGTAAAGAAGTTCCTCCTCATGTTTAGGTGGAACTTCCTATGCTCAAGTTTGTGCCCATTACCTCTTGTCCTGTCCTCGGCACCACTGAAAGGAGCCTGGCCCCATCCTCCTGACACCCACCCTTTAAGTATTTATAAGTGTTGATGAGATCCCCCCTCAGTCGTCTTTTTTCCAGACTGAAGAGACCCAAATCCCTCAGTCTTTCTTCATAAGAGAGGTGTTCCAGTCCCCTAATCATCTTGGTAGCTCTCTGCTGCACCCTCTCCAGGAGTTCCCTGTCCCTCTTGAACTGGGGAGCCCACAGCTGGACACAGTACTCCAGGTGCGGCCTCACCAAGGCAGAGTAAAGGGGGAGGATGACCTCCCTCGACCTGCTGGCCACACTCTTCTTGATGGACCCAGTTTCATGAAAACTACTTTTAAGTGCGCAAATACTCTGGCAGAAAATTCTCAATTGCCTCTAAATTTTCTGACAAGTTATCACTTAGCTGCTATTCCTTATTTTATTTGCCACTCTTCAGCTTATTCAACTTCACTGGGAAATCATTCTCGGCTATTGATCGGGAGATAAACAATCCCAAGTCCTGCCAGCGTTATTTCTTCTCAAGCGCCTCCTTCCCCTTGGAGGGCTTCCCAAACTTCATATGAAGTGCACACTCCACATGAAGAAATCACTCCTGGGGCCTGTCCCACTCTTCCACCTCTGTCCCACGGCACCTGCATGTGCTTATTCTGTGGGTCTGCACAGGCTCACCCCAAACAGGAATCCCACCGTCCTTGTGAGGGCAGGTAGCAGAAAGAGGAGAGGGGGGATTATTCTTGCCTGTTCTCTAACAAACAGATCTGGATAAAAATTTTTTTGTCAGACTGATTTTCTTGGAATCCAAACATTCAGTGGGAACATGGCCATGCTGGTTAAACTTTAGTGGGAAAGTCCAAATGCTCTGAGGTGACTTTTTCATTCACTCTCAATAGTGCTCAATTGTTTCATTTTCTTAATATTGAAACCTGTCGTCCTGATAAGGTAAAATGGCTTGTTTTGACTTCACTATTTCAAATATGATCTAATAATGTAACACAACAGGGCAACATCAAAAGTAGATGGTTTTATCTTTTTGAAATTAAATATAATCCCAAATCAAATAATTTTTGTGGAAAAGGTCTTCCTGCAAGAAGTTATGATATTCTTACTTCCCCTGAGCCAACCAGTAATGGAAACAAATGGCAAAACATCAGCAGTTCTCAGGAAAAAGAGATTTCTTTTTTTTTTTTTTTTTTCCCCCGCTCCTAGCAGCCTCTCAAGACCTTGGTTTGGGAGAGAGGAGCTTAAGGGGAACAGAAGAAGAATTTTTGCACCCAGCCATACCATAGCATTGCCGTGCTGCTGGCCCCTGTCCCCAGCAGCAGGGAGCCTTAGTGGTTAGAAGGTGGAGGTGTGGGGGTGCCCAACAATGATGCTCTGGCAACATCAGTGCCTGAAAACCGTGGAAAGCAGCGTGTGCAGCAGCCAACCTGGACGAGTCTTTTATGTACGTTTCCCTTTGGGGGCTGTTGTGCAATGGATTTGAATTAGGCTCAAGATATGAATCTATAAATGTGGTATTTTTGGTCATGCTGCCTGTTTCATATTAAACCTCTGCAGCTTGCCTCTTTCTCTTTTTTTTCGCTTTAGCAGCTGTGCAGGGTGCAGAGCACTGCCTCAACATCACCCAAAAAAAAAGTAGGAGAGTCAGGGGAGGAGAGCAAAGGTGCGACCTTTTCCTACCGGCACAATATTTGGGGCCTCAGTGGTGGGTGAACTGAAAGAGCAGAGAGATGTTAATCTGAGGAAAAAGGCAAAATCTCAGATTCTAAATCTTGTCCATGTTAGAAATAAGGAAGAGCATCTTACAGACGAAAAATGAGAGAGACGATTTCTGGTTTTCTCTGGGTCTGGGGCAGGAGTCCATGTTCAGATGTGCACAGTACACCCGTGACCTCTAGTCCTTCTTGGTCTGTACAATCAGGACCCAGACCACCACAGAAGCAAGTACTGCGCAAGAAGACAGACATTCCAGTCCCTGGTAGGTGGGTTGGGTTTTTTTCCCCCATCTCTGGCACAAAATTTCACCACAACCAAAGGTGAAGATAGAGTTTTTAATGCAATTTTATTCCAAACTGAGAACAATCTATTCTTTTACCTTACCTGTCTCCTGAATCAGATATATCTGTGAAACTGCTTTGAAAGCGTCATATCTGTATAAGAAATCGATCTAATTCTTGACTTTTTAACACAGAGAGCTGTCTCTAGCACAACTGCGTGCTTTTGCTCATTGCACACACCTGTCTCTGTAAAAGCAGGATCAGGTCCAAATGACTGCAAGTTATTTTGTCCACCTAGAAAAAAAGATTAAAAAAGGGGGGGCTAAATAGTTTCAGGTATGTGGATTTAATAACATGAAGAACAAAGTCTGTGGAGTTATTTTGGATTTTTACTGTATAACCAGTACTAGAACTTGGCCAAGTATCCTCCCCTTGGACTTCTCATCATTTCATTTTACTAGTTACTTAGGACCTGTGGATCCTAACTCTTTGAACATTTGCCTTCAGAGGAATTAAATTAGATTATTGGTAGCTTTCATCCTGCAGTCCCAGTTGCTCAGACTTTGGCAAATGTCCTACTGAGGAGCAACCTTTGGGACAGAAATGCAGAGAAGGCTGAGACAAAACCCATGCTAATACACCATAACGAGTAACAAACCAAACCATCAGAGCTGGAAGGCTTGCTGTTTCCCAAACGCAGAGATGTGCCTGTTGTCCGTGGGTCAGGTATGTGCTGCCACACACCTCCCTCAGCAGTAGGAGCAGTGCTCGGTCCTGAAACTTCCTCGGTAGATTGTACAGCAAAATATCCCAATGCCTGGAAGATTGTGAGGGGGAGGTTGTATATTTTGGTGGGGTTTTTTGTTTGTTTCGGTTCTTTTTTTTTTTTTTTTTTTAAAATAAGGGAGCATTTTGATATAGAAAGGAGGAATTTCTAGGCAGGTGCTGCTGGACTGCAGTTACAGAAGACTCACTTCTGAGGGGATGGAATTTGCTTAGGTGGATAGCCCAAGCCATCCGGGATGTACAAGAGCACTTTGCTCTCACCCTGTTTCTCTCAGAGGCTGCATCTTCAGTAAAATGGTAAGTTAGGTGCTAAATCTCTCTGCTTTGCCTCATTAATTCTAATTACCCTTATTGCTCTGCTCACAAGAGTTTCTAGAGAAGATGGGATCTGTTTTTCTAATGCTTTGTCCAAACTTGCATGAGCAAATCACTTTAAAGAATTGTTTAAGGAAGCTATTTAGGAAAATTCCGATAGAAATGAAGTGTTGCGTGACCCCTTCAGTGACCAGCACTCCCCAGTGCTGCAGGGCAGCGGAAGACTGTGCTCCCCTCAGAGATGTCTTCTCCTGGAAGCTGGCCAAGAACTGGGTAGGAGCAGCCAGGGCCTTTTGGCAAGGTTTCTGCCGATCCTTCACAACTGTGCAGAGATAAATCAGCAAAGCTGCCTTTGGTAGAGACCAAAGCACCCTGCTTCAGAGGGGGCAGATTGCAGCTGCAATCCAAGAGAGGTCTCCTACTGGAGGCTTACCCACCAACTCCTTCTGGACCATTCCCTGTCACCAGGAGGTGTTGCTGCAAAAGGGTGATGCTGCAGGAGCGGCAGTCAGTTGAGCTAGCTGGCAGGGCCAGGTGAGCTGACGAGACTCCTTTCTTTGCTGAGTCACCACACAGTTAGTAAGCTCTGAAAGTCTCCTTTACTTATTTCCAGTGGGATGGAACGACGCTTCCCTTTCCTTTTAAAGAACTACCCAAATGCTTGTGTTATGAAGTGGCTGTTGAATTTGAAACGAGTCAGGAACTGACACACTCAGCACAGCCCATCAGCTGGGGACAGTCCATTTCCTGCTTGCTGAAAGCCAGGGAATATTTACAACTTTGTGTTGTTTTTTGTTTTTTTTTTTTTCCCAAGCAGCAAAAAAACTGAACAACGTTACAACAGTGTGGTTGGTTGCTCTGCTAAAATTTATTTGTAATGTCACCTGCTTGCAAGTGCTGCCATACCAGAAGGGGCCCAGATTCAAACCAGGAGGCAAATTAAAGGTGCAGGATTGGGTCCAGGGCACAAAAATGGAGGCCAGCCCCTCTCTTTGCTATCATGAGTGCAAGCATCCCTGCAGGGAGCCCAAACTAAGCACTGCAGAGCAAAGGATACAGCAGCCCAGAGAGGGCAGCACCTTAGGTATGCAAAACAAAACAAAACGAAACACAAAGGTGAGGAATTCCCAGAACTTGGACTTTCCTGAGAAGAACAAGGAGCAGCGAAAGCGGAGAAGCTTCCCACTGCAATGAGTGGAGGCCTGGGGACTCTGGACCTCCTCTTCTATTGCACTGTCTGCAGGGAGCAACACTTGCAAGACTTGCATCTGGCTTCCAGGTGCTGGTGATCGTTCCTGGTGAGGTCCGAGTTCCTGTGCAGATTTCAGCGCAGGCCCAGGTGCCTCAGTTTCTCACAACAGGCATCTCCCTCTGAGACCCAACCTGGGATGAGGAGCCACCCAAAACTCCCCTTCCATCTGCTCCCCTGCATAGCCACAACCCACACAGCGGTGAGACTGTGACAGCTGCAGCAAATTCAGAGGGGAACCCAGTTAGCAGGTGCTGCACCATGAGTGGGAGATGATGAGAGAGAAGTGGGAGAGCAAAGAGCCGAGCTGGTTGAAGCAGACACATGAACTGAAATCACCTGCCTTTTCATTTGGTGCTTCGGTTTTCAAGTCACCCTGTAGCTTCGGTTCAGTTCATTCTTGATTCAGCCAGCTGGCACGCTATGAATGTTAAGAAAACAAACCTAATCAAGAAGCAGGCCTGAGTTTACTGCTCTGAAATTCGCACATATGTATGTAAATTTAAGCAAGGCCACTGCATGCTTCAACACTTGCTGCCCACTCAGTTGCAAAGAAACAGGAAGCCATAATTATGCCAAACATTTTTCCTAAGTAAAATGTGTGTATAAGAGCCATATGTGTATCCATACATACATAAATGTGCGTGTATACATATATTTGCATGTGTATATAGTCATACATATAATCCATTTTACATGTGTACAGAAGGTGTGTGTAAAAGGCAGCCAGCAACCTAACAGGGCAATAAAATTGCACCCTGGGTGCTCCAGCTAGAAAGCAGAGAGAATTTTATTAAATCTGCTATTGAGCTTGGCATGTAAATCAACCCTCTACCTAGTACTACCCATAATATTAATCAAGAAATGGCACTGCAGAGAAATTTGAGAGTGTTTGGAAGTTTCCAGTCCTTGGAAGAGACACATGAGATGAATATTAGCCCCTCCAGCGGGAGCATAGAGGAGACTGTAAACGCCCAGGCAGAGCCGTGCTAGGGATCTGTTGGAAATCAACGCTTTTTCTCATTGGGAAATGGAGTTGTGTGAAGATCGAAGCCTTTTGAGGAAACAGATTGATTTTGGCAGCGTCTCGCCTTTGGGAAAAGTGAAGTGAAATGGCTTGCTTGGAATCGGCAGGCGTATCCCATCCACGCCAGTCATTCAGTGCCTCACGCAGCTTTCTCTCTCGAGAGACATTGCGCCGAGGCTGTGATGGGGGGATTACACTGCGGACCGGGAGGGGGAGGCTGCCTGAGACTGAATTCAGTATGAGCGGGGCTGGGGAACTGCAAATCATCGCCAGGTCTTGCTGCAGAACAGGCAGAGAGCATCTTGTCAGCCAACAGCAAATAGCTCCCCGTTGCTGAAAAGGGCTCTTCAGTTGACCTCTCATTCTCCATCATTGCTTTTCCTCACGGTTGTGGATGAAACAGTGTGGAAAATACCAGAATTGCCTGAGGGAGTTTGCATTTCTCAGTTAGGCTCTAGCTGATAAGGCATTTGGAAGAATTGTGTTATCCATGCAAGAATATTTTTTGGGGAAAGGCTCACTTACTTAGTTTAGAAATAAACAGGTGTTACAGGAGGCCATTGTTTTACAAACCCGTGAGCCCTGAATTGCTAGCAAACGTACTAATTAGACTCTGAGATAGTTTGTGTTTAAGGAGCAAGCACCACCTACCAGCAGGACTCTGTGTGAGCAAAGAACTACTGAGCTGTTGCCATATTTTGGCTAAGCTGCACTCAGTTGTTGTTTCCCAGGTTAGCCTGGTCATCCTGATGAAGTTCACAC
Organism: Chroicocephalus ridibundus; assembly: GCF_963924245.1. Classification (NCBI taxonomy): domain Eukaryota; kingdom Metazoa; phylum Chordata; class Aves; order Charadriiformes; family Laridae; genus Chroicocephalus; species Chroicocephalus ridibundus. Next base: position 20,018,976 of record NC_086289.1, read on the forward strand.
CAGCAGAACCAGATTCAGGCACAGTTTCAGTACAGCCGGACCAAAGAGGTGCTCAGCAGACTATATTCTACTTCCAGCTCTGGCCTGCCCCACTTGTGTGCTAAATAGCATTGCTTGCCATCTTTCTACCATTCCTTCATCCTTCCTCTGTTACAGGATCACCCCAACTGCTCTGAAACCCTTCATCTCCCTGACATTCTCCTTCCATTTTGGACTGCAGGCTGCTCTGCAAGAGAAAGGAGGAGAGAAGGAGCTGGAGAGAGAGTTATAGCATGTAACACATACTTACAAACCTGCTGTCGTATAGATGCTGCCAAGTGGGCTGGGACATGACGTGTAACAGCCAGGGCTCTGCTGTGTCACCCCCAGTCACTGTCTGTGATTTCTTCTCCTCTGGGGTCACTACGTGTTGGCAACAGCCCCTCTACATCTGTCCCTCAGTGCTGCAGGGTGACAGTTGTCTTTTTTTTTTAATGAACGCTACCAAAGCACAGAGGGATTGAAATTAGCCACATGTTGGCTGAATCCAGTCAACAGTTTCAGATGAAAAAAATGAAGCAAGCCTCAAAAGTACTCCAGCATTTCAGTGCCATTTTAAAATTAAAGTGCTTTGATTTTTCCTTTTAAAGGAACGTTCCTTGTCTAAAAGTTAATTGACTCAGTAAGATAATTCAAGACAAACAAATGATTCTGTGTTGATAATCCATTCTTTTCCTCTTTTTTTATTGTTCTATTAAAGAAGTTCAGCTCAGTCCAAATCAATTGTCTCATTCCTTCCCTAAGTTTCCTAACTCACCTACCAAAAAGTCAGTCTCTTCCCAGCTCCTTTTCATCCACACTCTCAGTCTCAGTCATCCATATGCTCAGCCTCTTCCTGATCTTACCATTTACTGTTTATCAAGGCTGAATGACTGGACCGCTTTTTTCCTTCTTTGATGAATGTGTTCCTTCACCATCAACCTCCTTGCTTTCCTCCAATGATTGTTTCTAAGGCTCAAGCCTTTTCAGTATCCCTGCTCTAAGTCAGACATCAAGCACGTGTAAGAGCCCATGCTAGGGCAGAGTGTGTCTTCAGGACTGGTCATTCACAGAAGGTCCTTTATTGTGAGTATGATAATGACCAGGTCCTCAACTGCTGTAAGCTGGAACAGCCCCGATACCTTCACATGGGTCTGAGGTGTTTTATGTTCCCCTGAAGAGATGGTTCATCCAGAAAGACCACAAGATACTTTACAGAGGGAGAGCTAAGGGTCACTTTGCCTGTGGCTGATGTGTAACCAGCTTCGTTCTGTTATGTCTATCACTTTTATTAGACTTGGTTTCCTTACAGCCAAACCTCTTGCAAGCCTCCTATTTGGGTAATCTGCTCTTCATCACCTGGTGTATTTCAATCCACATATTTACATGATTGGGGCTATGTGAGAAATAAGATACACATCACCCCACATCTGTACTCCCACTCTGGAAAATATTTCACTGCTGGGCTGTCAGGAATCGTTACAAACCTGAGGAACCAATACCCTCATATGAATGTCTTAAACTTGCCTCCAGGACCAGAGATGATGTATGAGCTGTGTTAGGCTCTCTGCTTTCCCCTGTGCTCAGAAATGCAATTCCTTTCTGGGAAGCAGGATGCTTATTCCTGCAGAAGTCTAAACACATCTGCATTCAAGGAGCAGAGAGAGATAAACCCCTGAGCCTCCCACCACTGAGGTTCTCCACCGGCTGTGGGACACAAAGCACTCCAACAGAGGCATGACCGTGCGAATGGTGCTCCCAGTCAGGGAGGGAATAGGCACTAGTGACTCTCTCCTGGCTCGATGAATGGCATCTCACTTGCAGTGCGGTCCTGCGGGCTGGGGAGGACTGTGCTCATCCTCCTGCTGGCAGCGGCTGAGCTTATATGGCAAGTTGTGATGGTGTCACCCACCGGTGCCGACAAGTGTCCAGCACTCACTCACTCCACAGCTACTGGTACACACCAGGATGCCTCCCAGGGCCTGTCTGCAGTCCTTCTCTTTACCTCCTGGGTAAAATAGGGATGACAGCATGTCCTCACCTCACAAAAGTATTAGGAAGATAAATGTCCTAATGCGAGAATGCTAAAGCCCATGTGAATACTTCAAATAGATGCTGCTTCTGCTGAGATCCAATTAAGCAAGACATGAAAATCCTGTGGATGTCTTTTAAATGCACAAAGCCAGTTTTTAAATTTTTGCTTTTGTTTTTCCTGTTCCTTTTGATGGGTAAAATCCATCCCAACAATTTTTTCTTCTGACAATTTTGTTTAAACAAGAAGGAGGTGGAAAAAGGTAAATAGCAGTGAGAGAAGACAGAATATTTCCCTGCTTGGTTAGCCCTCAGTGGCCCTTTCTTCACCAGGAAGAAACTGTAGAGAGGAAGCTTCAAAGTAAGTAGTATTTTCAATAGAATTTGGATAATTATTTTCTTGGGAGAAGGGGAAAAATCCATAAAAGAAAAAATAATTCATAAAAATGCTTTATCAGAAAATGACCGCTAGCCACGGGAACTCTTCAGGGATGCCTGCTGTGGGTAGCCCAGGGCTGCAGTGCCTGCAGGCTCTCCCTCAGCCTCGGTGGCCTCGCAGCTGGCTGGCAGGCGCTGTGGTGGGACGCCTCTGGCCAGGGGGCTGCACGTGCCCCCGCGGCAGTGAGGGTGTCTAAGGGAGAGCTCTTCCCTGCCAAGACTCTCCTGAGCCCCTGCAACCACCAGCACACCTCCGCCAGCACCCACACCTCCTCCTCCTCACCACGCACCACTTCCAGGGGTGAAAGAAAAGAAAAAGGGAGTGACTTAAGAGGGGTTCAGACACGGGCACCCTCATTTTCCTATCAGCACATGAAATCCAAGCCCTCTTTTCTCTGTGTTTACTGCCCATTTGAAAGGGTTTCCCTGTTTTATGTCAGCTCACGGGTGACACAATGTCACATTCAGAATTAATGAGGCCGGTGAGGCCGGGAGAATGTCATTAGACTAAATGCAAATGCAGTGCTCAGAACCAGCCCAGACCTTTGCCCCAATGCCAAATGAATTCAAGGCTAAAACTTGGATGCAAATAGCCCAGGGCATGACCCAATTCTGGTTCAGACTAAATCCAGACCTTGAACTTGAGAAAACTTTGTTAGTTTTTTACTTTTAATTTTCATGCACTACTTAGTTTCTGTCTGTATGCCAGATATGAAAAAAGAAATGCAGAAATACTGCAAAGGAGGTCATTCTTCAGCTCCCACCAGTCAGACCAGAAGGGGAAGCGGCTAAAAAGTCTAGATGTGTTTGAAAGACTTCCAGCATTCATTTACAGACTCCCGAAACCTGGATCAATTCCCAACGATCATCCAATCTGCTAAGTCTTTCATGCAAATTGATCTCAGCAAGGTCTACTCCATCACATGAAAAGACACCCTATCTTTTGTCTGAATGATGTCTCTTAGGGCTGAAACAATAAGGAATGGAAATAAATAGTCTCAGGGAACTGTGGATGGGTTTTTTTACCTGACAAACTGCCTCTGAAATGAACTCAAAGCGGCCGTAGCCCTCACCCAGTCCACAGCTTCGCTTACGGCGTAGGTGGGAAGAGGCCAGATTTTCCAGGTTCGACATAATTCGCCTTTTATTTCTGCATTCTGAAATGGAGCAAAAGCCAAAACAAACAAGCAGAAGAAAAGAAATACTGAAAAGGAAAGACGGTCCAATGCAGTTTTTCTAGACATAAAAGTTCCTGATGATACATTTTGGCCAAACGTTTCAGTTTCAAAATGCCAGTTTTCAAAAAGGAAAACGGAAATAACTGCCATGCATCTTCTGTGACCTTTTATTTGCTATAAAATTATCAGGGTTAAACTTAATTTTTCCTTCCGGTTGCTGATTTCATTTGATGCCTTTCTTTTCCTCTTCTTAGGCAGCCTTAGTACTTTTTGTGTTGAAACCTTTATGTTTGCCTTGCCAACAGAATTTCTTTGCTTCCCCACACAGAGATTTCCATTGCTGGCCCAGGGATGAGCATATGATCCCTGAGTTCCCAGAGCATCCGCAATTCCTACTGACCTCAGCATCTTCACTGAAACGAAACTGCAAAATTCAGAATTAAAGGGAGATTCAGATTTCAGCTATCCTGTTCGGAACACGGGCTGACTTTTAAAAGTGTACAAAAGGCAGGATGGGGCATAGAGCTCTCAGCGTCTAGATACCAGGCTGTACTAGCTTTGCCTAGTACTGCCCTCCATAAAGAAATCCTGTATCCAGGGACCTGTTAAATGAATAACTCACTGCACAAGCAAGCAGGTTCTCTCTGAAAGCTCTGCACAAAGCTTGCATCTGTACATATCTTTCTTTTTCTGGGGTCTGCTTTTATTCCTGATGGCTTGTTGCCAGGGCAGGGTTTACTAGTGAAATTCACATGGGAGTAGTTTTGAAAGCCTAAAAATCAATCATGACTTTAAGCTTTTTTTCCCCCTTTTCTGTAGGAATAACACCCCTCCACCACCCTCCCTTCTCCCCAGTTTGCATTGCTCTGGTAAGTTATTTATCAATAAAAATTCCACAGCCAACACATAATTGGATTTCTATAAAAGCTTTCAAAACTGAGCTGCACTGAGTTGCAAGAGGCTGACAATTAACTTGACAGAGGAGTTAGCACTTCCAGCTTTGCATCTGTTTCCACTGCCTGCTTCTTTCAGAGCAATCATTTTCTCATTTTATTCTGGTTATGGAAGGAGCAGGTGAAAACAAATCACAGTTCCTTTAGCGGCCAGCTCTGGTGGTTGGTTGATACTTGGAGTGCCAGCAAAATAATGTGCTGGGAAATAATGCTACTGGCAACGGCTTTCAAACTGATGCTTAACGGGGGAAAGGGTTTGGGGTAAGAGAAGGACACACAACAGGATTTTAAGGATTCTCTATTTAAGGATACACCTCTGGATAATCCATAGTCACAGGCGAGATGGGCCATGGAAGCTGGGAGATACAAACGGTTTGGGTTTTACTCCCAGTGGTAACACTGATTTGAACAAGAGTGGCTTCCCTCTGATGAACAGCGCAAAGCACAGCCGCAGAGCACTGCATCCTTGCATCTGCCTCCACAGGTGTTCCCGCAGCACAGGACAGGCATCCAAACCACTCAAGCCAGCTAGCCAGCGAAATCAGATCAAGCAACAACAAATACCTGTCCAGGTTGCTTTCTTCTCCTTTCCTTCACTCTGTCTTTTCAAGCCTTTGTATTGCAGGGGCAGAGGAGGCTACACTCTTCCCTGAGGCAGGTGAGTGATGGAGATGCAGATGGAGATGGATGCAGATGGATGGCACCGGGAGGGAGTCTGACTGCCCTCTCCTCCCCCAAGGTCCCTTCCCACACCATTGTCCCAAGGGGCTGTGCATGGCCCAAGGGCAAAGGTTCCCAAGCAGGGGGATTTGTACCACTAAGGTACACAGACGATCCTGACTGGGACTGGTGTATGGCTAGCGAAAGGCAGGGTATCACTAGCTCACTGGCAGTGCTTGTCATCAGCATCACAGCCAAGTGACATTAATGTCACCACCCCATAGGGCCCAGCACAAGAAGACGGGGGTCCTCCCCTGCTAAGATGTGCAATGAGCTTTCAGACTTCATCACATGCTTGCAAGAGAGCAGAAGCAAAGCTGGGAGTTACTTTGTGCCGCTGAGTGGATCCCTTTCAGCCCACAGGGTGAGCTCTGCCTCTCCTCCCAAGTGCAGCTCTTCCATGGATAGTGGATCCTTGTCCCACCGGAGCTGGGCTGGGCTTCCTTGCAAAGAAGCACCAGCAGTGTCTCCTTTCCTTTGCAGCTGGCTCCACCACTTCCCCACGGTGGCCGTCAGCTGCTCCCTTCTCCATCACCTGTTCCAATAGTTTTTCTTTCTCGATCTGGGAATGAAGGCAACAGAACTCTTCCTGTTACCAAGGCCCTTACCACATCCTCCAGGTGGTTTGCTCCACTCTGCCTGTCAGCCTCCATGATCCCAGATCCTTCTCTTTTTCACGTTTCATATAGCAAGCCCATTCATCATCCCTGAAGCCCTGACAAGGGCTGGGTCTGAGTTTGATTTCCTAGCTGGCACCAGAAAGGAGTGGACTGCCTTGGGGCTGCAGGGACGTGCAGGCATTTCTGATAAAGCAGGTGGAGGTTGCAAATTAGATTCAGGTCTAAACCAAACTTTGAATTCCAAACAGTTCTGAAATGAAGCTCGGGACTGAAGATGGGCTTGGAGTTTAGTTTGGTTCCTATCATGAAAAGCAGGCAGAGCAACGGACCACGAGCAATTTGGAGCTGGGCTGTCTTGCACCCTCTAAAAGTAACACACAAGGTATTTGTTAGTTTGTCTGTCTGAGGGCTAAGAGCTGGAGGCCAGAGCCAAGGAGAGCCTCAGCAGAGCTTGACCTGGAGGGTCTTCTTAGAGCCACTGTCTCATCCTGGGCCACCCACCTCCATGTCCTTCTGCTAGTGGTGGCTGAGAGGAAGACTGGTTCTGTTGCAGGAAATGTAATTGCTTTACAATTTGCTTCCTGTTTGAACAAAACCAGAAGACCAAATTACTAAACCATTTTAAAGGCAAAGAATTTCAGGAGAATTGAATTAGCAGTATGCAAACAGCATTTTTTGAGGCATTCTCAGCAAAGATTAAAAAAACAACGTCAAAATTGATGAGAACAGCTTTTTCCATCTCGAATGAATGTTTTGAAACAAAATAACTTTATTTTGCTCCAAAGCTCAAGTAGAGGCAAGTTTTCTTTTTGCTTCATTTCGTCTCCCTGGAATATTGAAAAACATCTGTCATGATCCCCCAGGTCCCCACAAATATTGCTTTCACTTGAAACCACATTTTCTGATAGAAAAACTTTTTGGGCAAAAAACCCACATTTCAGTCTTTGTGAGAATGGACACGGAGCTGTCTGGGAACAAGCTGTAACTCAACGCAACGTCTCCATTCACGGAGAACTTCTCCGGCCACTTGGTTCCCCCCCAGTACACAGGCTTGTAAATAAGGCATAAAGGCCTGCTGCTCCCTGCAGCCCCAGCAGATGGAAATAATCTGCGCTGGTTGCATATCATTTTACACCCTGGGGAAATCAAGCAGGTGGTGACACAGTTACCTTTAACCAGGACTTTAAAGCAGTTGCAGTCCCCACGGTGCCGGAGGGCAGCCTTCCCCTCCAGCCGGCAGAGCCAGACGGAGGTGACAGCGCGAATGGGTGGGTGATACACACATTGTCTGCAACCCCCTTCTCTCATCTGGCATGTGGACTCTGTACCCCACCAGCTGTGGCTGCCTGTGAGGGGACCTCTGGCTTGGTGTGCCACCTGAAAGGAGTCAGTTGCCCGCGGCAGGGGAGCCCCCGCCCTCGGCATGGGCTTCGCCCGCCTTCCAGCCGGCTGGAAACAGCCTTCGGAGGGGTTTCACCGGCCACAGCAAAAGCTGCAGCCAAGGGTAGAACGCAAATCCTGCTTCCAGTCTCTAACCTAATCTTTTTTGCCTGATTTCAGCACGTCGATTCCCAGGCTAGAAGTGCTCTTTTTCCTTACTGCAAAATTCTGCTTTGATTTAAGACTATTCCTTCTTCCCCTGCAAATTATTTTATTTTACTTATTCATGTATTTCTGGTAGGTGACCCCAGAAGGCAAGGGTTAAGTTATGCAGGGATTGGCAAGTGAGACCACTCAGCTTTGGCAGGGTCTGCACTCCCCACCCCTGCTCCCTGTGTTTGATGAGTTCAGGTCAGGGGTAACTTGTGGATAGACGATGTAGGGATGACGCGATCTGGGACCTCCTCGTTCCTTTGCTGAATGGTTAGAAAATATTTCAGAGCTCCCCCCTCTCCTCTCTGTCTGTTGTCTTTGAAATATTCCATTGGATCTGCAGGGAAACGTCAATCATGTATCATAAAAATATCAACTGGTTTTGTAAAAAAATTTTGCAGTCTTCTTCCCCTCTTCTGTTTTTCAAGAAGATTCGTGGAAAGGGAACGAAAAAATGAGTGTGCTTTTTAAAAAGTGTTTTAAATAGAGTTTCAGGTTTGGTATTTCAGTTTTCAAAAAGAAAAAACAACCCTAAAGCAGTAAAATAAAAACGAAAGAAATATTGGAGAGAGAGGATGCAGGGGAGAAGGAAACTCACATCCATTTTTGCCCAAAGTCAAAATCTAGTTTAAACAGCAAGCATCATGCAACCAATCCCTCTGCCCATCATTACCCTCCCAAACACGGAAATAAACCAAACCTTTTTTAGCACAGGATTTGTCTACATACAACGGTGTTGCTTTAAGAGAACGTGGAAGCAGTTCACATCTCACGCAATTGCTGGACGTGGCTTTCCTTGTTGAAATGCACCTTCTAGCTGGATTGTTCATTCCAGTAGACAGATGGGGATACACTGGGCCTAAGGAAGGCGTCTTTATTTTGACATAATCTCATTCACATCGATGGTTGCACAGCTCATCCACAGGTGGAAAAATCATATTCCTGACCAAAGCTGTTGTGGGGATACAGAGCTGCCGAGTTACCTTTGCTACAAAAAACTAGTATTCTCTGAGGTCTCCTCCAAGGCCTTCAAGCCATTTCTGAATGGAGCAAGACTACCAAAAGGGAAAGCACACTTTTAGTTGATAATTTTGCCTGTGCCAAGGGTTTTGCTACACTGGCTTCACACTCCTCTCTCCCATAGTTACAGCGGGAAAGCTTTTAGGCCAAAACGTATTTCTTCTGGTGAAAGGAAAGCTATCATGCAGATAGTACCAACACAGTGCCAAGAAAGGGCTGCTTGATTTGCAGAGCCTGTTGGATTGCTCCTTTCAGCACTGTTGATAGGAGAATAATCCAGTCAATAGCATAATGCTATTGCTTGTATCAGTGGGGACCCTATCCCAAAAGGAAGCTCTGGAATCAGAAGTGTGATTAGCCGCAGGAAGAGAGATTACAGCCTAGGAAAACATGCTGTGCAAGAAGATACTGAAAATAGTGGGACTTGCTTTACACTGGAGATAAAAAACTAGAGACGTTATGGAAGTAGACAGTACTATCGGGGATGTATAGAAGCCAGATCATCACAGAGCTTCTGTTGCTGTGTCTCCTAATGCAGGAATATCCTGGACGTGCACGGATACTCCGTGAAGCTGAGTCATAACATTTGAATGCAACTAGAGGAATGGCTTCTCCACACATTGCAAATAAATACGAGGCTTTTGATGCCTGGAGATTAGAGAGGTTCAGAGTGAAATAGGACGTTCCTCAAAGCCATGGGAATATTCGCAATGGTATTAATACAGTTTCAAAAACAAGAGTTTGGGGAAAGTTATAAAACATATTGGCAGACAACTGCTAATAAAGTAAATTAGTAAGCAACTTCCCCAGCGGGCAGTTTCTCTCTTCCTTAGGAGCACCTGGTTTTGAATATAACCGGAGCTGGGAGATTGGCCCAGATGTCTCAGGCAATTTGGCAAGCCTGAGGTTCTTCCCTACTGAATTTACTCCTATAAGTCAGCTAAGGTTCAAAATGCTCAGTTTTCTGTCTTCCCTCCTCTGCATTTTCTCAATATCTGTTGCTGCTTTCCTTACTCACACAAACAAGGCTGGTGTTAGCGCGCCGGGGCCCTCTAACCAGCATCCACGCGACTATGACCTGTGGAGTCTAAGTTTTGTAGAAAGATGAAGGATATTTTCATACGTGTTTTCGGTTTTAGCCAAGACTGGGTTTCTCTTGTGGCATTTCCAGACCAATCCCAAACCTCTAGAGGAAGTCGGGGCTCAAGAGATTTGCAGCTTCATTTTGCTCACCGTAGAAGTTGGAATAACTTGGATAAACATTGGTTAATCACTACAACTCCTCCTGCTTATCTGCAACAAACCCAGACTGCCTACTCCTCACTATTCCCCCAGCACTAGTTTTCGCCAGACATAATCACAAACATTCCCGCTTCCTGATAACACAGAGAGAAGCAAAGTTGATTCAGAAAAATTTTCTTATGTGTGAGAGTGCAGGCAGCTGGGGCTGCTGCTCGCGCCCGGGGGCTGATGCTTGGAGGGGCTCGCCAGAGCCAGCCTGACTTCCAGCCCAGCTGGCGAGATAGCGAGCTGAGGAAGCGTGACTTCTGAAGAGCACAGATAGCCTGGGATAATCACCTCTTGTAAGCCACTGAAGTATTCACTCTTGAATTTCACTCCCCGATAGCACTGTGAAGTGTGTGAGATGGTGACATTTATGAGAGAAACGAAGACGCGGCTGGAGGAGTTAGCTTCTGAATGGGTGCTGGGGTGTCACGGATTTTTGGTGAGCCTGTTAAATTCGGCAAATTTTAGGTTTACGGTGGGAACAAAATTAAGTCAGGAGTTTTCTTCAGATGAGGGAAAGTTTCCAATTAAAAAAATGCACAGAAAATTTTGAATATGTGGCAACATTCCTTGTTCACTTTCCCAAAAGGATTAACTTTTATTTGGAAATGTTTGGTTTTGCAATTCATCAAATGGGGCATTTTTGGTTTGGATTGAATATGAGATTTAGAATGGATTTAGCATTCCCATTCATTTTATCTTTTTACCTAGCTAGAAAAAAGCACGTATTTGAGCCTCCCTATATTTTTGGTCTTGATTCCAAACAGAAAAACCTAAGGTGTAGACACAATCTTGAGCTAAGGCAACAGTCAGCACTGAAGAAATCACATAGCTTTTCTGGACTGTTCTTTAGAAATCACCTTGGGCTAAGGTACAGCTCCCAGATCAGCGCAGACTTCCCAAGGGAAAACTCGGCAGTCAGGCAGGCATAAACATCTGAAGAAGACTGATCATCTGCCTGGGCAAGGGAAAGGAATGGAGTATTTACCTAACAGTTTATTTCAGAATAATAGTCTGAAATATTATTCAGATTATTCAGAATATTATTCAGAATAAAACTCTGAAATCTGAAAGTTCACGCAGCTGTGTTCATGCCCAGCTACCTAGCAGCAAGGGAGGCAGGAAAGTACTTGATCCATGCAGGGTCTGTCCTCTCCGAACACATGCTTTTGGAGAAGATAGGGAAAGGAGGAGGGCTAATGGGATTAGCTCTGATACACGGCTTGCTGCTAAAACTCACACAGCAGATGTGCTGCTGTGCTGGGAAAACAAGTGGCACTCCAGCCCTCCCGCTCCCTGATCTCTGGTGGGCTTTCCCCACGCCGTCCTTAGAGCCAGACCTCTGGAGGCACGGCCACCCAGCCCACCCCAGGGTCTGGGACTGCAGACCCAGCAGTCTCACCTCCCCTCTTTGCCTCCTGCTTCCTCCCCTGTCTCTACCTTGAGTTGCCTTGCGGTGCTGTCAGCTCATCCCTGTTCCCTGCACTCCTGGGCCAGGGGCTGGCTCTGAGGAGCCCTGGGCTCTTGCAGGCACAAGTTAGAGCCCCTGGATTTACAAAGTGCAAGGTGGGCATCCCAGGGCACTGCTCAGGCTGGCTTGGTTGCACTAAGGCATCCCCCGAGGCTTGGGCAGCAGACCTGCCTGTTTCAGGTGAGACTGTTACCCTTGGACACTGAGAATACTGGAGTATAAATCCTGGGCTGGGCTGCAGGAGATGAGATTACATCTTCACACACATTAATTTACATCCATGTCTGTAGTTCTCCTAGCTTTTTTGAGGACATTTCTATTTCTTTATTTTCTCATGTTACCAGTGACATTAATAGCTCAGCAGCAGCTGCTGCCAAAAGAATGATCCAGTTTATAGGCCCAATGAAGAACGACCTTTTGCATTATTTGAGATAAAAAAATCTTAATTCCCCAAACAGATGAAATTATTTCATTCAGTAAGGTAACTCAGCAAAGAAATGTTTTCCCTCCAAAGGGTTCAAGAAGTGCTAGTAATTCGGAACGCAATCACCACAACAGATTTATTTATCCATTTTCCCTCCATCACTTGTCATATACTTTTAAAACCAAGCTGACTCCCAAAGGGACCAATTCACAAGACATTTACAGTAAAAGTTATGTCCAGCCAAACCAGATGGAATGCAGATAGTGCAGGATACGACAGGGGAGCAGATGTTTTCTAATCATTCCCGCATCATTCCTGGTCACTAGCCAGTTGTATTGGGATTACCCAGTCCCCACGCACAAGCAGTGTGGCTTTGCGCTCTGCAGAGACACATGCTAATCCAGATGCCTGCTTGGAAGAAAAATTAGGAGCCTCGTCACTGGTATTTTTACGATGCCTTGCTGTTGCACCTCATTTAATTTTTGTGCTGATGGTAAACAAACGGAATGAGCATCAGAACTTAAATCACACTTTTCACAGCCATCTCCAGCACCGGTGTGGCTGCTCTGGAGCCCTCTCCATCTCCTGCAGAGGTGCAGCAGCCCTGCAAGCTGTAAGCGCCTCCTCGCTGGCTCCCAGCCATTGTCCCTCAACCCTAGCCTGGGACAATATCATTCATTTTTGCATGCTTGCTGTCATCTCTAAGTCACCGTTTGAATTCTATTAAAAGTCATGGGGTTTCTTTCCCCCTAAGGTCTGAATACCTCTTTTATCTGAATTCTGAGAAGAAATCGCTTTTGTCTTCATTTAGACAGTGGATGAGATCCAAATGGTTCCTGGAAGAGAAAGATTTATTCCAGACAGACCTGCTGCGAAATATCCCCATTCATTTACATACATACAGACATATGTAGAGACAGACACGCATAGATGCCCGTATACATCAGCTGTATCTATATCTATATCTATATCTATACAGTCACGCACAATGCACTGCAAAGATATGTAGAGACAGCTCCATGATGCTTCTGCTTGTATTGTCCGGAATCAAATCAGAATGACATTTCCTGACTTAAGGCAGAGCTGCTTTCATTCAAGAGGTCATACGGATTAGACAAATCTCTTTTTCTTTCCTTGGGAAGCTGGGATTTTCTCAGGAGATCCCATTCACATCGCCATGACCTGCATTTTACTCTATGATGGTTACTGTATATTTACATTCCAGTGGCACCTGAAGTGTGGAAACGGATTTGAGCTTTTTTACAAGGTCCTGGATAGGTTTGTGCCTCTTGGGCTTTAAGACTGTGTGTGGTTCCTGCCCTACCATCAGCCCCTCATCTAGCTGGTCCCAGCAGTGCCTGCAGGCATTGCCCTCAAACCTCAAGGCTGCAGAGCTCCTACACACTTAGGACTGTAATCAGTTTAGACACATCTGAAAATAGTCCTGATTTTTTTATAGTGCACTATGTATGCATATATCCCTGTATATATGGACAAATACTTGAGTAGCTAGTCTATGTAAAAACAGCCTTTCCTTTCAAGAAGTGACCTGATAAATGACTGCTTCTAAAATAAATCCAGAAGGTTTCCTAACACTTCACGTGTGAAGGACTTGAATTTTGGTGCAGACGGGGAACACCTGAGAAACATCACTGAAAGAGTTGTCTGTATTAAGGATATTAGATGCTGGAGAGACAGGAGCTGTTGACCCCGTGAATGCTTTCCTATTGAGAGGTAACAGAGGGCAATTATTTTCTTCTTTGGCTCTCCTGCCTTTGCCAGCCAGGGAAGTGCCTAACCACCGAATGTACTTTGTAGAAGACTCTTCACACTTCCAGGTAGAAAAGGATTACGGGGCAGACAGAGGTGATGGAGGGTCCACCAGCCAGCTTGAGAACAGAGATATTGGGCTGCTCGGGAAAAGGCAGGAAGGCAAAATCCCGATGCTCAGGATCCGGTAATGTTTACACTGCTGATAGTGACACACTTAAGGGCGCTAACAGCAGCTGGACTTGGTCTGTGAGATCTCATGCTAGGGCTGCGTAGGTCTAACAGTTTCCATCCCTTAGCTGGATTCATTTGGGATTTGGCTCTCAGTCAACCATGGTCAACACGTGATCCTTTCCACTGCCCTTCTAGGAAGGAGTGTGGCTGGCATGCTACATTACCTTGTCCAGTCTTTGTTGGGAAATGCTCCCAGGGAGCGAATGGGTGTTTAATTGCTCTCACATCCACAGGGAGAGCCTTGAGATGCCTCTTGGCAGGGGCAGAGTATCCTGGAGGTAGATGGAGAACCAAATTTAGTTACTGCCTTGCATCAGGCCCTTCCTGGAGTCCAGAAAACTTTGCTCTTTAGTTCCCCTCAGCCAAGCTCTGCTCATGAGGGTGCAATTTACAGCAGATTTTGCGTGGGTGGGTCTGCTCAGAGAAGAGTGATACTAACCCCAGCACAGAGCCAAACAGAGATTTGCTTTCCCAAGGATGACGTGAAGATAAAACAAATTATGGCTAAAAAATATTTTGCAACATGAAATCTGGAAGCTGTCAGGAGCATGGAATTGCAATTACAATTCTGTTCTGCTCTCTCAGCCACACCATAAAAAGAAGGTCACCAGGATCCTTCTGTTGATGATAGCAGGACATGTCTGTTGCTCTAGGTGTGGAAGCTTCAAGAAGGTCATTAAGCACAGGAATTTCTTTACAGAGAATCATTTTATTATTCCAACCTGGAAAATGCTGCTCGTCTTGAGAGCAGGGCCAATCAGGAGGCATATACTATTGCAAGGGCAATAGAGCTCGCTTGAAAAATTCATATCCATACCTGACCTTTCTGTTTTCACCTCTGAGGGATCATTTCCAGGGAATAAATAATCTGGTCATTCATGAGTCCATTGGGTAAATACAGCCCTTTCATGGTCTTTCTGTAAACTGCAGGCATCCGTAACAGATGAACATATGCCAGCATCTGAGGCAGGGGTTACAGTGGGTAAAGCAGAGAGCAAATATAGGAGTCTCCTAAGTGTTGCCTGTGACTTTAATTCAGCAAAACACTGAGGCATGTGCTTAGCCTGAAATTGTAATACAAGCAATAGTCACTTGTCTACTTAAAGCTAGGCATGTGGTTAAGTACTTTGCTGGATCGAGGCCAGCTACAAATATGATGCTACTAGATGAGTAATCAGCAGCGAGGACTGAATCCACACACATGTGGAGCGAAGGCATCACCCTGATCCGTGGGTTGAGCTCTGCAGGCAGCCCTTATGAAATGGAGGCATACTTGCTGCCCAGGTTTAGCTTGGTGATGCCGTCTGGAGAAGAATGTAACCGTCTGTGTAACTTACACATGTTGGTAACTTCACCAGAGGGCCTGTGAGCAGGGTACATTGAGCAACAAAAGCCTTATTGAAGAAACGTACTGATAAGTCCTGGAGACAGGATTCCTGCCTCTATACCAGGGATTGCCACCTTTCTTATATGGGCATAGGCAAATTCTGCAAATATCAGGGGGAAATTATTTTGTACACCTACTCGGTGTTGCCGTGCTGTTTGAAGTGCACAGCTTGCACCAACGTGGTTAGGTCCTCCTGGCCCTTTTCGTTGTGTGGATATAACGTGCATGAGCATAGAATGAATGAGAGAAGCTGAGAGTGAACAAAACAAGGATATATCTCAATACCTAAGCTTTGGGTCGTGGCCTGGAGAATAGCCAAAAAGGCAGGACCACCTATGCACAGGTCGGCTTGGAAGGAGAGTGGAGCTGTGAGTGGAGAGACTCCATCCTGCCGTGTTCAGCGAAAGAGGTTTCGCTTGTTCTTTGCAAATGGGCAAAATGCAGCAAAAAATGTAACTCAAAACAGCGCTGGTTTTTTTCCCCTTCTGCCAGAAATAACACTCGACACCTTGAGCACTGCTAAATGCCCAGGGCAAGGGAGGGGGACCGTAACTTGAACACTTCCAACGCCTGTGATCTTCAGACAGCCCTCTGAGGCGAGGATGTACCTGGAGGTCGACTGCCGCGCAGAGGCCACATTCAGAGCCGTGGAGCACAGCTGGGCTCCCAGAGCCCCCCCTCCAGCTGTGCCCCAGGGAGCTTTGCTGAGGGAAGGGACGTGGGTGCCGCTGGCACAGGGCTGTGCTGAGCACCGATCCATCCAGAGCAGTGAAGACTTGCAAAACAGTGCGCCCGTCTCTGGGCATCCTTTTTTTTTTTTTCCCCGCTGTCTGAAGGGATGGATCCTACTGTATAATCATGGCAAGCAGTCGAATGAGAGTTTTTTTCATGAAGAATCTGTGGTGGTTTTTTAATCGCTCTATCGAAAAACAGATCAAGTGACAGAAAAACAGTCTTCAGTTAGTAAGAAAATGAGATGCGCTTTGCCTGTTTAAACACATATGAGATTAGACAGGCGTGCATTCCATTAAAAGAGGTTTTCTTTGAGGAAAATACCTAGTGCTAGCGGAGGAAAAAATAGCTCAAGGAAGTAACTTCTAGTATTACACTGTGTCACTCGAGTATTCTTGGTGAATCAGTGCCAAAAGCTAGATTTCATTCATTAGAAACCATATACTGTTCGATCTAAGTCCATGAATGAGTTAGGATCTGGCTTTTGTGTCTTATGGGGAATTCAGCATGAGATGTCAAAAACATTTCTATTCTAAAATGAAATAAGTAAAGACAAATTGGGGATTGCTTAAGCGTTACTTGTAAAAGGACTCAGAAAATTCCATTTTGCTTTTGATTTTTTAAGACCTAAAATGTGTTTATACGTTTTTAAAGAAAAGACGGTCTGAAAATTTATTTTCAAAAAGAAAAATGATTTTTTCTCTGAACAGGTATCATTCAATTAAGAATGTTTCAGGACTTTTGAACTATTTCATTTTGGAGTTTCTCACCTAAGTAAAATGTTAAAACCAGCTTCTGAAATTTTTCCCTATAGAAGGAACTGCCTTCTCTTAGTTAACGATTCTCTCATTAAAGAATATGAACTGTCCTCTGAAAAGTCCCTTTATGAAAACTGGGTTTATTTCAGAGAGCTCTGGAAAGCAGTCAGCTCTGGCGAGGGCAGCGTGAAGGTTTTCAATGGCTCAGGAATTCATAATGATCAGACACTTAAGCTAAGATGCTTCCCAAAAGGGATTTGGAGCATGGAGCTCTCAGTAATATTTAGCTATAAATATTATTCGGATCTTAATACCATGTGTGGTAAGCAATCTTAGACTTCAGTGAAATTCAGAAAGACTGTCTTGTATGTCTAAAAGTGATTTTTACTGCCAAATGCTACGTCTTAATAATGTATTTGAGAAAAGCTCGACCGTGGATTTAGCTGAGTGTACTGGGATATATCTTGCCCAACAAAATAAAGATGTATTGCATCAAGAGATTTGAAACTGGTCCATTTTTTTGTTTGCATGTGTACTTTCGTTTGGGTGGAAAAGTAATATATATAGCAAAGGTGAAAGAACAGAAAAATGTAAGTTTCCAGAAAAAATCTTTCAGCTAAATTTGTTTTGATGAATGATACCCAAAAGCAGTCTTTTATATACATATATATATATATATTTCAGAAGCCATATATATACACACACATGCGTGTATATATGTATACATATGGCTTTCAGATATAAAGTAGTCTTTGTTAGGAAACTTTCTGACTTAACCCTGATCTTAGGCAGAGGCCTCTTGTCTACACAGCGCCCAGTAATGGAATAATCCGATTTAAAGTGTGTCAGATACAGGTAATTTAATGAAAAGCGCTGAGCTATTCCAGGGCACGATTACAATCACAATGCTTAATTATATTTTCTTTCTCTAGAAAAATGCAGCTATCTGAAAGTGTAATGAAGTCATTGCTGTTTGTGTAGCTGTGAAGAAGGGAAGCTAGTTGGTTTATTAGCAAAGCAAATGATTTGCCTTTGGCATTCGTTAACCCTAAGGGCCAAATTCCACTCTCAAGTACAGCAAGAGGAACATAACAAGGGGTAGGCTGGATTTGCAGTGCTGTGAATGGGAGCAAAATTTGGCCCTTACCCTTCAATGGGAAAGTAAATACAGTATTCTTGCTTTCCATCCATCATGTCAGATAGCTAGATGGCTTGAGTAGATTACAGAGGCCATACTAACAACTACGTATATTTGGCTGAATTGAAAAATGCCATTAAAATGGGACTCCTGGAATTTAGCAGGAAAACAAAATATTTCCTCTCCAAACTTATTATACTTACCGAAAAAATTTGGGTAAGTACATACGAAAGCTTTAAGGGACCTTTCTGTCTGTGTTTAAAATTAAAAGCATTTAAATATGGTGGTTTTTTATAAAAAAATAATAAAATATCTCTGTATTCGTGACAAGTCTTTGGATATTTCTGGCATTATTTTGTGAAAACTTGTAAATCTTAAACTTTCTGAAACTAGACATTTGTAACATCATCTCATGTAGAGTATGCACCGAGCATGATGCTTATCGGCTTTGATTTTGCCACAACTCGGGGACAGTGGACACTTGGCTGCTTTTCTGCCAGCTCACTTTTCTCGGTTGAGGTCTGGAGACTCTAGGATTTGGGGGATGCCCCATTCACAGCACTCCACCATTTGCCTCCAGGCTAGGGGAAACAGGCTTCCAATTTTAGATGGAAGAGGACAAAGCAGACCTTGGTGCTGAGCAGCTACGTATCGGTTTTCACAGCAGCCCCAAGAAGTGCAGAGGGTTTCACCAGGCTGGATGTGGCTAAAAGCCAGCTCATCCCAGAGGGATTGGTGGGAATGCTGAGTCCGTCAAGGGCTGTCTGCACCAAACCAGGAAGAGAACCGTGGTCCTGTCTGGCTTTATTTCTACAATATTAGGTTTATATTTCTGAAGAAGACCTTTGCAGGGGAAAGCAGCATGGAAAACTTTTAGCTGTGAATGCTGGCAAGGAAAAGTTGGTTGTTGGTAGAGGCTGGAAAGGGACTGAAAAGGTGGAGCTACTACATGGTGGTGGGAGGAATACTGAGAGATTTTTAGCTTTTAAGGTCAGAAAGTGACTTCTGTGTCATCTGGGCAGCGTAGCACTGGCCACAGGTCTGTGGTGAGCCATGAAAACTACCCTGATTTTTAAAGTTTTCTACTGACCTCTCCTTCCTGAATTCGGCTTCACCTCTGTATAACCTTGTTTTCCCCATGTGTCAGGTATCCCTGCCATTCCCATGGACATTTTCCCTTCCTTCCCTCTTCTCCATACACACACAGCGGGTAGGCAGAGATTTGTCATCCAGTGTGATTTTTAAAGGTATACAGGGAAGGATTCCAACATTATTAAGCTTTCTCACATTAAACAGTCTAATTTATTGTTAATATGCTACAGTTTTTTCTTGGGTTCACAGTGCTTTTGTATGTTTTGTTTGAATCCCTTTACTGCCAGTGCAGTAAAACTTCGACTACATCTAAAAGCATTCCTAATAAATAATCTAGAACTCCACTTATTTCCCATTAAAAAGGTCTCTCTTTGTAAAATTCTTCTCATGTTTAATGGATTGTTTCTTGCATTCAGCATTTCCATCATTTGTAACTGGATCTAGTGCAAAACCTTGCGGAATAAATTTTGATCCCACTGTATAAACTGAGAGTAATTTAAGTGACATTAGAAGAGCTACTCCAGATTTGCACAAGTATAACCGTGAGAAGGGTCTATTGAAAAAGCAGACAGATTTGAATTTGTACAATAACGCGTCACATGCACTACAGAGCTGCAAACAGCAAATTCAGGTGCGCTTTACAATACATCTAAAGATAGCGTTTCCCAAGGGCATGTCAGTGACCCAGCAAGCACTTGATCAAGGGACTAAACCCAGCCCAGATGCTGAGATGTGTTCAGACTGTGGGAGAGCTGCTCAAGCCCATTCCTAGAGGCTTCCAGCTACTTTTGCGGGAGGGAAACAGGAGCTGTGAGCCCAGCTGCCCAGCAGCATCCACAAGTGCTGGTGGAGACCTGGGTTCCCAGCAGCAGTTCGGGGGGAGCCAGGCACCTGGGGAGGACCCCAGGAGAGGGTACATCGTGGGGGGAGCTGCCTAAACTACCGAGCAGGAAAGGCAGAGGGGAGGGGGAACCTCAGCCTTCCCCTGCAGGGACACTCACTCAACTCTGCATCAGCAGCAGCACAGCTGTGATCCTCTCCCCACAGCTGGATATCTAAGCTAGGTTGAGTTTTTTTCCCCGTGGAAATTTGGCAGATATCGCGTGCCCTCCCCTGTCTTACTTTCCTCACCCCCTCCAGGGCCAGGGACCTGAATAACTAAAAAGTTAAAAATTCAGGCAGAGAGACCATCAAACGGCTGTGGAGCGCAGATGGGCAGTCTCTCCAAGCTGCAGGGAGCACTCGGAGCTGCTGCTGTGAGGAGGACCTCTCCCCACCGTGCAGAGCACCACGGACCCATCAGCTCACCTCAGGCGCGTGAGGCCTCACAGGGATTCAAAAGGGATATATTTTAAATCAGAATTAATATGCGTGTGGGGAGGGGAGGCAGAGAAACAGCGACTGAAGTAATTGGAAATGAAAGGTTGTATCCTAATGAATAAGTCCACCCGTCAGACAAGATTTGATACTTCCTCACTTCTGTCAGTTTGACTTCATGATTTTCCTAATAACTTTTTTGCAGGTAACGTAAGAGACATATCTGTAGTTACAGGTAGCTAGATAATAAAGGAAAGTGCAGAAAACTGATGAAGTGTGTTATTAATAATAGCCTGTTCCCTGCCTCTATTAATGTCTCTACAGAGAAGTCCGGGGAATGAGGAGGAGTCTGGCTGTGTGGGCCAATACCTTTCATCAGTATTTGTAAGCAATGCAAAGGACAGAAATCAAAGAACAGATTTTTGCAGTCCAGGCTCGTAGAGGAAAGACGTCTAGCTGTTTTCCATCCTTAAGCACTGCACAGTGATCTCTGGTGCATGCCGTCCTGCTGTCTGCAGGTACTCAGAAATTATGACAGACCTTCAGTATCTCACAACACCTTATACAACAGCAATGCAAACAGTGGTGGATATGTCTATCCGCATCTTCTCTTCTGGCGCCTTTTAAATTCATGTTTCTAAGCTTTTCCTTTACAATGCAAGGACTGTATAAAATTCCTCAGAAAAAAGCTGCAAGCTGAGTTCTTTGTGGAATCACATAATTTTGAGACCTTTGACTTTAAGTAGTGGCAGCAACTACAGGATCTGTTGACAGACAATCTACAGTTGGCTGGAGCATGGTGATGGCACCTTTGGTGTTGGAGTTGTCGCAGCATCACATTTGGGTTGTGTGGCTGTTACTGCATCTGTGATCCAGAGACTATCTTGAGAAAGTGCTGTGCCATAAAAGCATCACAATGAAAGACTTTTAAAAGGTACAAATAAAGGATAACAGAGTGGTAAGAGGACATTACCACACTTTAAGTGGGCTCTGGTGGGTTTTGTGTGGGAGGGCGATTGACTGATTTCAGATAAAGCTGTCGGGTGTTTCACACTGAACATGAATATTCAAAGCATGCCAGAAACCTTTTATTTCTTCTCCCCAGAAAAGAATTACAAATGAAAATTTAAAAGTATGGGGATTTTTCCTCTTTCAGTTGGACTTGTTTGGCTCCTCTTTGCTTTGCTGTTGCAAACAGTCCGTTGCTAGATTACAAACTAGCCCCTTCGTTAGCTCCTTGGAGACTGAGAGGACCGACGTGTGGATCAGTGCGCTCCAGTTTTATTCCGGTATTGAAAAATGACTGATTGGTTTGTCTGTGGCTGTAAGTATCCCTGCAGAAGCTGTACCGCAGCCAGTCGATGCATATGTGAATCTCATCCTCCTGATCTGCAGAAGTCCCGCTATCATTCCCTCCCTTTCAGAGCATGTGTGGCAAGAAACAAGCATGCTTAAGATATTACTGGCCACGTGAGAGATCCGTGTATTTCCAGTTAAAGCATCCCCCATCTCTGCAACCCTCCTTTTGCTTAGTTCACTGAATAGGGATATTTATGGCTCCTTGACATTATTGCTGGCTTTCTCTCTCAACGTCTATCTACAGGGGGTAAATAAATCCCGGGTCTTGTCTCAAAGGAGAGGATATCTGCTCATTATTTTACAGTGATTGCAAATCCTCTTCCTTTTAAACACATAGTCTCCAGCTTTGGCTAGCTTAGGGCCATGAGCCCAGCGCACATTTGGCTAACAGGAATCTCTGTGGCTCTTCTGTGCAAGCCATTTCCTTGTGCAAGTTCAGCAACAGAGACACTTCTGATGAGTCAGTGATTGCATTAGCAAACGGCATATTTTCAAGCTCCTATGGGGGCTAAGAAGACCCTGAAAGGCAGGGAGAAAAGCAGGTCAAAATAAACATTGTCTGAGCCATTACCCTGACTAGAAAATGGTTGGGTCTGTTTTCTTTCCTTTCATTTGCCTGGGCTGTGACAGCTTATAAGGCTAATGTAAAGGCTGAATGGAGATTGACAGAAAATTTGGCTTGAAGGGTCATCTTGAGCATAGTTACAGATGCTTGCCTGGGCCAGAGCTCCAGCAGCATCAGTGCCACTGCCCAGTAACAGGTACAAGATCTTCCTGGTAGCCAAGTGAAAAACACAGTTTAACAGAAAGCAAGATCTAGATGATGACTTTCCCCCTCCCTGCCCTTCCCAAGCCCCAGAGCTCAGTAGAGATGGCTAGAAGAGCAACTGGGAGCAAGTATGCACAGTTCAAAACCATGTGTGCAGCAGCACTTGTGAGGATACCTGCAGTTTTCAATGGGTGCCGCTGATGGGTTTTTGAAACACTCTTCAAGTGTTTGAAACACTCTTCAAGCCCTTGAGTGCTACTAAAATTCCTTGATGTGCAGAGAGCGTGTCCCTTGCATGCAAGAGGATATTAGTCTGAAATGCTCTTATTCAGCCTGTGCAGAAGCACTGTTTCACAGGGATATCTCTGCCAGACGTCACCATCCTCCCTGATCTGCAGCCAGAGCAGTTTCAGAGACTGCTCCTTAAACTATTTCCATCCAAATGACCTCATGCTATTAGTCTGATATGGTATTTGATAATCGGACCTTGCTAACCCAGCTCATTCTGACAGAAATGAGGTGGAGAGGACTTTGCCAGGCAACTTTGTTGGCTTGCCTGTGCTCTGGCACACTGCAAGGCGGTGGTGAGCAGAAGGCTTCTCCGCAGCCTGGCTGCTTGCAGTGCGCACAGCTGTCTGCAGGGAGCACAGCTGTCTGTATGGCACACAGCTGTCCTCACGGCACACAGCTGTCTGCAGCATGCAGAGTTGTCCGCAGGCCGTCCCCCTGCTCGCATGGCACACAGCTGGCTGCATGGCACACAGCTGGCTGCATGGCACGCGGCTCTGCCCGGGGCACAGCTATCTCGAGGCGCACAGCTGTCTCAGGGCGCACAGCTGCCTCAGGGTACACAGCAGCTTGCAGTGTGCACATCTGTCAGGGCACACAGCTGTCTGCAGCTGCAGAATTCCAGTAGCACTGTTCTTCCCTAAGTGGATTCACCTTAATGCAGTTTAATAGAGCCTATCCAAATTCACACCTTTTCCTTAGTTCAGGCTGGCTTCACTGGGCTCCCAGTAGCTGCCAGGGACACCGTTCTCCCAGCCCTCGAATCAGGGGAGGTGCAGGGGATGCGCTTACTGCAGGCTGCCAGAGATTACAGTTGATGTCACATCAGGCACTGCCCTGCCTGTCGGTGTTAAAATCTTGGCAGAATCCACAATTACCTTTCTCCATAGCATCACGAAGGTCAAAAACTTCGAAGGACAGACCCTGAGAAAGGGAATGGGATGTGACAAACTAATGTGACATCTGTCAGGAAGGCTTTAGATGAAGCTGGTCTTGCCTTGGGCAGGAGAAAAGACTAGATGATTTCTCAAGGTCCCTTTCAGCACTATGAGAGAAAAATGAAATTCCTCATGTGAAGTACAGAGTGTTACTGTTATACGTAATAATGAACAAAATATTTAGTAATACTGAATAATTAATAATACCACTGCCAGTTGGCTCAGTGATTCACTGAAGTTGGGAGACATGCCAAAACCATTTCCACCCTACCTGCTTTCCCTCCTTCCCTGCCTGTGTGGCAGTAATTTGCAAGATGACGGAGGCTGCCTGGCCAGCACTAGTATAACTGCCTTTATTGGGTCTGGTTTGAGTTTTCTCAAGACCAAAGCATCCCAGGAGGGATAGTCATCTGGAGAAGAGAGCAGCTGCCTTCTCCATGCAGGGGAGCAGTAATCCTGTGGCACACCGCGCCTTCTGCAGATGGATTAACTTCAGACCTCTGCTCTCTCCGTGTAATGGACTGTATTTTATGGACTGGCAGGTGGATTACCTGCTCTGTAGCTGGCAGCACCCACTCCAGCATGCGTCAGGGTAGTGACCGCAGGAGGAAAACGTTGGAAAGCCTGGCAGGGCGCAGAGGTTCAGAGCAGGCTGGAGAGCAGAGCCACGGAGCAGGGGAGGGAGGATGGGATGGGCACAGAGTGCTCAAGCTAACGGGGAAGATGGGTCCCAGAAGATAGGGAAGTGGGACGGGATGCTGGTGTGTATTCCTGATGGGGATACATCAGGTTTGGACCAAAGGTTATTGACAGGAGCTAATCCCATCGTTTTGCCAAATCTGATTACAGAGGAGCTAGGAGGCACTGCCAGGCTGCAGTCCCGTTGCAGGCAAACCCTCCATGGCTGCACAAGCCCTCCTGCCCCTGCCCTGGGCATGCAAACCACTGTCTCCTACTTCTTGGGCTGCCGTGGCCCCCCACGAGCCAAATGTCCCCATTAGTGCAGAGGGGCCACCATGTGGGAACCCAGGACAGAAACTGTGATGGGGCATGCGACACCAGGGGTTAGTCTGCAACAGAAATCACAAAATCAGGAGCCTGGTGAAGGCAGGGGTGAAGGAGAGGGGTGTTGCTCCAGGGACTTAAGCACCCACATTATGTACAGGCCACGTTGGGCACGTCCCCACTGCAGCCCTCAAGTACACAGCGAGGACACCTCGTTCAACATATTCCTGTAAAACATGTTGCATTTCAACTTCATAATTTGTAACACCTCTGGTACAAACAGCTGTTCCTTCTTCCGGGTAAGTTTGGTACAACTGGTACAAATGGTACAAATAGCTGGGCTTCTCCTGGGTAAGTTTGCTTGCTGAGGAGGCAGACAAGTGTCAGGGAGGTGCAAAGGAGAGGGAGGGAGCACACAGCAAGGGGAAGGGGGCAACTGCCCTTTCAGCAGCCAGCCTGTTCAGATTTGCTGGATGTAACGTGGAACTGCACCCGAAGGCTTATCACGTTTTCTTGATCACTACCGAGCAGGCAGCTGTTTCCACAGACTGCGTAATGACTCCAAGATTTCTTTTCTAGGAGTGTCAATACCTAACTTACAGCCCGTCATTGTGTATGGGGAATTAGAGGTATTTATTTTCCATGAACATTACTTTGTACTTATTAGGATTGAGTTTGCAAATAAAACTCACCTTGTTCATCTCTTGCTCAGTAACCTGGGATCCTCCTGCACCTCTTCTCAGTCTGTGAGAAACCCTGTGTCATCAGCAAACTTTGTCACCTCTCTCCTAGCCTCTTCCCAAATCATTTCCAGATCTACCACGAAGACACTGCAGCTGAGGACTGTGATCCTGCAAAGAGCCCTTGTCAAACAGACCGTTATGGCCTGAACATTGTTCCAAGGCTGGTATACATGGACTTCTTTTGCAAGATGAGAGTCTGTACTGGTAAAAGAATTAACAGGAAAAGGAAGAAAAAAAATCTAAAAGGAATATAGCTCTGTAGATTTTAGGGAAGTTAATGAATACCAAGTGGAAATATTGGAGATTGTTATTGATATATAAATATGGTTAGCTTCACTCAAAATTGAAGATGAATACTAATTCCTTCTAATAATTTATTTTTTTGTACCCAGCATTAAGAATGTGACTTTTGAGAAGCTGAAAAAAAAGTGTCATTTGCTACATTTAAGAAAAAAAAAACAACCAAAAGGGGTTTATAGTAACATGTAAACTGTTTTTTTTCTAGTGGAAGTCTGTGGCTCAGTGGTGATCTGCAGGACATCAGAAGGATAAGTAGGGTTGGGAGGATCTGGCTCTCCCACAGCTTTGTTGGACCAACTGGACTGCTGTATATCACTTTCTGCCATATGCCATCGTAATTGGTTGTCCCCTGGAATTACACCCACGGAGCACTCATGGTCTGTCCAGAGTCAATTCTGCAAGACCTCCCAAGAAAGGTCATGTTGATGGAAGTGGCAGCTTGGGAAATACCTCCACTAATTCTAGGAAAGGTAACTTTTTTGTGTTAATGAAATTGTTGAGCAAACAGGCTTTCTGCTGGATCAGGGAAGCGTAGCTTCTACTAGAATATCCCAGGTTTAGATTTAATGGTTTTAATCCATTTCTTACTTCATTTACATGTTAGAGCAATTGACTCAGAGCCACGTGAAATTCAAAACTGTGGGCCAGTATTATTCCGTTCCTTAGGGTTTCCCTGGCAATCACTTGATATTTAATAAAACAGCTAGAGGTAGAATAATCCCTTCATAATCCCAGAATAGTCCCAGCAGCCCCATAACATTAGAATGCAGATCCATTCCAGGGGATAGATAATTCCTTTGCAGTAGGCAGGGCTCTGGTATCTAGTGGGTAGAGAAGTGATGAAAAGCACTTGGCATTTGATGTAAAGGCTCAGGGGATGTTCAACTCTACTGTTGCCTCTTGAATGAGGGCAGGGGAGTAAAAGCAGCCAAGAAAAGATCTTTTTGTCAAAGTGATGTTTTCCAACCCTCCTTGCAGGTGCCAACACCTAAGCTTTCAGCTCCATCCTTCCTGCCTCTAAGTGTAGGGTCTGACTTGAAAGTGAGCACTTGTTCTCATAAAAGGTTGGAGGAGTTTTCCAGGTGTCACCTCCTGGATGAGTTTCAGCCACTGCCTAGCACTGGTGGAGCAGAGCCGAACTTCTTAAGGAGCTGTACTGTGATGGGCTAGAGGAGCAAACTCCCCTTCAAAAAGGTCAGGTTGAGCAAATCCTACTTTACTCCCTTATCTGACACACTGCAAGGTTAGATAAGAAGAGAGTAGAAGGATCTTTTCCTTCTGTCCCTGTCCTGGACAAGTCCACAACCACCAGACAGAGACAGCTCTCAGTGACCTGTTGTCGTTCCTGCCAGACTATTAGCAGTATTCAGAGCTGCGTTAGTGTGCACAAACCTTAATGAGAGACATGTGAAAGCACTGAATGTCTATCCTATGGGAAGCGTGGATATTTTAGCCTCTCTTTTAATCTTGAGACAAAAATGAAAGGAGGAAAGGAACTAAGAGGAAGGAAAAGTCACAAGAATTAACATTTTTGTGGGATGGGAAGTCCTCAGAGATGTAATCTGAACCCTCAAAAATGTTACTTTTCTATGGATAGGGAAGTGCTGATGGCTTTGATGTGACAAAACCTCTAGTAGGAGCAACATTTGGTATTTCAAAGGGTTGATGTGAGAATGTGGTAGGAGCACAGTGCTGGTGGGGCCAGATGACTCATTCACTCCACTGTGCTTCTGTCACAGGCATGTGCACTGTAACGCCAGCATTTGCTTGAATATATAAAACTCAGTCTAAAAGGAGATTTCTTTTCCAATTTTGTTACATTTCGAATTCCTGGTCCTGGATACCACTGCTTCTCATTTCTAGTAAAAATAGAATTATGCTTATTAGCTCTTGTACCAGTATTGCTGTTTGGCTCTTCCTTCTACACAGTTTCTGCCCACTGTCACCCAGTACTATTGGAAGGTGTAACCACACTGTGTCTTCACCTCTGTTTCACTAGGCTTTGGGAACCAGGCAGGCTACTTTAGCTCTCTTGCACAGGACAGAGTCCAATTTTCTGAGCATCTTTGTAGCTCCTGTCTGTACTGGATTCTGGATGACCAGAAGTGTGCAGATGAGTTCTGATTAGACCTTTGCTTTCTGGCGTGAATATTTCCCTCTTCACGTGGAAATATCTCACCTCAGCAAACTTTTCCTTTCCTCTGTCAATATTGTAGTGGTGACTTTCAGACATCCTGTGTCTGAGAGCTGCAGAGCATTGTTAGTTCCCAGTGATGGGCTGTCCACTAAAGGTGCAATTCTTGAGCCTATTCTCTATGCGTACAAATTTGTGTGAAGCAATTTTGTCCCATTTCTCTTGTTCTAGTTCCTGAGATCATCTGGTTCTTCCTGTATGTGCTATAATTACATGAAAACCAGTGTTTTCCTATGTATGCATTCAATTAAACCTGTGTTTCATAAGAAGTTTTGGATGGGGCATGTTTCTTATTGTTTTGTTTATTAAATCAGTTTTCATAATTATTTGCTTTAATTTTTTTCAGCTCTTTTTTGACAATGGCCTGCCACTGTTCTGGATTAGTCTCTTCAGGCTGGGATCTGGTCTTGGAAAAGTCGTGTAAATCTGATGTAATACCATACAAACACAAAATGTGTCTTCAGATTAAAACTGGAATAACCCTTAGCATTGCTGGAGTGATTCTGGGTTAACTGTGATCAGGTTCTAGCCTAGTGACTCCGCTGAGATAATTTCTTTGAGTAAAAGAATCGGGACTTTATACAAAATGTAGATAGAATTGCATAGTAACAAAAACATACCTTGAACTGGAGACTCTCTCTTTGGCTTGAAGCCAGCGGGTGGCTGCCAGCAGCGTTTGGTCAGCCAGCTGAGAGTCAGGGGACCCGAGCTGGGCTCCTGTTTCTGTCATAGTATCTCTGAGCAACCGTGGGCAAGACGTCAATTTTTTCACGAGGTATTTAAAGGCCTCCGAGGACTGGGGGCTTTAGTTCAGCTTTTCAAAGGAGCTGGAGAAATAGGGTCTTGCCTGATAGGATCTATAAGAATGCCTCGGCATGCATCAAAAGCAGGTGCAGGTTTACTGGGAAGAATGGTTGAAAGGACTTTGTGCCTCCCCCACCCCCAAGTGACCAGTTTCCAGTACTGATGATGAAGGTCTGACGATGGGAAAGGAGCCGAGAGCTGCACACCCTCCCTGTGACTGCATCCAGCCCTAGGCTGGATGTAGGAGCTTCTGAAAAATCTCACTAGGCATTTGGATGCATTTTTAGGCTCCAAGTATTTTTGGCACTCCTGTCCCTTTCTTCTTCAGCAGCATTTGCATTAGTGATAGAGAAACAATTGCACTTTGCCAGGGTGGTTGCTAGGATTAGTGCATTCGTGAGTGCGAAGGGCTGAGATACTGGAACAGCGAAAGTAATGGAAGTCCCTGAGACGTGCATCTCTGTGCAGTTAGCAATGGGAATTTGCCAGCATTGTGGCAGGGCTGATTGTTTGATTTAAGCCTCAACATATTTGCAGGAAGAAAACTGTAAACAGAGAATACAAATGTAACCATTGTTATTTGCGACTCAACTTTCAAGCGCCTTGCCAGATTATAAATCTTGACTGCATGTACCTCTGCCGTTTCTCAGGTCTGAACCAAAAATATTTACCAAGGAAATAATGTTTGTAGCGATGATCTCAGACCAGTGCAACTCATTAGCTAGTAATGTGCCTGCAGGCGGTACGAAAGATTCGATCCATCTGGAATTAAATAGCAAGGGATAGCTGGAAGCTGTATTCAATACTGATGGTGGGAAAAGCCTTAAAACTCCTTGATTGCAACACATGAAAGCTGTGAACCATCAATAACAAAAAAATATGATGTGCCAGCTATAGCAAAAGTAACAGCAGGGCAATGCCATTATTTGAGGTCATTCCACCTTCATCTTGTCAAAAAGGGATAAAGGAAGGGCATGACATAAGCCAGATCTCTAGCATATCCCTCCCTTGTCAGTAGGACTTAATTGGCATTAAATACTCAATGTGTCTGGATTTAATATAACTCCTCTGTTCAATTACTTCATCCACTCAAGCAATGGAAAGCTGCCCATTTCAAGACTTTACAGGGATAGCTTGCTTTAAGTGCTTCAGCCATCAGAGGCCCAAATGTCCTAATTGATATTTTATTAATAAAGTCTCAAAAAGATTATAACTTGTGCCAAGCAAGGGAGGCAAAATCATGAATGATCAGAAGGGAAGGGGCTCTTTTCCATATAGTACTTCTTTTTGAAGCTGCTTAGAATTGAAGGTGAACACTGGAACCCTGTCTCCATCATTGTCAGCAGGCTCATTGGGAAACATGCAAAGCACAACAGGGGAAGGATAAACTTCTGCTGTGGCATCTCTGACTGTTCAGCCCATTTTAGGGCAAGTGGGGAGATGCAGCTCCATTGCCGTTTTGCTCTATGGCTTCTCCACTAGCAAGGGGAAGCAGGGAAAGCAGTAGAAGACTTCATGGCCAAGTGGCAAATGAAGCATTTGAGATACACCCCAAGCTCGTAGCGAGTTGCTTGAGAAGCAAAGGCCAAATGCCCACAATAGGGATTTCCTTCTGGATTTGAACTTGGTGGTCAGCCTTCGCCATGGGCATGATGAAGAAGTTCGTGCAGCGAAAGCAGTATGAAAACTGCTGCCTTCCACTCCATCTGGGAGCACCTTTGTCTTGCAAGCCTCTCCAAAGCTGAATGCCTGTCTCCAGTGGATCCAGCTGCAGTCTGGGTGGGGAAGGACAGGGCTGTCACACCGTGAGGCTGCTATTGTGCCTTGCCAATCTGGGTAATACTAATAGGGAGGGAGCAAGGTTTGACCCCATTAGCTGCCAGGTGTTTCTGCAGCTCCTGAAATGGTGGGGCACTGACCCCAGCCAAAAGTCTGCACTCCATGTTAATAAATGAAGCATTTGAGCAGTTGTGACAGATTGATGGGCTCATAAAAAGCAAGATGGGAAGGGACCTCAAAGCATCGTCTAGTTCAGAGTTTCCCCGCCTCTGTTCTGCAAGGCATCAGGAGACTGTTTGTGAAAGCAATGCAAAAAGCCTGTTGTAAAACCATAGCCAACCACCCTATACACTGTCATGTGTGCCAAAACATGCTGGGGGAAACTAAACATGGCAAATGAGTGCTCAGAACGTAGTTTCATTTTCATCCAGTAGTAAATTAAAAGCGTGGTGGTAATGCTGCATAGAAGTGGGGGATTCCTCTCAGATAGTTTGTGTAGCCTTTCATTTATAACAAAATAAAACAATTCAGATGCACTATGTGTCTGCACTATGCACTTCAGATGCAGTTTAGACACTCCCTGCATTTTCTGGAGAGATCAGCTCTAACCATTCATGAGAGACGTTTGTCTAACCTGCATCTTAGTTTCCTGGATACACCCCCTTTTTCCCACCTGAAAATCTACCTGTGCAGGAGCAGAGGAACCTGCCCGTATCTGAGATTTCCAGCAGTCCAGCCAGGAGGGTGTCCCCAGCCAGGCTGTCTGAAGGACAGAGGCCTCAGGCTGATGGCCTCTGAGCACGCACGCACTGCCTGTTTGAGGGGAAGCTGGAGGTGCCTGTCGCTCGGGCACGATGCCTCCAGCCTGTTCTGCGTGGTCTGCAATGTGCGTGCACCCACGTGTCTCCCTGAGGTTTCCCAGGCAGTAGAGAGGAGCCTACTCCAACCGCCCTGAGATGCCACCTGAGCTTCTGTACCTTCCATGTGTACTCCGTGCTCCATGAGGGTCCTCTGTGCCCTCATGAACACACCCTCCCTACAGTTTTCATTGCATTCTGCTTATTTTTACAGTAAATGCACTCACCTATGGCTGCCACTGTCTCCGTAGTGTTTAGATATGGAGTACCAAAAAAATTGTGTAAACAAATAGTGTATAAATATGGACAACACGTTTTTCTGCTGTTGTCTTCTTATATTTTATATAAGATTTTTTGTAAAACTCCACATTTTGCAGGTAATGCTATATGACCTACCAGATGCATTAATGAGGCCCCCAGTTACTTACTGCACTTTGACACTATCTTTTGTCTTGCCCCTCTCAAGCACTTTTCATCTGTTCTTTCTTCCTGAGACACGAGCAAGTTCATACACATTTGTAATCCTAATGAAGAATTTCTTACTAGATCAACCCAAACCTCTGTTCAGCTGTTCACCTGTACCAGTTAAGTCCAGGAGAGCTGCAGGCAGGAGAGGCTGAGCGAGGTCCCTCCTACTGCAGCTCTACTAAAATCAATACAACAAAGTCAGGACACATTTATTCCATTTATTTTTATTAAGGGAGTAGTTACTAATTTTTCTTTTCCCTTATGTATATTTGCATTTTGTAACTTAGATAGCCTTACTCGCTTTTTTGGTGTAACATGCATATTTTTATATTTCACTTTTTATATTTCAATATAAATTGGCACAAAGTTCTGGGCCAGTGTTGGGAGTAGACAGCAAACAGGGTCCCCACTTTTCAAGCAATTCAAGCATGATTATAAATGGCCAGTTCCCTAGAACAATTCTGAAGCAAAGGACTTCCCTTCCCTGGAAGTGTTCAAGGCCAGGCTGGATGAGGCTTTGAGCAAACTGGTCTGGTGGGAGGTGTCCCTGCCCAGGGCAGGGGGGTTGGAACTACGTGGGCTTTAAGGTCCCTTCCAACCCGAACCATTCTATGGTTCTATACCTAAAGGAAAGCAAGACAAATAAATGCTTAATCTGTTGGTCACAACTCACCTGAAAAGAAATTTCATTCCCAAATATGCAGCAATTTTTAAATGAGATTAAACTAGGCTTGCTTGATTTAAAAAGGATGTATAAAAATGTGTTTTTATATGTGCTTTATTTGACCATATCTGCCATAAGGACAGTGCTATTACTATGTGTATTACTCTCAAAAGATATTTTACAACCCTTCCTGGTACGCAGAGCCACCAGCCGGGGGTACCATGCGGTGATGATAACCTGAGGGCAAGATCTCCTGGCAACGCTAGCACATTTCTTGAATGGTATCTAAGGTTAATTTAAGCATGTGTTGCGGTGCCCTGATTTCTAAATCCTGATCTGGGTAGGGAATGTATACATATGAACAAAGGAATACAAGTATTACCTGTCTTTTGGGTTTTCTGAGTCATATTTTAAAAATAATGACACATTAAACTGCACTTCATTTCACTTGATTTTACTTACGCTATTATACAAATAACATAATGTATGCATCATAATGTGTATAAATTGTCCATGTGTACATAGTTAGCTGTCAACTGTCTTTGGAGGGATCTTTGGGACTGCACAGAACCTGTGCCAGTGATGCCGAGGCGGGAGTACACACAGCTGGATCAGTTCTAGCACTAATAAACCTCCCCAGGACCTCAGTGCAGTGCAGCAATGTAGCAATAGCCAGCTGGGATCCTGGAGAGCTGGCCCTGAACCGGATGGAGCTAATAATGTTGTCCCCCAGCTGGCCCTGTGCAGAGCCACCTGGCAGGCAGCGTATCATGATCCCCAGAGAAGCCTGGAGCGTGCAAATTTTGTCCTTCTGCTACGCAGGTATCCAAACCTCCTTCCTCTTTTGGTAATTCATTCATGGAGCACATTTCCAGGGGAGTGGTGGGATCTAAAAATGTTGTTTCTAGAAACCCCTGGCTGGTAAAATACTCAGAAGATGGAAACTGCAGGGTAAAGCATGACTGTTTTGATCTGGTTTTGCATTCTGTCCTGTTGGGAATGACAGGCCTGTGGTGTTCCAAGATAATAATATGGCTTAGGTTCAAAGGCAACAATTAGCTCAAGGAACAAATAAATGTGACAGCCTTTTAGCCCCAACCCTAGCTGTACAGCTCCTTGCACACTGGGATGCTTCTGCAGCCACTGATGTTTCTTGATGACGCTGAGAACATACTAATATTTTAACAACCCCCGAACACACAGAAATCAGGATTTCTAGAGCTCACTGTCCACTTTCAGGTTTCTCAGTGTTTCAAATAAATGCCCAAGCTTTACACAGTTTCAGTAATTCAGTAAGAATCAAAATCTCATTTCCATCCTTTCATTTTGGAACAGGATATTGGATTGGAAAGAAGGATCTTACACTGTGTTCAGTGCATCCTTCTTGCTTGTCACACGGCTGAGTTCTGGGGGGTTCCCATGGGTGTTGAAGAAGCCAGCAGTTGAGTTAAGGGGTTAGAGTGTTAGGAAGAGGATTCAGGTGGTGCCACAAACAGTTCAATTGAAGCTGCCGTATCCATTCGCCCACCCGGTGGCTTTGCCCTCCCAGTATGTGCTCAGGACTAAGTCAATTATGACAAGTCCCAGGTCTCTGGGACTTCCCACTTTTGTAACCACCACTTCATTTACAATCCCTTTTAAATCCTGCCCGTCCCAAGACGGGAGGGGATTTCTGAAACGGCCATTAAGTTGGAGTTGGCAAAGTCTCTGTTAGTATTTTAATGCAACACTCTGCTTTGGATGCTGCTATTTGAGGACAAAAGCAATAACAAAAAGCAAGGCATTCCTGAGAGGCAATGCAATTTGTACATGGCATCCTTATGTTACCCTTCTTGTGTAGCATGCAGCTCTTTAGAGACCCCCCCTTTGATCCAAGTTGAACTTTAGCCCTTTGGAGTTCAGAGGTTATGTCAAAAACTTTCTTCCTGGCTTTTAACGTCAGCAGCTAGAGATTTAAGCCCTAATAGTGACAAACTCCCATTGTTTTCTGCACACCAGGATTTAGATGGGATTAAATTCAAGGAGATGTGCAGCAGGTCTCTGCAGCTTGCTGCTGGTAATGGTGTTTCTCCTGGGCTTTTTAGGCTCTCAGGAAGAAACTTAGTTCCCATTCTTAGTCTGCAAGTCCTGACCAAAACTGCCTTGTCCAAATACATTTTGGTGAAACAAGTTGAGAGGGATCCCTGCTTATCTCATCTGCTCCCATTTTCCTGTGGTTCTGTTGGCCGATGGAGTTTAGAGATGTGTAACAAACTACCAGTGCCCCGAGAGCTTCCCATCGCTCAGTTTCCCATGGGTAGCTTTGCAGAAAAAGAAAGTGCAAACATTTTGCTCATGGGTATCATGACCATATTCAACTTGTAATATTACCAGTCCAAGCCCAGGTAAGTAGATGCTCTGTGTTTCCAGTGGGCCTCAGTCTCTAATAAGGAAAAATATTCAGAAAATCAAGGCAGATACTGCCAGAAAATCTCTTCCCCTGGAGGGAAGGGAGAGAATGAAAGATATCAGCTGGCAGTGCAAAATATTTTACCTAGAGAGATTTTGGAATGGTTCCCTAGGAGCAGTGGGCAAATCCTTACGTATCTCTTATCTGGGCTCTGTACTTATAAGTGCTATTAATGCACCTAACAAAATCCAGTCTTTTGTAAAATACCACAATAAACAGCTTTAGCCTGTCAGCCTGTAGGTGACAGCTTGATCTACCATGAAACGCAGTGAGAGCAGAGCCTCGCACAGTAGGATCTGCTGTTTGCCTCTGATATGCTGCTCCATAGCTGCCAGGGAGCAGATCCCACCTGGGCAGCATGGCACTCTCTTCAAAGGCCAGCATGAAGGACCTCCTAAGGCAACTTGAAAGCGCAGCAGCGTGGAACGGAAAAGGCCAGGGTCATGGTGGAGCATAGATCACCCCCCAGGAGCAGCCACACAGCCTGCAAGACACTTGGCACTTCCTGGAAGC
Organism: Chroicocephalus ridibundus; assembly: GCF_963924245.1. Lineage (NCBI taxonomy): Eukaryota > Metazoa > Chordata > Aves > Charadriiformes > Laridae > Chroicocephalus > Chroicocephalus ridibundus. The sequence goes on from NC_086289.1 coordinate 20,054,287, forward strand.
CTCTGAGTTGCGAGTTTTCCTGCATTAACTAGCTGGCTGCTGGATTGCTGAGGTGGGTGCTATAAGTCAGCAATGTGATTTTTGATGACTCCAGCAGGCAGGATTGCAGGAGGACACTTGCATGGCTGTGCAAAACTCGAGTCAGGCTTGGTTGCCTTTAAATGGGGCAAGAAGGATCTCAACCTCGTTTTTGCTCATGCTACCTCAAAAGTACCAAGATACTTATCTCCTGTCCTGTCCAGTCTTAGCAAGGTACGTTAGATCCTTGGTCTCTCTATGGCTGTGGAGGAGGATTTATGACAAAGTCAGATATGATGTTATGCGTGCCCCATTAGTAGCTTGACCACCAAGTTCTTTGATGGTTGTGACTGCCTGTGGTCACAGTGCTTCTCAGATACTGAGGGTACCTGTGGAGCTTAGCTTTAGAGTCCACTGACAATATAGGCGCACTAGGGATATCTGCACCATAAATATCCTGTATAAGTCACGGGGTTGTCTGCAGGCAGGACTTCAAAGCAGGCTTCCACGAGGACCTCCTGGAGGTCAGGCTGAGAGTCTGGAGTACAGGCTTGAGGAAGGTGTGATGTGATTTGGTGAACGTGTGAGAAAGCACAGCTATGATTTTTTCAGAGGCCGAGGAATGGGTCAGAGGGGGAAGAAACTAGGGCAAAAGAGTGAAATTCCACAAGGGTAAAACACGGGAGGGGGAAGCACTATATTGAACTTCAGATGCAATGGCCTCAGATTCACACAGGTCCCAGCAGACTTTACCATGTACCTCTGTGTGCAGAGGTAGGCAGGTGCAGATAGCACAGGTACTGGTGTCGAATTGCCCCAGCGGAGCCTTTAATCCTCACACATGTCCCTGTGGTTTTCATGGTCCATCTTGCATGGGAGCCAGAGCAGAAGAACCCCCTTCCAAGGCCTTGTTCCTGGGAAGGCAGGGCTATCTCCGTGTCTGCAGCAGCCTCTCCACAGGCAGATGCGGAGGCAATAGCCCAGCTTGGCAACGGGGACTTGTGAGCTGTCTATTCTCTGCTGTTTCAAAGGGCCTGCCAATGCCTCTGCTGTTTCACACTTTGCTTCCCTCAGAGATCTTGGATAAACACCACCTCTCCACCCCAGGGAATTCCTACGCTTGTTTCTCTTTCACTGTTCATAGGTGCTGCCACAGAGGTTTAGCTGTCCGTCAGGGCTCTATGAGGACGGCCTCACACCAGGGACTTCTCCTGTGCCTTAAATGGCAGCGACTGGCGTCGGAGCATGCCCTGACACAAAGGCAGGAGCAGCTGCGATTTCTCAGGACTCGGCGCTTTAAGGAAAAGAAAATACTTTGAAATGGTCTTTTTGTTTCCCTGCTGGGGCAGTGTGTTCCCCAAGGAGAGGGTGTGTGAGCAGTGTCTGCGAGGGATGGGGATGGGTGCCTCGCACAGGGGAAACGACAGGGCTGGGCAGAGCTAAGCCCAGAGGCAGGATCAGGCCATTTCTTGGGGGCAGAGCTTCTTGGCTGTCACTGGGAGGTGATAGGTGATGCAGTGGGGTACCACTATCACCCTGCGCCTGTGCAAAGGACAGGCAAGTGGAGGGAAGCAGAAGTCTCTACCAAGATGTCCCAACAAGTCTGGTTTATCCCATAACCACAGACAGCTTTTGCTCTGAAGGCATCAGAACCACAAGATATGAGACCACAGGAGACTAATTCACCTGTGCGTGGTGCAAAGAGTTGACCTTGGGAACCTTGGGCATGAGCAATGTGCCTGAAGTGCCAGGGACAGGTTTTACCCCTAAGTTACCCTAGTTTGTTGTTATGGTAAGCTCTCCCAGTAAGACTCAGCAGAAGGAGTGGTGAGGGTGTTTACTTTTCTCTTCCCAGACCTTCCCTTTACTCTTCTAAAATTTCAGGGAGGCAGCAACGGATCATTTGTATAACTTATTAGTACCCCCTTCCCCTGGGCTGCATGGCTTTGTGCTCCTGCCTCCTTACGTCTCCGGAGACAGCTCGGGTCAGGCCAGCCCTGCAGTCGCTGGGCAGTCCCAAGTGCTCTAGGGAGCGGTGGGTAGGACACAGTAAATGACACCCGCCTTTTCAAATTACTACCGAGCGATGAGCCTGATCCTGCAGTGGCCAGGAGTCTGGAGTTGCCACTGGAGAGAAATGTGCTGCACCCACCATGGAGGTGACCTGCATTATGGCCAGCTGGAAGTCTTTCAAGAAAACAGAAGGCTCAGTTATTTGGAGAATTTGTATAAAGCCTCTGCCTAGGGCAAATTTTTTTCAGTTGTAAAGCTAGGAAAAAATGTGTCTACGAATGCAAATAAGTTAGGTTTTCAGCTGAATATGGCAAGATTAATTGCTTTTTCTCTCAAGAAACTTAATTATTTTCAGCTGTACTTTGAAGGCTACTTACTGGAAAAAAAATCTGCTCAGTTCTGTAAGGTTTCTGGTCAGGAAGAGATTTTTGACATAGTGGTACAGAAGTGGTATCCTATAAAGGTTTTAAGTGTGGGATATTGGCTCTTAGCAATATTATGGTGCCCTTTGCAGATGCAGAAAGTTGTAAACCATGCTGGCAGAGTCAGAAAACAAGTTATTCAGCCTCCTTAATTCTGCTATCCAAACTATTGTCATCCAAAACCATAAACCATAGCTAAGCCATAGCTATCCCAACTATGGTTTTGGACAGATGTTCCTATCCTGCTTTGGAGATTGGTGTTGTGCATTCCTCAGTTTCAGGCAATATCAGTGAGTCTGGGAAGGAATCCATTCATATAACTTATCCAGCACTCCCATTTGCTGCTCTCAGAGTGAAAACACTCAGTAGTGGGAAACACACAAAGAGGACACACGAGGTTTAATGACAAAGATTTTACCAGATATATCAGTCTAGAACTCTAAAAGAGTAATTTTCTGGGGCATTGCAATTTTTTTTTTTTTGCATTAATTCACTGAATTTTTCTGTACAAATGGAACATGTGTCTTTTTATTGAGTATCTTTAATCAATGCATCGCAGATCGTAGTGACTCCTGAAACCATTTTCTCTCCACAGTCTCTCATTCTCTTTCCTCCCCCCATCCCCGTCTCCTTTTTCCCTGCGAATACTGTGACCTTAACTGACTGTATGGTCTATGTGCTCCTAATAAGTTTCCTGGGCATAAAAGGAGAGTGGGAATGCTTAGTCCCTCTGCTAAAGACTTTTAAACCTTGGGCTTTGCCAGCAAAGTTTTGCTGTTGCTTTATTTTGGCTGTTGCCAGGAGCACCTATATGAGTGAGTGCTGCTCTCCGCCACGAGTGTGCCCAGGTAGACGTATGCCAGATGGCCTCTGGTACCCGGAGCACAAGCACTGTGCCCAGGGAACACCACGGCACTCAGGGTGTCACTTTGATGAGGGGCCTAGAGCTTTTGCACTCAGTGCACCATCTCGAGGGGGTTCACCACCTGAGGAGGGGCTGAAACATGGCAATGCCTGTGCTGTGCACGAGGTCTCCAATGTCGAGGGAGCACCCAAAGCAGGAGGAGGTCAGTCGTGTCATGCAAGCCTCAGAGGAACAGGAGGACAAGGCATTGTTTGAAGGACCCTGCTAGCAGCTTCCCTGGCAGATAGAGGACATCCAGAGTGCTGGGGGTCATAGGCAAAAGGCCTCATTTATCCCCCCAAAAACTTGGCAGCAACACAAGCACTTCTATGACAGTGCTCTCCTCTGGTTAGGGCGAGGGTATTCACACCCTGTCAGCTGGGGCTGTTCCGGAGGGAACAGTGAGGTAACTCCCAGGCGCCCAAGCACCAGGTCCAGGTCCTGGAACACCAGCAAGTGCTCTGGCGAGCTGCAGGCTGGCCCAGACTCCATTTGTGATGTTCAGAAGTTGGAGAAAAAGAGATAAGGTAGAAACAAAGGCAGTAGAATTATCCTATACCTATGTACTCTTTTTCCATAGGAGAAGTGTTGCGCTACAGCGTGCATCCTAGCGGCACTGCGGGGTGGCTACATGGGTGTTAGAAGGGCAGCCAGCACAGAGTGTTTTCAGGAGTTCACTCTGTGCTAGAAGGTTTTTTTAAACGGTACCAGCCGCTATTTGGAAGAGGCATATCTGCTGCTGGGCAGTGCAGCTGGTGCTCCCCATCCACGTGTTGGTGCCTGGCAGGGCTGGCCAGCAGCTCCAGGAGACCATGAGCCTGACAGTGCCGGGGCTGCGGGGGCAGGAGCTGGGGCTTGTGCTGCAAATGCATGGGGCGAACCTCTGGCTGTGGGGAGCACGAGGGGGACGAGTTGTGTGATCCTTGTGCTCGATGTTCAAGGCTTGATAAGCTTTAAGTTGTCACAAGTTTGGCACCCAGAAGTGGAGGTGTCTCCGAACACCTGTGATTCAGAAGAAAAAAAAAAAAAAAAAAGGATGAGGTTTTTGGATAGGTTGCTTGCTGCAGAGTTGCCAGCACTCAAGTCTTGTAACACTGTTTTTTTAAAAATCTCAGCTGCCAGAATTAGAGTACCACTGAGAATAGCAGTTTACATTTCTTAACTTAGTTTCCTAAGGAAGCCAGGCTTGCAGGATTGGCATACCTATCCATCTGCTTTTCAGTCCCTCCCTAATGACTTTCAAACCTCTTAGCAGACAGGAGAGAAGGGACGGTGACTCAAAGTTATTAAGTTTCTATGAGCATTGTGACACTGGGCAAGGAAGGGAAGGTGAGGCATCTTGTTAAAGCCCTCCCCAGGGAAGAACGAGCAGGACTGGGTTGTCAGCCGTGCTTTTTGTTGGCAGCTGCCTGCCCAGCCGGGGCACACAGGCAGGTGTCTCCGTCCTCCCCTGGTGCTCCTGCCTGCCCAGCTAAGGCAGCCGTGGGAAAGCAGCCATCATCACTTCTGCTGCCTGCAGAGCAGTTTTAGCTTACCTGAAAATCTTCACGGTTGCAAAAATAACCTGGAAAATAAGCAGCCTACCGGCCCCCGGTTTCAGGAATATTCCCTGCATGATGAATTTTAAAAGCATGGGTCTTTGAACGCTCTGCATGTAAGTAAGCATTTCAGTACACCTCTGTTTTCCCATACCCGACAGCCCTGAGAGAAGGGTGGAGTGCGAAGTCTGGTGCTTTGTGATTCAGCATCACTGTATTGATACCTCAATATCTTTGTTGTACTTATCCTCACAAAACCTGTTCTGAGCTGGGCAAAGCTGTTGCCCATTTTCCTAATATTGAACCATGAGACTAAGCAACTTGCTTAAAATCATGAGAAGTCAGAGGCAGAGAAAGATTTAACTCTAACTCTGCCGTGCCCCAGGCTCCCAGACAAAAACATGTAAGACATGCCGAGAACCCGGCAAAATCAGCTGTGGAAAAGCAAGGCCAAATGAATTCACTGACCATGCAAATAAGAACAGCACAAAACCTCAATGTATGAAATCTTTTGTGAATTGTATTGCAGGTTCCTGAGAATAAAAGCAGCTGTTCAATCTGATTTTGCAGCACATTGAACAGTGGGACCTTGATAAGCTTAGTATAACACCCCCAATATGAACAAATAATAAATGCATAGCAAATGGTGGTACCCGTTCTCAAGGCTTTACTATAATATCTGTTATTTTTTCATTTAGTTCATGAATAACAGATAAGGAGCATAGCTTTTCCTCTTTCTGTTTTTTTAAGGGTGCTATGTGATCACCTAAAGCTTAGTAAACTGTTACTGGCAGCCACATTCCTCTGGTATTTTTTAATCGAAAAGAGAAAAAGAAGATCAGCTCCACCATTCCATCTCCTCTAATTAAGTTTTATTTATGGACCCATTAGAGAAAAATTTTTGGGGTTATTCCTTATTCAGCTGAAAGAAAAAAAAATCCAAACATTTTCACTAACAGATGATTCTTTGTACCATTTAGGCAGCTTTTTTACTTTTAATAAAATACCTGTTTTTCTGTAAAAAAAAAATTATAAAGCGATTAAGAAGCCCATACATAAAGGTTGTCTTTGCATTTCACAGCACAGAAAGGGATTGGTCATTTCCAAGCAGATTTTAATTCTCTCTGCGTTAGCAGGGTCTCAGGTTTCACAGTTACAAGGACACAGTCATTTTATGAAAGCCCATGTTGTGAACTGAGGGAGAGAAGGGGATCCACAGAATTCCCTTGTTGCAGAGTTCAGAAAAAAGGATGCTCCTTTTTGCATCCTTTGGTAGGTCCTTTTTAGCCAGAAGGAATGATCTGAATTAAGGAGACTGGGCACAGCAGCCACGTGCTTTGGTGGGCCAGCTATTTGCGGCTCCAGCTCCAGCTCCAGGCCATACCTTCAGCCAAGGTGTACGGTACTCCTCCCCGCGTCATCCCCCATCTCACAGACCCCAGGAGGCTCCAGCCCAGGAGCCTCATCAGCCCTCAGCAGATACTGCAGCAGGGCAGGAGCAGGGCTGGGGACCTGAGACAGGAGTCAGCCGAGAGACATTCAAGACTCAGCTCTGCCGGAGGCTTGACGTGACTCAAGGATGATGTTTGCAAACAGCATGCAAATCCTGTGCAAGAGAGGAGATGCGGGCAAGGGAGTCACATCATCTCCAGGTGTAGTAGTCAGCCTTTTGTTGGATGCAAGACTTCAGAAGGCATTTGGGAAGACTTAGGGAAGACCGAGCTTCGTATGAGACCTGGCTTCAACCTGAGCAACCCGTGCCTGAGTAATTTGTTTCCTCAGCAAATGATTTTCTAGACGATGGAAATGTGGTAAGGCGAGCTGGATTTATGGTAACACTTGCTGCAGTGCCCTGTTGGGAAGGGTCGGTTTAACTAGGAAAGGCAGTGGTGGGAAGAACAGTAAAAGAATGGCAGTGAATGAGCTAAACCTAGCAGCGCCAGGTCTGGGCTCCTGCCTGACCCTGGAGGGCCGTGGATAACCTCCTGAGGTAACCTCCTTCCCTGCCCCTTCTCCTTCTGCTTAATACCAAGCACAGTATTTATCAGCTAGTAATGCAAAAGAGTCAATGAACCGGTCCCAAGGGGTTAATATAGCCACAGACTCACTAAAATGCCTAATTAGTGCACTGAGGAATGTGAGATTGCAATAACTCATTCAGTTATACCTCACTTTTTGTACTTCAGGATGAAAATCCCCCCTGTAGATATAAGTTATTGGTTTTTCGTATTAATACTTTCTAATACACCAGCGACAGTGCCTGGGAGTGTGAACACACATGCTTCACTAATTTCTGCCAGTGTCTCCGGACATGCTAAAGCAATCAGGAGAAAAATTTCCTTAAAGACTGAGTATTGGTTTTCAGATGATGCTTTTGAAATGCTAATGGCATTGATCAGCCAGCAAGCTGAAGCATCAGTCCATCCCCATTGCTTCCGTGGGACAGAGAGAGTGAAGGAAATGGCATTTTCTGGGCAGCATGGGCACCCATAGCCTGTCTGGGTCTCTCCCAGGTGGGCAGCAGCCCATCATGGTGCCAGTGAAGCGCTGGGATGATCTGGGGTGACAACAGAGCTGTTTGGGCTTCCATGTGTCCTGCCCCATGGCCAGGTGTGCCGGCCCTGGGGTGGCCGTGCTGGAGCGTCTGGCAGGGGAAGGCACTTGGGGAAACGGACTTTTCCGTCAGTAGCTGAGCCCAAGCCATTTTTTGTTTCAGGTTGACTCAAAAAGACTGTCTTAGCCCCAAATCACGCATTTTATTACATTTTTAAAATCCGTTTTGAAATGTTTTCAAAAAAGTTGGGATTGTCAGAAGAAAACACTGTAGGACAACCCCCTCCACTGTCTCAAACTGGAAAGTGGAAGTGGTTTCTTCTGACTTGTTTGAATACTTTATTTCCCTGCTTTTAATTTCTTCTGAAGCCTAGTGTCTGAATTAGAGCAAGGTCCAAGAATGGTTTCCATCCCTTGAAAGCCGTCCCCATTCGTTTTTTTTTCTTCTGCTTTAACTGTTCATTAAAAATATTTTGCACTGTTCTGTGACTGTTGCATCTGCAAGGCTTTCGCCCACGTGCATTCTCTGAGAACAAGGGCCAGGCATTTCTGGCACACCTTAAAGCATCCCAGGGCTTACAGCTCTGGCAGCTGGCAGCCAGGGAGCCTTGGAGCCCTGTCACCCTGTGCCCCAGGCACTCTGCACAGAGGGGCTGCCCTGGCACAAAGGATCTTAAAGCCAAAATCTGCCCACAGTGTAGCTGTTCCCAGACTTGTGACCCCAGATCCAGACACAAGCCTTACTTCTGCTTCAACTTCCACCAGGCTCCCAGCCCCTAGTTTGGCAATTGCTGCTCTGGTTCATCGAAAGTTTGTCAAAACCCATACAATTCCACAAACCCCGCAGTTTCAACAAATCAGCATTTTTCTGCTGAAACCTGTTCTGCTGGAAATTTCCCAAGGCAGTTCTACAGAGAGCCATTATTTCTGAAACACTTTTGTAAACATTTATTGCAGGGTTTTTCTTAATGACAGCAGCAACAGACTCTGGCTGAGCTTAATTTGGCAATTTGCAAATCTCACTCCTTTTTGTGTTTTGGCCAGTTGGAGGAAGGGAAAAGTTTTTTGTGTCTTTCAACACCACCGCTGTGGTTTGGCTGCAAGACGTGCTACAAAATGTTTCCTGGAGATGTCTCTGCCTGACACAGCAATACTGTGGTACCCAGGGCACTGCTCGTAGATAGTGGCAAAATATTCCACATTCGTGTAGCATCCTTCTCTTACAAATCTTCAACATAAAGGAAGGTTTACCAGTGCGTAGGGAATTTCCAGTAGATGAGAAGAATCTCAGCTTGTGTTGTCTTCATTAATTTCTTTTGGTCTTTATTAGAGAAAGGACACCAAGTCTCACCCCAGGGAGAAAGGAGAGACCAGATCCTGGAGGCACTCAGTGTCAGTCAAGCTGCATTCAGAGGGGCAGCAGTTGGCACTTCCCCACAGAGCTTTCTACACAAAAAACCCTGGAAGCCCTTCAGAGTCTTGCACCTGAACCTTATGCGTGTTTTCTAAGACCCCAGCAGAGCGGTGTTGGTGGGAGGTGGCAGACGGGGAATAGCGGTGGGGGGACAATTGCCTTGTGGGATTTGCACCGGTACTGGAAGCTGTTTCTTGTATGACTGCCCAGGGGGAGGGAGGGGGGGTGTGTGTCCTAAGGGCTGCCCCTTCTGCCTGGGAAGCGTGGCAGGGGACCCCTGAGCCCCAGTTCATCCCCTCGCTGCCTGGGCAGGAGATGTCACCCATCCTTCACGGCCAGACACGTTCACCAGCACAGCTTTGCCCACCAGTGTTTCTCTGGGTCTCCCAGTGCTGTCGCAGGGAGGTGGCCAGCAGGATACAGCCGGCCTGGATATGGTTTCATTAGTGCTGCTTTGTGGGCTGGTGTAAGTCTGCTGTTTTTCACATCATCCCTGATCTACCGCTGCGGTACGGAGAGGAAAGCTCAGCCTGCAGCACCGGCCAGGGTTATTGCGATCTGCTGTTCCTCTTAGCCATCCGCCTTCCCTTGCCCCCGAGATCACTTTCCCCACAGATGCTTTCCATGACGGAATGTAGATTTGCTCTTTGTGATCATTTTATTCAAACCTCCTCTCCCTCAGGTTTGGATTACCTGATCTCTGTTCCTGAGCTCTTGTCTCAGTACCTAACACACCTCTGGGATCTGTCTCCTCTCTAAACTTGATCCCTGCTATAGACAAATCCTCACCTGCACATTGCTCATCCATTTGGCTGTATGTTCTTGGATTCCTCCACTGAGCTCCTTGAAAGCCGTTTGATCAGTCCCTTTGCACTGCAGGAGGCTGTCCCCTACAAATAAAGGACTGCTGGTGTATTTGGCTTCTTCCTGCTGCCAGGTCACACTCTCAGCAGACCACTGTGGCAGAAAAAAAATATGCAGGATTTCAATAGCTTTGCTGTTCTTTGAGCATAATGGTTTAGTGAGTGTGATACCTAAAGAAGAGCATAAGCATCCTACAAGAGATGTCCAGAGCAAGGCCTACTGGCACCTGGCCGGGCAGAGAGAGGTTTCAGGCTGCCATGAGAGGGCAGGGGCATCCCCCAGGCAGCTCGGCCACACCAGCGCCACCTCTCCGCTTCCCCCAGGCAGCAAGCTCCAAAACTTGTTCCCATCATTTTGGCCTACCCACGCAGTGTCCTTCCCCTGTACAGGGTCACTCTGCATGGAGGGACAGGTCCTCAGCAGGGCTAAGCACATGCAGCTGCTCTGGAGAGGTTCACGGTGATTTACACTGAGCTTCTCACACAGTGCTGTGCTAAAGCTCCTCTCTGACATCAGGGAACCTGTCCCCATTCCTTTCATTGATCCTCTGAAGCTTGCGGTGGGGTTAGGGCATTTCTGCCGGGCTCTACAAGCTCCAAAAGAGGAGGTGTCTTTAAAAATGAGCCCCCTTTCCCAGCCACCCACAAGAAAAACTCTGCAGCATTAAGGTTGCCTTTAGCTGTGAAAAAAATCACACATCATGTACTTCTGTGCTGGAGCAGAAAGTTCAGGTATACGCAGAAAACTCCCAGAGCCTTTCACGGATGGGTGAGTTATGGCTTGTCCTTGCACTGCTGTGTGGGAGTCAGGGCGGATGGAAAAAAAAGCCTCGTCTCTGCAGGGGTCCCCGTGCGTGTACTGCGTTGGCTGCCGATTCACACCATCCCGAGTGCTGAGGCTGCTCTGCAGAGCGAGACAGAGTGCTGCAACCCAGCCCTTCTGCTTACAGCTCACTTCAGGACTCCTTAATAACTCCAGTTGCATTTAATATAAACACCCAAGTGAATCTAAGCAACGTGTTTCTGCGCTTCGGGCAGCAAACGGAGAAAGTAACAATGTTTTTCATCGGGTGCCTCTAATTTGTCCATTTTTTCTGTTTCGTACAGTATCTATAACACTGTTTGAATTACAGCCCAGAACACAATCTCCTCTAAAACTACTTTAGAGGTAGTAGAAACCACACAAAGCAGAACTGCATAACCCTCTTTCCTCCTTAAATCATTTCATATTTCGCAGGTCCTACAGAATGCTTTGCAGTTCAGGAGAACGGTCGCTCTGGGACACCACACATCCCATTTTAAATAATAGCCCAAGTGTTGCCTGGAGGAATATTGGTAACATTTGCCAATTTTAAAAGGTTTGTAAAAGAATTTCCCATTATAGGATTTCACAAAGCAGCCATTTCGGTATCATTTATGCCTTGTTATGTTTCAACATCTCTCTAAGTTTATATGTAATTTCTAAAATAAGAAAACACTTGCTCCAGTAGAGACCTTACAATTCTCTCTCTCGAAGAGGGGAGAATTCTCTCTCTCTCTCTCTCTTTCGCTCCAAGTAAGAATACTGTGGGGTTTCTGGTACCTTTGTTTGGAGCAAGATCTTTGGACCTGCAGAATCATTAGCATCCTCCAAAGAGTATCAGGGCAGCTGCCCGCCTGACCCACAGCAGGCAGGCTGCAAGGTTAGCAGTAGGGAGAGCTTGTTAAGCAGCTGCTATGAGATGCTCCGCTCTGCTGTGATTTATCCATGACTCACAAGGCGATGAGGTAGACTGCCTTCAATGAGCTGCAGGAAGAGCTGGGAGCCCAGCCGAGCTGAGACTGGTACCCATTTGGTGCTGGGGACCCATGGCTGAAGGACATTTCCTCTGCACAGTGACTCCAGGTGTGTGATAGACACTGGCTCCGGTAGCCGTAATGTGGCTGTGGCATGAAGGAGAAGCCCATGGACCAACTCCAAACATTGCACTGCTTCAATGCGATCAACGTGGAGACAGAGGAAGATGCTGTCATGGCCAGGGCCAGGTCCTCACCCTTGGTTAGGCTGTTGGCCTCTGGCTGCTTTGCCTCTCCTCTCCTGCTGCGCCGGCAGCGGCGGGGCTGCAGCTCTGCCTCCCGCAGCCAGCTGCGCCGCTTGTGCTCTCATCCCACCGGCAGCCATGGGCAGGACAGACTGGGAGTCAGGCAGAAAGACCTCAGCTGGTTTTGTTGACGCACAGCTGGATCTGCAGCTCTGGCAGGTGTAAACATCAGGGCTCAGTTTATAACAGGAGTTATTCTTAGGAGTGGGTGTAAGACGGCAGGAGAAATCCAGATGACAACGCTGATCTCCTCTGCACCTCACTGCAGCGGCTGGCAAAATGTTTCAGGTTAGAGGCAGTAACACTGAACACCTGTACGAAACAGGCTTTTAAACCGCTTCTGGAGCAGGGGCTCAGCTCCGGCCTCTCTGCCAGCCTCCCTGCATTGCTCCACCCATGGCCTGGTGCACTGAGCGCGCTCCGGGCTAGAGGGTGCTACAAGCTCAAGTCTTCTCAGGCTGAAGAGGAATTCAAATTCAGGGGTCTCAACTCTTGCTCTGTTCACTTCCCAGGTATATAAATGGAGGGGAGGAGGATGCCTCTTTGCTTCTCTAAAAGGAAAGCAAACTTAACTTGACATTTGGAGCGTGAACTTCTTGGTGTGAAGCATGTTCTCCAAGCATGCCTTGCCTCTTCTGAGATTCAGAAGACCAGCCTCTAGTTTTAGGATCCCCCTCAGTGAGAAATAAGTGGCCAGTGGATTAGACTGTGGGAATGCAGGCTTTGCTGAGAAGTGGAAATGTTGGCACTGAGGAACTATAGCCCTCAGTATCCAAGGAGTAGAAGAGGTCTAAGACATCGATCTTGCCTTTACAGGAGAACACAGTCCTTGTATCAGAGTCAGCCAAACGCAACGTGCTCACGCCTCAGCGCTTCCGATTCCCAGCCGTAGCGTGAACCCACCTCCCTGGGGACTTCAACTAAGGCATCAGCCTAACCACTGGAGCAGCTGTGACACAAGCACTCTCTGTGCTGCTGCCTAGGGCCCGTAAACTTCAGTGCAGGGGCAGGGCAGAAAGCCATGGGCAGTAACAGCTTAAACCACTTCACTGAGATTTTCCAGAGCTCATTTTTCAGAGCCTGATGTCTTTAACTAAGCATAAACTTTTGTGAGCAGAAGGCACCAGTGCTGCATGAAAACACTGGAGATATTTTGAAGAGCGTAACCACAACTTGCAGTACAGTGACCACAGCTGTTTTTCTGTACACAAAACTCCCTCGAATCTTCTGCATTCCCTCAAAGCCCCAGACATTTGCATCCCGCATGCAAGAGCTTGGGGTGTCGTCTCCTGCAAGCGCTCATTCTGAAACAGGCATAAGGTACTGTGGTTGCATGACACTGTTAAAACCAGCAATCCTCAAAACCCTGAGAAAAAAAATGAAAATGAGCATAGCAGAGGTCAAGGGGAGGGAGCGGAATGGACATCACTGCATTTGCTTGGAAACAACACCCTGTGAAAAACAAGCACCTAGCTTAAAAGCAACATGACAACACAAATGCAATAGTCAACACTGGAATGAGCTGAAATGGCACACAGGACAGGTGACAGTAGGGGAGGAGTGTGGGCTTTAGCACTGGCACAAACTGTGTGTGTCATCTTGGCAGAAGCTGCGCCTTGGTTTCCTGTACCATGAGACGGACAGTAGGATTTCCTTATCTCGCAGTACTCTTGTAGGTCTTAATTAATTTATGTTCATATATCACTGTGAGAGCTCAAGTAGGAGTATCCATTTACTGTGGAGCTGAAAATAATAGAATATTTTTTTCTCTTTGACAAAGAACACTACAAGGTAAATATTTTGCCAAGTAAGAACCTTAATTATAATTTTGAAGACAAAATAGCCTAAACATCCTAATATTGAAACAAAGTGTTAGTTAACCACAGAAGGGCTTTCCATGTCCAGAGCTGGATCTGCGACTTGCGAACTTATGGCCTAGAGGCATGATGGTTTTCTATCAAATCTTCTACATGTGGGAATAAAATACCAATGACTGTAATCCTAGGGAAGAATCCAAAGCCTGCAATAGACCTAAAGGAGAAGGAGGTGGGCAGCAGGGCTCTCTGTGTCTAGGAAATGTTTACTTGACAAATATTTAGCGAGCTTGGAGGTATTTTTGAGAAAAAAAAAATGGCATGGGTTCATGTTGATGAATGTTTTGCTACTGATTAAATCTGAGCCTGTATAAACTGTGCGGTGACAAAGAAACCTGAGACTGTAATGAGGAAACAGTTGGGTAGGATGTGAGAGATTGAAACCACAGATATTGCCATCCCCAGGAGAAATACCTTATTCTAAGGACTGGAAATTAGTTTGGGACTATTGGATTCCATTCAAGGAATAAGTCCTATTATGTATAATATCTCTTAATCTTTACCCCAGAAATTGCCTTGAAAAGCCAGATCTTGCATTGCAATAATTAAAGGAAAACACATGTGAAACAAGACGCCTATTTCTTGTCTGGACTTTCATTAGCCTGTCCAGTATAAAACATCAGTGTCTCCAGTCAGTATAGATCAACTTCCTTCTACACATCCCTGTGTGGAAAATGGCCTTGAGCATTTTATAGGCACGGGATTTCCAAGGCACTCAATTTTAGTGGTGCAACCTGGCCTCATCCTTCAATATTCATTCATTTATGCGGTTATCCTTCTTGGTGTAGCAGTCCCACTAACTTCACTGAGACATTGTATTCATGCAAAGCCCTAAGTTGTTGTTGAATCATATTGCTTGGCACGTTGCTTTTAACATAGTAGCCAAAAGTTTTGAAAAGTAGTAACCTAAAAATGAGTTCCCTAGCTCCTGACTTGGACCCTTATTAAAGCAACGCTGAATGTGCAATACTTTTGGACACTGTGCTCCTAATGTAATAGGTGAACCCAGTCATCAAAGCTAACCTAGCTTTGAAAATTTATGTCTAAGTATAATGGAAAAGAACAAATAACTTATTGCAATACATTTATGTCTTTCCAGGGTAAAAGTCTGCCATACCTTGAGTAATTTCCGCTTGACATTAATAAACATTTTATTGCAACACACTTATCCCATGTTGTATAACCCTGCTCAGCAATATTGACACCCAGAGGTCAGGACTGCGTGAAATGGCCTAGATCCCTTGAAAATACAAATCGGATTTGTGGTCAACCAAAATTTGAGTTTCATACGCGCATAGAAATAATTGACCGTTAGAGTTGTTTTTTTGCTGAGGCTTCTGTGTAGCTCCGGTGGTGGTTGCAAAGTTCTGTTCTTCATAAGAAAAGAAAAAAAAAATCACTTATGCTAGTATCATATATGCTCTGCCTGTGACAGGTAAGACTATGACGGGTACAACTGCAGCAGGGCACAACCCTATTTGACAGTAAAGAGCACGGGGTAACCTGCATCTCCTCCACAGAACTGGAGCAGGGGAGTCAGCCATCAGGAAAACCCACCCTGCCCCTTTCGCCAAAATGGAAATTAGATAAGGAGAAGAAATTGATAGTCAGAGCCATTTCCAATGGTGCCCCAACATCCTCCTGATGGGATTTCAAACCACAGAAAAGGGCTGAATGATCCAGGTTAAAACAGAGGCATAGCTGGGAAAGTTATGAGTTCACTGGGTAGCTTTTTGGACTCAGGCCCTTCCTGTTTATGCTCAGCTATCTCTCTCCTCATCACATCTGACATTTCAAGCCTGCAAATGCGGATTACATTAGAGGGTGGGAACTGTGCTGTAGTCAACTCAGAGACATGTCATTCTTTTAATAGCTCTTTTTTCCAAAGTGCTGTAAAATCTCCAGGTTCATACAGATAGTCTGGGTCATCACTATGGCTTATGCAGAGCAAGAATTTAATTCCAAAACCAGAATTTTTTTGGCAAACATCAGTGAGATATGCACCTAACTCCTTCAAAGTATGATGTGATATCGAAATGTTTGGGTTCATATTCCTTTTAGTTTGCCTGCGTTCCTCACCTGGGGGCCTGTATTTCCAAAGTTACTCAGGGTAAAGTCTGAAATTTAAAGGTTGAGCGGTCCCCAAAAGAGAATGAGAAGTGTTCAGCGGAGCCAGGCTCTCTCTGTAAGGTAAAGCTTTTGCAGACAGTTGGTGTTAGGAGGAAAGGGTTGGATCCAGATGCTGTGCCATGTCTACTGACCCTGAATCATCCCTCAGTCCCTTGCTGAAAGTGTGTGCTGGGTGTATTTATTGCTCTCCAACTGCTTTCCTTTGAGTGTCCTTGGAGCACTTTGGCCCTGGAGCAAAGCTTTAATTGCTTGTGTTTCTAAGTGCTCTAAAATCCACCTGTGTATTTTAGAAACATTTTCAGAGTGGGAAAAAAAAAAAAGAAAAGGAGTTAAATTGTTTTAACACATTTAAAACCATTACAGGAGCAAGGGGATGGACTGAGAGACTGGTAATGTCTGGGCAGATTAATGGACTCAGTCCCAGAGCTGTAGCAACAACTGACTTTTTTTGATCCACAAGCAAAACCAAAATATTTCAAAGGTAGTATAAAAATAAAAAAAAAATTAATTCTATAAATGTTCTCTGAAATAAAGTTTCATTTCAAAGTTTTGTTTCCCCTCACTTTCAAATACATTTAAATTAAAATGGAAACAATCTACAGTCTTAAAAAAATGTTAGTTTTTTCTGGAAAATGATAAAATGAAGCAGCTGGACTTTATAAAAAATTCCTTTAGTCTTATTTTTTGCTTGGATTTGGCAAATATTTTTATTCTATGAAAATGACAATATTGGTGGAGATTTAACTAAAGAGGCACTAACTTTCCTCATGACGATGTTGTTCCACCTTAGCTCTTAGCTCAAATGACATCCTTAGTCCCGCTTCCCGGGGTTGTTCACTCAGTAGGTTCCTCAGGCCTCTCTTATAGCAAGAAGCTGATTTTAATAATCAGACTTCTCTCAAGGCATGTGGCTGGGGAAGTTATCTTCAAAGCCGGTAGGGTCTGGGGCAGACCTGGGAATGGAAACGGGATAATGTGATTAAAGGTTTGCAGGGATAGAGCAATCCCTCAAACAAACTGGGGCTTCATGTTAAAAAAAAAAAAAAAAAAAAAAAAAAAAAAAAAAAAGAAAGAAAGACTAAACTTCTTTGGCGTTAAGTAGGCTGCTTCAAAAGCGATTATCCTGGGAGTTAAGCTACTATAAGGCTTGCAGTACAAGTCCGTGGCCACTATGTAAACAGTTTCTCTAGGCAGAGCCTGTCTTTCCTGGCCAGACAACTCATATGGGCACTTACCTGCATTGAACATCCAGACAGGGCGGAGCACCTTTGCTCTTTCCCTGATCTAGGAGTTATCCAGGGAAAACATCCCAGAAGAAAAGTCTCAGAAAGTCATTGCTCCCACAACTGTAGTCTGGCACGGACTGGGGAACTAGGGGTAGGATGATAAGAGGAGCTACACTTCGCTTGATTCCCTTGATGTTTCAGCTACCTCCAGCCAACCTCCTCCATCCTCCACACACATCCCTCAACCCTGTTCATTTAGGTGTAAACCAGAAAACTGGAAAAGCTTCATCTGTGTTAAAATTTTCCATCTTTCTGGTCATGAAAGATCCTGACCAGAATGCGCTTCATTTGTAGCAGGTGCAAGAGATCCAGCTGACACGAGCAGTGAAAAATACAGCCGTCCAACTATCTGGGTTGGTGCAAGGAAAAACTCCAAGCCTCTTGCAGTCCAGATCTCCCAGGAGCAATCCATCCCTGTGCTGAGTCCTGCCTGGAGGGTGCTGAGCTCCCCGTGCTCCTGCCGGCTATTCTGGGCTTCCAGTACCTCCCAGGAGGAGGTGCAGAAACGGTGCTGGAGCCCTGAAACCTAACTCATTCTGCTTGTGTTCCCCTTTATTTAGCTAGGAAAGTGGTAAACATTGCAGAGATTAACCTTGTAACCTCAGCTAATTCACATTAAGTTAGTAAAATGGAGCAGAATCTAGAAACAATCAGCATTTGTGGCTTTCCAGGCCTTTTAAGCTCATTTCTCTGCAATGCAAGCCTCCCTCTCCAATGATTTGTTCGGCTTTAAGTCCTCTGAATTCCAAGCTTTTATATTATTATAAGCTTCCCTTTACTGACTATGTCTGTGCCAGCAGGTGCACAAACTGGGAGGCCCATGGCAATGTGCATTTAATTACTTCCAAACAGACCGGTTTTTCTGATTCTTACAAGTTCTGGAGCTATTACTTGATATTTGGCTGTTAAGGTTACAAGAGCAGAGATGCCTCACTTCTGAACCTGTAACTACCACTGTCAAAAAGGCTACTGTGTGTAACTGGTATTTGAAATGTGCATGCCAGCTGGAAAGCTGCATATGTGGAAAAACACCAGTGTAAGGAATAAAGAGACATCATAAATTCTGCTAAGAACAAGCAAGATGTTTTAACCAGGGTTTTTGTTTGCAGCAGAAGGAAACCATCCTACTGCATTAATAAAGTAAACAAGGGTATGTTCCCACCAAATCCTGCTTATGAGGGGTCCCCAGCCAGCTCTGGCATGGCGATGAGGACAGTCCGAGCAGTGTCCTGGGGTTGTCATCCAACAAGGAGCGCGCTTCCCTCTGACAGCTCCAAAGGAGCATCCCCGCCTTGCTCGCAGGTGTTTGCTCTCTGTGATGCTGCCCGCTGTTCCTGCCTGGCTTTGGTTATGTGCTCTGATTTATCTCTGGCAGGAGATGTACATGAGGTGATGGCTATAACCAGTCAGACAGGGCCTTTGAGGGAGGGAAGTTTTCATGAAACTCTGGTAATTTCATAAAAAAAGATGACTCAGTTGGATTGCCATTAAACTGTGTGAACACAGCATGGCTCAGAACTATTTCTGGTTTCTATTTAAACATTCCAAGAGCAGTGGAAGTCCATTTACAGGAAATCAAATAGCAGACAATAGGGACCTACCTCAGCAGGAAAAAGCACAGGCTTTTATTTACAAGGAACTAATTCTTCCAAGCAAGGGGGAGCACCAGACACAGCGACAGCCTCCCTTTCCCTTTCCGAATGGCTGCTAAAAGGGACGGACATTGCGCTCTGTCAAAATGTTTACATATGGTGTCCCCAACAGCCAAACCTGCTGTTGCTGAGAGCCAGAAGTGAGCAATAAATAATACCACTGGCTTTCACCTTGCTGCGAAAGCTTTCATCTTGGAGGACAGGAAACCCTTTCCAACACACTTCACACCTTGAAAAAATGCTTTTGCCTTAGTAGGTGGGAACTGAAACAACCTTCAAGAGAGGTGTTGATGCACAAGGGGACCTAGTCCAGAGACCATTTGTTTGCATCCTTGCTCTATCAGAGGATGAGACTTGAGGAACCTGTTCCTTTAATAGCCTGCACAGTCAGCCTTTGCTTCTGCTTTTGGAAGAAAAGGCTCTCAGGAAGAGGGCCGTGATTCATTTTCTGCCTGCTTTTAAGGGACTGTGTTGGGGAAAAATAGATTTCAGTTCTCATACCTTAGTCCTCACAAGCTGTTAAAATTGGACAATTGTAGATGATGGTCTTGCTGACACTCCTGTGGGTTTCGTAGCCTGTCAGTTCTCTTAGCAGGCTGAGAGGCTACTGGTTATTTCCTGCAGGCACTTGTCCTCCACCAAACCTTCAAATAAAAGCATTCCTACACCCACTTGTTCTTCTGAGTCCCTCTGTGACAGCTCTCCTGCCCACAGGCTTTTGTAGCCTGTGATCTGTTTATGGGTTTAGCTTTATAGCCAGCCTAATTAGCTGATGTGATAAGGATAATTAGGTAATTAGGATAATTTGGATAGCACAGTATGAGGCTTTTCAAACCTCTCTTCTGGAGAGCTTTGTCTGCCACAGTGTAGTCAGTGACACTTATTTATCTAACGGAAAACAAAAAGTCCATATATCTCTGAGCATGATTGATGGCAGAGAGTTAACACCCAAGCCAAAGAAAGAGCTGAGAAAAAGTAACCTTGAGATATACTCTGTGAGGACGGAGCTGTAGCACTGCACTCATGCAATCACAGCTGAAAGACACATGGCACGATAGCTCCCTCTTACCTCAAGGGTTGTAAAATCAAGACTTGGGTCCCTCTGCTTCTAACCTGCTGACTTTTGATACAGACGGTGATGAATCACTAGAAAAAATGGCCAACAAAGTGGGGAATTATCCCTCCCTTAATGTCTTCAAATCCAAACTGGATGCTTTCCTGGAAGATACGCTCCAGCCAAATATAAGTTGCAGAGCAGGAATGGCTAGAAACTCTATCGTTCCTCAGAGAGGGTGAGACTGCGAGGTCTTGAGCCTCTCTTGTCTGAATGCCTGTAAATCGATGGAGTTTCTCTTGTAACCGCTTTTGTTCGTTTCCTTTTCCCTGTGGTTCCTAATCTAGCTGTGAGAATGGAAGTACGAACACCAGTGGGATCTTAATTACAAAGAGAGGACCTTAGGTAGAAAAGTTTGGAAACATTTTCCTGCTCCTAATTGTAATTGCTGACCAGTTTGCAGGAGGTTAATATCCTGCATTTCTTCAAGAGGTGAAGTGTCATCCAAAGCTCAGGGAGGACTGAAAGGCAACATATAAACTGGGAATAAACAGGGAATGAGAAAAGAAGAAAGTAGGGAAAATGGACATCAAAAGCCCAGTTGAATTTCCAGCATTCCTGGGAATGGAATATTGAGCAACCGTTGGAGCCTAGGCTGAGGAGGAAGAAGATACAGGACCTATCAAACACACTGCGTGTTCATGGAGAGAGAAAGGAATGTGAAGGCTGATGACTAATGTAGTTTCTAGGGCAGGAAAAGACACGATGATTCAGCAGGAGAAAAGCGGCCAGGGTGAGTTCCGCTATTCACCGCTCTGAGCTGCCCCCAGGAACTTTCTCCTTCGTGTCCACGCTGAAAATATGAAAAAGCTGACCAAGGGAGGCAGAAGGGAAGCGACCTCCACAGCCGGAGCATCACACGGGCACTCCTGGGGACAGGTACAGATGCAGGTGCAGAACGCTCTCCATTTCTGCACCGTGATGTGCAGGCCACATCTGGAGACAGAGTGATGTGGAAGGCATTACAGCTGGGAGGTGAGATAAGACTACGCAGCCCCTCAAGCACAGCCAGTTGGCCAGGGCTCAGTCCTAACAGCTGAGCTGCGGAAAATGAACTGAGATGAAGCTGAAACACCAGGAAGTCTCACGAGAGCCTGCTATTCTTGTAATCCTGGGTCTGCCTGAGGGCATAGAAAGCAAAAAGCTTTCCTAACAAATTGGTTTGCTGAGGTTTTAAACTGGAGACAGGCAAGGATCCAATCTATATAGAGAAAACATGCAAGATTCATGCCAAATACAAGCTGAATTATAAGAAACTACAGGCTGGAGCTCCTCTAATCCGCGGTATATTAGACCTGAGGGGTCCAGGCAGCACTGATGTGGTAGAAGTCTCCTGACTTCTGCACGAAGGCTGTTATTATCCAAGTATCATTCCTGGAGGAGAAAAATCTGCATTCCCTCTCAGTCCTGCAAAGCAGATGAATCCAGGATTTCCTGGTTAGGAAGGACCAGGCGTTCTTCAAGACAAGCAGAAATCTTTGGGCAAGGCTAAAAGCCAAATCAGTTCTTAACTTCTTCCAGTAGTCTCCTGGGTTCTTCAGAGTTACTATTGTGTATAAATATATGCTGCAATTAACTGGATTGATTGACCAAACATCTATTGGCCGTTGCGGTGCCTACAGGCTTTCATAAACAAAAGCCACGATCTGCTTCTGAATTGTAGTTCGGTGATTTGCACTGTATTTATGTTCTCAAATGAATGTCTGTAGTCCATTCTTTCCGTTAAATCACTCTTGGCATTTACACGTAACTGAGTCTTGCAACAGACCTTACTCTTAATCAGCACTGACTGGAGGTGCTCAGGACATTTTTGCTGAAGTGATTTTTCCCTCACAAGATGTCAATTTGAGTAAATCTTTTTTATTTTTTTTCCCCACAACAATCTGTAGTGATAATGACTTTTCTCACCAATATTTTTAACCCGCCTTATACAGGAAAACAAAAAAATAAATTGTATTTTGTGTTTACTCTTCTCTGTTTTCAGTTATTTGTTGACATTCCTGTGTCATTCAGTTTTCCAACTGGCATGTCATAGCCTATTGTAGAAGTGTTGTGGCAGTTATTATGTTTCGGGATGAAAAAGAAGGATGTGTGTAGGGAGATGAAGCAAACGGGAAAGTGGACACAAGCACATATTTCCTTGAGCAAGTAATTTGAAATATGACATAACAGACAGCAAGGGATGTGGTGGTTATGTTACAATACCTGCTGTAACAGCCATGGGAAAATAAATTATTTTTATCATTTATTATTTTATTTTTAAATAAATAAGGGCAGCTGCTACTCAGCAATGATTGGAACATCCTGCCTTCTCTGGATTATGTCTCCTACCAGCGTTAGTATATTTTAGCATTTGTAACAAAAAGCACTCATACATTGGAAGAACAGCTATTGTTTAAAATATTTTAACATGATTCCCAGTGAAGGCTGGAATGGCTGCGTCTCAAGAAATGATGTAAAACTAATAAAAGTAGCATAAGGATAAATACATAGGAGAACATTTCTTTTTTTCCCCAAGAAGGATATTCTTTTCTGAATGCATAGATCACAGGAAAAAATATTCAGTGCTTTTTTTCACTCTGTCTCAGAATGAAAGGAGATTTTCAAATTTTGCACAGGTGAAAAAAACTAAGAGCTGTACCCATATATAGAGCTGCCATGTTCGTATAGAAGTGTGAACTTTTATTGCTACTTGATGACTATTGTCCTGTCCATGTATTCAAGGGACTGCTGCAGCTCCCAGATTGAAGTAAACCAATACTGTTATACTTGAGGTTTGTGTCCCCAGTAACAGCCAGCACCTGTTTCTCTCTTTAGTAGTTAAGGTTGATCTTTAACCTTTTTTTCTGTAGGGCTGTGTGCTGGTTTCTGCTGGGAAAGAGTTAATTTTCTTTCTAGTGATTGCCATGAGAGGAATGTCAACAGTGCATACTGTTTTAGTTGTTGCTAAGTGATGTTTAAACTTTTCAAGGACTTTTTTCAGCTTCCCATAGAAGCTGAGCAGGAGTCTGGACAGAACAACAGAATGGCCAATGGAATATTCCATACCATAGATATCATGATCAGTATATAAATGGGGGTTGGCGGGGGGGGCAGGAATCCGCGGTCACTGCCCAGGATTGTGCCAATTCACCAGGCGGTGAGAGTGACTTGTGTCATTATTATTACTGTTATTATTGATATTGTTATTGTTATTTTCCTTTTCTGTTATTGTTTCCATTTAACTGTCTTTATTTCAGCCCTTGAGGTTTTTTTCCTTCCCTTTTCCCTCCTTTCCTCCCTCTTCTCCCTGCTCTTCTAGGGAGAAGGCGAAGAACTGCGCAAGCGGCTGCGTGGTCCTAGCTGCCAGCTGGGGTTAAACCACAACAGGCTGAACGTTCCTTTCAAAATATACGTTATCAATACCCATTATGGATTTAAGTATTACTGTTATCTTTATAAATGTCCAGTCTGTTTCTGAGTGGCATTGTCTGGCAACAAATTACACGATGCAAAAATAAAATTAAAATGAAAAGCATGTCTTTTTACTGGCTTTGAATTTGTTTCACTGAATTGCCCTGTTTGGGTTTTTTTGGGTTTGGTGTTTGGGGTTTTTTTATATTATGAGCCAAGGGGAGACAAATTTCCCCTTCTCCCTTCCCTGATACTTTCATTGCTCATACAGTTTTACCACTCTCCCTCCTGGAAAAAAAAAAAAAGGTGTTTCATAGTCTCTTTTCAGAGATTTCTAGTTCCTTCATTATTTTCATTACCATTCTCCAAACTCTGTGTATGGAGAGTGCTTTTTGAAACAAGTGATCAGGAATGCACATTAGAACAGGCTCGAAATTTGCTGTGTTTTCATCAGAACAATGAAAATTATTTATGCTGGAACAACTTTTGGTGAAAGATACGTCCATTTTTTAATTTGTAACAACTGAAAAAATCAATAGAGCTACATTTTATCATTTCAAAAAAGTTCAAAAAACCCCTCATTTCATGTAGTAAATACATTATATTTATGTTTGCAATCAAAATTAAACATTTCCAGATGACTAAAAAATAGTTTGGGGAATCTAAGGGAAGATTTTTCTAGACAATCCTTTCAGGATAAAAGTTACACACTGAAATCACTTGCCTATTTGAGGATGGGAAAATGCTCCGTATGAAGTTAATTTCTCTCCCATCTGCCCACACTACAGCACCCAGGTAAGGCAGTACCGTTGATTTTATATAGTAACATTACAACAGTCTTTGTTATTTCCTATCCCATCCTACCTACAGCTTCATGTATTGTTTGCCTTTTGATTTTAGCTATATATTCTTGTCTTTCCACCCATTGTAAGTATTTCAGAAACGAGTGTCAGCTGAGTAAGGAAAACGCATACACCCCAGCACTCGTGGACAATTATTTCTCTGCTGAAGCATGTTTAGGACTCTTGGGGCAGCCTGACTTCTGTCTGTATGCTTCTGGGGGGGGCAGGTTCAGGGAAATTTCACTCTCGGATCTCACAAGTGCTTGTTACTGGTCTTTATGCTTTAGGGTGAGTCCCTGGCCGTGAGCTTTCCCTTACAGGTGTCAAAGGCACCTGTGTGCACTGTGGGTCCCTGGCTCTCAGAACGGTTGCTACTCCTGCCCCCCTGTTTGCCAGAGAGGGGCAGTCTCCAGTCCAAACTCGTCCCCAGGGGACCATGGCGCAAGCAGAGTGCGGAAAAGGGCTCCAAGCAGACCTTAATCTCAGATGGTTGGGCTGGAGCTGACGTTTCTCTCCAGGCTGTGAGGACCAGCCATTGACTCAGCTGGAGGAAAGCTGTCCCATGCTGGGGGCAGCAGGGAATGGGCACCGCCTGGACAGCAATCACAGTGCTCTTCTAAACCCAGGCGAAAAGTTCCTTTGCCTGGGTTTAGTTTTTGGCTATTAGAGTGACACTTTCATGTCACGTATCTCATCAAGTCCAGCAAACCCCTTGGTATTGAGACAGTTAACCTCAGCAATTAAATGATCTTAACTTGTGTAGCAGATATTTCAGACAAGGCAGCTGATGTGTGGGCAAATGCATCATGAATTGCATGAAGAAACCAAGACCCTAAAGCTGTGAAGCGTCGAGCGTTCAAAACTCCTACTAGTTTTGGAAGGAGGTAATTTGGTCCAGAGCACAAGAGCATTTGACCCAAATGGACTATTTTAGGAGGTCAGACAGCCCTTGCCAAGCTGTTCTCCTTGAGCTGTCAGACAACTGGGGTTCTCCAGGTGTTATTAATGCTGAAAGTTTTTTGCTTGGACTAGCACGCAGAGATACGGATGTCTCCTGGGAAGTTAAAAGGCTGCTTTGCACATAATAAAAGATGCTTTAATACCGTCCCATGGAGATTCATCTTGTTTCTAATCTATCAAAACTAATTTGTGCCTCAGGGACCCTTGGACCATTGCCCAAGTTGCCTTGCCCATCTCTCATATGAAAAAAAAAGGAAAGTTTGGCAGCATCATCATTTCATGAATGAAGCAGATCGATGTAAACAACGCTGTAAGTTTAATGGGGTCTATAGTTACAAGCATTAGTCCCACTCTGACCCCATACTCTAGACTCCTGCTGACCTGGGGGTTAGGCTCGTCTGAAGATAACATGAGTTTCTACACCAGTCCCCGGATTTGTTCAAGCTTGTGTTGACTTTCAGCCTGTCTGCCTAAAATATACATGGGGAAGGACAGATTGCTTTCTGCACCAAGTGCTCTCTAAAGGAAGTGTCTGCTGAGTTTTTGGTTCTGGGCCAAGTTTCCTGCTGTCTAGCATTAGGGCTTTGGCAAGGCAGTCTGGGCCCTGTCACAAAGAGAATCTATAAAAATGGTTTTTCCTTGTCATCGCACATAATTAAGGACAACATTTTAATCAGGCTGCTCCCACTTAATTGCAGTGCTTTGCGCTAGCTACCCTGGACCTGCTGTTTTAAGTAGATCCAGTGCATTTGTCAGACTGGGTCAGGCTGGGAAGATGAAACCTCATCGGAGATATGGAGAAGTCAATTATTTTATAAGGAAGGAATGCGCTCATGTCATGGTGTGTTACAAAATAGCCATGGTTAAAAGCAGGAGGGATTGATTGCTGTGGTACTGGGTGTAGTCAGCTTTAAACTCTGGTAGCCTGCTGTGGTTTAAGAGACCAGATGGAGACCTGAAGCTTTCAGAATCAAATCTTGGGACTGGACAGGCAATTTTGCTTGATTGATGGTTTTATTTTGATTTAAATAATGAAAAGAGCAATGCAAAGGATTTGTAGGTACCTTGCACAAGAAAAATATCCCTAAAAACTCAAGAGCTGTTTTTATTTAAAAAATAGACCAAAGAAGAGCTCAATTAGGAAGCCATGAATGGTAAGCTTTGATCATTCACAGCCCAACTGCTCCAAAAACTTTTTGCCAAAGATTTTTTTGCAGCATGACTTTGAAGTGACTGTTTTCAGACCCTGTCAGCTCAAGGTATAGGAGGAAAGAATATTTTCCAGCATCATGGAGGCCTTAAAACCTCTTTGGTTGGCAGCCAAAAGGATCCCACAGGAGCACTCAAGCGAAGGAAACTCATGAAAGGAGACAATCCTTCCATTGCTGGGCTGTGGTGATCTCCAGAGCTTGCTCTAGGTGCTGCAGAGAAGCCAGTGGGCAGACCTCATACCCTGAACTCCTTGTGCAATGATCCACTCAGTCCATGACACATTTTGTTCCAGCTTCAGCTTGTAAAGTGCAGCCCAGTACAGGGCTGTCATGGAAAAACAGGAATAGGCAGGACAGCTGTAAGAAACATTGGCCTCCTAGTGCTACTCACCATCTCCTGTGTTTTGGAAGCTCTCAGGAATGATCCATAGAGGCATATGGACACAGTTTGGCCTTACACATGTGCACGGTCAGTATGGGACACTGAGCTTCTACAAGGTGCCATTGCAAGGCTGCTGAATCAGCTGCTATGCTCTGTAGCCTGCCTTGTGCAAAGCTGATCATTCAAAGATCATACCTCGAAGGATGAAGCCCTCTGTCAGAGATGTTGGTGCTAGCAGTTGTTGAAGGAGAGCCGAGATGTTCACCAAACTCTTTTAATAGCACCAATCAGTAGTTTATGATATGTTTAAGCTAACTCAGGCTTCCCATCAAGAAACACAGGGAACTGTTGACATCCAGACATAAGGTGGACTAAGGCCAAAATTGCCTTCTCTCTTTGACCATATTGACATTTTGTAGTCTACTAACAGCATTTAATGGGTGTTACTGTTCTTACCTTTGTCTGAGAGGCAGATATGGGGAACCGTCACTCCAAGCATGAGTGCGCTAACTTTAGATTTCAATGAACAGCTTTTGAGCACACTTGGAGCCCCAGTTCCAGTTTTGCCCACAGTGAATCTGATATACAGATGGGTTGGGAGCACTCCCGAAGGTACAGCACAGACATGCTAAGAATCTGGACCACCAGCTTTATATCGTAATGACAATCAACCCCAAAATACTGTATCACAAACACAATAGCTGTCATGCAGGACCATCAGACCTGCAGAGGATGACATGTCCGTATGAATGTCTACAGCAAAAGAAGCCAGCAGTGCCTTGTACCACCATTTTCAGAGAGGTAGAGATAAGGCATTTGGCTGCTCTGCAGGGGTGGTTTGGCAGTGTGACATATCACATCCCTGATTGTCCAGGCTGTCATCTTGTGCATGCAATTAGCAGATGTGGCTTCTGTTGTTGTGTCCATTTTAACCAGGTGTAGATTTATAGTGAAAAGGTGGTGACGTGAAGACAGCTTGAGACTCTTGTCTTGCTTCTTCATTATTTCTCTCCTCCCAGTTCCCTGATATTGTCAAATCATTCCTGGCTGCTGCACAAAACAGGGATTTCTGGGTGCCCAAAGCTGGAGAGAAACAATGGTACTGCAAAGCACCCAGGAGGGAGAATATGCATTCATGTGTGTTACGGCCTGTTTATTCCTTCATGGAAGGAAGAAGGAATATATCCCATGTGCCTGCCTTCCACCATGCGATCATCCAACCTGACACTGTGGGTGATGCTGTCTGTCAGACATCCTGGTGCAGGTGCAGGACTACACACTGGGGCCTGCAGTCCTCTTGTCTTCACACCCACCCTTCCATTTAGCTGCAAATTCTGGGCCAAACCCAACACACAGGTAAGTCAATTTAAATAATCAGCATCAGTAAACAGGTGGCAAGAGAGATGTCTTTTCACCTACAGCTCTTGTCTTTGCTCACTAATGGCTCTCTCCTCATGGGATGGGCTGTGCTGCGGCACACACACAGATCTCCATGAAATGCAAAGGACTGGCTCTAGCTGTGATCCTCCCCGTGGTACCTTTTCAGGTCTCAGCAGCTTTTCAAAGGTTGGAGAGCTGGAGGTGAAGAGATGCTAAGCTGGCCTGCCTGCTGCCTGGCTTGGCTGGCAGTTCCCAGTGTAATTCCACACCATGGACCTGTTTCACATCAGTTTGTTCAGAAAAGCATATTCAGAAATGCACTGCCCTGGGGTTCCTCAGTTTCCCCTTGGTGGTCAGTTCAAGTGATTAGAAGCCAGACCTTCCAGCACTGTTGGTTTCTTGCCAACAATTTTGGCCATCACCCACTGGAAGCCTCTTTCCAAATTCCTACCCCAACCACAGATATTCACAGGAGAGGAATAAAAAACTGGATTGGCCAGAAATAGGAGAGTGGGAAGTCAGGAGTGGAAATCCCCTTTTGGCAACTGCTTTGTCTGTGGATAAATGCTGAAAGAGAACTGTGCAAAGGGAACATCACTGCTGCCAGCACTGGCCTCCACTGGACACTCACTACTGGACCATATTTCAAGGACATCTGTAAACACCATTCTCTCTGCACCATACCAGGTCCTTGACAGGACTAGAGAGGATTTACATCTAGGCAACAAGGGAAGGATCAGCTGAGGAGATGGTCCTCTTCTCAAACCAGGATTGCACTCAGACTTCCCGGAAGGTGACCAGTCTCATAGCCCAAGCCTTCACAATTCTGCGTTCTCCTATTCTTTTACCGTGCAAAGTTACCTGGTGCATGCGTTTATCTTTGCAATGAAACACAATGGAAACACTTGCAAGAGCTGCTATGGTATCTCACTAGCAGTGAAAATAACTCCTAGCAGTATTGCCTCAGGGCATAAATGGACAGGTGGGCCAGCAGCTTCATATGCCATGCCTGCTGTACCCTCAAAAGAACCTTGCTTGGCTAAAAGTTTTGGAT
The DNA here is from genome assembly GCF_963924245.1 of Chroicocephalus ridibundus. NCBI lineage: Eukaryota > Metazoa > Chordata > Aves > Charadriiformes > Laridae > Chroicocephalus > Chroicocephalus ridibundus. The sequence goes on from NC_086289.1 coordinate 20,083,371, forward strand.
CTCGGTGGAAGCGACCTGCAGAAAATGCAGATGAACATCCAAAATCAAACTCACAGTTACAAAGGATGTTTGATTGCCTGACTGTTATGGATCACCGGACACTTCTTATTTCCATGGAGTTCTTCAAAACAGCTCACAATACACTGTTTTGAAATTAAACATCTGACTGCAGTGAGGGTACAGCAGCAGCAAAAGCGAAGAGGGTGTTAGCAACCTGTTTATCACAATTAGTCACCAGGGGATGGGATAGAACTCTCGAGGTCTGGATTCTCTTTCTGCCTCTACTATTATGTGCATTGTAATCTGTGGCAAGTCACTTCATTTATCCAGTTTCCTTTTGTCTTCCCTAAGACGGTAAGCTTTTCCGGGTATTCAAGGCCTTTAGGTGCTACTGAAATACAAAAATGCAACAATACCAGAACTCCATGTAGACCTTGCTCTTCCTCCATTTGCAGGCAGTCACACCTCATCATAACAGCGTGGATAAGGTTTGGATAATTTGACACATCTTACATACTTCCTTTTGAGCAGGGTGTTTAAGAGCCCCAGTATATGTATTTAATGAGATGCTAATATACAAACGCTTTATGGATCTTGACAAAGGTGCCTGCACTGACAGTCACAGGTGCAAATCGCACGGGCAGGACTGAGACCAGACTGCCCACTTTGCCAGCAGAAATCTCTGGGAAGCTCAGAAGATGCTTTTTGCAATTCCTAACTTCTTGAATGAGAAGATGTTCTTCAGGGCTGCCTCAGCTCCAGCCCCTGGAAGGATCTGGCAGTAGACACAATGATAACACCAAGTGTGCTCTGGTGAGAAGCAGCTGCTCCAGCTCCTCTCATGCACATCCCTTGCATTGTGGTCAGAATTACTTTTTGCCAACCAGTAAACTGTAGGCAGAAATGACATCTCTGGAGAGAAGCACATAGCTGACACCACTGAGTCGTGCACCCGGTTTTATAAAATACGTACACTACAAGGCACGGCCTTATCTACCAACGCTGCCACCATGGTCTCCTGGCACTAATGGAAGGCATTTGCCCCATATTGTCAATGGTTCCTGGGGATTCCTCTTTTGTTTGATAAAAACCTGTGCTTTTGGGGCAAGAGGATCAGTTTTATACCTGCTGGTCCCAAGAAGGCCTTAATGGCTGCGGTGGAGAGCGAAATCACAAAATGAATACACTGCTGAGCCACAGAGCAGTAAGAGAATCAGCCTGGATCAGCATGTTTAACGTTGCCATCTAACTCTTCAAGCCAGCAGCCGATTTCTTGGCTCTGAAAAGCTCTAAGGTTATTCAATATATAACTATCTCTTCAGATTTGTTTTTCTAATGGCAAGTCAAAATATGGTTTCAATTTCATCAGAAAACGTCCTATTTATACAAGTGTTTGCAGTGGAATTTTATGGTCCTTTCCTAGTTGGATCAGGCCATTACATTGCATTCTGCTGAAGTTCGTGCCGTGAGTGCTGCAGCCAGCACTGATGGGCAGCGAATGCACCTTACGTTCAGCACATCGCTCTTCCTTTTTCTTCTTCATTACCACTGAGGGAAATAATTGGGGAAAAGCCAGGAAGACTCCTTAAGGCATGTTTCCAAGTTGGGACCTGGGATGTGGCCAGGTAGCTTTCAGTAACGTGACAGGGAGCCAGTTTCCCACAAACCATTTCAAGAACACGCCCTTCATCTTCACAGTCCAGTTTCATCACAAATACCGAGGATCCACGCGCGCACACACCCACACGGAGAACAAAGCAGAAGAACACATGGCAAAGCAATCAAATATAAAATATGGGAGTTCTTGAATTTCATTTTGCCTCAGTGTTTTGGAGTCTTCCCTTTAGAGAATTCTTTTGCTTAAATACAAACAGTTGTTTTGTTACTTGCTATCATGGACAGACTCTGGACAGTCTGTGATCAACACACTGGTCTCTGCCTCTTCTTTCTTTTTTCCTTTTTCCTTCTTTTTTTTTTCTTTTTCTATTTTTCATTTTTTCCTTTTCTTTTCTTTTTTTTTCTTTTTCTTTTTTCTGCTAGCCATTAGGATGGGTTTTTATTTACACAGTGAGAGAGCCACTGAATGTGCAAACACTGTTTTTGCTCAGGGATTTGTGTACAAGGCAATAACAGTGACGTTTCTCTAAATGAGAAACCCTTTCATGCCACCAGAGCAGTCCCCATATCTGTAGCACTACTCTAGAGCCCAGGTAACGAGCTGCTTACTGCAAGTGCTCAGTCACTAGTAAATCAAAGACTATGTTTCAAATTGAGACTGACAATTGCATTATGAGACATTTATTTTGTTAGAAAATAGCCTCCAAAATAGACCAAAATCCTCTTCACAGTCTAGCCACAAACAGTAACTTGCCCATCTCTCCTCAGTAGAACGCCAACACAAAGCTGCGCAGCAGAGTGTAAATCAGTACTTTGAAATTCAGCAGGTTAGTTCCTCGGCACGCACTCCCGAGGAAATGGTGCTTTAAATCCTATCGGCATCCTGCTCGTGAAAATAGGAATATCAGTTTCTCAGTTGACCAGCCAAACAGAAACAATATGTTTTCAGATCACACTGAAGTGCTTATGATTATTTTTAGTTTTCCCACTAAAAGCTGTGAAAACGTGTTCTTATAGAATAACGTCTTTTCTTTCATTTTTTTCTCCTGAGTTTTTCTTTTATAATAATGTAATAAACTTTAGGGACCAGTAGCAATCTTTAAAAGAAAAAAAAAATAAAATATTTTAGACTATATTACTGCGAAATTTTAATCTTTCTCAAGATTTTCTTTCTCAAAAGTAGTTAATGCATGAATTTGTACAGTTTTTGTCATCACACTTTTTTCAGTAGAAATTCTTTGCCTAAGATGATACGCTTTGCTCAGCATCATGGATGAGGAGAGAGTATGTTAAGCACTTATTTAAAGCACTTAAAGATTTTGATATTCTAAATACCCTTTCATATAAAGTTTTTCTAATATATTTTCTCCAGTTCCTCAAATGAATTTGAGGAATCAGCTCAGTGAAGCCATCAAAGATGAAGTTACCTAAGACTTAAGTGTGATTCTACTCACAATTCCAACCCATTGCTGTGTCTAAATAAACACAAAGCTCAGCAGCCTGGCTTTGGTATCCGCATTTCTCCATGCCATGCTCTCATCAAAATATATTACTCCCTATATAAACGACGTCAGCTAGAATTTTTTAACCTCAGTTAAAATGCAAAACTAAAGCTGGAATCCCTTTGCCAGCCCTTACCCTGTTAGATTTATGAACAAAAATACGATGTGTCTCTCAACAGGGGGAGGTCACAGAATGGTCTGAGCTAATATCGGAGCCTGTGAAAAAATGCATTTTTGTTTGGTTAACCAGTGTCACACAATTAGGCAATGCTCAAAAATCAATTAGTCATGTACTGTAGCCAAAATGGCATGTTTTTCTAACTGTGGTATATTTTGTTGCCTCTTGAAGCCCGGATACTAGTTCTAACCAAGATATTTTAAAGTCCTATATGACTTTAAAATGATGCTTTCTTAGAAAAAAAAAAAGTTTTTCAAATCTGGAAATGATAGAGTTCCTAAAACATCCAGAATAGCTTTAGAACAATTACTTTTGTCTGCCCTGGTCTGTATTTTCAAAAGCTTTTAGGTCAGTTTGTCTGCCTTCTTTTTCTTCTTCTTCTTTTTTTTTTTTTTTTTAATTTAACTAAGTTGCAGCTGTGAAAACTGGATTCTTCTTTTGAACTCCTGTATTTACGTTTGCTTCTGGCAGCCCCGAGGAAACGTGATTGTTTTAAAGCTTGCTGCAGAGTTTAAAAGGTTTTAATATGGGAGGCCAAAAGTAACATGTTACACAGTTCAGTGGATTTAGAGGTCCATACTGCCTTAATCTCCCTCTGTGGTGATCAGGTGAAGCTGGGGAGTAATTGAAGCACAGGTAGGCTGATTTCTAGTGAGTAAGGCAGCTAACGAAAAGATTAATGAGTTAAATGGTTCTGAGCTGGACCAGGCTTTTTCCAAGGTCAGGACCACTTGCACACAAGGCAATGCTTCTGATCTGTCTTGAAGGAGGTCATACAAGGTTTTGGCAGATACAGCATTTACACAATTAACCTACATTTTAAAATGCATGGAAGCCAAGGCTGGTTTGGTCAAGATGTACCAACTAACACGCCGGTCAGCATAATGCACAAAATGGGTCTCTTGACACAGGGAATCTTTACTGCAGGGTTGCCATTACCACAAGGCAAACTGGTCACATATATGACATGAAAGTCGGCAGCCACCGGCCCCAGGCAAGCATGTCCCTGGGCAGAAGCAGTGAGTGTCAGCCTGCCAGCTGGTTTCCTTTGGGAACTGGAGCGCTCTCGTGGTTTTCTGTATGTATCATGCGTGGACGTGGATTTTTTAACCTCAGCTAAAAGTCAAACCCTAAATCCTAGAGCAAAAAAAGAAGCTCAGTCCTAATCTCAATCCTAATCAAAGAAAGGTTTCAATTCAGTATTAGTCTGCTAGTTAATGCAAATCAGTGTCAATCCATTTAAACGCTGTCACCATAACAACATGAACAGACTTTGCTGATGAACTAAAGGCCTTAAATTTGCTCCAGAGGCACACCTTTTAATAGTACATGTGTAAGTAGTCCTACTAAAATCAGTGGGACTACTCATCTAGCAGGAATGTCCCTTTGGTACGCTGCTGGATCAAGATATCAAGTGATATACGACTGGTGATAGGTTATATGTTCCAGCCAACACAGATGGTGTTACGGGCAAACTCCTATTGTATTTTGATCACTGAAGCTTTGATCCTCCTTCAACTGCAGCTGGTAATCAGCATCACTTGGCTCCACGTGTGCAGGTTCAGGGTCCGCTCTGCAGCGAGGTGGTGGGAAAAGAAGCTACAAAATCTACAGCTCCTGCCTCCAGAAGGAGAGCCTCTGGGATGAATTTTCAAAAAGTACTGGGCTGGTAATTCAAGTGAAGAAGGGCAGGAAAATATTATAAAGATGAACATCTCTTCTGTACTGTTCAATTAATTAAATGACTGTCTGTTTCCAGATCAGCTTCTTCTTCTGGTTTGCTTTATTTCTGGTAGGAAAGATTACATGCCAGGGTCTCTTTTGTCTTTTTTCTTTTTCTTTCTTAACTTTCTTAACTTGAGGGTACAAGCAAAATCTGATGGCCAAGACATGAAGAGCCATTGTGTTGCATCTTACAGCAAGGGATTACTCTAAATACTCTGGCTTTTGTGGTCCTAGTTACAAGTGGTCCCAAAAGCACGGGAATTCATGGTGAGGAGTTCTGTCCTAATTGATTCCAGCACTATCTCCTCAGATACAACTCCATGAGCTAGTGAGAATGTGATATTATCCATGTCACCAACTAGGGCAAGGTGACCTGCACTTAAATACAATTTTTTCCTGTATGTAAATCAACTAGACCCAGAGAGGACTCTCCAGCCTCTTTACCAGTGTAACTTCTTTAGCTGTGTGAATTCTTCAAAGAGGAGTTACTCCAGGTGAAGTATCCATAAAAGAGTTTTCATTTTTTTTAGGGTTCAAAGTGCTTCTCTCTCTACATTTTGGTGCTGCAAGCGGGAAAAGAGCCTAATTGTGTCAGGATCCATTTTAAGTCTCCTCAGTACAGTAAGTGCCTGGCTCAGCTGGCCGGAGTGTCATGGAAGAGGAATGTGTGTGGGCCATGGACTGCTTTCATCAGCAATATTTGCTGATCACCGCGGTGCTTACAGTGGCAGGAGATCACAGCGCTGCTGCTTTTGGGGATATGTCAAGGAGAATTTGGGAGGTAACTGTCCAGAACGGCATGCTCTGGTGTGTGAAAGGGCAGGGGAGGAAGCTGAGTTACTACCAACCCCCTTTAGTAAAAGAAAAAGCAGATTTTCATAAGAAAAGTAGTTGTTGTCCCAGGGAGGGAGGTGTGAGAAGCCATGGTCCTCTTTCTCCTACTATCCTGGGCTCTCTGTGCCAAAGAGTATCATCCTGGCACAGTGAGATCTTGATCTGTCAGGACTCAGGCTGCATCATTTCAGAGATTAAAATACAATTTCTGTCTCCAGTGGTGGTGAAGGGCTGACCAAAATCTCTGTAACATTCAACAGAAAATGGAACAATGTCCTGCATTAAGTAGGATAGAATTGAATCCGCAGTAACCCTTAATACTTGAGAACATAAAACAGATATATCTGTTTTATTTTCAAAACATTTGTTCTTAGAAGACCTTCTTTGTTTAAAATCTCCTAAATCTAAAAGCAAATAAGGGCAATTTGTGAAGATGAGAGGACACCCCACAGCATAGCTTCCCGCGAAGAGAGCCACCTGCAGAGCAGCGATGAGGTGCACCACAGCCCATGCCTGGGAAGCAAAGTTCTGGCTCGAACAAGCCTCCTCAAAGTATGCATTTTCCTCACAAATGGTGACTGCACAGAGGTCATGGGTATCCCAGTCCTCCTCCAAGACCAGAGTGACTAAACCTTTGCCTTCTGGGCAGTATGCAAGAGGCCTGTTTGATCTCTTGTTTGTACATGATTTCCACTCATCCCCTTCCAGAGGAACTTGCTGTCCTGTCAAAGAGAGCCCTGCCTCCCGGGACACAGCACAAGACCCTTGGTGGGTGTTCCTCTGCACACATGTTTCTAGATAGAAAGTTTGCCAAAGAGAAGTGCATACTCCCTCCCCACTACTCCAATGTGTTATACTGGGGGTTTTGACAGCTGCACTGCAAGTTCCTGCCATTGGCAGGAAGGAGGGATCGACAGAGCACAGAAGTCCCTATCTTGGATATATCACTTCTCTTCCCTTTAAAATATGCAAAACAGTCACCTTAAATTAGACATGAGCCAGAGCTGGATGCTTGTGATTCAGATTTTGGCTGTCCTCTGGAGTCTGGACCTTTGGATCAGGCGTGTTTGATAGCAAAGTTTGACCTGGAGTCAAGGCTCCCAAGGAGTATGCAGCCCAGCCCTGGCCAAGCTTGGCTGTCTCTCTCTTTGTCAGTGCCTGGGAAATGACTTGTGGGTCTCTTCCCAATCACTTGCGGTTTTTCAGCACCTCCCTACTGGTGCTTGATATTCTCTTCCCTTCCTGCAGTGAAGAATTTATTGAGTCCTCAACAAGATGTTCAGAAGACTCCGGGACGTTATGTATTGCTGATTTCTTCTCTTTTCTCCTAATTTCTCCTTATCTCTTCATTGGTCTTTCATGTTTTACCCACCACTTTTGCTCAGTCTTGGAGATTTATTTTTGCCAGCTGATCTGGGAGGTAACAGAGAAATTTGGCTTTTTTGATGTTCTGCCTTAACTATCAGTCACTTAATTTCTTCTAATGATTCTAATTGGGCATCCTGAGAGAGCTCCAAATAATTTCTTTTTCTCCTGTGGTGTCTCCCCTTCAAACACCCCAAGCTGCCTGTCTTACCACTCTGCAGATCATCCTTTCTGCCTTGCATTTTGGCCAAAACAGAACACACAATTCTTTTGATATAACCCCACATAAATCAGTCTCTCTAGCCACTCCATCATTTTGCTGTGCTTCTCTGAATTCCTTCCAATTTGTTCTCACTACTGTTACTGAGCTGTCCAGAACTGAATGCAATATTAATATCCCACACATTGTATATAGTGCCTGTCAGACAAAGATTAGGACCTTTATGAAGATTGATTATTTAAACTTCCCAATACCATCAGTGATCATGGAGTCAGAGAGTATTATTACCCCAAATTTGAAAAATTCCACTCATCTACTTATCAAGTTCAATTCATGTTTTTGATGGTTGAGTGAAATGTTAGCTTTCCTTATCCTCACTACAGTGAAGGGTAAGCCAGTAGACTTTGGCATCCAGCCACAAAAAGTCTCATATCATAAGAGCATTAGGGTATTTGTAGGCGCCTAATGGAGCTGCCAGCTCTGGGTTCAGTATGAGCACTGCCTGTTTGCTGCACGGAAGGGCTCAGAGCTTCAGGAGTCAACCACAAGCCAGGATGCTGGGTGAGGAGTGGCTAAATGAGCAGAAGAGAAATGCTGGTGGGAAGGACGGGTCTCAAATCCCTGTTCCTCTCTGGGACTGGAATCTATGTCTGCCCTTTACTCCCCAAAACAGAAGTGGTACATGGGGAATGGGACATTTCACACAGCCTCCTTGAGGTCAACGATCATTTTTTTGTCTGCATTGAGCCACTTAGGACAGCTCCTCTGTCTTTCCAGGCTGGTGCTCAGGTCTAAGGAGCCACAGTATTTCAGTCTAAAGCTGTTCGGCTTACATTGACTAAAATACTTTTTAAGGAACGGGTACAAGTAAAACATTTCAAAACTGGATGTTAGAACAAATAGCTTTGTGTAAAGCCTATCATAATACGGCCAGTATTTTATGGTGGGACATGCTACATTTTACAGATGAACAGGTTTTTTACAGCTACTACAAACAGGTAGAGCGGAGAGCTAGGCTTCAGGTTTTGTTTATATGAAACCTTGAAACATGCCAGAACCAAAGAACCTAGACCTACACGTGTGTTGTTGTTGCGATGATTTCAAGGAAACATAGTTATGCTGTCTCCTTTCCCCCCCCGTCTTGTGCTAGACTTCCGAGGAATAAGTCCCTTGGTCATACCATGGTCAGGAGCTCCCATGAGGGACTACCCAGCCCTTTGTGCAGTAACACAGTGATGCAAGCTGTAGTCAGACCAGTCCTGGGAATAGAAAATGCTGGATATATGTCCTATCCCATACAACCTTGTCTTCTGCATGAGATGCAGTAGAGATGGGGCAGTGCTTTGTTTTGACAAAAAAACCCACCCACAAACAACCAAACAAAACACTTTTGCATGGAGAATTGTAACAAAACATGTATATCTCCAGTTTTGCAGAAAGTGTAGTTTATGTTTTAGTAAAATAAATCTGTCCTACCTGTAGGCTTGCTCAGAAAAAACCCTGACTCCATCACACACTCTGTACACTTCCCCAGACGTTTCTAGTAAGGATCAGCAGTGTCTAAAGCTAATTTGTTCCCTTGTCATTGCCGGGCGAACCAGACTTTTCAGCATGGCTGTGCTTGGGAGTCTCTCTTGCTATCGTGCCCCTAGACTTAGGCACTATCATAAATTACAAGATAAAGGTTGTCACACAGTTTTCTGAGTTGGTGAATCCCATTGTCGGATCAGTCATGCTGATACATTTAAGCTTCACAATTCTGACCCAGTGCTTGGTCTTACCAAAGACTGTAGTGTAGAAGGGGGAATGACTAGAAAAATGTAGATTATTTGCTGGAAATTAACAGAGAAAAGTAGATTTGCCATGACTTGCCAATGCAAGTAAAAAGCAGCTTAACCGCTTCCTGGCTTTCCTCAGCTTCTTTGTAGATGATAGGTGAGAGTAATGAAAGACAAAGTAGTATGAAGTTGATGCCTTCATTACTAATGTCCACTTGCTGATACTCAAGACAGTAACAAGTAATACTTAAATCTTACTAGGGGAGGCTGTATTTACAGGATGGCACTTGATTTGACTTCACATGCTCATGAATTAAAATATCACCACATGTGCACTTTTCTGCCTCATTTCAGATGGACATGTGAAATGGTCCTGCAACCAGCCAGACAAGCACTTCAAGCTTCTCTATCTGAAGTCAGGGAACTGTGTGGCAAGCACCTTCATGCAGCAGATAGAGCAGTTTGTGTAGCCGCAAAAGCATGATGATGGATATCTGCGTAAATTCACAGTGGAACCACTGATTAATGTGGCAGAAGCCTGTAAATTAGGATGGTGGCTCAAGAGTGCGTGCCCTGAGATTCTGATGGTGCTGGAGGGTGCTTCCTGCACTGGGGGAACAGGACTGGCCTGAAGCAAGTCCACATTCAAAATCAAGTCTCTGCTCTGAAGGAAGTAATAAGTGATAAGAGTGAGATATGAGACTGAAATTATGGGCTGCTAACAACCCTCAAAGTCTTCTAGATTTAGTTCCTGGAGTTATCATGGGCCAGATGTTCATGCCAACAAGTTTCCTGAGGAAAATATATCTGTTCTACACTCACTGATGAGGGAGCACTGCAGAATTGCCATGGGAAACCAATCTATATGGAGTTATTTTCAAGAATTTTTAAAGTTAATGGAAAGGGTCCAGTGGTTTAATTGTGCATGGTCCATCACCCCTCTCTGAAAGGTTGCCTGGCTCTGCTAAACTCATGAAAAGGACTAAACCAAATGCCCCTAAACTTGCTGCTCTTAACGTGGAGGAGGAAATTCCCAGTTAACCTCTGGTCTGTTTCCAGGCATCATTAGTCACAATTCTATCACTAATTTGCTGATTTAATGACTTCTTCAGAACATCTTCTAGCAAGTTGTTATGCATATTGGAAGGTAAAATTGGCTTTGTTCAGCCTGTGTAGGTTTTTTTTAGAAATGAACAGTGGTGCCAACTTACTTCAGAATCACAAATTGCACAAAGAGAAATTGCTGACAGAACTTCATCATCATCAGGTTTCAAAAGAAATATCGACACTAGCTTGACTTTTCCTGAACAGTTCTCATGCTATGAGGGCTAAGCAACATTTTCCCAAAGGAAAAGATTTTGAAGAATACCCAAGGGAAGATTTAGGGCTACGTTTTTAACCAAATTGTCCCACAGTTACGCCAATGACAATAATCTATTCTTGTGTATGCTGCTGGCATTTTTCAGATGTTTCATTCTGTACACTATCTGTACCCTATCTGTACCAGCTAAAGATTTTGGCATTTTCACACAGTTTCTGCCAAAATGCAGCTGCCTGCCTGCATACATTTTGCAGACAAAACAGCATTTGCGTGTGTTGGCCTTTATATATAAACTGGGATATTAAAGAGCGATAGAGGCTAGCAAATGTATCAACAACAGTGTGAAGAGATCTGCCTTCAGGATATTATTTCTGTACATAGAGCATTAGTGTTTGGAGTATTGTGCAATCCATGACTGAGAAACTCTCACCTCACTGGTTAGTTTTTGATGTCTCAATGAGGCATGAAGACAGCAAATCCCTTGGTGGTTGGCAGGAGACATTGATTCATTTCACGGGTCTCAAGAGGGCAAAGACCAAACTTAATAACCTGAGAAGTGAGCGCTTTGAGAAGTCTGATGTGGAGCCGGGCCTCATATTTGAGCTCCTGACGCTTACTCAGCTGAAAGTTGTTCACTTTGTGGAGATTTCTGAGAAGGCCAAAAATAACAGCATTCTGTTCCTCTTTGGAAATCCTTATTCCCTACCCCCTTCCTTTCCATTCAGGAATTCAGGATGCTAAATCAAGGGCCCTACCCAACCTCTGCTCCCTCCTGTTCCACCCTTGACACAGGGCAAGGATGTCAGTGGAGGTGAATCACAAGCACAGTGCTGAGGTAGTCAACTCTGGAAAAGGGTGATTCCATAAACAATGCACCCGTGTGTCCCACTCTTTGTTCAGGTCCCGTGTCTGTCACAGGCCACTGGCTCTCTCCTCCCCATGGCCAGTGGTACACAATTTCTGGGTCATTGAAAACTACTGGTCCTATCAGCTCATCCTCCTGTTGCCAGGAAAAGCAATAGGCAGCAGCTGGGAATAGAATTTTTATGGTTATCTTCAACAAAGTAACTTGAAGTTTCAGCGGAAAATAGCAATAATTTACCAAAAAAGGACAACTGCAAGTTTTTTACAAGCAAGAATTGGGTGTTTCAGGTTTCTAGACTGGAAGAATTAGAAAGAAACCAAACCAACAAGGCAAGCAGACATTCTACAGAAATCTTTAATTAATAAAAGCTTATTTCCCAAATTCCACCTGAGCTTCTCAGCCTGGGGGTTTCTATGGACAAAAAACTTTAGAGGGCCCAGAGAAAGCTGGTAGGAAAAACACGAAAACCCAAGGAATCAGATGGAATATGAGCCGTGTGAATCTGAGCTGTAACAGCTTAAGATAACACTGTCAAAGTGAACAGAGATTTTCTGCTTGCAAAGCTGTGAAAGGTAGGTGTGAAAATCAGGAAATGGTCTTTATTTGATGTCTAAACTTTCTCTTACTTCCTACGCTTTTTTTTGGTGGTGATTTCAGTTTGTATTTGTCAAACTGGACCACCTTATTTTGATTTGCTGTGCACTGTTGTGGTGCAGGTAGGAACTCGTCAGATACATAGAAAATATGAGCAAACTATAAAAGTAACAAAGACAATTATGAATAGAGGCTTTGAAAGGTGTTTAAAGTTATGCCTATGGTGTTTCAATGAAATTTAGGGCAGTGGAGTGGCTGACATTAAAGGGTACAGAAAAATATAATGTCCTTCCCATGGGAAAAAATGTAATTTCAGCACTAAGGACAAACAAACAATTGAGACAAGCAGTTGAAATAAAACTTAACTGAGTTTATTTTTTAAGGAAAATCATGGGTTTAGAAATGCTGAAAAGCTGCCTTCAGTTTTAGGTTTGACCTTTTTCTTGGCATACCCTTTTCCCACAAGGGCCTGTGGTGCCCCATGGCCCATGAGGTCCTGCGGCCACCCCTTGCCACCCCTCGTCCTGGAGCGCTGGTGGGGCCACGTGAGAGGCTGCCGGGCAGGGTTGCGTGATGCATCCCTGCAAGGCTCCCACGGTGGAGTGCAGACAACAGGCATCACGTCAACTCCGAACAAAATGCTGTGGGCCTTCTGCACTTCGTTTTGTGTCTTCTGTGGAAAATTCCACTGGAAATGATCCATTTCAATGGAAAATGTTTATAGTATTGAAACAGAGCCATTTTTGATAAGAGAAAGTGGGGGGGTTAAGGGATGCTCTGTTCAAAAGTATTTCAACTAACTCTATTTAACAGAAGAACTACTCATCTAACTGTTAGTCTAAAAACAATGGATTTACTATATTTGTTGTTAAATAGAGTTCCAGGGAACTAAACCCACTAATGAATCAGGAATAAAACCCAGCTTGCTTTTATTTTTCATCCAAAACTAACAAGCAACCACAACTTTGAAAACAATGAGCTATACTACTGGACAGCCTTAATTTTTCATTGTTTTGTTTCAAAACTGTGTGTTGCCAGTTAATAAAATGACCTGTATTGGAAGGACTCAGCATAGCTTTTTAAATGCTTCAAGGTGATCAAAATGTTTCAGGTTGATCCACATTAATTCTTTCAGTATGTCTTGCTTTTCTGAAAAATCCAGAAATGTTTTTGGGCCAAGCCGTGTTAATGCAGCTCTAATGATTACAATTTAATGCAATTTGTAATGTACTTAAGAAAACAGAGCTTATCAACTTTAATGAGGCTTTGTCTTCTTTGGAACAAAAGATCTTAAGTCACACCGGGAAACAAGATTCCTAAATCTCTTGGATATCAGAAAATCTTACTTTTCTGCATATATTTCCTGCAAGGCAGGCTGATGGTTGTGCTCACTCTGTTAGAAATGAATGGCTGATCAGAACAGGCACAGCTGCAGCAATGGCATATTAACTCCTCCCGAAAGACCAGAATACCAGATCTACCATTCCTGCTCACATCAGGCCACAGTACAGGGGTCGTTTATACTTGCCTGGTGACTGACTGAGCAAATGATGTGAGGTGATCCATCCCTGCAGCCCTGACCTCATGGTACTGCAAAGGCCCAGAAAGAGATGGAGTTCACTGAGACATCTCTTCCAAGTTTATTTCAGATTTGGTGGAGCATGAGCTCTTCTGCTTAGGATTTTATTATCTAATCTGTTCTCTAACATACTGTGTTAAACACAAACACTCGTCATCTGTTTCCAGACAAAGAAACAGTCCTATGTTCCCTCCACCTTTGTACAATGCATTCCAGCCACAAACATTGTTTTTTCACTATCCCTGACGTCCTGTTTAGAATGAAGAATGACTCTCTGTTTGGCCTTGGTATGGTTATTTACAAGTGTTTGTAAAATGTCTAGGACCAAGAAGGAAAGGGGAGAGAAAAGGCCAAAGGGACTGAGGTGGGAAAGGACCATTAGCAATCGTTTGTTTTATTTAAAGTTCATTCTGGTGCTGTTTTAAAAAAATAAACCCATGTATTTTATTGCATGTGCTTGGGCCCAGTATGGGCTATTTTGGCCAGAGGGCTGCGGTGAAAGGTGTGACCTTTTTCCACTGATAACATGCAGGGTCTAGTTGGCCTATTTGCCAAGTGATGCTTGTGAGACCCAGCACGACAGAACCATCTGGGGACTGGCGTTAACCTTTTGTGCTTCGTTTGTGTTTCTTTTAGTGAAATCTGTAAATGATGGAGCCCGTGCATGTGCCAGCCCCAGCTGGTGCTGTGCCAGGGACGAGTCAGGGGCAGCAGCGGATTGGTGAAAGTCAAGGCTTAGATGCTGTTACCAAGGGTGGCCTGACACCTTCCCCCAGTTGGAAACCTCTGTCTGCAGGGATAGGGAGGGGGCTGGCAGGGTGGCCACCCCGAGCCCAGCGCTGTGGCCAGCCCCAAGCCTCGCTGCCCGGCAGCATTCGCAGCACCACCCTGCTGATGCCCGAATGAGAGCACCAGAGCCAGGCTGAAAGCCTGTGCCTTTCTTCCCTCACCGTTCCCCTATTAACATCCCAAGCAAAAATCCCCTCATGAAATACTTCATCCTTCAAACTTTACTGGCTTTCCTGCAGAAACGTGCACTTGCTTTTCACTTCAGAAGGCGGTCTGAAAATAAACATAGCTTCTAGGTCTGCTTAATCAAGAAGTTCACAGCATTTATTTGTTTACTCGATTTTGGGACCAGACCAGTCATGAAATTCTCTGTTCTCTGTGGTTTTAGGGGCCTTCCAGTCTTTCTATAACATTTCTGTTTGCTTAGTTCTTTCTGCTCCCTGTCTACTAACGCCCTTCCTTCAGACACCTCCCCACCTTCTGAGTCTCCCATTCTAGGAAAGAGTAGGTGTATTTACACAGGCTGGGTTTTTCCCACCTTCACCTCTTTGTACTCCTTAACCTCTTCGGGTGGTGGAGAAGGGAGGGAAGGGAACGGAAGTGAGGGGTAGGGAAGGAGGAAAAGTGAAACCCTGCCGGCTCCAAACCTTAGCTCCAGATAAAGCTCAAGTTCCAGACGTGGGGACAGAAGGGTGCATGTCTCGGTCAAAAATTATCCCTAAACTGCTTTTTCCAACATACAGATTCTCTTCTCAGTTTCCATCTGGAAAATTTAACTTTCCTAACATCTGATATCTTCAGAAAGCTTCTGTTTTTGATAAGGATGTATTTTCTTTCAGGACAATTTTTCAGTTCCTCACATTTGATCAGATCCAGCATTGCACGTACCCTACTCTGCCACTGTGCCTTGGACACATTACATAAAAAACATCCAAGGGTCCTTTCTAGTTTTCAGCTCATTGAAAGGCAGAATTTTTTTATTTATTTAACAGAAGGAGGATACCAGAGCATAGTGACCCTTGCATTGTTTCTGTTAGGTTTCTTCCTGGGTGTTGATATCTTCTAAACAGTCCAGAAAACATTTCTGTTTAAGGTAGAGTCCTGCAAACTCACTCTCAGTCTTGTCGCCTTGCTGCCCCATCCCACTGCTGCCTAGAAATATGTTGGGGGGAGAATTTCTGTTTCATTTTTCCTATTATTTCTTTGAGGCAGAGGGTTCATGATCAAAGTCAGCAAAAATGCTTTACTGAGGAAAAAACAGAATTAATGTTACCATAGAAAGCTATAGCTGTTCTTTAAGAAGGACAAGCTGCAGAGTTTACTGAGCCATACCTGTTATAAACCTGCTGCAGTCTGACCAAGGCGACTGCTGGTAGGTTTCCAGGTATTTATATTGGCCAAATACACTTAATTTGCAAGACAAAACAAAAATGTCAAGAGTTTTGTGTGTGTGGTCTAATTGAGGAGCGCTGGTGTCTGAGTTATTTAATTTGGAGAGAGGAAAAACATATTGTGGGCCAGTTTATTTTATTTTATAATTTACTACTCAGTTAAGAAAAGTAATGCCTTAGGGGCCCCAATTAGCGTGTAGCAGTATCGCTTGGAGGCTGCAATGTGCAGGACACAGAAGTAAAATGTTTCCACCCCAGCAGTCAGAAGAGGTTCCCGTCAGGGAGGAACACCTGAGCTGTGGCTGGTGCTGGCCACCCCAGAAGCCATGCATGGCCTTGGTTTTCGTTTTTCACTATGTGCTGCTCAGGTTGTCTTAGTTTAGGCTCGTTACATTGCACGTTGAATCAACAAACTGTGCTTGACAAGCAAGCAGAGGACTGATAGTATTGACATCTTGTTTTGGACAAATCCACTTGCACTGAGTTCCTGCTGCACTGTGGGTCTGTGCAGAACGTGCATCTCCTGTGGTAGGCAACAGCTGCCTTTAGCCAAAAAAAGAGAAAACATGGATTATTCATCTCCAGGTTAGCAGCTTCAGCAGGCACTCGAGGGAAAATGGGTTGCAGAGCTGAGGAGAGTACTGAGTCTGACAAGGATAACATGTCCCTTGGCTGGAGCCGATGCACAGAGGGCATCAGTCCTGGTTTTGTTGCTGCTTGGCAATGAACTGGGTTTTCAGTGAATCAACATTTTCCTTCTGGTGCTACGACTCTGAATTCCTTTATGGGTACTTGGTTTCCAAAATTGGTCTTAGAGGTTTTGTGGTAACGCTTCCTCATTGCACCATAGCCCCAATGTGAATGTACAGTGGGGACAAAAAGAACCAGGAATAAAGAATGAGGGAGGCAAAGGAAACATTGGTTGAGTTCTTGGAGCTCCTGGAGGATTACGACATCCCTGGGAGAGCTGGAGGCAGTGCGGGCACTCTCTGTCAGGCAGCCACAGCCAGTCCCGTCCCTTGGGTCTGCCACAGGCAGCTGCAGCCAGAGGCACCAAGCCACAGCTGGCAGTAAGGCTGGTATGGGAATTCTGTGTTTATAAGCAAGCAGGGTTACTACCAGGGCTGAATAACTACACCTGTTTGAGTCAGAAAAAAGAGGAAACGCAAACATTTATAGATGCTCTGTACAAGTACTTATAGACACTTGTACAGCACATGGCATCCCAGTATTAGCACAGACACCACTCGAGAAAGAGCTCACTCAACACGCACATAAAATTATCCTTGCTTTTGCAGCACAATGGCCCTAACCTAACATACAGAGAAACTGTTGGGCTCAGAGCGGGGACCTCAGTCCTTTTGGTGGCTGACTTTCCCAACAGACATGGTGTACTGGGAGGGGGAGATAGGCTTAGCACAATGGTGGCCAGCCAGGGGCTAGGCAACGGACCTGCCTGGGACAAACTCTATTCTCAGTCCCTGATTGCAAAACTGTGCTGCTTATTTCACTGTTTCACGTGGTACTGCTGGCTCTGGACAGCAAGTGCATGCTGCTTTCCTTCCACGTTTTCAGGGGTGAAAAACACCTTAGGGAAGATGCAGTTGGCATCAGAGAGGTTCCTGTCCAGAGGGGGCTGCTTCTTCTGAAATGCAAAGGGAAACGGAATGCAAATGAGTCTTGCAATGGGCTGCAGTAGCCACCTGTGCTCAGGCAAAAGGCTGGCTTTCCAGGGCCAGGAGGTCCTGGGCACTGCTGGTGCCGGGGCTGCAGCCTCAGGAGTGCAGCTGGAGAGGAGCGATGCTTCCAAGAGCAGGAGAGCGAAAGAGTGGGGAGAGTGAAGCGTCACGAGCTGGAATCTGGCCACGGTGCTATGCCGAGCATTTCTGCACTTGCAGAAGTTGCCATGGTATTTTAATAACTGCGGGTGATTTAACGACCCATCTGGAAGACGGCAGCACTGGTACAGCTGGGTTTGTGCCACACACATCATTGCCTGTGATTTTCTAGTGAGGCAGCTTTGTTTTAGAAACCAAGGGTGAACCTGTTTTGTTCCTGCTTTTATACCAGCATGTTCACACGTGTTGGCAGGTCTATCCTTCTGTGTTCCCTGGTTACAAAGGTACTATGCCTCCGGTTTGCAATATTCTTCTTTTACAGCAGGGGATCAGGGCAGTTGTAGAGAAAAAGTGAATTGTGAACACCTGCAGGACACGGACAAGCCCTACTCTACCCTTCTCCTTTAGCTCAGATGGACCCAGAAGCATTGACATCCATTCAGCAGAAGCATCTGTTCTGTTCAACTCTCTGTGCACAACGGCGCAGAAAAAGTGGCTGTTCCCACTCTTCAGTGGCTTCTGCAGTTGCATGTAGGAAGTCTTCAAAAAGGTCTGTGCCAATGCCCAAAGCCCAGTTGATGCCTCTTGGTGAATGTGGTTTCTCTGATTTATTTCAAAACTCCTCCACTTGAGGCTGGTACAGACTGTACTGAAGAATCCAGTTTCTAAATGCTGCCTTTGCAACTGCTATACAGTTGTTTTTTAGTCCTTTCCTCTAATTCTTCTTGCCTTTTGATAGGGACTATCAAGAGACACGGGAAACAATAAATAGAAATGTTGTTTAAGTTTATCTTAGGAGAATATGGGATGTTGGCTCAAGGAACTTTGCTGATTATCTTGGCTAGCCTTGCACATTTCCTTTGGCATATCTATAATTGCTTTAAAAAACACATCCACACTGAGCCAACTTCTAATACTGTAGATTCAACTACTTGATTTCAGATACATGGCCGCGTTCTGCCCCCTGCCTTACTGGGATTGCCCCAACATAACAAAAGTGTAATTTGTCCCACAGCTCTCAGGTATTTGATTTCTTAATTATAACTTACTTATTGCTTTCAGGATATTTGTGTCTTGGACGAAATTTTAAACTTCTGGGAGAGGTAGTTAATAGGAGGGAGAAGGACAAAAAGAAACTGCACAATATATCTAATAAATATGTGACATCTAATTTAAAAATCTGTTGTATTCTTTCAACAAAAAGGGAAGAAAGCAATACAGCCGTATTCCCTCTTTCCCCAGGATATTGGCGCAAGTCCTGGATTCACTGAAATTTATAGGAAGATGTAATTAATTAACGTCAAATACCAGATTAGCTCATGGATTCAATATGTCTCCATTCTGATGTGGATGTAAAAAAGCCTTTGATTAATGACCTCAACCTTGCCCAGGTATCTGATGGCTTTTACTTACTAGCAACAGTTTTTCCTGGGATTCTATATCATCAGCACACAAAGTGACTTCAAAGTCAGTGTCTGGTATTCGTTACTGGTATTGCAGATGAAGCCTATGGGCTGCAACCTTGGCCCTGTTAAGTCACTTGCAGTTTAATCACTGATTTAGCTGCACCCAGATTTCATTCTGGTGCTTCTTTTGATAAACTTCTTTAATAAGCAAAAGACGAAAAAGTCTACATGCCCAAAGGCTATTGCATGCTCTGCAGAGCTCACAGAGTTAGACAGAAGGTAGTGTCTTGTCTTAAACATCAATCTGAAGCCCAGAGCTGGAGGAAAGGAGCAGGTAAGGCTGGACACAGAGAGAGGGCAGAGGTGGCTGCAGGGGACTGTCACCGTGTATAAGCTATCACTGCCACGCTCCAGATTGCAGGCAGTAGGTCATAGCTGTCCTTCAAATAAAGCTTATCACGGAATCACAGAATCACAGAATCACAGAATCTTCAGAGTTGGAAGGGACCTCTAGAGATCATCTAGTCCAACTCCCCTGCTAGAGCAGGATTGCCTAAAGCACATTATCTCCGGATGCTCCTACAATTTCAGACCTACCCATGGATGCTACTCTCTCAGACATGGCAGTGGGACAGATTTGGAGTTAATTAATATTGCTGTAAATCCATCTCTTCTACAGCTAAATTTATAGCTGACTCCAGCTGCAGTTCAGTTCTTCCAAATCACATCTCCAAGATGAGGGACACGATCTAGCCCTAAGAACAGAAACACAACTACTGTAATCTATTAACAGGAAAAGCAAAACACACTCCTGTCCAGCCTAGTCACTTACAACATCTGGGTTAGGACTGCCCACTGAGGCCCTGACTTTACTTTCTGTGCAGGGTAACTCCAGCCATTTGATGATGAGTTGATTCAACTGTGGCAAGCCTGTATAATGCAACTGGATTACACCAAATAACCCAGCAAAAAGTCCCCCTGCAGCTGCAGACCAGGGGACATCCAGCAGCAGGTCGGAGTCTCTTCTGAGGCCAGTTGCAGAGACTTTCCTGCTTTGTTCTCTTCAGGAGTGAGATGTTAATATTTTCTCTAGTGGTAAAACAGGTCTGAGAAGCTCCTGGATGTGGCAGATCTGCTTCATTCCCCTGCCATTGCATGTGGGCAGCTCTTGGTGGAAACTCTCTGCAGCCTAGGTAATGGTTGATTTGGTTTGGCAGTCTGTGTCATTTCACTGATACAACTTATGAGGTGGCCCTACCTGAGTGCTCTTGAGTGCCCCGTACCCAGGCAAGGCTCAGAACTTCTTACATCATTTTTTCTATTGAAAATGGAGCCACCTCCTTAGATTTTGCAATCAGGAAGGCAGCCTTCGTATGCAGTGGATGAGGTTCAGTAAAATAATGCAGCTTTGGCAGTCAGTAGTTCGGACTTGTACAAAACCGTAGTCTGGTTTCCCTGTTGAGCCTAGTTTCATTTACAGAATGAAATTAAAATTAGTGGGTCACATTCCTGGCTTGTTTTGAAGGCAGTGATGGTTTTCATGGGGTTTCCACTGATTAAACTGAATGAATTTCTGTTGCCACCAGGGGAGTCCAGACATGCTCTTCCAGGCTGGTGGGAATGTGTCAAGGAGTTGTGCACAGGGTATCTTACATGTTGATGTTGGTAAAGATCCGTTTGTGGTCCTGATTCCCTACCCACTTCAAATAGCATAAACTGGGAGAGATCCTATGGAAACCATAGAGTGTTTCTGTAGAACAGAGAAGGCAGGTTGCTGCTTAAATTCCCCTTTAAATACTGCATCAGGACTTCAGTGCAATATGGTACAGAGAATGGACACTTCATTAGAAAGCCCTTTATTTGGCTAATTGCGTTTCCGAAATAATAAATTCCTTATGTGAAAAACCATAGTCTGATCCACTGTCAAGCATGTGGAACAAGTTCCCCTTCTGGGTCCAAATGAAATAGCTTAATAGGCTGTTACAGACAGACCTGTGAAAGTAGGTGGATTTTTCAGTTCAAGCTGCGGCACTGGGAGGGCAACGACTCAGTCCCAATGGTGCTTTGCAAAATGAGGACTATTGCATATTGATTTTCCTTGCATTGACACTCTTTTTGTGCTGCAATTGCTCTGTTCACTTCCACTGAGCTTTAAGAAAACCACCTTTTACATCTGAATATTGCTGTCAGGTCTCCTGGCTGCTATTAGGAAGGAGTTGTGTAATTGTCTGCCGGGTGTGAATCAGCATAGTGTTGTGAGAGCTATCTCATCAGCAAAACGTGAAGTCCATTTACGTCGCCAGATTTTGGCCTGCCATGACAAATTCCCCCAATTCAAAGCCTGACAGCAGCAAAGAGTTTTAGAAAGCTACTGGCAAAGTTCAGGGACTCCAACAAGCCTTCCAGGTGAGAGGCTGATTCTGTAAACACACTTTGGGGAGTATTTGCAGGAACATTTATTCTGAAGTTTAGAGCAACCCCATGGTCAAATCCATTCGCAAAGTGTTTCCATCTTTCAGTCCCCTTGCGGGCCCCCACCAATCACTTAGATCTATTTCAATGATTCAATTTTAAAAATAAAATCTAGCCTGTGAGCAGCTTCCAGCATGTGTCAGGAAGAGATAAGTCACCCAAAGCTATGATGGCCCACCAGGGTGCCTTAAGTGGAGTCAAGCTCCTGTCTACACAGTCCTTATTAGGATCTTTCTCTCCCTCTCCCTCTCTCTCACACTTCCTTTTGGCATTTGCTCTGTAAACTGAACAGCACCTGAGCCGGCGTCTTGAACCTCACCAGTCTTCATGAAGTTCAAATCGAGTTCAAATGTTCTAATTAAAATGTGCCCTTCCTCTCCATCGTTAGATAGCTGCAAACAGATGACTGGAGCTTCCTGACTGGGAAAGATTGGTCAATGGCCTTATATCCAAGGGGTGAAACATCTCTGCTGGGAAACAAATCTTGCCTCAAGTGGACTGTGTAAGAACATCTATTAAGTCAGAGCAGTAGCAGCTGTATTAAGACTTTAACTCTTCTCACCATGGTCTTGTGGGAAGGATTTTGTCCTCCAAAGTTGGTATATGGGTCTCTGACTCCCAGTTTATACCTGATGTGTGAGACTGGCTCTTTGACTCCAAGCACCCAGGATGGTGAGCACAGGTTAACTGTTTCTTGTCTTTTCTTGGAGTGAGATTTGCTCTTCCCACTGTGCTGGGAACCAAAGGCAAAGAAGGAGGGAGCGGAGCTTTGTGAATAACTTGACTTTTTGCTACAGCTGCTTAAAAAAAAGATCTGGGGTCATCCCAAAATTGAAAATATGCATTCTTTTCAGAAATGTGCTGACCCCCAGTCATACTGCACTTTCTCTGCCCAGAAGCAATGATTCATTAAATTTTTGGCACTTTTCTTTCTTATAAGAAATGAAACACCAGTCTCTGTGGTCCCAAGTTTGCTCTAGAATGGGGAATGAAAACCTATTCCCTTGAAAAACAAAAGCCAAATATTTTGAAACCCTCTGAGTTAATTTTTTTAAGCCAAAACTCAATACAGATCTGCCACTAGCGGCGCTTGCCCTAGCACAACATTTTTCAGGAAACGATGGCTGCGGCTGCTTCAATCTGAACCTCTGTGCCATTCAGAGTCTACTTCAGCTTGAGTTTGTGCTGCTTGTGTTTCCTTATTGCTTCCTTTTTCAGAGGAGAGGTGAATACAAACCTGCCCTGTAGATGGGCAAATTCTAGCCCAAGCCCTTCTCCAATGTTAAACTATTTCAAGGAGAAGGAGATTTGGTGTCAGTAGAAAGCACAGAAGAACTGTTTCTTATCAAACTCCAGATGTGTTTGAACAGCTCTAATCTCAGGCCTGAATTTCCTGTTTGCCCCTTAACCGTGCAATACAATCCCCACCATGGCTAATATGCCAAGACTGATCAGAGGTCTCTTGAGCTCCAAGACTGGGCTGCCACAAGTTTGTAGGAAGAAATGCATCTTCATCAGCTATAGCTACAATGGTCCCATTGCCATGTCTGAATGAGGGGAAGGGCAATCCTGCAGGGTGCTCAGCAGCAAACCACTGAGGATCTCCCATTCCCAAGGGATTACTGTATACTTTGTAGAACCAGATTCACTCCTCCCCTGAGAGCTCAAGTGCTTAGATATTTGCTTAGGCTGCGGCTCCTTGACCAGCCCATGATGGTAGGAGCTGTGGCTAATGCTGAAAGCGACAGCCTGGCTCCTCTCTGCCCCTCATCTTTCTCTTCCTTTCATAGGCCAACACAAGAGGTGCAACAACAAAAACAAAATCATCAAATCACTGTTGCTTTCCTAATCCAGAGCACAGCAGACTGGCTGTGTTTCCTTTGGGAATAGGGCTGCCTGAAAGGGCTGTGGAAGAACAGTCTCCTGTGAAGGTTTCCCTTCCAGTTGCTGATGCAACCCATCGCCAAAGAACCAGAGGCTCATTTGCCTGCAAATATTTTTATTGCAGTAGTAACATTGCTGAAGCCGTGATGAAAGGATATAGGCCAGTCAAGGTTTGTAGGGAGAGATAACATCTTTTATTAGAGTAGCTAATACTGCTGGAAAAACCAGACACACTTTTGGAAGCAATATTATCCTTTATTATCTCACTGTTCCCTCTCCCCTGTGACCCCCTACCATCCTTCATCTGAAACAATAAATACTTATAAAGTGGAAGGAAACCTGACCCTCTGGGGCAGGTAAGAGACAAAGGCTTGTGTCTGACTCCTGATCCCCGTACCTCTCCCACTGGTATTGGTACGAACTCTCCCAATGCTCAAGGGCATTGCATGGCCCCCGCCTGCCCTGCCTTTCTGTGCCAGAAACAACAACAATGAGAAAACCCTCTCACAGTGGCGTCAGTAATGAGCATTTCTGATTAGGGTCCCTGGTCTGGCCTCTTTGTGCCCCTCTGTCAGCACCTCATGGGTCAGTGAGAGCCCATTGGCAGCTGGAAGTTATAGGCTCGTAATGTGCTTAGCATGCAGGGAAGGGATGTTAAGTTAGATATCAGGAAAATCTTTCTGGAGCATGGCTACTGACACACCAGAAAAGATTTGTCTGGGATCATTGCAGTGTCTCCTTTGCCAAAGTGCCTCGAGAGGTTAGAGGAACATTTGTCAAAAATTACTTTACCTAAAAATACCATGCGCTGCCTGGAGGCAGGGAGATGGATCAAGTCAAGGTGACGTCAGCTCCTTTCCTGGAAATCCATTTTCATTTCGGGGCTGTCCATTTCCCTGCCACATCTTTGCAGGTCAGTCCCAGATCTCCAGTCTTGCTCTGGCAGTCTGGCACAGGGACAAAGGAGCTGATTTCAGTGCTCTGTGAATTTGGGGCTGCATGCTTTCCACCTGGATGTCCTGGAGGGAAAAGAATTACTGAGAAGAGCAGCCACATGTAACCTCGTAAGAGCGTTTTGTTGGCCTTCCTATGACTGTCACCCAAGTGAGGCATCTCTAGCTTGGGGCGATGTAGCCACCAAGCCCTTTTTCAGACAAATAGAGAAGGAGAAGGTTTGTCTGCAGACTATGGTCTCCTGACTCCTGATGAATTGCCAGCAGGTTTTCAGGAACAGGTCCTAGAGCATCACCTTGTCAGAGGCGGCAATAGGAGCAGAAGGGAGGAGAGAATCATATTGTGGGTTTCAATAACACTTTTCAACATCACCAGAAGACTATAATAGAGACCAGGCCTTGAGTAATTTTCTTAGAGTAGGAACAACACCTACAGGGGAGGTGCAGAGCCTGGGGTGACACTTGGATGTCAATGAGAGTGCATGTGGTTTAAATTAAATCAGTACGAGGATTATGAGAGTGGGTAAGACCTTTGTCTCATGTTGATGGGGACAGAGAGGCTGCCAAACTTACGCAGGGCAGACTTTCAACTGCCTGAATAACCCTGTGCCACGTTATGTCCATGTTATTTCATAACACAGTAATCGCTTCCATGCTCTGGTTGTTTCCCAGGGCAGAAATGACCCAGGAACTCTGCTCAAATCAGGGAGTATCGTCCCACTTCAGGAGCCAGGGACAGTAGATCTACATGAGGACAGGCTACCAGGCTCTTGTTTGCGAATGACGATGGCCATCACTAGAAGGTTTTCCTTCTCTAGAGAATATCTTGAGCTGGCTGGGAATCTCCTAGCAGAAAAATTTCTGGTTTGTTCAAAGAAAGGAGGGAGGGGAGGAAGAAGGGAGTGATGGAGGGGTTGTGAAAACATGTCAATTTAAACAGAAACTTGTTTTCAGTAGTGTCAGAGTTTGTTTTTAGCTCTTGTTCTGATTCATATCAGCTTTTTGATTATATTACAAATCTAGATTAATTTCATATTGGTGTTTTAGGTTAAGTTGGTGTTATTTAAGCTGTACAATGTTTTATCAAAAAAAAATCCAGCTACCTGCCCTCTCTTGGGATGGTATTTTTACCCTGAGTTCTTTCAGTTGCTGGTTTTAATTCCTTTCAGGTTAACTAAAATGTCCAGCTTTCCAGGGCAATGAATATAGAACAACTTGTTTCCCTGCCAGCTGGCACTCTTCATGCTGTAACTCGGTTCCTACCTGGTCCTTCACTTGTAAAGTTTCATAGTGCGCTTCATGAACAAGATGGGTTTCACAGTGCCTGTCCTCTCGTCCTGCAGGTCCCTTGGGGTGAGCAGATGTTGTTTGTGAAAGGATTTTGAAAGGCTTTTGAATAAGAGGCTAATCCATAAGATAAAAGTAAAGAAATAAAAAGGGCAAATTCAAAATGGATCAGAGGAATCACTTTTCTAGCCAATGTGTGATCAAGCTACAAAACTCATTTCCCATAATATTGTTAGACAAAAAAAAAAAAAAATTGGCAAGATCCTAAAAGGAATAGTTTTCTCTATAGATAACAAGCATATCCAAAGTGTAAATAATGAATGAAAAATTTGTTTTAAAGGGTTATTATTATTATGTAAGGAGACCTTCTTGAAAGCAGATAATTTCATTATCTCCCGCTTTGGAGGATATCTTCCCCAAAAGCCCTGGTGCCTGCTAGCTATTGTCAGAAAAGGAGGAGCAACACTACATGAACCCTCTTCTACAGTGCTGTCTTGTTCATACTCTCTAAAACTGAGTAGACATTGAGATAAAATATTTGGCAGTATTTAAAAAGGAGTGGACAAATCTGTAGATAACAAAAATATCCTGAGCCTCACTGAAGGGGAAGTCAAGACCTCTTTTTTCACAGCTGAGATTCTGCACTAGATAAATCAAGATCTTCATTATTTTTTTAATTTTTTTTTATAGAGCAAAAGACTCCCTAAGAGACTCAAAGATGGTCTGTATATTTGCAGAACCCTGTAGCAG
Source organism: Chroicocephalus ridibundus (assembly GCF_963924245.1). Classification (NCBI taxonomy): domain Eukaryota; kingdom Metazoa; phylum Chordata; class Aves; order Charadriiformes; family Laridae; genus Chroicocephalus; species Chroicocephalus ridibundus. The sequence continues at coordinate 20,109,719 of NC_086289.1, forward strand.
TCTATCTTTCCAGTATACAGGCAGAGCAATTGCAGCAGGAACAATTTAAGATTAGGAAATGGCCGGCTGAAGGGGGATTCCATTTTTTTTGCATTACATGCCCCAAACATCAGAGAACCTAAAGGAAAGACTAATTTCTTTCCATGATTTTTGGCCCACAAAATCTTGTGATCAAACGACCCACAGGATCTTCCAACCTACTTTCCCTGCCAATGCCGCATGTCCCCTCTCACAGAGCTGATATGCTGATAGGCCTTATATTATTTTACGTTATCTCTGATGTCATCTGGCTGGTCTAATTGGAGCTGACTGGGTCTCTGATCTATTGAGACTACACATCTCTGTCTTCACACCTCTCTTGGCCACAGTAGCTGCTAAAAAGAGCCCTAGGGACAACTGACATTCTTGACTGCCAGCCCGAACGTGTCAGCTGGAAGGAAGAATATTTCCCAAATGACATCCCCTCCCCCACAGAGCTTTTGGCAATCACCCCGCTGCCATCTCCAGTCAAGAACATCTGGCCGTCAGATCAGACAGAGGCAGAGCTCTCTGTGACCCCTGATCCTGGCTGCCCTGTCCCTACCCCTAAAAGGGGGGCTGCCATTGTCTACCAAAGCAGCCGGTGGCCTCAGGCTGGTTCCCATGAACATCCTTCCACCTGGTGCTGGCTGGCCGTGAGCTGGTAGCCCTGGCCGCAAGGTCAGGGGCTGAGAGGGGCACAGAGCCACACACAAGGCAGCATTCCCTCCAGGATGCTCTGGGGTCCCCTCCCTGCGTGTTGGTGGGAGCTGTACCCAGCCGGCCGTGCTGCAGGCTGCCCTGCGCTGCAGGCAGGCGGTCCCCAGGGCTCTTGTCCTGGCTGAAGCATCGGCAGCCACTTAACATGTTATAGTGGAAAGGTGACACTGGGTCAAATTCTGCTGGTGGTGGTGTTGGCAAAAAGCCAGAGCAACTGCACTCAAGTCACACGAGTCCATTGCCGTGTGACCGGGAAGTAGGGTTTGTACGCCTGGACTTGTGTCCTTATCACAGAGAAATTTCTGGATTTGCACCCCTACCCAGGAATATGAGAGACAAAGGATTTAATGTCACTTTCCAGGTGGCTAACAGAAAGCAAAAATCCCTAGTATATCTTCACTTTCAGCCAAGCTGCATTTAAGCAATTATGCATCACCAAAAAAAATCTGCTTAGAGTCCTTAGCCACGAAGTTTCCTCCAGAGCCCTTTCCATTGTGTGCTGGGGGCTCTGCACCTCCCCCTTCTCTTTGTCTTCGCTCAAATTTGAGTCCATCTGCTCTGTCCAGCCTGCTGCAGCTTGGGGGATCTCACGTCACTCCTGTCTCAGCTAGAGATGAGCCTGAGCTGCACATTTTTGGACGGAGATGCCTGTGTTTGTTTCCCAGCGGTAGATTCATGGGAGGAGGCGGAGGGAGTCTTCTCAACTTTGCCCCAGTTCCTTAAAAACAAAAAGCCAGTAAGGGAAGATGGCTGTGGCTGTGGATTGGGCCCCATCCCTGCTCTCCATGGCGATGGGCTGCTGTGTCATTCCCAGAGAGCCACAACACCCCTGCTGCAATGGGTAAAGGGGGAGCGAGGGTTTCCTGACAAAAGGGCAGCTCACAGTGAAGGCAGCAGCTCTCCTCCACGGCAGGGCAGCCTCTCTGCTGCCTCTCCTGCCTGCACTGCCTGGGGCGTGAAGAGCCCAGGACACAGGCAGCCGCCCCTGGTAGACAGCTGGAAAAGCCAAGGTGAGGATGGATGCATGACTCCAGGTCCCAGCAGGAGGGCTGGAGACAGGCCAGGGGGTCAGTGCCTTCCCTCGTTCCACCAGAGACTGTGTGCCTGGGGCACAGTGGCCCCCCCAGACCCCTCTTTCTGGGACTCCACCTTCTGCCCACTCTGATAGCCCCTGCCCTTCAGAAGGGCATAAAATAGAGGGGGAAAGCAATCCAAGGAGAAAATGAGTCCGAGAAATTGCTGTGAAACAGATGTCTGGGAATCATTATGAGAACACTCTCAATCTTCCCAGAGCAGCTGAAAGCTTTACTGCCAACAGCACTTGGCTGCCAGTCTCCCATTGCTGTATAAATGATGATAATGGTCTTCGCTACTTCTTCTCCACACGTTCTCCTCCTCTCTGTGGGGGTGGGCTCTCCTTGGCAACCACAAAGCTCTTGTCATATGTAAGGAGTTGTTGGCAGCGAGGACTGGGATTAAACAGAAGAAGGAGAGGGGGTAAGGTCCCTCCTCAAGCTAATAACCACCAGTGATGGGCCCCCTGCTGCGGCATTTTGTGCTCATTACATAGCTACTCTGGGTGCCTTTAATAGGCAGCACTTGCCTATTAACAAACACTGAGCTTTGATAGGGAGTGAAGGGTCAGAAGCATACGGTGCTTATAGGAAAAAAGCCATGAGCCTCTTTCCTCGTGGTAGCACTGACCAGAGTCCATTGACTCAGTCCCTGGTACAAAAGTCTAAGAGGCAGGCACCCTCTACCATGGTCCATCACATATCTTTCTAAGCGGCACATTCCTACAGCCCTCTGGTTACTCAAGACCTGTCTCAACTTTGTGCGAAGGATCCCTGCTCCTGGACTTAAATCCAAAACTTTCCTCGCTTTGTATTTCTTGCTGAGGTACTTAGCTGAGGCTCAAGGATTTACTCTGCAGCAGCTCCAAAGAGCCCTTTCTATCTACGCGGTACCCTGCTGATGAAGGGCTGTCTGCTCAGCCATTTGAGATATTCCTAGCAGACTGAGCAATAGTAAGGCAAACCCACCAAGTAAAGCTTTTGTGGCCATGGAAATAGTCCTTACTGCAAAGCAATAAAGCAGAGCTCCTTGTCCTGCAGCACCTATTTCTCTGAGTCCATGTGGAGCTAGAGAGACCAACTAAACTTCCTAGAGGTGAATGTCTCCCTGCAGCGGTAATGTTCCCGCACTTGCCTTATGTATGAGAACAGACAGCTTTTCCACCTACAGGGTTTCAGGCTGTGGTGCTTATATTTCAGACGTGAAACTTGACAAATGATAGCAACAAGTAATCAAATACACCCAGAGAGAGATTTGTGGACATGTTTAGATTGTGACCTAGCCCATGTGCCTGGCAGACCTAGTCCAGTCCAGAGGAATACAAAGTTCACAGTTAACACTTCTGAAGATGAATTTTCTATGTCTAGAGAAGGTATAGAGACACAAGTAGAGGACAGGGAGCTATTTTGACTCCCAGACACAAACTCAAGATATGCATGTTCCAAGGTTGCCATTTTCTTGGATTAAAAATCCCCAGGCTTCTCCAGAAATTTTCAATGCTCATATACAGGTCTGTTGAGCACATGTGATAGCTCTAACATCAGCCCTGCTGAATATATAGAAAATTCGTATCAGAGCTACTGAGCAGAAACCAAGCAGATCCAGTCCTATCACTGGCAGATTGCAAGATAAGAGTAAACCAGCGAGTCGCGAAATCTCTTTCCACAGTAGCCCTCTCCCTGGTTCACTGAGGGGGTGTCCTGCGTGGATTTTCCTCTCTCAGCCACCCAGGCTTGAACACTGGACTCCTGGCTCCCTATGAGATGCAGGATTGTTGGATTTCAGTAGACTCTGGCACAAGTAAAAGGCAAGTGATCCCTCCTTTGACTTACTCAGAAATGAGAAGCAGGCACAAGCAGGCCTGCACCAGCCAAGAAACATTTCTCTGTAAATCTCCCCTTGCCTTTTTGGTGGGATTAGTAACAGCACAGAACTGTTTTGCAACACAAATGCTCGTGTACTCAGTTTGGCCGCTTTCAAGCAGTGGAAAACATGCAGGCGGCTTCATTACCCTCAGAGAAAAGCAGACTCAATGCAATTACTGGACTTCTTTCAGACCAAAATGGTGCAGTATAGCAAACAGATAAACTCTGTGCCAAAGCATTGCCTGAAGAAAGCTTTATTATAGCAAGCATCCGTTCTCAGAGGCCTTTCATGTTCTTTGTATTACAAAGTCATGGGCTGACTTATCCAAAATGACTTGCACTCTAGAACTGCGCTGCTGCTCTTTTGTTGTTTTGGGATAAAACCTTGAGTTTCCTAAATCTCCTTAATAAAAGTTCTCAAGGGGTTGACTGGAGAAGATGGGAGAAGCCAGCCAAGCGCAGCATTCCAGGTCCAGCTCTCCCTTCACACAGGGAAAGACTTAGAAACCGAGGTTAAAGGTCCGGCTTAAGCCAACTGAGTCCGCCAAAGTTCTACCACACCTTGTGCTCCTTTCTCCCCACACTCCCTACTCTCCCCTGCCAAGCCCGTCCTTGCTGCTTGCTTACTAGCTTCTGAGCAGAGCATCTTTGCTCTAAAAGCTAAAAAAATGTAGATTTTTTTACTGAAGCCATAGGAGCAACTCAGTAGCTCAGCTTGCACTGGGGTTTGCAGTTTAAGGAAGGACCTAAGCTTCTTAATTGTGGAGGTGCTGATTGGAGAGCTATTTCTGTTTTGCGGGTGGTTTTTTTTTTCACAGAAAAAGTGCATACACACACTCCCACATAAATGTTAATCAATGAATATTCCACAGGAATTAATGGGCCAAAAGTAAGACCATTGCTGATCTGAAAAGGTGTCATGAAGCCTCATGGGAGCAGCAGCTGGAATGCTTCATGCCACTCCTCTCTTCGTGGGCTGAGACACATGGGTGGACCACATCCCTCAGGGTGCAAGGTAACGTGGGCTCCCAGCCGCACCAGGGAAACTGCACACCCAAGCATGAGCAGTGGTGCTTGGATTCATTTCTGAAGACTGAAGGGTCACCAAAATGCAGTGGTGTCAAAGGAAAGGCAGATGGGTTGCAGGCGGTGGCAATGCTACGTCCATCATTTTGCCTTCATGTGAAAATCCTCAGCTTTTGCTGGAACATGAAGTGGCACAGCACAACCCAGGAGCAGGAAATAATCTGTTTTTAGATGTCTATGTTTTCCTATTGTTTGTCGAAACTCATTTCCCTACTCTGGCTGCCCGGGCCTAAATAAAGCACACTTGAAATACAGACAATGCGTATTGCACATGTTGAAGCTGTATTAGATCATCCCACGTGGCTCTGCCGCAGAAGCAGTGAGGCTGCCTGTATCCTCGGGGGTCAGCCCTGGTTCTCGCTCCTCCCGCTCCACCGCCTCTCATTTCTCCCGCTGCGATGTGCATCACTGCACAGCCACGTGGGCGCCACAGAAAGGCTGATAAATGCACACAAAGAACAGGAAAGGAGAAAGAAAGCCAGGGGAATACATTGGTGCGCAGAACTGTCTGACAACCCTTCTGGGGGCTTTAAATCTTTTGTCTCAAGTAGGGGCTTTCTTTGAATTACAATGTCTATGTCGGTTATCTAATACACAGGTGTAAAAACCTCAGCAAGAACATATATGGTATAAAAGACAACCCTTGTGTCCCCCAGGACTGCAAGTAACAGCTGCTTTAGCAGGGCTCCTTGTGACCATATAAGTCCCGAGGCTTTTCTCCTAAGAAACACTAGAGAAAGCTCCGTTTTGTCCAACGAAGGGAGATGTTTTTCTCGTATATCCAACACACTTTCAGGCCCGAAGGTGGCCTCTCGTATATCCAACACACTGACTTGTGTCCCCCGACATGTGAAAAATTCATCAACCCAAGTGCAGCCCTGGGCTGAAAGGTGACAACCAGCAAAACAGCAGAGACGACCCGGGGAGAAATTTTGCCCCTAGACATTGGAACTGTTCCTCGTGTTGCAGGGTAGCACAGCTTTTCAGCCTCTGTGGGAGCAACAACGATGTGGGAGGGTGTTGCGGGTTGCTGGTTTTTCATTTGAGGTTTAGAGGTTTGCATGCTTTACATTTCCTGGTGGTGGTGAATAGTTGGGTTTGGCCTGATCTTTAATGAAATGGTGTCAAAATTTTTGACAAATGGAAAAAAATTTAAAACCAGCTTTAAAGCATACTTTCAATTATTTTTTAATAAAATTAGGCTTTTCCAAGATGAATACCCCTTTCCAATTACTTTTTGTTTTGAAAATGCCAAAAATTATTGGCTTTGTTGCGAGTGATTTTTAGAAGTGGACAATTCTGTGAAAATCTTCTTGAAATATTTCGATACTACTGAGTAAATGTGTTTTGCGTCATGCCGAAAACTTTTCCGGTAAGGGGCTAATCTGTGAGTATTTTATAAACAGTTCATTCACTTTCTGGTACTACCGAGAAAGCTGAGCAGCCTCCACTCAGACATAACTGGATATTGCAGAAGAAATAAGGTATTTCAAAACTGACACTTCTCACATTAGAACAGGCACCAGAGCCCTCAAAGTACTGTCTCCACCAGCACGGAGCATGCAATAACGGCACCTCACTGTACCACAAGTTTCAGAAAACAGTTTTGCTCATTACCCACACCTTGCCTGCATTTTTTTTCTAGCCAGAACATCACCGGTTGCACTCAAGCCATGAGAGATTTCATTTATTGCCTCATCTTTATATCTCATTTAACCCTGTTTTTCCTGTCTGGCTCCCAGGCTCAGGTGCTGCAGTAGATGTGCAAGCGAAAAGTCACTGCCAGAGAAAGTTGACAACAAGTCTTATGTTCTTTGTGTCTTCAGAAAGCAGCATGCTTTTACAAGCCCTTATCACTGTTTCAGCACTCCTATTTGGTATCTGCATTTACCTTCACCTCCTACATATCCGATCTCATCCCAAGTTTATTACTACGAACCAACAAATCTGCCAAGCACATTCACAAGTGCTGAGTATCTTTAAAACATTCCTGCACCAAAAAGTCCCGCCTCCTCTCTCATTTAAGTTATCACTGTTCTGTTACTAAGAGTTTTCATTTGGGGGTTTTTTGACCCTCTTCTATGTTTTGTTTATCCTTAGTAAAATTTTTGGTTTCCGGTGAGATTTCAAAATCTTCTTGGCAATAAGACCTAGAAATATTTCACAGCTGCCCGCCCACACCGAAACACTTGTGACCCAGCTGCTGATTGGACAGACAGGGGCTTTTATTTCGTATTTCAGTGCTCCATTTGTGTAGTGAGGAGAGCAGTAATTCGCTGGCTAATGGAGAATAATCTGAAAAGCATGTTAAGCCCATGCAGCCCTAGGTCTGCTTTCTTGTACGCTCACTCTGCCCTCCCCAATTTACATGTGGTCTCATTAACAACCTTTGCTCAAAATAATATTGTGTGATATTTTCTAGAGCTGGATCTTGGCCTGACTCATGCTGAAATCAAAGCATGTTACGTCCAGCCCTGGTTTTTTTCTCTTGCCTTCCTCCTCTGCTGCAGGTTTTGCCAATCAGGCTTTTATTCAGAAGTATTGCACTGTGCAATCCTCATGCCTGAGTTAGTAAAGTATCATTAGCACAGAGGGTCTTGCTGCCTAATGACAGATCTATCGCTGAAGCACTTGGCATGAGAAGGATTGTCTGGAGCGGGGGATACCACACTGGGACTAGGAAAACCTGCATTCAATCCCTTGTGGAGCAGTCACAGACTTCCTTCCTTCAGCTAAATCACTTCATCTGGCGCGTGTTTCAATTCCCCATCCGTGCAGGGTGGATAATGTTTCCCCCTACCTCCAACACATACAGTCATCTAAATCTTTGTGGGTCTGGGGTATTTTGATGTCACACGGGTGAGGGCAAGGACCAGGGGGATACAGACCCAGAGAACCACAGGTGGCTTTCAATGAAATACCCAAGTAATCTGTGAAATACGGGGTTGGTAAATACCACAAAAGCAAGATGCAACTGATAACTAGGCGCATCTGATCACTGCGAACAAGGATCACATTTCCTAAGCCTGAGGAATGACTAAATATGGCAAAGGGGGGGAAAAACTCTATCAGAAAGCAAGGACTTTACTGAATTTCGTATCTTCAGTTTCCTAGCTTAAACAGATATAAAAGTGCAGTTCTTCCTGGGTCTGGGGGCATGTGAAGGCAAGGAAAAAGCACATTAGTAGTTAGAACTTAATTTTCACATTACCACCTCTCCCTCTCCTAGAGACACCCACCCCTTCTGGTTTGTATACATCTTTAGTACACATCATTAATTACCACATGCTGGTGAATTTCTGATGCTGTGTGAAATGTGGAGTTTCCAAAGAGTGAGAGGACGTGATGCAGGTCCCAATGGGATCAGAAGGATCCAACAGTAATCTTACAGCGCAGCTACCTATGGGAGTGGGCTAATTTACTGGGGAGAGATGACAACACGCTCAGTACACAGCAGGATGGGGCCATGGGAATCCCTTTCCTAACCAAACCCACATCTCATTGTGTAATCTCTGAGTTATTGTTAGGGCTAGTTTTTTGGAACTCCACGTTAATAAATGTCTCTCAACTTCAGCCTCTTCTCCATAAAGCATAACAAATATTTCACAGCTCCAGCCTCGTGGCCATAAAGCACAATCCTTCTCAGTGACCTGTGTTTTTCTTCGCAGTAATATTTCTCCTCTTATTGTGCCTGTCGTGGCGTTGCCGGCACAGCCCATCAATTAACAACAGTGCCTACAAAGAAGGGATTTTATACATGGAGTTAAAACAGAACCATCAGGCGTGGGGGTTTTAATCTCTCCTTGTGTTTCTGTACAAGTAGCATGAGGTGAAAGTGGCAGGAAAGGACGTTCTCAGGGGGGTGGGCAGCTGAGATAAAAGCCTTCATTTAACACCATTTAAATGTAAATTGTAGTGAAACATGTTAGTGACAGAGGGGAGGTTATGACTGATCAGATACGGGGCTTTGGATCGTTTGCCAAACCAAACTTCTTCTAGGTATTTTCCTTTTTTCCTTTTTGCATTCTTCTCCTCTCAGCATGTTTGATCGGTGACATACACAGGGATGGCTGCTATCAGGGAGTCAACAAACGAAGCTGCCCAGAGCAGGAGCAGGAATACGGGATAAAAAAGGAAACTTGGGCATATCAAAGATATTCAAGCACAGGGAGAACTTCAAGGGTTTCTTTCCGGAGATAATGAACAAACTAATGCAAAGTGATACTGAAGGCGAAGACAGAAAGCAAGAAAGAGATCTGAGAATATTTCTGCTGGGGAGGAAAAGATCTTTGTAGAGTGAAAAAGGGATCAAATAACAAATCTCTTTCACAGCAGAAAGACCAAACCCAAATGATACCGATGTGTTGCTTCCATTCACGTCAGATGCAGACCTTGAGCTCAGACCAGATCTTGAGCTAAATTCTGACAGAAAAATATCCAGGGGGTTCATGTGATGGAGAAGTTCTGTTCCACAAAGTGAGCTGATATGCTGATGACAGCATGAAGAGTAAAATCATCAGATTTGGAATGAAAGATTCTGAGAAAGTGGGATTATAAATGTCAGGTTTTGAACAAAATATGTGCAATTTTGCTTTTCTGTGTCATCATATATCATATTGACATTAGAAGAAGTATTTTGTTATTAATTCCCTATGGAGGAATCCAGATGAAGCCCTTGTTTAAATTAGAGGATTTTTCACAGGGAAAATTTTGAAGAGCTCTGCAAGTAGTAAGTGAGGTCACCTTGCTAATTTGCACAAGTGTTTGTCCTGCTGTAGAGAAAAAGTTCTGGACTGAGCTAAAATCCTCTGCGGGCTATTAATATTTTTCATGACACTCCCAGAAGAGAAATATATCTGAAGAAAAAGCCTTAGCTTAGGAGACCTATATAGATACAAGGCAAAAAGGTAGATTTAGGTGTCTATGAAAGTAGACATGACTTTCCAAAGTTTGGATTTGCTTATTTTCACCAGATCTTATAGGAGAGCAGGCATGATGGAAAATAGAGACCAAGGACTTCCACATCGCCCAGTCTACAAAAGCAAAGCCAAGGAAAACTTAAATAGCAGCTCTAATTCGGTGTCCTAGTGACTGATGTGAAGGCTTGTCCAGACCATTTTGTTAGTAGAGAATTGAAATCTCTCTTACAAAATGGAGTAATTGTGTAGGCACAATAGATCAGAAAGTGAGGTCTTCCAAGATCCGTCCAGCTGTCCGTCCTGCTGAGCCACCTAGGGCTCAAGTCACACCTCATGCTCTCTCTCTGTGTTTTCAAAGCCAAGGCACAGGCGTCTGATTCAGGCCCCCTGGTCACTCTATGGAGAACCTGGTTTACTTCATGGGTGATATAAAGATTCAGGACTCAAAAGTCCTCAATAATAAGCACTCACATGCTTTTTCCTTGAACTTAGCTACCTCAGTAGCTCCTAAGTCTTTTGCAGTAACTGCCTTGCATTCTCTGAATATGGCCTTATGTTCATCTGTGCTGCCTGTCCTCAGAGGGACCTAACTAGTGTCAAGATACTGATCTCTGAGTGTTGGTGTTCTGCATAGATTGATCTTAAAGTGCTTTGGTTTTCACACACTCAGTAATTAATAAACTCCAGGGAGAAAATCCACAAGTCATCATACAGAGGTGAATCAGGAGTCACTAAAATCCATGGAGTTTTTCCATATTTGCGGATGTTTTCATAAAATCTGGTCTTGGATCTTGAGTACTCATGGTTAGGCCCTTACAGTTGCTGGGACATTTATCTGCCACGATTTCAATTCAGTTGCCCAGTTGCTACTTGAAGTGTCAGGTTCCTAAATCTTACAGTCACCTGCTTTTTAGTGGCTTGAATTTATAAAACCATCAAAGCGAACTGTGTCTGTGCATTACCTGTAGCTCAAGCTTGCACCAAAGGATGGAGATGCCCACGTTTTACATTTAAAATAGATAAAGAAAATTCCTGACAGATTCATCAATAGTATCATGTATCCACCATGGACTTTCTACTTGTTGAGACCATTATCATAGATATTAAACTAGAGGGGTCTATTACGGCGCTTCATGGCCCTATGGCCCTACATGCCTGAAAGACTTCCATGAAGATAAAATCTGGTCCTGCAGAAGCCTCCCTGTGCAAGCAATTAGATTTTCTAGAGATTTAAAAAGCATCATTTTTCTAAGGAAGCCATATTCACTTGACTTCAAATCATGGCTCTAAATCATCAAAAAATTCTGATCCTGATCACACACACGTTTATGGGATATTCAGTTAAATGGGACTGTCCCTGAAGAAAACTATGTGATTCACAGTTACACGTGTTATTTGAGTTGGGAAAATTTTCGAACTTCCGGTGGTCGGTTGTGATAAAATGCAGTATAAGGTAATGTTCTGCAGTCAAAACATGGAAGCTGGCACAGAACAATGTAAACCCTACCTACACCATGCAATAATGCTAAAAACACCTTATCAAATTTTGACCCAGAAACACATATGTAGCAAGATAACAAATAACTCGTTCCTGGAGAAAAGCCCAGCACTGATTTATATCTTGCAAGCCAAATAAATATAAAAAGCCTGCCAGAACTGAACATGTAAATCTTAACCACCTCATATGGTTTCGTTCTATGAAGTGAAAAATATGAGGAAGAAGGTGTTTTTGCACTGTGAATGAGCTATTCAGGAAAAGTGCTATTTATTGAACTCTATGGGAGGGAAGTTAATTTCAGAAGTCATAAATATGATGAATTATAGCTAATATCTTGGAGGAATTAAATGGAATTGAAAGGAAAAAAGGTCCCTATTTTCATTTAAATAACAATTGGGGTTGAGCAATGTTAAATATAGGTTTACACCTGCCAGGAGCTGGCTGACTAGCAATCTTTGAAACCATCGCTGATTAGCCAGAGCGGGGACCATCTCACAAATCAGTGTCACTCGTGTTTTGTGTGTTCAGTCCTCATGGGGATTTGTGAGGCAGTGCTGGGTAATAATTTCAGCCTAGGGGTGGTTTGTGACCTATTTGCTTTCACTCTTTGCTGTTCCTACACAGCTGATGATCACGTAAGAAACCTGGAAGTGTCCCTGCTCCCACAGTGAATACTTTCAAACTAGAAGCTACTGTCAGGTTCAGTGCAGTGCTTTTTGGTGCCCTGATTTTATGAATACAGGTGCCAAGACTGTCAGATTGGGTCATCAAGGGCAAGTCACCTTCAGGCCCATTTCTGAAGCTCCCCCTCAGCTTGGACACCTGCTTTGAGATGCTTTGGGTCTGTTTTTCAAGGGGACTTAGTACTTGTAAGTCCCCACACACATCTCAGGTCTCACACACTGAGAAGGGCAAAAGGAGAGGTTGGATATTTGGATACAGAAGTAAGGATGTTGCATTAGGAAAGTGGATAAAGAGATATAAGACTGGGAAGGAGGAGCACTGGAAGAAGGAGGTAGGGTGGAGATGGGCTTTGAGGCAGGACAAGGCAGAGGACATGGGGTATTGAGGTAGGATGGTGCTGTAAGCAGGTGGTATGAGGGGATAAAGCACTGCAACAAGAGAGCAGAAAGGTAGAGGCAGCGTAGTGTTGAAGTCAAGAAAAGCAGCCCCACTAATTGGATTTGTGAGCTGCTGTTCTTGTCTTTAAACTGGAGACTATTAGTGTCTCCAAGATACAATCCCTTTTCCATTCACATAACCTTGTCCATGTCCACCCCTGGGCACATGCACAGGTACCTCCCTATTCAGACACCCCACATCACCCATGTTTACATCAGCAGGCACCAACATGCAGAGGTCCTCAGACTTCCTAATACATAGATCCCATTGCTCACAACACTGAGACCTGCAGGTGTTTGTTGTAACTTTATTGCCTTTAATAGCAACTTTCCATGGCTCCCAATACACAAAGATGTCTCAGCCTCGCATAACCTTGATGTCGCGAGCCTATGCTAATAAATCTGAATAAGTAATGGACAGATACAAATCTGGGTAATAGAGTTAAATATCCCTTCTTAACTCAAACACAAACCAGATGTTTTCCATCTACCAGCAGGCCTCCACAATTATCCACACTGCCCATGCCGGCCCCCCCGGCTCCCTGCCGGCCCCTTTCTCCTGGGTGATGAATATGATGCATCGCCATAGCTAGCTTAGGGATCAGGTTGCATTAATTCAACAGTACTTTTGTCAGGCAGGTTTGTTGTGTGTCTTTATTCAGCTGCTTTAAAGCACCTCCTGTTTTGTTTTGCTTTGTTTTATTTTGCTCCCCTCAATCACAACCTCTGCTTGGAGCCAGGGCTTTGCTGGGGAACTCAGCCCAGTCACCCGTACGGAGGCTGGAATAATATTTGGCTTTTTTTTTTTTTACAATGCAGTAAGTGATCTTTGCGGGCAACATACGAGCAGTAATTAATACTTGACATATACTGTGAGGGAGAGCTCTGCTGGCAGGAGCTGAGACAAGGTGTCGTTGTTACACAGACCTTTGGGGTGGACGTGGGATTCAGAGGCATGCTTCCCTGCACAGCCTCGTGGTGTAATGCAAGCCCACCAGCCCTTCCTGCCATTCCAGCAGCTCAGAAGAGCTTCCAAGCAGGTGAAAATGGGCAGGCAGAGGACTCCATGTACAGCACAACCAAAAGCCCCATATTTTTTACTGTGTAAATATGTTATAATTAACAGTGGCTTCCCATAGAGCTCTTATGAGCTACTACACTGAAAACCATCACTGCAAGCATCGCTGTACAGCACTTGGAGAGCTTTGGTAGCCCACGCAACAGCCTCACAGGCAGCACTCATTGGAGGCTTTCTGGCCAGCTCATGACTGTGGCCTGAGGCCATCTTTACCTGCTAAAGTGGAGGAAATCAGTTGATCTACATATCTGGGATCACCATGATGCAGATGAAAAGGCAATGATGAACTAAACAATAATCTGGCAAGAAGCTCTCAAAATTTAGCTTACTTATTTTTAATTAAAAAAACACTTTTTTTCTCTCTCTCTCTATCCGGAACAAATTGAGAGCAATCCAATCTTGTAATTGTGTTTCCACCGCAGTGTGCCAAGGCAATCAGAGTAGCCAGGACCAAGCTGTCTTCTCTAAGAGTTAAGTTTTATTAGCAATCTTGCTTGCAAGTCAGCTGCTTGAACTCAAATTTATCCCTTGGATCTGCACAGCAGAGCCTCAGCATGAGCCTCCTGATCGCTCGACATAGAGAACCCTCCCAGCAGGATGATTAGAATAATGTGTGCAAGGATAGCACCAAAATTCAATTAAAAATGGCACTGTTTGTTGGAAACAGAGCGGGGAGAGCAGCTCCAATCTCAAAAGCCAGCTTGCTTCACTGGGCCAGAAAGCATGGTTTTACAGGAAAGGCCTATTACGGGGATTGCGTGACTTGGATAGTTGACTCTGGAAGATATGGGGTCTAAAATCTGGTATACATGGAACATTTGCTACCAAATTCATTTTTTGGCTTTCAAACACTGTCGTTGTCTTCTTCCCCATTTCCCCCCTCAAATTCTTTGGAACTTAAGGAGTAATTTTAATTGACCTTTAACCACGAAATCTTGGCTGGCGGAGCAGTCAATGCCTTCAGAAGGTCAAAGTTGGCTGGATGCAAACCAGATCCTAGAGCTCTGACCTCGCCAGACTTAGCAATCTCTAAAGAGAGTCCAAGGAAAAGTGAAGAGTGAACATGCTCTTCTCCAAATAGAAATTCCCTCCAGGGCAGGATTTAGGACAGAAAAATTTCCATCGCTGCAGCCCGAGTTGGACCTGTCCAGCAAATATTTAGAACTTCAGGGTGGCTTTCTGACTTCAGTTGGACTGAAGTTTGACCAGTGTTCCTGTCCTGGGGATTTCAGAGATTTCTTTCCTAGTACCAAGTCCAAAGAAATGAATAACATTCACCTTTAAAAAGAAAAAAAAAAATAAAATAAAAGAACATGAACATCTGGAAGTCAGTCCTCGCAAATGGCTGTGTATAATCAGGATTAAGCCATTACTGTGTCTTGCTTCTTAAATGATGGAAAATTGAATTGTTCTGAATTACAGTTCTCTTTGCTAAGAACCTGCTACAGAGAGAGAAGAAAAGAAAGCATTGCTTAAACAGCAGCAGCAGAAGAATTTCAGCTTTTGAAAAACTCAGGTTTCCCCTGCGTAAACCATTCAAACACTGGAATGTAAAGTAGTGATGAAAAATGAAAGCCATGTCAGCCCAGAAAGCGATATATTAAAGCAAAGTGTTTGGGAGTCAAAGGCCCTTAAATAAATCTAAAATACATACTTTATTTTAAGCCCTAAATCTGCTGCTGCTAATCCTCATATTTAAAACCAGAAATCTATTTTCCTGGAAAGCAGCTGAAGCAGGATGGAATTTGACATGTCTAGCGCAACACTAAGTCATTGTCTTCGATATTTGTTGTGTCCATCGCTCCCAGCATTATATCTCTGATGTATTTCAAAATTACTCTAGTACTTTATTATACTCCAGTGAGTAGAATATAACCCTGGAATCAGGAGCCCGGCTCCCTGTCCCCTGCTGCAGTCAGTACAGAAGTTGTAGGTGGTATCCTAACCTGCTAACCTGCCCCATTTCCTCTGCTGACAGCAGTCACCATTCACACCTTGTCTTTTCATCAAACTTTGCACACGTTTAATCCTGCGCCAGTCACGGGGCTGGCGAGTCTCTTTGTCACCCTTTTGTAGCGGAAGGAACTGGAAAAGGGAGGTTCAATGAAGTGCCCAGGGGCATAGAGGGATGTGATGCTATAACAGGAGTTAGGAACTGGAGGTGACGTGGTCCCATGGCTATAGCACATGCCACTGGGAGCCAGGAAATCTGCATTTGGTGCCCACTGCAGCAGAGAGGTGATGGGGCTTAATGTGATTGCATCTTTCCTCTGAACACCAGTTTCCTTTCATGCAATGAAAAGAAATGCAACGCAAGTTTCTTTTCCTGCAATGTCCAGGAGTCCCTGGGCAGGAGGGGTCAGCCGAAGAGGACATAGCACAGGGAGACTTTCCTCCAAGTGCCTCTGGGCGCTTCTGTGTTATGGATGCAGAAGCAAGAACAGATGCAGTGAGAAGAGCCAGATTGAATTGTTACTCAGAGATTTGTAAATTATCTTCCTCACTGTGTGAGCAGCACGGAGAAAAAATGACGTGTTGCTGTGAGATTCTGGTACGTGAACTTCGGGCTCTTCTGTGCCCAGCAGCAAGAGCGTTAACCTTGGGCAGAGTGGCTCAGAGCCCTCCAGACCCCATGGCCAGCGAGGGCAGCAGGGACCTCTCCCATCACCAGTACAAAACAAAAACCTGTCTGCAATGTGAACCTCTACAGCATCCAGCTCTGCTCCCAGAATAGAGGGATTTTGTAAATTTTCTGCAGGCAGAAGCCTTTTGGGGAAGAAAAGCCCAGTCCTTCCGGAGGAGGTGGGGAATCACAGACTGCAAGCACTCGTCCCACCGGAGCCAATGCCTCCAGCTTCAGAACACACGCTTCGGTCTCACCAGATCTTTCAGTCCCTGTTTCTCCTTTCTTTTAATAGAAAATCCTATTGTTTTTAGGTTAAAATCAGAAACTCCCAAGAGGTTCAGTGGGATGAGACTAATTAGATGGCATGGATATAATCTGGTCTACATAAGCAGCGCCTGACTCCTAACACACTGCTAATGAATAGACCTGACCAATAAATGAAACAAGGCAAAGTTTTCTCCTGCCAAGTAATACATTTTTCTGCCAAAAATATTTGAAGCAAAATAATCTAAATAATTCTGTTGACTTTCAGTCCCAGGTTTTGATTTTCACTGGTTTTAAACTTCTCTGATCTTTGTGAAGGGGAGGTAGAGGGGCATGTTCCTGTCCTTTTTTTCCCACAGATAAAGGAAATAGAGAGGAGAGAAATGGAATAAAAATGCCAGTTTTCAGATCTCTCTCCATATCCTCTCAGATATTTTATTTCTCCCTCTTTTCTGGGTGGGGATTACAGTAGGAGAAAAAGAGGAGGGAATGTGTGAAATGAGAAAGGAGCAAGGGTTTCTTCCTTTTATCTCCTCTTGTTTGATTTCTTTCCCCCCCTTTTTACAAGAAGGTAAGAGACTGGATGAAATGATACTAAAAATTAACAAATTCAAATGCTGAAAAGATAAATCCAGTCAAAGACTTGTTAGGCAACACTGAATTAAAATGTTGAATTTTAATTTACTTGAAATGTTTATTGGAATTGAACACTTACATAAAGCTGCTTCATAATAAGAAGCATACTCCATTGGTAGGAGACTCTAATTGACAAAGGAAGGGGACAAAAAAGAGAATAATCAGGGAAGCCTAAAATGCAGGAACATATTATTACAGACCCTCATTCTGGAATCTGTGACATTTCCCATAACATAAAGGAAATTTAGAAATACCTGTCAGTCTAAACCTTCAAGGCACCGAGTTTTCTCAACAACTCGTCATTTCCACTGGAGTGCAGATCGTCAGTATCTCGCAGTATCTGCCCCCCACTCACATATGTCTGGTGTGAAATTTCACCAGGCTCCCTCCATATGGGAATGCCAGGGAAAAGCTGCTCCCTGTCTCTGGCCTTGCTGTGTCACTTGCTATAAACTTGACCGATGAATGAGTGTTATCACTATATGAGAAACTCAGCCATCCCCAGTCAAGCTGTGAAAATCGCAAACCCTGGGATAAAATAAACCAACATATAATCATTGCCACTGTTGCTTTTGCTATAGTCAAGGAAGTCTTCAAAATAGGTTTCCAAGCACAAGTTTCCCAACATCTCACCTCCAGATCTTTGTTTCACAGGCTTCGGCTACAAATCACAGCCCTCCACCCAGGGATGCTGATGGTCTATTCTATACTGAGCCTTCAGCGCTGTATGACTTTCTATAGCATACACCACGCAAGCAATGCTTTCCGTAGTTAGAGGAGCCCAAGGAACTCTTTTGTGTGATCTTGGTGTGACTGAAATGATTCTTTTGTGCTTGAACCAGGCAGCTGATATTCTCCGTGCTGGGGAGATAAATGTCAACCCGGGATGGTATTTCTTTTATTTTTAAATTATTCATCTATTTATTAAAATATGAGGAAAGGGGAAGAAATGGATGGTTTAAACATTCTTACTGGGAGCCCACTTTGTTGCCTAACAGCGCTCTGTTTGGAGGCAAGCTGTTGAAACCAGGCTGCCCTCTCTCCACAGATACTGGGAAGCAGCTTTTGTTGCTCTCAGGAAGTTTTTGCCTGTGTTTGGCAAGCTATGAGATGTTCCCTTCTACCGAGCAGGGGCTTCCCAAACATCACATTCTTGTCCCAGAGGTGTTGCCTGCACTGAGCACCTGTGTGTCACCCTGGGGCCATAAGAGAGGGGCCAGACTTTCTCCGTAATTGCTCCCTGGCTTCCCTGCCATGCTCTGCCTCACACTGGGCCGAGCTGGCCGGCTTTGTGGCCACTTTCCCAAGGAGTCTCTCTCTGGCGGATTGTACTGAGCTGTTTCTTTTTGGGAGGTCTTGATAATCAAGCACAATTGGAGGGCTTGAAACAAACCAGAGAGATTTTGTGGTCTCTTTTCAAATACTCAGGAATCACATATCAGGAATTACCAGTATCTCTGTGGAGGTGGAATCATGGGGACCTGGGGAAGCTGAACCCAGAATGGCAGCCTCGGGAAGCGATCTGGGTTCTGTGGACTCTCTGTGGGTATCTGTGCTGCACGGAAAGTGCCAACGAGCAGAGGATGTGCCTTCCTGCTTGGTGAGACCAGCAGGAGATGCTGTGTGATGTACATATGACTTCATTAGCTCAGGACTGCATGACCTGCAGCCTGACCCATGGGGGTGTCCAGAGAGACACGTCCTCCCAGAAGCTCCCCATTTCTGCTGACGTTTTGATTGCCCCCGTGGTGGGGTCAGGGGTCTGTAGTGCAAACGCAGAAACTGTAAAAAAGTATCTCCCGGTGACCTCTCTACCAAGGAGACTCACTGTCTTCCTCATCCTCAGGCCTGTACACAGCTTTCACGGCTTCAGTGCCAGCTTTTGTGGACCAGAAATCACTCTTATGTTCTCTGCTTATACAGCTGCTTAGCAGCCCCAGGCACCAAGGCAATGCAAGGTCTAACAGCTAAGCCACAGTAATGCACATTCCCGCCCAGTCTGGCTTCCCTAAAATCCAGTTTCCAGAAGAAACCGCTGTCTTCTCCACCTGCCTTCCTAGCAGCCCATTACAGAGGCCCACAGGCCTCTCCTTTGCAAGCTGCCCCCCTCCATCAGGAGCCAGTGGGGTGAACAGTGCCTGTCCCACTCAGTCTACAAGGATAAGGAGAGGAGAGGGGCCTCCTTGGATTATTCTTTTCAGCAGTAGAAAGGGGAAAAAAACCCAAACCTCCTCTTGGTGAATACAATGAGAAAAATGAGATTAAGACATATTACTTTGCCCCCTTTCCTGCCCCCATGCATTCCTGGTCTGAGCCAGGGGAGCGAGAGCGCTGGAATATAACCTAAAGCCCTTGCTTTATTTTGCTGTTGCTTTCTTTTAGATATTTTTGGAGGGAGATGTTGCAGGTGGCCTTCTCAAACATGTTGACTGCATGTAATGGGGGGAGAAGTGGGAAAAGGCATGATTAGACTTTCAGAAAGGAATCATAGTCCTCTGGAGGGCGAGTGTACTTCAGCTATAAACATTTCAGCCCTCTGATCAAGATGGAAACAGCAGTATGTGACTCAGACACCACCATCCCGAATAGTCAAGGAAGACTTTACGAGTTAGTGCAGCTGAGCTCCATGAGAAATGCATAGTGTGCTGGCAGAAAGCAGCATCAGCTCACAAACAGCAAGCAAAGGGGCAGAGAAGAAATGACCACATCTATACCAGTTGCCAAGCTTCAGACTCTGTGCTGTCACTTCCATCTACCCGTGTATTGTGGAAATGCACCTGATAATGCCAAACCTAATGACTGTTTGGCCTTTGCTCCCACTGAACGCTTTGACCAGCCCTAGGCAGCACAGCACACGTGCTGTGGGCGTGTAACACTCTGCAGAACTGCTCAGTGTTGGCAAAGAGAAGGAACATCATGTCTTTTCCAGCTGTAACTCTTGCAAATCCATGGGAAACTTTTCCTCTCAAACATATCCATTAGTTTGCTATATTCTGTCTTGCTGGCTGGATTGTATTTCTGTGTGCAGATAGTTACAAAGTGGTTGCTTTAGCTACCCTCCATTTTGGTATCAAGCCACATATTTTCAACCCTCCAATATTTGTAATTAATATAAACAGAGGTTGCGCATATATTTATATGTGTTAAACTCCAAATTGGCACGTGTTCTCTTGGCTCAGCCAGGGCCTGGAGGCTTCCCCACACGGTGTCCCTCCAGGCTGCAGGGATTGCTTCCATTTCAAATAACAACTTTTCCTTGAAAGCCTCTGTGGCACCCGTGCTCTGTCAACAAGAGAGCCTCAGGACCGTGCCAAAGCACATGTGGTGGCTATATAGCAGGGAGCAAGCACTGGCTTTCATCCACCTGCCCCACAAGCATGTCCATGCTGTGAGAGCAGAGCCACGTGTGCAGCCTGTTGAGGAACCCTCCCAGCACCACGGGCTCTGGTCCACCACAAGCCACCTCCCAAGCCCCCATCGCCTCTCATTTATAAGGTGTCCTCACTGCTGAGGCCAGAATAGCTCTGCCTGTGCTGGGTTGCTGCCTGAGCACCCACAATAGCCAAGAAGACAGCCTTATCTCTTTCTGTCCCTCCGTCTGTCTTTCTCAGTCCTGCTCTGGGTTCCCTCGCCGAAGTGCCTGAGCACCTCCCAAACCGAACAGCTGCCTGACAAACCTTCTCCCCAGGGCTGTTAGGTTTTGGATGCTTTCAGATCCGCTTCCTCATTCTGTATTGCTCCTCACACATCATCTCGTAGCAGCAGACTCTCTGAATCCAGCACTCAAGCAGTAAGTGACAAAGGAATTGATTGCAAACAGATCTTTTCACTATGCATACATGTGAACGCATACTTATGTTCAAGACTGGAAACCTTAAAATTATTTCCTTGTATTTTTCCTACTTATTTCATGTTCCATTTTTAGCTGTGCTTGCAACTTATTTGGAACCTGCCCTCCTAAGTCACATGGATGAATTATCACTTCGCTTTTTCTGGGAAAATAATACTATAGAACAGTCACTCCAGCATACACAAGTACTACTGGCAAGGAATATGTAGGTAGTTTAGATTTATATGGCTGTAACTGAAAGCAGAAATTGGCTATATTCTGCCTGACTGTAATGTAAAGAGATAGTCACAATGGGCTTTTGTATGAACTTGGCTCCTAGAAATTATGGCAATAAAAATAGCGATGCCATCATTTGTTAATTCTAATTATTTTAAAAGTCAGACATACAAGCCTGTTCTTAAAGGGATGAGCTGAAATGAAATGCCTAAAAAGAAAGTAGCAATTCTTTTAGAAGCAAAATAGAGGCAACATGAAGTCCTCCAGGAATTTGTATCATGGTCATCAGCACATGGTTTGAATACTACAAGTTCTT
Organism: Chroicocephalus ridibundus; assembly: GCF_963924245.1. NCBI lineage: Eukaryota > Metazoa > Chordata > Aves > Charadriiformes > Laridae > Chroicocephalus > Chroicocephalus ridibundus. The sequence continues at coordinate 20,131,006 of NC_086289.1, forward strand.
CTAGACAGAAACAATAAATGTTTCTCTTCCAACGATGTTGGGATAAGCCTTTTTTTTTCATGCTTTCAGTTTCTGAAGCAAGCTCCTGTTACTAAGATGAATTGTACATAAATGTAAAGAGGCGTTATGGTGACTGACCCATGCCTTGGTCACCTGCACACAGAAATGCCACCAGCCAGGCTGTGAGCCTTATATCTTAGCAAAAGATGGTCAGTAGACCACAGCCAACAGGAATCAGAAGCAGGAAAGCAGTTATAAGAATTTTTTTTCTTTTTTAATTACATTTTTTCCCCATAGGGCCTTGGAACTTTTCTCACAGCTTTGACCAGTATCCAAGCCTTATCCATCTCCTGTTCTTCTTGTCTTACAGATGGTAGTGGCACTGATTTACCCTTTTGTGTCTGTCAGTCTCCCATTAACAATATTTCAGATCTAAGCAATTCCAAGCAGGTCCTGCTGTGCAGTCTGTCCCTTAACAGCTCTGAAAGGGAACAAAATATTTCACTCAAATGCCACGTGCAACTGTTACATTTTGTTAAATTCTTGAATGTATGTGCTTACGTTCAAGTTAATTTAGGGCTGATGACAAATACCACACTGACAAGCCCAAAGTTCAACACAAATTCGTCATCTCTTCTTCATGAGGCAACCTGAACATCTTCCAGTTGCCCATGAATCCATGAGGCTCATCCATCCCATGTGAGGTTTCTTCCCTCACATCCTCTCCCTGGGGAAATTTGTGCTCACAGAGCCAACATGTTTGGGTCGTATTTTTGTGCAGACAGGAATTTTTGCAGCCAGTCATGCTGCAATTGTCATGCTGCATATGCTGCCAGTTAGTTCCCTCCTCCCTCTGTTGCTTCCCCCACTACAATTTCTGAATCCACTGGCCCCTTTCAGTCACATTTGATAAAGTGGGAGAGGTATCAAAGATAAGACGCTCCTATAAAGCAGTGAAAATCAGGGCCTGGGTAGCAGACAGAGACCCCAGTTAGTGTCCTGAGTGAGGAAAGGATTGCAAGGTGAGAGCAGTAACTATCTGTCCTGTTCCATTGCCAGCTGGCAAGGAACAAACGTATCCCAGAGAGCCAGTCAGCACCACACGGCTCAAAAACAGGCTGTGGCACGTGCTGCTTTTGGCTCCGCAGGAGTTAGGGGACTTCTGGAGAAGAGATGAGGGTCTGTGAGGCATTTCAGGCAAAGCGTGGAAACATGAGGTCATGGGAAACAGTTACGTTGGTTGTCATTATACGGATGAAATACAGAAATCACATAACAAAACAGGCTACATCAATTCACATGATCGGAAAATAACTTGTTTTAGTATTTGCCTGCTCGTTGTTCACTGCAGAAAAGGTGGGTTATGCCGAATGCCTGGCACTGGAAGACAGAAAGTGCTGAGCTGCAGGATGTCCCCAGGGGCCGGTGGAGAACAGTTTGTCCTCTGTGCAATTGAGTTTCCCTGTGTGGCGCTGTCGTGGACCTCAGACTCCACAGCAGATAGAAAGCAACTGAAATTAGTTTAGCTCCAAAGACAGGTGACTAAACTCACTCAAATTAACTTCTATTCGTGGTGGGCAGAGGACGTGTCCACAGACTGCTGCCACAGCCAAAGTTTTGTTAAACTGCAGTCAATGACTTACTCTAACTTCATGTGATGCTGGAAAATACACATGAGATTAACTAGGACGGTAGTTTAGCAAGAAAAGCACACCTGCTGGACCATTAATCACAATACCTTTGCAGCTTCTCATCTCTTTTTGTACAAAACGGTCTAATCCCAGTAATGATATATTTCTTCTGATGTGCTTAGCTTGCTTTTCCTCTTACGTTTCCCCATACAAAGAGTAACAATTGCAATTAAATGAGTGGAGAATCAGGAGAGGAAGATGAGGCTACCGATATATATATTGTGACAGCATTGCTTTCATCAAATGAAAAGACACATTCCCCTAAAGCAATCATACTGTGTTCAGGAACACATGTTGCCCCATCATGGAGTAATTCTGACTGGTCATTAGTCAAAATCAGAGCTTTTTCCTTCCCTGCCCATGTTTCTACATGGAGAAGACACATCGGTAATGAAGATGACTGCCCGCATTGGCTTTGCATGTGACCTTTCTCCAAAAGCAATTCTTTTACGTCAGTTTCACATAAAATGCATCAAAATCCTCTTGTCCAGCATCCTCAGGTCCCCCAGCTGGATGGCTAAAGCATGGGCCTATTCCCTGACCTTAGCATCCATTTTATTATTAAACTCGCAAAAGCAAGCAATTCTTCAGACTGGCAGGCCAGGCACCAAACCAGGCTTTAAGAAACCACACACTATGCACATGTTTTGTTTCTACTAAGATCACTGGACTTGGCCAGCTGCTGACTCCTAGATTAATGACCAGTGCCTCCTCCCCTCAGGTGTCCTACTTAGCTTTTCACTGGAGAAACTGGGCAGCCATCAGACCTGCTGGGATCTGAACCCCAAACTACTTTGGACATTGACCTTTCCAACACGGCATGATTTTTTTAAAACAGTTACTGAAAGTTCAACTAACGATTTATTTATTTTTTAATTAGTCAGCCCTTAGGAAGAAAAGGGGATAGACTCTGGCAGCTCCTTGGTCCCAGAGCTGCTTATCAGCATGTGCAGTAAACAGGGAAAAAATAATAAATACTACATTATCCCTCAAGATAAGGGATTTCAGAATGAAAGATTGCTTCCCAATAGCAAACTTCAGGGCAATGTCATGGAAATGGGTCACATATTCCCGGAATGCAAAGTCTATCATGGGTCTTCCCTGGAGAAAGGGATTCTCCTTCTCTCCCGCGCAGCTCCCCTATGGCTCCCAGGCAGCTCCACTTCGGCATGGAAAGTCAAGGCTGCAGCCTGAAGGTGTCTGCATCAGCACCTGCACCAGTGACCTTTAGGAGAGGAGTGGAGCCCATTTTGTTTCTCATTTCAGAGAAACATAGAGTTTCCTAGCAAAACAAGTGGTGTTCAGGTCTTCTATATATCTGTGTAGAGATGAGGTATTCTTGCCTGCTTTGGGAAGAAGAGTACCTTGTGGGCTGAAGGAACTGTGCTCCCCATGGCCCATGCAGTCCCTGGTCTTTCCAGGAGCTTGCTCCTGCACCATACACTTTACAGTGGGAACTCAGCAAGCCCCAGACTGACCCCACCAAAGCTGGCCAAGGAGGAGAGAGGAGCTGCCAAAGCCCATCCCACCACAGGGCCCTCTGGGCAGGGGTCCTGCAGTTGACAGCAGAAGGTGGGCGATGGACCACTTCTGGGAGAGAAACAATGCTCCCCCACCTCTGCGGGAAGATCCTCTGGTTCCTGGCTCTGTTTGGCATTCACAGTGACGACTTGGCGTGTTCATGCTCTTTACATAAATCCTGATAAACTCCTAACCCCAAAACCATGCTGTAACTAGGGGCTCCTGTCTCTAGTTGCCATATTGTGTGAAAAAGTACTTCCCCTTATCACTATTACATTTCCTCCTGCTGCTCAGTTTCACTGAATCTCTGAGCTCTTGTTTTAAAGACAATGTGAATATTGATTCCCCTCTCTTATCTAACCCACCCACTCTCTTCATACATTCATCATGTCCACTCTTACTAATCTCCTCTTGAATATAAACTCAATGTTTTTCAGTCTCTGCTTATGGAAGTTTTGCTTCTCCAAATCAGTAACAGCATCAGTCACTACCTACCTGCCTCGAATAGGGACCAGCAGCCAAAAGATCAAGGTGGCCCTGTATCCCATTATTCGAAAATTGGATCAAGCACCACTTCTTTTAACATGGCTATGGAAATAACTTAAAGGAAAGTCTTATGACAGCATCTCTTGTCTCTGTTTGTAACATAATTTTGCTATTATTATATTCTGTACAGAAGGGCGTATGTTTTATTAATTGACAAAAGCATAAATAGCTTTTCTAGTTTCTATTTAAAGAGCTCTTGGCAAACTGTATAAGGGCTAAAAGAACACAATTTTTTTTACATGCTTTTAATCCCTTACCTAAACAAATCCTCTGACTTGAATTTTTTACATTTTGAAGGCACTTGGTTTTATGGTTTGCTGCGTGATGCTCACTGTTAATGGTATTCATCACATTTTTGTGGTATCAACGTTGTCTGTTTTCCATAAACGTGCCATCATAATTCAAAACAGCAGCTTTCAAGTATCTTTTGCCTCTGCCCAAGGGACACCACATCACATTTTTTTACACTCTCAGTGGAACTGCAATAACCAAAATATAACTTGCATGTCTTCAATGTTTAATCAAAATGTCCTGGCATTGTTTAAATACCTATTAATTTTGCTAATTTTCATCCTGACTGTTAAGTAACTGTGGCTGCTTTACAAAGAGACTGCATTTCAACCTCTTAAAGGAAAAAGACATATGCCTGGATGACAGCTTCAGATTGCAGAGACACCTTGTCTGTCTCACTCTAACACTCCCTAGAGCTCCTCCTTTAGAGAGGGAGAGAGAAATTTGAGGGAATTCTCTTTATGTTACTGCGCTTCTCTCTTCATTATGAAAACAAGAGTCTTCCCTTCTTCCTCCATCCCTTCCAGCCCCTTCCCAGCATAAACTTTACTTCCGCTACAGAGACGTGACACAGGGCAGAACAGAAGAGCCTCAATTTATGTGTGAGCTTCAATAGCAGTGATTTGGTGCAGTTTAATGATGTAAAGGAAAATTAAATATTTACAGGTTTTTGTAGGATGTACAATGTTAGTTCTGCAATGAGGAAGACCCCCTGAATATCTTAGCTATCGTCTCGAAAGTATCCTTCTTCCCTCTAAAATAATGGTCCTTCTGAATTCCTGCTAGGAGTATTTGCATTCCCAGAAGTCATACCAGGACTAAAGCTATTAATCAAAAAGCTTCTAGGCAAAGACATCACCTTGAAATTCATGTTTGTATCAGAGTCAGTGCTGAGACTAAAAGCAGTCCCTTGACCTGATTTTGTTGATCCACATTCTGTGGCCCAAGGGAGTTTATTTTTATTCTTTCTTTAAAATAAAAAAGGCACAATTAAAAATAATAATATATGAAAACACAAGCAAAGAGGAAATGAATAAGCATCAGGCTCAGAACAATGGGATGGGTCACAAATGACCCTCCAGGCCAAACAAGAATTGCAGTCTTGGCTCCAGCCCTTCAAGGGCTTCTGCATGTGTTTAACTCTACTTCCGCTGGCCTGATCCTGCACTGACTATGTCATTAGGGCCCTGAGTTCGGTAAGAGCAAGAGCAAGCCCTGATGAAACCATCTTGTCCAGGCACGTCTGTAACTTGAGGAGCATAAGCGTACCTCTGAAGTCATGCTGGTGTCCTGGCAAAGGAGAATTTAGTTTCTCCATGGGTTTGATGATGACTTGGGGAGGTGACCTTCCAGAGAGGGGCTGGTGGAGGTGAGAGAGTCATGGTTTCTCTCTGAAATCAAAAAGAGCTAATGTCCCTGCAGATCATCAGGAGACAGCATCCAACGATGGATACCAAATCTTCATTAATCATGGTTTCTCTGGGTATTTTTCTTCAAGATGAGACTGTTACACGTTGAAGTGGATTGCTCTTTGGTTTTGCCAACAGCCATGTTACAACCTTCTCTAGGAGTCTGAGCATCTTGTTATATTTTCAAGAAGGCATTAGGCCAAGTTGCGATCAACTCGTTCAGCTGCATGTTGATCCAAAACAGTCCCACAGAGGTATGCCTGTGGCTGAGATTATACCAAACTGGGGTTAAGTTATCCCAAGCTATTAAATAATCTGACAGTGGCCTCTTAAGCACACTTGAAGAAGTTTGGTTGCAGAAGCCTTCAGCTCACTGAAAAAAGTGTTGTCCTTTGCTGCAGCCTGAGAATCGGAAATGTGAGTTGTAAAGTAGACAAAAATGTAAATACAGGAGCGATGTGTTGACCACTGCAGGCAAGCTCAGGGAGCCAGGGGAACAGAGAGAACTGTAAGCCTTTGTTCAGATGCTGTGACACAGCCAACCTCGGGGAAGCTTAAGACAGAGATCTGCTATGGGCCGTCCAATCACTAAAAGGAAGTAGAAGCTGCTTTTACGAGCATTTGTACAAGATACCCAAACAATGAGATATGGTGGCAATAGGAGATTCTCATTACCCAAAACTGTGTAGAAAAAAAAACAGAGTAACTAAAATCTCTCAAGTAGATAACCAAGGTTTTCAGCAGGAGTAGAAGAGTGAGCAGATCCTAAAAGACTGCTGTGTTAAAAACATATAGAGCAAGTTACCCCTATGGAGAAGAACACCAGGCAGACAGTGGTACAATTCCAGCTGCATCAGTAGCTTTCTGAGGACTTTTAAAAGTGGATACTAAAGAAAGGAGTAATGCAAACACATAGCTAAAGATAAGTACAAGGGAGTAAAACAAACAATGAGGTACAGAAGCAGAGCTGCTACAGCACAGAAGGCATTTCAACTAGGAAAGGACATAAACGGGAACTGGGAAAAGTTCTATAAATAAATTTTAATTAGAGGAAGAAAAAGGAAAGTCTTGGTTCATTGCTAAACAGGAAAAGAGAGCAAATAACAAATGAAGCAGAGAAGCCTGACGTGTCTCTTGATCCAGCCCTTATTTAAAAAAAAAAGCTGTTTGTGACCAGCTAATTAACTAAATTATTTTTAAAATGAGGTAGGACTGCAGGCCAAAACAGGAAAAGACCAAGTTAAAGAATACTTGGATGAGTCAACAGTGTACAATTCAAAGGGACCTCATAAAGTTCACCTGAACTTATTCAAGTAATAAGATGAAGTAATCTGTGAATTGCTAACAATTATGGTAAAGCAATTACTGTAAAGGAGTCGCATAGAACAGGACAAGCCCTAGAGCACAGGAGAAGGGTGACTCCAGTGCTGATCTTCAAAAAGGAATAATGAGACCCCAGGAAGCTATAAACCACTCACCCTGGTTTCCAAAAAATCTGGAATGAGTTATTAAACAATCAGTTTTTAAATACCTAGAAGATGGTATGGTGATAAAAAGCAGTCCACTTGAGTTTGTCAAGAAGAGATCATGTCAAACCAGTCTAATTTCCCTTTTTCACAGAGTAGCTGGTTTAGTGAATACAGAAGAGCAAGTGGATATGATTTATCTTAGCCTCCTGACATGGTCGCATTAGGTATGAGCTAAAATGTAATCACAAAACAGGACGGGTGCACAACTGGGTGAACTTCACTCCAAAAACACAGTTATCAATTGTTCCTATCAAATAGGAAGTTGTTCAAGTGGGATTCCTCTGGGATCTTTTCTGGGCCTGTTTCCATTCTTTTCACTAATGATGCAGATGATGAAATATGTGGTTACTATTAAACTTGGAGAAGGTACAAGAGAATCGAAGTCAGAGGATAAAAGTGTACAAATGATCTAGAAAGATGGTCCGCAGCCAACCTGATTAAGTAACCACTAGGATAAAGTGCCACTTTTAGGAAGGAGAAATCAAATTCCCAACTATAAAGCTGGAAGAAATTTGTAAGCAGTGTGTCACGGTTTGGGCAGAAGAAGGTCTGAGGGATGTAGTAAATGACAGGCTGGATTTGTGTTGATAGTGCATTGCCCTGGCAAAAAATATAAATGCCCGAGTTGCGTGTATGAAAGTATCACATGTAAGACAGAGAAAACAATTATTCTGCTCTGCACTTTGGTGTGGAGGTCTCAGTTGAAAGGTTTTATTAAGTTTTGGGCACTGTACTTTATTAAACATATAGATATACTGGAGACAAGCCAGGGGAGATCAGCAAGTATGATCAGAGATTTGGAAAATACAGCCAGTGAGGTAGAAAGAATTGCATTTGTTTAGTCTAGAGAAAACCGGTTAGTTTACAGAAGATGAAGGCAAGGCAAGACTTCGGTTCCTAAATACACACAAAACTCTAATAAAGATGACAGCAAGCCATTTTTCTGGTTGAAAGTAAGGACAAGAAGAGATGAGCTAAACATGCAGCAAAAGGCTGCTTAGGCTGGATGGAGCCTGGTGCAGAGGAGCCGAAGATTGTCCAATCCTCTTCACTGGAGAGGCTTAGGTACAGGTTAGGCAAATGCCTTCTAGGAAGGGAGAAAATACACTAGAGAACTCTCTCTCTGGAGACTCTTCCCTGCCTGAGGTTCCTGCAGCTTTGAGGCTTGGTAGCTGAGGATCCAGGTGTGTACTCTCTGATACTACAATGCAGTAACACTGTCGGTGCTTCAATAGCAATGATTTTACATGTAGTAATGATCAGCCTAAACAGCCCTGCTCCCCCCTGCCAAGTATTCCTGGCTATCAGATTTGTTCTACTGCTGGGGAGGTAAAACAGATATAATGAAATAAATTGCTGCCTGCGATTTTCTTACATTCGCACAAAGAGGTCTTGGCAGCAAAAACATCGGTGTTGGTTACTGTATAAGCACCAAGTGTATGCCCATTTTTATGGCCCCGGGAACATAGCCCGCCAATGTCTGTATTAGGGCAAAGCCCAGGTAGAGTTCTGTCTCCATTTTTCCCAAAAGCTTTGAGAGGGACTGGGCTGCATCCTAGCCGGGATTCACGGCATGCTCTGCCAGGCCACCAGTCTGCACCACCAGGACCACAGAGGGACTCGGGTGAAGCACTGGCAGGTCAGCAGAAGTGCATGCAGGCAGCCAAGCAATCCTTATCCTCAAGGGCTTGTCTGGGCAAGAACCGGGGGGGAAACAGAGCCTGTGGGAAGGAAGAGCGTGGCCATGGTCACACCTGGGTCCAGGGCAGATCCTTGCCCTGTTGCAGCCTCTCACGCTGCCATGACTCCTTTGATCCTCTGGGAGGAACTGAGACCCCTTGAGCCCCTGAGCCTCTCAGCAGCTGTGCTGCTCAGCTCCCACCGCTTGGAAAGGGCTCTGTGTTCCCCAGCCGCCCTCTATGCTTTACAGGATGGCGTCTTTCATGCCCAATTGCACACAGGAGGGTCCAGAAATGAATACCACCTTCCAAGCATGGTAAAAAGAGGCGGCGGGGGGTGGGGGAAGCCCTGCCAGAATCATCCACCTTCAAGAATCCGTAATTCATACGCACAGCCAGGCATAACTTATCTTCAGTACTTGTTATTCCCCATGTCAGAAGAAGAGCATTCAGAAAACAGGGAAAATTAAGTCAATTAATTGAAACCGCCTTTCCCCTCTCTTTTTTAGTATGCTTCTATGTATCTCTTTAAAATTTATAACTTACCATGCTTTTTTTTTTAATTTTAAAATTTTAGAGCTGGAAATTTGCTGCTAATTCATTTCAATGCCACCTTTTGTTTTCTTAACTGCTCGGGTCTAGCACATCTGGTGAACAAGCAACATTTTGTGGGGGCCCAGCTATTTCCTGTGAGGCTATGATGTGTTTTGTCCTATCGCTACACCAGTCTGCAAGTGACACTGAGTTAAGGTACTCAGGCTGCTTTCCTGTCTTGAATGCTGTAAATCAGTGCCAAAAACTAAGGGCGTCAGGAAACTAATGAAGAGGAGAAGTGGCAGCAGTCATTAGAACAGATGCCTCCAGGTGATGGCCAAAGATAGTATTAGGGAAATGATGGAAATCTCTGCAAGGGAATCAAATGGGAGAGTATCATCAGTGGATAATTGAATTTTATAGTTAAATTGGAACTGTTCTAATACAGACACGATTTTGGATTTCATAGCTAAAGCACAGTTCCGTTTTGCACTGAAAACAGGAATTCAGCTTCTTTGTTATGCTTGAAAAATATGGTCTCCTCCTCAAATTGGCAGCACTTATCCCTCTGGGTACAAGATGAATGGTCTGGTAATTTGTTAGTTTGTGATTTGCAATTAATTAGAACCTTGGTCCTTTAAGAAATCTGTTCCAATTGTTCCTTTGTTTGAAACATCTCAACAATGAAATAATGCAGACCACAAAAACGTTCCATCTAGTCAAAATTCATTGAAACTTTGCACACAGACAATAGCTGAATAAACTAGTTTGCAATTAAAAAATTTGTAACTAATTGCAGACAGGGAATACTGTGACTTCAACAAAAGCTCATCCAATCATCTGTTTTCCTGTAGGGTGAATTTGCACATGCTAATCCCATTGGCTGTAAAGGATTTACATTCATTACTCCCTTTGACTTGGAGAGGGCTGAATGTATCAAGAAGACATCACTTGGCCAGTTCTGTTAAGTTTTTGCGTTTTGATTTGGTGCACAAAAGGCTCCCCTCAGCGCTGCTGATTCAGTGTATATTTAAGAGTCATTGCTGAAGAACCTGAGGCAACAGAGCTCTTAACAATCCTGAAGCAATGGGACCTTGTGCCCCCTTCACTCAGGTATCACCCTCGGTTCCGTCACCAACGCAGCACACTAGACCACTGGTTTCAACATGTGGGCTAGAAATCCCTAAGCGGCTTAAGAAACACAGTTCCAATGGGATCCACAAAAAGTAACTAAGAACTAACCGGCTGCAGGAGGCTCAAATTTGCTACACAGGAGTGCGTGCTTCCTTTAGAAATTTTGTAGTGGTCCCACAAACTGAAAAGCAAAGTGAAGTAAACCAGTAGCAGATTTGATTCCCGTGTCTTCGTTACTTGTCTGGTGTAGCTCTGGGCATCTACACCAGCTGTAAAACACTGGCACAGACCCAGACAAAAAAGGCAGGAGTAAAAAAAGAGGCGTATTTTAAAACATAGAGGTGCAAGAGGCACGTCAGCAGAAAAAAAAATAAAAATCACCACCAACAAAAATCACACTGGATTAGCCCAGGAGGAGAAATTTAATGAGTTCCTTTCCCAGGAACTGTGGCTGACAACAGCTTCAGTGGAGGACAGAGCTGTCCTTGGAAGGAACCTTCCAGGTCCACGCAGCCATGAAAGCTGTCCCTCTGCCGCATGCTAAGGAAGAATTAACAAAGTGGATCCCAAGGCTAAGAAAGCTGCTGTGGCAAAGCAGGGGGAACAGCTTTTCACACCACAGCAATTTGCAAATCCAAGCACCAAGGGCTTTCTTGGGTTCTGGTAAGGAACTGGAGAGAAAAAAAAAAAAAAAAAAAAAAAAGAAGAAGAAATCACAAAGACTCTGACTGAAATGAAAAATGGCTGGTTTGGGTAGTTTTATGCAAGCTTTTGAAAAATATTTTTATAACTGATGCCAATTTATAAATTAAAATGTAGTTCAGAAGCAAAAGAATGCTTCTGTTTAGAAAAAGTTGAAAACAAATATTGGTTAACATTTAAACAGACTCATTCTTTTCCTTAAAGGAAACCATCTTTTGGTGTGTATCCCAAATTCATAAATACCTCTGATTCCCCCTTATTTGTACAGTGGGATGAGTTCATCTGGACAAAAAAAAAATAATAATATCTCCCTAAATCTTAAAATAGCTAACATTTGAAAATATCAGATGAAATTATCAGTTAGACATGAACTACTTCCAAAGATTTAACAAAGAACTAACAGAGGAATGACCCGTTGCCTGGGAAAGAGGCCACCGGAATGGGCAGGATCCCTGCCGATCCCAAGGCAGAAGCACCCCGACAGTGAGCCCCAGCAGGGAGCCACGCAGCCCCCCTGGTGCAGAGACTCTGCTACGATTGCCAGCCAGGAGAGGAAACTGGGAGATGTAAAACACGAGGGAAACGCGGAGTTGCACAACTCCCGTGACAGAGAGAGAAATCCCAGAGCCGCCAAAGCCGGCGGGGGATGCAAACTGATTTCTTTGCATTATCTGTTAGGAAAACACTGCCCAGTGGAAAGCGTGGGAGGAAGCTCTTACCCCGCGGCAGGAGGGAGGTGGGCGCAGCGGCTGCTCCATCACGTGGGGCTGGCAGCGGGGAGGTGACCCAGGGCCTGTGGGACATGGCCTTTCAACACAGTGGGCGTGTGACAGAAAAGAGGGGGCTCAAGAAGTCCCACATGGCAGAGAGGTGGCATATGCAGGCAAGATGGTGAGAAGTAGTTGGGACACGAGGGGAAAATCTGCTCTGGGAAATGCCACCGCCAGGAGAGCGGGATGGGGTGTCCTGCACATGGGTGCTGGGACACAGGCACAGATTGGGATCCTCAGGAGCCCTTATTTTCTTCCGGTGCTGGAAATGTTTATCCTGGGGACTAGGACAAAGAGGTTTGTTTTTTCTCCATGCTTCTGTTAGGAATTCCTCTGGGTTTCCTATCCAAAAACAATAAGAGGTTACAGAGGAAAATACATGAATGCTCTTTCTGCTCTGGGACAGAGATGGAGTGGGCTGATGGAGAAGCACTGAGCTGGTGGGACATGTGTGTCCTCCCAGGGTTTCCTCCCAGCACATCCTTCGGGAAGGAGCGTGGCTCTCCTTCCTCTGACCAGGCACCTCCCAGCTGACCTTTCTGGAGAACAGGGTGGCCAAGGCAGGTGTTCCTCAGGTTGCCCCCTTGGGAACATGAAGCTGCATCTGACGACTGGAGGTGCGATTTAGGCAGTCAATTCCAGTGTGCACAGGTCTGGCAGCAATTCCAGTCTGCAGAGAATTCAAGGTTATAGTACTGAGTAAGGCACTGTAAAGGCTAGCAAGCAAGACCACTCAAACCCAGGAGATTATAAAATAACGTAATAATATAAAACAATCTCCTGGAAGCAACCCATGAGCTGATGTGACTCTGCCTTTGGGTCTGGCAGCTGGACCAGTGGTGAGGAATCACACAATGAAGTAGGTCACGTGTTTCCAAAAGACCTTTTTTTTCCTTTAAGCTTATGAGAAAATGATGATTTATGAAAATCAGCTTGAAGCAAGGCAGTCGTTCTGATAATAAAACCTCAAAAGAGTATGGAGGGCTCTGTCATTACAGTAATGGGCCCCAGATAAGTGCTTCATCAAGAAGACTATACATCATTACTACTTACAATGCGCTGAAAAGATGGGGCAAGGGGAGAATGAATGGCATCTGCTACAAAAATAAACTACAAGAGAAATGGTGCTCAGTGCTTTTATATTTTATGCCATAAAATCCTCCATTTTGAAATTCAGTTAAGCCAAACATATGTTTTTCACCTCCTCTCATCGCCTCGGAGCGCTGCTAAAATGCAAAGACCTCAGTGCAACCTGCGGGTCGAGTCTCCCATGGCCGAGGTGGCCGCCCGGCCTCGGAGGGCCCCGCGGCTGTCCCTCCGGAGCGTGGCCCGTGCCCAGCAGCCCCGTGCAGCAGTGGAGGGACATCCTGCTACCCTGTGTGTGAGCCGCGGAGGGAAGCAATTTCCTGCCTTGTTTAAAAGCACGGAGGTGGCTGGCGTGATGCTGAGGAAAAGCAAACACAGCCTCGCCTGGCACAATCGAAACAGAATTTGGTCTCGCGCCTCTTTTCTTCCCCCTCTCCCCATGCTTACAGCACAGCCGGACTGCTGTGGAGGTCGGGATGTAACAAATTGCCACAGAGCTTTGCTTTGCTCACATTTTTTGGTAGATTTATGTAAAGGAAAACACTTTTTCTTGGATTGCTGTGTGTCGGCCTCGATCCTGCTTCCCCCAGGATCCCCCAGCAGGTGAAAAACTGCTCCCAGCTTAACCATTAAAAGCTGTTCAGCCATGTCAGTGGAGTAAAAGCAGAGGCTGAACTGTAGGAAGGGCATGCTGGGGAGGGCAGGCTGCTGGCAGGTAAGGGGGGACAGTCCTGCTGGGACCTCCGACCAGTGTCACCCCACCAGGACCCGGGAGACCCAGTGTCCCCAGCCCGAGCCACTCAGGGAGAGCGCTCCCTGCTCGTGGGGCGACAACCAATAAATAAACAAAATAAATGGATAAAGACAAACCGAGTGTGGGTTCAGGCTCTGAGGCAGACTGTTTCAGTGCTGTTTTCCAGTGTCGGCACTGGTCTAGCGGCAAGGAAATGGGAATGTTTGGAGTGACAGCCACGCTGGGGTTTCATTCTGTTATCAGGTATCATATAAACTAGGCACAGCTTCCCTTGCTAGGCTGCACCCTCAGTTGTGTGTACAACTGCTGCTGGTTTATGGCTGTTCAAAATGTTTCTTGTGATTGCTCATCTTCACTAGCAGCAAATTTTCATTCATAATTTATACAGTGCTTTTACAACTTTCACCCAAAGAAAAATAAGTGCAACAGCTGGTGAGTCTGTAGCTGAAGATGGCGATAAAAAGAAGAATAAAGTATCTCTGAAATGAAATTTCCTTTCCAGCACATGCAGTGGGCCCAACATAAAAGGCACAACAGAAAGTTTAATTTGAAACTAATTTATTGGTGAAATGTTATCAGAATCCCAATGAAGACAAATAAATCAACACAAGACTGGGAAAAAGATCAGCTGGTGAGGATGAAAGTTACCAACATAACAATCCGCAGCCTGGGGAGGAGTTACACAAACTGGAGTACATCAGCAAAGCCAGAGTGAAATGCTCCCTCCACAATTTTGCATTCCAAAATGAAATCATTTGAGGTTAAAATGCTGATGGGTGCAAATATTTATTCCTCTCACAAGAAGTAAATATAGATTTTCGACTGTGAAACCCTGCCTTGGTCCCATGCTTCTGTTTCACCCCATTCTGCAAAAGCACCAAGGTGCATGCAAGGAGCAGAGAAAAGGGAAGTGACATTTTTGGGCTATGTTGACTGAGCCTCACTAACACTAGATTTATATGTTTCTCCTTATTAAGGCAAAGGAGAGGTAAATTGGAGCATATGCAGCTCCTCAGTTGCTCTAAATCAGAAGGCCACAAATGTTTTATTTTGTTTGTTTGTTTTTTTTCTGGAAAGAAGATCTGGATGAAGGAGAAGCAAGAAACAAAAAGCTGACGAAAAAGCTTCTTCTTGCTCAAAGTTCACCCAGATACTGTCTCACGAGGAGAGATGAGCTTTTGGTTGAGGACCTTGCCAGAGGCTGCACACAGAGAAGTTGCCAGGGAAGCAGGATTCGTATGCCCTTGTAAAAGAGCAAAACTAAAGGTGCCTGAATATACTGCCAATCTCCTCTTTGCTTGCAACATCCAGTAGGGTCCTATATTTTGGGTGGCCTTTTTACGTTACTTGTTTTGCTCAGTAATTAGTGAGTGTCTCAGTGGAGAAGAGTCAGAGTGCCGAAGAAAACGATTTACTCGGTATTCCCTTTGTGACCGGAGGCATGAAATGCTGGACCCCTTTGAGGAGACTCTGCTGTCACAAAGTCTCCAGCCTATACTTGAGAGAAGGTTTTAATTTTACATGAGGCATAACCGCTTAGTGAAGCACCCCACAGCTTGCATTTTGAAGGATGCGCTTTGGTTTAGCAATGGCAACCACAGAGTTATGCACAACTGTTCCAATTCAGTTCATGCACAATCAGGCACAATTGCATTTAATCAATGAATTCACTCCTGTGCGAACCAGGGCTCCAATTTGGACAGCCTTTTCTTTCCTATACTGTAACAAATTATTCCTATTGACTGAACAGAGTGTGCCAAAGTTTCTTATGCTCTGATTTATGTGGAATAATTAGCATGATATTGTCTGGGCTTGAGGTCACTCAGCTCTTTTTCTTGTGCTTCAGCATCCACATTTGTTCCCATTCTGTACCATTTAACACAGAGGAAGCAGGATCCAGTCATAAAGAATAGCTCCTCTGCTTCACAGCTTCCAATTCATACAGATTTTTCTTGCACAGCTTCTTACCTTTCCATAAAAAAACAAAACAAAACAAAACCCAAACAAACAAAGCAAAACAAAAAAAACCAAACCAACCAAACAAAAAAATCCAAACAAAAAAAATAATCCCCTGATATGTTGGTTTCAGAACAGCAGAAACACTGGCAAAAAGAAAATAGCAGCAGAAGGAGGGGTAACAGTTCATGTTAAAACACAAATGAGTGTTCCTGATCTTGAAATTGTTCCCTTATAGATGGTAATTCCTTGGGACAAGGTAAAGGTAATTTGTGAGGAATAATAACAGATACAAGCGCTTCTGCTCTCCACCTAGCAGAGCACGACAGAGGATTTCTGCAGAGCACATGACTGCTAATTAAAGTAGAATTGGTTTGTTTTCAGAATGAACTTCCCAATCCTACTGAAAGAGGCAAGCAGGGGAAAAAAGAGGAAAGGGGGGGAAAAGCGGGGAAAAAATGCCAGATATAATATTTTTAGAGCTAATTAGGCTCAGGAAGTTGCAATTGGCTTCATAACAGGAGAGTGAAATGAGAGGGATGTGAATTGGCTAGGGAGGGAGTCCTCAAGGTTTCTTGGTCGTTAAGACTGCTTTGTGACAGAGCATCTCTTCTCCAGGTAGCCTGCATTGTTATTGTTCTATTAGAAGAGTTTATGTTCATTTTTCAACAGCAAATAATAGTCTAGGCTAAAAAGAACTAAACAGGATGTTCTCTGCACGAGTCCTTCAGCTCTCTACCCTTTCCTTGGCATGAGGCATCCTCTCTGGTGGCCCTTGGGATCTCATAGCAAACCCTGCTTGTGGAGCTAGGTTTACATAGGGGTTGCTGTTTGTGCAGAAGGGAAAGCTAAAAAATGCTGCAATTAAAATTCTAGTTGCAGCGTAGTGAGGTGCTCATGGCAGGGAGATGAGCCCAGAGCGAGAATGTCTACCCAGATAACCAGATCAGGCTATGTGTTATTGGCACCATTTCTACTAGGGAGCTGTACCCTTTCATAGAATCACAGAATGGTTTAGGTTGGAAGAGACCTTAAAGATCATAGTACACATGGGAAGTATTTGCTGGAGCCAGATGAGTAGAGAGACCTTCCACGACCTGAGAGACCTGGAGCTGTAGGAGAGCAGATTTCACTCTAGGAGGGAAATGGGACCCCATTGTAACTGGGATCCAGCTCATCAGGAGAAGCTGATGCTCACATGCATCCCAGAGAACGAGTGAGAGAAGTCTTCTCTCCAAAGACATGTTTTGAAAGAATGCAGTGTCAGTAGCAAAAATAAGCCTGGGAAAAAACTCTTTTTTTCTTCCCAAAACCAATAAATCTTAAAGCTAAGAGCTGTACTTTATCTAAATATGTGGTTAGAGTTTGGTTCATTTATTAAATAAACAGCAACAATCACCTTTCACGACAGTTCCAGCATACCACTCTACTGGAACACAAAGTCTGACCAAAGCAATCTTTGGTCTGCTTCTTTTATAAGCATGATTTTGCATCAAAGTGAAAAGAAAAATAAAGTGCGAGATAAGCTAATGGCACACCGTGCTGCAAGCGCTGAGCCTGAGCAGTTGCTGGAAGCTGAAGTTCATTGAAACAACGACATAAAATAGTTCATTTCAAAGGTGCTAGCTTCAAAACCTCTCACCCATTATTAGGATCAATATTTTCAGCAAACCTTTTCAGTAAAATTGCTATTTGATTGCAAATATAGTATGTCCCTCCTTCTGGACCTGAGAAATTTACGTGTTTTTTCTGCTGTTTCTCAGAGCCAGCCAAATGGTGATGCTGAGGTGAGATGAGCAGGTGTGAACCACAGATATTAAACATTTCATGTTATTAGCAATCCACATCCATCCTCACCATCCTTGATTAAATTTCATTCTTACCTCTGGAGTAATTTCCAGACTGCCCTGATTGTCTGGCCACTGCTTTCCAAATTCATTACAGTAGTGAAGTGTGTCAGGGGCGCGGATAGGCTTTTCATCTCTTGTGATGGAAAATGTGGTGCAATTACAAGCGATTAAGAAATGTCATTCCCGAAGTGGAGCTAAGGGTCTCACATCCCACTTTTAGGCATTCATCTCCCAATTTGCACGTCTTTTAGGACACCATTGCTACAAGGAAGATTGATGGATCACAGACAGCTTTGCTGGCTGCTTACTCCATGCTGGCTTCTTCCCAAGGAGGAGCAGGTGGCACTTTTGATGTTACAATAATTCACATTGAAAAAGAGAAGCCTGCAGATGGACCTGGCAAGGCACAAGCAAATTGCCTGCTAACAGATTCATGTTCTCTGAGCATCACCTAAGACACATGATAAAGAGAAACGCAGGATCGGGTTGCAAAGCGGCCTCTTATCAGGTGATGTCTCCTACTGATATCACAGAAGGCCTCAACTAATGAGACTTCAGCTAATTTGTCCTTGGTGTTATATTTCTGAAGAAGTTTAAATAGTGCATTCCTGGGGTGAGCTGTTCTGCATACCTGACATGAGCTGGACACAGTGCAATGGGAGGAGAGCTGCCCATGGTGTTTCTTCTGGTAATGTGTAGCACGTTAGAGAACACATACAGGGGTCAGAGTTCTGTTTAAGTTTCAGAGTTTTCCATTGTACTTTATGGAATAAACATATCTGATTTCATTTCAAACAAGAAATGAGCCTGAAGAGAATTTCAGCTCCAGATGCCCCTGGAGCAAAGATTAAACGCTAGATCACAGTGTCTTAGTCAGGGCTCTTCAGATCTAAGTACCCCCAAACTGTGAAGTCATGAAGTTCGATCCAGGAATCTGGTCTTCCACTCCCAGCCAGCATTTCTGCACTGGGGTAATTTCATTGACTGTCTGCAGGGTTGTTTTTTTGTCAAAACGCAGATTAAAAGGGGAACAAGTTCCTAGTTATGAATGCTGTGGTTTGGGTAGGTCTTTATCTCCAACCTTTTTCTGACAGCTTCCTTTAAGACCTCTGGCCATTCTACCATCAGTGGGAAATTTACACACATATCCAAGAGCAAGATTTGGCCTTATGAATTTTACGAGACTGGGATAAAAATAAGCATCTACTAAATCCTACAGCCAGACTGGGAAAGAACAGTCCTTATCAAGGTACTCATGATAGCAAATCTGCATACACATAAGTCTTAGATGAGGGACCAAAATTCTACTCTGCTTCCCAGACTCTCCTGCTACTCTGAAAACCAACAAAATATATACATTGGCAGAGAGCTGTGCCCAGAGCCTGGCTGCTCTGCACTACTTTCTACCATCTGAAGTCTCAAAAGGCCCTACCACAGCCCTTTAATGTCCATTCCAGTGCGCAGAAAATACTGTGCACTGCACTGGAATGGCTGTTCTAATGGGAAGAGCAGGAAGGCACTAAAAGGAGCAAATAATGGTTAACGCTAATGTAGGCAGTGTTGGAAGACAACAGGAGCAATCAACTCTTTCAGGACATGCTTCTAGTTACAGAAGGCAGAAAAATATGCTGTGTTCACCAGGTCCACCATGGGTTGCTTGACAGTCCTCCAATATATATCTGGCACGTGCAAGCACTGAAGACCATCTTCAACAACAAAAGGCCGAGAGATCTCTTCCTCTGACGGCTTACTGCTGACCCGTGACCCAGCAGCCAAGAGAGATCACCCACCCCTGCTTGGTGTCAGTGAACTTGGTGTGAAGAAATCAGTGATGTTGGCTCATACAGAACAAGCAGTGGGAAATTTCCATGGAAAATTGAGCAGACAATGTCTGCTTAATGCGATTTACATGAGCTAGTTGTGGCTCTTCTGCTGTCCTGTATCTGCTCCAGATTCTGCCCCTGGGTTATGCTACCCACTTGTATCTCCAGTGTGATCATTTTCAGCGTAGCCAAGAGTTTAAGAAATGACAGGTGATTTGAGTCAGTCACAAGACATCTTGTACCCATACATCCTAGAGAGCCCTGTGTGTTCACTGCTGCCTTAAAATCAGGCCAGCAGAAGGTGTCTCAAGGCAAGTACACACAATAAGTGATCCTTTAAGAGGAGCATGGTCAGTCATGGCTCCTTGTTCCATCCTTCCAACCCACAAGCATTGTACTGCCTTTCTCATTTCACCTGGAGAGGCCAGGAAGGCACTTTCCTTCTCCTCGAGGTACAGGATGACCTGACCTTTCCAGATTACCATTACCCATCTTATCCAGTTTCTATGTGTAGTCAGATTCTGCTTTCACTGCCACGTCGGCAAGCAGAACTTCTGCAGTTCCTACCCTTCAGGAGCACACATGATGCTGATTTGTCAGTGTCGCTGGTACCCCACCACCTGCTTCCTTCAGGTTTTCTCCATCTGGCCCTGGTGATTCACTGCACCAGAGGGCCTCAGGAGGCCCCATCTCTCCTTCCTCTGAAAATCTTTTAAGGTCATGAAGGCAGAGCATCCCAAAAGACAGAGGGGGAGGATTTTCCCTTTGGTTGTGAGACAGTGATAACACTGATTCAGCTCACCGGTACCTTGCAGGCATTAGGTTTAGGTCTGTCCAGTGCCTGCGATGTGGGGAAAGGTACCAAAGTGACAAAAAGTTCTTCTTCATCCACAGGTGGAGTCACTTTCACACCTTGGCCATTCCGGGGGTGGGGATTGGAAAAGGGACCCCATGCATGTGCGCCATCCAAGAACAACATCAGGCTACCAGTTTCTAACTGGTCTCTTCAAAGCATCCCTGTGACCTTGTTACTGGCCAGGGCCACTGGGGACCCTGTATTAAGGGAATTGAGTGGAGCCTTTTCCTGCCTGACAATAAAATCTATTCTAATTATAGTTCCCTGCACACATACTGTCTGAAGGGCAGGGAAAAGCTTTCGCCACTTGAGTTCAGGACTGAAAAATTAGGTGGTGGGCTCTGGGCGGGGGGACTCGAGGAACAACTGCTGCAGGAGGCTGTTGGGATAACAGAGATGGCAGGAAAATTGATGACAACCTTGCCGCACACACACCTAGAGGAGGGACCTAGGGAAAAGCCCGTGGTCTGGGTTTTGAAGATTGCAGAACATGCAGCAAATTCAGCACCATGTCTCCAATCAGCTTTGGTGGTGTGCAAGGGGGTGACAGTCCCCCAGCTCAATGGGAGGAATCGTTTCCGCAGGATGCACCTCCGTACAGCTCTGCACACCCCAAACCGCTGCGGGGCAGGTCCTGACCTCTCACCGCTGGTGCAGGGGCTCCTCCTCCGCCTCATTGCTTCAAGGGGTCCCAAAGGAACAGACGTAGCATTTTTCCATTCTACACGAGAACGGATTTTGCACTCAGAAATTTTCCTTTCTCTTTTAAAATTCTAATAGGAAATCTAGAGGTTAGTGCTCTGTTTTTACATTCACATTTTGTTTTAAAACATTACAAAGACACTCAGTTTCAGAATTTTTATTTTACCACTTTTCCTTCGGACAAATCTCTACTGTGGAAAACACGGAGTGGAGAAAAAGTGGGAAAATGAAATCAGAGCCCCTCAGTCTCATTCACTCTATTGCAATTAATGGCGAGACAATACAGGAACAGAAAAAAATATTGAATTTTGAAATATAAAAACATTTGTGTCTTTGAAAAAATATATATAAATCTAGGTCTAATTCAATGTCAAGATATTGCTAGCAGATTGGAAAAAAATATATGAATATATGAGAAATTTCTTCAATGGAAAAAAACCATTAATTTTCCAGTTGATATTGCTATTGGATTGTTTATTATCTTGGCCATATGAAATATGAATTACTCTTTAAATAAGGAAAGGAGGTGCACACAACTTCAGTCGTTCTCACAGCAGCCCCAGACGTCATTTTATGCTGGCAGAGCCAGCAGCTTCTGACAACATTTCAAGACATTTTTACAGAAAAATGTCTAAGTATTTACTATCTTAGACCAAGGAAAACAGAAATTCTGTATAAATGAGCAGCATACAGGGAAAAAAACTGAAACATCTATAGTTTTTCTCCTTACATCATGCATCATTCCCAGATTGGAAGCCAGTTGTGCAGTGGTTTTCTAGTGGTGAGAGCAGGATATTGGGTTTCAGGACTCTTGGGTTAAATTATCGAATCTGCCATTGATTTGCAGTGTGACCTTGGGCAAGTTATTTAAAGGGAAATATGTAATTATTGGTTTCAATTGGCCAGGCTCGCTTACTGTCTATGGCTTTATAGCAGTCGCTATTTTTTATTAGAATGATTGGGGCGGGGGGGTGTCTCTTTTCTGGAAACGCTTTTTCGTGTATTAAAGGGTTTGAGGATTTTTTTAGTCTCTCTCATAAAGTATGGAAAATCCATACAATTCAACAGAGAAAACTAAGAATCTGGATTCTACAAGTAGCTTTTCATATACTGCAAGCTATATTCCTAAATACTCGATTTGAATAACATGACTTCCGTTAGTATAGTAGGTAATTGCATATGTACATCATTGAGTGAGCAGCATTTAAAGGTACAGTAAAGGAAAAGCAAATTGCACAAATATGTGACAAGATGAGAATTACTGCCCACTGTAATAATTTAAATAAAGACAGTACAAAAAAAGCCCCAAAACCTCAATGATTTGAGGGTGAAAGGAATTAATTATGAAAGGGGTTTTTTAGCAGATAATTTTGCTCAAAGTTAATGGGGTAAGCAGGAATGATCTCCAGACTTCTGTAAAAATATAAACTTTCCAATAGTTCTAAATAAAAGTGTCTTCTGGATAAAAAGAGCTGTCCACAGGTGGGCTCAAGCACTTTGTTATTTTTACTTAACATAGTAGCAGTGTTTCAAAAATAAGAAAATTCCCATTTTTCACACCTTGAAGTAGATACATTGAAAACAACAAAAGAAGGGTTGAGGGGGTTTCCCACGTATTCTCATGCTTTCTGGCTCATCTTTAGAATTCTTTCAAAATATTTCAAGATGGGAATTTTAATTGTGAAAAGTGTTGGGTGGGGAAATATCCCAATTTTTAACAACATAATTAGAAGAAAGTTTAAAGTTAAGGTAGTCCGTAAGTTAGGATTTGTTAGGATCTTTTCTGTAGCCCAATGGGACCGTGCAAAATACAGTATAATACTTATATGTCCTGCAGGATTATTTATTTTGAAGCTTAGCTATAGTTTATAAAGTGCTTAGAGATCCTCTGATGAAAATGTAATAACTATGTCATCATCGTCATCATTGTTATTATTGTGAATATCATTATTTTTATTCCCCTGGTGAATTAAGAAATCAGTTTGTAAAGATTACAACAGCTGCGGGGAATGCGCCTCGATAACTTCTCTGCGTTTTGTACCATTGCCAAAAGAAGTTTATAAAACGCTGCAGGAGTAACCGTGTTCCTAGCTAACAGGCAGGAATTTGCTTGGGCTGTCAAATGTTCACTCGATATGACAAAGAAAAGTAATGAGTACACGGTGCGCCATTTTTCATTCAAGGGACGCATAGAAGTCTTTATATAAATGCCCTGGGATTCACATTTTTAACCTCAGACAAACATTTGTAATTTGTAGGGGCATGCAAGGTGCAGTTATTACGGGTAACGTGTGGACTGTTAAGGGTGATGCCTGGTAAGTGACATAATGAAGAGGTCCCCTGTCATGAAAGCACCAGCTCGTGGTTTGTTACTAACCCTAAACCTGGGCTGTGGGAGCGACTGAAGCCACAGCTGCCACGACAGCAATGGCTCACCAGGGGCCTGAGGGGGCGGTTTCATCTCACACAGGGGTAGATGTTGCTGGCCTTTGGGGAGAACGGGCCCCGAGTACTCTTGTAGGAATGAATAGAGCGCAGAATTCCCCAGGAATTTTGCCTATAAACTTTTCATGGTATAAGTGTCACATCCCGGACTTCTCACTCAAAATTAACTGCCGCTTGAGTGGACATTTATCTGACAAGTTAATCTAGTCATTTTATATATGGGAGGAAAAGACAGCAATGACTGAGGATATGAAGAAGGCAAGGTGACCAGAAATTAGGGCCATAAATTGAATCTTGGATGCCAACCTCTGCTCTGCCACAAACTCACCATATGACCACGGCCAAGTTCCTTAATCACTGGTGCACCCATTGTCCAAGTGTAAACTGGGGCTAAAAGCGCTGCCTGGCTCCTCTTCCAAGTGAAGATCGATGCAAGACACCTTGTGAGAAGTTCAAACAAGCTCCTTTTGCATGGAGAGAGTTTTGCTCACCAGATATCTGAATCAGAGGCCAGTCCTGAAAAGGGATCAGTGGGATTTGTTCAGGTGAAGGCACGTTTAAATAGCGGCAGATGGAAAATTCTCCTTTTCTTTCTAAATTAGACATCACAAACAATGAGAAAATTAAATCCACTTCTCAGGATATGTCCCTGCACAGGAAGTTCATCGCAGGGGCGTTTCCCTGATAAGAGCTTTCTCTGGGAAGAAACTGAGTCTGTCTTTTGTAAGGGGCTCTGAAAAATAACTCCCAGAATCCAGATCCTGTCAAAATGATGTGAGAACATGAGCCATTTTACCATCAAAATATTTTGGCTTCAGAAACTAGCAAATCTTTCCGCCTCTCTATGAGAAGAGGCAGGGAAATGAAGTGATTGCTCCCTGCCACAGCGCTCTGTGGCACTGAGAAAATCGTTTCGTTTCCTGCTGTTGTGAGACCTCACAAGCTCCTGGCACCTGGCCCTGAGCTCCAACCGCTGCCTCCTGCCTCCCGCTAGCAGACTCGCTGCTCACTGGCCGGCCGAGAGATGCTTGCTGGAGCATTCCCTTTTTTACACCTAAATTTCTCCTGCTAAAATTATGCCCCACTGGCTCCATAATAAAGCGTTACTGGGGACATAGCTTATACACTCGAGTGTCACCTCCCAAGTTCAGTTGCAGTGATGGGACCTGGAGGGAACACGCTGGCATGTCCCCTAAGCAGGCACACAGGAGCTCAGCAAGGGCGATGCCATTCCCCGCAGCTCTTTTCCATCCTGGGATAGCATTAGCTTCTACCTGGCTTAGCTTAACTGCGGTGTGGCCTGCCTACCATTGCCTCATAAATCATTTACACATTTCAATTTGTTTGGGGGCACTATTTTGCCAGTTTTAAACGGGAGGTTTCTTAATTTCTTGTTAGTGTTTGAAAGTTTTTCTTTATTAACTGAAGCTTAGAGCTGTAGTTACTCCCAAATCCTTCTGTTTAAAATAGCACGGCCAGATGTTTTCTTCTGAAGTCTTGTTTCAAAAAGTCCCCATGGGCTTTCCATGACAAAATTCTTTCCAGCAAGCACCTTGTAACGCGTGAGCCCTGCGGAAGCAGGGAGAGCCCCGGCCTGATGCTCCCCTTCAGGGCCACCACCCTGCACCAGACGGGGGGAAGTGGCTCAGGCGTGGGTGCTGTGACTGCCTGTGACACCTCCCCATGCTGCAGGCATGGACACTGTGACTGCCTGTGACACCCCCCCGTGCTGCTGTGGGGGACGACACGCAGGGATGGGCTGGCTGCTGGGCTGAAGGACGGGTGAGGAGTGAGGCAGCATTTGTGCAGCCCCCAGCAGGACACGTTCTCACCCAGGTGACGCCGGGGGCAGCTGCAAAACCCACAGGGCTAAATCCAGGCTTTTGCAAACCCTTTAAATTTCTGTCCCTGAGACCTCGGAAAACCTCAGCTTCAATTCACCTGCCAATACAACTACTCTTTCCAAGAATGACCAGGCAGCTGGAGAGTTTTTCTGAGTCTGCAGCTTGCACATTAGCCTAGTGATGCTCAACAAAAAGTGCCTGAAGGGTCCTGGTGCCCCAAGGAGCCGGGATGGTGGCTCTTCCCACGCAGCCCCAGGACCAAGCCCACCTCTGCCCGCCCCAAATGTGCTCAGCGCCTCATTCATTTTGGGGTGAGCTCAGGCAGGTCTCCCGCTCAGGTCTGCTTCCAATCACCGAGCTGTGCTGAATAAAAGGCTGCTCACATCGGAGCCAGTGCGGGTCAGGGGTGGCCAGGGCAGAGTGCATGAGAACTTCCCTCCGTCCGGGAAAAATACTTTTAATAGAACAAATCTGGCTCCCCGCAGCAAACAGCTAGCCCACAGCGGAGGGGAGGGGGGCAAAAGCAGAGGCTTCTCCAGCAGCTGTCAGCCTGCCTTTATAGCAGCAGCTATTAAACCTGGTTAATAGGAACCACCCTCCCACGCAGCGCTCTGTGATCTCTGGCAGGTTGGAGCCAAGGCGAGCGAGCCAAGTGGACCATCCAGCAAAACCGAACACTGGAGTGAAAAGGGAAAGAGGTTTGTATCATGAGGTGTTGCAGTTTTGCTCTCTGACAGACAAGGGCAGCCCTGCATGGGCACCCTCTGGGAAGCTATGGCAGCTCGAAGACCCGAGAGGATTTATGGGAGGGCGGATTCCAGACCCAGATTTGCTCTGATCTGAGTTAAATCCCCAGCCCAATATTAAAAATCGGGTGGTCTGAAGAGCAAATCCTGCCCGGCAGGATGTGAGTAAGCTCCAAGCCAAGTCCCCGAGCTCTGGTTCACAGGGTAAACCCAGCAAAGCCGACAGCTGCTTCGGCTCCAGGCTCCCCTGCCTGCTGCCAGCCCGCAGCCGGGCAGAGCCAGGGCAGGCACGGGCCAGGGGCTGCACCGACAGACCATCGCCTGTGTAGGGTAGGAGCCTGAGTAAAGGCCACAGCTCCTCTCGGAGAAGTGAAAACTAGAAGGAAAAATGTGGCCGATCTTCATAGAAAGCTGGTACTTAATCTGTGTCTGTGCCACACTTTTTGCTCACTTTCTGGAAGGGCAAGCTGTGCCGGCCCAAGGACTCAGCCTGGAGGTGAATATCTTCTTTGTAATCGACCATTAGTTCTTAGGTGGTGCTTCTCACCCGTCAAACACAATCTGCTGCCTGAAGCTTAGGGGCCAGTAGGATTTTTCTGACTCTTCAGAAGGTGGGGAGGCACCACAGCCAAAGGGACCTGGACAAAGTCACCCGCTGGTCTATGGACCACTAGAGAGAAACACAGATTTTCCAAGCGCAATCAAGTGATGCAGTTTCTAGATCAAATTACATTTTCATTTTTTTCCTAAAAAAGCATTCAACTGGGACGTCTTGAACCCAGTCAAGGCTGGCGCTGACGATTTGCTCGGAGCAGCCCTGATCAGGCAGCTGAGTCACTCCAAGATACTTACACTCCACCAGTGGGAAGGTTCAGCACCTGGTCTTGGCCATCTAAAATCAGAGGGCGACAGGCACCCCCATGGAACTTTTCATCCCACTTCCAGTGGCGTGCTGGGCATGTTGCATCAGCTGGCTATCAAGAGCACCAGGGTGCTGAGATAAAGTAGAGGACTAACATTTCCGTCGTTAAATCTGGGTGAACCCTGTCCAACCCCAAAAGCATTGCTACTGTTTTTGAAAAAGACACTTTCTCATCAGCTGAAGCAGAATGACGAAGAATGCCCCATCTGAGCCAGACTCCTACTGACCACCCTATTTTATCAAGGTCTGGGGAATTTTTCATTTTAGATATACAAATATTTTGTGGCTTTTTATTCATGGCAGCTGGACTTTATCAGCAGGTCACCACAGTGGGGAGATAAGAAGGTTGCTTCTCTAGGCACCCTAGCAGGAGTCTCACAACCCCAGTTTGGCTTATGTGGCCATTAAAAACCCCTCTAAAGTGGTTTTGACCTCAAGCGTCTTTCCATCAGCTCTGTGGTTTAGAGGAGTCTTGTGCTAACAGAGGAAATGAGGCTTTTGTGGGTCTATCACAGATTGAAGTATAGACATACAGACACACCCTTAAAACCACTTTTATTGCTTTTCACATAAATTTATAAGGTGGGACCTCATAAATTTGCCGTCACTTACTCCTGTGCCCACCCTTCTTGCACCACCTTGCAGCACACAGCCCGTCTCCAGCAATGGGCTCCTTGTTCAAGCGGAGATGGAAGTTTTAGATCAGAGAAGCATTTTAGGAATCTTCAGTGAATTAGGCAAATTGTTTCTGTAAAAAGAAAGGGAAAGAAAGGAGAAAGAAAAAGGAAAGAGAAAAAGGAAAGGGTAAAAAGGAAAAAATAAAAAGAAAGAAGGGAAAAAAAACAGAAAAGGGGAAAGGGAAGGAGGAGAAGGAGGAGGGAAAGAGAAAGGGAAAGGAAAAAAGGAAAAGGAAAAATTCCCCTCCCTCACCCAACTTCAAGACTTGAAATATTTTTCAAATCAAATCGTAAGGAAATTTCATTCTCATTTGAAAACATGAGATATTTTAGAACTGTACTTACAGGAGGTAGTGTTTCAAACTCATATATCAGCTTTTGAAAATACAAACAAGGTGTTACATAGCTGGACATCTTTTAATGTTGTGGTGTTCGAGTTCCCAAAACATCTCAGAGATGTTTTTGCACAAATATATATATTTTTTTTTCCCTGCAAGCCCTGTGTGTCTGACTGGGGATGTGAGACATCCTGTCTTCCCTGTGTGGCGAGGAGGGCCAGTGAGGCACGTCCTTCACCCGTGCTCCTGATACCGGCAGGACCAGCCACTGTGCACCACCCCGATGCAGAGCCCGAGGCCACAGTCCCGCTCTCCTCCCCGCTGCCAGCAGAGGGAAATCAGCCCAAGAGGAAAATCATGGGCCCATCCAGTTGAAATGAATATTACAGCTCTCATACCTATTTTAGCAGCAGACCTGCACTCAAGGTCTTTGGTTTTACTAGGATGCAGTTGGGCAGAGATTTCTTTGTAGCTTCCCTCATTCCTTTTCTTTTTTAGCAGCACATCTTCCAAGAGGCAGATCTCCATGCTCAGGTGTTAGACTCACTGTGTTCAGAAGAAATTTTCTTGGTGTGGAGCTAACATTGATTTTGCACTAAAAAAATCAAAAAGTAACTCCGGAGCCTGTGGAAGACAAAAGAAAGTTCCTGAAGCCTCCTCACCCTCCCACCCCGTGAGGAAAAGAAATGGGAAGGAAAAAGAAACTCCTATTGGATCCGAAGTGCAAAAATTTAGGGCAGACATGTCGAGGGCTTCCAGTTTTCTGACCAAAAATAGTACACCAACTAAGAAAGCACGTGCTTTCCTCCAAATGTCACTGCTGGCAAGTGCCAAAACCCCACTCCTTTTCCCGCGGGAACAGGCAGGGGGTGACAACCCAGCAGGCAGCGTCCAGGCTGAGGGACACTGGGCAGAGCAGGGGCAGCTCCAAGGGCCAACCACCCGGTTTCCGTAGGGGCAGGAGAGCTGCCAGTCCGGGCCAGCCACGAGCTGTCTGACTGCATGGAGTCTTTCTTGTCAACGTCCAAACAGCTTTCGCTTTGCTCCTTCTTGCAGCCATGCCGTGGTCCCACTGGGATCGCAAAGGTACGTGGGACAAAGAAAACTGCAGCCTTATGGATATCACTTCAGCTGGCTAAAACACCTTCTGCCGTCTCTGTATGTATGTATAGATGGTCCCTCCATATTCATATTTCTCTGTAGAAAACGCCGTGTCTTGGAAAAGTTCATCTTGACTGCTGTCTGTCAAAATATTTCCTTACTCCATTAATAACAATTATGAGTGTGTTTACATAGCAGCTAACATTTGCAAAATGCTTTACCCATGAATATATATCCTAATTACTCACAGAAAATTATTTCTTTACCCAAAATTAGCCCCTTTTGTTTGCCTGACCCGCTTCCAATCAGATCATGATTACAGCAAACTTAACGAATGCTTCGCACAGGCACCTTTCATCCTGTGGGTGGCTGGTAATTGTGTGATTGCTGCGAGTTTCACTGCGCATTCTGCATTTGCTTTCCAAAATCGAAGCGCTTTTGACTGGACAAATAAATCACTGATATATCTCTGTAATGTCATGTTTTTTCTGAAAAAAAAAAAAAAGGGCAGATAATTTTGAATTGAAAATTGACTTTGCATAACTGATATATCTCTGTAATGTCATGTTTTTCTTATTAAAAAAAAAAACAAGCAGATAAATTTGAATTGAAAATTGACTTTGCATTGACTGCCAAGCAATCTTTAGGTACTATTCATTGCTTTGCCAGCTTCCCTGACTGTAAACCCCTTTTTTCCCCAGCTGCCCGATACCGATCCAACCACACATACACATACTTTATATATACACACATACACATACATGTACATATGTATGTATATATGCATACATACATATACATACAACAGTCACAGGAAGAAAAAAGCAAAACAAAACTCATTACAGGGTAAAGAGCATAGTGACATTAGTTCACTTTGTAAAGATATAAAACCACCCTGAAATGGTGGGTGTTTAATAGCAAGAATCCCTGAAAATATTCCAGCCAAAGGGCACGAGTGTTTGTTGAAGTGAAGCATCACTGACAGCTTAGGCTGGAAGTTGTTCACAGAGACAAGACTAAACTGATACCTTTCGGATACTAAACCTAAAGCCTCTCAGGGGATCCCACTTGTACGTGCTACGCCAAAATCGTGACCGTGCCGGCGGCTGCACCTGCTGGCCGAGCACCGGGTGCCGGCAGGGCAGGCTGCCTGCATCGCTCCGGAGCTGGAGCCTCCACTGAGCAGGAGCTGCAGAAACAGGGCTGCAGCAAAGGACACAGATCTGTGATTCCCCCAGAGGAGGGAGCTTTGAAGAGCTGCTTTCCAGAGATTTTGAGCCTCTCTGTCTTCACAGATTTAAAATAGAGAGATGTGGAGCGGGAAAGGGGAAAGGGAGAGAAGGAAATACACCCAGACGGAAACACGACCTTCAGTGGTTACAGACACTGTTGGAAGGCAGCTCATCTGAAGCCAACAGCGGGCAAAGCCAGTGTTTCAAGGCCAGCACGTGCACGCCGCAGAAAAAAAACCAGCAAGACGCACGTGCAGCCCCTCTGCAGACAAATGCCCACAGCTGCCAGCTTTGCACCGCGGCAGATTTCATCTTGCCTTGTGCCCACGAGGACGGTGTTGCCAGGGAGGGGAGAGAGTGGGAGCAGCGCAACCATCATTCCTCAAAACCCCTTCAAACAAGGAAAAGGAGCAACAAGTGTATCACTCTGTACGTGGAGGGGACCCAAGCCTGCCACCTCCCAAACAAAGTTGGACGGGACCATGCTTGCTCCATTGAGAGAGCGGCTCTCCGGGGAGAGCAGGCGCGGGACAAAGCCTATTGTTTAGCTGCGCTTGCACCATCTATTCTTCTGTCCCCAACATACAAATTGGCAGGCACCCCTGGGGACTCTGCCACACCAAGCCCTGCGGGTCCTGTGCAAGGTGGTGGTATGGAGCAGCCCCTCGGCACATCTCCAGCCTGGGAGGCCAGGAGGGGACGAGGCAGCTGCGGCGTGCACGCTCGTGCCCGGCCCTCCGGAAGAGAAGGAAACCGGCAGAGACAGGCAGCTAAGGGACAGGCAGGAGACAGGAACAAGGTCAGCACAAATGCAGGAACCCCCGGTCTCAGCTGCAGACAAAGGTAATTCGGCAAGCGGTTTTAAACTCCCGAGTGAGTAAGGGTTTTATTGGGAGCACTCCCAGCGGGAAGTAAGCAGAGGCTCCAGGTCTGGCACCACTCAGGCCATCAAGGCTGGGTATTGTCCGGATTTGCAGAGGGAGATCCCAAACTCAGGCCGTGGGTGCCCAGGTGGAGCCAAGCCTTGGGAACTGGTGACGCCAGCATCGGGATGTCTGGCGCGTCCCGGCGTGATTTAGATGCTTGTCACCAGGAAAAAATAGGCTTGCCCTGAATTGGGCAAACACGCCTCTCATCTGGACACTCGCTGCTAAAAACAGGCAGCTTTTAGAGCAGTACGGGTTGGATTTACAGTAAAACTGTGTCCTCCCCGCTCCCCGTACAGACAAACGCCCACGGCCGTGCGGGGCCAGCACATGCGGTGCCAGAGCAGCTGTACAGCTGTGCACCCCTGGGGGCTGCGCCAGACGGCGCTGGGATTAAACCCCCCCCACTCCCCCACCCAGGATTAAGCCCACCATTTATCAGTGGTTAATTAACAGATTACTGGGAGGCTGAGAGAGTCTTTTTAGATAGCTAGTGAACTGGTCTGCTTGGCCCACAAGCATAAAGCCGTTGGATTCACTTTGGGTCCAGTGCTATTTCGCAGGGCGGTGGGAACTGCAGATAATCACCGAAACTCGACAATTACTCCATTTTTCACAGATTTTCCCACCAGAAAACAGTATATGGGCTTTAAAGGTCTCCTCCTTTGAAAGGCCTAAAGTAGGACAGACACAAAACTGTTGATACTGGGGTTTTACTGAACGCATGGTTTGCCATTAATAGAAAGTTTTCATGAAAACTGTTTACTTTCTTTGGAAAAGTTTGGCTTTCAGTCAAAAGCAAATAAATAACCAAAATGGAATGGAAAGTTTTGCCTTCCCGTTTTTAATTTTCAAGCAGAAAAGATCATTTGCATGTGGTCTGGTGCCCCAGTGCCTCCTGGGAGATGGAGCTGAACATTTTTATGCTGCTCCAGCGGGGAGGCAGCTGTGGGGCAGCACGGCAGACACTGCCCTGGTGGGAGGTCACAGAAGAGAAGGCCAACAGAAAGGTCCCTGGGGCACCAGCGTGACTCTGGGTGACATCAGAAAAGGGAACCAGCTGGGAGGCAGCCTATATCTTTTTGTAACAATTCAAAATTATCTCTGAAGAGACAGGAAAAATGTCTGAAGAATCTATGGAGCCCCACTTTCCCCTCATTTTCTTGATGGAAGGCCAAAAATTTCTGTCACTGGAAAATAATTATAGCAAGTGGGATACCATCTCCTTTCTCTGCTTTGTCTAGAGTATCCACCTGAGGAGCTGGAGGGCCATGGAGGGCCAGAGCTGAGTAAGGACTTTACCACCCAGAAGCTCCACGTTCCAACACTTCTGTCCCTCCAGGCACATTTAACTAGCGATCAATTAACATCCTAGCTTGCAAAAAAAAAAAAAAAAGAACAAGCCAGCCTGGAAACAGGCGTGCTCCAAACACCACAGGAAAATGAGATCTGGACCCCGTTAAAGACAAGGGGAGATGTTGCCCTGATTTCAACAGTGTTAGCACTCAGCTCAAAATGAGAGCGGCCTCCGCAGAATCTGCACACAGTCACAGGCAAAATTCGACCTTTCCCTAACTCTCATCCCGGGCTGTAAAGGATCAATCTCCTTATTGCTATGTACTAAGTGATATCTTGCAGGGCCCCACTGAGAGAACTGCTGCAAAATCCAAGCTACAGCTCCCCCACTTGAAAGGAACGACCTTCAGGCCCTGCAAACATCTGATTTCTTACAGCAGAAGGGCTGTGAATGTGATGCCCCAGTCGCCTTGCAGCCCCGGCAGTGACGCCTGAGTGCCCAAGGTGCAGTGGCACCCACAGGGTCCGCAGCCAGGCCAGCCCAGCCCTGCAGCCCGCTCCTCTTCAAGCAAAGCTCCTGTGAGGAAGGAGCTCCCTCCCTGAACTCCACTTTGTCCTTCTCCTTCTCCTTCCCTCCTTGCTTTTTTCTTCTCTTTTGTGATCACACATTCCCATTTTCTGAAACATTTTCCACCGCAAAGCCGCACAGCGATCACATTAGCTGAGATGCTGCTCCTGCAGACTTGGCATCATGCACAGGTGTGGTCCTTCGGTCTCTCCGGGCCAGCTGTCATTGCCGCAGGGCTGTGCAGGCTGAATCCCACACCCCCTCGTGCTGGTGGACTTACAGCGTCCTTTGCTCCCTGCAGCATCCTCCAGGCAGCCTGGCCATGCACAGAGACACATCTTTGCAGGTCCAAGGACTCCCTTTGCAACCGCAGGGCAGGGCTGGCCAGGTACGTCCCGTGGCTAACAAACCACCAGAGTCGCGAGCTGAGGAAGTCAGCGTTTGGAGATTTCCCTACACACCAAGGCAACACGCTCAGTCACGAGGTTGTTGGGGCGCAGTGGAAAGGCAAGGGGGCCAACAGGCTCATTCCGGAGACACAGCGAGACCTCTCACTGCTTCCAGGAGAAAGCACCAACATTTTGCAGAGCAAGGGCAAAGATTCAGGTAAAGAAGGTGACTTGAACTGACTGAGCAAGATTGTCAGTCTGGAAGCATTTCAAGAGTAGGCTGTGCTGAAATTTTGGTCATTCCTCACACAACGCAGATCTGATATGCAGAATTCCATAAAGTAGGTTTGATCCTCTTTTAGAGAAAAATGTAGGTTTGGAGTCCAGAAACTGCTTTGCAAACCCACATTAATTCTTTTGCCACGGTCACTTAGGAAAAAGTACTACAAAAGGCATTTAGAAAAAAAGAAGCACTCCAATTAATTCCTTTCTAAACAAGCCATTTGGGACTTCTGTTTCAAAATGGCTTTCCATTTTTTAAATGCCCTTAGGAATTTCATGCCACTGTATTTTTATAATTGAAAATGTATGATGTGTTGCACAAAGTGACTGCAGAAACGCTCTGGTACACCCTCCAATGTTCTGTCTTTTACTTTCCTATTTTATGACTTCTTAAGAGATAAATCTGTGCTGCTCCAAACACAAACTGTTTGTTTTAACTGCTGAAACTCACTGCACCTTCATTTGTGCCTTCACTCACTGCACTGCCTTACCCTCAAAATGCTACTGGCATTTTGCACCCAGCCATTTGCCCTGGGAGGAAGCTCTCATTGCGCTTGGCACCATGCTAGCTGATCCGGAGCAGCATTGGAGTTTGGCGCTAACAGGCGACCCAGCACAGAACAGGACCTGCTGGGAAAAGATATGTTTAATTTATACAGCCAAAATTTGGAAATGCTGTCCTGGTTTCCCCTGGCTATTCCTTAAAAAGAACAAAAAGGAGGGTGGAGGTAGAACCAGGGGGAAGAATATATCAGCTACGGAGTAAACAGTTTGGAAGCCAAATATAATTGGCTGGTGAGTGCATATTGTGATTCACGAAGGGAAGGCTTTTTTTAAACTCCAGGAGCCACGGAGCAAGGACAGCCATGCAGTCATCTTCCTGTGCAAAACAAAAGCTCCGAGCCAGCGAGGTGCAGCACCAGCGTGCCGGGACAATGGGGACACGGAGCATTACCTCAAGCCTGCAACATGCCACTGGGTGACTGGCCTGGTGTTTCCACAGCCAGGCTATTGCTTTCAACATCAGGGTTCGGTGATTCAAGCCCCATTCCCTCTCAGGGGCTGTGAGTGCTACAGATCATTCCTATTTGGGGAGCATACCTTATCTAAGTCCATTATTGCCTCTGCCTAATATAAACACTGTTTCACTCCGTACAAGGTCTGTGCATTGAAAGTTTTCTTAAACCAAGGAAACCTGAAATAAATACCTCATTGTCTCGAGGACTTTATCACAGTGGTATGAAAGAAAACCAGTGTGTGACTGTTTTCCAGCAATAAAGTTCTTTCAGTCCCAGGAAGGATAGTTTTGATTTGTGAATTTATTGCTCTCACAGTTAGGACTTCACACTTGACCGAAGTAGCTGATATACTGTCAAGACTGATCTGGCATGCAGTCTGCAAACACAGTCTGTTTGTTTGACATGAAAAGAAGAGAGGGGGACTTTTTCACCCAATTTTTTATGGTTTTAACTTAGAAGATCTAAAAGTTTAAAACTTTGTCTTTTAAAGCAAAACAAAAAAGAAGATTCAACATCACCACGTTTCACAAACTTGTCTCCAAACTGCCAAAGTGCTGCTGTCAGGGGAAATGAATTCTGTTCTTGCAAAAGTCAAACACTGTTTTTTGAATGAAAAATTACTCTTACGAAATGTTCTTTGCTTCTTTCTTTTATAAAAAGTCCTTCAAAATTGACTGAATCTGAATGGAATGCTTTATTTCATTCAAAACTTTTGTCTTTCTTGTTTTACTTTCTGGCTTGCCATTTTGGAAGTGTTGACATACACTCGGAGCTGTAGCAGCAGAGAACTGCAGAATTTCCCATGTCTCTGGTGGCACGGGTCCTGGTACTAAATCACAGCTAAGCCCACCGCCTGCTTCTCTGTGCTGCCAAGGGGCAGGATACCAGGTGAGGTGGGTCTCTGGCTTTTCT
Source organism: Chroicocephalus ridibundus (assembly GCF_963924245.1). Classification (NCBI taxonomy): domain Eukaryota; kingdom Metazoa; phylum Chordata; class Aves; order Charadriiformes; family Laridae; genus Chroicocephalus; species Chroicocephalus ridibundus. Next base: position 20,166,536 of record NC_086289.1, read on the forward strand.
CTCCCACGCCTATCTCTCCCCCTGTGCCTTCCCAATGGCTGAGCCCAGATTTTTGTCCCTGCTCACGAGGGTGTGCAGATGCGGGCTCACTGTTAGTGAGGAGCCCCTGACGCATGACAGAGCAACGTGGGCAACCCCAGACCATCCCAGGCTGCATTTTCTTCCCACACTGACGAACTGGGCTCCTCACCCAAACTCTGTCCCAGACAGTCTCCTTGCACCAGACAATGCCGATGCCAAGCTTCTCTGGCAAGGGGAGAGAGCTGACACAAGGGCATTAAGCACCATGGCTCTGGCATAATTTAGGAGAGTGTCTGAGCGCCCCTGGCCATGAGTACAAAGCAGGGACCATGCTGGTGCTGCACGATCTCCCCTAAGATCAGCAAGCAACCTCTGCCAAATGCTCAGCAGGGTAGATGGCAAACTAAGTCTCTAGATAAAGACTCAAAGGTTCTTGTCTAAAACCACTGTAGTCCAAAATGCCCAGGCCAAGAAGCTCATTTCTCTGATTCAGACCAGAAGTCATCCTGTGGAAACACAGCTGAAGGGATTCCTGAGCATCCTGCCCATCAGACCATGCTAGGATACCTGCTAGGTATAACTAACATTTTGCATACTGTCTTTTGCCTGACTCTAGCAAGAGCCTTAACTCCAGCTCCGCGCCGGAGGGGCAAAGTGCAAACAGCCAAATTTCTTAAACTGTGTCTAAGATGGGGGCAGCGAAATCCCACCTCGGCAGGGCGAGCAGGGTCCATCTGTCAGGCCTCCAGTCCAAACAGGAATCCCGGCTGGCAGCTTGGGTTTTAGCTGAAAGATGTATCAGGGCAGCATGGAACAACACAAGCGGTCCCTGGAGCAGGCAGAAGCACCGGGTGGAAAGGCTCGGGAGCGCCAGTCCTGTTGAGGACGGACTCGTGACACAAAACAACAAACAGGGTGTCTGGCAAGCCCGGCATAACACCCCAGGCACATGTGAAGGAAGAGTCACTCTAAACACAAGAATGGGACCAGATGAGTTGATTTCAATGGTTTATTGTAAGAAAGCTCCTTAGATTACGCAGATTAAAGTCTTCATGGAAACACTTCTGGAGACTGTGTGTTGCTCAGCTTCCTGCACAAGGCACCGCTTGGTCATGGCTATGTGGAATAGCAAACTTAGGAGAGGGGGTTTTATTAGTTTATTATTATTACAAGACTACAGAGCTCCTGTGTCTCTATATCGGTTTCCTCTTGCACTGGAAGAAAGTAAATCTCCACTTCAGAATCACCCACAAGTGAAGGATAAGACCAGAGGTAAAGCAAGGGTTAGCACTTAGGGGAGCATTTCCCCTCAGCCCCTGCAAAACACAGCCCAGGACTACCAGGCTGGAGAAGGGGAACAGCCAACTGCAGTTTTTCCCAGCTCTGGAGCTCCACAATGAAATTGAACAACCTGAATAATTGAGTTACTCAGCTGTGGGATCAGGGAAGGAGTTAAGGTTTCACACGCCAGCCTGGTCCTTAGCACAATTCTTTCACCCCAGTGGTGCAGAAGTCAGAAGATGAATGGCTGGTGCTGTGGTTGCATGTGATGGCAGAAGTTCCCACAGTGTGTCCTCAAAGCTCTTCTGCAATCCCTCTGAGATCCTTCTTAGGAAGAGAGGCCCTTATCTGCCCACTGTGGTTTGCTTGGTGAAAAAGCTTTAATTTTTTGTGACTACAATCTTCCCAGTGAGTCTAAATATGTTGAGTGCCACTGCTGCTTTTGCCCTGAGCAAGGATTGCAAATTGAGCAATGAACCCTAGAAGTAAAAACCTTCATACTTAATGTTCCCTTCACAGCTCCCAGTCTCTTCCAGTGCCCACAGCCTCACCAGCCCGTGCTCCAGCTCCTCCCCAGGGCAGCCCTGGGCTCACCTGCCTGACCTGCCTTCCTCAGTGACACCCCAAAACCTCCAAGCTGTACCAGCAAAACCAGCTTCAGTCACTTCTCCAAAAGCTCAGTAACACCATGAGTAAAGGAAAACTCCATCAGCCCAACACCTCACCTTCCCACACTTTTTTCCCCTCCAGGCATTTCCTGCCTACTGACACATCTCCAGGGTTTCACCCAGGGAGGGAGGCAATGTCTAGCTGTGGCATCGCCAAGACCTCTGCCTGCAGCAGGGCATGGAGCTTCCCTCCATAGACCACAGGGACAAGTGGGCATGTCCTCCCATTGCAGTCGGGGGCAGAGGAAGAGGGAAGAGGAAATGGTCTCTGGAGAAGCTTCTCTCTCCTTGGCAGCTGTAGAAGGAGCAACTAGCTCACACCAAATGTTTAACTTCTAGAGTGCTGACCTTAGGTATGGAGCATGTTGGGCACGCTGGCTTGTGACTGCTGCTCCTCCTGGGTGGAGAAGGCCACAGCTAAAATGCGCAAAACGCAGCTGAGAGGCCACAGAGAGCTGAGTGAGGGGTCAGCTGGTGGACAACTGGGAAATCACTGGCAGGAAAAGAAGGTGGGGGAGTGGCAGGCTTGGACTGAAACAGAAAAAAAAATTGTGATAAATGGAGGGGGGAAATAATTTTTACTATATTCAAAATCCAAGGTTTCCTTTTGCTTTCATGCTCTTTAACTCTTGTGATTTTTATCGTGCCTGTTTCTAAATGAAAAATATCCTTTCGAAATGAAAAGCCAAAACCCTTCAGTTTGCAACTATCTGGGGGAAAGGGTCTGGTGCTTTAAAATCCCACCCTGTTGTTTTTCTTCCAAACTGCTTATCAAATTCAGCGTGATTCTGGATATCAATCCAACCACTCTGAAACAGGCTCTCGGTTAATTTACTTCCCCAGTATTAAAACTTGCTATTTCAGTTACCTTCCCTAACACGTCCCCTGTTTGTCCCACCCTTCTGTCCTGCTTTTCAGACCTGCAGCCCCATGGGACTGAGATTCACAGTCTCCAGGTATCCCCCAACAAGTGGGACCTCTCTGCTGGCTGTAGGTGCTCCTTGGTCCAAACGCTCTCTAATAACATACACATGATCATTTTTCAAGGTGCTGCTGGCAGCAGGAGAAGGCTCCAGTTATTAACTGTTCCTTTTAAAATTAGCAGCCCCACCACCTTGAACCCACACAGCAGACCCTGGGGAGGTTACCTACTCCTTTGTGTCCTCCTGAGGCAGCATTTTTTTCCCCCTGAATGGACGTGTAAAACTGCTATCATGGAGTGAAGTAACCGGCATTCATTTGAGGAAATACAGGAATCATGAATCTAAAGTATCAAAGCAGCAAATAAAACACCGAACTCACTGCACATCAGGCAAAACTCTTGTTCCAATGTTTTTGCCCCAAGACCCACCAGGGCCTTAAAAACATAAGGTCAGAAAATGACACGTCTATCTGAGTTGTCTCTGTTTCTTGAACCATGAAGACATCTGTGGGTTTTGTATTCAAGTATTCAAACTCCTGCCTGCAATCACAAGGGACACGAAAAGTTTGGAGGGTGTTAATGATAGCCGTGATACCACCTAACCTGCAGAAGACAGGGCTCTGCACAGTGCCAGGCACACCAGAAGAAGGACATGATGGTGGGCAGCCCCGTCACCCTTGCACCACCCTTGCCCTGGCTCCTTCTTGCTCAGCAAGAAGAATTTGGACATAGGAGCACAAGGAGAGCAAGAAATCCGCCCAGGTCCTACAGGCAGTTAGGAGGAGCCCTGCAATGTGAGGGTAATTTTCATCATCAAGCAGTAATCATGTTTCCTTTCGACCCCTTCCCTCAGAAGAGGAGGAACAATTAAAAAGCCCAAAGATTTGGATGTATGAGCTGACGTTGCAAGCTTGCAACAAAAGCTTAAAAGCCTTTCCTTCGCTGCAGATGTCATTCCAGAGACATTACCTGCCAAAAAACTAAACCACCAGTGAAACATTATGTTTTAAAATATAAAAAATTATGTTACATTTTTGCCAGAGAGACATCCCTTTTTTGAGTGTTTTCCAGGAGTTTCGTGGCTTATGGAGTCGATGGAGGCAGAAAATGATAATATAATTATGGCTAATGATTTAGGTGGGGAGAGGGGTGAGCAATTAATTTTTATTATGTTTATCAATATCTTTGGTCACAATGTCATGTGGAAAATGTTTTTTTTGTGACCCAGGAAATTGAAAAGCCATTTGTGGCAGCATGTTTGAGTAACATAAGTAATTATATATTTGTACAGGTTTTATGTGTTGCTACGATAGTTACTTCCTAGCATGTGGCTTATGCATTCTTGTAATTGTCTTATTAGGCCAGTTTGAGTTTCAAATAGCACCTATATTGCAGTGTTTAAAATGTTTGCTTTGGAAGGAATTATGGGACACAAAAACATATGGATCGCTTTATCATACATATAGAAAGCATACAGCAAAAAGCTGGCTTTCATTAGTCCATTAGTATGGATCTAGATACAGACTCAGTGTTGAGACTTGGTTATTCGTATGTTTATGACATTTAGGGCTGCTTTGTGTTATTGTGGATGTACATTCACTCCGCTGGAAATACAACACATCTCTCCACCGAATATTCCTTCTGGTAAATACTGTGAGACTCAGGATAATCAAAATCAGGGCTTGTTACCGGTGAAACAGATGTGCTTCCAACCAGCTGGTACCCCACCATCTCCCCTCGTCTCTCTGCTTCTTATCTCTCCTGCATCCTGTTGTTCTGCATCACAGTGGTGTTCCACGGCTCCAACTGGATGACTGAGACCTTCCTAAAGAGTGAGAGAAAACCAGCAAGGCAGACACGGTAAGGACAGAAAACCTTCTTGGAAGGCCTCTGACCTTCATTAACAAAAATGCTGCAGCACCGTGGATAAGATTTTATACGCTAGCATCCTCTCCCGTGCAAAGCAAACACGACACTGCGGGTGCACGGGGAGGAGTCAGTGCTTCAGCAGCTCTGCGTGGGTGAGCCCAGCCTGGCGTGGGTGAGGATTACTGCTCCCAAGGATAGGGCACCTCGTGGCAGTGGAGGGAAGGCTGGTGGATTCATGCCTGATACACAAAACAGATAGTCTGTCTTTAAACAAAACCCATAAACTTTGTCGTCATTCCCTCTAGTGGTAAAATCCAGAAGGAGCTGAAAACGTTTCTAAGCTTTAAGCTTCATCTGTCCTCTCAAACAAGACAGACTCATGCTTTCAATACTGTAGGTCATGGCCCCAGTCCCAGTGATGGTTCGAGTAATGTCATTTACAGGATCACACTGCCCTAGGAAATCTTTTGGGTGCTTCTAGTTTCCTGATAATATCCAGTAATTGAATGTCATACATCGCATTACAACAGCCAGCCTTTGTGAGGGCCCAGAAAGATGCTTTCCGGGATACTTCCGGGGAGCCATTGGCTTTTGCAGAGGAGGCAAAAAGCCAGCAAGTGAGAATTTATTTGGTGTTGAACACACCTCCATAGCCAGATTAGAGAAAGAGTGTTGCTTTACACCATCAGCTGAAGGGAAGCCTGCTGGGGCTGCGTGGCGAAGTGCTGCGTTGGTTATCATACTTTCTTCTGGCAAATGCATTCATCAGCCAAACCCGCTGCTCCATGGAACACTGTGCTTGAAGGGCTGCAGCTGCCTCAGTTTCCCAGCACCTTTACACGATGCTGACAACAGCATACAGTCACCTCCAGTGGCAGGCCCTGGCACCAGTGGCTGCTGGCAGGAAGGCATCACAGCTTGTGGCCTCAGTATAAGCAAAGCTGGCAGGACAGAGAGCTGCTGAGCTCTGGATTCCTCCCTGGAGGCACGATGACTACGCTCACCTGAGCTACCGACATTTCCCTTGCACTAGCCCTTTCACTTGCAGCAAATAGATATAGTTGCTGTTGGGTATAATTACAACTGGGTGTTCCAAACATGGCTTGTGAACAAGTTTCCATGGATCTGAAGTTTTGAGAGTTAGATATCTTTCCATTACTAGTAACATTTGTGAAAAACAGAATTTGTAGGTACCACACACTTCATGGACCCAGATTTTAATTACTTTCATCTCATAAACTATTCAGCAGATTTACTTGTAAATTCTCAGAAAGAACATCCTTTGCCCATGGGAACAGCACTGAATTTGCAGAGGACGTGCTGAGTTTCTCACGTTTCCCTGGGAGGCTCAGATCATCATTTTAGCTGCTAAGTAAAACTCTCTCTCTCTCTCTGTGTGGAGCCCCAGTCAAGATCTCTACGACATTCATGTTACCAATGGTGCATAGCGATGGTAAGATGGTCTTTGCCCTACGTACAGCATGGGCCGTCAGTGGGGTCTATAAACCATAGGCTATTTATCTTGTTCCTAACAGAATACGTATGATTAAAAAAAAGCCCACAGCCATGTATAGAAACCTAATTAATTCTGTAGAGAATCCGGTCAAGGAGTCAGGACAATATCACACTGACTGGGTACCCCACCAACACAAACCAGTGGTGCCTGATGGGATTTATTCCTTTGGTAAGGCCAGGTTTCATTTTCACTCAGTCTGCTGTTTGGTTGGATTTGGGCAGAAAGTATTATTCCAGAACAGATCATTTCTGGTGACAGCATACCTCCTCAGAACACTTCAATGTGCAGCTCTGCTTCCTCCATTGCATCCGAATGGAAATTTCTTTTTGCAGAGTTTTGAAAAGCGAGATTAAGTGAGCTTTCCGTCAGTGTCCCTTTGCAGCCCTGGGGAACTGCGTGGGACCGTTTCTCCTGCGTAATTTCTAGTAACACCAAGGGTTGTGACCTCAGAAGAATCATCTTCTTTCCTTACTTTTGTTGCCTTTATCGGAGCAAAATTAAAACCTTTAACCCTCTGAGAATTTAGTGATTTCACACGCTTTGGCCCACTCTGATTTATACCTTTGTTAATGCGATAAACATTTTCCTGCTCTGTGACTGTTGGCCAGATTTTCAGTTCCCACTTAGCTGTCCCAGTGTAACCATCAATGATAAATGCTTTGAAAACAGGCCCCAAATTCCCCTCTGCCTCTTGCCTCGAGGGCAGAGTTGTTCTACTCGGTAAAATAAGAAAGACACCGTGTACAACTGGACTTGTACCTCTTTGATGGGTCATTTGAACTAATTCTTAGACCACTTTGCACACAGTCAGTGAATAACAGACTTTTAGTCCACTTGCTCTTCCAGTAAATTTAATTATCTATTTAATTGTACATTTTTTTCACATGATGTGGATCCACCTGATAAAAAATATTTTCATTTTAATTTTTTTTTTGGACGAGATGAAAATTAAAATACAGAAAACACACTGGGATTGACCCCAAAACACCCTTTGTTTCATTCTTGATATTTTTGTAAAGTATTTATTTTAAAGCAAAATAAATTAAACATTTACATAGAACATTTATAATGAAACAACTAAAATGCTCTTCTCAGAAAACGCCTAAAGGAGATATTATCATTTTTTCATGAAGGGAAGGACTTGGGCAAAACAATTTTGTAAATTTGAGACCAATTTATACGTTTTGGTCACTCCGAGCCTACAGTTGCCAGTGAAACAATCCAACTGTTTGAGAAGTTCACATGGCTCTATTTACGCATCCATTCTGGTGGCAATTTTACCCCTGGCTCCCCATCTTGGGCTTCTGTTATTCGAAAGATCTTTGCCATGACAGAAGAAACAATGATCCTGAAGTTCACCACAAAGACTCACAGTCTTTGCTAGTCTGAAATCTCCCCCCATTCATAATTTATCTTACCCTCAAGCCCACTAATTTGTAAACTGCAAAAACAAAGACGGTGCCCAAGAACTGTGCAAGAGATTCCAGCTCTCAGAGCGCGCAGGAGTTCACCGAGTCCCCTGAGATAGCCTGTGAACTCAGCAGCACAAGTTTAATGTTGCCCAATAGCTTTTACAACTTACTTTCATGATCTTTTTTCAATGGCAATATAATAAATAATGGCAGTTTGGGATTTTTTTCCTTGCCTTTTTTTCGTTGCAACAGACAGAGAGAAAATCCATGATAAGCATCTGTTGTGGAGAAAAATTAAGTACAATATGTACACACAGAACACATATTAGTTTCCCAAATCGTCTTAATGATGGGCTATAAATATTTTTTTGGCCTGCCTGCAGGCATACTACTTTCGGCTGTGATCATGTCGGCTTCCACTAACCAGGCTGGATCTGTATTTTTAATGGACAAGTAACATAAATGTAGCTACAAAACAAGAGCTCTTTTTCCTTAGCACTGATCATAAGCTCCACCATATTTCACAAGGGTGTTGTATTACAGAAGAGTCACCTGTCTGACAGAGGTATAAAGCAGATGTCTTATTTGCACTGAGGATCTCGTGGCGTTATCTTAAGAGTGCTGCAGGAACATGACGTTCTACCCAAATTGTAACTCAAGATGTTAGATGTTTGTACTCTGCCTCCTGAAAGGCTCTATTACGGTTTGGTTAGATCCACATCCTGTATATCCGACGACTGAGTGCCAAATAAATTTCTGCAGCTGCTCTGCTCCTCACCAGAAGCGGCTGCATTCCTGCACCACAGCAAATAACCTCTCACCCATCACAGAGCGCTGCTCTGAAGCTTATGTAGGTAAAACTCTGTAGGGTGATCGGATGAAATTTGACAGAGAAGGAACTATCTGCAATGGTTGGTTAATTATATCATTAAATACTTAGCCACAGCTGGAATTAAGCAGTTGGACAGACTCTAGATAAAGGGGAATTCCAGAAAAGTATCATAAACATTTTGTTCCAACAGCAGCATTTCATCAAAATTTCCAGTTCCCAAGCAAGTCTGAGGTGACTGCGCTTAATAGCACAAAATGTAGATGCTGCTAATTCTTGAACAAAAGTTGCACTACAGGGAGCAGCGCTGGAATCGCTGAGGTTTGGAGGTGGAAGAGAAGTGAACCAGGGAGGAATGGGATAAAGTCCATACAGTGAGGCAGCACTGGAAATGAATGGATACCGCACAGGAAGAAGAGCAAGAGCGAATAAAGAAAACGAGCCCTTCAAAGGAAACAAAGACATAAGAAACAAATGTTTAAAAATGGTAACATGTTAAATGAAACATGTTAAATGGATGAGTTATTCACATGACAAGATTGGTTCTGGATGTCGGTTTGGCAAGAAATTTGTGGATTTGCCTGAAGTTCAGAGCATGCACCTTTAAGTCCCGCTAACTTCAGTAGGACTATGCTTACACTTAAATGTAGGTACCTAATTAATTAGTCTGCTAAGACAAAGGCACAATGCACAGTCCTTGCCAATGGCAAACTCTTGCTGTCTGTCATGAATCTGGTATCAGGCAAACAAGCCCAGTTAGAGCAAAAATTCAATAAGGAACTTTGCAGCAAGTTCTGACAAAAAGAATCCAGGTTCATAGTTTTTTAATAAACTTTGTAACTTTCAAAGACCTTTACAAACTACTGGTTAATTAAAACTCCCATGATCCCACTGAAGTATAGGTAATTATGTGATGGTTCGGGGCAGGGAGAGAAAAAAGAAAGCTTGGGTTAACCCATCCCACCCAGTGACCTCAGCTGGAGGCACCTTCCTTGCCTGCAGGGCCTGGATTAAGCTGACTTGAGCAAGAGCCCAAGTTCCCTTTTCCCACACTGAAGGGGAATCTGAAATATGTCAACAATATCCGAGGACATCAGGGGAAGAGAAATGAGAATGCAGTGGTGACCTGGAGGAGCTGCCTGCAGGACCAGGGCAGAAAGCACCGGGGGGCTGCTGATGGGCCTGGGCTGCTCCATCCCTTCTCAGCTGGTTCTCTCTGCTGAAGGACACCCAAGAATGATTTCAACAAAACCCAGCGGGTGCCCAAATCCCAAACCAGCTTCAGCTCAGCATCAGTATGGTGGTATCAACAAGGAAATACTCGTAAGACAGAGCTACGTCACAGGGAACAGTATCATGGACAAATTTGGCTTTGTCTGTCCGTAAATTACCTGGGAGAAAGTTGTAACTTTTAGTAGGGTAGTTGCAACTCCAGACAAATTGCCCACAAGAAGCAATGACAGTCAAGGGCTGTTTCATCTGGACTCACATATGCAGAGTTCTCCCAGAAAATGAATTTCAAAATCGCTGCCGCTGGTGGCAGCGTGCGAAGCAGCAGAAGCCCAGCCCAACTCTGAAATGCCAGGCTGAGCTGCCAGGGCTGGGGAGAAGTTTTTAGCAGACTTTTGAATCCTTTTGTCCACTTCCGTGGCAGACTCAAAAGCCTAAGTGCCCGCCCTGGGTGTGAGACAGAGGCAGAGGAATGGATTTTCCGCTGCATTAGAGAAAAAAAAGCTTTTAATGCAAAGATCCAGGTACGAGCTCTATCCATGACCCTTGCAGGGGCACTAAACTGTAAGGAGGGGCAGAAAGGCAGCAAACAAACCGTCGGTGAGCGACTGAATATAAAGCAATGCCTTGCTCAGGGGGTAAATCATGCGTCCAGGACAGCGGGTCACCTTGTTCTCTTGTGAGTACAGACCGTGCCTGCAGCGGCCCTGGAGGTGTGCAGACCCAGCGCAGAGGTGTGAATGCCCAGGGCATGCCGAAAGCCGGCCCTGTCCCCAGGGCTTTGGCTGGCATGGAGACAAGCACACAGAAGAAACCGGCTCCCTCACACCCTCAAAGCTCTGAATGGGTTGAAAGGCAGCAGGAAATCCTGCACGATTCCTATGCTGGCAGGCTCTCCGGGCAGGAGAGGTGGTGGGGGAGGCAGTGGCCACAACACAAGCAGAGGAGCACTGCGGGCAGATACCAACAACCGCCCAGGAAAAAGCTGCCCAGCATTTGGAAACCATGCAGAGGCCAAAGAGATGGAGAGCCCAGAGGAGTGGCAGATGTGCGGTGTTTTTTGTAAGGTGCAAACACAGCTAAATAGAGGGCAGTGTTTTGATGCATAAAATGGAGCGGGATGCTATGTTAACAGCACCCTTGGTACCCTGACAACTGGGACCTGATGTCAAGGTGCTCTGGGAGCAAGACCTGACAGCCTGGGATATGGGAAACCCAGCAGGGATATCATGGCCAATATCTTGACCCTGGTGGAAAACACTAAGTGTAGCAAAGTTTTGGCCTTAGCTGGAATGGCCTAAGAGAACTCTGGACTCCAAGTCAGTCTGGACCTGATAAAGCTGGCTATTGCTACTGACAGCGGACCTGAAGTGATTTCCCAGTGAATTCTTGCCTCCCCTCCCAAAAATGGGACATTATCCACCACAGGCTGAGGGGCAGGAGAGGGGATTCCCCTCCTGGAAGGCCAGAACTTGCCATATTAGGATGAACAAACTCAGCTTTTATTCTGTCTTTGTCCTTCTAGGAGTTTTCCTGATTGCAGCAGGTATGTAAATCCATCTCTGTCTGGTCCTTGTTGTAGCAGCAACCCAGGGGACACACCTTGGAGGGGAGCCCAGAGAGGTTCTGGAATCTCTGTCCCTGGAGATTCAGGACTCACCTGCTTTAGCAAGGGGCTGGACTAGATGATCTCCAGAGATCCCTTCTAGCCTAAATTCTTCTATGACTAATAATCCCCATCCTGACAAATATCAAATGATTCTCGTCACCTAAGCCAAGCTCAAAACCGGCTCACAATCTGGAGAACCAGTGTTTCTTCCCTAACCTCAGATACTTGGGGAAAAAAAAGCCTTGAACTCCTGGAAGGGTGGAGGACCCCAGTTAGAAGCCATGGCATGCCGCTGCTCAGCCTTCCCTCCCCTCCCGAGCAGCTGCTAATGACTCACTCACCTCAGAAATGCTGCCAAGGGCCATAGGAGCCATAGGGACTGGGGGAGAATTCCTTTCTCTTCTGCATCCAATAATATTTGTTGAATAACAATGCTACCAGCTCTGAATCACTGCTCCTGTCAGCGGTCAGGTGGTGCACGAACGTGCTCCTTCATTGCTTCCAAACCGACCTCTTTGGCACGATGCTGGTACTAAATGGATCAATGATTGAAGTCCATTTGTCAAAAATCCATCAGGAGATTAAATCTAGAGCTGAGTGACAGTTTCATTTCGGATACTGAGCACATGAGAAACTTGGCTAGGTTGAAGTTTGAACAGAAGCGAAGCTGTCTGAACTGCGAAAAGAGGCCATTTGTCAGAAGGCATTTTGCTTGGGCCTCAAACAGCAAAATCTGGTACGTGTGATGGTTTTTATGATAGGCCTGCACTACCAGCATAGGAAAACAATCATCTGTGTTTTTTTAAACGGCTCCAAGATAAATCACAAGTAGTGTACTACTATTGATTTATTCACATCTCAATGGAATATTTGAGCTATAAATTACAGTTGAATAAACACAAACTGTGCAGAATTTTGCATTGTTTGAACTTGTCAATGGCAGGTCTTTCTTGTGTTTTCATTTTAATGTAAATCAAACTGTGAAATGTATGGATGCAATTTATTTCCAGTTATGTTTATTGGACTTGGGAATGACTTATTAACCAGGGGCTTTACTCAAATTCTCATTTGATTTCCGTGGATTTGACTGCCCAGCCTCTGTGGAGCTTTCATGGCTTGAGCAGTGCAGACCCTAAATCTGATACAAGAGACAACAGTGGTTTTCTCACAGTGCCCTTTTGGAGTCCTGGAGTGAGACTCTAATGGAAAGAGTACATCCTGTAGAGCAGAGCGCTCAGAAGAAAGGGCTGGTGTCTGGGTGAAATCCCTGCTTGGCTGCCAAGTCTTCCCTTCATTGCAGTGGGGCAGGAGTTCAGTTTCTATGTGTAATTTAACTCTGTGGGGAGACTCGCCCTTCGCAATACACTGTAGATCCCCCCGGTGTCAAGGAAAAGACTGCAAGGATTCAAGAGAAGATAGTCTTTACACAATTTTGAAATAAGGGAAACAAACCCTAATAACACTAACCAAATCCAGATCAGCGAGGACAAAAAAGGTCAGTCCCAGGATGTGATGGTCTTTACAAGCAGTGGAGATGTTTTCAGCCAAAGTAGCCCATGCCTCTTCATGCCACGGTTGATGAGACCCTCTTCTTAAAATGGAACAGACACAGCAACTCTTGTCCTTCTTAGGACACAGGTTTTTCAGTCCTCCTTCAATTTCATCAGCTGAAAAATCCTGACCTGACATCTTGACAGCCGCTGCTCTGATGACTCTTCTCCAGCCCCACACTTCACTGAGTCCTCTGTGGGCCTTGAGGAAATCCAAGTGAAATCCTGGCTATGATGAAGTCAGTAAGAAGTTTATCCTCACCCTACAACAGACTTCCCCTTGTCACCCTGAGGAAGTCTCTCACTGCTGCGTGCCTCAGTTTCTCCAGAGAATATAATGCCTTCCTGTTTGGCAGAGGTGTCATGAGGACAAACTCCTGGTGCCTGGGGACCACTAGCTGTGACGCTGATAACAGGCACAGGAAAGTCTCTGTGGGTCACTGGACACATTCCATTCTTATGACACTTGAATACAAAAGAGCGTTTAAATCAAAACATCACTGGTTAAAGTCAATTCTTAGTGAATGGCAGCCTGTAAATTTCTTAGCCTAAATTATTAAGAGAACATTGCATACTTTATAACTGCACGTTTGAAAATACTCATGGGGTCAGGCTCTCCTTTTAGCCCCAAAAACATAAAGTTGGAGTCACTGCCTGACTCCAAGGCAGTTACTCCAGATTTATTTCAGGGTAACTCTGAGCGGGATCCTGGGTTTTGTTTATGACTTTTCATTTGTATTTTGTGAAAACTTAATAAAAATCTTTTAAAACTGAAATACATGGTTCCATAAACCTCACATATGGGATCTTTAAACTCAACCAACTTATGAACTTAACCCTGACTTGTCTTCGTCCTCTTGGCCTTTTCAGCAGCTAGCAGTCTTCAGCCATGTCTGTATTTACAGAGGTCAGAAAACCCTTAGATAGCCAACTCTTTCCTTTGCCTAAAACAATAACAGGAACGTATGACAAAACTGAACCACAATGTCTTGAAATGAAAAAAAAAAAAAGAAAGTGCACAAAATGAGGCTAGACAGCTGAGAGAACCCAACTTAATGCCTACAAAGTGGACAGCTTATTCAGGTTTAGTAGGACATGGCTTTAGATAACACTGGAACCTATTTAGAGGTGCTAGTACACAACTAGCACCTTTTTGTTAAGAGTTTCTGTTAATGCAGTAAAAAAGCTACATGTCCTGTCCTAGACGTCTTCCACTCATAATTCTGCTTGTGACTGGTTCTATCCATGCCAGTGGCAGTTACGCAGAGATTTTAAGGCATGGGTTTTTATAATAGTCTATTCCAAAATGATCAAAGCTGGCCATGGGTTTTTCCACAGTGATTTCCACATTAGACCCAACATGTGTTTGATACAATGTACATCTAATGCAAAGTATCTGGTTTTGATTCAAACGCTTTGAAGGAAAGAGAGTTCAAAAGTTACTACATCACCTAGCAACCTTTTCCAAGATTTGACAGTCCTCCCTTTTAAAAATCATTGTGTTTCTGAACATCCCAGTACAATGCATTGATTTCGGGGAAGTTTGCCCTGTGTAAGGAGAGAAACAGGCCTACAGAAAACTTTGAAGATTGGGAGGGTAGAAAGATTGTTTTAGATTCAGACCTGGGATAAGACCCTCTGGTTTAAACTCAATAGATCTGTGACACTTCATATCTCCTGAGGATCTGCCTCCTTGCTTTGCTCCCAAGCAAAAAAAAAAAGGTGTTGCAGGCTAAAATGTCAAAACTGCCTAAGAAAAATTTAATTAGTTGAGAAATGAGCAAACAGACCTCTCCAGAGGCTTTGAAAACCTTCACTTCGGTATTTTCAGGAGCTGTAGAAGAGTGAAGAATGAAAGGAGTAAAGGGCCTGATCTACATCCCTGGAAGCCTAGTGGCAACACATCCCAAAGAATTCAACATTAGATTTGGAAATGAAGAAGAATAATATGAAAAAGGTTAACTAAAGATACTAGTCAAATGCACAGATGGTGTATATTGAAGTACTCCTCAGTCAGCACCAATGGAGAAGCATTTACCTACCTCACAGGGAAACCAGCCTCAAAAGCACTGGGAGCTGCAGGAGAGCATCCTCCCACTTGAGTACCGGGAGCTGCTCTCCCCACGGGGGCTCACAAGGACACCCTGGGCTCACCTCAGTGCCCCTGGGCAGGCTTGAGCTCTGCAGCCTCCCAGACCACCGCGAACCCCGCCTGGAGCTGGTAGCGCTTCTGGGGGATGTGTCAGGTAGAGCAGACTGCCCAGTGAAACTGCTTAATCTTTGACAGCTGCAGTCAAAGGTCAGGCAAACAGCGGGAACCATCTTCTCCATGTCACAGACAGCACCATCTGACCAAGAAACCAAGGTCTTGATCACTCCGGCAAGCGCTTTCCAAACTCTTGTGCACCTTATTGCAAGCTCCAGCCTACCACTTAGTTCTTCTTAAGGGAAGACCTGACACAATGGGACCCTCACCTAGTTCAGCACCACGCGAGCACATCCTAAATGGCTGGAGAACTGGAGAAGTGCCTATTTCAGAAAGTAGCTGATAACAGAGAAACACCAACCTAGGGTATGGGAGGGAGTAGCGAAGCCAGCTGAGTCACTGATACTGGCCTGTACATTACTAAGCACCTTCCTTAATGATCTGGAAATAAAGCCTTGAAAAGGTGGAGCAGTTTTTAAGGTGGGACCATTTCAACGAAACAGAATCGACTAGGGATAAAAGAGATGCCTAGAGAAAATGTAATTATTGGAGAAATGAGTGCCAGGCATCTCCTGAGACCTTGGAAATATTAAATTTGCTCCATAGACTGGAGGAAGGCAGGCAAGGTAGGAAAGCAGGGGCTTTACTGAAGACTACACAGCCAGAGCAGACAAGCTCAGCCTAAGCTCCAATTTTTGCTCCTATGGCAAAAAAATAGCAAATGCCATGGCTTAAGGTGCAACCAGAGGAGATATGATGCAGGACAGTGATGATTTTCCCCGTATCTGTAATAGTCACATGCTGGGTCACTGCTGTCAGTTTAGGTGTCTTTCAGAATACGATGCTGGATATTTGGGAAGCAAGCAGAAAGGAACCACTGAAATTATTTAAAGGCTGGAAAAAACATCATCCAGCATAGGTCTTGAGAAATGTCATCAGAAGGGGAAGTCCACAGGCTGCAGCCCCTGACATTTCATCAGGAAATACTCTCCTGTAGCAAGGCATTTAAAAAGCTCCACACACTCAGCTTCTCAAAAAGAAGATTTAGTGGCGATTTGATTTTGGTGTCTAAGTATCCTCACATGTAGGATATATCAGTCACTAACAGATTCTTTTAATCTAGAATGGAAAACAGTAATACAAACCAATAACTGGCAAATCAAAGCCATACAAATTCCAGTTAGAAATGTAGCCATACTTTTTTTTTATCAATGTCTGTTGTTAGATGTTGAACCAAATGACCTAAAAAATTGGAGGATGTCTCCATCTCTTGAAATACTCAGATCACAGCTGAAGCCCACCCTGGAAGAGACACTTTTTGCTAACACACATTACTGAACTCTGTCCAGGAGTAACTTTGAAAAATAAAGTGGCTCGTGATGCACAAGAAATCAGACTCGATGACTTCCTTGCAGGTTCAGCAGCATTGCAGTAATACCAGTGAGCTAAAGGCAACAGTTTTTTTCAGTCTTTGGCATGCAAGGGCAGGCAGTCAAGCGTCCCCACGCTGCCCAACGTGTGGGGTCAAGATTTCCCCAGAAGGATAACTATCCCCATAAGTACCCCAGTGCTATCATAACGCTCCTCTCCCAAGCCTTCTGCAAAGCCAGTTTTGCGTTACAGTAGACTGACTTTGAGAAACAAATAATTGCTTCTCCAGCCTACGGTCTGTGGTCTGGTTTTGAATCAATCAGTGGAGCACACAGGTGGTGGAGGGAAGCATTCTAGCCCACGGCAGGAGGACTCGGCGAGCACAGCCAAAATAAGCTTTTATGTCCCAGCTGACATCTGTGGGAATGGACAGGTCTTTCACTGTGTGGGACATACACGATTTATACGACGGGATCCCTAAACACTTTAGTATTCATTATTTTTAAAAGAGGATGGATTCTGCAAGGGGGAGGGCATGTGTTTTCATACCTTGAGAACATTACTCCTTTACATGACACCAATATTTTAACTACTCATTTATTTTCTCTTGTCTAGTTGAACAGAAAAAAGAGAGGGAAGCATTTATTTACCAGCAAATTTTTATTACTTTTCTAGGGAATCAGAGAAGAATAACATTTCTTCCTCGTGTTGATTTTGTAAGATACTCCATGCATGTGATTTTTTGAGGAATTTTTTTACTTTTCTAAACACTGGTTCATGGACATCTAATCTTCAGCTGAATATGACACAGTCTTACAGAACTGCTGGGTGACATGGTCCAGACCTTAAGCCTTATATAAGTCAGGCTGCATTGCCGATTGAATATATATAGTTGCAATTTATTTTGTACATGCAAATTAGGAATATAATGAAAACGTTTTAAATTATGAGGCTGAAACACCATTTTTACAGATGGCTTTTTCTGCCAGCGGGCAATTTGTTCTCCTCATATAAACATTAGGAAAATTTAAGCATCTGCTCCTAATTAGTTCCCTTGCACAAGTTACTGATGCCCGTAACTCACACTCCCCCATGCTCATTGCTGAGATCTCAAATGATTAGTTTGTTTGCACACTGCTCCTTGGAATTAGACAAAGCTGAAGACCTGGAATCACAGCTGTTCTCTCTGCACCAGAAATCAAACCAAATTTTATTGGAATGATGAAAATTGCCAAGATCAGATGACCCTGGGAAGCTAACGCAAGTTAATTGGGCCCCGGTTGACCCTAATGTAACCACATGAATTTGAGGAAAATCTGGCCAGTATTTGATTAATTTGTTTACAGAACATGTTGCTTGAATGATTTTTCTATACTAAAGCAGGTCTTCTTACCCAGGAAATTGTTTGTGTGTTTTATCCCTCAGCCATCATGGCTTCCTAACCAGAGTTGGGACAAAGCCATGGTACATCTTTCAGAGCACCTTCAGCCCTAACCCTGCTCTGCCCTCTAACACCTGAGCTTTGGGTTTAGAGCAAATCAGGTTTTGGTTCTGGCCACGGTATAAAACTCTGTCACACTCATATGATGTGGAGAATCAACAGAGCCATCCAGCAACTCTTTTTCTACAGTTGATTAGAGCACTGTTTGGTTTAAACCTTTCCAGAAACCCTCACTCAAACTCATCTTTAATGTCTTTAATGATGTCACCAAAGGTTTATGCATTCCTTAAAAGCTTCCAGAAATGTTAGCTCTGGAAAGAATTTTCCTCAAATATTTTATTCACACAAAAGAAAGAGAAATTATTAGACTGATTTGGAGAGACATAAAACATAGATTCCCAAGCCTCCCTGTATTTTAGTATCTGACAGAAATATCTCATATGCCTTGTATCAATATGGATCCAGTTAACAAAAGTGTAGCAAAGCTCAAAAATTCTTCTGTCTATAAGACAATACAGCCACATTCATCCACAGTACACGATTATATTCATCAGCAACGTACTCAAACTTTACTTGCTTAAGAGCTAAACCAAAAGGTTTCCTATGTCTTGCATGGTATCTTTTGACTTTATTGTTCATAAAGTAGCACAAAGCAGAGCATTAAGAGAAGTCTAGTCTCTTTATGACTCTTCAAGTTTTAGCATCAATTAAAGTGGCCAGTCTTGTATACATTAAAAAAAAAAAAAAAGTGTGACAAAGATCTTACAGTCTAATGCCTCAGCTGCAAGAAACTAGATTTTAAAGTACATGGAGCTTTTAATTACACCCATCTCAGGGACTATTTCTTTGCAGTAGTCAAAACACTTTCCAAAGTTAAGTATCATTAAGCCCACTTTTAATATGGGTAATAGACCCCAAGAATGGAAGAATGGAAGGTACTTACCCAATACCACCCAGCATACCGTTATTGAATACCAATTATTGAGAGCCTGCTTCAGTTCTCTCTTCACAGAAAATACCGCTCCCTTTCCAAGAATGCATAATCACCCATATGCTTAAGTCTTTTTCCAATGAAGGATGTTTTCTTCATCTTACCCAAACACTTGAATACAGATTAAACTAGGTATGCTGAAAAAACAAAGGCACCAGACTCAATGAAACCAGTTTTGTTCAGATTTGTGTCTTATGGATGAGTGACTTTGATATCTAAAGTTTTATTGCAACTGAGACATCTGTAAGGGTTTTTACCCATATGGATTCTCTCATTTCTAATAATGTGCACTCTTGTTCTGCTCTTTTCCCTACTGTCAGGTCCTCCCAACATCATTTTCTTCCACCTGGCCATCTGCTTTTAGAAGCTTACTTATCTTAGACATCTTTACAAGTCTGACAAATCTGGTGGAAGTCAGCCAATGAATTCAAAATGTGTCAAGGACACACACAGACATGCACACGTACACACAGTCCGCTTTTCTGCAAGAAATCAGGGCTCATTTCCCTAGACTCAATTGAAAAATCTAAAAAGATACACAAAAATAAATTTGCCTTCTACAAGTATTAAATCACTGCAATAATTAACTGCAAATTGGAGTGACTAGTATTTCAGTTTAAAAGACTCCAACATCGTCTAAGAATTTACTAGCATCTACTCTTGTGTTCATTAACACACCTGGTTAATACTCATGTGAATTCCACTGATATCACAGTAGTCATATGTAATACCTGAACACAAAATCAGCCCTATTTGCTTTAATTAATAGAGACAGTAGGCCAGTGACTGCAGTGTGTAGAGATCTACTAAATATTTGGAATAAGAAAGAAAATGTACTATTCTTGCTCCTCGATAGACCAGGGCAAAGACCACCGAGTTTGTTTTTCAAGGATCTAAATAGTCTCGTGCTATTTATTTTCTCAGCAATGAGCTTCACCCTTTGTGTGCGGTCAAGTCTGCCTGGTGTGGAGTTATGAAAAGAAGTGGTTCTGATAGAAACGTGGTTCTACAGCAGCTCTTTACGTGTTCTTTGGTTGTGAAATCCAAGGGGCCATGCTGCAAACACCTTCACAAAGGGCCGGAATTTCAAAGTTCATATTCATCTTTGCACTATGTGGCAAACAAAAGTGTTGGGATGTGCTCTGGTCTGTGTCTATTAGATTAGTGGAAGTTTCTGTTACAAGAGCTTACCTGAAAAACACTGATTAATTGAGCACAAAATACTTTGTATGAAATACTTCCAGTTTAAAGACTTTTGCCGAAACATGCATTCTTGATGCATCTGCGGTCAGAGATTTCCACAACTGCACAGTGAAATTGATTCTCTTACCATTTTGACAGCTAGGTTGTCAGCAAAAATAACAGGAGCTGTCAATTTTGGTGAGCAGAAACAGTGTTAACAATTCTCCAGATCACTGGAAATATCTCTAAATTTGGGGGTTGGTTTCATTCAGACTGAAATCAACTTTAAATATATATTTTGTCAAACTGGAAACCCAGTTTTTCTTCAGCTCTAGTGCCCACTTCCACCATGGGCTGGCCTGGCCAACCCTTTTCTTAAGTGTCCCATCAGAGGCAACATCAGTGTACCCTCTTTCAGAGAACAACATCAGTGTTTACCTATATCAGAGAAAAGAAAGCATTTGCTGCTGCAAGCTGCTATTCCACAGCCAAGAAATCCTCCCCCTTCTTACTTGGTTCTCAAGCAGTGCTTACTCAGGCAAAGGTCCCATTGACTTCGGTGGGTGACTGGTACACAAGTAGGAACTTCAAGATTTGGCCGACATATGTTTTGTAAGTAACCGCTAAGGGAAACGCAATTTGATCTCATTTCAAAGGCTGGCAGAACACAATATAGCATAATCACTAAAAAATCTAAGACAGAATTTCATCAAGCAAAAACAAACACTGTTCAGAAACGCAGCAGGAGACAGCCAGTCCTGAGTCTACAGTAATTGCAACATTGAGAATAGGAGTAAATTCCCTGAAGATGCTCCATACAGTAGCAAACCATCTGTCTAAACACTTGCAGAAAAGGCTCACGTTTGAAAACCCTGGATCTCGCCAAGGCCTTTGCCATTGGCTTTGGAATTGTAATGACATGGGATATTCACAGATGTTCTTTTCGAATGTCCCCTACTCCCTGTAAGCAGATAGATCTTGGAGACTGCAAAATGAACTACCAGGAAAGACAACAAAACCTTTTCCGCCTCCTGTTGCCTTTCTCTACAGTAGGGACTGAGGCTTCAAAAATCAATTAGCATTTTTCTGCTGATGGTCAATGGTAAGGAAAATGTTTCCTTCAAAGATTGACCATTGCTGAAACTGACCCCCACGTAGAATTTCATCAAGGCGCCCTTACACATGGCCCTGGACCACCAACCTTATCCTTCAGAACAAACATCTGTGATTCACAGCAACTCCAGAGAATATTTTCTAATGTACCTTGGGAAAATGATGACAGCTGTTGAGACCTAGCAAACACTAAGCCCTGGGTTTTTGCAGAACAAGTACAATTCGTCACTAATAGATCTGAAAACTCCAGCCCACAGCAGGGTCTTTAGTGAATGACACAAGTTTGTAAGGCAGAAAATAATTCATATTACAGTATAAAAGCAATGACATTTGAAGTTAAGGGTCAGCTGCCAATTCTCTTGTGAGCGCTATTTTTCAGGGCTTTAGAACTCAAATGACTACACACAACATCAAGTTGACAGTCTCAATGATTTTTCAAACAATGGATTAACTTTCTTAAGCTGATTTCAACACTTACAGAAGGTTTAATGGGAATTTTAGGAGTTGTGAAAAGAAAGCCCACTGAGAGGCTTACAAACTGGAATCTGCTTGTTCCTGTACTCAGCACAGTGTTCCGCACCAGAGAAGGCTTCCTCTGCTGCTGCACCACCGGGCTTCACCCCAGCAAAGAAAAAACCAAGACCAGGTTCATCCCCACAGTGTCCTGCAAGTGGCCCTCACAAGCAGATAGATAAAAATTGACGCTACGGGGATTTCATGCAGTGGGAAATCTAAACAGAATATTTCACTTGCAGTCAGCTTTCTTCTCAGCATCCAGCTGAACTTCTTATGTTGGGTTTTCAAGTCCCACCTGCTCGCACCCACCTGCATAGGCTCTCCTTGGTGGCTGGACTACATCACCCACACTGCGTCGTACTCTCTCCCTGTAGTTCAGCTGCCACAGGATGATAATTTTTGATCTGATACACTCAACATTTTGCTCCATCTACAAAGCAAAGCCGTTGACAAATGTGGAGACCTTGGCTCAGGAAGAAATTCCAAACAGATTTTTGCACTTCATCCCAGGCATGCAAGGAAGGGAAGGAAGGGCTCTGCTGCTGGGCTACCTCCTATTTTCACCTGGCTACTGTCTGGCTAAACCTGCTCTGAAAGACTCACCTCAACCTCTACTTGCTGCACGATATTTGTTCAGTTTGGGGCTAGCCATATGGCACCTATATATCAGTAACTGGTGGAGACAAATGTTCCAAGCATCCGCATCTGTGTTTCATAAAGGAACATGCGGATCTGATAGAGCCAGCCTGCAGGACCTCCCAGAGAACTGATGGGAACTGTCTCAGCTCCCCATGGGCTTCCAGGTAACTGCAGCACAGCATTTTCCCCACCTTGACAACAGGGAGCTGTCGTAGCTGCTTTATGGCCCTTCTCAACGCAGTGTCTCACTGCCTCCCAGTTTTTATCGATAGTTTCTTCAAAACAGTGCTTTGAGGCAAGGAAGTCTCATATCCCTATTCACAGACCAGGACAGCGAGGCCCACTTGTGATGGAAAGAAAGCACCAGGAGCCCAAAAGGTGCATCCATACGTCTGTTGCTTAGCTGGCTGAACTATTCCCAGACTGGGATCCTCGAGGAAGGAGCATCAGCCACATCAGTGCATCTGCCATATAGTGGCTGTTGGAAGGCTGCAAGGTATCTAACAAATGGTGGAAACCTTAGCCAAGACACCATGGCCTCCTCTAAAGGCTGAGCTGGAGCTTCTTCCCAGCTTTACTCAGGAGCTCACTTAAAACCGCTTCCAGATCATTTGGACACTAGGTAAGTTTGGGTGCAAATGCATGCTCAAATTCATGGCTTAAATCTAAGCCAGACAATCATTTGATCATGTTGTCTTGGAAGGTATGTCACAGAGTGGAGATCTGGACCCAGGCTTCTCTCCTGTAAGTGGTCTTTCTCCCTGTAGCTTGCTTTACTCTTAGAGGCCTTTCCCCTCCCTATTTGTTTTTCCAGCAACAGCAAAAAAAAAAAGAGAGAGAGAGAAAAGAATAGAGCAAGAGGGGATGGAGAAGAGGAGGAAAAATAGGAAAGCCAAGGAAAAGCAGGAAAAGCAAGGAAAACAAAAATTTAAAACTACGTTATTTCTAGATAATGTTAACTGAAGAATTTTAAAAGATCAAAAATGCAAAAACTATAAATATTGAAAAAATAACACCAGTACCCTAATATTTTTATTACAGCAACCTTTGGGTTAAAAAAAAAAAGTGAGAAAGAAAACTGTGACCAGCTCCCACCAAGAGCCTTTAAAAATTTCTCATGACAAGGATTACAGCACATTTATGAGGTGGCCATTCCACATGCAATCAAGCCAACTGGCTTTTTGTGTTCCTAATAATAAAAAAGAGGTGCTGCTACACTAGTGTAATATTCCTGATGAGAGTGCTGAGATAAGTTTGCTTTCGGTCAGGTCCTTCTCAAATAAATTTTATAAGCTATGCTTGCCCCTTTTACACCAAGCTGCACGATCTGCTTTATATCTGCAATGGAAAATATGTTTATAAGAAATCTTCTCTACCCTGTTTTTATTTAACTTAATACCAGCATCAGTAGCATGGAAAATAAAGACCCAGGTTACATGCCAGGAGCCTTGGAACATAAAACCTTGCTGTGGGCCGATAATATCTCACTGATTCTTACGAGCCTCCAAGACTCTGTCCACGACCCCTCTGCAAAATAAACTGTATGAAATCAAAACTTGCACCCTTCTCAGAAGTCCAGTCCCTTCCTGTGGTGAACACTGCTTTTGCGATAACCAAAGGAATTCTATATTTAGGGACAGCACTTGTTCTTGACCTTCAGAGGATTGTTTCCATTGACACATGCTGAAAGAAAAGGGATAAAAATCCCCTTTGGGATTTCAGTTCAGATCTTACAGTTCTAATATGAAAATTAAACTGCCCCAAGCTGCTAGTGTTATAATACCGCCTGCTAAGTATAAAGCAGAAAGGGAAAAGTCCAGAGGACAATACTTCATTACATGGAAATTCTTTGAATCCCAAAGCCATATGGGACATTAAAAGCCTTCCCTAAATCCCTCTCAGATCAATGGAATTCAAGTGTTGTAGCAAACTTGTATCTGGAAGAAGAAAATTCTGATTTTCTGCATTTCTGAGAGCTAGGAGCTGACTGAGATACATCTGTAACTAGAAAAATAGCTTTTATTTTAGAGCAAGTATAAAAGCCAGGAGTCAAAATCTCTTTTAATCATTTAATCAGCAGCTTTCTCAGTGAATTAGGCTGCGTGCCCTCCTCCGGTTCAGTGAGATCTATGCTTCCCAGTCATAAAAAAATCATTTAAGACCTTTTGCAAATCCTGCATTTTATGAGTAAAGTTTCACAAATAGCTCTGGTTTGTGAACATTCCTACAATAGCACATTATGGGCGTCTGTCTTGAAAGTCTTGTGCTTTCTCTCTGCTGGAGTACAGTAGCTGCAGTGACCCCATCAAAACGTTTATAACTTACACAACTCACCGGGTGCAAATACCGTCATGGACATACACAGGACATAGTTCATACAAAAATGAATTTGCCTAAGTTGTTAGTCAATCCATTATGAGAAACTAACAAATCTAGAGAGATGATGGCTTTGGTCCTGGAAAAAATTACGGGCAGAAAGAGAGAAAAGCACTATCACTTTCTTACCACCACCTCGAGTTCAAGAGCCTGTTCTGCTGGATCGGGAAAAGGACATGATCCCAAGCTCCCAGATCAGCAGCTGTTCCAGAAAGGACGTGACTCTGCTTTCGGGCTTTCTTGAAAACCATATTTGAAAAAAATTATTTTGCCCCATGCCATCCTCAAAGGCTGGTGGGTTTTTTTACATTACGAAAACTTTCCCCGGGACACAAAACCTGTTTGTTTTCTACCCAGACAGCAGAAGCCAGCATTTGGTAAAATATCGTAGTAACATACTAACTTCCCCGGCAATGTGAGTGACCCACTCTTTGTCACAAAAGGCATGAAAATGGCACAACATTGTAATGAAACTTTCAGAGCACCTCCCTAGCAGTTCAGGGGAGGGCATGCTGCAATTTTTTCTTCAATTTAGCTGGAACAGCTCACTCAGAGGAATAGCATGCTGTGCTTGTTGGCCTCCTTCCATTCAAGGTTATGAATCAGAGCTGTGTTAACGAACCCAGAGAAATCTCCTTCATGCTGAGCGCAGCAGAAGACCAACCAACATTTAATTGTCCTTGCTATTACTCTCGTCTGCTAGGCTCAAGGTAGAGGCTTCAAGCCCTGGGTGGCATGGCTATTCCCACGACACATTCCCCATTGCACAGAACCCGTGTCCGGCACGAAGGCAGTATGGAGCATGACCAAGGAGTGTGAAGCAAGAGCTCTGCTTGCCATCACCTTGACTTTTCAATGTGCCGCAGAGAGATGTTGTTCATCCATTCTATTGCACCCTGTGGGTTCGCATAGACCTACCATCATTGTACCATCTGGTAATGATTTTCTGCAAGCAACAACATCATACGTTCTTGCCGGGAGTTTATATGAACTACATGGCTCCGGCTGCTCCAGATTCAGGAAATACCTTCTCTTTGGTAAGATCAGTGAGCCAAACCTCGATGTCAACGTTCTGCTCTTTTTCGTTGTACAGAACTCGGACCAGCCATGGTAAGCATCTGCCCCAGTCAAGATGCAATAAAATACAATCACCAGACCCTCTCGAGTTGCATAACGAAGGGCTTTTATTTTATGTCAAGCTTCTTTCTAGTAGCTTTTCCTCACATATGAAAGGATGATATGCAAATAGCTACACAGATGAAATGTTCCCTATGCAATAGTGGGCATTTCAGGAGACTGCGTAACCATGCTATGGTTTTTGTTGTCCTTTCCCAGCATCAGGCTCAGTTTCCCATCACCTCAGGCTGGGCTGGAAGCACCATGGCTGTCCAAAGCTTTCACTCTGCTCTGATCGCCTCTGATACAAAAGCAGCATTCACGCTGCAATAGTACAGCTGGCGATACAGCAAGTGAGGCTGAGGAGAGACAGGCACACAAAACCCCCTTCCATGCCACGGGGGCAGAGGCCAATCGTGAGGAGCAGCGAGCAGAGTGATGCATGTTTAGGCAACTAGAGGTAATTAACCCTTGGCTAGTCTAACCAAAGGACTTGGTGGGCCTTCTGTCTCTTGAAGACTTTGAATCAACTTATGATAGCTCTGTTTTTAAAAAATGTACTCTGACTCTGCCACAACTCAGACCTCATAGATGAATCACAGGGTATCCCAGATGTATGCTATAGAGAGTCCACCCAGACAGCCATAAAAATCCCTATGGCCCTAAACACAATGAATCAGGCCTTGTTTAACCTACACCTGTGTTATTTCCAGGGTCAAAGCCAAACCGTTTGCACAGCTCCAACACATTTAAACAGAGTTGTGCCTGCTTACATCATGGGCCTGCATCCTATCTCCACAGAATATATGCAGGTTTTTTAACTTTTCCCAAACTTCTAAAAAACTTCCAGGCACCATGAAGCTTCACTTCTTCCAACTGAATCAGTGACTAATGAATCCTGGCCAGAATCTCTCCATTAAACACCCAGGTTTCTCGATTGTGCTGACCCATTTACACCCAAGAGTTTATTTTAACACAGGATTTTTTTTCCTCCTTCTCCAATTTCTTCCTTTTTTTTTTTTTCTTAACAGAATAAAAAAAAAAAATGTAAGAAAGTCTCCGCTGATATTTGGTTACTCACCACATGCTGAGTAGAGTTTCCTGTTTAAAGAAGAGAGAGACTGTGTGTGTATGTATGCGTGTGTGTGTATGTGTGCATGTGTGTGTGTGTGCTGGGGCCTTTTTATGGGTATCCTGGCCTGATAAACCCTTAGAAGAGCCAATACCCAGGCATGAGATTTTTCTGAGATATCTTGACCCAGCTAGCACCAAACACAGCTTGTGCACTGCAAGCAGGACTGGGCAGAGGTCCCAACAAATGCAAAACAATATTTTTAATTCATCTGGGGGATTTCCTGAAGCAAACCTTGGCATGGAAAGAGCAAACTGCAGTACAGCAAACATGGCGATGTTTGGCTTTGAGAAGGATTTAGCTGGCGATAGATGGCTTTAGTGGAGTGCAAGTTCTTCCCAAAGTTTGTCGCTGAAGCGGGGGTGCATGAGGTGCAATGAGAGAGCTACAGAGCATGAGAGAGAGGCAATTAATAGCAGATGGAGGGAATAAAGAACTGCTTTCAACAGGCCTCCAAAACTGTATGGAAAGAAGCGGGAAAGAAAGGCTGCAGAGAAAGCTCTCCTGCCCCTTGTAAGAGCTGCAGAAAAAGGGGCAGGGGAGAGTGGTGTGCCTTGAAAAACTAGATTTCCCAATATACAATATATACAACATATACATGACCCTGAAAAAGAGGGTCACATGTGGAAGGGAAGGAAAATACCAGAACTAAGAGTCAACGGAGACAATACTGAAAAAAATCCTTTCAGATCTGAAGGGTCACCATCCCTCACAATCTGATTATGGGTATTGTGAAATCTGGTGATTTTTTAAAAGTCCAGCTTGTGAAATCCCAGGATTTATGTGTGAACCTCATCCAGCATTCTCTCTCCGCTTCATGGAGACTTCTCGCCCCCACGCTTGGAAATGTAACTCACAGGTTACCTAAAAGCTCAGAAATCAGCTGCAAGGAACAGAACGCTCATGTCTCCACTGTTGTAAAACTCATTTTAAGCCAAGCTCAAGACCTTGCAGGGCTCATTATTTAGCAGTAGTGGAAAATGGGAAGCTGAACTTTGCTCCCTTTTGACAGTCAGGGACTTGCATATCACTTTGGTAAAACAAAACAAGCTTGAAAACAATACGATTAGGTAAAGCCTTTTCTATTAATGTCCTAGCAAGAAATCCTCTATGGCAGAAACAATGTACTAATCTCTGATCTGCCTCTAATTCTATAATATCACTACAAGCACTATATTAAGCCTTATTGTTCCCTTCAGTAAAAGGCAGTTCTGAAACTGCATTTCTGGGGACAGCTTCACACAATTAGAGACTGAATAGCTATAAGCATGACTCCTACAACTGGGGAGGAATGAGGATTTAGCATGGCCTTTCCTAAAAGACAGAAGACATGAGGATAAAGGTCAAGTACTTTGAATCAAAGGCTGGGGAAGAAAACCAGCTTCTTGCTACTGTAGGCAATGATACCGTCGTGTCTGTTTTGCAGATCTGCTAAGCTCTCTCATAAATGAATGCAGGGTGCATGTGGTAACTTGTATACCATTTTCTTACGAAGTTCCAGTATTATTAATTTGTTATACTTATGATTGTAAGTGTAGTCTAGAAAGAGAGTTAGAGAACAGACCCTAAAGGGTACTTCCACATTTTTAA
Source organism: Chroicocephalus ridibundus (assembly GCF_963924245.1). Taxonomy (NCBI): domain Eukaryota; kingdom Metazoa; phylum Chordata; class Aves; order Charadriiformes; family Laridae; genus Chroicocephalus; species Chroicocephalus ridibundus. The sequence continues at coordinate 20,195,116 of NC_086289.1, forward strand.
ATATGCATTTGTTGTAAAGACCAGGAGAAGGAGCAATATGAAAATAAAAAAAGGGGTTAGCACTCTTATTTCCAGCGCCTTGCTCTGGCTTTCACAGCTGCCTACAGTCAGGCATATCACTGCCTTGGTGTCTTAGTTTTCCCAGAAATAATTGCACTCTACGGTAGGGAGAGCATTGAATCCGGCTACTGCTTGCAACCTGCCATGCATGTGTGAGGTATGGTTTAGTAAGTGATATTTACTACTCATAGGAAGGGCTGTATTTAAAAATACAAATTAATTTTCAGATATATACAAGACTATTGACATTGGATCCAGACTCCTCTGAAGTCACCAAATATATTCCTTGTTGACGTGAATATAAGCAGGATTTGGTCAAATACTCTTCCGCACAAGACACCAGTCCTTTCCTGGTGCTGACTGCCAGGCACCTCTGTTCTGCAGACTGTTCTAATCACAGTGCTACTGGATTTTGCACACATATTTTCAAAGAAAAAAAAAAGAAAGAATATGTCCTCTTCACTCTTTCAAGGTGCACTTCCCTCGGAGGGAGCACGCTAGTACAAAGGAAAAGGCTCACAGGTTTAAGGCTCATAATTTTCCTAGTAATGAATTCCAGTTTGGACCCCATTTGGAGGCATCAGACACTGGATAAGGAGTTTTGGCAGGTAACATGAGATTACAGTTGCTTCCTTGGGCAGCAGGAGGTAAGTCTTTGGTTTGTTCCATGGGAGGGACCAGAAAGGTGGGAAAGAGCCTCAAAACTTACTGGAATTAACTAGAATCAGGGATCATTGCAAAGCATCTTAAGTTCTTCATTTCCAATGCAAATTGGTCCAGTGCCGCCCCTTCAGATGAAAGGATTTCCTATTTCTAATCAAAAGACAAAATCCAGAACTAAAGCAGAGCAAAAAGCTGCCAAAGTCTCAGCCAGTCCACATCTGCCTTTTTCCTGTAGGTTCATCCAAAGCTCCCACAGAGTAATTGAAATATCACTATATAATGAAGCTTATAAAACTTTAATATAGGATTTATACTTTTTCATGTCTATTATTTCCAAAGCTTGCCTCCAAACTTTGTCAATAGGTTTCCCCAAGGGTATGGGTAAGGATCTCAGCTGCATCTGATTTGACTACATCCTAATGAAAATGGTGAGTCGATCAGTATCGGATATATCTGAGCACTCTCCCAAAATTACATCTGACATTTACAAGGAAATAATACTGTAAATTCAGCCTTAGGATCTAGTAGTTGCTTGTAAAGCAAGAATTGGCATTGGCAGGCTCATGTTGATCTAGAAATTTCAGTGAATATAAGAATTTCTTTGGCACAAAAAATCTGTGTCTGCATTGGCAGTAAATTTTAAGCATCCAACGTCAATCAGAAATGAAATTTCACAGCAATGTAATTCAATCCCACCCCTTGAGATCTGGCCAAAAAGGAAAACTTTTGCAAGTTGAAGAGTAGACACCAACCCATCCTCCCTTATTGCATAATGCAACCCAGCTCACATATGGTTCTGCTCAGTGTTATCAGACAACACAGAACCCTTCCATGAGCAGGAAATAAAGTCCTAAGGACAGACCAGGGCAGTAAAGGGAGATCGGTGACAAGCTGCGTTGCCCCAAGGTAACTCTTGGAAGTAGAGGGCTGAACGCCATCGCTTCCTGAGCCAGCTGTCGGGCAGGGAGGACCAGGTTTTTTTCATGGTTTCATAATGCAAAGCCATTTCATCAAAACTGGTTTTCTCCCTAGTAAAGAGTTTTATCTTGTAAAGTTTCCAGCTTGAAGTTTCTTCCTCCTCCAAATTGCTCAAACTTTAACTTTTCAAAATAGCTTTTAATTTCAAAATTTAAGCTGATTGTAGTGTCTGGAAACCCTTTATAAATATCCAGAACAGAACAAAACATTTTACTATTATCTAAACAAAGTGCTGCACTTGACCCCAACCTTATTGCTCTTTTCCAGATTTTCAGTTCACCAATATTTTTCAGATTTTGACTTTCCGGCCTCTGTCAGGACAAAAAGGTTTTTCCAGTACTTTGGAAATCCTCACAAACGGAGAAAATAATTTCAAGCCTAGACCTAGTGCCATCCCCTTGCCCTGCTCCACCTGTAATTCTCAGTTTTGCCCTAGTGTCAAGGACGTTAAAAAGGTAGAGCTTTGTCATTCAAGAGCATGCAAAGACTGTAGCTGCAGTGGGGATAAAGGAGAGGGAACAAGAAAGGAGATGGTGCCAGGCAGATTGCACCTCCTGTGAACCTCAGTCCTGCCTATTTCTGTTTTCTCTCCACCCTCAGTAAGCCTCTGCTGGAGCCAATGTGAGACATCTCCCAGCGCACCATTGCACACTGGGTCCTGGTGGCAGTTCCCTTTGTCTTCTGCACTTGATCCCACGTGGCTCAGCCCTGAAGTTCAGATCTCAGTTAGGGTCAGCCTCACTCACAGACTCGTTACTTGCTCTGGGTCAGATCCATAACTTTAGTGCCAATTCTTACTCAGCCAAAACTCCCAAGTGACTCCCAGAAGACCTGACTGCAAAGTACGTCTCTGCCATCACTCATAGCTCTTGCAAAATATCCATGACCTTAGAAAAAACACTGGGTGCCCTTTTGGATTTAGAGAAATCCTCTTCTGAAGAGTTTCCATCCACTTCACCCTTGCCTCTCCAGCTTCAGTAGGACCTCTCCAGCTATTACAGGCCTCAGTGGGAGCAGGAGATCACACAGCCACAAAAATTTGAAGTGCTTGTGAGGTCAGATTAGTGCTGCCTCTCCTTCCCTCTCATTTTGCTGCACTGGCCACTGTAACGGGCTGGAGAGCAATCTTCCAGCTAGAGACATACGAAGCAAGGAAATCCTGCAGAGACTGCTGTTCACCCACACCTGTCTGCTCAGGGGACTACTGCCCCTTGAAATCAGTAACAGGCAAAGCTGGCAGAGGTGGGGATTCACCTGCCCTGGCTGTAGCCCTTTAGAGCAAAGCATATACCATAGGCTTCGTCTTCTCCCTCAGCAGCCGAGTTACCGCAGGAGAGCAGAGACTTCATCTCAAAAACAGCATCTCCTTGCCACACCTAGTAATGTCTGGGACAACAAAAGAGACAAGGCTTTAGGCAACACGCCGACATCACTGTATAGTGGGAAGAGAGGTGATGCTGAAGGTGCTTGTGGTGCACTGGGCCAGGGCCCCTTGGCTCCACTTGTTGCTCCTAGGCATGCCAAGAGAAACCAGCCCAGAAAGGGAAACAAACCCAACACCAAACCAAGGACACCACTTAGCACAAAAACAGCCAGGCGAAGAGGCAAGGGTGGGCTGCACTCCCTGAAGGCACATAAAGCACGTTCACACACTGCAAACTGCACAGCCCAGCCCAGGGCGGGGCCACGTGGCTCAGACCACCGTCAGCAGACCAGAGAGCTCACCTCTGAGCTGCCACAAGAAAGGCAATCTATCAGACCTCCTCATTAAGCATGACTTTTTCTTACAAGCCCAAAGCTGAATACCCCATGTGCAATGGGACAGGGTGCAATGCAGCCGGTGTGAGCTCTGGGAACCATCTCGTGTGAGCAGGTCCTCCAAGGCAGGACAGTTTCAGCAGTTAAGTGTGAGGGGGAACAGGCTGTTTGTTCTGGCATCTCGTGCACTTCATTAAGCCAAAGAAGCAGCAAACGCTGGAAATGGCCTTTGCAGCTCTCTAGTGCCTCCATTTCTCATCCTCCCCAGTGCCTCCATTTCTCACCCTGATCTTTGTAATGACTGGAGCTGTGTCTTAGGCAGGCTGAGTCTAACGGACTGATTTTCACCCCAGACATCTTAACACTACAGCAGATCTCAAGGCAGTGAGTGACTGTGAGTGCTCTGAAGTGCCTGTGTGAGTTTTAGAAGGAAAGAGTTCTATGAGACCTGCGTGTGGAGAAGTATGTGTTTCTCACAAATGTGGCCAACCCTACCGCCCCAAAACCATACATGAGATCCCCTGAAGAAGGCGGCTTAAAAATCACTGGATTTATCAGCATAACAGTAATGTTTCTGGGATTATTTTTATTTGCCTTCTGGTTTGGGGGCTTTTTAGATCATATTTATGTGTGTTTTTTTCTGCAACCATAAAACCTAAAAACCATGTTGAGATTTTTATTGTTCCCATGAATCCAGGAGCTGGAGGTTCACAGGATGTTCATGGGACCTACGGTAAAACTCATGAGCTAAGAACGCGTAGGCTTGCATGAGAGAGGCCGTTGTGTTGTGCTAAGCAAATTTAGTCCGTATAACAATATGTGAAGGGAAGCATGTGAGGAGGATGTTGTAAGTTCGTATGACGTGCCTGCGGGGGAGATGATGGGTACATAGGGGATTGTTGTACTTTAGGAGCAGAAGTTCATCTCTGGCAGGCATGTTTTCTGAAGTGCGCCTGGTTGGGGTTTTTTTGCAGAGTGCAGAAGTGCATGGACAGAGTTTGCTAGTGATCTGACGGCTGCGTACAGGAGGTGTTAGAGAACACAGAAACTCAGGTATTTGAAGGCTACATGGACAAGGGTGTGACCAAGAACAGACACGAATGGAGTTGGCCTTTGGATCAATCCAGACATAGATTTTTCTCTGAGCACAAATCCACTATAGGACTGCATGGTGACCCTGAATCCAAATCAGAGAGAGAATTCAATTTACTTTAATCACGTAGTGCTGGATGGCGGTGAATAAGCTCTAAAGCTAGAAGGTAAAGTACCAGAATCAGCTATTTTTGGCTGTTTTGTGTCCTTTCAGTCCTCAATGCTGGCAGACCCATGGCTTCCTCTAGTACTCCCACATGCTAATAGGGACCCTGTGACACAAATTCAGCCTTACACTGTTTGACTCTGAGATCTGCCGATATGCGAGCCACCCCTGTCCCCCAGGCCCTCCTCATTTCAGGTGCTCGCACGTGCAGCGTACCACACAGGCGCACCCCTCACAATAGCACAGCGTTTATCTGCAGGGGCAAACCCTGTCACAGCCTCACTGAGCTCCCGGAGCCGCTGCAGCCAGAGCCAGCATTGTGCTGCTGCAGAAGGCAGGGGCAGGCAGCCAAGACCACCGTGCCAGGCTCCCCTGTAAGCCCCGGAGACACGATGCTACTGAGTCTGCGCTGGAGTATCGGCTGCTCTGCGTCCCTGCTGCCCTGCGAAGCCCCACGGGAATCGGCAGCAGTGTCACAAAAGGAAACAGTCAGCGTTCACGACTTATTGTAATCCTCTAAAGACCACTCTATCTTTCAAGCGAGACTGCCTGTTCAAGCCCCAGAGCCAGGTATCTGGTTACCCTTATCTCAGGGACATAACTAGCATGCTATTATCAACCATTAAATTGTCCGATCATTTTTTAATATGCCGCCAACACAATTGACCTGGTGACCCCTCCCCTGCAGCGAATACCATAGGGAAAAACTTCCAGGAGACCCCCAAGAAACCCAGCACTCAGTAAACTGTCCCACTCTGGTTTTCTGGGCTGGCTTTACAGTGTAAACTGCTCAGTTGTGTCAGAGTCTGGCTCTCTGAAAGACCTGTTCTCAGAAATGCCTGTCTCATCTTCCTATCAAGATACAGTACTTGATCGTTTACCATTTTTCTCACAGTTTTCTGCCCGAGGGCCAGCAGCTCACTTGGAAGTTAAGTCCTAAATTGTTTTTCAATACCTATCACTTTACTTGGCGAATTCGGGTTTCTCAATTAGCTATCTTGGGGATTTTCACTGGGAGCACAAAGAAGTGACCACCAGGAACACAAAATACTGCAGACTCTCACATTACCCACCCAAGATTCAGTATGCTTTTAGGCACGCAGTAAAAAGGAGTCTGTTGCTAATTAATCACCTGATTAAGGTTCTGGGCTTGCAGATCTCATTTTTTCTACCGAGCCATGCTTTCTTTCACTGCCTGTCGACATCACTTGTCCAGTGTAAGCGCAGCAAGGTCCTCTTCGTGGGCATTGCTTTGGTGATCATCAGTGAAACAGTGGCTTCAGAGCCCGCTGACCTGGAGGATCGCATGGAGATCTTAACTTCCACATGACGAACTGGTAGTGATAACTTAGAAATATTCCAACAAATACAGTAAAATAAACATTAGAAGAAATAAGACTTTTGCATATGCACAACACTCCCAGAAGCTTCATCAAGACCCTACACGGAGCTTGCAGGGCTGAACAGTGAAAAATAACCAATTTTTTTTATTACTTATTTTGTCATAATGTTCACTTCTGACCTTACTCTGGGAGCTGAAGCAGAAATGTCAAAAAGAGAGTGAAATTCTGCTTCAGAGGTGGGCATCTCGGTGATGTGGGCAGAGCTGAAGAACCAGGGCTTTGCAGAGCTGGAGGCAGTGTTGTTCCGGTCCACTTTAGCTTAGCCCACCAGGTTCAGAGCTGAATTTGCACTTCTCAAAATTACAGGGGTGGCCAGTGCCAAAGATAGGGAGGCAGAGCTATTTGAAGTAATTTTCCAGTGAGTTACTGTTTCACTGATGCAGTCATGTTACTGGCGAGCGCGGAACGGCTCTCAAGTGATCCCCTAAAACTGACAGGCAGCTGTTTTTCAGCATCAAAAAAATTTCAATTACAGCAAAATTCCAGGCATGACCCTTTCCACATGTAGTTTAGCTCCTATATAAATCCTTTTGGCAGCATCAGAAGGGAGGAAAAGGCTCTTTGGTCCAACAGTTTAAAACTTATTGTTTTTTTTAAGTAAATACTTGATAACATCTATTTAACACAAGCTCTATGTGAATACGTGTATAAGGAAAAAAAATCTGCGTGAGAGATATAAGACTATAACTAAAGCTGGTTTGCAAATTTCCGACTAAACAAAGTTTCATCAGTAAACACTGCTTCCTTGAACGTTTCATCTGAAGCATCTCACGTTTGATCAAGTTTTGCTGAAGTTGAGACAAAGCTAAGTTTTAAGAGACTGACAATGAAATAGCTGTGTGTTGCTACGCACCTCCAGATGACTTTCATTTTTCAGTCTTGTTTTCTGAATTTCCAGTACACAACAGTAAAGAACGAATTGGAAACTGAAAATAAGTGCACCCCAGAAAACTTTCCCAAGAGCCAGAAATGCTGATTTTTGGTCACGCTTAATGACCACATCTTCATTTGTGATTTGAGAAGTTCCCATCCTTGTTCTTGATGCTCTAGAAAGGTGAGATCAGATATTACTGAACAGAGACCAATTATAATAATAAAGTATTGTAATTTCTGCCAGAAAAGTAAAAAAAACAACGAGGGGAGGGAGGAGGAATAAACAATTTCCCAAGTAGTTTCTAATTCTCACCTCTTCAGTATCACTGTGCAGAACCACAACAGCCTCTGGTGTATTAAACGGAAATAGCTGCAAGCTCTTTGTTTATTTATATTTCTTATTTTTGACCTCTGACAAAACGGTCAGTGATCCCAAAGACACCAAAGAAGAAGCTGTAGCCACTTGTTTGAACAGTGACTGGGAACTTAGAGGGGCGTGCAATTTAAAGCATATCCCAGGTACCGACTTTCAGAAAGCGCTGAGAAGTCATGCCTTGGAAATCAGCCGCATTGCAGTATCCTCATTCAGAAACTCAAACACCAAGGCATTCAAAATCACTACCACATGGGCTCTTTGTAGTCCTGAAAGCTCAGTCTCTGATTAGGTTGATGAATGAAAACGTGGTCAATTTTGCTATTTTTAGAAACCGTTTTCTAAATAATAACTCCGTTAATCTCCTAACCAGATACTGGGAAATTACCTCCCGCTTAGTTAATCATCTAAAACACTGATAAAAACTTCGCAAGAATGTGCCTTGATCACTCTGGGAACTTCCAACACTACTTCACGCAAAGCAGCCTCAACGCTATCATTGTCACCCTACATCATATACGTACACATATATCATGTACACACACACACACATATATATATATACATGGTGCTTGAAAGAGCCAAAAATATGCCAAAAGGCCATTCTGGCATTACAAAAAGTTTTAGAGGTATGTGGAGTAACTGTGAAACAGGAGAATCTTTTCCTTTCTCAACGTATCTCAGCATCCGTATCTGCACTTCTTAAATACTATTTCAAGCGCTGGCTGTGCCTGTATGTGGGCCTTGTTCTCTTTCCTATCTGGGTCATTAACTGGAGTAAGTCAGCTCATGTGCAAAACATCTGTTTTTCGGTAAAGTCCTGCTTTTCCTCGGCTTAACAGCTGCATTGATTGAGGCATGAAGTCGTTGCTGAATTGTTCACAAGCAGTGTGACACGGGCAGAACAGCAACCTAGACTCCTTTCCAACCTTGGTTGCTTTCTTTCTGGTGCCAACTCAGAAAAATTAGCATCGTGAATGATGGATAGCATGCAATCAGCTGCCGCCAGGACTATTACCATCTCTAATTCAATGAAGGAGGAGGTGACCCAGTCTTGTTTATACTATTGAAATCTGGCTGGAGGGCTTTGGCTAGGCTGCAAAGGCTCAGTTCAGTCCATTTGGGGATTTATGTCAGCATTTCACACGTTCTGGGAAACTTCACTTGCCATGTAGACAGTGCCTCTAGCTCCAGAAGTTAACCTGGGTTATAGAGTATCTATGACAACCACACCATTACCCAAGGTGGTTTCCATCTCAACTCTAGTTTATGGCTAGTATTTCTAGGGCACCATAGGTGTGCACAGCATGCTTTACGGCCACGCACAACATGGAATCTAGGGCTCAACTCCTGCAATCAGGTCCACTGCTTGGAGCTCTAGTGACCAGGCTTTGTCTGGGAGGGCTCTGCTGGAACATCAGCATCTGGGTCTCTGCGTCTTGAGGCAGAATGAGGGAAAGCCCTAGGCAGTACACAGAGAAGTGTGGGTCAGGGTAGAGGGATGCTGAGACATGAAACTCTGGAGCGCAAAACACTTTGGTCACAGGTAGTTTCAGATATTAAATCCGGTGGTTGCTATTAAAAGAAATCTTCACCTAATTCTTTTTTAGTTACATTAATGCCATTCAGCCATTCAGCCCAACTAACATCTGGACTTGCCTTGTTTATGCCTGTCTCTCCCCATGGATGAAAAAGGAGACAGAAGCAACAAACATCCTAATTTCAGTACCTCGGTTAAGTGTCTGTATTCGGGCTGAAATACTGAGGAACTTGGAAAAGACAGGATTCCTTTGAGAAAAATCAGTACAACTACAGATGCTTTCAGTGAAAGCAGAAACATGGGGCGCAGGCACAAACAGATAGGGCATTCCCAGGAGCTGTGAGAATGATAGGCAGAGATCTCAGCTTACCAGTATTTAATCTTATCAACCAGTCAACCCACGTCAACCAAGCCTGGCCACTGCAATCAAGGGCTTCTTGATGCAATGACATTATTGCAGAGTTTCTTTCTCAGATGAACCAGACTAACCAGCTGTCCTGTTCTGGCTGAATTTGAACCATTCTGTAAATATGAGCTAGCTGTCCTGTAATAGCAGGGCCTTTAACCTCTCAGGAAGCACAAAGCAACTGCCATCTGGTCATCTGTCTCTCAAAGGGCACATGTTTAAGAGAGGAAGCAGGAAGACGAAGTGACGTATGACAATGCTGAAGCCCCAAAGTATCGGTGACCTCAGTGCTTTAAGATCTGGCTTTGCCCCACGTGCATTCTGTTATTCTCCCTTGTTTGTGGGGTTAGCAGCCACACGCACAATTACTGCTGGACTGGAGGTCCTCCCCCCTCTTCATTTGACATTAATGAAATTGCAAGCAGATATCGCCCTGCTTTGGCAATGTTTACAAAGCTGTTACCTTGCTGGGCTCCCGATTCAGTGCCAAGCGGAGAAAAAGCCTTTGAGGTTGCATTTACTGTTTTACCTCCTTGGATAATGTTGTGTCTGCTGGCTGGAAGCTGGATACCAGTACAGACAGAAACAATTAGCCAAGCCCTTCCACATCTGGCACACGAGTACCTGCATGCTACCACAGCTCAATGGCATTTGACCTGGGAGCCTGATCCTCCATAGACAGCAACTTTATTAAGAACGGCTCAAGGAAATCCCCCTCCCAAGCTGTGCTGTGCTAAGTTGCCCTCTGCTCGGTCACTCTTGACAAATACTGCATTGCTCACTAGGCCTTGGGGCATACACACAAAGCCACTACAATGGATTTTACTGGCATACCCAGCCTTCTCTGCTGTTGGTTATTGCCATCTTTCAGCACAGTGTCGTGGGATGTTTGTGTAAAAGGCTTAAATATTCATCTCTCCGGAGGTTCATTTGCACTGTAACATCTCAGACTTGGACTCTACCTTTTTTAATACATTCTGTGGGATTTGCAGCGTATAAACCAACACAGAGTGGTTTATGAGAAGTTTCCTCTGGCAGCAGCCAAAGTTTCTTGGAGCATGGGAGTTTCTGTGGAGGGTGTGAGTTTTGCTTCTTGAAGTGTTTTTGTTGTTGTTGTTTGTAGCCTGCTTAGCCCAGATTTACATGGCATTTTACGTCTGAGTGAAATCTAATGCCCAAAATGAAACAAGCCATTTTCTTGGGGGAAAAAAAAGAGTCTATGTAGTTTTGATATGATTGGCAAATATGACATCAGCAGAGGGCTCAGGAGCTGCACATCCAAGTCACGGTAAAAAGGCCTGAATATGTGTGACTGCTTATACGTACTAATTGTAGCTTTCTTCACAACTGAGACACCTTTCCAGATTACTCAACCATAAATGGCACACTAAAAAAGGTCTACTAAGACATGACCCATTCAAATTGCTTCTATGACACCACTGATGTAGCATATGAAATTCTGTAATGTTATTATTCCTAACGTCCCACTGAAATGACACGTGCAAGCTGGGACATAAAGAAAGAAAAATGGCACAGTCAAAGCCTCAGAGACTGTTCAGGGCAGAAAAATTGACCTTGGAGGCTTGGAGCACAGGCCTAAACTCCTTTGCACTAGACTGGCTGTTGTCTCAAGAAGCTTCGCTTGCAAATGATAAGAACACACACTGTCTCTGTCTATATGTACAGCAAACAACAGGTTTGTTGTACTACAATAGAGTACAGAAAAGACACTCTGGTAAGAGTCACTTGAGGCTGAATCCTAAGGGATTCAAGATCTGGTGGTAAATTTGTGCTACAAAGGCTAAAGTAAAACACCACTCTCCTTCAATGTAAAACACCACCTGTCTATTTCTGGATTTCGGTTGTTCTACTAGGCCGCTCCAATCCAACTAGTCACCTCTTTCTAAGGCCATCTTTGTCTATAAGTTTACGTCATTCTCTTCACAAAAAGTGAATTTATATTCTAAAATGAGAGGAGAAGGGGTAGAACTTCCCAAACAACACTTTTTCAGTTTTGTTTCCTGCTATGGGTAGACTAGCTTAGAAATACAGCAGTAGGAAATATTCACCATGAACTGTCATTGCAGCTGTAATATAGATTCATAATTTATATCAAGTTCCTCAAAGTTTGTGGGCATTTTCAAGTAATGCTCCCCTCCCCCAAACCAGAGCCGAGTAAAACTGGGTTGCTTTATAGCTCCAGGTCAGAACTGTAAGAAATCCCCTCTTTTGACCTCAAAGCAGTTGATTTTGAGTACGCTTAACCCTCAGACCTTGGGCATGCGGATCAAAACCAAAGAAATCATTTACAACAGAAACCCTTTCACCATGAATCTGCAGAGCTTTCCTTAGGAACTGAAGGAAAGAAAGCTGTTGTTCATTCAGCTTTGAAGTAAGAGCACAAATTGTTTAGGATCAGCTGTGTTAGAGTAGCAGGATACTGCAGTGGTTTATTAATCAGCCTAGGATCCAAGACATGTGCCTTCATTTCCCACTTGTAAAACTACATAATGTGATTTTCAACTAGTTCTTTAGTATACAAGAGGGATTACAAATGTGGTGTATTCTGAATACAAAACTTGCCACTGGTGAAGGAGGATTTTAACCTTGATTTAAAACAGTAGGTGCTACAAGGGCAGAAATAGTAACAATCAAAATGTGAACAGAATACTACATGGAAGTGCCATAACCTGTTTCTTCATTCATTCAAAGTTTTCCATTTAGGATACGAAGTCTCTGAAAAGCAGACCGTGCAGAAGCAACATTGCTAATACAAAAACTAACTTGACATCCTATACCTGATGTTCAGAAGAAAGAAAAATCACTACAGAAGGGTTTTTTCACACATTTGGATGAATGTTTAATTCTGTCTTGTATTCTACTTTCTATTACTAATTGATTACAGCATTTACATCAGCTAGAAATTCAAAAAGTCGGTACACTTACTGGGATCACATTTCAGGCAGGTATGAAAATAACAAAACTAGACTAGCGGAGAAGCAGCCACGTCCCAGGACATCCACCCTGGAGTTACTCAAGACTTCCCTTGTGTTGCCTACCCTGGCTCAGAGCAGGGCAAGAGGACCAGGAAAGGGGCTAGGGTATCATTCTGGGAGTCTCCTACAGGGCTTTAAGGCTCACACGTCTCAGTTTTTCCTTCCCAGAAGGGCTTTTAAGCTCTTAGGACATCTAGGGTCTAATGTGTAAGACAGGATGAGTCTCAGTCACCACAGAAAAAACATCACTAGGAGTGTTTTCTGCCTTTAGATCTAAGGGCCCTTTCCACAGGTTCTGGGACTCGTTGTTCCATCAGGTTTTCAGCAGCTCTTGAAAGCCTAGGAGTAGAAGATATCTCTAGCCACCAATCCAGACAGATAGATGTTCTCTTTTCAAAACTACAGCTTCCATGTGAGAGAAGAAGCCTGCAGTGAGACCCATAACTCCATAGGAAACCTCAGCCTTCAAGAGAGCTCTGTTAGGTCAATAGCAACATGGATGCAGGCAGTGGGAACCTGACCCTGTGTCATGGGAGCATCCTGTTATCCCTGGCAACTTGACTAGAGAAAGCAAGCTGCCCTGGGTATCCAGCAGCCCACAGAGCGAGCCCACTTACTTGGTGGGCTGCCTTTCTAACTGGCTGTATCCTCTGCAACCCTAATATCTTTTGTCCTGAGAATCAGCCTCCTGTTCAGTCTTTGCCCTGTGGGAGAGAGAAGAGGTCACCTCCAGACCTCATACCTCCAACAGACAAAATAAAGGGAGCTGGAAGACTCAATGGGTTTGAATATATATATACATAAAAAATAATTTTATTTTTTTATTAAAGCAAGCTGAGAAACTCAAGTGTTGGATGTGAAAAGTAGCTAAACTCTGTATTATCCAATCCAGACACACCGAAACCTCTGTCAGCTCCTTCCAAGGGAGAGGGACCATTCATTGGCATTTCCTGCACTTTCTGCATTTCTCCTAGGAAAAGGAAAGAATCATTGGGCTTCCCTGGATAACCAACTCCCTACAAGCCCTATAGCAGTGAACTCCTTGAGCTCTAGAGAGGATGTAGCCTTTTCACCTCTCACAGCACAAGTGAGTCTCCTCATCTCCATCTGCTGAATGCCAAACAGGACTGCTGCACTCATAAATATGAGCCCAGATTGCTTACTACACTCGTAGATATGAGAGTCATGCCCTATCAATAATAATAAAAAAAACCCATTTCACTAGGCAATCTTCCTGTTTTTTCTTCTCCATTGTTTACACTCTGGAATAAACTATGTTTAGAAAAGGCCATGCTTCCCTTGCAATAACTTACCTTATTAAGATTACTGTTCCTTAAGCACCATATACCTCTCCATGGACATTTTCCCTCCAACCAGTAGCATGCTCCTTATCTGCCTGCTCTTCCAAACAATAAAGCAATGAGCAGGACTCGCTCTTAAAACAACTGAGCTCTTTCTCAAAATCATGCCTATACCAATGCTTTATAACTGAAGCTGGCCAACTGACTGGGAATGATGAAATAACTGAGTGAGCTCAAATCTGTTTCCCCAGCTTGATTGAATGGGCATCATTTTAAATGTTAACGACTGAAGAGAAACAACCTGCCTTGATTAGCTGTGACTGGGCAGAGTAGTCACCTGGGATTTTTTACTGGTGGATACAAATTCTACATATGCCAATTATTCATGGAGACCAATATACTCATTTGCAGGTGGATTGCACAAGCATTTGCCAATGAAAATTGTCCTATTAAAAGCTCCTTGAATGCTGAAAGCGCCCAGCTGCTCTCAGACCATCAAACAGCATTTAGCAAAACAAAAACCCTGTGAAGTGACTGGTACAACCAACATCCCCATCCTCACAATTGCCTAGAAGCATCCAGCTTGGAGAGGGTCCACTCATGCCAAGCATGCTCAGCTTTTGTACTCTAGTACAAAAAAAAGAGTTCCTGACCCAGAAAGCTTGTCTTCAGTGCTGCTCCCAGTCCTCCTCTTGGGCTGTGGCTCTTCAGTCTCCTTAATCAAAAGAGCTGATTGAATTCTGTTTCTCAATGAAAAATAGCTGGTATTAAATGGAAATTTAACAGAGATGGCTCCTCCTCTCTCTTTTTCTGTAAGAGGACACCATTCACGATCACAGTGTTAAGATCTGAAGACTTAAACACTCAAACACAGTGTGGTTTGTGTGGGAGCACTGTAAAATTTGTGTGGGATAGCCCATAAAAGTTTGCTTTAAAGTGCCGTGCCAAAAATGGATTTAAAAGATCAGGCAAGTTGTATGGGAATGGTGGCAAAGAAATCCTCCTCCAAACCACTTTTTCCTTTCGGCCACCCTACCCCAGGGCTGGACACCCCCACAGCACCCACACTCATGTATAATCTGTTACAGGAGACAGAAGCTCAATTCTCATTAAAGTCAGCAGGGTCTTCTACAACCCTTCACAACCAGCATGTGCCCATCACCCACCCGTCCGTCCCCTCCACCGGGTCCACCATGCAGAGCACCCCTTGAAGCAAGCAGGAGTTTTGCCAAATTAAGATCTGCAAGTTCAAGCCCTGCATGTTATAAATAATTAGCCTTAAAAATATCCACACAACAAAATTCACTGCCTGAGGACTTGTAAATGTGCGCGGTAAAAATAATTCTCTTGCTGCCTGTAAAATGTGTTTCTTATTAGAGATCTCTCCTGACCCCAAGAGTGCCCACACTGAATTTCTCTCTCTGCCTCTCGTGCTTACACGCATGCGCACACGCGCGCACATACTTTGTTCATTTCTAAACCTGGCAGCTGTAGCAGTAACAGCAGTTGTAGACATTTTGAGTATTTATTCATCCCCCATATGTTGGAAAAGTCTTTGGGGTTTCAAAATGAGATCCTTTGCCCTCGTAGAAAGAAGAATAAATATATTAAAAAGAATGTTACAAATTTGGCAAACATCACATCACAACATCAATCCAGACCCTCATCAGAGCGCAGCGAATAACAATGTGCAGATTTTATTAAAAGTACAAGAATGAAAAAACTGTTTCCCACAACTGAGGGACCTAAAGCCAAAAATAAGCAAGCCCGAACTCTAGCTTTGCCTGCGGTAATGAGCTGTTCCTCCCCTGGCGCAGCGCAGATGACTGTTCGCCTCACCCTGCGTTGCACTCCTTTCTCTGAGAGCTGTCAGTTAAAAAGGAGATTGCTCTGACCAAAAAAGAAAACATTTTCTTCAGTAGCCAATGAATGCTGATCCCCGCTCTGCCCCAGCTTTATATGTTCTCTAAAGCAAAAATAACATTTTTATGGATGAACGCTTTTCCACGCAAGGTGCCTTCTGTTCATTTTCCCACTACACAACGGCTGTTCAGTTTCCACAAAGATGCAACATCACTTGATCTGAACTTTAGTCATTCCCGATCAGAACTAAAGGCAGCTTATTGGCACAACTGGGCACGGAAGAAGCACACGTAAGTGACTGTGTTCTGGGTGCGGCGATAACCGCAGCCATCAGCACCACAGCTCAAAGAATTTTTTGAGGAGAAGGACAATTCTTTTCACTATCCTTTGGATTGTAATCACGGAGATCAGGCATAAGAGGGAGACGTGGTCACATAACAGTGTAATTCAGAGTTTAATCCCATTCTTTCTACTTTTAACCGAGGATAGCATGAGGTCAGAATTTCCCTGAATGAAAATATGGAATAACTATTGGTTCCACTGACGCTGCTCTGACTTATGCTGATGGAAACAAAACACTGTCTGGCCTTAAGGCCTTTAGTTTTTGAAAAGAACTTATTAGAGGGGTAGAATGCAGCACAGGAGATTAAAAAAAAATAGAGTCAAGCTCCCTGCTCCACATAGTTTCAGCCCAAACAAGTTCTGGGATTGATGCTGAAGTCACAGAGTGAGCTTTCAGACCTGTGCTCTGCAAAAACTCAGATTAGGTGATTGCAGTGATTTCTTCTGGCCTTTAAAACTCCAGTCTATAAGATGAAACTATATAAACCAGGATATGGTGAAAGATCCTTTGCCTAGTTCCTCTGTTTTCCTTTCTATTTCCTATTTATTCACTTTGTCGCTGCTGTACTTTGTCTTTGCATAAAACAAAACGTTCTTCAGCTCATGAAAGAAATATCACTAAGGCAAGACTCTGGCTAATAATTCCCAGCAGAACCCCTTGGTGTATAATACTTATTTATAAAATTTGACATTGATTTGCAATTTCGACACTTGCAGCAATTTGATCTCTGCAGAAACTGGCACCTTTACATTGTCTTCAGAGCTGGAGGGTGTTTAGAATCATTCTTCGGACGCTGTAAACCAAGATCCTTATCCCACAAGAGGATTTTACACAGAACTTTGACTGCAAGTCTGAATCAGTTATATTAAACCTGAACATTTTTCAAGCAGTCAGACAAGTTTAAATTCCAGTGGAGCCAAAACATTTTCAGCCATATAACAACCGGCTTTTAGTGCTAATAAATGTCATTTTCCTCCTGTCTACAGCATGTCACTAGATTCCCCCAGCATGAAATGAAACTGCTCCTAAAGAACGCTAACAGAGACACACAATACATTTTACCTCTTTGGACTCCTGGAGTTGTGCAGCCAGGGTAATTCAGGGGTACATTCCAACCTCTAGTGCTTATAAAGTAATTTTTCTTTGTCCCCAAGACCACACTTGTCTCTCTGATGAGGTCAAAACGATGACTGGGATGGAGGAATGCTTGAGCGCAGATCTCATTTCCATCATAGATGGGGCTGCAGGTTACCAGACTCCTGAGGGCCAAAATCAAAGAGGGAGCCTACAACGTTGTAACATCTATTTTCAGTGGCTCCTTTCAGCTTCCTCTGTCAATCCAAACACAGTTCCTCTAGCTTTGTTCAGACTTGGGCTCACTTCTTACCATGTAAATATATGACTCGCCTTTACAGAATCAACAGAGAGCATGGTTAAACCAAGATCGTGCATATGACGGCATATGGCCTTTGACTGCCTCTGGCCATCTGCTTGCATCCCCCCGCATATGTGTATGGAGTCCCACATGCCAATAGCTCACACCAAGCACAGAGTGAAAACAGCTAGCAAAATGATGTAGAAAGTTTTAAGCTAGGAGACCCACTCTGATGAATGTGCGCCAAAGAAGATCCTCAACCGCATTGTCTGGGGATAAACAGATCTATGAGAAAATGAACATAAAGGAATCTAAATTGGAATGTTGCACTACCCTACTGAATGCAGCCAAAATTTATTTCCCCGTTTACTGTCTGTAGCCTGAGCTAAGACAACCATATTACCTCACAGTGAATTAACTAGCTTGGTTGAGTTTGAACCCATGTCTCACAGGACCTCTTGGTGAGCTGTCAAGAGTGTTGCCCCAGACATATTAACCAGTGTAACCCTATTAATGGAGAGTAAACTATGACAGATCAGAACAAGGCTCTAAACACAGATGAAAAATCCACTAGTATCCACTAAATGCATGCAAGAAAGTACTGGTGATAAGACTACATAAGCTTCCAGGTGTAAATTCCCAGTAAAAAGATACTGTGGTTTCTGAAATACTAATTTTAATTATTAAAATCTTCTAGGCTCAGTTACTTTCCCAAAATCACTTGAAAGTTTGACCAAAATGTTCAGCAGCTTCTAGAGCACAAGGATAATGAAAGCCTTCTCCAAACTTATTTTCACTATTAAAATAGGAGAGGAAGGGGAGGTGGTGGGGTTTTTTTAAATACAAATGCAGTAAAAGTTTTCACCAAAATAACAAAAAGAAAGAATTAAAACTCTTCCTTGGACATGTGTATTACAGAAACTACATTTCTTATCCTCTCCTCTAGTCAGGCTCTGAGACAGGAAAAACAAAGTCAAAACAGTCGTATTAATAAAGCCATGAAGCATAATTATTTATAGGCATGTAGCCAGTATTCACCTGCCATAACCTGGAACTGCACTATGTCCCCCGATAGTGTGAACCATGATCAAGCGGAGGTCACAGACAGCTTTGGGGGGTAAAGGAAATCCAGCATTTTTGCTCCTGTTTAAATATTCAAATAAAAGAACATGGCTCCAAATCGGGGAGGTGGCTCTTTTCACTGGCAGCTGGGGGGTTGGCTGGGGTCACTGTGGAATTCAAGACCATCTGAAGGTAATAGGCAGCACGAAGAGTCCTGGGACTCTGGCTGGATGCAGATGCTGATTCATCCCTTGGCAATGATTGCCCACAGAAGCCACAAGCAGCAGGGAAGCAGAGGAAGCAATACGGGGAGAATTATAAAATACCTAAATATTCTACAGAGTTAGCGAGAGGATGTGAGTTATATTGATCTTGAAGTCATGAAGTTCTAATTAGCCATTTCACGTGTCACAGTGAGAGCTATGAATTCAGGCAGGCACATATTCACAGAAATACTCTATTATACATTTTATGATTTCGCCCTGAGGCAAAAAGAACTTGAATGTAATTTCTGAAAAGAATTTGAATGTAATTTCAGAACCACAGTGTACACATATATAACACGAAGCTGCCTTCGTGCCATCTCCTGATACTGTTGTATCATCTTTCTGCTGAGGAGGGGAAGCTCCTTTCAGAAACCACAACAGTCACACTAAGACAAAAGCAAGAGTTAAGATGAATATGTGTTGGGGGCAATTGGACAATACAGTCAAAAGTGGTTCTTAAAAGTGGTTCATGGGTCATTTTAGCCCATGATCGAAAACTTCTAAGTATGGAGAAATCTCAGACCCATCATTTTCAACTAAACTTATACATAAGATTTCTCTAAGTACTTTAATCATCTGGTTTCTGTTGGGACTGGAGTAGACAGAGGTTAAAATTCCAGTCCAGATTTACGATATGCCAAATGCGGGTATTGCAACACTGAGACACAGAGCGATATTTAGTTCAAGCGTTTTGAGTTCTAGTCCATTAAACTAGTCTCACTTTCTCTCTGACGCTTCCTTACATGAGAGAGCCATAAACAAGCACAGCGTGACAGCTGTTACCGGGGTTTATTTCCATCAAACCTTTTTCTTTGAAAGTCTGCAATCAAAAAACATTTTTAGCAAATGTCTCATCTTTTACTATTTTTTTTTTCAAAACCTTGTAATTTAGCAAATTTAAACTGTTTGCCAAACATTGCCTTGATTGGAGAAGCTGGTAGAAAGAGGCAGGTATAAGGGAGGCAGATAGTAATTGGTAGTGTCTGGGGAAGGGGAGTTATTTTCTGCCAAAAAAGTGTTCAACTCTCAAAAACAAATGTTTTTTGAGTTTCAGAATTTGAGGCAGATTTCTGAAAAGAAAACAAAAATCTCCATGGTGGGAAAAAGACACACTTTTTTTCACTAGCTCTACATCATTCATCAGCTCAGTTGCGTGTTCGATGAAACAATAGCCTGAAGTTCACTGTGCTATTAATTAGCCAGAGTAATAGGGGAAGGCTGTTCTAAGTGAAGCACCAGCATGTATAATACAAAATATACGTGGAGAAGGTCAGAGCACCGTACACGAGCAGGGTGTAGTAGCAACAGGAAACGTCACAGAGAAGAGATCTTCAATTTGGCAGAAAAATAAGGTATTATTAGGCAGGTCTCATGGCAGTGGATTGGGTAGACAGATAGCTCACATCCAGAAGTTCACGCAACATCCACAAGCCAATAAATCCTGCCAATAATTTACACAACCGTTAGTTCTGGGGCAGCCCCACAAAGGCACAGCCAGCCTGCTTGCAGGGCAGAGTTGGACAGACTTCATGAGAAATGGTATCTCTGAACACATTGCCTGCTTAGGTCACCCCTGTATTATCCGGAGTACTTTCCTGTTCTTTACAAATAGCTAACTTTTCCTCTTCCTATTTTGTTAAAATGCAAAACCTGTCTTTACACCCTCTGATCCCTTGAATAACCAAGCAGGTAACACAGCATCTGTCTGACTGAAATGCTTGCTGATCACTGATCACTGAGTCAACTGAATGGAAGAATTTGAGTGAGAAAAGGTACCTTAGTCAGGTCTGGAGTGGAACTTATCCTAAGAGGAGATGGGGTCCAGAATCCGAATCTGAATCTTTGAGATCCTACCAAAAAAAATTCTGCTCTCTAGGAAAAAGATCATTTCTAAGAAAACTTCATTTCAAATTTCCCTGTCAAGAAATAATGGTTCCCTGTAGGAAAATTAGAAAAAAATGGGCACGGGCAGGGAGGAGGGTGAGAAAACAAAGACTCCCTTTGTTCCCCATCCTCTGACTATCCTTAAGCTTTTGTCAGTTGAAAATCAGCTAATTTTTTTTTTTTTATTCTAACTTTGCCAGTTGGAACAGAGCAGTGGAACTACGTGCAAGCATTACTTTCTGAGTAGAAATAACACTTCCACATGGAAATGAAATTATTTCCAAAAAAGCAGTTCAAGAGAAACAAAACCTGCAATTGCACCCTATTTCATTCTGGTGAAAAAGCTTAATTTTTGACAAAAAGCTTTTACTTTCATTTAAATGGTTTTCTAACCAGCATATCTTACAGAAGATATTTTAAAGATCTGTTTCACAAATCAGCACGAGCCTTGCTAGTGCTCATCAGTGAGGCACGTGTTTCTTTGTCCAAAGCTATTACCCTTACCCAAAGCTTTCTGCCTCAGCCCTCGAGCTGAGCAGCTTGCAACTGCCTTGTTTCATACTTGAATGCCTCATTTACACCAATGAAAACGTGCCAGAGCCACTTGTGTTGGCTCACATCATATTCTGCTCGGCACAAAAGAACAGCGGGCAATTTCACTAGCAAATGCAATGGCCACTAGCATAGCAATGGCCACTGTGCCTGCGAGACCCATGGCAGCTCCAGCCAGGGTCATTTACAGCCCCACGCACGCTCCGCTGCTGCTCCGGCTGGGAAGACCAGCCTTCCCGTTGGGGCTGTTTTGCTGTGAATGTTTTGTTCTCTCCAGCAGGAGATCAGAGGCAGATCAAACACACAGGATCCTCCCGCTGAACAGAGAAAGGGCCAGGAATCACCATGAAGCCACTCTGCTTATGGTCTGGGCGGGAAAGAGGTGCTGGGTACTTTCTCTGCAGTTATAAAAAGTCGGAAGCACAAAACCTAAAGATATAAATGGAGCGGTTCACATGACAACGGGCAGAGTTTAGGTTAAGTGCCAAATTCTCAGTGCAGCGAAAATGCCAGTCTTCATGAGGAATAACTGCCCCAGCCTCAGACCAGATGCTACCCAAAGAAATTCATGGCAGTGCTCTAGCAGCGCAAAACCAGCCCTGAACTGCTAAGGGAGGTGCTCTTCACTACCAAGAAGTCAGTAGCAGGGCTGAGAAGTTCTGCTCGGGATCCCTGAATTAATCCACCTAACCCAGGGGCCACACAAAAGGCTTAGCTTTAAAGATCTCAGTTTCTAGCCATGCTGGAGACTGGGCTCGAAGCAGAGGATAGAAAAAACATCATGAAATCAGATGGAGCGCTCTTAAAAATAGCTGCTCTCCCTACCTCTGATTGAATGGACTGATCAATATCTTTTTTTCTCTGGTGAAAAAAATCATCCCTCAGCCAAGGCAGGGATTGTAAACTTTGCTTAATTTGGCTCCTGCATAAGGTCGTGCCACCATTCATTACCTTCCTCCCCTCTCTGCTCTGATATTTGCAAGCCCTCAAGCCTTCCTGTGTGACAGGGCTGGAAAGGAAGATACTCCACTGCAGCCTGAAACAGTTTCACACACCAGTCTTTGTCCTTCTTGGGTTGCCCTTTGGCACAAGAAGCCACATTATAATCATCTCCTAGTTGGGAGAAATATGCAGGAAACACCTACGGAAAATATCTGATTATTCTTTCTTATTTTTTTTTTTCTGAGGAGTACAGGGAGGAGGACTGTTAAATTGCCCATTTGCAGAGAGTATTTTCTAAAATGTCCCATTAATAATCCATCTCCTTTCCTAGCTGACCTGCTAGGTAACTCTCTCAGTAATGCAAATTCCTGAACTCTAGATTCTGCCATGCCAATCTGTGGTTGTTACCTGTGTTAAGACTTATTTATGAAGGAAATTAAATGGTAGGAACATCCTGGATGGATGTACTGGTGATCTGATTTCATTTCTTCCCTGTGGCATAAGTTTCATTACCAAACACATCATTACCCTCTGGAATTCATTTCCACGAGATCCTCAGGAGTGGGAGTCAGGAGCCAACTACACATGTGTACAAATAATAGGAACAACCACCGCCAGAGTAGTTGGAAATCACTTCAAAATGCAGAAGAGATATCAGCCTGGCTGTACTTTGGGGAATTAGCCAAGCACCATTTAACAGAAATTAGAATAATGGTGCATCCTCTGGTGGTTTTTTTCCATTATTGTTCACCAAGAATTCTTCCATAATTTCTTACAACTTTTTTTCACATCATTTCATACTGGTCACTAGCAGAAAGAGGAGATGGGACAAACTATTTGACAGAACTTACGAACCATTTCTATTTCCTATCTATTTGAGTAAAAGCCACTAGCAGCCCTTAAAGAAAACATTGGCACCTAGATGATGTTGGTGTGAGCTCAGCTCTGTATATGACCAAAGAATCAGTGTTTAAATTGCTTCATCTTTGATTCGGGCACGTAGGTAAGCATTTTCCTGAAGAAAGGCCCCTGTGTCTCAGTTTCCCACTTATTTAACAAGCACAGTAGATTTGTCACCTCACAAAAGCTTATGGCAAGGAGAAATATGTTGGTTCCCAAAGGGTGAGAGGGTGCTCTCCACCTGCCATGTTGCATCCCTACAAGAAAGCAGAGGGAATCAGCCAAGTGTGACCAGTCAGATTTTGAAGAAAGGCAGGTTCATGGTGGTAGCACTAATAAATCCTCTCAGCCACCCCACTTTCCCTTCAGTAGCAGCCTTTCCTGGGACTTTTAATGGACTATGGTCCTCCTGTGCCAAGCAAAAGGAGGATCTGATTCTTGGCTGAGAACCACTTTGGTACACTGTGATAATAACAAATAAACAAAAGATCAGTTTTAAGCCATGAATCCAGATGCACAGAGCAATCCATGAACAGCTGACCAGCTAGCTTCTTTCCAGAGCTGATGGGGTTAGGATATTGTCTTTTTGGAGCTGCTGATGGCGAACTCAGGAGGCAAAGACAAGCAGGATCTGTCTGGTGTTCAAAAGTTAGAAAGGAAAAGCTCTTTAGAAAAAGTCAGAAGAGCAAATGGTGTCTCCACGGCGGGAAGATAAAGTAGTGATGACATCCAGCTGAACTGGGTGTTCACATTCATGCCTGAGAGGGACCTGAATCCCTACCCCTAGATCCAAATCTTACCTAGGTCTGGAGGGCACCTGCCCCAAGGTCTGTGCCTCGCAACCACCTACTCTGAAGAGGGCGAACCAAAACTTGTGTCTGAGTTTCCCATGCCATGGGGTGGCCAGAGAGAAAGGCCAGACTCAAATTCTGAGCTTGATCCGCTTCCACAGATTAGATCCCTTAGGGAAAACCAGAGGTTCAGCTTGGTTGCTTATCCCAGCATCTGTGCTTTGCACAGTGGCCTAGAAACCGCAGCAAGCTTGGCTCCCCCTTGGCACTGCAAGATTTCTGCTGGAGTTAACGCTGGAAAGCAACCAGAAATGGCCACAAATCAAAACCACAAAGGGCCTGCTGCAAGTCTCACAAACCTTGGTTTTGCACCAAGCTCATGGCAGCAACATCACTGAAGCTATGCGTGATTTGTAGTCTGTAAGTGAGAACAGAAGCTGGCCGTCTGTGTAGAGAAGCTAAATCCCTTTAATTATTAAAACATATCCTACTGCTGTTGAAAATCCCATTGCCGTTGGAAAAAATACACTTGTAATAAATGTATGCTATACATCAAAGGCCTCTTTTGTAAATAAAGCATTCCATTTTATTTTTTTTCCTAAAAAAAAAATTGGCCCAGGGACTAAATTAATGTTTGATCTGTTATCTTAGAAACATTTTAGAGTGGCAGATTTATCTGCTGTTTACGTTTTTCCTCCTAATACAGCAATGAATTATTCTTGTTGATAGGGGGAAATGATTTAATATAAATGGTTGGAGGGTCCTCTTCTGAAGTCAGTGGGAGATCTGGCTGGGCAGGAAAGGAAGCATTGGAGCAGAGGGTAGGAAAACTCAAAGAAGAATTCCTGCAGCCCCAAATGCATTTCTCAGAGCACAGCACCCATGCAGGCCTGCCCTGTTCTGGCTCTCAGAGACAAACAAAGCTCAAGCACTATTTCCAACATGTACAATATTTTGATTGTGAAACGGGAACTGTGCAATTACATCTTACTTATTTTGTGTTATGAATTCATGGCTCTTGCTCTAATAAAAACCTACCTTGGCTTTGAACTGCACCAAAAGAGGTCTAGGCACAACCTGTTCTGCCCCGGTGCTGCTGGCACAGTGGGATGGAGCCACTGGCATGGCCTGCAGCCCATGATGCTCCCGCATGCTGCACCTCCCCACTCCATGCCTGCAGCCCCAGGCACTGAGCCAGGCTACCACCTTCCCCCCTGCAGCGCACCACGGGGACCTGGCCAGCCCTGCATTTATGTAATGCTTCATAAGCGAGACCGTCTAAATAAACAATGTGAGCACAACATCTGCTGCCGAACCCTACCCATTGTCTTTCTGGAGAGCTTCAATCAGCAGTCCCCACTACCCAAATTCAAATTAATGTAAGGATATTGACTGCACATTTCTGCTTTGACCACGTTTTACACTGCAAAGTTGCAGAGATGAAATAACAGACCCTCAGGGGGTTACAGGGGAAATATGTTCTTGGAGGTCCCATGGACCATGGATGCTTTGCATCTTCTTGTTGGCTTCCAGCCCATTTAGCTCCCCTGATCACAGGGGAGGGGGGACCCTGTCATAGCCGTTTCCAAGGTGCCTGAAGGGAAGGTGCCATCCCTCCCTTACCCTCCTCACCCCATTGTTGGAGCCTCCAGGGCACCATCTTCTACCTGGAGACTTCTGTTGTGTCCTGAATTTTAGCCACACATGCCCTGCTCCCTCTACAGTCCCAGGACATGTCCCTGATGCGTCATTTCAGTAGGTCTACTGGGAAGATCTCTAGGTGTCATAAAATGCTTGGCTCCATCCTCATTGTCTACTCCATCCCTTTGTGGTGCTGGACTGGCACAAAGGGAATGGATTCAGGCTAAGGACTCACCCCGTGCTTGAATACTGCCCAACCTTCACCCTGCCTGAGCTGGATGAACTTGAAAAACATAGACTGTAAAAGAGCAAGGGGAAATGATAAATTAGTTCTCCAAACAATGATCTCCCATCTAGCTATGTCAGGCACTGATGGAACCTTAAGGTAGGGCAGGAATTCTTCTCAAGTAAACCACCTGAAAGCAAAGTGTCATATTAAGGGTCTCCAGAGAGTCAGAGGAGGACACAAGTATTTCCACCAGTCTCTATTCAGATTATTGATGGCTGGACAGGTCTGACAGGACCTTTCTGGAGATGCTGGTCTCTTTCTTGACTACAGAGCCTCAGTGACTGCCTTAGGTTTGATGCCATTTACAGGGCTGAAGTTGGCAAAAAAACCCTCCAACCCCAAACGCATATTGCAGTGTGATCGTTGCTAACCAAAGCCATCAGCTGTGGGTGAGGGAAGCCTGGAAAGAAACCCTATACCAGGTTTCATGCATCATGAATGTATCCTGAATGAAACCAACCCCAGATATAATTGTTCCTCACTTAGGCCTTTTCACTCCACACTAATTCTTACAGTTGATATTTATAAAACTCTGTTACTCCCTGCCTGATCAGATCTGCAGACGAGGAGACTCTCCTGTGTGCCTTTGCCAAGTGTTCATACAGTTCCTGTCCCTGAACTTTCAAGTCATTCAGGCAACTCTTAATTCGATCTATAATAAATCCAGTTTTTGTTGGCAGGGCTTTGGAAGTACTCTGTGAGCTTTCCTCCTACCCATGGGGCTGAACTGAAAGAAAACCCACAATCTGAGGAGAAGAAACAAATGCAGAGATTGCTTTTGGGTAGCTGAGAGAGTAGGGTCTATTTTGGGAGTAACTCAATGAGAAATTTGTTTATGAGACTCTGGGGAGAAACAGAAGGTATGTGCTATAAACCAAAATAGGTCCTTTACCCTCTTCCTAAGTACTGCGTACTTGAAGGCCGCTTTAGGGTAGAAATGCATACAATCCTTGGAGACAAACCACAGGAACAAGAGTAAAAAGAAAAATAAGAGAGCTTTGCCCACCCACGCCCATAGCAATATCGCTCTGTGAGATACCTAGCCCCACCCCGGGGCAATGGATAGGAGAATGTCTAAGCGGGCTTTGGTCAGGGTAAGAACCTCGGCAGTGCAAATACTGCTGCGGGTTGAAACACAGACCTACAAGGTGGAGTTTCAACCAGAGGCAGTTGGTGCCTTGTGTTCCCGGCTTCCATGGTTCCCAGGCTGGCTGGGGCCAGCTGCCTTCGATCCTACAAGAGATGCATGCAGGGATGGCCACATGGCTCTGCTGACAATCTGGCTATTAGATATTTCGTCAGGCAGATTGCACAATGATTTATGATGCCAAACACCCACTAGAGAGAATACAGTGAGGTCTTCACAAGGGAATCAGTGGCTGGAAGTTTCATTGAGGTTTTCATAAAGGCTGAGTTTTTAGCTTCCTTATTGCGTTTGTATCACAAGCCTCACAAAGCAACCAACTGGCAATCCAAAGTATACATCCACATCAAGCCTATACACATTTACATGTTCTGCTTCATATTACTGAGATTACAGACATCTTGGAGCTAAGCTCTGCATCAAACGTCTCCCTCTTATTCTAGACGAGATCATATCCTCACAGGAGCTTCACAGCTACCGGCAAAATTAGACCAAATTGGCTGGACCCCCCAAAAAAGAGGAAAAGAAATTAAAATATTCTAATGATATTTTTTTAAATGAAAGATCTCATTTTTAAAATGCTGAAACATTTCACATTTACTTTTTTTTAATACTATTTAGGTCAGAGTTTGTTTTCAAAATGGAAATTTTCATTTAAAATTACCTACACTTAAAAAAAAAAGAAAAAGGCAAAAAGTTTTTAACGTGAGCAAACTGACTCCAGAGCAACTTCACTGAAGTTAGATCTGAATTTTGCTGGAAATTAAAATATTTCCTTCTTTCCCCACTGTATCTGTTTACTACACCCATAACATCAGCTTAGCTCGGTCTCTGCATCAAAAGACCCACTTGCTGCTCCAGCCCTAAGTGATATTCATCCTGCAGCTATGAGTGAGTTTGGTTCTCTAATGAAGTCACACACACTCCATCGAGTGAGGTCACAGCAGTCACACAGGATGTCACAGCTCAGTCCTCTCATGATATACAGTACTCGATCATCTCTCTTTTCCACCCCTCCTTCTGCCAAGAGTGGCGGAGTTACAGGAGGGAAATACACTGCGTGCCGGAGATATGCAGCATACTGGGAAGGCCCTGATGGAATACTGGAGTAGCCCTCAGTCGTAACAAAGGTTCCTTTCCATTGCCCCAGTTATAGGCCATCATTGACTATGGCTCAGGAGCAGCAGGAGCTGGACACCCTCCAAATCTGCTGAACAGAGCACCAAGACGCTGATTATAAAGGGGAAGTCTCCTCATGGCCTCTGCTTCAGCAGGACAGAGGCATCTGTGTGAAGGATCACACAGAAGGGTCTTACAGCCCCAGAACTGGAGGAGTTTGCACTCTGAGGTCCCTCTTCAGGCCCATCAATTACCCTTCATTAAAGGGGTGATGATTCTCTGCAAAATCTGATCTGCCTCTTGGGAAAACCAGAGCTGCAGCAGTTCACTCCAGAATACATTTCCACTTTACTGTTTTGCCTCGCCCTGTAGAACCAAATACATAAAATAATTGAGCTAGTGAGTTAGCTAGCCCGAAGCAGGCAACCTGGAGTCTACTCCTGCCTCGGCACCAGCAGGAGATTTGCCTATTAAGTTGCAATCAGGAATGAGGAAAACCCATCTCAGAAAATGGGTACAAGTGAGTATAATCAGCCTGTGCTCCTTTTTGCTGGCAACCTCTTTGTGCAAGAAGCCAGCCAGCTTGACTCTCAGATTCCAGCTGGATTTGCAGGGCAGATGGTTGGAAAGGAGCACGTTTCCTTCCCAGTAAAGGAGGTGCACGTGAATCGGGTTTTCTGTGCAGCAGTGAGCAAGGCACATGTTCGCTGCCTCACTTTTCAAAGCAGGACCGCACTGCACCAGCAAATACTCGCATTAGGGAGCAGGAAACTGAAAGCAGCCCCGATGTCCTAATTATAGGCTGCTGCCTCTCCCAGCTGGAATAGCCATGGAAGGCCCTGCAGGAAGACCAGCCACCCCACAAACAGGGAGCCTGTCATTAAGGGCCAGCCAGTCCCGGGGTCTGCCATTCCTGCTGTCATTCCGCGGCTGTATTGAAGAAGGCAGGCTCTGTCTGCTCCTCTGTGCGTGCTCTGCGCGGGGCTCCTGGCAAGCTACCAGTTGAAGCCGTGGTGGGAAAGCCTGAAATTCTTCCTTTCCATCTACATTTCCCCTTCAGTTTCTCATGCTCTCCAGACAGTCACTCCTCCAGCTTTCCTTCCCTCTCGCCCCGACCCGCTCAGCACCCCAGCGAGGTGGTGACGGCGTTCTGCCAGACATGCTGAACCTGAAAGCATCCCTGTCTTGCCCGGCAGTCACCCAGGGAGGGAGGCGGTATTTATCACCACTCCATCGGCCGCTGCCAGACACTCTTGCCATTAAGATGTCAAAACAGGTTTCTCTCTGGAAATCCAACAGCCCTGCAGACTTACCCTTGCCGGCAGCAGCCCCAGTTGGACATCTGTTCCCTTTCAACCTCACACGTGCACTTAAAATGCCGGTACTGTCCACTTCTTCGGGGGATTAGGCTCCTATTAAAGCTGCCTTCCGCATGATTCATTGTTATCTCCTGGTGTTGATCTGATTTATGGATTGGCCTGTGTTAATTAAGGTCATAAAATTGGGAGCAGGAAAAGGCTTCCAGCACTGTGGTGCTGTTTAACATTGGGTTATTTTCCAGCCCCTACGTTATTTTGCAGGGCTTGGGAGATGGTGCAGCTGATGTCCTGTGGTCAGAAATGAGACTTCACTGGGACGAGCCTTTCCTGCCCTCTGAGCCTCAGGAAAGGAGGCAAGTCACCGGGAAGATGAAACCATCTCTGCTCAGCACTGGTGCACAGACACCAATGAATTCATAGCCCAAGCTGTTATTTTTCAGACTAGGCTTGTGTCTACGGCCCCAGCTGAGACTGGAGCTCCATTGTGCTATGCACTGCACAAGCATCTTATAAAGATTATGTGAACCTGACTTCCCCGGAAAGGGTGATTTCGTTCTCTGTTTCACTTTCCTCTTCCAGCCAACTTCATTACAAGGTTCCCATGAACTGGCTCAGAAATTCACTCGTTGTGGCCATATTAGCCACCAGGGACTTCATAAGTATACTCTTATTACACTTTTGTTTTAACATCAAACTCGGCCACTGTAAATCTGCTATGGCTCCACCATCAACCACAGCAAAATTGTTTTCTTCATGCAAACATGATGCAATCATATATATTTCCAGTGCCAGACAAAAATATTCTATGTCCCATAAATAAAAATGAAAAACCGAGCTAAATATTTCTATCTGAAAATTCAATTGAAAAAAAAAATAATCAAAAGCAATATATGAATAAACTTAATTCTTCTGTTAAGAGTTTGAAGACTTTACCAGAGGAATACTCAAGTAGGAAAAACTAAATACGGTAAATTCTTCATCACATCAAGTCTTCATTTAAAGAGCACATATCTTAAAAAAAAAAAGAAGGCAGAATTTATAGCCTGGTTGAAGGAATTTCTGGGTGAGTTTCTGTGACCTTTGTTATGCATGAGGTCAGATCGATTATCATAATGGTCCCTTCTGGCCATGAGCTACGAATCTGTTAATTTTAGCTCAATATCCTCTTTCTCTGGGGGCTAAGCTAACTGAAATGATATCACATTTTCCACTTTAGGACTAAAGACACACACACAGTCCCAACAGTTGAGCTGGCGTGCACTGCTGTATTATCGCACACTAACTTCTGTGTATATCTGAACCTTTATTCAGCTGGTTGATAAGTCACATTGTCCTCCTTGCATCATGAATTATTACTGATATCCCTGATGATCAAAACCAGACTGAGATAGTCCTTCTGCTCCACCCTCCAAGAACTAGAACATTTAAAAACAATTAAATATTCATCTTCCTTCTGACACAAATGTTTAAGTTCCTGTTTTAGAGTTCCCCTTGTATTCTATTTATGCATTATCACGGCTTATTTATGTATTTTACGAGGACCTGAAGTTCTCTCAGTCGCCCCCTTCCCATAGGTGGGGCTTTAAAAAAGAGTAAACAGAAACGGCGACACTTAGCAGTGCTGCAAAAAGCACCACAATGGTATCAAATCTATCAGAAGATAGATTGAACTATTTTGCAATTAAGCACACCAGTGTATTTCATAGCAGCAAGACCTCTCCGCGGCCAAGTAAAAGCCACAAACTTCATTTCCAGATCCAGCTGTTCGTATGATACAATGTTAAAAAAAGGTTCCTTTTCAACACAGATAATCCACCCGCAGTTAACTGGGAGCTGGCTATTCCGTTTTGGGCTCTTTAAACTGAAATTAAAGCATATAGTCTTGGCCAGCCCAGCAGAAGCATTCTGCTTCAAGTCAATCTAACGCTCTTCTGCTTTTGGCCCCCGCGCCTCCCAGCTGTTGCACAAAGCGGGCACAGCACACCTGAATCCTTTGCAGGCTGCCCCCTGCATCCACTTCAAGATGTTTGATTCGACATTTTTCCTCACGGTACTTTCTGTGGGAAACAAATGAGTTATTTGGTCTCTCTTTCCCAACTTGGAATGAAAACTAATAGTGATATATGAGGATTTCCCTTGAGAGAAAACATCCAATTTTTGCACAGCGTCTATCCAAGATGTTGAACTTGGATAGAGGGAAGCTTTGGTGAAAGCAGAGAGGTTTTTAGCCCAGGGAAAATTATATAACGTTTAATCCTGATCAGTTCCCCAATCCACGCCTCCACAGGGACATCCTAAGAGCTGTGCTGGTACAAAAGAAAGGGAGAAGGAAGACACGTTGGGGGCAGAAAGGAGTGGCATGAAGCCAGGGCAACTTAATCCAGCTCTCATGAAACTACAGCCTCAGAAAGGGAAGGTCAAAATGGGGTTTACAACAGAAATGCAGACACAATATGATGATGGAGAGACATTCTGCTCTCCATAATATTCCTATTATCCTAAGCAAACAGAAGATGAGAATGAAAAGAACCACGGGGCTGTTCTGTTGTGTTTGTGTAAGAATGCCATTTTAATTCACTTTCACCAGTGCCTTTAAGTCAATTCTTTTTTAGACCTACTTTCTCATGTGAAATCTATATCCTGGCAATTTGGATCAAGATTGCCCCAGGTCAGACACCTGTAAAGCTGAACTGCAACAGGAAAGAATGGCACTTTTGTATTAACAGGCAAGAGACAATTCATAGTCATAGTTTTCCTGTTGGACCTTCAGGAGGAAGAAAGAAAGACTCGTCATGCAATTACAAATGTCCACATCATTATTCAATTTCTCATGACGAGAGATGAGTGAAGGGAGAGATTCCTCCCCCTTCACTCATCTCCATACCCACTTGCAGAGAGGCAACGCAGGGAGGCAGCTTCCAGGGCGATTGGGCATACAACAGATCCATGCCAAATCTGTCTACAAACAAACGCTTTTGTAGATTTAATCAGTTTTTAAAGACTTACACTCCAGGTTCTTTGCCTATCCCAGACTCTGGTCTCCAAGATTTGTCTAGTAAGATTCCTGTGGCTTAGTCACTGAACTCTACAGTCAGGCAGGGGATTGGGAGGAGGAGGGAAGAGTCTGGTCATTTGCAGTTTATGCCAATATAAAACTACCATAGACGTCCTCAACACTAAGTAAAAACTTGCTTTTATCTCCAAAAAACACAGACAGTGCCTTGACCTAATGGTTCACAATGCAAAACATGTGCTGTGGGCTCCTAACCACCTTCATCCCAACCAACCCTCCCTTAGAGAATGCTCTAATATGCACCCACAACCCCTCGATGTTTTGCCAGCTGAGGTTAAGCATACAGAAAGTAACCTTAGTGAGGTGTCTTTATATCCCCCACCATCCCTGATGCCTGTGGTGAGAGCTGGGAGACCTCATTCACAAGCAGATGGGTTGGGGTGGCTGATTGGGTTACCCTTCCCCACCTTTCCACCCCCTCGTTCTCTCAGAGGTGGCGCCACTGCAGCATGGGTGGCTTAACTGCTCGTGAAACTGTTTCTGAACCATGATAGTTTACTGCCTGATGTCTTAAAGGCTTTTCCAGATGTGCTGGAAGCAACCTCCAAGGGAGAGATGAGACAAACAGCTGAGGACAGCAATTTCACCACACATTCCAGTTGCATCCATGGGTGCCTGTGACTCAACACCCTCAAGCTCTTCAGCTTTGCTCAGAGGCCAGGATCTCCCAGTAGACAGCTCAGCAGTGCTTGGGTTGGAAGAAGAGCAAGCACGAGCAGACCAGGCCTTGAACATGCCACCAGAAAGGGCAACTGGTGGCTCAGAGAAGTGCCAGGGACACTCTCCTTGCCCTGTTATCTTCCAGCAAACAGCTAATGCCAGCGCAGGAGGCAGCTGCAGGGAAGAAAGATGTTGCTGTTCCGTGCACGTCTGCTGCTGCTGCAGCCTGGAGGGTGTCTTCTCTTGCAACCAACCGCTGGATTCTCTGAGCAATTCTGCTACGTTTCACAGCAGAGCTGCTAATTGCCTGGAAATGCTAAAGAATTATAGATCCTAAGGCAGAAAACATATATCAACCTTAACTCAAACAAAATTGCTGGATATTATTACATAAGCTGAAGCCCTATTATTTTCCCCATGCTAAGTGCCTCTTAATTGAAATCCCCGATTGTTTTTTCCAGGCCCCTCTCCAGCCCGCTACCCAAAGATTAGCGACGCATGTAGTAACGTGTTGTTAACATGCAACGGTGTGTGGTATGGATTGCCCACGATTATTTCACCAATTCCCTCTGTGGTCTGGTCTTCTTATTGAAGAAAAGGGTCTTGCCAGACTTAATTGAAGTTAAATAAGAAGAAATTTTTCCAGGGGCCACCCTCCACAAATTACAAATCACATACATGACACTCAATTTTGCAGCCCATAATCGCATTAGCAATGCCACTGAACTGAACAGAGCTCCTTGGGTGAGCAAGAGTTACTCGCACAAAAAAAGTACTTGGTTACAGCCTAGGTTGGACCAACTTTAAACTGAAAGTTTCATAAGCCCTAGAACTGTTCATAATTCTGGGGCAAAGTTCATCCTTTGAAAAAAGTGATGCCAACTGTACGTCAGATGAGTGTGGGCTTTCTATTTAAAAAATGGAGTGTTTCTAACAACTTAATTCCACTGATGCTTTACGACTACAATCCCAAACATTGTTTTTGCAGCTGATGTATTAGAAATTAAATAAAACCCAGGAACCTCTGTAAGGACAAGTTGCACTGAATGGCATGCACACCTCCGCGAGACACAATGAGAGACATATATGCTGAACAGAACAGGACAGAGCCAGTTCTGGCACCAAATACCATTTAATGTAGTTCAAGTCCACGGAAATGACTAGGCTGGGATTTTCAAGCTGAATGGAAAGTCGTGAACCTTGTTTCCAGTGTAACTTTCAGACAGCAGTGTGTCCTAGGGCTACAGGTGTAAAGCTTCAAGCAAAGGCTGTATCTTCTGTAGGCAACACAAAGCCTGTGGCAGCTTTGGGCTCACACAGAGGGGTCATTCACACCACCAGGAGAAATGCCACAACATTCCAGTTGCTAATGGAGATCTCATATGGGGTTTGCTGACCCACTGAGCTCCTCTCTCGGGCTTTGCCAAGCAGCCCAGCAGCCCCAGTAGTCCTCCCGTGCCACACCACTGCAAAGCCACACAAGTAGTGGGTCCTTTGGGAGTCAGCATCTAGTTCCTTTGGGATCCTTTTGTTCATAGACAATGCTAAATAACTGCGGCCACTGTGGCCAATATCAGTGACTGTATAGCTCCCCAGAAACAAAACCACAAGGTTTCAGACTGACTTGAACCACAGAGCTAGTCTGCACAATGAATGTCTGCACCACACATATCCACACTGTGTCAGAGCTGAAGGGCCCCTGGAGAGTCATGAAACACTTCCCTCCTCACAAAGAAAATTGACTTTTGTTCTTAATTCCCATTCTCCTGGGCTAGATCTGGTTGCTCTCTGAGAGAGAAACCCAGCCCTGGCTCACTCTGAAGCTGGAACCAGGCCCCCACAGCGTGATCTCTCTTTCAGCGTGAATTACACGTTATGCTACAACTTTGACATTCCCTGGGGTTTTGCCATGCTGACATCTTACGTAAAGTGCCCAGGCTTTCAAAAGGGCTTTTCCTCACCAAAGAGGTGGCCAGAATGGCCAGGTGGAGCTTGCAGATAATCTCCTACCAGGAATGTCCTTCCCACACCCCAAACGCGCTCCATAATGCTGTAAACAATAAGTAAAAGTTTGCTTCCTATGAAGGATCTTTGAAAGTCCTTTGGGACTACAGTACAGATCAGGACAATATAAGCCTTTGGGATCGCAAGTGCAGGAAACAATGAAACAATGTTCAATTTTTTATTATTTTTTAATAAAATGAATTCCATATTGTATTGCAATACTTCTATGAGACTGCATCTCAGCCACTCGTGGCCCTTAGCACACCCTCTTCACCTTCCCTGGGGACACCTGACATTTTAACATCAGCAAATTTGAACGTGATTTATTCAATTTCTTAAATATAGCACTTACCTAGTTATAAAATACTGACCCAATTCTTTTATATACAATAACCATTGTGCTTATGATGACTTAAGCCATGCGTATTATTTTTTAAAAGAATTATATTTACATGGAATGTTTAAGAAAAGAATTTCCCAGATTCCGGAAGTAGAAACCTCCTTCAGAACAGGAAGGAAATCATTAATTTTTACCTTAAAACCCAACAAGTGTAATGGTTTATTACCAGCAGGAAAACAGTGAGAGAGTTTCTTTTCAACTTGATGAGGTGAGTGTTTATATTAAGAGATTGTTCTGAAACTCCGGTGCCACCAGAGAGTGAATAACAACACTCTGATCATACCTCAACCTCGAAACATTTTACAGATGAAGTCAGTAATATTTTGGGATGAGGGGACACATGAGGCACAGTGAAAGACAGAGTCTTGCTCAAAGCCACCTCCGAGGCCAGTGGCAAAGCTGAGCATTGAACATAGGGCTCCAGTCCCTCACTTCTACTGGTCTGACCATGATTCCTTCCTCACTTCTAAAGCCTCAGTCACAAAGTCTTTCTCTATAGTGATTAATTCCTCTGTAACACACAGGACTTTAGGGACACATTCTGACATACTCTGAGGCTTTAGTACACCTTCTGCCTGGATTTTGAGCTCAGTACAAGAGGATTTGAGGAGATTGCCAGTAACTCATAACTTGACAGCATTTTGGAAAGTCCTATTTAGAAATTTAGAGAAGAGAATAAAAAAGATCTACGGCCCTGCTGCAGCACGACCACTGTGTGCTCACATCTATTCATGTCTCCCAAGTGACCTCATTTCTGGAAATGCCCAACATGGATATGCAGGGATCAGAGGAGGGTGATATAATAGGGAGTGTGTTTTCCCAAATAATTTCTGAATCACTGTGCTTGCAAAGCTGAACTGCTCCAACTCCAACACAAATCAAAAGGAAAACCCCACTCCCTGACAGACTTACAGGCTCCTGCCCAACATTAGGAGACTTGTGCCACTGCAAGTACCTCCTTTTGGCCAATAAAGTCTTCTTTGTCCTATCAGTGATCCTTTGATATATGTGAGTAACACAACACCAATACTGACATCCTGGCCATGTAATGATCAGGGAAGTGATGTCTAGCACCTTCCACATTCCTGCTGGTGATTCAGTTCCCTTCGTACCCTGCTTTGCTGCACAGCCTTGACAGTAAATAGGCTGCCCTACTGTGTCCCAAAGGTGGGGCTGCATTTCAACAGTGGCAGAAGTAATTCCTGAGCATAATCGTTTTCTTTTATTTCCAGGTTTCAAAGAGCTTTGAGATCCCTCAGAAGCTAAGGAGATATTACTCCTTCTATCCTTCTATAGAATATTACTCCTACAGACATGCACATACCCCTGGGACCCAAAGGCAAACGCAAGGGGAACTTCAGTCCTAGAACTGAACTCCAGCTGCATTCATCACCTCATCTATTATTTGATGGACTCTTGCCAGTGGGCATTGTCAACAGGGGAAAAAAAAAAAAAAGGAAGAAAAAAAAAGCCACTAACAACTTTCCAGCTAATATTTTAAGACTGTGAATTACACGCCATTTCCAAGAAAGGAGATGTATAGACATTTTGAGCACGTGTTCTGTCTTCAGCTGGACATGGGGGAAGGTAAGTCACTGTATGACAGGTCTTCCAGCATGAGCATTGCATTAATCAGTCAGGAGAGCTGGGGTAGAGGAGAGCTGCAGCCCCTTGAACCATATTTTCTCCTTTGGCAAATCCCCCCCTTCATGAGAATACAGCAAAAAGATAACCAGTAGGGAAGACGATTTGACATCAGGGTCTCCATTACATCCAGATATGTCAATGACTTTAAAAGATCTCCAGCTAACATGCATCAGTGAAAGCAAACTCCATGCTGGCGTGGCCCAACCCTGTGGCACATTTTGCGTACCTCCACTAACACCCATTCACCTTTCGTTAGGGAAATGGGAGGCACAGGCCCTGGTCCCTAAACTCAACTCTCAGACATCACTTTTAAAGAAGACTCCCCCTGCCTTAAGAGCAAAATTAAACTTAAACCCCACACACTTTCCTGAATGCTGGTATGCCCTAAAACAGCCTTCCCAAAAAAACCTTCCCAAACTTTTCCATCCCTCACTTGCTTCCTTTATTTAGTCACAGTTGGCCACTTCGTACCAGCGAGCGGACTCCGTTGAATCTGGTGGTGGGCACATGTGTATGCAGTCATGGGCAAGTGCCTGTGCCCTGAACTGGATGAGCTCAGAACCGCAGGAGAGCAAAACTGTGTGTCCTGGACCTTCTGTACTGAAAAGGGCAACATATGATTCACGTAGCTTACAAAACCTTGGCATCTGAGTTTCTGGAGCAATACATTTTATGTTCCTGGTTTCTGTGAAGTAAGATGAAGCTACTGGGTGTGTAGCCAAATCAGGTATTGGAACCACACACTTGCTACAATTCCTCCTCTGTGGGATTAGCAGTTCTCAGAACTGGACACCAGCAGCTGGGGAGGTCAGCTAACTTGCACCCTCTGTATTTCTAACATCTGTGATCCAGTGTACATAAGATTCACCTTCCATAAGAACAGACAGAATTTGCACAGTTGCCACTGCTTACCCTTGGGCTTCAAGAAGAAGAGCACCTCCAGCATTTGCTCCTCAAAGCATCAGAGCTGCACATCCTCTTGTAGTGACTCACAGCAGCCTCAACCATCTGAGCCTGAAGCTCCGCAGAACATTAGGGACAGACATACCAGTGTGTGACTGGACACTGATTCAGAGTTTATGTCTGACCTCGTTGCCAGGACTTGGGGAAAAGGGGGAAGGAAGAACTGGATTGAAGTCAAGGTCATTAATATCCTTCTACTTGAAGAACGAGTCCAGAGAGCAGAGGTAAGTAAGGTGAAATGTACATTAAAGTGGTGAGATATAATAGCCACCAGGCAAGGCTGAAGTCACAGGGCAATACTTGCCTTCTTTCCCCTCCCTCGAAACTGAAGAATTTTTGTCTAAGCTAAATTAAGTTTCTGGGCAAAGACTAATCCATATTTATGATCCTCTGTGCTGAGGCAGAATGAAGCAAGCTGCCAGATGCAGGGTGGAGGGGGCTGAAAATGAGTTGCTCTGGGCCTTAGGGATATGACCACTACTGTGCCGCAGGAGTGTTAGAGCTGCACAAACTGCTGGTCACCACTGGGCTCCCTGTGATTTGACTGGCAGACCACCCTTGCGCACTAGGGACTGAGATGTTTGGGACCTCTGAACCACTCTGCTGTACTTCTTCCCCACGTGGAATAAGGGGTACTCGGTAAACGGAGGCAGTTTGAAATGAGCAGTCCTTCTAAAAGTTGCTCCTCACAACCTGTTACTAGACCAAGAAGCCCCTTCCCGTACCACTGTCCAAATCTGGCTCCTTGTGAAACCAGTGGGAAAAATGTCTGTGCTTTCACTGGCAGGTCCCTGAGAAACCACTGGGAAATATATTTTCAGAAATACCTGCATTTTTCACAAATGTGGTAGGGACGTCTCCATCTAGTGGTCTGGCCAGGGAAGAGAGCCTTACAGACTTCATGCTCCATTTCATCCTTCTACTCTGAGCAAGCCCGCTCTGTTTCATGCACTTCAGCTTCTCCAGCTGCACATTGATACAGCAACATTTCCCAAACTTCCAGGGGGTCCTGTTAATGTCAGAGAAAGGCCTGGATATTCTTGGCCGGACACTCCGCTGTGAGCTACAGCCCAGATTCCACCCACTCAGCTCAGCCAGAGCAGAAGGGGATCAAATTGTCATCTCAACATCTGTTTTGACTCCAGTAAGAGAGATGCTGTAGTGTCACACACACGCACACACACATACACACACACTCAAGTGCTTACAAATAACAGGCCGTGGTGGCATCCAAGTGGTTTCAGAAGGTGGAGGTGTGAGCGAGGGGAAAATCTGGCTGTCCATCAACCCCCAACCACTATTTACTTGGCTCTCCTTAGCAGCAAGTATAGCAAGTGATAGCAAGCACTACCAACATTGATGCCCTTATCTCCTTAGCATCCCTAGGAGCCAGGGCAGTATTGCCAGCCTCACTTTACAACTGGGGAACCAAAGGCCAAGGGCAGCCAAAGTGAGTCAACCTAAGTTCCACACAAGCTAGAGACAAAATGAGGAGGTGAATGTCGGTCCTCTGCCGTTCAGCCTAGCCCACTTGCTGAGTCCGCCCTTACTGACTCACTCTGAAGCCTGGCAGAGGGTCCAGAGCAAAGCTACGGCCCAGTATAAATGCAGTAATACAGCTTAATTCCCCAAGCTTTGTGTAAAGTAGTATCTCAGCCAGGGGACACACTCGGATACCTCAACAGGAGAGCTTTGTGTTGTCACCAAGTACGATGATGAATTGCCTGCTAGAAGTTAGATTTCATCCTGCGTGGCAGATGGGGAACAAGCCATAAAGATAGCTCGCAAGACTACGGAGGGGAGCGGGGCTGGGTCCTCCTGCTGACCAGGCACAGTGCATCCGCCTGACACAGGGGCTTGGCCCCCAACGGAGCATTTTGAGGGGCAGCCAAAAGGGGAGAGTGGAAATGGATGGGGAGGTAGAGAAAATGGCAGGCACTTCACACAATGTAAGCAGACACGTTTGGGATGGAAAAAGCAGCTCTAATCAAATGGAACTCTGAATTTCCCTCTAGACACAGGGTATTAAAAATAATCCCAGCTGAACTTTACCCACCTCTCTCACAGCATCTCCCAGCTGCTTCAAAAATAAACAGCTCTGTCTGGGTGGAGCTGCAGCCACACGTGATCCTGGGCTCCCAACCTGAGTGCAGAGACAGGGAATAGATCTTCCCTGGCCCGGCTGTCCAGGGGGGTCTGCCATGCACAGTTTGTGACTGCAATGCCAACTGCCCCGAGGATAAGGCACAGTGAAATGAAGCACAAGGAGACGGGCTCTGAGGCCGTGAGCTGCTCCCACGCTGTGGCCACAAGCTGCTCCTTGCAGACCTGCAGCCCCCCAAGCTCACAGGCTCCCTCCCACCCTGCAGCCGCTGTGCTGCCCTACCCCAGCGCAGCCTGCGTTCCCATCCAGCTACCCGCTGGCCTCAGCCCACCTCTGGTGAGCACTTCATCCCAGTCTGCTCCCCCTCAGAAACCCACCACATGCACAAGCAGCCCCTGCTCCGTTCCCACGCGCTAACACAGCGCTTCCAGACAGCCCCCACCCACTTGCTGGCACCCACACCTCCCTGCAGTCCTTCATCTTACACCTCTCTCCTTCCCACACACACACACCTTCCCATGAGTAGTCCTTGTCCCCCCCATTCTCACCCCGCTTTTCCCCCAAAACTCCACCTCATGATGCTGCTCTGCCCCAAAACCCCACATCCCCAGCACACCACTCCGTTCTGAGATGTCTGTCCTTCCCTCCTCTTCCCAGGCCTTGGCATCTTGTGCTGGTAGGTTTTGAGGTAATCCTGTGTTTTTCCAACAGTGCTGACAGTGTCGTCATCCCCCACCACCATCCCACCCCAGCACCCACATGGGGCAGCGCTTTGTCAGGTGCCCCAAGAATAGAAAGCATCAGACGTTCCCCCAGCATGCCAGGATATAACCTCCACGTGACAAGATGGCAGGCAGCACACACCCCGCATTTTAAGAGGCTTGAGCACAAGTTACATAAATTCCAGTTCCCATGGGACTCTTTTTGCCCACAGACTCTCCAAAACCGGGACAGAAGTTTCACCAGGAAGGCTCTGGTGCCTGGTGGAGTGAGGGCCAAGATGGGGTGCAAGCTCACTGGAAGATCCAGGACCTCTCAATGACCATGTTTAACCACAGTTGTCACGGACTTTGCACCTCTCCTCTGGAGCTGGGCCAGCACCAAGTCTGGCAGCATGGGAGTCGGGGAACACAAAACCAAAGCTCTGTCAGTGCCAGGGAAGAGGACACAGTTTTGGGTCTGAAAGTTCTTGACTGGCTTTTGGGGGGGGGTTAAGTGGTTTATGTTGCAATCTCTACTGCTTTAAATTATCTGAGGTTAGTCAGGTATACAACATTTCCTGCACCAGGTTCTGATGATGGTCAGACACCAGAAAGCTTTACATTTTTTAACAAATTCTCTCTCAGGGACTGCAAGATCTAACAGGTACCTGGCAGATGACAAATGAGCCCATCCCAGGCTGGAATGCTGCTCTCCATCAGTTGTCTTTCTGTCCCCCGCTCAGTCTAAAGACCAGGATCCCTTCCGCCCTTGAACCCTGCCAACTTCTAACACTGTACAGAAACCCCCAGGGGAGGCAGAAACCACTGAGTCCAGCAGACTCCAAGTCTCTAGCAAGTTCCGAATTTTTGAAGGTGTTAACCTTATTTGAAAGGGGAAGCAAGTAACAGGGCTAGTCCACGGCAGAAATAATCAGACTGGGTGGGAATTACAGCTCCTTTTGACGGGGCCACACAATCCGCTCGGCAGCAAACCCTTTGTTAATCTCCCACCTATTTCCTGCTGCAGCATTAATTGTCGGGCGTTACTCAGAGGGAGGCAGCAGGCAGCGGCAGGCTTTCCCTTCCGACCCAGCAAGAGCCACCGCCGCCTCACGGCGAGCACATCCATGCCACTTTGGAAAGCTCCCTTCCGAGGGACTTGGCCAAAGGACCATTTCCAATTCTGGCTGCTCTATTTCAGGCAGAGCACGTACACCCACCCTGGGCTCGATGCACCATTGCAGGCTTGCTTTTTTACTTTTCTCAGGTTCTATTCAGGCAAATTCTCATTGACCTCCATCCTCTGCTATGTTTTTCTCAGAGAGCAATTTACCGAAGGTCTCGGCTGTGCTGAAGCAGAGGAGCCTGCGCTCTGCTCAGTCGCAGACAATCTCCAAGGAAGCCTCAGTCCGAGATGCAGCCACATGCTCCCACCCGCCCCATCTGCCGTGGGTTCACAGTGGGAGGCTCCCAGCAGGGGAACCCCCCAAAAGAAGCTGCAGCCGTTGTTCCTCCCAAGCTGCCCGTGTGCTGGAGGGGAAGAGGAACAAGGCTGGGCACCTTCCTGCTCCCAGGAGAGGTTTTTCCCAGCACAGACATGGTGAGAACTCAGCTGGAGTAGCAAGCCTGACCCAGCACAGGCGTGCAGAGAAGTGCCCGGGCTAGCACAGCTCTCCCTTGGTATTTTTAGAAATGTCTTTCTGGCATGAGTGAGGAGCTTTTCATGCGGAACGGACAGGGCATGGGAACAAAGCAGGCATGCACGAGAGAGAGCCCTCAGGCAGCACTTGACGAGGGGTTTGGAGAACGTGACGGAGACTGGAAATCTAACGCTGGTGAGTTCATAAAGCAACAGAAAACCATCACTAACAATCATCTCCTTCGAGTCCAAGGCCTCACAGATGCTCCTGCCCTCCTGCCAGCTGTATTCTGATGTGACAAATCCAAATTTTTAACATACCAGCGTGCTTTCCCCACCTTTCCTATATGGATTGCTCATTGTTCTCTCATTCCTCATGGCAGGCAATTGCTCCTTACAATGTAGATGTTAGAGTCACAGGTTTCCTGAAAGCCGTAGCACGGGCTGTGAAACTAAACAACACGTGCTGTACAATAAGTCATAAAGCATGTGTGAAAAATAGTTGACACAGAAGCTGCCATGGAAACCAGTGCTACCAGAGAGCATGCAGCCACAGAGCTCCCATTAAAGGCTGCAAAGTTGAACACAAACGCTAATCACTAAGGCAGAATATATTAAATTTACCCGCATGCCCCATTCAGTCTTCACAGCAAGTTAGCTGAAAACTGCGACCATTTCCGCTAGCAGCACTGGATGGCAGTTAGTA
Organism: Chroicocephalus ridibundus; assembly: GCF_963924245.1. Lineage (NCBI taxonomy): Eukaryota > Metazoa > Chordata > Aves > Charadriiformes > Laridae > Chroicocephalus > Chroicocephalus ridibundus. Next base: position 20,238,112 of record NC_086289.1, read on the forward strand.
GTAATTAAATTACCAGAAATCTTCTCATAGAGAAATTCTTTTTGTCGTGTGTACCCTAGAAACTGTTTTTACTGACTAGGCACCGCTCTTCTCCCAGGGAATAGGTCTGTTTAAAACAGACTACAGGCATTTCCCAGGTTTGGGTTATATTCTCCTACTTGATTGTCTCCCAGCTCCCCTCAGAAACAATACCCTGCGAGCGAGAAAAAGCCCAGGCTGGAAAAAGAAACATGGTAAAACTAGATTCGGCTGTTCAGGCAAGATAAAGAGAGACACACTGAAAACTACACAATACATTGCAAGTATTACAGGCGTATCCTACACCGTGATCAAACCTGTGGTCCTTAGATACCAGCTAGAAGGAAGAGACAAAAAAATATTTGCATGTATAGACACCTTTTGACATCCCACAGGCAGAGGTGGAGGAACCTTGCCCTCTGTTGTGGATAAAGATCCCTACAGCCTTTCCTCACTCCCCAGCTGGGCATGTTTCTCAGATAGCCTCACTGGCTGGGCTTTGGACATGGGTGTTGTATGTTCTGATGTGATGGAGACACACCAGAACCCATCCCTGACGGCAGCATTTACAGCCGAGAGCGATGCTGAGCTGTCTGGTGTGGTCTGGATGGAGGCACAAGATGCTATTTCTTCCCTCTGCCACTTGCTTCAAAAGATTTTGATGTATCCAAGGGCCAGAGCTGTGCATTTAGAGTATTTTTCGTGCTCTCTCTCAGGGCCTGGTCTTTATCTCAGTGACTTCAGAGAGCTCCAGGATTGCGCTGTTCAGGCTATGAGGAAAGCCAGCTTTTTCTCTGACTCCACAAACATATAACAAGGCTTTTACTGACCTATAAAGGAAGCGTCTAGGCCAGAGTTGTCAAAAATAGGGCACCGGCAAACTTATTTCACCTTATTTTTAATCCACCTAAATACCATAGGTTGGAAAGTTCATCTAGTACTCAAATGTTTATAGGGATCTTACTTTGCTCAAGAGGCTATAGAAAGAGAAATGGTGGAGGAGAAAATAAAATCCTGATGAAGAAAAATTAGGACTGGTTAAAAACTCCTGATGGAGAAACATTAGGGCTGGTTGAAAAATTTGTCAGAATTCTTTTTCTGGACAGAAGTCAGATCCTTGAGTAAGTGAAATTTTTAGAGTATATGAAAAATGTGTGCTTTCTGTAGAAAATAGAGCCTTTGTCATAACCTTTTGACTGAAAAGAAAGTGATTCTGCCAGATGCTCCTGGCTAACCCTTTTTGGTTTATAGGTGAAAAGTTGCCTTGTTTCACAGGGAGATGCAAGAGGAAGAAGAAGGGTCAGGTAGGGAGGGGTCCAGTTACAGTTCTACAAGAAAAGATTTTAAAATAAACTACAGAATGAGAAAGGAAGAAGGATCCTGAACAGGAGATGAGACAAGAAAGTGTAAAATTAAAGCACAGGTTCAGATTTAATGAGGTGCATAAGAATGACAAAGTCAGTGCTCTTTTAATGTAGGAGTCAGAATAAGGTCTTTGGCCAAGACTGGGGCCTTTTCCACACATTCATCGCTTTCTTTAATGACAAGATCACAACCCATTTTTCCTACAGTGCTGTTCACTGCACGTACCTTGTTATTGTGCTCCAGCATATCAAACTACAATATGCACATTTTTTATGACAAGTAAAAGGTGTAAGCCTAGCTAACACAGATGGCCACATGACAGTCATGATGGGAAAAGGACAATATTTCCCATTAAACGAAGAGCCTTCGGTACATAAATACTGAAGCGTGACACGAGATTAAGCTGCAGCTCATCAGACTGGGTGCAGCTTTCCCTTAGACTCACTGAAATCCAAAGTTCTGCTGCTGACTCCACATCAGCCTAGGTTTGTTTCTTCAAATGAAGGCTGTGAATGCCATGGGTCCAAAGAAGGCATTATCTCTTCATTTGCTCTTTCCCCACATGACAAGATGGGGAGGTGGCTGCATTTCTGACATTTCCCATTTAAAGTTGAAATACTTCTACTGATGCTGCCAGGACGTATACAGACTAAATCATGTTAGGTCTACTGATGTCAATACAGTGGGGCAAATTTACACCAGTGGAACTTGTGACCCAAACTGATTTAGACCTCAGCAATTTTTCCTATGAGATAGACCCCAGAAATGCCAGTTTTATCTCCCAAGCTCGACAAAAGCAGCTTAAAGGCTTTCCCATCACACTCAAAGTGAGAGCTGATAAGGCTCAAAATCCAGAAATTGCTTACTTTACAACTCTAAGTCCCTTTCAAGCTGACCTTCTGCCCCGAAAACCTAAAACCCCTCACCAACAACTATATTTAGGCAACTAAAGAACTGGAACATCTGGGAATAATAACAGCAGTCTCACTTGGAAATGGCATTTATATACCATTGTCTAGAAAGCATCACCATGCTGCAAAAGCTTTACAAAATCCACTTTGTAGATTTCAGACGGGAAAATTACCTGCTAGACAATTTGTGGTCACCAGAGGCGATGAGTGACAATCACATGTAGGAATAATCCAGTTATTTAAAAAAAAAAATCTTAAAACAAGGCTCAGCAATGTGATCTAGCAAAAATAATAAGACCCTTTAAAAAGTGTACAAAACTTTCTTCAACCAGCATGTTTTTCACAGTCTTTTGAAGGTGTATTTCAACATTGCCTTTCCAGCACTTAAAATGCAAAGCCATCAACAACTGACCAATGCCTGAGAAAGAGGAAATCAAACTGACGGGTATTTTCACCTCCCAAGCTGAGCAGCATGTGAAAAAACAAACAAGCAGCCTTCAGGATCTCATAGTACTTTCTTTTGATTGCTTCCTTTTAAAGGGGGCTGCAAAGCTAAATGGAGCTCTGGGTCAATATTAGCAGCGTTAGTTGTTTGTCCAGCCTGCTCTTCATCACAGCTTGCCTAGGGCTATGCATGTTCAACACGTAAGTAAGAAAAATAACTAATCTCAGCTAAAAGTTCTTTGTAGATATCCAGATTTCTGTTGGTCCCCACTCTGATTCCTTGAGAATCCCTAAATGCTTTGGTAGCATTGAAAAATAACAACTAACAAGCCTACTTCATACAGCCAGGGGAGTAGAAGCAAATGTGGGATCTAGCTTGACCCAACACTAGACGCTCAGGACTGTAAACTAGGTGCAGACATTAGCTGTTGGACCTCTGGATGTCCTCAGTAAAGATCTCTTTGCTGGACTGTCCTGTACCAGCAGTAGGTGATAATCTGCTGAAGCCAGTGGCTAAATTTGCAGCGAAGCACAAAAATATCAGGTTACAGTTACACAGGACATCATATTCATTGGCTCTCTAATGTGAGGACATACTTCCTCAGGTGGGGGCTAACAGCTGTATCTGGATAGACAACCAGGACAACCCAGGCAATTCCAGTATGATGTGCCAAGCCTAGCCAACATCTTCATGCTGTGGCCAAGAGTTGAGGTACAGCCAGTCAAGAACTCGCTTGCATCGAGGCACATCAGTCGTGAGTATTTAAAAGCATTTGATGTATCATGCCAATACACGCAGAGATATTTGGGACCAGAATCTGACCTCATTTGAGGCCAATAACCCACTGCCTGTGGCTGAGCCACTCACTCAGATTTACGTCTCTGGTTCTGTCTGCCTGCAGCCATAGCAGCTCCATGTGATAATTAAATGCCTATTACACTAGTACAGTAGTACTAATTCCTGGATTAGCAGGAACATCTTAAATTTAGCAGCACAGCGTCAACACAGACAGCAAACAGTGTAAGACTGTGGGATTTGTTAGCATTTGCAAAAGTCAACACACAGGCACTTACATACCAACCTCTACCACAGCTGAAAGTAAAGGCTGGGCTCCTCAGTCCGACAGCACGTCCACACCGATTACTGGGATCAACATTGAGGTCACTGTTAAGCTATGATCCAGTGAGCATCTGAGTTGCAAACCCCTTACTCTTTGTCACCATCATCCAATGCAGTCAAGGGAGTTTTGCTGAACCCCCATACGTGAAGTCAGCACCACCCCCAGTCTCTGTCCTCTCTACTCGGTATTTGGAATTTAGTCAGGAATGCAGGATGTCAGCCCAAGGAGATCCCCTGCAACTCCACCTCACTCCCACTCTCCCTACGCTCCACTTCCTCTCCTACCTCCCCATAAGTAGCAGCAAGTCTGCGAGGGTGGGTAAAAAACTTTTTGAGATAAGATTGCTTCCTTGAGGGGAACTCTGAAAGGAACCTGAGACATGCTGTTTGCGTGGAGCTTAATAAACTACGAAAAAGCAGCATTGTCTGGACAGCCCTGGTGTGCACTGCAAAGTGCCAAGCCTTCAGGGGAAGGGCAGCTCACATACTACTTAGCTGGTGGATCCAGGTCCACTCAGGACCATCTGTGATGTCCTCTTCAGCTCACCTTGGTGATTGTGCATCGTCTACGTGCTCGTTACATGCTTGGCAAGTGCCGAGGTCAAACTGAATTCCCACTGCCTCTCTGATTTCAGCTCTAGGCTCACTTAAAAACCCAGAGCTGTATCATGTAGCACGCATTCTTTAATTTTAAAATTAACTTCTGTGGGGACAAAAGGTGAAATAAAGTAGGGAAGTAGGACAGGGAAAGGCAAAGGAAATTGCTTTACTGGAACACATTTTATTAATTTTGGTACTGTCTCTTTTTCAGCTGGCCAAATAATTGTCAAGGCTGTTTCAAATCCTGCAGAGGAGTTTGTGGAGACGCGAGTGACATGCACTTGTCACGACTCAGCCAGTCAACTTGAGGTTCCCAAGCATCAGCCTCTGAGCCAACAGGACACTTCATGACTCCACTAACAAAACCAATAATTAGAATTACAGAGAGTGACAGCTATGAAAAATAAACAGCAAGAAAGATTAAAGACTCCAAAGTTGCTCAACCAATGGGAGCTAAAGTTTATGTACTCAGTTTAAAAAAGACCTCTTAGAGCTCCCCCGTGGTCTTCTGGCAATTTGATTTAATTTAGTCTGTCCCTCCAACAAATAATTTTTAAATTAAAAGAAAAGAAAAGGGAAAAAAAACCCAACCCAAACACTGCAGTGCATTTGTCCAGTGCTCAGACTTGGTTGATTACAGCTTTCTAGCTTCCAGGAAATCTTGGAAAGCTTTAAAAGCCAGAGGACTGTTACTGGATCTATGAATTCTTCTCTTCTGCAGATGTTTCTCCCTTTACTTACACCCTAATAGGGCTCCATAGAGGTAGGGCAGGAGGAGCTACTCCTGGTCCTGCCCCCAGCACCACTAAAGAAGTAAGAGGAGGACTGAAACACACACTTTTCAACCTGAACAGTGGAGCCATTATTACTTTTATCAACTGCTACACACAGGCTCAGCGATGGCTCTACGGATTCTCACTGTCCCTTGATTCTTACAAATTTACATTTCTGATCCTGTCAGTCAATGTTTCATATAAACATATTTCATCCTCTGATCTGTTTGTCCTCTGAATCACAAAGCATAATCATAGTTACAGACGGCAGAAATCAAGAAGAAAACTCATGAGAAAAGTTACCAAAGCTTCTTTGGCAAGGACGGCCAAGCAAACAAAGCTATGCTTTAAAAAAGTACGGTTTCCTTTTACCAGAAAAATAGGACTATGGTGTTTATATTGCCACCAGAGCAACTTCAGTAGCATAGTGACTGTAGAACTTTGTTGGGACATTGATTTAATAAATAAAATATCTCAATAAACCAACACCATTTCCTGAAACACCTGCTCTTGTCTGCTTCCTATCCAAGTTTTGGCATGATTGACTCTTGCTTAGCATTGAGATCTGATGAGATCATAGCCCAAAACAGTATGTTGAGAATTAAAGAGAGGAGTCAACCAACATCACCAGAAGCCCCAAATTCCCATTCAGGTCAACACTGGTGGGCTGCATGCCCTTTGGAAGTAATTACTGTATAGATGTTGGCAAGGCATTTAAGAAATCACCTTTTGTCCTTCAATTCATTTTTATCAGGAAAATAACCAGACAAGGAATGAGTTTCAGTTGTTCCAAGTCACTTATCTTTTTCTAGATTAAAATGGAATAAAAAGTAAAACGGGCATTTTTGCAGTACTTCAAACGCTGCTCTGTGCAGCAAAAAACAATGCCAACATTTTGAGTCAACATTACAACAATCAAGTCCCTCGCTATACTAATGACCTGCAAGTAAGTATCACTTTACATCCTCCTTCATATATTATCTCCCCTACACCTAATCAATGCCATTGTGATCTCAGTGTAATTTGTAGAATCCCTTATTATTTGTCAGTGGGAGGGGAGGGACACAGTCTTTGGGGACTGCTCCATAAGCCATGAGACTATGCATCAATTGGTAACATTTAAGGACTATTGCAATCATTCTTTACAAATTCCACTCTAATTGCTAGGCTGCCATTGACCATGCTGCATGCCAACAGTTCCCGGTAATAGGCTTCTTCACATGAGGAGTGAAAGAGATCTGGCAGTAAGTGGTAGGTAGTGTCAGTGGCTTTCCTGAGTAATTTCCTGAGTTCCTACAGAAAATGAACCTGTAAGACAGCTGCCTTAAAGTTCAAGAGGCATAATCAGACACAGATGTGAAATGAGGGCAGCTCTTTGGGCTCAGTGAGAGGAATACATCATTTTGAACACACTCCTCCATTGGCGGATAATTAGTTCCAATAAAATCGGGTGTGCACTGTTTGTCAGGGCTCTGAAAAGTCATTCACTCCCAGAACACAGATAACAAAACACGCTGCCTGACCCACCTGTGCTGTCATCGAGGTGAAACTGCTCGTGTTGAGATTATTTTTTTAAAGGTGTCTTCTCAAAACAACTATTTCATACTCATTAGAAGTATTTCCACCAGCCTTTCTAACTACATCAGTCCCTCTCTGTCCAGTAGGTACAGCCCTGTCCTACTGCTGCAACCTGTCTGGGTTTGCCAAGGCCAGTGATAGCTGAGATATACAAGATTAAGTCCAGGTTTTCTGAAAAGCCCTCTCCACCTCTTCCAGTGATGGAGCATTGCAGAGTCAAGTCAAAAAGCCTTGGAAGATGGAGCACCCACTAGTGGGCACCACTGAAGGCCAGGCAGTATTAACCTTCGTGCAGGTTGGCTGCTCTCCAGTGAAAGCCACCTGGAAGAGCAGCAGAGGAGAGGCTCAGACAGACAGAATATGCACCATCGTACTTGGAAGGCTGAAAACTACTGCTCAGGTGGAGCCTCTGCAAAGCAATTCAAGTGGCTGAGATGAGCATACCACAGCATTGCAGCTTTGCACCAAGGCGATCGTTTGTTTTCGTTGGGGTGCCTTTTTTTTTTGCCCATACTTAATTCAAAGGAGTTAAGATTTTGTCTGAGACTTGTTAAATCAAGAGGGAAAATCCCATTGACCACAAAGAATGGTGCACTGGTCTGCTTGCAAGGACACATTGTTGGTGTGACTCTAGTAGCATGAACAGACTGAAGATGCTTACATGATATTTACAGACTGGTTTACTCCTTGGAAAAACTCCTGAATGAATCCTGTAATGCTTCCCCTTTTTGTGAATCTTAATTACTTTGACATAATCCAATCAAAATGGCTCTGTCGAGGTTTAACCCCAGCCGGCAACTAGAACCGCGCAGCTGCTCACACGGACATCCCCCCTTTCCCTGTCCCCCCGTTTAGCCTCAGACGGCAACAAAGAACCACGTGCCACTCACTTGGGCCTTCCCAATATGGGAAGAATCAGAAGAAAAAGGCAAAACTCTTGGGTTGAGACAACGGCAGTTCAACAGAACAGCAGAGGGAAAAAGAAAAAGCAACAACAATAACACGGACAGAGGAATATACAAACATGATTACGGAACCGCCGCTCACCGACCGAACCTGGGATGCCCCAGCCCGCTCCAAGCGGTGACTTCCCACACCCTCCCCCGGCAGCTCATGGTAGGCATGGCTCACATGGAATGGAATACCTGTGTCCCTGCCGGAGCGTGCGGAGAATTAACCCTGTCCCCGCCGGAACCAGGACAGAAGGGTGGGGGAAAGAAGGGTAAAAAAGGGAGGGGAAAGGGAGGAAGAAAACCTCATGGCCTGAGACAAAGACAGTTTAATAGAAACAATAACAGAAAAGGAAAAATAACAGCATTAATAACAATAATAATAATGACACGGGTCACTCACTGCCCAGTGAATTCACCTTCCCAACCAGTGATCGCAGATTCCCACCCCCCGGCTAGCCCCCATTTATATACTGAGCATCACATCTATGGTATGGAATATTTCATTGGCCATTCCATCCTTCTGTCTATGCTTCTATGGGAAGCTGAATAAAGTCCTTGAATGGTGTAAACATCACTTAGCAACAACTAAAACCCATAGGTATTATTGACATTCTTTTCACAGCAATCACTAGAAAGAAAATTAACTCTTTCCCAGCTGAAATCAGGACACTTACTAGAATAACCATATCCTTGAATGAGTATAGTCAATTCGTATTTGGAGACGAGCTGGATCTTACAGGTTTTGCTCATGTTCAGTGAGCACATCTTTCTGCAGCATTCCTCCTCCTCCCCTTCACAAGGAAGCCTGTAAGATCAGGCTGGGATTTTTTTGCCAGGCTCTCTATTCACCAAGCCAAGGCACTGTCCAGGCGCAGTACCCTGACAGTCTGATCTTTTCACTGTAGAGATAAATAAGAACAGAAGCTGCTGGCGTTCTCTTTAATCAATACTGCACTCCCTGAGGAGGCCAGAAGCCAGCCAGGATCAGAAAAGAGAAGCTGTGGTCACTGCAGGTCATGGCTGTATTTGCTTTCTGGCTTCCTTCCAAAGTAATACCTTTTCTTGGACCAGAGTTTATTTTGCATTCTGAAAATATTCTCAACAACACCATTTCCTTTTTCAAGTTATTTTTTGCACAGCCCTTTGGGAAACACCATAGCATGCTGGCCAGCGTGTGTGCGTGAGCGTGTGCATGCCTGGGTCTCACACCACCGCCCAGGACAGCCTCAGAGCTTTCCCAACAGCTTCTGACCCTTGCAACCTCCATTAAGTCTTGAGTGGTTGCTCAGTGCCCAGGCAGCTGCAAACATTACTAGTGGCAACAGAAACAGCTACTGGTTTAGTAGACCTAGGCCTTAACCGTATCTTGTCCTCTCACTCAAAACCATATCTTTTTTTTCAAATATCATATACAGCTCAGCCATGGCAACATCACATTGTGAGGTTAAACCATGCAGGATACCTGTCCCAGTGACTGAAGGGGAAGCAACCGCATTACTAACACCCTGACGACATTTATGCCAGGCCTTTCTGATATTGTTCTATGTTCACAGAGACCACGTACACCTTAGCCAAGGTCTTCTCCCAGAGATCAAACTGTAGATATCATGAAGGCAGTTGCAGAAAAGAGCTACATTCCCATCCAGCATCTTCTGATCTAGGATCTCCAGGTCAGTTGTCATAACTCTGCCCAAGCTTAACCAAAGAAGATCCAGTTTGCATCGCAGCCCTTTCGCTTCCAGTTCAGACACCAGACTTAGTGAACAGTCTCAAATCTTCCAGATGACAATAATGTTGGGTCACAGCTGACCAATCCTCCAGTTAGGAAATGGAAGATTAAACATCACTCGGGTTCCCCCAGCAACGAAAACACAGTGCATTTTCTTCAGCCCCATACTTTAGTTTCCCAGAAGATGTTTACCCACACGCTGACAGAGATAATGACATACTGCAGGTTCGGGGACTTGTCGTGAACCAACCGTAGGACAAACTTGAGGAGCAGATTGCAACTGCTTGGTGTTTCTGAAGGTGAAGAATGGCTCAGTGAGTAGGAGCAAAGGACGTTGATTAATCTTACTTAAAAATTACATGGCTGGCTTGTCCCTACAGAGTATTTTTGTTGTACTGGAAAAATAGCAGTTTGAAGCAAATGAGACATCACATTCTGTATTTAAAAATGCCTCTCTACATTATTTCTCCCTCAGTCACTATGGGGCTAGACCAGGCAATGCTTTCCATGGGTGCTGGACTGAATGTAAAAAGCCAGGGCTGGTGACGTAGCCACCGCCTCCTGAACAATGACCTGTTTCCCTTTTAGAAAAAAAAAAGAGAAAAGCTGAGCTTAAGCCAAAAATTTCATAGTGATCCAACTCTGACTCTGGCTTTTGGGTCAAGTATCAGGGTCAGCAGGGCCACTGTGGTACCTATTCAGTATTCTGCTGTTGGAAAATGTAGTTTTCTTGAACTTCAGATTTTCTGTTGAAAAAAGATGTCAGTAGAACTGACCCTGGTGAGAGGAGGGAAGCATGGAGGGAGTCAAGAAAAAACATTTCACTTCAAAAAATTCCCTGCATCCACTTTGTTCTTCATATCCTCATTTTCTCCAATGGACCGTACTAACCTCCCAGCTGTCTCTTAATTTACTTGTAATGAGAGGGAGCGTGAGCTGCACCTTCCCTTATTCTTCCCTATTGAAATGACCCCTTTAATGCAAAGCGAGGAAGTATGCTGAATATTTCTTTCTATTTGCCTGGTGGTTTATGTGTATAGCACTAGTCCAAGTCATTGTACTGAAGAAAGAGAGCACAACCTCCTCCATCAGTCCAGGACACTGCATGGTCTCTATGCCTGTGTCACAGATGTCAGTATCAGAGACCTTTCCCCGGACACAGCACTTGTCCCAGTTCGCTCTCAATTGCAGATCACTTGTGTTTTTCTTCTGCTCTCAACTCTACCGTAAACGTGAACTCACACACAAAATGATTTCCAAACAACTGTGAAGTGCAACTGCAGCAAAGGCTACCAAGCGAATGAGATTGCTTGTTTAGCTGCTCAGAGTGCCCCAGCCAGGCCAGACTAAAGGAAAAGAGAATAACAACTTCATCAAATGAGCCACACAGAATTACCACACCTCTTTGAGCGAGGCCATCCTTATCAGAATAGGCAAGCCCCACTAAAAGATTTAATTTCCTATGTCTGTGGGCAGTTTCTCAACAATATTAGAAACCTTTTGGTTTTCTTCCCAAAGAGTGGGTGGACAAAGTGGGGAAAATACAATTTCAGGAAACAAATCTTCAGGACCACCGCAGAATCTGTGATCCATCAAGCTTTCTGAAATGAACCACTTCCACAGCATGTATCATCCGCTAGCCATCACACACGCTCTGCAGAAAAAGTGTCCCCCCCGGTGCAGATTGCCTATAAGTCAATGCCGTGCCTCCTTCACTTCTCACCCTCCCTGTCTCTGCATCCACACTGTGCTGCACTGGGAGCAGGGAAAGGGCCACTACGTGAGCGAAAAGGTCACACTTCTACTCATGGCCTCTCCTGGAGCAGCTGGGACTTCTCAGGATCTGCGGAACAGTCAGTTCCTTCTGCTTGATACCTATTTATTGAGCCACTGCTTTATCCAAGTGTACAGTAGAAGGTGGCCTTACTGTAAAAGCTGCTTTCCCACAGCACTCCTAAAGCTCGTCTGCCTAGATTTATGTTCCTTCTGTTAAATAAATGTAATAGCCCGTACCTCTAATGGTGACTAAGCCATGGTTGATTTGTGTTTCACTAAAGGTTTAGCTCTTGACAAACAGAGATGGTCAGATTATTACATATCTGATGTGAACTGGAGAGTAATGCAATGCTAAATGGCTTAATGAGCTGGAAGAAAGCAAGCTCTGCTTAACCACTGTTTTTGCAGGCCTGTTAATATCTATAATTCATCCAAATAATTGGCAGATAGATGATCTATAGCAGCCAAGTAATTCTGGCCATTCCCACCTGGATAGTAAAAAATCTTGATGATTAAACAAAATGCCTGAATCTGTTGGTGGCAATAAATCCTTGTGTGTTGACACAGGATCTGAGCTCACAGAGTCCATGGAGACCAGGGGTGCTCTACACTGGCTAGATCCCACCAGGGCAAACTGTGGTTGGGCTGGCAAGACAAGTAGCTACAAAATTACCCTTGATGAAGAGGAGATGGCAGAAAATAAAATGCCGATCTTAAAGCATCTGCTGCTATAGCTTATATACAGCTTTCTGGAAGGTAGAGTTGTGTAGCCTCCTTGACCTGACTGTGCCAGTCATCATGTGAAGTTCTGTCAAGCCTGAGGTTTATGGAAAGAGGGATGTGCCCCTGTGCCTCACAATTATCTTCCAGTGAGAGGAGCTTTTAGACTCTGTTGAATAAGACATGAGAAAGAAGTATGTCAGAGAAAAATAAATCCACCCTGATTTTAGTGTAGCCTCTTTCTTATGGCTACCACCCACTCAGCTTCAGAGAAATAAACACTGCAAAGTGGACACACAGCCTCCAGTACCCAGACACTGATGGGGTGCTCTGGGATATATTAAGCTTTTTGACAAAGAACAGCAGCACCAGTGAACTTGTAAGGTAACAGCAAAAATACACAGAACTAAGCACTGCTCGTATGTGCTCCTAAGACACCAGAGCTGGGGTTCCCTTTCTGGCGCTGACCCAATACTTAGAAAAATGCTGCTGTTAGATGCAACACCAAGTCAGCTGTCAACACCATCTAGCTTCTGGGCCTACACACAGTTGCTAACATCTGCCTCTGAACAGATGATCTGAGCCTCCATAAACTCTGTTGAATCTAGTGACAACCGTGTGTCTCGGAGCAATCTGCAGTTACAGTTAATAGAACCACTCACACGCCAATCGTGCTAAGAACAGGGTTTGCCATTAGCAAGGCTCCATGCTTTAGATTCTTTCACGACATGTGACTGATGCTCCCTAACATGGAATTCATAACACAAGCAAGAGTTGACGGTATAGAGAATTTCCCCTCTTCACCTCAATAAACTTATATTTTTGGTCCTTGAATCATTCCAGTTATTTTTAGAACATCACCAGGGCACCAAGTGGATGCAAATCTTCTAGGCATGAAAACAAGTAGACAAGGTCTTATGGGAAAAAGAAAAAAAAAAAAAGAAAAAAAAAAAACAAGAGAAACAATTTGATTTAATTGTAATCTATTACTTTTGCAGACAGATGGAAACTAAGGTGTAAATCTAGGTACCTCCTCTGAGTTGATCAGTTGACATAGGCTATAAAAACCAGAAACAATGTCTTGGAAAACCCAAGATAGTCTTGATAAGGACTTTCATTATTGGCCATTGAGTTAAAAAAAATTTTAAAAAAGCAACATTCTGTTCTCATCTGGCACCCTCAAAACAGCCACTAGAGAAGCCCATTCCAGAGTTACAACGGTGCAACCCAACCACCTTCATTTGCTCCCACACGTGCTGTTCAAAGCAAGGCTTTTCCCTGTTCTCAGCAGCACATGACTGTGCTTTCACAGTGGAAGGACAAAGCACCATGGATTTGATGTGCACTCTCAACATGCTGTTATTTGTTTTGAAGAAAAATGCGCACAAGAAACATCAAGCACTTCTTCAACAGATTGCAACTCTGTTCTCTCTGCATCTGGTTTACAATTGCTTTCATTCCAACTTATTTCAAGTTAAGCGTCCTGGTTATTAACTGGAACAAATTGCTCTCATGTTCCCTTCAGCTCGGTAATCAGGGGAAGATTTCATACTCATAAAAACGCATTAGATCGTTGTGATAACACTTTTGGGGGAAGGGGAGTTAATAAGAAACTCCTGCCAGCTTGAACACATTGGATACTTTCTCTTGAGCTAACGAGGGAGGATGTGCTCCACACCTCCAACAGAGGGACTCAAGCTAGTGCTGTCCACATGAACCACCAACAAAGCATAAAGAAATGTCCTGTCATACTTCCTAGCTTTGCTTTAAACAGGTCCTTCTGACAAGGAAGAGTAAGGGAAGGAAGTTGCAGCTCACATGCCCTTGATTATAAGTAAATCGAGAGACAGCTGGGAAGTTAATCTCAGATGTAGCATTTACAGACCATTGTCTTTGATGCAACGCATCTCTCCCTTGTGATATACTGCCTTCCTGTAAGCAGCTGGGAGTCCTTTAAAATATTGCCTTCCTAAAGATGACGTATGCAGACAACAGGTAGCTATTTGAAACACATTTTGGTATGCTTAACTCCAAGGAGGCACACAATCTATTGCTGGGCTGTTCCGTATAATCACGTGCAAGACTGGAACCCACAGACTGCTTCCGCAGCATCCACGTCAGGTGGAATTTTGCTGTCAACCTCAGCGTGAGCCAGATCGGGTTCCTGAAGGCTCCAGCTGCAGCTCTCTCAGCATACTAAACTGATCTCCGGGCTCACTGCTGCTGAAAGGGTGAAAGGGTCTTGCTGACCCTCTCCACTGATAATTTTCACCTACATTAGTGAGCTGAATCAGGTGACAGATGGACACAGCAGAGTTGGCAGAAGAAAGGGGATGAGATGACACAGCCAGGAGCATGAGCAGGAGACACACACACACTACCTCTCAACAAAAGTGTGTTAACGAAAATACTGTCAGAGAAGACTTCATGAAATGAGGTAAAACTGAGAAGCAGTTGCATAACAGCAATGTAAGCCCAGGCTGCTGGTGGAAAAAAAGCCGGGAAAGCAGAGTAGCTTTGCTCCTGTATTCTTTAGTCGAAACAGCTAAAGAATAGGCTGTGGGACAGACTGGACCAGTTTGCTGCTCTACCAAGTCTGCATTTAGCTGACCCACCTCATCCGGTGGCCACAGCGCCAGCACTGCCCGCACAGGGAGGGTGCAAACACCCAGTCGGCAACAGAGGGGTGCACAACAGCACCCTGTTCACCCACAACTGACAACTAGCTTAAATCAGCTGTGAACAACTGTCTCCGATACAAGGGTCCTAAGTGCCAGGAAGGACTATTCTGCCCTGATTTACCTACCACCTGGTTGTATTAGTTTGTCACAATCTGATTATTCAAGCCTTCAGAGAGTTTAAGAGCATGCCGTGTTCCTAGTTGACAGTATGTTTAAGAACATGCTCTGTTCCTATTTGGCACTAGGTCATTATTGTACAATTTAAGAGTAAGAAGTTGTCAGGCTTCCAGCAGCACACTGTACATGGGGGACGATGTTTTTTGTTACTTAACCATTGTTTAAGTTTAAATAAAATCTTAATTGCAAATGGAAAAAAATCTGCCTAGTCAATTAGGCCAGGTCTGCTCTGAAGAGAGTTTCCAATGCCTGTTCTGAGTTTCATAATTGGGTAGTTCAATCCAGTCCAGAAAAAATTCACTGGAATGAACAATACGAAAGGGCTTGCTCCAAACTGTTACCAAACTCCCACTCAAGACACAAAATCAGCTGGAGAGCACCATCTATTGGCCAGAAAAAAATGCTGTATTGCTATCTTTTTGCCTTCTGTAACTGGAGGCCAAATGTGGCTTCACCACGGCTGAAGGCCCTGTCTCCGATGGCCGGTGGGGTATGCCCAGCTGCCACACAGCCCTGCAGGGAGCGGGAAGGCACTCGAACCCACTGCCCACCTAGACACCCCGCACAGGGGCAGCTCTTTTACACATTGGGCAGAAATTTTGGCTTGAATGTATGTGACCCAAGGGCCAGCTCCTGAGGGAAGGACAGTCCGGGCAGTCCCAGTGCTTTATTTCAATGTCATGTTCCTCTCTGTTTGCTTACTTCATGGCATAACCAAACTATTGGTGTTTTCTGATTCTGACATTAGACAACCACTGACCCCTCATCTGAAGGTCCATCCCACAGAACAGCAGCATCCCACACCCCTGAAACCTATGTCAAACCAGCACCTGGCCATTGTCTCTGCATGGCGCTGAGCAAACGCATCAGCCCCTCGGCCTCCTTCTCCCCACGCACACAACAGCATCTTCCTGTGTGTCGCCGTACAGAAGGGGGAGGAGAGGACAAGCCTACATCAGCGCCTGTATTTTTGTGACACTCCATCAACAGTCCCATAGAATGCTGGCTTGTCCAGAAAGTGTATTTTTGACCACAGAATTCTGTTTCTGAAGATTTCTACTCCAAGCTGGTCTTATCTTTAGACTATCTCTATTTAGATGCCTAAGTTTAGATTTCAAGGGTTGGCCTACGAATCCTGCTTTTAACACAACTCCCTGGGGAAGACTTTTTTAGAGCTAGCTAACACTTTTGGCCAGAGAAGCAGGAAAGAAATCTTAAGTAGCTTTTCACTACTTTTTGCCTAATTGCCATTTGTGTTTATTAGAAACACCAAGAGGGCATAAAAATGAAGTTAATGCTGTCCTTGCCCCCAAGGGAGGCTGGCCCAGGCAAGGTCCAACAACGCAGGTCACCATCATACTCCATAGCACCAGTGCTCCCCTGGAAGAGCTCCTTAGAAGTCAAATAGGTTGAAAGGTCTTGCTCAGTGTCCACCTCCAGCAAGGTCAGAGGGACCTGGCTGTGGTACAGACATAGGGGAGGAGCAGAGTCCCACAGCAAAGGCACTGCTGCGGGTAACCCGAGTTCAGTTTTCCAGAGGGACACCAGTGGTTCAGATCCTGACTGACCACGAGGAAGGCTCTGCACTGCCCGAGCAGTCACTCACAGAGGGAATATCTCCATCACATGCAGGTCTCTGGAGCATTTCCAGCTCCAGTAGTTTTCCAGAGACTTTTTACAGAAGCTGCACAGAGTAAAGTTGTATAAATAAAAGTTATCAGAGATAACTGAACAAAACTGTCAGTGATACCAGCGAATTAAATAGCCAGTATGGTCTGTGTTTTGGGTTGAACTAAAATTCAAGTTTCCTGAGAAACAGAAAAGCTGTTCTGGTCAAACAGAATACATATTTCTTCTAGAAAGAAATCTGTTAGTGGGGTTAGAGGAAGGAGGTGGGAGGCGGGCGAGAGGCAGTTCATAGTTAAATACTGAGTGGGTAAAAACATCAAACTTCAGAGCAACCAAAATTGAGAATCCAGTCAGAACATCTCAGCTCAAATCAAACCCTGGCTGAGAAAGTAAACTTAACAGTGGCAACAACTGTAGCTCCAACATTTCTGGAAAGATCTGCCCACCGTACCAAATTTCCTGATCTAAAAATGCAGGATGAAACAATATAAATCTAACGGGACTTCATGGGAGGGAGAGGGGTCTTCTTTTGTCACGGCTCTTCCCCATGATCTCCATTCAGACTGGCCCAGGACACTATAATTAATGTGGCAGCACAGAAATGGAAAGGAGGGCCCTGGTAAACCACAAGTGCTCAAAAAAATCAGCAGCAATAAGCTAAGCTCTATGGTAAATTTCTGCTGCAGTGTAGAGAGGAGACGATTAAATCAGAAGCAAAAATTACGGCTGACAAATAGCTTGATACACTTCAGAGAAAGATAAATCAGCCTGTTAGCTACTCCAGAAGAGGCAGGCAAGGGAAGCTCCAGCAGACAGCACCCTGTCTGAGCTGCTTAAGTGGAATTCCCCTGAGAGAAGGCTGGCAGGTCTGAGGTCTCACAGCCCGGAGCACAAATTGGAAAATAATGAAGCTGGTCTGCTGCGATTGCTAGAGAGGTGACAGCGCTGCAAAACAAAGGGATTCTGGAGCCTGAATTAGGGCAGTGGGAGAGATCAGCTTGCACATACGGCAAGGGGTTGGGTTACATGTAATTGCTCCTGTGAAGAGTGGGTGGTTTGCAAGTGTTATGACAGCTGCAGAGCAGAGGATGTCTCTGCTATGAGACAATACAAAGCTGGACCAGAAAACAGGGAGGCACAAATCACCGAACTCTCTAACGCAGGGCAAGTACTTTGTCCCAAGGCACTTGCACTATGCTGGCACTCCAGAAGCAGACAAGTTTATCAGCACTTAGGTTCATCCGTTCATTCCCTCCCTGCCTCCAAGGAGCACACAGTGGCTGTACACAGACAAAGACATAAACTGCAGGGCAGCTAGCAGGTCCATTCACTGCACAAATCCATGCATATGAGTGGGACTTTATCTTCTCACAGTTCACAGGGCAGGGCTGGAGGACAGTGATTTTTCAATCTAGGTCCGTCATCTTTACTGGGTTTTCATACTCATCACTTGAAAGCAAAAAAGCTTTAATTGCATGTTCTTAACATGACAGGTTGTCTTGCCAATATAATCTGTATTCATAAGTTCCCGGAACTGCACTGCTAATTACAATGTGATTTTACCCTTTAAATGACTGATACGCAACCTCACCTTTAACTCCATCTTTACATCTTTTATCTAGCAATGCATTTGGCAACCAGTCCCTCTTGTCTGCACTTTCTATTTAAGATACTTAATACAAATGAGCCAGCAACAGGACAGCTAGCACATTCCTGCACTAAAAGCTCCCACACACACAAGAGCCAGCCTTACATCTTGCTGCTTTTAAAAAGGGCACAGTGCTCACAAAGCTTCCCCTTGCATCCCAACAAACTGGGCACCAGTGCCTTGTAAATGCACACTCAGGGAGCCTGGCAAACTGCCCACAGCCGAAGCATGAGCATGGCCTTGGGCTCGGGTGGTCCAGCTGGCCAGGGACGCTCAGCCTGTGGGCACTGCTGCTGCTGCCGGCTCATCAGCCAGCCCCACTCACCGTCCAGCAGGACCCCGTGTGTGCTGGTTTCTTCCCTGTTGGCATCAGCGTCCAAAAGCCTTTGGAAATGCTTCACAATGAATGAGTTTGCGGTGCAAGCAGGGCACGTTTTCCCCTTCTGATTTTATTCTACTGAGTCCCGCGCAGTTGTTGATCTCCTAAACTATATTCGGGTACCACTTGGCTTTCCTGTTCTAGGGAAATGGGCAAGTGAAAAAAGGACTTGAGCAAAAGGGGAAAAAGTTGTCCTAAAGAGCAGGACAGCTGTTAGCCTTCCCTCTGCCAGAGGGGAGCAGGACAGCATTTTTAACACAGAGAGCAAGGCAAAACTCCAGCTTAACAGCTCCATTTTGACACTGCAGCAAGAAATGTTCTTCCACAGTGCTTTCCATACCAAGTACTGCCATGGAAATGAAATGGAGACCCAAATCCATCCTCCTTCCTGCCCCGGTGCCCAGGATTCCCAACATTTGATACCTGTGTGGTCATTTCCTACAGGCTGCTGTTTGGCCAGTCTTTGTTCACCCCCCTCCTCAGCCCTGTGGTCACTTCCCCAAGGATATAAGCCCATTACAAGCCTTAATTACAGAGCCCACTTTAGCTCAGCCTGGGCAGACCCAAGTGCTTTCAGCACAGGAGTTCTCTCATTTCAGTCCTGGGGGAACCTACTTAGACAACCAATGCCACAAAACTAGTAGAGCCAGATTGTGCCTTGAAGGCTTGTGCCCATGTGGGAGCATCACTGAGCTGCACATCCTGGGCAGAAGCTGGAAATGCGATTCTCCAAGAGGAGGTGCAGTCCTTCCATGGACTGATAGCCATCTCTGCTGTACTGAAAGCACTGCCCCCTTCCCTCGCTCAGTGAGGGTGGCTTGTGCCTGACAGGTCCACAGAGCTCTGAAAGTAAGACCTAGAAAAGCACTGGGGAAGGGACAAGCAGGAAAAAAGCACTAAAAAGATAAAGAGGCTTTGTATCTGCCCTGCTTCAACACATGCTTCTTTACAAAAGCAAGACCAGGTATCTCCAGCTCATGCCCTGAAAGAACATCTCTTGGTTCGACTGATGTGCTTTCTCCTGGACCTGTCTTTGACGCAGAGCAAAACCATGCCCCATGCACCACAAACTTCAACTCTGTCAGGAAATCGAGGAGTAAAACTGAGAACGATGCTACAGAAACACAGTATCTCTCCTTCCACACCTCCCTGTCCTCACAGAAAGGGCAGACAGCTAGCACAGTGGCTTGCTGCAAAGGGAGGCAAAGCAGCGCACACCAAGCCATCACTGCTCAGCGCCCAAGAGAAGAGGCACTCCTGCGTCAGGTCATTCCTGCACATACTGCGTGGCAGGGGAGGTGAGCGGGGGACCTCCAGCCTGGGGGACGCAGCTATACACTCTGGCAGCCACTTCTTTCCCCCCGGTTGCCCTTTTATTTAATCACACTATGGTGGCTCACATAAGTATAGGAAAAGCCTGTTTGACACTCACTAAAGAAAAATTTCCTTGCCTCTGATTTAACAGATCTAGCGTTTTCAGCAGAGAGGATCAGGCTCTTTGGCCAGCTGTCAGTCCCACTTAGTTCTCTGAGAGTTTACCTGAGTAAAGTCTGAGAAATTCAGCCCTTCCACTGCAACCCAGCATGCACAAACCATGGGCAGAGCCACAGGAGTGTTGTCACTGATTTTGCTTGAGCCGTGATTCCACACTTAGTTTTCTATTGAGAGAGGAAAGAGAAGCCCCCCCCGCTTTCTGCCCGTGCCCCATTCTCACTAGTGCTTGCACATTCTCCAAATCTATAGCACAATTTGCACAGGAGATCTTTTGTTATTTTTCCTTTCCTGTAGTAGCACAAATTTAACATGGAACAATCTTGGTCTTTTTGATGTCAGATATGACTCATGAGATAGACACTGGCTTTACTGATTAATCTTACTTACGCACATGTCTTATTTCTCCCCTATGACTTGCCAAGAGCATTTATTTCTGCTACACTAGGAACAAAATCTCAGCTATGTCTCCGGAGCATTACATATTGCAGACTCTGTCTCTTTGGCCCTCTGCATTAATTTTCTTCAAATGACACCAAGGGGCCAATATGTTAAGTTTGCACTATTGGTCTGACAAAATTTTGGCTTCTATTTATAATCATTTGTGTAAAAAGCATTAGTTTGGGTTAGCTTAGACCTATTGTGGAGGGAATTGCTCTAGCACAGATCATTCCAAAATTGCTTTCACTTTCTGTACTTGCTGAGGTTTGTGTTTTTGATGCGGTGTAAATTGTATCAGGGATACTGACAACCCTCTGACGTGCAATTGGAGGTGTACACTGGAAGCCTCTATTAATCCTAGATTTGGTCTCCTGTCCTTTTTAAGAGGATTTCTTTATAGAATTAGGTATTGATCCTACCCTAGTTATTGAAGTTGATTCACAGCTGCATGACTCTACGGCCTGCTGGCATAAAGAGTCTAAAATCAGATGAATACTACACGCAGCAATAAACTAGATGCAACAAGGGCAATTACAATTACATACTAGGGATGGAGATTTCTGAGCCCCTCGGGACCCCTACCCCAGTGTTTGACTATCCTTACTGTTCTCTTTCTTCATCATCCAGAATCAAAAATCAAAGATTACTCCTTACACAGTATTCTCCCAAGTTTGGGTACATCATAGTTGTATGTGACCCATGCTACAGGGCTTCTGATGTTTCTTCAGGCTGACTTAACTGCAATAAATTTAGCTGTCATTAAGTTCTTTGATATTTAACCTGAATTTTGTTTTTAAAGTTGTCATAATACTTCTGGTTATAAATGAATGCTGTCCCCAGCTACTCGACAGGGAGAAGGACTGTGAAGCAGTGTATCTTCATCCAAAACATTCAGAGAACACAAAGGTTTCCATAACAGTGAGAGGTCTAGGGTGGATCCCACTCAATCAAAGGAAAAATACCCTCTTCTCTTCATGGTTATTCATAGATATGTTGAAAAAGCTCTTGCAAGCTTCCTTTTGATGCAGGAGCTATGAGCTCCTAGACCAGCCAGATCAGCCTGCTCATCTTGTGGACTTTTCCAAGACAATTCTTTAGGATCACTCCTTGGAGCAACTTGAAAGCATAATGAACCCTGGAAAAGTCCTGTTGCTGTCAGCAGCCTACCCCTGCACACCTTGTCTCCAATCATTCCTTACAATGCATCCAGCAGTTCTGGCAGCACTGTGTTCCCTACACATGCCGAACCACAATGATATGGATACACAGTAAGACAGATACTTCCAGGACTATCAACCAGCGTACCTGACGGAAGGGGAAAACCTGCACAATGCCACCATTCCCTTACACAGAAAGGATGCAATGCAAATAACCTATCAGATAAAAATCTTGTCTCTGTAAACCAATCATAGATCTACTTTATATTATTTTTGCCGAAAGATACAGGAGAAGAGGCATGCCAACATCCTGAATGGACTGAGCAAAGACATATATTTTAATGCAGAACTTACTGGCTCATGGTTCCTACTATGTGTCCCAAAGGCAAGCATAGCAATACCTTTTATATATACCTAAACAAAGGTAATGCTCTGCTTTGCTATAACTAACCAAATGGCAAAATACAAACCAGAGCTCTTATGTCCTAGAATTATACACTGTATACCCTACCATGTAGCAAGTACTAAACTGAATCTGTCTTAAGTTACAAACATGGGACTATTCACTGAGGAATTTTGATCTGAAGTTTTGGCTTTTGATCACTTCACAGGTAACTAAGAAAACAAACTGATGAGGTAACTGATTGATCCACGTTTGGGAAAAAAATACTGTGCTGATGTATACAGCAAGAGAATATAGCTACACAAGAACCATCCCTTGAAAAAACAGACCAGCACGGACAGAGTTCCAAACACCTCATCCCTTCCCTTTTCCTAGCTACATTGTAATCATATTTGGAAGCTTCTGGAATTTAGGAAATTTAAGGTTTTATACACGTGCTTATGAAAAGCCCAACAAATTTTTGCAACTTTAGCTGCATCTTGCTGTAATGAAAAGCCTCTTAGAAGAGGGTCTAAAGAGCCTGGATCTGCTCCAGAGAAATCTGTGGAAGGTTGCTTATGGGTTTCAACCTTCTAGGCTCAAATCTAAAAAGATTCATTCACACAAAGCTCCTCAGTGAAGCCAAATAACTAGGCTTAGCCTAGGCTGCCCTGAGATATTTTATTACAGATGAAACCAATTCCCTTTGAAGATAAGGGAATGCTTTAGTCGATGGACTCTATTTTGCCTTTGGCTAGATGTGTGTAAATCTGGAGTAATGCCATGACGTTCATAAGAACCTCTCCCCAGATTTACAGTGATGTCACCAGGAGCAGCATACAAGCCCTGGTTGATTGAAAACGAGTACTGAACGCTTTAATTGAAACTGAATCATAAAGTAACTAGTGGGAAGATATTTTCTGAATTGCACTTGTGATTAGTTTTAATTTTTATTTTAATTTGTAGTTAATTATTAATGTAGCCATTAAAGTCTAAGAATTCACATAAATCAGCATGATTCATGTGAGGAATTGACCATACCTAATTAACTCCAATTATTGGTTATTAATTATTATTTTTTCTGGGTAACCAAGCCCAGACTGCCCATAGTGCATAGGTAACCAACCCTATAATGCTATAGGGTGACCCAGAAAGTCTTGTCTGCTTTGAAAATGTATAGATATTTGGGATTTGTAGCATACTGAAATGCCCACATTTACTTCAGTATAACTTCCCCCAACTCAAACACATCCAAAATGCAGTGCAGGGAGAATTATCTTTTTTCTTAGGTAGACTTTCAATATCTTGCTTCCAAAACATTTGAAATTTTTGACCAAAATAAGCCAAAAACATATATGGAAAGAGAAAACTTCAGGCATAACCCCATATTCTTCAAAAGTCTCTTGTTCTGGGAGAAAAGCACTTCTGAGATACCTTTTTTCCACGCTACTCATAATGCCAAACCATTAACCCAACGGCAAATATGTTAGGGTTATGCCATACTGTTAAATGCTATTTAATGTAACATTAAGAAATCACTTGAGTTCCTGGCAAAGTCTACTCATTCCTTTATAAATGTTTAAGGCTCAGAGGGACCATTATCATAATCTAGTCTGATCTTGTGCAAAACAGACAGCCAAGCATCGAGAGGGAATATGTTGTGGATATTGTTAGTAGTGAGGCTTTGTATATCCAGTCTGGACATGGAAGACTTCATGGTGCCATTTGGAAGTTGCACTGTTCTTTTAGTCTTAACCTATCAGGCTAAATTGGTGGAAATTCTCAAGGTAAATTTATTTACTCAGCCTTATTACTTATTACTCAGCCAAATTTATTTACTCAGCCAATTACTTATTACAGATTCATGTAATCTTAAGAAATTACATGATACAGAGCTAGGATTATACGACAGAATAGCCACTTACCTCATAGATGATCTTCACCTTTTCACCCTACTCTAACTTGCATCCAATACTGCCTACCATTAGATCATGGCCTCCATCAACTGCCTCTAGAGGCCATTACCTTTCAAACCTCCCAACACATGTAGTTAAATCCCTATGCTGAGCAAGGTCCCCCACTGAGGCTCACCTTGGGTCATTATGACACAGAAAGCAGGCTGCGGGGGCATTACTATTTCATCAAGGATGTCAGTAGCCAGGACATTTATCCAGATCCTATTTCATTCTCCAACAGGCTCCTTGCCTCAGAAGATGTTATGGGGTCAGATCTGGGTAAAAGTCCAGAGCTGAGAACAAGGAGAACACCAGCCTCAGAACAGGTCAGAGAGGGGTGGTATCCAACACATGGTGGCACAGACAATAGCAACATGCTGTAAAGCAGCAGGATGTCTTCCTGTTATTCCTAGAACTGATATTCTGGGCCTAATCTGTAATCCCAAACTTTACAACAGTCTGATCAGCCTCTTGGCCTCATCTTTCTCTCACCTCATGCCCTCTGGATCTATTTAAAACAGTCCAGCTAAAATGATTTTCTTGGCCTGTTATTTGACCATGTCACATGCATCAAACCAGAGCCAAAGGCAGATCCAGTTCAGGCTGTGATTCAGGTTTGGTTTTAAATCAAAAGAATGCTTGTGCTTTGAGTAGGTAGAACATTAACAAGTAACAATAATGTAATAGACTGTAATAACAAGTTTACTTTGGAAGAACACAGTCACAGATGAGTCAAAAGAAGAAACTAATCCCGTGGGTGATACAGGTTTAGAATTAATATAGTATTAAAACAGTTAGACCTTCAGACATACAAACCGATCCAAAATGCAGCAGGGTTTGTTTGGCACCAAGCTTCCAACTTCAACTCCATGCTAACAAAAATCAACGTTTTATATATTTTTGTATCTTTCCCTAACTTACATAAACCAATTTCAACCAATTTAAAGAGCAAAACCTTCCCTAACTACCAAAGTTCAGGCGCCTCTATTTTTTGCAGCTCCAACATTTTTACTAAGACATCTCCTACTTTGTGACATTTTAATTATTCACAGCACCAGCGCTCTGCAAGCGGAACATGCTGTGTATTCTCCACTCACTCATTCATTAGTTTTAATTAAACCCTTTAATTTTATTTATGCTGTCATGGACTGATTAACAATTTGCAGCACAAACCAGGAAGTCTTAAACAGCACCTTGAGAAATCTTCCTTGCTCTAAACAGAGATCTGCTATAATAACTACAGATCTGCAGGATTGTGTTCTGAAAGGCAAAAGGAACCACATCAGCAGCTTTCCCAATGCAATTTTCTTTTAGCTGTTTAACAAAACGTATCTCAAGGCCTTTGGTGAAAATCACAGATGATGAGGTGTCCAAGGGATTCAACAGAATGAAACTGCAGACAGAGACTGTGAAAGTTGCTTTATTAGAAGCAGTATATGGCTGAGCTGGAGCAGAATGATGCAATCAGAACAGTGGACCAAGTCCCACTTCAGCAGTGACTCAGGACATTTTTAGTGTTGCCAAAAGGATGAAAGGCACTGTCTGGAACTTGTTAAAGGATAAATCCAAGCGACTCTAAACAGGGTCTTGATAGCTGTAAGTTACATGTTGTATTATTCTTTTGAATTCCTGCCATCCATTTGAAGTGTCTGTAACTTGCACCTTCTGACAACAGACCTTCTATCTCTCAAGACCTTCATCACAGTGATCTCAGAGCACCTGGGCCCATCAGCATATGTGCTATACCTCACATTAATTCAAAGATTTAAGTCCACTTAAAACAGCCACCCATATACCTATGCACTGCCCTGCTCAGCAATTAATTCAGGTCCTCAGATTTCATAACAGCCCTTCTCTCACCCTTTACATCTGTTCTTTTCTCTACAGTCCCCCTCCGCACATTTCCTTCTACCCCCATCTGCACACCTCAGCTCTGCTTCTCTTTCTCTTTCAGCAGTGTTTCATCCCTCCTACCTGACTGGAAAAAGACTGCCTCAGAGCATTTTTTTGCTCCTTTCCCTGCTAGGTGTAGCTGTGCTCACCAGCTGCGGCAAGGCAGATACAACTCTAGAAGAAGAAAAAAGAGGCATCTCCATTGAACAGAGCTCATTGAAATATTTGGGGAGGTTACCCAGAGCTCCTGGGTGCTTTCTACTATCCCATGTCCCTTCTCCATGAACCACCTTTACTCCTGACAAAAAAAGGAGTGGGGGAAAAAAAGAGGTAATGGTACCCCTTCTCCCCCTTTGCTGGGATTAACTTGCAGGGTTTTCAGCTACCTGGTCCCTGCTTTAAAAAATTAAACTTCCAAGTCTCTGCTCAGTACAATATATGCCTTATACCACCCTGGGCTACTGTCGGCAGCTGTGGAGCCCCCAGATAAATACCCACATTTTTCTATGGTCTTTTCGTGCAACCTAGCAAAATGCAGTTTAGAGATAAGGAAGCAGTCCTACCGTGAATGAGGGAGCTGCGCATTATCTACCCCTTATATGGCACAGGATCCAAACTGCAATGGGAGGAGCTAATGGGGTAAAGGGGAGAGGGAAAGCCTCCTCAGGGACCACAACCCTCCCTACACAGCCACCATCATTAAGTCAATCCCTATTATTTTGCTTATAGGCTTGCAATTAGGGAGAAATAAATACAGAGTAAGGCACTGACATTTCATCTTCCTGGCCTCTGCTTTGAGTACAAACTGAGGCCAGACGGGGAAATCTGTTTGAGTGTGTCAGTCTAAAGAGGACTAAAACAACACAACTCTTTATCCTTTGGCACAGCCTTCAAAATCTACTCACACAAGAATTCAGCAATGAGCTATTTATAGAGGCTGAACTACCTCCAGGCCCTGTGCAGAAGGTTGTCCCAGGGGAGCCCAGCTAAGACAAAGCGGAGCAGCACAAGCTGAATCTGCCTGCCTCATCAGGAAGGTTGAATTTCACGCTGGCCAAGAGCATTCTGGGCAACAAATGAGGCCTCCCATAATGTATTCCAATAAAAACAGAGGCTTTAAAAAGAAATCAGTGTTTTGTTCCCTTCCAAGACACATAAATCGTTTTAAATTGCGCAATTTTAGAAGCCTTTGTGATTTCTTTTAGGCGATGCCTCCCTCTAGTGTTAAAGCAGGCAGGTGGTTGCTACTGGCTCTGGCTCTGTCAGCCTGGTTTTTGAAGAGGTGAAAGATTTTTGAGTACTTGAATATTTCTATGCTTCTCTTCCTGGCACTATC
This sequence comes from Chroicocephalus ridibundus, assembly GCF_963924245.1. Lineage (NCBI taxonomy): Eukaryota > Metazoa > Chordata > Aves > Charadriiformes > Laridae > Chroicocephalus > Chroicocephalus ridibundus. The sequence goes on from NC_086289.1 coordinate 20,265,268, forward strand.
TGACCGTCCAAACATGACCTTAGCATGTCTCTGCCAAGGAGCTTTAGGAATCATCATACACTGCAAGGAGACCCAGCACAGGTCATCAGCAGGTGAGAGAGCAGCAGCCCACGGCCGGCAAGGTAAGATGGCAGCAGACGATCCTGGTTCTGGGATACGAGGGCCAGAGCCTCATCATAAACTTCCTGCTGAACAGCTACGAAGTATACAAAATGTGAAACGCCGGTTTGCAAAGACTCCATAAACTTCCAGGTTTAACTTCCCTCTTTGTCTGCAGGAGCCTGATGCAATTGCTCTGGCAACATCCCAGTACATGCTTACTCAGTACTTAAAACTAGTATCCATTTGTTTGCTTTTTATATGGGCCTTTAAAAGTGCTGTGTACAAACTGCTATAAAAGATAGATAGCAAACGCACATGTGAAGCAATGATCTGGCTGCAAGCTCAGGAACAGTCCTCTACGAGCTGCCACAGATTTGGCTAGAAAATCACTTTTTTTCTTCCTCTGGAGAAACATACAGCCCAAATAAGCACAAACACAGCACTTTCCTAAGAATTTTGTATTGTCAAGAACTTCCTTATGTGTAAGCCTCAGTCCAGCAATATTTGTTGGAAATACAAAAGGTGAGCAATCTGACCACAGTAAAGTAGGGGGAGAACCCTTCACTTCTGGAATTTGTTCCCATTTGCGGTCATGATTTTTCCAGGCTAATAGTGCATTAGGAGTAGATGTCTGCATTTAATTTCCTAAATGCACCACAGCAGGGAGAGAGAGGGAGAAAAAAAACCCAGTTTTATTTCTCTGCAATATAAAGAGTAAAAAATATTGCTTGCCACCAACTACACAATTATTTTCAAAGAGCTCAGCATCTCTCTTAAGTTGATATATTATCTTTATTACACTGGCATGGCTCTGAGAGATACTTGCCACTCAACTTGCTGGTACAGAGATACAGATGCTTTATTACTGTGGATGGAATTCCCATTTCTGCCAATGCTGCCGGCAATTCTGTGCCCTCCTGAGAAGTAATACAGCCCCTAAATCATTTATTATCTATTTTCATCACAACTTCACAGTTTTAGCATTTTGTTTTAAACGCACTAAAAGCGTCAGTGTGCCTCAGTGTATAGCATTTTCACCACCAGCACAGAAACCTCCGAGGGTGTTGGCTCAGCCCCAGAACTGATACTTCATCAGGGAAGGACAGAAAACTAGAGAAGCTAAACTGATACGCACTAAAATCTGCCCCTGACGTCTGTTTTTTACCAGAACAGCGCTGCCTGTGGGCACCAGGGCACTCCATACCTGACTAACTGACCACTCTAGCATAGTCTTGGGATTTTCAGGTTCTAAACTGGCCTCAGGCAGGACAAGTGTATCCAGCTGATCAGCTCAGCCACAAAAGCAGCATTTCTAGGAATAGCCATAGCACAGGGAAGCACACAACTGCTTAGGGAAGTTTTAGGTGGAAGCTGAGGTGTCCATACCATTGCAGACCTCTCAGCAGATAAGGGGAAGTTTCTTCTCCTGAAATTCAGCCTCAAGATTTTACAAAGCTGTGTTTGAGGCTTCTTCCAAAATTCCTTTGGGGTCTTTCCCTCCACTATGTTTTAACAGGCCAGCCCCTTATTTCAGCACCTGGGGTTGTTTTTTTTATTTTTTAACCTAGTGTGTTTCAAGCTACTTGAAACGTATTTTTTCATAGCAAGGGAATTAGTCCCTAGAACAATTAACCAAGTCACGTAGTGGATTTTCTACTGTTCAATGTTTTTAAATCAAAACGTGATGCCTTGCTAAGCCATCTGTGCTACCTCAGCTCCAAGACACAGGCCTGATGTAGGAGTTACTGAGTGAGAATTTTTGTTGTGTGCCACACAGGAGATCAGAAAAAATGATCTAATGGTCCCGTCTGGCCTTAAGCTCTATGAATCTATGAATAAATGAAAATCCTAGGCCTAAGCACTTTGGGACAAGGAATGTCTTTAAATATTTAGCAAAGCATTGCATCCACTGGGACTGCTCCATAAATAAGAGTAGCAGTCACATGCCCGAGGCTCAGCCATCTCAGGTCACCTTAATGCATGTAAACACTTGTGTGATGAGAGCTTGAAGATGTCCAAATCCTGGGGTCACTTAACTCTGAAAATGTAGTGGTTCAGATTACTTTTTTCTTAGCTGGTAAGTCCGAGCCTTTCTGTGCAGTTGCTCTGTTGCAATCAGTCCTAGTTCACGTACAGCATTTCCTCAGAACGAAATCCATAAATATGTTCTGTCACAAAGCCCTTCCTTAGCCTTCAGTTTGGCAAAATATATACTAAAATCTGTGGAGGAGAAGCCTAATTGAAAAAGCAAGACTGTCAGCAGGGCACACCCTTAACAGCACAACCAGGCCACTAAAGGGCTTGAGAGGACCATCTCCTGCTAAGAACCAGGGACTTATACATGGCAGGTTATTACTGGGTCCACTGGGATGTGTTTCTCATAGAATTCCCAGGCCATGACTCTCAGAATAATTTTTTAGAGTAGGATGGACTAAAAATTAAACCACTGCCCCTTTCCCTCTCATCACTGACAATAATTTACAGAAGCTGATTTTTCATTACCCAATTCAGAGTCACAGAAACAAGTTGCTTCCTTTCCGAGTTGTTATTCTATTTGAGCTTCCTTGGGAGCCTGTTTGCGTTTCCTCACAGCCCTCCAGAACCGACAGCTGAGGTCTGAGCTGCTGCTTTGCACAGTCTGCCAGGATCCTTCCCAGTAATCCCGCAAGGCTGATAGAAAGGGAAGATGTCCACGCAATTTAATTTCCCAGTCTTGCTAGTTCAAGTAAAAGAGCATAATTACTACTTGTCGAAAGCTGCCAGAACCAGCTCCAGCAAGGACTTAGTGTCAACACTAATGCTTGCATGCGAAGGGGGTGAAGATCATGGCTACATTCACAACATTAAAAAAACCCTAACCAAACAAGCAGAACTACTCCTACCCAGCAAACCACACGGCCAGAGTGGTTTAGCAGAGTAGCAGCACTGCAGCTAGCAGTCATCTACATGTAGAAAAAAACTGAGGAAAATTAAGGTAAACGCAATGAAATACTGCACTAAAATACCCAGAAACATGGATGCATGGGACTCTGCCAGTGACTATGTGAAAAGATCACAAGCCATGTACGAATGTAGCTGAGAGCAGACTTGAACTTTTGGTTCACCGGAGGTTAATTTCTCTGTGAAAATGACTGCATTGAAAATATTACTTCAAAGTAATTTTGTTTTTTAATACGCATCTTGAACTTTTACAGCCTTTGTAATGGACAGTGCCAGGCATTAGCTGAGGCTGCAAACAGGTCGAAACCATAGCTCTCACCTGCTTAAGCAAAACGATGTGTTGAGGTAGAAGAGGTGAAGAAAGGCATAATGTTGGAAATGCATCAAGGATGGACCACCACGGAACCAGCTTTAAAGGCCTACAGAATCTATCCCTGCTATGACTTCAATGGAGCCACGTTGATTTTCAACTGCTGGGAGACCTGGCTTCAGCAGACTTCAGTCAAACAGCCTCCACACACACCACCTGGGAGCCTGACCCAGTTTGCAACAGACTAGTTGCACAATAGGCTTATTATTTATACATCATTCCCAGTGTACGTGGTGTTTCACAGACAGATGACATTGATCAGTCTCTGCCTGAAGGGCCTCCCACATTTTTATATCATGGTTTGAGAACACTCCCACAAAGATCATCTCAGTCCCATATATCCCCTCCTATACAGAGCACAACAGGGATCTTTATAAGCAAGCTCTCAATAAGGGATGTCTGGAGTCACAGTCAGGATCCCAGTGTAACTGCTTTGTTCTGTGAGTACCTGCCTTGAAGCAATAGTATTTAATATTGGATTATAGCCTCTTTCTTTTGGACTCAGTATTGACCATCTCCCACTTTAGTAATCTGGTAACCCACAGAAGTCTGCTAACATATAAGAAAATCTTCACTCATTTTCCTCTCAAGCTTGGAAAAGAAGCAGCCACTCCTCTCCTAGCAAATAATACAAAGTTCTTTTACAAAGCTCTTTTTTTCTTCTTCCAGGACAAGTTATCTTTTCCCCTTCATTAATCAGTTTCTGGAAAACTGAGCTTACCACTCAGTTTAGTTTTGACAACAGCTTGATGTTGCTCTGTCCTTAAATGCCCCCTTGGTTGCTGCCTTTCTGACTCTGCTGGAAGACTTTGCACTCCACATTTTCAATTGTTTCAGCAATTACAAAGCACTGCTCCTTGAATTTAGAACACGGCAACAAAGGTTAAAAATAAGCCTCCTTATTCTAGTCATTAAATACTAACTAAAGGATATTTGAAGCAATAGCATATTTCAGAGCAAAGGAAACAAAAAAGAGTGTATCAACTAAGCACTGTCTTATTTGCCTGCTGACCTTTTGGGTCTTGGCCTTACAGACCTTACAGGGTCAGTTCTGTGTTTTCTTGAGACTTCCAGACATTTGGGGGCTGGAGAGAATAAGGGAATGGAAAGAAGTGAAAGGAACATCTTCAGTTAATGACCTGTAATTGTAGTTCAGAATAAAGCCAGGCCACCAATAATTTTGAGAGTTATTCATTAATACTCACACCAGCGGATATTAAAGGAAGTGGTATAGCGTGTCATAGAGAGCTGGCAACATGGAGAACTTGGAAGGATACAGTATTTTACTAAAACTGTCAGCGGTGGTGATTTATGAGAAAAAGTAACAAAATTCCTAGTCTTGGAGCAAGTGTGTAGAGACTCTGTGGGTGTGTTAGGTATGCCACAAATTTGGCTAAAAAATGTTTCTGTGATGTTTGAAATGCTTGAATCACGGGTACTTCATTTATCAATGGTGTTTTACCCCAGCAATGTGGGCTCCATCAATGCACTGTAGGAACACAGCTGAGAAAATGTCAGACAACCAATGTCTACAGAGACTAAGACTTTCCTGGTACGAGAGTCCAGATAAGGGCCACCAAGATGAGAAGGGGCCAGACCATCTCCCCTGTGAGGAAAGGCTGAAAAGAGCTGGGACCGCACAGCCTAACGAAGAAGGAAGGGAAGATCTCATCAATCTGTACAAATACCTAAAGGCAAGGTGTAAAGATGGCAAAGCCCAAATTCTAATAAAAGTTACCTTCTTTCCTTGTACACCCTAACCTACATCCTTAAACTTTTGTGATTAAAACATTACATCTAGTCATACACAAACACCATCTCTGCTATTCCTCTGTTAAACAACTGTGACATTTCTGAGTAGTTACAATCATAATCTTCTACCATCAGGGTGACTAATCAGTAGGATCTGGGACTTCTTTGGATCACAGGTGTACTATAAACGCACTATCATTACCAGGCAAGCTTTCTCTCTCATGGTCTGCAGCATTTTGCTGAAATTAAGCACGAGTTGGCTAAGCTACCATGACTGTCACTTGCTTATATATGCCTCGTCTCCACCCTTGAATAATTTACAAAATAATACTACATTTTTTAAAATCTGTGTCTTGTTTCAAGACATTCACTGCAAAAAGATGGCATTAAGAATACATGAAGCAGGACAACTAAAAGGCAATTGAAGAAAGCAACCCTGTGGTCAAAGTGAATCACAAATTGTCCCTGTTAAACTCTATCTGCCTCAGCATTTAATTAGCAAACCATTTCCACGTATATTCTACCATGTATTTATCCTCTCACAGCTGGCCCAAGGCTATCAGCAAGTAAATTCAGTTCTGCTGCCCAAAGGAGAGGGAGCTGGGCCCAAGACTCTCATGCCACTGGAATGGGAATATAGAAGGACAAGAACAGATGGCACAGACCGTGAAAGGTGCCCTGAAGAAAATCTAGTGTTCTGCTTTTGTCACTACCACAGAATTAGGAAGAAAACATAAAGGCAAGCAGAAAACAGAACTAACTGCTGCTACAGAGCCCAGCAGGCAGGAGAGCTGTAGCCCTTAAAACATTGCTCCTTTCGACAGTTGCTCACTAGGTCTATAAGCAATCCTGCTGCTATATCCCAGCTGTGTGGCACCCTTCTCTTTTTTTTCCTTTGCAGGAACCTTGAGCAAACACCATTTGCTCAACAATGCCTGTTTTTCGAGCCCTGGGCTGATCTGCAATTGCATGTCCTTCCCCGAGCCTTTCAAGGGACAGACACCTGACGCGCAGGCAGCTCAAGGGGGGAAAATGAACTTCTGAAACGGTCCCTGCGAGCGGCTGCTGTGTGGCGGTGGTCTGTGGCACTTCTGCCACAAGCATCGATCCTCTGCGGCCTGGCCAGCCCGAGGTGACCCATAGGCCTGTGGGCAAGTGGCCCAAGCCGGGCCCGTGCCCGGTAACACCGGGATAACGAGGCGGCCTGACGGCACAGGCCTGCAGCTGCCAGCGCCCTCACGGACGCCGGCCACGGCAGCTCATCCCCAGCCGGCGGGCGGCCGCTGCTGGTGGGTTCCCCGCTCCCCGCCCTCTACCCGCTCCCCGCCGCCTGACGGGCGACGCATGCGCAACCGTGACGGTCACCGACGCTGAGGAAGTGACGCAGCCGTGCTCGGCGTGGGTGGGTGGTGCGCCGGTGTTGTGCGTCGGTGAGGTGTTTCGGCTGCCGGGTGGCGAGGTGAGTCCCGCGGTGGGCCTCGGAAGCCGCCAGTGGCCCTGCCCGTCCCCTGCCCGGGCAGAGGCGTTGCCCCCCGCAGCCCCTCGCGTTTCCGTCTCGGCCGGGCCTTCGGGCCAGCGGTCCTGTCCCGGCCTTGCTCTCGGAGAGCGGCGGCGAAGCACGGGAAGGTGGGGAACGGTGTAGGCGGGGGGCGGGCGGGCGGGCGGTGTCCGGGGTCCCTCGCAGGGAGGTGGTCGGTGCGCGGCCTTGTCATGTTGCCTGATGCAGGGTCGGACCCGGTGCGTGCTCGGAGCTGATGGAAGGAAACGCTGAGCCGTGACTGGGATCCACGGCTGCCATGGTGGGAGAGGTTGCTAAGGAAGCCCACCCGCCTTGATAGTGTCTTCTTGCAAGTTAGTGACAGCTCTTTCTCACCGAAGTTGATAAAAATATACATCCTTTCAGAAAACTGTCTCACACTGAAGGCTCCAAACAATACCAGTCTTTGTAAGTCACTCCAGCGTCAGTTTCCTAACAACTAAGATGCTTTATGTTCTGCTTCAAAGCTGAATTGTCAAACTACAGCCAGCTGTTCTCATCAGTGCTTTCACTAGCAAGTCTTATCCTGTTTCAAAAACTTGTACTTTTTGGTTTGGGATATGCTAAGTTGCACGTGTTTTTGTTGTGTTATAGTCTTCTGGAGCCCACATTTGCACACAAGAGCTCACTCTCCTTGCCAGAGTGATTTTGAGAGGTGAAATTTGAAAGGAGAGTAATTTTTACAGGTTATTTTATTGGTCTTGATATCAGCGTCTTCCAGGAGTATTCCATATAGTTGCCTTTCAGAAGTTTTGGCCACTTTTTCCTTTCCATTATGGGAATTAGCACGGAGAAGACTTTTGGGGGAGGACTGATGGAGGAGTAGACTACTAGGTGTTTTAAAACAAGAATTTCTCATAAAGAAACATGCCTACTTTTATTTAGACACAGCCTCCATGAGGAACTTTGTGTGTGTGTGAATGTTCTTATGGTGATGTGGCTCTTTTTTGTTGCCTTTGAGCAGAAGATGCCAACAGACAACAGCCATCTGCCAGACAGTATCCAAGAACAAGACCCTGTTGCTACTTCAAGCAATAATGGCCAGCATAATGTTGAGGAACTGGGAACTGAGCAAGAAAATAGCACTTGTGACAGTGACCTGGATAATAGTATTGGAGTTCCCAACTCTGCCAGCCAGTCATCGACTTCCGCGGCTGTTCCTTTGGAGATGCCCAGAAGAGGACAACCCCTTTTACAGATCAACAGGCAGCAGATTCAGTCCATCTCATATAGTGCACAGGCTGCTGAGCTCAAAGGTCTAGGAGTTGATGTCTATGACCAGGATGTATTGGAGCAAGGAGTTCTTCAGCAAGTAGATAATGCAATTAATGAAGCTAATAAAGCCACAAAAATAGCTGATGCAGAGAAAGAATATCAGTCAGTGCTGGATGACATAAGGTAAATTGTGTCCTTTCTTACTGTTCCTTTCTGTTACTGACTATCTAATGAGGCTTGGTGTCTCATGTTTTTAAAAGCTGGAAGACAAAAAGATATTTTGAAAGCACTAGAGCACATGTACTCTTCTGAGTAACCCACCATTTTTTAAAAGGTGAAAATATTTTTCACATTAGAGCAATGCTTCATTGCTCTTATTTGACTAATTCAGTCACGCATCAAGGCTGTAGAGGACAGCACATCTCCTTTTTCTGCTTTGTCTCCTACATTACAAACATGCATGTCTGTTTTCTGGGCAGTGGAGAACTGCATTGTACTCTATTATTCAAAGTTATAGTCAGAAAAAGTGCCAGTTCTTCGATTCTCTATGCTTCATGGGGTTATCTGCCTCCTGTTATGTGTCTTCTGTAACTTGTATGACTCCATATCATGAGTGGACTACAACCAAAACAACCTTATCACAAGTTTTTGTATGAAGTACTTAATGACACCTTAAAAGAATCAAATGCTTAATTAACATGATATAGCGATAGTAGAAGACTTTGAGGGATAGGAACCACAGACCTTTTGAGTTTTGATCTTGGATCTCCCTTTCTGTTTTTGGTCTCATTGTAGAGTTACTGTGTGAACTACTGCAGGTAAATAATACTACCCGTGCATCTTTCACTGTATTGCATTAATGTTGGATTTTAGTGCTCAAGAGTTCTGTAGGCCTCCATTACCTATGTGAACTCTCGCATAGCTCTCTTGTTATGCATATCCTTAATTTTATGCACTTCATTAATTTTCCAGTTTGGGTGTGGAGATGTGAAACTAAGTTAGTTTGCAAAACTGGAATCTAATTTAAGATGTTATGTAGCAGAAGGATGTAATAAGTAATGTGATCATTGAGAGGAAGAATGAAGCAGTGTAACCATTGCAATTAGATTATGTGGTTATTGAAAGTGTGGTGCATGGCACTGTCAATTAGTTGATATTTTCCTCTTATTCTTTAAGGAGCATCCTATGATTTTTTTCTTACTGCTCTATTTTCACCTTCCACTTAAAGTTGTAAAATGAGATTTACATGGAGGGCGTACAAATGGTTTCTGTGGGTCTGTAGAACCTCTTCAGTATAAGATGTAATGTGCAAGTCTGAAGATATTTTGGAGGAAATTAGAGAGATAGCTGGCTTGTTGAGCGGAGGGACTAACAAAAGTAAAGATGTGTAAGTAGAGCGTGGTAGCGTAGGTTAAAGTCCTGTAACACGATGAATGCATGACAAGAGGTAAAGTCAGGCAAGAAGTGGTTTTTGAGTAGTTGGCACAGAGTTCATGGTAGAAGCTGAATGATTCTGTAATATACACACAAATTTAATCAGAGGAAGGAGAATAAAAAATGTTTGAAGTTTAAATCCCACAGTCCTGTTAAATAAAGCTTTGTGGAGGAGGACAGTAGTGGTAGGTGTCAAGAGACCCGAGGGCCAAGGAAGCAAGAGCCAAAAGGTGGGAGATGTGCGAAAGGATGGTGTACTTTGAAGCAACAGAACTGAAGACTGAGAAGGGGGACAGGGTGGTTCAAAAGTGTTGCTAGAGAATGGAGGAGATGACAGTGATAGCTGTGGAGCTGGTAGAATACATCTCCTAGAAGAACAGTGGTAGAATCCAGATTAGAGCTCGAGAGAAACTTGGCCCAACAATTTCCTCCCTGACAATTGCAGAGACTTACATAGTGCTTTTCTTTGCCTGTGAGGTGAATAGTGAATAACGGCCACTTCACAGGTGTTGTAAAAAGTTTTCTTTGACATTTTCATAATGCTAATTCGGGTATCTTTATGACATATTCTGCTATTTGAATCAAGAAAGCTAGTTTTGTTGCTTCTGACAGTGGAGCAGTGGCTTCTTCCTTGCAAATGACTTCGGCAGCAGAAACAGATGGTATTAGCTTATAGTATCTGGTTCAACCTGAATTCCGTATTGTATATGGAAACGTGAAAAATGCTAGCACATGAGAAAGGGAAGTTCAATGTTGGTGTGCGTTTTAATTCTTTGAGCTCGTCTGTCTTCCTGAAACTTTATTTGTATCTTGTAGTCTGTTCTTTGTGTAAAAGAGACATTGTAAAGGTAAAAGAAAAAGGCTTCCTTATATAATGGCATCGAAGTATTAACTTGGGATTTCCCATTTAGATTTTTGTTTTGCATTTTGTTTACCTTGAATAATAAAAACAACCACTATCATTTGCTTATTGTCATCATCAGACTTGTAACTTTTGACTAGTAAATATTGCAGTGGTTTGTTCAGTTTCCTTGCCTTTGGAATTTTAGTATTAGCAAAATTTTGTTTAAAAATATTTTATGAACTACAACTTTTTAAAGTGTTTAGTATTTCCAGTGTTGTTTAAATATGAGGTGCTTATTTATAAACTTACCTTTAGACCTTTTTTAATCTTACTTTAAATCTTCTGGAATTTCTAAATTGTCTGAATCGAGAATGTGCTGTTTTTGTTACCGGAGTTAACTAGTACATTGCAATCTTCTTGTTTTTTTCAGATCATGTACAACATCTCTGAAACAAATAAACAAAATCATTGAACAACTTTCACCTCAGGCTGCCGAAAACAAAGATATAAACAGAAAACTAGATTCTGTAAAACGGCAAAAATATAACAAGGTGATGAGATTACGTTAATTTCCTGCTGACAATACTTAGCTTGTGCTTTGGTTTAAGTTTTGGATTATGTGATATAATTCTTGCTTAATTACATACTTCAGAGTCAATCTATAGTTGCTGTTCCTTCTCCTTTAAATGGTTTAATTTTCTGCCAAAGAATGTAAATAACCGATTTAAATATGTGAAAGTGAGAACTGAATTGGTTTTTTTTTGTTTTGTTTTATTCTAAATTCCAGGAGCTGCTCAAAAGACTGATTTGCATTAATCTAATTAAATCCCTCCCAGTAGTATTTGGAGAATTAGCAAAGCATTGTTAGGGCATATTCAATAGTTGACCTAAACCTCAGCTCTCTTGGTCTTCGTCCTTACCTTCCTTTCCTTAATCCTCTTTCATTGTCTGTGTCTTTCTTGTACCAGTACACATCATTCCTTTCTGTGAGCCATTTTAGCTCGTTGATTTGGCAGAAACTTCTCCTGCTTTTTTCTGCCAGAGTAGTAAGTTAAAGGAGTTAGTCGAGTTAAAGGAGCTTATCATTTTCCTTAATGATAAACCTGACTGAAAAACTTAATGTCCTTTGCCCTCATATGCTTCTTCCCAGTCTCAGGCCATTTGCACCGACTCATTCAGTTGTTTGGTTTTTAAGCTTGATCATTTCAGCAGCTTGGATAACACTGTGCTCATAATTCGGCCAATTAAGAGAGTGAGGGGGGACAGTGGCATGGGACTAGGAGTAAGCCAGGTGGAAGTAGTGGGAAGAAATGCATTAAACCAGACTTACCACTAAAGGGTGATCATGTAATTGGACACTGTATTTTGCTTGTTTTCATATTACTTTAAGTTATTTACGCAAGCATTACTTGCAGGGGAAGTTCAAACCTTGCTGCAAATTCATCGTTAGCCGTCTCTGGCAGTCCTTGAAGTGTGAGGATAAATCCCTGTATGAAAACTATAATCTCCGAAAGTGGTCCTAATAACCTCAAGAGTGTTTTGGAGGCTGTTTGGAGGCAGGCAGTGTATTTAAAGCTGGTCTTGAGCTACTTTTTTGCATGGAGAAGTGCCTTTTAGTACTCTTCCTTTTGTAGTATTTTAAAAACATGGTTAAAGACAACAGAATTCTTCTGTTATTGAGACAAATGGGAAAATAATGACTGGTACAAGACAGCTATTTCCTTAAAGCTGTCATACAGGGAGTGGTTTATGATATAAAGTACTGTTGTAGCAGGGATAATAGTGCTTACACGGGAGATAATATATTGTACCATACATCAATATACTTAGCCTTTATGGTTTCAAAAGTGCTACATGAAGACATGTGCGGCTAGTGAACTGTTATACACTAAAAAGAAATTGCTCATTTTGCCATGAACTTGATTTTTACTGAAGTATGTGTCTCTCTTGTTAAGGAAATATTTTCAAAGCATGGAGTTACAAATGTGGAAAGTTACATTGCCTGTGTCTTTGTTTTACTGGTTGAAATTTCTTGTTATGTAAATGAAAGTTAGTAACACAAAGGAATCACAATATCACCAGTAAGTATACAATTGAGGATATTACAATTAGGTAAAAGGTGTAACAGAAGAGCTAGCTATGAATTATTTTCATAGCAGTAATGAACTATACTTATTATAGCATATGTAATGTTGATCTTTTTCACTTATTCACTTTGTATTTTTTGCTGTTGAATTAGCTGTGACCACTCCAGCATTAACTGTGTACAAATATTTATTAGGATGATTCCTAATAGATTCCAAATTCCAAATTCCAAAAGATTCCAAAACTTCTGGGATGATAAATAAATCTTGTATCTGTTTTCAGTGGGTTATTAACCATTAACCCAGTCTTGCAAATCATGAGGAAATTTTTTGGTGTTCTCTGTGCACGTCACTAATCTGCTTGATGGGCTTCTTTCACTAGAATCAACACATTTATAAAATGACCTTAAAAGATGTACAGAAAACTGCATAATGTGCATGTGAAATTTGTGCATATAAACAATCTGATCTTATTGTATGCATATCGTAAGATGATTGTGCACACAAAGTCGTGTGTGTCCTGTGGGTTGGAGCCCTACAGATATTGTGGTGACACGTTTTGTTTTTTTTGCACTTTTTTTTTATTTCGAATGCAATACTGTGAACATTTGAATGTGAGCTTCTGGTGGAAAATAAAGCAAATATAGTCATTTAAGTCCTGTTTAAAAGGATAGCAAGTTTATGAACCGGTTTAAAAATTCAATTATGTATCTACTTGTCATTCAAGGAGCAACAGCTAAAGAAGATCAAAGCAAAACAAAAGCGTCTCCAAGCAATTCTTGGTGGAACAGAGATTCTTGATAAAGTAAATGAGATTGAATTTGAGGAGGATGAAGGTATGGGAGAAGGTTGAAAGTTCTGTTCTACTTTTATGTAACGCCTTTTTTTGTTTGAAGCTAGTTTACAAGATCTTTGCCAATAAGGAAATAAATTTCAGTGGTTTGCTTTCAAAGAGCGAGTTAAGAACACTTTTTCTCTGCACCTGCAGACTTGCAGATCCTGGCATATTCATGTGGGAAGTTTTAGAAAATGGATGTTAATCCATGTTCAGCTCAGTAGGGATGGCTGAGGCACATTAGAGTATTGGGCTTAATAAATTGGAAATCCTAACATTTTTTCACAGCTAATTTGATAAAAATGACTAACATCATGATTGAATTACATTTTATATGCTGGATGCTATCAATCAGCATTAACAAAATTGGTTTTTCTTACTGTTGGGAAGTATCAGTAGAAATGGAAGGAGGAAGTGCTTCTCTCTTTCAGGCTGCACTGTGATTTTAAAAATAAAGTTTCTTCCAAAGCAGGATATTTGTTCTCTCAGTGTTTCATTAGGTGTTCTTTCTCACTGCTGTCTGCAAACTGAGCTTGGATTTTGTAACTCCAGCTTGGCCGTCTTTGCCGCAGTCACTAATCTGCAGTATTCTGCAGGGCAAGTTTGAAACCCATTGACTTCTGCACATCATCTTTGGGTTATATTGTTATTTGCAGAAGTATAAACTCTGTGCCTCTGTGCTATTTGTCCATTACAGATGTGGCTAGAGTGGGTTCCAGATCTCACAGAGCTCAGGCGTCTTTCCTGGTTCAACAAATCTCAGAGGAGTCAAAACCTCAGTAAACTTTGAAAAGTAGAAAAGCGTCTTTAATCCTTTTTCGTTGAATGGGTTCATGCAGTAAAACTCAGGCACCCAGTGTGATGAAATGTAACTAGGAAGCGAATGGACCCCAAGAGAGAAGAAATGGAGTTCAGCGGTTCCAGTAGTTTGAGAAACGGAGAGGGTGGAGAGGGAGGAATATCATGCCTGATGCATCATCATTACTTGTTAAACATGTTTTGGTGATAAATACAGTGCTTTAAATGGGACCATATACAGTAGTGTGTCATGCTGGCAATTCTGGTACAGCTATTTTGAAATTTTGCGCCCTAATAATAGATTTCAGTTTGGAATTCCCCTTCAGCTTCCTGAATTCAAGAGCTTTTCCACCTCTTTGGTTTCAAACACGAATTATAGTTTGTGTTAATATGTTTAGTAACTGTGTACACAGTCGAACTGAAGTGCTCTTCTATGGAAACATGCTGTGCAGCCAATCTGACTTTTAAAGTCATAATCCTAATTTTAGTATTGTAGAGTGGGAAGATGGGGTTTGTTTTCTTTTTTCTTTTTTTTTTTTGAGGCACGTGGGAAGGCAGTCTTTTATGTGTTTTGTAAGATTTGTGTCTGTCCTGTATGAAATGTCAAATTTCAAGCTTATGAATAGGACTGAAAAAATTTTAAGATAGTTTTTGCTGCTGTGTGTTCTTTCAGAAGTATTCATGTTTTTGTAGTATGTATAATGTCTCCTATATAAAGTTTGAGAAGTAGTTTGAAGTAAAAGTTACAGTTGGACTTTTTCAGCCTTCTGTTTGTTGGGTTTTGCCGTTTTTGAACTTCAAATATTATGTGAGACGGTAATTTGGGCTTTTAAGTTATATATATAAAAATTGAACTGAATGCATATAAAGCTGGGGGAGGGGGAAGGAGGTAAAAAACCACCCTTGTTCCTGTGTTTGAGTTATTCAGAAGGTATTAAAGATGCTGAATGTTCTGATTTTTGTTGTAGAACCTGGTCCATCATGTCTTGGGAGTATGCTTATGCCTGTTCAGGAAACAGAGTGGGATGAGCTTATTCGTACTGGCCAGATGACTCCATTTGGAACTAAAATACCTCAGAAGCCAGAGAGGAAGACACGACGATTAATGCTAAATGAAGCATCTGATTTTGAGAAGTACTTAGCAGACCAAGATAAGCTGTTATCTGAAAGAAAGAAGTTATTGCTTCACAAAGGAGCAAAAAAGAAAGTGCAAGCCAAAAATGTTAAGAGCAAAGCTCCTGCGTCTACTACAAAGGAAAAAAAGGGTAAAGCCCTGTCAAAAACAGATAAGCGGTTAAAAAAACACCTGAGAAGACTTCAGAAGCATGCCCTCCAGATACAGTCAAAGGCAGAGATTCCAAGAGAAAAGAAATATCTTGAGGCCAAGAAGTCCAAGCGTGAACAGGAAGATGACAGTGGAGAGTCTGAGTATGTACCTGATGAGGAGCTCTTTGATCCAGAAGCAGTAGAAGAGGAGGAAGAGCAGGCATCTCCTCATGCTGAGAATGATTCTGATTATGAACTCAGGAATTTGTCAAGAAAAAAAAAATACTTGGTGAAGAGAGATTTTAAAGAAGCTGAAGATGATGCTGACTTCTTTCCAAGCTCTGACGAAGAAGAGCAGACACTGGGGAAGCGCAAAGTGAAGAGATGGCGAGATGATGGAGACGAAGACTATTATAAGCAGAGACTAAGGTTAGTCCTAGACATTTTTATAAGTAACACGAACAGATTATGTTGAACACACAAAGGGCAATGTCTGTAATACATGGCTAGGAACTGAAGTATGGAAAACGAAACAGTCAGAATAATCATAACCTTCCAAAAGAAATCGGACATACCGCTGAATTACAAGGACTTTACTGATAGATTTTTCTGATTGTTATAGGTCCTTCAGTAATAAGCTACTTCTGTATCAGTGTATGTGTTTTTGTTTTCAGAATTCTGAATGTGCCCAAAATGGAGCATATAAAAAAAAAAAAAAAAAAAAAACCACATATTACTTGGCAGCTTTATGCTTAAGTACCGCCTTTGTTTCTAGATCATATTACCTACCTTTCAAAAAGAGGGGGGAAAAAAAAAAAGCCTCCGTTTGATGGGCAAAATTACAGTGCAGACAGACAATGCCCTCCCTCTTCAGAAGGATGGCACTTTTCCACTGTGAGAGAAATCTTTGGTTTGGGATTGGGTGAGATGCTTAGGTTTTGGCTTTAAATTATTAACTGCTAGTCAAAAAGAAATCATTTGAAGAAATTATAGTTACATACTATTTCTGTAGAATCTGTTAGTTTGTTGAAACCCGATGCAATTACATATAGTTTATATGGCTAACAGGTTTATTTGAAAATCAGTATTAAAAGGATCTTTTGAATTTAACCTTGCAAAAACTTTTATGCCAGAAAGGACAATATCTATATTATTTGATTATCAGCATATGGTATCTCTTGTATAACTTACATTAGAAGACAGAAGTAATGAAGACTGAACATTTATACGGCTCTTAGTCGAGTCTAAAAAGAGCTGCTCTGTTTGACAGTGATGTTTTCCTCTCTTTGGTCTTGATGAGAGTGAGGGTAAAAACATCCTTATTTAAAGAAATAGTGACAGTGGTGGTACTAGTGGTGTTTTCTGTTGCTATGATGACCTAAGGTTGTAAACTGAGGAAGGTTTCCAAGGAGAGTCCAGTATGTTGAGTGGAGAAATACACCTAAGAACACAAGTTATTTTTGAAAATGGCAGGTGAAACATCTTGTGCTAATCTGTGATTTATGAAATTTATATAACCTGTGTGTTGATGATCTCTCTGTAGCTACAGTGTGCTCTTGAGACGTTTTCTCTACTGATAGCATAGCTGTTGAGCTCCTAACAATAAGACTGAGCAATATTTCCACTTTCACAACTGTCTGGAAAACATTTTGAAGGGGCAACAAAGTGACATGTAGTTTGTTAAGCTGTTAAAATGCGAACTAGACATGCCAGTCAAAAGATAAAGATCACTAAAATGGTTGTTTTGTTTTAATTGTTCTTTAACCACTGGCATGTTGTCCCTTTTCTAGTATAAGGGTCGAGCTTCATATAATGAACTTCACTTTGTTGATAGCATGCGTATTTTCAATTAACTACCTTCAGTAAATGTCTTTCAAGTAGTTTTATAGTCCTCTAGAAAAATCGCGGGTTCCAACTTGAAAACAGCTGCTCTAGAGTGGCAGGAGGAATATGTATTAGAGCTATCAGTGAAGGGTGATTGATGTGGTGCTAAGGCCCAGCAAAGGAACTCAGTTAAGGCTTGGGAACTCGAATTTTACACTTCTATGGAAATATAAAATCTTACGGATTTAAATGAAGCTGTATCAGAGAAGGGGTCAAGAAGCAGAGGTATAAACACCATCTCTTCCTGTGGTGAGAGGTTGGGTTGCTGTGGAGGAAGAGGTATCTTCTGATAGCATAGGTACTGACAGTTGTAGAATTACAGGTAAAAAAAACCTCAGGTAGGATGAGCCCAACTTCACTTTCATGTCCCAGGTTACAAAGGCAGATCAGGAGCTGATATTGAGGCAATAGGTTTGCTATCCCAGGGTGCTACTTTTCAAAGTTAAAGCATAGTTTATTGCTCTTGAATAGAACATTTCAGCAAGAGGCTAATCTGAGCAATGTCCAAAGGGTCAAAAAGAAATATGTTTTTTATTGGATGCATTAACAAAAATTAATTGTACTTAATTGGTAAAATATTTACTATGTTATTGAATAAAACTGTACTCTTCGCATTTAAATTAGACCAATATTAAATCATTTTTAA
Organism: Chroicocephalus ridibundus; assembly: GCF_963924245.1. Classification (NCBI taxonomy): domain Eukaryota; kingdom Metazoa; phylum Chordata; class Aves; order Charadriiformes; family Laridae; genus Chroicocephalus; species Chroicocephalus ridibundus. The sequence goes on from NC_086289.1 coordinate 20,282,975, forward strand.
TTCAGTGTTTTCATCAAGAGTAATTTATTTTGATTGAAAGTTTTAATATGACTCACAGCTTAAATTCATTCAAACACGTTTTTTAATAACGTTAAGATTGTGACAATTTATCCTTAGCAAAGTCATATCATAGACTACATTTCTTTTGGTTACTAAAGTTACAATAAAAGCCTAAATGAATTTTAGAAATATCAATAACTGTAATTGCTACCAAAACACTACATCTCTTAAAAATTTCATAGCTACAGTTATTGTGGCTGTTAAGCTGCAGCTGTCCACATTGACGTTTTTATGCTGACACCCCCAGGTAATCTTCATTATGGGAAGTGCCATGAGAAAATAAAATGTAGTGAATTAAGAAACATATTAAGAATGCTATAGAAATGCTGTCATTTGCTTACATTTATGTCTTGTTTCATGTCAGTTTTACTTTTGAATGCAAATAAATGGGTGAGATTATGGTATATTTTACCCCTGAGAGAGGCAGGGGAAAATCCTTTAGGATTACTTTAGTCTTCTGAACATCTAGTCTTGTGCTTGGTGCTGAATACAGTCCTACGCTCTTAAAGATGGAAAATGAGTTTCCTTTACATAAAAACTTTTCAGAGATGGGACTTGAAGAGATTGGTCTGTGTCAAGGGGATAAGATGATGATGTTCTTAAAGCATGATAATTAGCTAACTGCAGGACTGCGAAGCATCTCTAGGACAAGAGACTGTTTTCAGCACAGGAGCTGGTGTTATCTGCAGTGAACAGGGCAGGCGGGAGAGCACCCAGCTCTTTCCTTTCCGCCTGAAGGCAACTCCTGAAGGCAAGATGTGATCAGTGGAACGTGAAAAGAGAATTCAGCTCACGCTTTCACTAATTTCAGTTCTTTTCCCTTGCGTGGGTCTTGCCTTTCTCTAGTTACTGTTACTGGAGCCATGTTGCTGTGCAGACACGCAGAGCAAAAATCTGTTCCAGAAAGGGTAACGTCTAAGGTGAACCATAGCTTTCAAGAGTAATGTAGCAAGGAACATCAGGGTTATGGAGACTAAAGTAAATAAGTAGGATGCTGTCAGGCAGCTAAAAGATAAGTTTCAGATTCAGTGAAAAGTAGCATATCATCATTCCCAACTGTCCTTCATGCTATTACCAGCTGAACCTAGAGGACTAAGTAATCAGTCCCTAGGATGGTGCTGGGGGTCTTGGAGACTTGATCTGCATAAACAGGTATGTTATGGATGTATATTTTTGTCATACTCAACAGTGACCATCTTGGTCTAGAAGTATTCAGAATTGGTGCTGGTGGAATCTTAACCTGGTGCCTCCTGCCTGGTGGAATGGTGGTCAGGTCATGGCAGAGCCAGTTTCTTTGAATGGAATGAATGAATTCACTATGGAACGAGTGAGGGAACACCTGTTTTCACCTTTTTTTACCTAGGACCACAAAATAAAAGTAACCTTGTATGCCGATTAAATGCATAGGAAATAAACCTTTTCTGTGTTTTCAACAAGAAAACTGATGTATGGTTTTCTTGTATTATTCTCAAGACTTTGCAAATGTGAAAACTGCGATTTGTCAGGATTGTTATTTTGTTTTGCATATTAATCCAAGTTTTCCTTTGCATGTATTAAAATCCAATGCGTAAGTATAACCAAGTAATTTTTGCTGCTTATAATATATGTAGTTAATGTCTTACATTATTGACATCACTAATACTGTATCTGCATAAAGTAATATCTTGGAATCAAAACAAAAAATTATCAGTCTTATGGTCACTATTCCCATAGCAGTTGTCAGTATGCATTTGCCTGCTGCTTCAAGGAAGGAATTACATGTCATGTTACGGGAGATAAGTGCCATATCTGTGTCTTCTTCTGTATTCTGTATAGTTCATGGAGTATAGTTGTTTGAATTCTTCAGTTACTGTCCAGTGCTCAGAGACAAGGCTAGGAAAGCGGCTTCTTTCCGTGTCTTCCACGTGACATCCAAGCAGCTGAGTAGCTGGAAGTTGTGGCTATCAGTGCACAAAGCAGTTGACAGAAAGAATCAAATCAAAAAATAAAATTTGCTTAAAAATAAGTTGTTTTTTCTCAGATCAGTTTTCGTGTGCTAGCTGTCTTTGAAGTATCTCAGTCACTGAATCTCTTGATGTTTCGGAGTTATAAATTAAAACAGGATTAAATATTACCTTCCCTAAAAGATACTTTCTTAGAGCATCCTAACTGCTCTTTAAAATGACAAAGCCGAGACACAAATGAAGATATATTTTGGCTCACTCACTGAGTACACCTTTCATTCGAAGCTCAAGTGTGTAATTGTCTACATCAGTCTTAATTTACTTATGGAGACTTGTGGTACTAACTGCATGTATTTCATCTGTTAGGATGTACCAATTAAATCCACCCATATAGACCATAAAAAGTTAGATCAGAAAAGTAATGCTGAATGCTTCAATTTAGCAAATTAGAATAATCTGTAAGGGATTCTTAGCTGTCTAAAATAGAAAACATATTGTGCTTCACAAATGCAAACTATATTAAACACTCAGCTTGGTTCCTGACTGTATTTTTTTAAAAAAATCAAATTGTTCTCATTACTGTTTGGGATGGAGAATTTCTTTCTAGGGTATTGCAATAAATGGGAAATGGGTTTAGGATCTCAATGCATTCTTATATTAAGAAAGATTTAATTGTATGATATATGGCTTTCATACTGCGCTTTCAGAATGAAACTGTATTTCTGTCAGTGACAGTGGACAACATAAAATAGATTTCTCAAAGGTCATGCTTTTATTTTCAAGAGACTTGGTGGTATAGTAAAACCTGTATATTCTGGTTGTTTAGACATACTAATGGTGTTTAACTGAGGTGCGTATGGTCAATACGTTATTCTGTAGTTAAGTGAAATATGAGCTATGTTTCTCCCTCCAAAGTTTGACTTCTGGGGAAAGGTACAAGAGCAGACTGACCAACTGACTGATGTGGTCTAGCAAATGGTGTTTGCCCTCCCATTGCTTCAGCCATTTACATATTTACACTATTTTAAAGAAAACAATGGCGCTTTAGTGTAGAATATCTTAATGCAATGTCTCACATTAACTTCACAGCCTTTCAAAAACTGAATAGCATCTTCAGACTTTGAAAGTTTTTGGTGGTAAAAACAAATTGCTGCTTTTTCTTTAAATGCATAATTGAGGGGGAAAAAACCTCCAGACCTTTGGAAGAGATGTAGTGCCAGAGCCTTCAGTACTACAGCTTGTGTAATTATACACTTCAGTAAAGTAACAGATACAGTGTGTATAAAATAAATTTTTCTTAGGAAAATCAAGTATGGGATTTATTAGTTCAAATTCTAGACATATGTATTTTCTAGGTAGCTAATAATTTTAAGAGAAAACCCAACATTAATCACACTTCTTGCAGAAAATGTAGTAATTATATTAAGGTGAAGCGCCTAAATTCCTGGATAGCAGCAAGCTAAGCTCAGAACGTTTCTTCTTGGTTGTTTCTGGATCACTTTTTCTAATGTACACTAGAGGGCAATGTCTTTCTTCCCAGGGGAGACTGAAACTCCAGTGTTGGCTAGTGGTGATTCGTATTGGAATATAGAATCAGAAGCAAACTCTTGTACAAATTATTGCCCTGCTTGAGTTTAATGTGGATTATTTGTCTAGCTGTCACTTCAGAAGCGGTGCAGTCTACAATTGTTTTGATTTTAGTGTCGTAAGTAGAAGTTTTCTTCCTTGTTTTGAGTTTTGTCATGACCCACTCAGATAAAACAATCAAGTTCTGATGTGCCTTGGTTCCAGTAACGATGCAGTCTGAAGCAATGACTGTCAGCATTTGTGAATTTGAATCCTGCGTCTTTATCTGTAACTCAGAAGAATAATTGACCATCTGCGTCTGATAGCACAACATGGTGGTACTGAACAAAAATAAATGCTTTTTTATGCTGGGCCTCTAGAATGTGTCATATCTGCCTGCTGGACTCCAGATCATGAATGTTATTTTCCTAAATCAAAAATTTAACAGACTAGTCTAAGATAGATATTTCCATTCCTGTGTTAGGATAACTATATAAAAGTATCTGTGGGGAAAACTTTGACACTGTATATATTTTTAGTAAGTTCTTTTTTTACTACTTAACTGGATACATGATTTCATATAATGAAATAAGAACAATCCAATAATAAACATTAGCAACTCATCAGTTTTTAATCAGAAAACTGAAGATTATCTTTGTCCATCCTATGGGTTTTTTCCCCTGCAAATGCTGCTTTTTCTCTCCATTGTGATTTTTGCTTATGAAGACTTCCTGTGTTAAGGGATTAAAATATATTCCAGTGAAGCTGGCACTCTAAACCTGTCCAGCATTGTGTTGTCTTAGTTTTTCAGTGCAATTATTTTTGGCAGTTAATGGAATTTGTGTATATTTGGAGATGGTGGTATTTATTTTCACTTAATAAAACAATACCACAGTTCCAAGATTGTGACTGGTTCCATAAAGTCAGGATGTGTTTTCCCAAAAGATGCTGGTGAAAAGCTGATCCAGAAACCTGCCATAATTAGCTTTCTTTCATGAGAAAGGGTGTATGATTGTGATGTTTGTATATGAAGTGTTGAACTCCTTCCACAGTTCTCTTGTTCCTAACCCAGGTTTTGTTAAACAAGTTTCCGAGAGATGCAGAAACCTTTAAGTGGAAATTTCAACAAGTTTTGCTGAAGTAAGTGGTCAGGAAGACAAGAGAAACTCTATTTATGCTGCAACTGGAGAAAACACAACTTGAGCTTAAATCTTGTTATGAGATTGCAGATCCCGTGGAAGATGATTTTGAATGACCTAACAGCAAGAAGAGTCTCTCTTAGTGTTTTCACCTTATTTCATACCGGAGAATGAGAATAGTGTCCTTACAAAGACAGGCATCATTGGTTTAGTTGCCCCAGGACTGCTTATGTAGTTAAAAAATACAAGGAGAACAGTAGACCTTTGTTGCCTGATTGGCTGGTTTTTTCCTTCACTTATGTGTTCAAGATAGAAAACTTGAATCAAATTTGATTTAAAATGGTTTTAGCTAAGAGGATTTTTCTCTAGTGGAGAAGGCACTCCTAATATCAGGCTGGAAGGAGTTACGATAAATGACATTGTGCCAGTCATGCCTGCTCGTAACATGACAGAGCTAGATAGCAGCATGGCTGAAGTCTTAGAAAGCTGGAGCAATGCTTGAGATGACGTTTTATGGTGCCTTCTGGTTTGTTTGCCAGGTTGGAAGTGCAAAATGTCAGAGATGGTAGCTGTCTTACAGGCAGTTCTTTGAGAGAAGTTTTAACAGTGACTTCTGTCTCCCTTCTTTTGGCTAGTTAGGTCAGGATATAAATCAAGGTAGTGAAACTGATTAAGTTTCTGTAGCTGATGGTAATGTCAGCTTTAGGCCAGAAATTAACATTTTTATGATATTGCTTCTTTTTCCTGACACGGATAAAATTGGGCTGGTAGGTTTGAAAACATAAGGCACTCAGCCCATAAGCTTAAAGCACACTGTATTGTCCGTAGCAAGGCTGGAAATAAAATACAGTTTGCACGTCAACCTCTAGATGCAGTTTATCTTCAAATGCTTGAAAGCAATGCAGAGCTTTACAGAAAAATCCTGATTAATAACTTTTAAAATTAAAAAAAAAAAAAGAGGAAAATGTGAATTTCCTCATATTTTTAAATAGTTCAGAAATCCTTTTTCCCAGAATATGGAGTGTGTTTTGGGGAAGAGGGTTGGGGGTTTTGTTTTGATCTTTAGAACTCTGTTGATCCGTTTTCCTGTTCTTTTTTTCGCTGCTACAGAGGTAACCTAAGCTAACAAGAAGCTGTTTGTGTAATGGGTAAATGGTAAAATGTTACCAGGAGGGAAGCGGACTATTCACTCACCTGTGATGTTTGTCATGCAGAAACTAGAGGTGTACTGGAAAGCTGTTGCATCCTATGAAGTCCTTCTCCATGCAGTTATTGCAGGACTGTTCTGGAGCGCATTCTCCAGGGTTTCTTCAATGCAGTAGATTTCATTGCTAAGTGGCTTAACTTACTTTTTTTTGGCCTGAATTTTCCATTTGCATCTTTTCATACCATCACTACTATTTCTAGTTCTTTGGGACCTGAACGATTTTAGCTTTCCTGTTCTATATTTCAGATACTTCTAGACTATCAGGTCTCCTTCAGCCTTTTTCTGAGACGAAATATGGCTGCTTTTCCACTGCATCTAGAAGAGTAACATAAGAATGTTTTTCATCTGTTCTGTAGCTTGCCAGTTGCTGTAGGGATCTTGTTGGTTTATACACCACATTCAGTGTGCCTGCAGTGAACGGCACTTTCATGGGAGAATTCCAGCAAAACCCAAATTGTCAGCAAAGTGCTGTGAATTGGTTAGTACATACCCAGGTAGCAGTAGCGTACACTTTACTATTACAGGTGGATGCTTCTGGGTCACTAAAACACAAGTTCATAGTTTCCTTGGATGTTGAAGATTTCTTTCGTACCTTTTCAAAAGCAGGGGAGAATGATGGGATGGGAAGGCAATTCTCTAACCTGCCTAGAGTCCAAATAAGATTAGACTGCAGACCACAAATCACTCTGTAATTTTATAACCTCAAAAAACTCATTGCCTTAATAATGACTGCTTAATAGATTTAGAGCATATCACCCCAAAGATTGTGACGTCTCCAGCTGAGTCCTCTCTATGAGATTAAACTGCTGCGCATTTCTCTATGTGAAGGAATTTATTTAAATATTTGGTTAAATTAATAAAATAGCTTTGGAATACCTAAGCTTTATTCATATTTTTGTGGGGTTTGTTGTGGAGGTTTAGGAATTTAAGGTAGCCAGATTTTTTTGATGGTGTCAACTGTTGGTTCCATTGAATTAGTATTTATGTCTGTAGAAAATTGTAACTAACTATACTAATTAGCTCTACTATTGTTATACTATTAGCTATACTAATACCAAAGGATTACTATTTAAATCATGACATCAGAGAATGCATTTTTGTTGGGTTTTTACCTGATGGAAAAATTCAGTGTAGTTTTCATATAGTATCTTTTCTATGCAATAATTGCATATCGACTCCTTGTATCACTCTAGGAGGTGGCAAAAAGAATGTTTGAAGGACAAAGAACATCAAACAGCTGAAGAACTTTCTGAAGAAAGTGACACTGAATTTGAAGAGGGTTTCAAAGTACCAGGATTTCTCTTCAAAAAGCTATTTAAGTATGTAGTGTGTACTTTATTTTAATATTGTGCTGCTGTATGGTGTTAATAATATTGGTAGTAGCAGTTATGGTGAAATGTTTTCTCTTATTGATAAGTGCTTTCTTTTAATTCAAGTGTAGAGTGGTAAAATAACTTTGGAGAACAAGGTGTTGGCAAGTTGTGATAAATGAAAACAAGAAATGTAGGTGTTTGTGATTGGGTGGAATGAGTGAAATTTTCTGCCAGCAAAAAATATGTAGAACTTTTTCTTTAAATAACTACTCAAAGTAACTACTTATAATTCATATTATAAAATAGTCTTGAACATTTTTCCCAGTAAAATTTTAAAATATGAAGAGTGCGTTCGTAATTCCTTTAGTAGGTGGAAAACACTCTACAACTCATTCTTTCATCGTTTAATGCTGGATTTGGACATGACTGCTTTCTGTTTCAGTTTTTTAAGACCATGGTGCTCAGCGATACTTTCAAGTTCATCACAAAAAGCTATTTACAAAAGGCAGCTCAAACAATCTAGCAGCTGACAAGTTAACTTCGTCCATAATCTCTCCCTTAACTTTCATGCATAATAGGCTTGAATTCGTTTTTGTTGGCAACATTTTGCACAGCAGGAAAAACATCTTTTTCAAAAGCTAACTCTCTAGAATCTTATAATTAGTGTAGTAGAAAGCCCTGGTTTATAACGAGTGTGCATGGTATCCCTTCCAACAGGACCACTTAGTCTTAACCTCAAAGAAATTATTACTGTTGTCCTGCAGTTACTTCAGGAGGAAAGCACTAGCTCTGAAATGGATTGAATTAATGACTTGCTTGCCAGGACCATACACAGCCAATATGTGGTCTCCAGTTGTTTATGCAAAGGTACTGCAGAAGTAATCATCCTGAGAACGGATGTGTGGTCTGAGCAACCCGAAGGGAATTGAAATAAGGCAGACAACTAAAAATTAATCTTGGAGATATCAGCCTTGCTAATGAAGGGTATCCCTGCAAGCATGAGTCAGTTGGCAAAACTTCCTAAGTGGTTAGAAAGATCAATTGAGTTGAATGATTCGTCTGACTTGTAACTTAAATGCTGAAGTCTCCGATGTAGGTAGGCCCATAGTCAATAGGCATTAAACTTTCAGTTCTGAGCAAGTTCAGTACAAAACGTGGAGGTATATTGACCCAAGGAGGTGTGTATAGCTGTATACTGGAAGTGTTCCTCCTGTATTAGCTGAATTGAATTCTGAAAACGTTAGCTCGCACCAGAAATAGTAGACCCTTCTTTGGTAAGCCTGTTAAAGTGGACTGTCTGTTTCTTCCCTGTATACTTGTCTGCTTTGAGGAACATTCAGCAAGAATACAATTGGTGCTGCTGTGGAACAAAACCAAACATAGTGAGCAAGACTGACTTACAAACGTTGCCTTATACTGTCTGCACTTAGCCTGAGAGAATGCTGTCTGTATAAACAGGAAACCAGGTTTCTTCATTAATTGCTTTCAGCGTGTGATTTCCCTGATACCTCTGAAACGCAATTTTATCTCGGCAGCAATGCAGCTAAACGCTGCTAGCTACTGTGGTGAATTTTGAGGGGTGCATCACAGCATGATTGCTCATGTGAAGTACAGTCCAAACACAACTAGTTTGTAAGACAAAGCGACATTTTTATTTTACTTCTATGGTAATTTGGGGGTAAAAACCAAAATATTAAAATTGGTGCAATGAAAGCATAAGATTAAAGAGATTTGATTATCTCTCCTTACAACTGTAAAAATTATGGGGGGGAGGATTTACTTTAATTTTTGCATAGTTGCAATTATTGCATGTTTATATGATTATACAAAGAAAGCACCTGCATCTTTTCCATTTTTAGATAACCTTAGAGCAAAATTCGTCACAAACTTAATTCTCTACTGTGAAACTTTCTCAGGAGAAGGAGGAAAGGGAGAAAGATGCTTATAAATGAGGCTAGCTTTTAAGCCCTGGATGTAATCCTAAGAAATAATACAAAATAATATCAGGAAGTTCTTGAATGGTTGTCTTCTGAAGAGACATGCTGGACATTAGTCTGGGGGAGCAGCTTCTGAGTGGAATTAAGGTTCTCTGCAATTCTTTAACATTTCCCTCGGAAAGTGTTTTGTCTTTATGAAATGTCGTAATGGTAGCATCGTAACCCAATTATAGCTAATCCCGCAAGCCATTTCATAGTTGTTTTTAGATTGCTGCATTTTTAAGGTGAATTAATTTCCAATAAAAGGGGTTTTTTAAGGGCTTCTTGGTGTAATGCATTTGAGACACCAGCAGATAGTATGATGTCTGAACCATTAGATGTGTTCTTTGATCATCGTTTTCTAACTACTCAAGCCATTTGTTTGTCTCCGTTTAGCATTCTTTAAATCCATGCAGAGGTCCTCATGAATTGATTTTTAATAGTACTTAGTAGACACTAGTGTCATTAGCTGTCAGTAGTCCTAAATATTACTTGTTCAAAGAATGAAACAGGATTTTGAAATGCACACAAGACAATGCCCTAAAACAATCACTATTTAAAAAAAAAAAAAAAGGGGGGGTGTTTGCTCTTTGCTATGCTCTGCACTCCAGGAATGCATGCCATCAAGAAAATGTTACCAGTAACCTTGTTCTTCTTAAGTTACAAGACACAGAAGTGCTGAAACATGTTTTGGTTTTTTTTTTTATTGTATCTCAAATATACTGTTTCTTCATTTCTCTCTGTCCTGTTTTCAATTTAACGCATACATGTGATGTGTTATTCCTGCTTGTCTTGCTATTTCATATCCTTATAAAAAAGCATGTCCTAAAGTGATTCTCAGTGCAGCATCTTAGCTCCACCTTTTTAGCTTCCCACTGTAAGTCTTGCTTTCTAGTCTACTTCTTTCAACTGGAATGTATTTTACATTGTTGCTTCTACAAGTTCCAGTGAATGACTGCCCTGATACTCTCACATAATAGTGCTCTGCTGCATCCCATTCACTGAAATAGTTTCTATTGTTTTGCCTTCCAAAACATTTTGCCTTTCTGGCTTTTTTTTTTCCTTTCATTGGAAGAGACTAAATGTTATTAAATGAATTTCTGTGAAAAGAAGGCATGCTTTGGCAGATGTGATCAGTTTTCACAGTGGAGTATAAAGTCTGTACCCCTTACAAGTCAAGCTTTTCCTTCAGTTCAAGGTATATGTTCCGAATAATATAATTTACTATATCCTTACATGTCATCTTTTCTGAAAAGATAATGCTTTGTTAGAGTAGCTTTCCAAGTTGCTTTTAACACTTAAAATATACATGAAATAAAATACCCTCTAATTACCATGACTATCAGTTTAATTAGAAATGTTTTAGTGTTGCATAAAGAATGAAAGTCACATGTAATGTCTGAGTGCATCAAAAATGTATGACCTAGTAAATACAACACTCATGTAAAACACACATCCAGCATATTACTGTAACTAGTATAAGAACCTTGCCAAATGATTAATTCATGAGTACTTTCTGTTATGATCTGTATTATCAAACGTTTGCCATCTTCTTTTTCCTTGTTTTAGGTACCAGCAGACAGGTGTTAGGTGGCTCTGGGAATTGCACTGCCAGCAGGCAGGAGGAATTCTGGGAGATGAGATGGGATTGGGCAAGACCATCCAGATAATTGCCTTCTTGGCAGGTCTGAGCTACAGCAAGATCAGGACTCGTGGTTCAAATTACAGGCAAGTGCTTCTCTGCAGACTGTCAGTCTGTGGAGCTCAATTAATATTTCATCAGATGTATTGCTGGTGGAGGAGGGTCCTGTGAATTATTAATGACATTTCAATTACAATATTCCTTTAATTCTTTTAGTGGGGGACATCAAAGGAAAAATTTTACGAGACAATGGAGCTGTAGGGCAGGAAAAATTAAACATGTAACACTTTTAATGAATTCCAGGCATTGATGCTTCATTTTGCAGATGAGCTGCACTAGATATTTTGGGTCAATACAGTGTCTAAGGTTAGCTTCCACAAATGGATTGTTTACAAACTCAATTACATTAATATCAATAGTTTACACAATATGGAATTTTAAATTAGATGTAATACCTTTAGTTCCATTTATTAAATTTTACATTAAAATATTTGTTCTGGCAAGCCACCAGGTAAAAGCTTTACAGGAAGTAGCAAGCTGATTTGCAATGAAAGTTAGAGTTTCTGATAGGCAGGGAATTATCCATGCCAAAAAAATAGCAGTAATAGTAAAAACACTAACTTATACAGAGGAATTTCCATCTACTATTTTTTTGTTGTTGCTCTTCAAACCTATGTTAGAGTGACTGGCCTTTCTTACAAGATCTCTTATGCTTTTTTGTTACTGAACAATGCTTTAAAATTCCTTCTTCATGGGTGAAATTACCGGAAAAGATACTTGTTGGTGTCCTTGGGTTTACAAATGCACGCGTGAATAATACTTGATTTTTCTAGTTCTGTTGGCCTGTTTACCTGATGTAAATTACTACATGCAATTAAGCAAATATCATAGTACTACACTAAACAAAAATAATTAACCTTGTATAGAGGTATACTTAAATTACGTTCAACATGTACATGAATTGTAAAATAATACTTTAAGGAGAAAATATTACTGTCTTTTCTCCAGTTGCTGCCTACTGTAGCCTTTATATAAAAAAAAGGCCATGTCTTCGATCAACTCAGGTGAGTTGATTTACTTTGATGTGGCTGCCTGATTTAAGGATGCTACTGTAGAGATTATTTTGTGTAATTATGTTCCCCGCCCTAGTTGGAATACCACTGAACGGATGGAAATGCTTCAGGAACATCTCTTGACATTGTTACACAGTTACAGCTTTAAGACCTAAGGTACTGCAGGGAAACTACAATAAAGCTTTGAAAAGGCCAGAATATAATTGCACGCCTAAGTTGCAGTGTTCTTTCTGCATATAAGATAATGTGTTCAGTTTCATTTTTTTGGTTGGTGCATGTCATTAAGTCCATCATGATAGTAATTCCATGGGAAGAAACAAGGTTTAATTTTTTCATGAAACTTACTCTGATTTTGTTTGTGTGCTGTAAGGCAGTGGGTCTAAACAACTTGATCTTTGCATATTCAAGTATTTTCACCAAAGGCACTTTGAACTGGGAATACGGTAACACTGGCTAGCTAGCTTCTATGTGAAAACCATCTAGTCTAGTAAGCAGAAGACCTTCTGGTCAGTCTAGCTGAGAAGTAGGCCTTAAGAGTGGACATAGTTGTGTTGTCAGCATGTTTAAACGTCTTCCAGCCTGGCTCATATCTCATTACCTTGATGTGTAGGTGAGCGTAGTGTAGTGTACTACTGTATGAACCTGGCACTGCGGGCTTTCCCAGCCTTAGCTGGCCTTCCGTAAAATGAAGATAATACTGGCATTCTTGTGCAGAATTGCAAAGATTGTCATATTTGGAGGCACTTGAGTATTAAGACAGTAGGGTCACTTTTGTTGATATTCAAAATACTCAGCTTTATTTTCTATCGGTGAAACTTTCTGCAAAAGTATTCTTTCAAATAAGATAAGTAGAAATTTCCTTTTGTAAACAGCTTCCAATTCCAATTTTCTGATTTTGAAGGAGCCTGAAGACTAGCTGAAGTAAGGAACTACTTGTTAAGTGGAGTATAACTTTTACAAAAATTAAAATGTTGTCTCACTTCTAACAGTTCCTGAGCCAAACAGCTGGAGAAAGACAAATGTCAGGTGAGGTATCATAGAAGCGTCGTGGCTATGGTGGTGTAAGGATGTGAGGGAAGCAAGACCTACAGAGGGGAAAGGTCTATTGTTAGACAAGCTGAAATAGTTGTAACAAGCAAAAACTTTCAGACTAATGGTCCCTCCACAAGAAAAAACAAAACAGCAGCAAAGCTCAAGTAACCCATCTCTAGCCTGTATCTAGGTTGAAATCTGTTGTTGAAACCTGTTGAAGGGCTTGGGGGTCCACAAGTTTACTTCTTTCCAAATACATTATTTTGTTTAATAACGATGTTACCTTTCCCTACAGACTTTACTTCATTTATTTGAGAGATCAGATGAGAAACTCTGCCATAAAGTTCATACACTGATTATTTACTCATCTGTGCTGCTCAAGATACTGAGATGTAATCATAGACGTTAAACATCAAGGCTCAGTCTCTCAGTGGCAGAGAGATTAATTTCCATGGTGATTACATAAATAAAAATCCATTGCCCCAGAAAATTTGTATTGCTCTTGCTGCCCCGTTCTTTTATTTTCACTAGGATTTAGTTGTCATTTCAGTTTGATTTCGTGCATGGCACATAGAGTTGGTTATAATGCAACATGTTTTCCTCTGCTAATTTTTTGAGTACTTAAAGATTATAAATCTAGTATGACTACAGCTTCCTTTTTCCTGGTGGTAAGTTGCAGGAATAGATCTTATTTGCAATTCTAATCACATCCAAGTGACTAAGAACTAATAACGGATACTTGCTGTGAATTTGGGTTTTATAAACCAGCAGCAACAGAAGAAGAAAAGGATTTGAGTATGTTGGTCATTTATGATATTGCCCATAAGCTATTACTACAATGCAACTGTGAAAAAGGGACAGAATACACTATGACACTATTCGGGGTAGGAACAGGGCAACATTAGTACCCTGGCACAAGGCACCAGTAAGACTTTGGTTTGGAATGTTATTAGTGTCACCTTTGTTCAAGGAAAACAAATATAAATTGCATGGGCAGCAGAGCAAATCTGTTGCAGGGATGAGGAGAATGAAGGATGGATGCCTCCTCAGTGTAGCAAGCAGAAGCGTGTGGTTTGTTTAGTTTTGTGAAACAGCACAGACTGTGAGAAGTTAGATGACCCTTTTATATAAATAAATAACAACTCTCAAGAGAAGAATAAAATGTTGGCTAGTGGAAAGCGGTTAGAGGCAGACTAGACACAGAAGAGGTTTCACACAACTGAGTGGAGGGGGAGTGGATTTTCTGAAAATTGATCACAGGAAGTGTGAACTCTTTGTCTAAGCTGAGGGGAAAAAAAAATGGGTAAACCCAGCATATGAGCTTGTTTGATGACGACCAGGGGAATAAACAGAGGTAACTTGTTAATACCCATGAAGAATAAGAAACTAAGGTGTTCTGGGAAAGTTGCCTTTTTTGCTATAGATATTCTTAAGAGCAGTGCCTTTTTGTATAGATATTTTAAAAAGCAGTAGCAGTGGTTATTTTTATTCATAGCATTAGTTTAAGCTGGTTTTTGCATCTTCAACTTGGAGTGCTGGGAATTTTTTAATTGGACTATGTAAGGTTGTTACATAACTTTTTTTTTTTCATATTGAAAGACATAAGCAACATCCAGGTTGTCAGTCTGCGTATGTATAAGCTTTTAATAAAGAATATTATTTCTTAATGTCAGCTATTTCTAAAGGCATTAACAGTGTTTTTTTTAAAGCAGAGTATTGCTGGTGTCTGGCAAATTCTTCTTTATTGCTATATGTATGTGGTCTTGAATGTACACTATGATCTTTTGAATTGTTTATTTATTATCACTTGAATAGTCAGCCACACACAGATCAGTATGTAGTAACTGTAGCCATTTTCTTGTTTGGCTGTTGTGCAAGAGGTTTTTCTCTTCTTAACTTTAATACACAGAAAGACTGTTTCAAACGTCCTCAGTAATTCTCAGAAACAATCATATGATTATGAATAAGAAACTTAGGAGACAGTGTAAGCCCAGCTCAGACCTCAGCTTCCATGGATAATGTATTCTGCTGCTTTAGAGTCCTTGTCTTATCTGTAAATTATGGTGGTAATAGTGCAGTATATTACCAACATGAAGCAGAACACCTGTGTGTAAGTCCATTTGTGAGACACGAGCTACACATTCTTTTTAATAGAAGCAATAAAATAGTTGTTTGTTAATGATTTCTTTTCTCTTATAGAAACAGCAGCCACCCAAACCTGATTTGTATTGCCACACGAGGAAGTTCCCTTATGCCTTATTGTTTGGAGCTTTTCTATTTCTGTGTTTATCTTGATAGATGCATCCATTAACTGTTCAGTGGATAGATTCTTATAGCAGCACCCCTTTCATCTTCCTTTAAAAAATAGACTTCCAGAAAAACAAAGTGCCAGTTAATTTCCATAGCTCTCATATTACACTTGAACTATAAAGTGTGTCATTTTAATATGTGTGTATTTTAATGAGCCACTTAATATAGAGTATTTATGTCATGTTAAACTTTTTTTCTCTTGAATACTTTATTTTAGGTACCAGGGATTGGGTCCAACAGTGATTGTTTGTCCGGCTACTGTGATGCATCAGTGGGTAAAAGAACTCCACACTTGGTGGCCTCCATTTAGAGTCGCCATTCTACATGAAACTGGTTCTTATACCGACAAAAAGGTAACAGTTGACATCTGTTTTGTAATTACAGAAGCTCCTCTTGGAGGAGCTCCAAGCTTTCTTCCCTTTTTTTTTTTTTCTTTTGTGCTTGCAAAAAAAAAAAAATCCCCTCTTTCTGAATGTTTCTGCGTAAGCTTGTGCTCTTTCTCCAGTTGTTTTCAAAGAAGGAAAAGGTCGCTGTCTTGTGTAGATTTGTTAGGAAACTGGACAAAAAGGGGATGACACAAAGTACATTTACGTTATGATATAGACTAGCATTGCCTGAACAAATTAAACATAGTAACAGGTTTCTTGGTTGAGCTCTGCTTGTACTGTAGTCCATGCTAGGAGTTCATGACTAAGACTGTTTGTGTACCAGATATGTGCTTCTAGTACTGGTGAATTCTTTCTTTGCACTTTTGTGCATCAATATGTCATTGATCTAATATTCAATATGTTTTTCTTGCACAGGCAGTTTCTCTTCAGTTGGTCGGTATGTCAGGTGCTATCACCTAGTCTCATTTTCTTTAATAACAGTGTTAACTTTGTTTTCTTTTTTTCAAGCAGTGCCTTTCCTGTCTTTTAGTTTTCTTGTCCAGCCTCTTAATGTGCATGTAGTTGACAAGCCGGACTTGTCTGAAGCTTCAATCCTTGGTACCTTGCAGGAACAAAACAAGGAAAACTTAGATTTTTGTTTTCTCTTGGCTTCGTCTTTCAGATGCTTAAATGGATTTTCAGGATTCAGCAAAGCATTTTTAAATTTCTCTTTAAATATTTATTGAATTTCTTGTAATAACATTAAAATGATATGGTGCTTAATTGCACTTGATTAAACGTATTCTGAGGTAATTGATGCAGTTACAGTACATGGCCAAAAAGGAATAGCACACTCTAATGTGCTAATAGCTTCCTGTTGTTCAATTAACTTGGTATGTTTTCAAGCCCTAAAAGTCTGTTGACCTCAATAACATGCTCGCATGTCTTCCTAAATTAAATCGTGTGTGCTTATTTTGGGGTATTTGTTAATTAATGCATTTGACAGACTGGCTCAAATTTTTCCATCTGCAGGAATTTTGTCAGGTTTTCAGGACTTCACCTTTCCATTGTCCTCCCGCAAATGCTTACTTGACAACTTTTAAGGAATTTGTATACCATACAATCGCTTTAGATAGGCTCAGTTCTCTAATTCTGCCCTAATGCCTCATCGTCTGAGAGCTGCAGCAGTATGCTTTAAACAAGAGTCACTGCTGATGTGGTCTTCACCTTATGCACTTTTCTTTCGTAGAGGCTTCTAAATCAGAGAAGGGCAAGCTTTTGACTAAAGTTAAGTTTAAAAAAAACTTTAAAAAAAAAAAAAAAAACCACCACCCCATATCACATCAAATACAGGCCAGGTGATTTACTCCAGCCTAGAATTTCTTTTCAGTGTACGTTCTTTCTATGAATAAGTTACTGCTGATCTGATCTCTTGACAATTCCATCTTCCGATAACCTGTGGCATTACAGGAGACTGCATTGCATATATTAACTTTATAATACTCATCCAGGGACCGTTCTGCCCTTACGCCTTGGCATAAGGCATAAACTTAAATAAATTTAAGAAATAAATAAGAAAATTATCGTTAAGCTGCATAAGAACATAAATTTGTTCTTTGATAGAGATTAATTTTACGTGGCCAAAGGCCAGGTAGCTGTGCACCTGTGCTCTCAATGTTGCACAGACCTGTTTGGAATTAAACTGACAATTCCGGGATTCGCCTGTTCTGTTAGTATATCATGGTTTATCACAAAGTAAATCAGAAGAGTCTTGTGTTGGACAGCAAACTTGCAAGAAGACAGGACTGGGAAACTGAATGTTGTTCTTTGCTTTGGAGTAAGAAAAGTTACTTCAGCCTCTGGACTAACGGATGTTAGAAGGGTCTGAACCGATGGAAGAACATAATTGTTCCTCAAATTTTAACTGGACATAGGACAGTGAAGATCTTTAATGGATTTTTGAGGAATGCATTATCCTGTAGTGCTTGGCCAGCAGGTTGTTCATGGTGAAACAGTATTGCAGCTTGTTCTGTAAAGGCCTATAAAAGAGGGACAAATTATTTCTAAGGAACAGAGAAAGATTAATGTTAAAATTCATGAAGGAGAATTTTTGAGGAAGAGAGTTAAGCAATGACAGGTGTCCCATAAGGCAAGACAGTATTTCATAGCAGAAAGAGGCAACAGCTGAAGTTTCATTTGATAAAACTTAAGTTGATCTTTTAGGTGAGATGCATCTACATAATTATTACCATAATATTGTCAAGAATCCTGAAATATTGGTAAATGCTAAATCTTTCAGTACTGGTGAAATTACATGCTTTTATGAATAGGTGTTTTCTGTTGCACCTGCTGAAGTACCCAGCCGTCAATGCAAGATCCTGTCTCCCAGTTCTTTAGACTTGCCCATAGAAATATTTGCTTGACAGAGAAGAGTGAGGAGCAAATCCATTCCAATTGTTTTATCATAAATTGGTACTAGGCAATACCTTGCACACTTTTTTGGTCAGTGACAATTCTTTAGTGTCATAAAAAGATGCATGGATCATTACCTTGGCATATCCTCTCTTCCCAGTCCATTTTGATTTTCTTTGCAAGGAACTTTAGGATTTTCCATAATAAATGGTATTAAATAACAGCCTGAATTGTGAGTACCAGATTGGCTGCAAATCTGGTCAGCCTGTTTCAGATGAGTCATTGAGATGTACTGCTTAGGTATCTCTGCTGCTATAGTACTTGTGTAGGTTTTTAGCATATGTGATGCTTCAAAAGAAAGACTACTTCATTCCTTTGCTAAAATAACAATGGTAGACAATTTTGGCAGTAAGGGAGAGAAGCGTAAAGTTCCAGTTTTACCCCTTGAAATATGACTGCTATTTAAAGGCCTTCAGCTGTCCACAAGGTAAGGCAGGTTGGTATTTTAGATGGTGGAAGGAAGACATAATAGCAAGTTGGATAGGTTTCTAAGACTTCAGAGCTAGTTAAAGGCATTTGGATGAAATGTAAAACTTGCTTTTTTATTATTGTTGTTTGCGATCACAGAAGATCATTTGGGATTTGTGTGATCATAAATGTGCGTAAGTTGGAATCAGTAGTAAGAACCAGATTTAAGTAATAGTCTTCCCCTATGAAGTCAGCTTTCCGTTTGAAAAACGTACAGCATTTGTGTCTGAATATGTCCTGTGGTGCCATCTTAGGCTATTAACCTCCTACTATGGTTTACACTCAAATCTGATGTAGCTTAAAGTGAGTTGTAAGTATCGAGTGCTTGGAGATCTCTAAGGATGAGAGAAAATAAAGAAGTAAATCTAATGTAGTGTATCATAAATACTGTTTTATTTATGGTATAGAACAGAAGATAAGGGGAAGAAAGCTCTGTAAGTGTAGGGGCAAAAAAGCCTCTGTACAAAGAGTTGTCCTGTTTCAAAACTTCTGATGACACGTGAGCATTTGTAAATCATAGAATGTAAGAGGCAACATGAACTTTGGTTATCTTGGTTTAACATAGCGCGTATGGAGGGAGGCTGTATTTTTTAAGATCAAGGCTGAACTTCTAATTTCTTGGTCTTCAGAAGAGGTATCACTGATCTTAACAATTCTTGATGGTGGTAATAACATACCATCTGTAAAGCTGTAACTTTATTTTCCCTTATTCTTGTCAAATGCTGGACATACAATGCAGCTCTCAAAAGCAATTGTCAGTTCATGATACCTGAACCCGTGGAACCATTGATTTGAAGACAACTTTGCACACTGAAGATTTTAGACCTTGTACCCTGACAGTAGAGTACGGAATCTACATGTAAAGAAAATAAGCTGCAGAGTTTACACTTACTGGTATGACTGCATGTAAAACCTCTGTTTTAGCCAAAGGTTCTAATTCTGAGTTAAGGACCAGACTCAGATAAACTTAGTATCGTGCCACAAGAAGTAGCATTCTTGTTAAACATGTAGTATGTAGTAAGTGCTTTAGATCTTTTTATTACAACTTTTACATTATTAAACATTGTAATGTGTTCTTTTGAAGCCTCTTCATGGTGCCATTTAGATTGTTTTGTTGGGAGGAGGGAAATAATAGAGGTTTTATAGGTTGAATTTATGGATCTCTGGGCTTAATGGTTGGTTATGTGATACTGATAAGCCTTCTTAAGAATGCATTTTTGATTCACAAGTGATATATGGTTGTGTAAGTGACTATGTATTATTTCTGTAGGTTCACGCTTGCCTTAAAGGTATCTGAATGTTTAGAGCATTTCATAGTTATCACTAGTCTAGTTCTTTAAGTCCAGTCTTAACATACACATTTCTATTTAAGAAAATTATCTTTTTTAATACACATTATAGAACAGTTCAGGTCCTCTTAAATATTTTTAAAAGACTACTTTATGCTAAAAAAGATAAGCCTTATTTCTGTAAGCATGCGTCAAAAAAATTGTCCTGTTTTTGTAGCTTCAGAAACAAACTTGTAGCTACAGCAAGGTACCAACAGGAAAAAAACATTTTCTTATTTCCTTAGAATAAATCATAAACGTTTTAGCCTTAAGAAATGGTGCTTGCCAAAAATCTTCCCATCTTTGTATATTACATGTGTCCCAGTGAAGACAAGGCAACACAATCAACTTATCACCCTAACTTAGGAGAAAATACCGTCCTTGAATTGTAAAGGCTTGAAATAGCTGTGCTGAACAGAACTTCAAGATCAGAATTACTCTACTTGCATGTTCCTCTATTCATTAGCATCTTTTAAAGGCCAGAGTTCAGAATTTGAAAGCTAGATTCTGCTGTGTAATCTTTTGGCACTAAGATTTATCTCTCTTAAGATGATTTTGGGTGTGGGGGGGTGGTTTTTGCATTGCTTGTTTCCTTTCTCTTTTTTTTTCTTTTTTTTTCTTTTTTTTTTTCTTTTTTTTTTTTTTTTTTTGTAGTTTAACAGTGCATGCCCTGAAATCATAGAATGGTTCGGGTTGGAAGGGACCTTAAAGATCATCTAGTTCCAACCTCCCTGCCCTGGGCAGGGACACCTCCCACTAGACCAGGCTGCTCAAAGCCCCATCCAGCCTGGCCTTGAACACCTCCAGGGATGGGCAATCCACAACTCCGCTGGGCAGCCTGTTCCAGCGTCTCACCCCCCCCGCCCAGTAAAGTATTTTTTCCTAAAACCTAATCTAATATCTTAAACATGCCTGAATCTAACCAAACAGGAATTGTGAATTAAAGAATACATAATAAAATAGCATAAATTCTGAAATGCCACAGCCTCAAAACAGTGTGCATCCAATATTAAATCTGTTATCATGTTTTAAAATATTTAAAATTATTACAAAAGCTGCAATTAAAGCAAAGGGAACCTCTGAGAAAGTACCCAATGCAGTAACATGAGTTAATAAGTGTTGTAGTGTGAGTTGATAAAATTCTGTTGTTGTATTTCTTCATTGTCAGCACAAATCCTTGTTTATTAAAAATTTAGCTTGAAGGAAACTTTAATTAATTACAAGTTCAGTATATCCTGACTAGGATTCTGCTGTGGTGTGTTTACAGTGAATGGCCTTCATGTGCCTGTGTTTCACTTCTGTTCTCTCTGCTACCTGACAACGTGATTTATGGCTGTTGTTTCTACTAGTCCACTGTTTGCCCTCTAGGAGGGATTGGTCTCTTGAGCCTCCATAATAACAGCAGCACTTTCACAAAACATCTTTTAATGACAACAGTGTAGCATTCTGTAAGTCAGGCTAATTGCAGACATACCCTATTAATTGCAAAAACTAGGAGAGGTTACATATTTTACAAGCTTTTAATTTGAAATTGCCCGAGATGATTTGTCTGAAGTGTGTGGGTAGAGATGGCTCCAATATTCTATGACAGGCCGTTGCTGAGACTCTAGGACATGGCTGCAGACTACAGGCAATGTACCAGGTAGAATTAAGCTTTGGATGTCCTCACCTGCCTAGAAATCCTACTCTGTCCGTATCACAAATTGTTCTAAAGATTGCATATTCTCTTGAGAATCACGATGTCAACATCAAATAACATGTCATAGTTTTATCAGGAGATGATAACCAGAAGTAGAAATTCTTGAACAGTTAAATGCAGAATTGCTTTTTCGAATCTTAGGGTATGTCTGAGCACAACATTTTACAGTAAGAGATTGTGAACTTTTAACCCCATCTGCATCTTTGAGATGGATTTTTCCCTTTTGTTTTCGATGGTTGTGTTTTGTTTTCTTAAAGGCACTTCTAGTAATAAGGGTTTTGTCTTTCCTTTAGCAAATTCTGTGGTGGTTCTATTCTTTTTTTCTTTTACATTGGCTATGGTTGTTTTATCCAGAATCACCTCCCAGCCCATCATCTTCTGTTTAAGTCTTCTAGATTTATGTGGAGGATAAATGCAAAAAAGATGAGTCTTGAATACTGTGAATGCTGTGGAAGGTGATGTAGACTGTCCCTTCCCTACATAATTTACAGCTATAAAGGCTAGTAAAAACATGGGGAAAGGATATAACTTACAAGAGAAACACAAAATGTGAAGATTAATAACAAATATGTCAATCCTGTGAATGAAAAAAAGGTTGGACAGAATTTAGGATTAACCAAATAGATTTTTGTGATTGTTGTTCGGTTTTTCACTTGTTTGATTTTCCTCTAATGTTCTAGATCTTGCATGCAGTACACAAAGCTAGGTCTGTGAGGTGAATGTAGGAGAACTTGAAGAAGCTGGTTACTTTAATCAAATTTAATGTTTGTGTTTCAGGCATTGCCTAAAAAAAGCAAATTAAAAAAAAAAAAAACACCTCACTGTTTCCTTCTGACCAGGTTTCAGATCAAATTCTGATCTGTTATACCACAGCATTCAAGTGCTTCATGCTTTTACAGATGAGCTAAGAATCATATAATCAAAGCCTTGCCTATACTTATTTCCTTTTCAAAGTAAATTATATATCTGCTTTTTCAAAACTTCTTGTGTGTACTTTGCACAGCAAACCTGTAGTTCAGTAGGTCTGAGTTTTCTGTCTCGCTGTTACTGACAACATGCGCCTTTTGCTTTTAGGTGAAACTAATTCGTGAAATTGCTTCATGCCATGGAATTTTAATTACGTCTTACTCATACATTCGACTGATGCAGGATATCATCCACAGCTATGACTGGCATTATGTGATTCTGGATGAGGGTCACAAAATCCGAAATCCAAATGCCGCAGTCACACTTGCATGCAAGCAGGTACTTTATCAAAAACAAATGAAATCTTGTAAGTGCTGGGTGGGAGGTTCCAAAATCTAATAGCCTATACTACTTTATGATAAAAATACACATTTGGCCATTAATAAAGAATAAAAGCATAAGTCATAATGGTCTATACTGGACTATTTAATTTACTTAATGTTTTTAATGAGTTTACATCAATAAATTTATAGAAATATGGTAGAGGAAAAAAAAAAAAACAGAAATGTTAAATTGTGTAGTAACTTACCACTGGAGATAAATATCAAATTGCTGGTGTTCATTTTCTGCTAACAGTTGATGGACAATATATGCAGAAAGCTGTTTATTTCAGGAATATGAATTTCAGGAATATTTCAGGCCACATATTTTAAAATGAGAATTGATTGATGGTGAAATTGAATATCCTCTGAGCCTGGAGGGAGGTTACACCATGAACCATGAGAATAACTTTCTTTTGGTTTTGTATTTTTTATTAATAGTTCCGCACACCTCATCGAATCATCTTGTCTGGCTCCCCTATGCAAAATAACCTAAAGGAGCTCTGGTCCCTCTTTGACTTTGTATTCCCAGGGAAACTGGGAACACTACCCGTGTTCATGGAGCAATTTTCTGTTCCAATAACCATGGGAGGATATTCCAATGCCTCTCCTGTGCAGGTAAACGCATCAAAAATGTCTATTTGTTTGAAGGAAACTGTTATGTTGTTTCAAAACTGACTTTCAAATGTACCTTATCCTGTGTGTTCTAGATGCTAACGCAAAAGAGAGTTGCATGTGTTTTACTGCTCTGTGTGCGTGAAAAGAACTATGAGACCATCCCATCTGTATGGGGTTATAATTTATACACGAGTTTTTCTTGTCAAAAGCCCAAAAGTTTAAATCATTACAAGTATTATTTGATATAAAGTACAGAAAAGCAAGTTGGGGTGGGAGGTGACTGATCTCATATTTTGATGTATTTAAATAGAACTTTCGTGTTTGATATCAAGCTTTGGCAAATTATGCAATAGAGGAATTCTTAAATCCAAACTGAACACTATTCTCATTGAAAAAAGCTAAAATAGGCGTTGGAAGTCTGAAAGTAGATAAACTATTTAATTTTGAAAGCAAAAATTATTTGGAATATTATTTTGAAGAAGTCTATTAATCTCTGTAGTTGTGTTTCTCAGTATTTATGACTTTTTTCATTTTTCAAATTAGCTGATAGATAAATTGTCTGCATAATAATCTGCACACTGTTTCATATGAATGCTAATAAACTTGTTTCCTTTTAAATATTATTTGTAATGTTTTACACACATACATTCTAAAGTTTTATTTTCTTTTTGAGTTTAAGTGCTTCCCTTGTCTAAAGCTTAGTAATTTACTAAATTGGACAGCCAATTTGTTTTTTACGTATCAATAATTTATTATATTCTTTGTTTTGCTTTAAGAGAAACGAAGGTATTTTTAGCCATTATGTACAGTTAATACCCAACTCACACATCCATTACCCATTATAGAACCATATGCTCCATTTAAGGCCAGAGTGACCTTTAGTTTCTGTGATCATGGGGATTTTCTTGTACTGTTGGGTTTTGGTTTTTTTTTTTAATAGTCTCAAGCGGGCACTAATCTTCACTTATTGTCTAGTAACCACGATTGCTGCAGGGTTCTTTTTTGATCTTCAGTATGCGTATTGGCAGTTTTTCATGAGGATTTTGGTTTTGCGCAAGCTTACATTTACTACATAGATTGTTTTCTAAAAGAAATCTCTCATTTCTGTTCTCTCTTAAATTCCACTAAATTAGGAAAGATAAATTAGCAGTATAGAGAGACTTATTTATTCAGTGTTATTGTTGCTAACATGAATTTTATTGCAATTCATGTTGTGGTGAATAAGTAACTATAGATACACATAAATCATAAACCATCTGATTTTACAAGGACTTTTCTATTACCAATTATGGAAATTTGCTTGTTGATAAAATTAATACCAAGAACCAAAATAGAGGTTTTGCTTTTTCTTCCTTTTTCAGGTAAAAACTGCATACAAATGTGCCTGTGTGTTACGGGACACCATAAACCCCTACTTGCTGCGAAGAATGAAGGCTGATGTAAAAATGAGCCTTTCCCTTCCGGATAAAAATGAACAGGTTTGCTTATCTTTACTATTAGATCTGAGCCCTCTTCCTCCCCAAAATCCAGTCTTTCATGGACATTTAGAAATTATTTCTGCTAATAGCAGATGAAATCCTGTTTTAACTAAAGATAAGATATAGAGCTTTCGAGTTGCATTTTCTTTTCACACGTTTTCTGAATATTAAATGGTTGTAGTCTTGCAGGGACTATACAAGCACACTTTCATCTGAAAAACAAAGGATATATGAAGTGCAGTCAGGTCTGTTTAATACTGTCCTCGTAGGTCACAGGTGCATACGGATTAGTTGGCTGTGGAGTGTGTCCTATGGTGCATCTCTTGGACACTTCAGCATTGTTTCCTGCTGTAAAAAGGTTAATTTGGGTAGAAAATGGTAGAAAAGTACTTGATGGCAGCTGTTCATATTGCAAGCTAGCTGGATCTGTGTAAATTCTAATACATTTCCAAAAGACTAGCCTTTTGATTTAAAACTTATTTTCTCTACAAAGAAGTGGGATATTTTTTTAGGAAAGTAGAGGAGGTTGAAAAGGATTATTTAAACAAATCAAATTCCTACAAATACTCACGTCTAGTAATTTTTAGATTCTTCTGCCACTCAGGTTTCAGTGCTTCAGGCTTTCTTGTCCTCTGCTTGTTTTTTTCCTTCCTGTCTCCTCCCTCTTAAATAAAAGTAGACATGCCTAGTCTTTGTAAGCCAGTGCTGAAAGGTACATAATAAATGAGTAGGCCATACTCAAATTTATGCTGTGCAGTCTAGTGATCTTTTTTTAATCAAATTTTGAATTTTTATATACTTTAAAGAGTCTGGGCTATTTACTCTTGAAGATTGCAATCATAAACCGGTTAAACAAATTTAATTTTTGTTCGTATCAATCACAGGGCATTACATAAGTTTGACTTACGGCATAATGTTGGGTGCCTTGCAGGATGTGAGGAAGTGATTTTGTTCCATTTTAGCCCATGAGACCATCTAAAAAATCATTATGTGCTCGCACTCGAAGGCTAATGACAGAACAGATTACGTGTGCTAACCTAGTTTTCCCATGAGGTTCTAAGAATTTGCATGTTGTAAGGGACTTAACAGACACAGAAAGGAAAGCGTTTCCTATAAACATAGCTTTGAGAGAATGCTAACATTGCACAGTTACCTCATTAAAACTGGAAAATGGCAGCACTTTGAAAACTAAAGCAATTTGAGGGGAAAACTTAACAACGGGGAAAGGTGACAGAAAAACCATGAAATCCATCTTAATGATTATGTTCATTCTCTAAAAAGTCAAAGTTTTTTTTATTCTAATTACTTCTATATAGTATCTTTTAACTTAGTATTTCAATATGTCAGATATCTGTGAAGCTTCACTGTAGCACATCGTAAAACTTTAAAATTTACTGTATTTGAAGTTTACAGGTTGGGCTTGAGCAGTTCGTTTGTTTGTTTTGGTAGGTCCTCTTTTGCCGTTTGACAGATGAGCAGCGTCAAGTCTATCAAAATTTCATCAACTCTAAAGAAGTTTACCAGATTCTCAATGGAGACATGCAGGTTGGCATTAATTAAGGTTAATGGCAGGTAGGGTTTAATGGATAAAGTCATGGACTGACCTTCGCATTCTTCTAGCTGGATTCTGAGCAGAAAGGGAAGCAAACACGCTGATCTCAGTTCTGCTTTTGTGGATGTCTGCTTTTAACTCTCAGAAATGTTCCATGGAATATATAGAGTTAGTGATCCTTTTGTAGTGACATGACCAGATAAAAATAGGAATGGAATGGCCTTTGCAATGTGTTTGAGGTGCTGGGAGCAAATTATGGCTTGTTGGATGAGCTGCTGTAGGTAACTGTATGTGTGCTTTTAATCAATTGCAAAAGTGAAGCAAATGAAAAGAGGAATTTGTCCTGAGAGTACAGTTCAGGTATGATAACTTTGTGATGAAACAGCTGATGATTTCACAGAGTCTTAACATATAGCAGAGCAAATAGCAAGCATCCTTTTTATTGTTTAACTAGTCACTTCAACATCTTTTGCCTCCATCCTCACAACATAAGTGTTGAAATTGCTGTAGCCAGGATGACAGCAGTAATTGAAATACAGTTTCAAATGCCTGCTGTTGCCTATCTAAAAAGTCTGCTGTTCCCTGTGACTCCTACATTGCACACATCTGGTCCATTTGACTTCCGTATGCATGCAGTGGATATTTTTGAGTCCTGTTTTAGCTGCAGGATACAGATCTACTGTTAAGAGGAGAAGTAACATGTCTTGGTTATAATACCTCATTTCCTTGTCTTGTGAACTGTGAAATCCCTTCTCCCCTCACCCCCAGTGTCTCCAGTTAATTGTATGGTCAGTACAGCCATGTATATTGCAGTGTCGTATAAAGCAGATATTGACTTTATCACTGGTTTGACTTTTTTATTTTTCCAGATCTCGCAAAGGTATAGTAGCCAATTTTTTTCAGGTGCCTAGCCATTTTAATTATCCCAATGAAAATTATTTTAAGGAGCTTGATCTTCAAGGGGTGGCTTGTACAAGACCACCTGCAGAAATTTCTCTAAGATGTTACAGCATGAGCTATCATATTTGCTAGACTTCTGAAAATTTTGAACAGTAAATGTCAATGCTTTTATTAGATGTTTTGTGATGACAGGAGTGAATCCCAACAGAAAAACAAAAACCCCACTGTAAAAACAAACCATAAATTATGAGCAGGCTCATCCAACTTGTAGTGATAGAAGATTAAGGGATTAGGTGTTTCAAGCTAGTTCGCTTTTATGAGTGCCCATTATATCAGAAGAATAAATAACACTTGTAGTATTATTGAATTAATAACTGAACGGAACCCTTCTAACATGGCATCAAAAGTGGTAATTTTCAGCTTCATATGTTTGTTCAAATATGTTTACTCATCTGGTCTTTGTTACTATGCATTCTGGTGGGTCTACTTGCATGGTAACTTGCTATCCTCAAGGTCTGTCTTAAGTTACCTGCTAACGTGGCGGGGGTTGAAAGGAAGGACACAATAATTTCAAGTAACAAACTTGGTGGAATTTTTCCTTTTGAGTAGGAAAAGTTTGACTATGAGTTACAGCCAGGGATTGCTTTTGCTATTGTGGAAATTGTTGCAGAATTCTCTTAACATTGTTTTTTTCCTAAAACTTTCCATGAAACAAATATTACCGTCCATTGGCTTCTCTAAAGAGCAAACCACTGTGAAAACCAAACTTCTTGATGATGACTGGATTAATCAATTGGTGTTTATTTTTCTCAACCACAACCCATATAGATACAAGTATTTGTCAAGAAAACAAAAATATTTTTCTTCTGTATTCTTTAGATTTTCTCGGGACTAGTAGCTTTGAGAAAGATTTGCAATCACCCTGACCTCTACTCTGGTGGTCCCAGGATTTTGAAGGGTGTACCGGATGCTGAAGTGGAGGAAGCAGATCAATTTGGATATTGGAAACGTTCTGGAAAAATGATAGTAGTAGAATCCTTGCTGAAAATATGGCACAAGCAAGGTCACAGAGTGTTGTTCTTTACTCAGTCAAGACAGGTAAGATCACTAATTGTTTTTAGTTTTAGTTATTACTAAAACTAAAAAAGTGCATGTGTGTGTCCCAACAAAACTTGTAATTAGAACCACCTTTTGTAGTCTCCTTTTAAGAAAATTAACATCTTATTGAAAGAAAAACCAAAATTACTAATGTCTTTGGAATAATTGGAGACCAGTTCCCAAGTTCAGTAAGTTTGATTAGAATGACGCAGCATTGCACCAGGGTTGCCTAAATTCAATATACTGGGTCAAAGCTTGTATCAGTTATACCCATATATAATACCAGGCCAAAGCAGTGGTGATATATTTATTGTCCCCTACTGTGTAGTTTCAGGATAGAACTGGTAGTCAGTTTGCTCTCTCTGTTTAGTGCATGTGCACATCAAATCCTCGGGTTTGTGCGCTTTGGGCCAGCAGCACAGACAGTGGCCTTCATTTGTTTTCCTTATGTATTCATAATTTTGTCTTGTTTCCATGGATTCCCTTAGCATGCTGCACCATTTACCTCGTTAATTCTCTTGAGACCATGGCTCTGGATTTCCCAGTTATTTTTCTGATCATTTAAGATTCACAAGTTCTTGGTCTTCATCTTGTCTGTTTGATTGGCACTGCAGTTAGTATCAGAAATTCTTATGACTTGATCAGACAGTTGCTCAGCCTTTGCGTCTGGATTTCATTAGATTTTTTTCCATCACAACAGATGCTGCAGATACTTGAAGTCTTTGTGAGAGACAGAAACTATTCCTACCTCAGGATGGATGGCACCACAACAATAGCTTCCAGACAGCCCCTTATAACAAGATATAATGAGGTGAGATGTTGCATCCCACACACTGATGCCTGTTAGTGAGTATGGTTGAGTTCTTGCATTCCCTTTTGGTCTGTTTTTAAATATACCACTTCAGGTTTGAGACACAAAGCTGGGGAGTTCAGTCAAAAGAAATCACTTTCTGAGAGGAGAAAAAAAAGTCATCACTTTTTTCACACTTAAGTTGGGTTTTCTGCTAAGAAAAAAAGCAGTTGAAAAGGAAGGGGGGAATTCTATTGGACAACCGTAAATGAAATTTAGATCAAACTACTTCTCTTTGTCAAAAGATATATTAGGCAAACAAGGACGTGTATTCCTTCTCTTGGCTCCCTTTGCATCTTTGCAAAGCATCCTGATAATAAAAGAATCCAGGAAATAAAAAAAAATTATCTTGTACTTTGGTAATTCTTGCTTTAGTAAATTTTCTCTTTTGTTATAGGACAAATCCATATTTATTTTTCTTCTAACAACTCGTGTTGGTGGCATTGGGGTTAACTTGACTGGTGCTGACCGGGTTATTATTTATGATCCTGACTGGAATCCCAGTACAGACACACAGGTGAGTTTGGTTCATTACATTCCATTTACCAGCTAAGTTGAAATAAAACTGAAGATGGAATGACATTTATCTCCTCCAGTAATGTTAAAGCAGTATGTTGCTCTTCCCTAAGTTGCTGTTCCCAGCAACGGTTGCTTAGGGTGCAGTTCCACATTACGATTACTCTTGTGGCAAAGCCAATTTAAGTGGTTCCCACCACATCCCCTTTATGCTGTTATACCTTACCGCTCTTCAATATTGTTGATTCATATAGTCTGTTTAGAGTGTAGGCAAGCAAACAGCTGAAGTGGCCTGGGTTTTTTTGGTTTTTTTAAATAAATAAACAAACAAACTAGATGTTTCTGAAGGGGGAGTATGGCTGTGCAGGCTCTTCAACAGGCTTGACTGTTCATGGTGCAATACAGGGTAAGAAAAGGAGAAAAAGTGTTGCTTAAATTGGCCTTGTCACTAAATAATGATACGTAGCTATGCCCTTGGAAGCTGCTGTTAAGCCAATACCTTAAAGAAGTTGTTCTTTATCTGATGGTGTGATGAGACTCTGGTTTATCAGATCCCTTAACAGTATATG
This sequence comes from Chroicocephalus ridibundus, assembly GCF_963924245.1. Classification (NCBI taxonomy): domain Eukaryota; kingdom Metazoa; phylum Chordata; class Aves; order Charadriiformes; family Laridae; genus Chroicocephalus; species Chroicocephalus ridibundus. The sequence goes on from NC_086289.1 coordinate 20,313,438, forward strand.
GGGCTTACATGTTTGAGAGGGAAAAAAATTGTTTTTAATGGAAATCCGACATGCAAATCTGAGATCTGCAAGTGTGTAGTCTGGCCTAGAGTGGTCTGTTTTAGTGGTTGGTTCAAGATGAAAGCTTTCAGCTAAGAAAAAGAAGAAAAGTTCAAAGGAAAGTGTATATTAAAGCTGTATTGTGAAATAGATCCCTTTTGGAATAAGTCTATATAAATTACATATCCTAGATGTGCTGAGTTCTAATTTAGACATAATTTATTTTTTGAGATTTTTTTGCATAGATTTCTTGGTACAATTGGAAATTTGTCTTACACATGTAAACTTCCTAAATTGTTTTCCTCTTCTGCTGAGTTAGTTGTCCTAATGCTGTAGAAATGCCACAGCTATGTAACTTCTTGAACTATTTATGAAATGTCCAAACTAGGTTTGAAACGGTGGTATCGATAGCTGTCTGTCGAACATATGTCTAAGAGGCTAATGTCCAGTAACCAAAGGTTTTGTGTTCCAGGCTCGGGAACGTGCTTGGAGAATAGGCCAAAAGAAGCAGGTGACTGTGTATAGGCTTCTCACTGCAGGTACTATTGAAGAGAAGATATACCACAGGTCAGTCAGAACGGTCCCTTGGATACAGCCATGTGCTCAAGAAAATGTTTGTAGCACATCTGAGGTGGTGTAACAGTGACATACCTGTGCATGTACATACATGGCTTGTAACCCTCAACTGTGGCCATGACGGTCACATCACGAAAAACTGCTGAGTCTAATATTCTTCTAATATTAGACTCCCGTCCATAGGGCTGTGCTGCTGCCTCTCTAGCTCCAAGACCCGCATGCCAAATATACCTCAGTAATCTGTTCCAGCAGCTGTGTCCAGCACATCCAGAATTCACTGTAAATAAGAGAGTATGAGGTATAGTCAGGAAGAAATGAGCCCCTTATTCAGAACGTGAGATTCAATAAGTCTGAAATGCAAATAGAAATCAACAAGTTCTTTATATTGTCCTTAAGATATATAAGGATGTATGTGGTATGTACATCCTTTTACTACTCTGCAAACCCAATTTGATTTTATTTCCAAATCATTCCAAAGTTAGAGAATTAAGTCCCAAGAACACCCGTCATATTCACATTATTTATTCCAAAACGTAGCTAAAGTCTTAAAGTGCTTTTATTTTGAAATTAATTAAATCTTTTTATTTTGCTTTCCCATTCAGCTTTCTCAGTAGTTAGCTTCACTCACATGAATTCCAAATGAATGTACTTGGGAATCCTCTATCTAGGCATTACTCTTTAAAACTGGAATATCCTCTTTGAAAATGCAGATGAATGAAAAGCTCTAAATAATGAAATACCAGAACTTAGTAAGTGCCTTTTTTTTAATCTGTTTTACCACGTGGACACAAAGGATCCGCTGTTGGTTGGCTTGCGTCCCTCTGGTACATTTCTGTTTGAACAACACTGACCACATCAAGGAAGTGGGCTCTAAGGGTCAGGACATCAAAAATTCGTTTATTTCCAGAACAGTGCAATGGACTTTGAACTTCAAGTTGTCTTTTCTCTTTGCCTGTGTTTTACTTCCTGCAAATATGTGATCATCCTTGCAGGAAGCTATGAAGCTCAGTTAATTCTTAAAAGCTTTAAAGATGGACGCGCTACAGTAGCTGGCACCTATGTTTAAACTTAGGTTTTGCCAATTGGATTTAAAAGTAGTTTCCCTGCTTAATGCCAGTAGAGCCAAAACCATGATAAAAACACTTCTTGAGAACTGATTTCCAGCTCTATTTTGGGATGTATTTTTTGCACAGGAAAATAGTGCCTAGAACTTGCAATAAAAGCTATCTAGTACAAACGTGGCACAGAAGTAGATTTACTAATAGGAGAAGACTTTGTGCGGACGAGTTCTCCCCCAAATTTGTTCCTTTCAGTCCTCTGCAGATGGGCTCTTTTTTTCCCTTCCTCTCAACCACAAGTCTGATTTCTCTTTTCAGTGGTTGTCATCCAGTCATCGCCATCAGACTGAGCCACTCTGCTGCTTTTGATTCTTCCAACCAATTGAACCATAAAATGTTGTCGTTTTTTAACAAGCTCTTGGTTTTCTTTCAAGGAGCTTTCTGACAGTTTTATTGTAATATATGCAAGCTTTTCAGTTTTAATGGACAAAAAAAATTCTAGCTGTGAAGTTATTTATGGCTTAGTTAAAGGATTCCTCATAGGACATTTCAGGATGGTGGTTACCTGTTGTGTTATGGGGTTGTTGCAAAACAATAAATCCCTGCATTTAACAATTTAGTTGGTTGTTTGAAAGTTACTAACTCAAGATTGTCTTTTGGAAACTTAACATCATCTTCCCACTGCTTAATTGTTCTGCAGGGTAACATTTGCACTTATACAGTCTTCTGTTTAAGTACTGTATTCAGTACTTAAACATAGCTAGACATTGTTTCATGGATAAAGTACTCTTTTTTTTCTTTTTTAGACAAATATTCAAACAGTTTTTAACAAATAGAGTGCTGAAAGACCCTAAGCAGAGGCGCTTTTTCAAATCCAATGACCTTTATGAACTCTTTACTCTGAGCAGCCCAGATGTATCTCAGGGGACAGAAACAAGTGCAATCTTTGCAGGTACACATTTTTTCCTATTTGTTTAAAAGAAAAAAAATGTTTGAAGTGTTTGATAAATGGATACTAATTTCATTCATCCCTCAGGTACTGGTTCAGATGTTCAAGTCCCAAAACACCAATTTAAACGGAAACTTGAAAAGACACTGGATAATGACACTTCTAAGGGTGATCTCCATCTTACAGAAAGCAGCTTGCCAAAGTACAGCAAGCTATCCAATTCCTGCTCAACCACCCACGTGACAGATTCTTCTAAACCAATAGAGACAAGTGAGGGAACCAAAGGAAATTTTGAAACCTTTGACCAAAATAGCCATGCAAAAGGTAATGCACAAGCAGCTACTAATGTAAGTTCGTTGAATAATAGCAAGGACGAAAGCTTGGAAAGAGCTGACAAATCTATGTCCCAGTCATTGCCAGGTGAGGCAGGGTCTTCAGAGAATGCCAAATGTCTCAACGCCGTGGTGGCTGATGAAGTACATGGAGCAGATAATGCAAATGTCAAGGGAGATTTTAGCCTTACATGTGGTGCTGCTGGCTCTTGGGAAAAGCAGGTTGCTAAAACTGAAGATGGGCAACTAGATAATAATCATTATAAATGTACCTCAAAAACAAAGCACAGGGTAGATATGCTGTCACATGAGAGCCACAAAGATAAGTCTAAAAAGAAACATCACAAAGATGCCAAATTTGAAGGAGAGCGCATTCCTCATCTAGTGAAACAGAAGCGATACAGACAGAACAGTGAAGAGAAGGAGGAAGACTCAAAGAAAAATGATGATTACGTCTTGGAGAAACTTTTCAAAAAATCAGGTAACTATTGTTATTTGGCTGCTCAACATTATCAGACTATTTAAACAGAGGTATATAAAACTTATGCAAATGAGGGAAGGGGCAGTTCTGTTACTCTGATGGTTAGAACTACAACACAAAACGTGGTTTATCTGTTATTGTGGTGAAGCATTAAAATGGTTGATGTTGAAATGCTCCAGTTATGATTGTGCTAACTACCTCGGCACAAACATCTCGGAGACATCTGCAGCCTTCCAGAAGCGCTTCTGGATATAGAAGTAATGCAGTGTTTCTTCTGGAAATAAGGATGCAACCAGCCTTCATTTACACAGCGGTTACGCTTCTATCTGTCCTGTCCATAACAATAGAAATGATCGATTTACCCACATAATTGCCAAGTCTGTTGTGAATAATGACCTCATCAGCACACCAGAAGTGGTTTGCTGTCAAATTGATTGCTTAACTGATAGAAGAGGGTTCTCTTATTAGAAATGACTATACTGAAGTGCTGTATATAATATATAATCAACCTGAAAAAGGAAAAATGTGATTGTGGCATTCAGTTAAATGTTGAATGTTTAATTGTACAGATAACCATGTAAATTAACAGATGTTCTCCTTCACCTTTTCTTGTACCTTCTGGTTTTTAGGGGTACACAGTGTTATGAAGCATGATGCCATTATGGAAGCTTCCAGTGCAGATCATGTGCTGGTGGAAGCAGAAGCAAGCAGAGTGGCCCAGGATGCCTTAAGAGCCTTAAAAGTCTCTCGACAGCGATGTTTAGGAGCTGCTTCTGGTGTGCCGACCTGGACAGGCATGAGCGGTCTTTCAGGTGCACCATCAGGAATAAAGTAAGTTCAGTTCTCACATTGCTTTTCCAAAAATAGAAAAGTTCCTTAGGATGCCGTGGATTTATCTTTATTTGCACTTGGTATTTGCAGTAACATGTATCAAAGTGGAGTTTCATGTTTTATATTTAATATTGACGTGAAGGTATATTACAAGTTTAGGAAGTCCATTCCAAAGTGCAAAGTACAAAGAAAGCATTCTTGTTGCACAGTAGAGGAAGCGACAGTCTGGCAGAGGGCTCTTGAGAACCCTAAAACGCAAAGCCAGTCAGTGTCTTTGGCAAAACTATCCTAATCATTTTGAGAAGGATGTTTTATGGACTTACTTCTTCTGTGGGTTTTTAGGAGTCGGTTTGGTCAAAAAAGAAATTCCGTGCTGCTTTCTTCATATTCCACTTGTGCATCACCTGCGAAAAAGTGCAAGGTAAGAGACCCAAGCTAACATTGCTCTTTTAATAGCTGATATATGTGAAATGTTCTGATTTATGCAACAAATCTGATTTATACTGTAGATGCGTCTCATACCCATTTGTTGTATGATTATGTAGAATTCCAGAATTTTTAGTCACACATTAATTTAATTTTTCATCTTTTGATATAGCATCTTGATGAAGTCTAATTAAATAGAGCAGTCACAAATTGCAACATGGTCTGGTTATCTGTCTCAAGACCAACAATGCTTTTCTTTTGCTTCCTAAGTTTTAAAGTTGAGACCAGAACACGTTGCCTCTTTATTGTGTATTTCAGATGACTAGCTTCTGAGTGCTCACATTTGTTGTTTAAGTCTGAACAGCAGGCAGAATTTGTTTAACAGATTCTGTGGATCTCAAAATCCAACTTTCTCCGTAGTCTGTATGTTTATTTGCAGGATGCAGATATAATGAAGAAAGAAAATGTGAAGAAGTGTAGTTCCAATGGGCATTTTGATGTAAAATCTGGAGAATCGTCATCCAGTGCACTAGACTCTTCATCTTTATTAGCTAAGATGAGGGCAAGAAACCACCTTATTTTACCACAACGGACAGGGAATGAGGGAGATGAGAATCATCAGCAAGCACCCGCCCCCGCCCCGGTTTCAACAGAATACGATGAACTGCTCGTGGATGTGCGTAACTTCATAGCGTTCCAGGCCCGCGTGGACGGCGAGGCTAGCACTCAGGAACTACTGCACGAGTTTGAGTCCAAACTGCCTGTGGCACATTCCTGCGTCTTTAGAGAACTTCTCCGCAATCTCTGCACCTTCCATAGGAGCCCGAACGGTGAAGGTGTCTGGAGGCTAAAGCCAGAATTCCACTGACCTTTGTCAAGGGAAGGCACCTGCCTGCGTGCTCAGCCACCGCTCTCCTTTCAAAGACTTACTGTTTATCTTTTAAAATGAGGAATTATTTCATATTCATGATATAATAATTGACTTGAGCAGTCAGTGGTGCAGTGCTTGTTGCAGGCTCAGAGCTAACTTTATTTCTGATTTACACTATTTATATGGAAGTGCCATCTACCTCATAGATGAAACAATACAAAATATCAGCACCTTTTATTTAAAAGAAATCTTAGTGTAAATGGGATGAAGAATACATACTGACTTTTTATTGCAATAAGAACCATGGGTGTTGCTGTGGGTTGTAAGACTTTTATTTGATTTCTGTGAAATTTGGAGAACTTCTTCCTCAATTTCCTGTATGTTACTTGAATGGTCATGGGGCACACAGTGTACCATCAAAAAAGAAAAAAAAAAAAAAAAAAGAGGAGGAGATGATAGTGGTCAGCCTGAGAGATTCACTTGTACCGAAAAGTGCATCAAAATCATTGTATGACACTTCCTTCAGTAGTGAGAATTTTGCTTTAAAGTTGGTGCTTTTGTTGTTGCCAGCATCTAGCATATGCAGTGTATCTTACATCACTACTTAACTGGGGAAATAATTCTACTGCCACAGAGGTTTAATCACAAAAAAAAGAAAGCCTGGCAGGATATTGAGAGGAATGACAGTTGATATTTATGGAAAACTTATTATATTATGGAAAACCCATTTACACCGTAATCATGAATTCGGTTACAGTCCCATACACCACTGGCAATTGCTTGGTACGGTATTTCTTAGCACTGAGGTGACAGTAGTTGTTATGTTTGTCACGGGTTGTGGACTGAAAATTGAAATCCCATGAAATGTTCATGGATCTCACTGTAATTCATGTCAAAAGCTTTCCAGTTCCCTGTTAGCACTTAAAATGTTATACCTTGACAAAGGCTGAGTGTTAGTTGGTCAGAGGGGGAATGGTTTGACTGTATTTTCTTAAATGTGATCTTACACGTGAGTCACAGGTTATATCTGCTCTGCAGATAGGGAAAACCTCAGTCTTCCTGACAGTCAGACAACTTCCAATATCCATTTCCTTCCAAGGAAGGAAGGATTGGATTATTTGTAGCTAACCCAAGCGCTACATTGGCTCTGTCTTCAAGGTACTAGCTTGCTACATAAGGAAATCTTAAGGGGGAAAAATGGATACATTTTGAGAAGAAAACCAGGTTCTTGCAGCAACATTAAATTACTGTATGGCTTAAACTAGGAACAGTTAAATATGCCTAATGTCCTTCCTACCCCTAAGCTATTGAGAAAAGGGAAAGCTGAGCTACTTTTAGGGTTTTGTTCAGCGTGAAAGTATCTTGTTTACTTCAAATGAAAGTACAACTATGGAAAGATGAATGGTGAAGCAAAAGTACAAACTGTTACTTTGTTCTTGTAAAGAAAGTCTTTAAGATACTTCCAATGGCTTTTTCTCTTGTTTTGCTCAGTGCTAAAGGATCTGTAGAGATTCGCAAAACGCGGTGCCTCGCTGTTTCAATAACTGCTCAGTTGGCTTTTTGCAGACTGGAGTTGGAGAGGGCAGATAGCCCAAGAATCTACTTCTTTTCCTCATGGCATTTGAAGGTGGGACTGTTCCACCATTTCCTGACAGCTGTTTTTCTGATGCCATTTATATTCACTTACATTCCCTCTTTCAGGAGAAAGATGAAACCAAGGATCTAGGCTGCAATTACAGAACACTTCAAAAACTGTAAATCTGTTGATATGACTTAAAATGGATCTGGATCAGTAAAAGAGTAAAAACAAACCAATTTTTCTGTTCTCTTCAAAGCTACAGAGAATTTTAATTGGTTTTGGGTGTCATGCCCCCATGCGTTCCTGTGCCCCAGGAACAGACCAGGAGTTCAGCTCTCAGCAAAGCTGCTGCTGTCACCTTAGCTGTCCGTTGTGGCCTCCTGTTTTATTTGCTACTTCCAATCCTAAAGACATAGTTCCTATACTAAGGAAAGTTCACAACTTCTCACTGATCTGTTAATGTAAATGGACTTGCATGTGCTTTTTATAAATCCTTGGCTTTTATGGACTTATTAAAAAAGCAAAACCAAAAGTCTGTTCTAGAAGTCTTCTTTGGGGGTGGGGGGAAGAATGGGGTGATGGAGCGATATTTTCTTGTATCATATGGCTCTGACCAAATGATTTATATTATCGAGTACACTTCTGTTCTTCATACAACTACAAATTATGCATCCTAGCAACTAGTTTTTTTTACAGTACTAGCTTTTGTTTAAAAGAGTGAATGAATGTTAGTATAATACTAAAAAAAAAAAAAATTTTAAAGCATTTAATCTCAAAAGTGTATGTGATTAAAGGTCTACAGGCTGATTTATCAGTAAAAGTCCTGGAATATAATACAGCTGCTATGCATTTTAAAGTAGAAGAGCTACTTCAGAATAATCCTACTTTTATTCCATAGTGTTATCCGATTTTTTGTTTAACTTTACCTGTGTAAAGTGAATTCCTTTCACATCTTCAAAGAATATCTAAAACAATTCCTGACTAATGGTATTGCATACTCAAATATGTTTACCATTAAATAGCTTATAGATACGTAATACTCTTAAAACCTTGTATTTTAGTCTTATCAGTTTCCAAGTATTCAATGCTGCAGTTAGTCAGTTGGTAGTTGCTACTTTATTTGTTTGTGATTCCAAAAATCACTCATGTGGGATGCTTGTGTGTTTTTAATTTGTTTTCTCACCTCAGTAAAAAGGGGATAAAGAATGATCAAAACACAGATGTTAATTTAGGAATCAAGTTGAAAAAAAAAATCATTAAATCTTACTAAGGAAAGACATTTCAGCATGAAACTGAGTATAGTCTTTAAATTTAAAAAAAAAAAAAGTATACTGCAAGGAACTACTGAAAATTTCTTTCTGTAAAGATGCTAAAAGCTGAGCACCATGCCACTCCAGAAATGTCGTGCCAGTGTATGTGATGTGACCTGCTACCCACACAGCTCAGCAGACAAATGCTGTTGAACAAAAATCTAGAAAGGTAAATAGCAAAAACTTGAATTGGTCTGTGTTTGGGGCTATGTACGGTGTTTGGGTAAAACATGCTGCACTGGTGTTTTAACAGCAGAAGTTAAAACTTATCGTAATTGTTCCTTCTGGTTTCAAACTATATTTGTAGAGAGGGAGGTAAAAAAACCCTCTTGCTTTGTCTATTAAGATGTTTCCCCCCATCCTGTCCTCCTTTTACACTCTTGCAGGTGTTTATTCTCCTGTGTTCATCCTTTTGCTGAACACGTAAGTCTTGTATAGCCAACTCGCTCACCTCTGGTAGAACTAAACTCTAACCTAGAGAAAAGAGACTCTGCTAAAGTTGTAGGTGTTTGACTCTTCTGAACAATAACGACCCGCCACAAAAGAAATGTTAGCAAGGTGCTGAATGGATAGATTGATAGAAATGATGATTAAAAATGAGAGTATTTTTAAATCCATAACTTCATATTGTGGCTCAGCCTCTTCTCAAAGGGCTACACCATGTGGAGAATTGAGTCTACTACAGCTAATAAATGTTGTCCTCCCAAGTAAAGCTGTAGAGAATTGAGCTTTCATATCTGTAAGTTTTGGCTTCAGATGATAGTCACCTATAGACAGTCGTACTCAAGTCACAAGGTCAATTTTGCTTTTGATTCCAAGGTTGCTAAACTTGGCTAATTTTGACTGTCTTCTACTAGTGCAATTCTCTGCCTTACAAGAAGCTGCAACTGAAAGGACAAGACTTTCAAAAGGACTTGATGGGATTTTTGTTGTTCATAAAGTCCTGCAGCACTTCCCTTTGAGCTACTGAGTCATTAGGACTAAGAAGCTTCCAGTTCCTCAGCTGCTGTAAATGCAGCTCCACTGACATGGATGGGCTGATGCTGCTTCCTCGAGGACCTAGCCTTCATCAGAGCCAAAACGTGTGTTATCTGGGACGCTGCGCGTATGTGATTGAAACAGCTGCAGAATGTTAGCCTTTCTCCAGTTTCTGTGTGTTTATTGACACTGCTGTACAGACAGGACAGTTAGAGGTGAGTTGCGTTCCTGAAGAGGGATACCTGTTGTACACAGGTTTTTGGTTGATTTTTACAAAGAATGATCTTGTGAGCTCCGTTTTTCTCTGAACTCCAGTTACAATGTGAGAGGTGCTTTTCAAAGCACACGGAGATAGGTGATGGCAATGATTTTAGAAGCCATCTGAAGAGACCTTTGTGCGTTGATTCCCCAGTTAAATTTATGTATAAAGTGCATTTGGTTATATTGATGTTAGTCTGCAATTGAATCAGGGCTTTTTTCCTTATCTACCAATTAACTCTGTTTGATAGTGAATGAATACTGCCAGGACTCATAATGCCCCATCACTAGTGTGTAAGGAAAAAGCTCTTCACAGAGGGAGAACATTTTGCCTTCGCTAAGACTGAGCAGAAACACAAAATATGTTCCATAAACAATGATACTACTGTATAACAGTGTGAAAATGAGAGGAGAATCTTCTTCACAGCATCAGCAGGGAGGGAGGAAATTTTGCAATAGATTTTCAAATGTTACACATTGAGATCTATCAAAAAAAAAAAAAAAGTCCACATATAATGATATACCATCAGTGACAAAGATATCTAGGCAGGCATCGCGTAACTAGAAAAAGCTGTGGGGAAGTTATTGCTACAGGATGTATCCTTCCAGGAAACCTGTCACTGGAAGCAGTAATTTAAGCAATTAATTTGACAAAACAGTCTTACAGAAAACAGTAACTTGACTAATGTTCTTTCAAAAGGGTAATGCTTTTCTCCAACATGAAATAGTTTTATTTTTAGAAGAAGGAACTGGGTAGATGAATAATAAAATTTGTGAGATAATACCTGACTTGCATTTTTTTTTTTTATACTGCTCTGATCGCTACGTCTAGTAACAACAGTTTAAGCAGTTTTGTCACTTGGAGGAAGGAGGTGTTGAGGAACACCAAGGATATCTTGGTGGTTCAGCAAGGAAGGACAATGCAGTGTCTCCTGTGCTGGTGGTGGCTGTGGTTTATCAAATGATATATAAAGATGATGAAAAGACTCGACGTGGAGAGAACCCCGTAGCAGTTTTATCCAAACTTGGCTTACTCCTAGTGTATGGTGAAGTAATTACCTAAACCATGAGGAAAAATTAGGAAGGAATTAAGTTAGGTAGCGTAGTCAGTGAGATGGCTTAAAATGCGGAGTAATCTACCTGTTTGGTCTTTTAGGAGCAGGGAGATCTGGATTCTCCTGCTATAAACCTCTGGGTGACTTTGGACGTGGTACTATACTGCCTGCTGCATTGGTTTCCCCATCTGACGGGTGCGCCTTTTGGGGAAGGCAAGAAATCTTTCAAGTCCTTTGGAAGTGCTTCAGGAAATGACAGCACAGTACAAAAAAGTCCTAGTTGGGAAAAGGGAGGTAATATGGCATCTTATTGTCTAGCTCATTAATTCAGCAACTGTAGTTCACACAAAACTATCATACAAAATTGCTAAGAGTACAGTTTTTTGAAGGGCTTGGGTAGGGCACATGCCTTGGAGTCAGGATGTGCTGGCAGCACTTGGGAGTTTATCTCCTCTGGGAGAGGTATTTATATATTAGATACATGGTAAAAACACTCTCTGCTACTTAGGGCCATTTATAATTTCCCTGTTCCAACATTCAAGCTAAATGCTGAATATACGCTTACTAACTCAGTGGCTCTCTCCATCCACCCGGCCCTCAAGGGATTGCTATTCTAGGCGCTGGGGTGACGTCAACACTCCGACTTCACGCAGCATGGCTGATGTAGTACAGTCCCGTTCCTTCAGCTGAGACTTAGAAGCTGAAGCTTTTCTTAGTAATTCTTAACTTCCGTTGGTGACCCTGGTTTTACTGCCTCTACTGTCATTACAAGTAAAGAGAAGTCTGACATCTTTCACACAAAGGCCATTCCTCTTTTCTTTCTTAAATGGGTGTAAGACAGCTGCTGTGAAGTAAGTGAAATACCCTGTGTTCTTGCTTCCTGCCTGCAAAAGCCAGTGAAGGCTGCGGTGCATCGTTGTTGTGTTCAGGGAGCAGAAAACTACTCTTCCCCGCCTCCCGCGGAAAAAGAGATGTGTTTTAGGTCACTAAACTAACTAGGAACTCCAGAACCTGCACAGAGAGTGTACAAAGTGTCAGGCAGCTGTGTTGAGAAAGAAGCAACTTCCAGCCTGCTCTATCCACTAGTTCCTTATTATTTGTGCTAATGTGAAATTAACGGGAGAAGGGAGAGCGTATGCTGAGCCGAGCTCTTCGTTTCTGAATGGCAGGGTTGGACTTGCATTTAAGTCCGAACTTGCTAAGGTTCTGAAATGGACAATGAAAGCTTCCAAGTAAATGTTGCTCTGCCCAGTAATGATAGCATGTGATAAACATGCCTTTTCAATATTGCTGTCTCATATTAATTGTAATGTCATCAAAGATGATGTGGCAGTCCACATGATAAATCCCACCATTCTTACATGTAAGCTATACCTGAACGCCTGATGATTTTGAACTCTTCAGATCCTCCAAGCTATTTATGCAGTCACTTGAGAGAGGGAGAAGGAAAAGCAATGCCAATGCTGAACTCTTTAGAGAATCCACCTGAAATTTTAAGTCGTTAACGATCTATCATAGCTCCCTACAGATTTCCTGCTTTTCCTGTGCTCCCAAAGCCACACTGCTCCCAACATGTAAGTTGAGAGAACCTTTTTTTATTGTACAGATCAGGGAGGTTGAAGCCTTGCACTAATTGCAAACCAGTACGTAGTATCATCAGTGGAGCTATGACCAACTCCTGCATAAGGCTTACATAAGTGGTGAGTCATGCAGTCTTACGAAAGAATAGGGAGTGAGGCTTTCATTATGTTGTTTGCCTAATCAGAAATATGAAAATAAAAGAACACAGCACTCAGTGGGTTACGTTTGGCTAACTGTAGGCTGGAATTTCTGCAGTTGCACTACTACGATGGAGGCATTTCATTGTTTGTGGTCCCAGCTTATATTAAACAGAGAGGATTTTTTCATAAATCTTTGCCTCTAGGGCAGAGTTAAGGTTGTTTGGGAACCCTAGCTTTGTGTTTCCAGACATTAATGTCTGGAAGCAGCACCATGGGAGTAGAAATGGAGGTATATGCCTAGGGAGGATACTAGGAGTAAATGAAGAGGCCCAAGGGCAGGGTAGGGTTTGTGAGGATAAGCATACAAAGAAGCAGTGGAGTGGAAGCAAAGCTTTTAGGATGACTGAAAAACAGTCTAGTGATGATTTCTCATATTTTACTAGTCCCTTTCCATGCTCTCAGGCAGGTAGTTGAATGGGTATTACTTTATCTAGCGCTGCTGTCAGCCATGGGCTGAGATACCACAGCCCTTAGAAGACAACTGGAGAGCTTTATGTGCAGGAATGGCGCTCTTTACACCGGTCTGAATCACCCATCACTGCTACCCATTTTCCTCCGTCAGTCCTCTGCAGCTCATGTGGCAAACTGAATCAGCAAGCTTGTCTTCTGGGGGAAAAAAAACCATAGCAATAATTAACCAATTTTTTTTCAAACATGTGGCTACACTAGCTGAAGGCTGGAATGAGTGACAGTAAAGGAGGAGTCTGGAGCTGAAGAGCCATGTGGCCAAGTACCCTAGGAACTTCAGCTTTAGCGCAGCAAAAGGTGAGTGCCTGCTGTATCAGAGCTGTTTGAACAATCCAGATTAAACCTTTTTGGTGGTTTTTTTTTCTTCAAATGGATAACTTGGGAGCGTGTGGAACTGTATGGTCTTTGTCGCCACCTCATTCCCCTATGGGCCCACATGCTTGCTCAGTGCAAGTGCTCCTGCCTAACGCAGCGTGCCAAAGCAGAGGAGGCAGAGATGTTTCTATCTGCCCCACAACCCACCTCCCTTTGCTTTCCTGCCTGGAAAGGCAACACGTGGTCCTGTGGCACAACCAGAATAGGCGCTGCTGCGTGAACTGTCAGGAACATAGAACTGCTCCTCAGTAAGCTGCCAGACTGCCTTAAAAAGGACTAGTATGCAGGATGCTTAGGGGTTGGGTTGGGTATTTTTTTTTTTGGGGGGGGGGAAGGTGGAACTCCCTTCACCAACCAAAGGCGGGGGGGAAGGCAAATTACTTAAAGCTGCTTTGGGAATTATTTAAGCCTTTAAAATGGCTTTTCAGAAGGCGTGTGCCTCCCCACATCCCTAACGATGTCGAAGCCCTGCTGCCCTGCCGTGGCGGAATCCCGGCCTGTCCCTAAACCCCGACCCCGGGCAGCCGCGGGGCCGGCGCTAGAGACGGCGGTACCGGTGGGTACCCGGGGCCCCTCCGGGGATCTGCAGTGCCCATATCAAAGCCTTTTTTAGTAAAGAATGAGATTTTCACAGGCGCGCTTTTCTTTGCAGAGACTTGGGCTTCCCCTTTCACCGGCAGCCGCTCCCCCGGCCCGCTGATGTTAACGACCGAGCGGCGATGCCCCATTGAGCCTTTATGGGGCCTTAATGGCCCGGGCGAGGCGCGGCCGCCCGCCCCCGGGGGAAGCGGCCATCAGGGCTGGCTGGGCTCCTTGCCCCGCTCACTCGCCTCGCCGCCCTCAGCCTCAGCGGGCCGGGGCCGGCGGAAGGGCCGCTGCCTCCTCACCCCGCTGCGGCCACCCGAGGCGGCCTTCCCGAGCCAGCGCCGCCGGCCATGGCGGCCCGCCGGCTGTGGCCGTGGCTAGGCCTGGCCTGGCTGCTGAGCCTGCCGGCGGCCGGCGGCCTGCCCCTGGCCCCCGGCCCGCGGGACGAGGTGCTGGCGGCGGCCATGCAGCGGCTGCGGGAGGTCTTCGACATCGAGGAGCTGCCGCCCGACGTCCTGCCCCGCAAGAAGCCGCCACAGTTCATGGTGGATCTCTTCAACAAGGTGGCCGACGCCAACGGCATCACCCGCGCCCCGGGGCTGCTGGAGGGCGACGTGGTCCGCAGCTTCGAGGACCGAGGTGGGCCTGGGGCGGGGCCGGGCCGGGCCGGGGCCGGGGGGCGGCGGGGGCCCAGCCGTGAGGTGAAACCCCCGCTGCGGGGTCCCCTGCCCCGCCGTGAGCAGGCCCGGCGGCGGCTGTGGGAGAGGCGGGGGCCGGGGTTGTTTTGTGGGGGTCCTGCGTTGTCGCTAAGGGGGAAGGGGGTGTCTCTTTCCAGTTGTCATGGACCAGTACCACTTCTATTTCGACATCAGCGCCATGGAGAAGGGCGAGCAGATGCTGAAAGCCGAGTTCAGGGTCTTCAAGCTGAAGAGGACACACCGGTCTAGAAGGGCTGACATGAAACACTTTTGCAAAGTAAGTGGGGAAGTAAGCTGTCAGTTATAACATTTACTTGTGCTTTACGTGGTTAGTAATACTGAAAATGAGGAGTGCAACCGCTTACCACAAGCCTGCTTTACTTTTATTTTCATTTGATGGTCGGCCTCAGTTGTTCTTTGCCTCCAGCGTGCAAAGAAGTAGGCGCAAGGTTTTGGCTGTCCTTTGCACAGTATGGCAGCGCTATCCCTAAAGACGGCTCCGTCAGACCTCTCTCAAGCCATACCGTGCTTTTCTGGGGTTTGAAACGTTTTGAAACTTAAATCGAAATTTGTCTGCTTGAGCCACTCAAAAAAAAAAAAAAATAGCGATTTGGGATCCGTAGGAAAATCGTGCAGGTGAGGACTCTGATGTCAGTTGTACCTGTTCCTTTGGCAAAAGGCAGGATCAGACTTTTTGCAAACCTAAAAGTAAAGCTGTGGAGGAACAGAAGACTCCCACAGTATCAGATGTTCAAAAGAGAAAGAAAAAGGATGATCAGGATATTTTTCTATAGTATCAAACAGTCCAGTATCCTGCCTCTGAACACATCTAGAAATAGGTGTATGTACTGATACTTGTGTTTCCCTTAAACCGCCCCAAACCAACTTTTTTGCTTGGTCTGGAATGGTAGTACAGTTTTCCAGCTATGATGTGTCAGAAATATTCATAATCTTCATTCTCCTTGTTTTGCTGGAACAATTGTTTTCATTCTTATTGTTTTGTTGTATTGTTCTCATCAAGGTGGAAGTGTATGAGCTCTTGGAGAGTGGAAGTAAGATACAAAAAAAGCATCTCATTGCATCAAGATTATTGTCCCTGTACACAGAAGGCTGGGAAGTATTCAATGTCACACAGACGGTAAGCAGAGAATTCTGACTTCATTTTAATTCTAAATCTCCATTTAACTTCCTCTGTAGACTTCTTTATTTGTTAGTTTCAAGATTTGTTTTGTAGATACCCTTAAACTATAGCGGTATGTGAATGCCTTCCCATAGCAAAAAAAAAACAAACCCGAAAGTGGTTTAAAACATACATTTTCCTGGGTTTAAATCTCTATTCTCAGACTGTTTTTCATTGCCAACGCTTTATAATCAGTCTGAACAGCATGCTTGGATGATTGGCTGAGTTCCGTCTTAGGTCATGATAGCTCTGCTTGAGAATGGCCTGGCCTTATCTGTTAGTCTGTGATTATAACAATTAGATAAAGTAAATTTGCTTGATTGCGAGTTAATTTCTTCAAATGCCATGTTTGTTAGATTTAAATGAGTTTTAATGTTATGGAAAGTCTGGAGAGTTCATGTTGTTCTGTTATTAAGATTGCTATGAAAAATAAATTCCTGGATGAAATCAGAGAGGATATGTTTTAATGTTAATTTTAATTCCTAGACTCATCTATTCACTCGTAGATTCTCTGAAATTAATTATCTTCCTGTAAAAGTAGCTTTGGGGAATGCATATGGTTTTTTGTATTTTTAAATGTTGAATTACTGGTTTAAATATTAAGCTCAATTGAGTCTCAGCTATACAGTTAGCTCACTTCTGTTCTTATGCTCTCATAGCTTGTTGCCCGTTCCCTTTTCCTAATAAAAACATTGCTTAATCATAATGCTGTAATAAGAATATCGAAACGATATTTTTTCATTTCCCTTTCGTTACCAGGTTTCCAAGTGGGTTGGAAACAGCAGCTCCAACCATGGCTTTTTGATAACTACCACACATGTATTCAACAATAGAATTGAGCACAACCTGGTTAAGTTTGCTAAGAGCCAGGGCGCTTTGCAGGAGAGTAGAAATGCTCTCCTTGTCCTCTTCACCAACAGTAACAAACGGAGGTCTTCCAGCTTTGTACCCTCTTCCACAAGTAAGTTTGTTCTGATGTAGAATATGAACTCCCTGTTCATTTTCTGTTATCTTCTGCTGCCTCGTGTATACCTCATCTCAGTATTTACTTGCAGTGTTGAAGAGTTTTGAAGTTCGTCTTTGTCGCTTATCAGAATTTCATTCGATAGTTCTTGCTAGTAGGTCACCCACCATCTTAAGTTGCTTCTCCCCTCAAAAAAACAGTGTTTGTAGGAAATATTCAGGAAGCCTAGGGTGGGATCTGGTATATTTTGTTTGTAAGCGAGTGGGAGTTCTATTTTTTTTTAGTTACTGTTTATATTATTTTTGTGGTGGTGAAGTTTGCATGAAAATTGTAGATTAGGTTTAGGCTAAAAAAACTCAGTGACCTGGAAAACTTGGTGAAAATGCTGGTAAAGCAACTGTAAGTAGAGTTATTAAGCACAGCTTTCAAGAGTGGAAGAGGTTGTTAAATAAGCAATTTAAACCTCTCTGTCCTTGGCTTGGTTTTTAAGCACCTATTTAACTTCAATGACTAATTAGCATTGTGACTAAAGGCTGCTTTCATCAAAGACAACGCCCTCATCCCTTAAATTACAAAACACAGTGTTTTACCGCTCCCACTGGTCTTCCAGTAAAACCAACTGAGGCTGGATTTTAGAGCCTGATAAATGCAAAGAGCAAAAGCTGCGAGAAGGGGCAAAAATTATTCTGTTTTGGCTTTGCAGGGTTTTCAGGTAAACGATTGCGTTTGCACATTAGAAAGAAACTAGGTAGGACTTGCACCAATATTAAGAAGTAGGTGGTGAAATTGATTAAAAACAAAAATAAGGCTGGCCTGTTTATTTTTGTTTTCCAAGGAAAACTTTTATAGTGAAATCCTGCATCCCGATTTAATGAGCATCAAGCTCCGTATGGGATGCTGTGCCAGGACTGAGAAATCAATACCCTTTTCTCAATGAAGAAACTCCTTAGACCCCCCTGTTGTTTGTGGTCAGTGAATCTGCGCAGTTTGTCCTTCTACCAGCCTGTATATCAGTGGTTTTCAGCCTCTCTACATGGATCTTAAGGTCTCCATGGACATTTATTAAGGCTTCTCAGAAGGTACTTTGAAAGCAAACCTATTGTCAGTAAGCTTCATTTTCTAGCAGAATTCCATAAACCTGGTGGTAATTTTTTCAGATCGAAAAATTGAAAAATATTTTTAAAAATATTACTTTGTAGGAGCACTGTCTGTTTTGCAAGTGTATGGGTAGAGTTCCTGCGAGGAGAATACTGGAGAGAGAAAAAGTCTGTGATCTCCACGCTCTGTTAGCACTGCTCAGCTTGATCTGTGTTGTAGGAGTGGCCGTGTAAAGGTTGTTAAAACCATTCCGACCAGATCCAGCTCTGAAAAGGGCCTGTGGAGTTCACAGAATGTATTTAGTATATCATTGAGCTTTTCCTTTGTATTTCTTCTGAGTTTGGGACACAAAATGAAACACAAGATGTGGCAGTTTTTGAAATATGGCTGAAATAGCAATTGAAAACACACACACCCCTTTTGGTACTTTCACAGTTGAATGTAATTTTTAAATCTATCCTGAAGACTTAGATGAAAATTTATGGAATAGGCTTTTGTGCAGAATACTGTACTCGGGAAATTAATTTATTTTCGGAAAGATTAATACGCAGCTTCCTTTCAGAACCGGAGGTGAACTCTGCCAAAAATGATGCTTCACGTGTGCCTCGTGAAACTCAGATCACGGAAAGCAGCAACGCAGGCATGAGCAGGAGACCCCGAGCTGCTGCAGTCCCTTCTGCCAAAAGCCAGGTAACAGCCTGTCATCGAAGGGAGCTCTACGTTGACTTCCGTGCTATTGGCTGGTCAGGATGGATAATTTACCCGAGTGGATACAATGCATTTTATTGCAGAGGATCCTGTGTCTTCCCCTTGGGAGAAAGTCTAAATGCAACAAACCATGCTACAGTTCAGTCCATAGTCCATACCCTTAAACTGTCTGAAGATGTCAGCACGCCCTGCTGTGTGCCAGATGAACTGAAGTCCCTCAATCTTCTCTACTTTGATGACAAAGAGAATGTGGTCCTTAAAAATTACAAAGACATGGTGGCAACAAGGTGTGGTTGTCATTAGGGGGACCCTTTTTACCTTTTTTTGTCTGCAGTTGGCTTGCACCTGGATTCAGTTCCCCATTTGCCATTACCAATGGAAATGGCATTTTAGATTGCAGATCAGGAGAGTCAGAAGTTCATCTGTGCTTCAGATCCTTCTCCTCTCATCATGGCTGTGTGGAAAGGTGTTTAAGGATGGCTTTTGAAGAGCCACGGGCTTCTGGAGGGTATGCTGATCTGCATGGAGAGTTCTTTGAGAGCCTGTACACCAGAGGAAACCATTAAAAACAGGAACTTGCTATGTGAAGGAGTTAAAACACTCTAAGATGAGTGTTCAAATTAAGGTCTTGTTCTGTATATTGAGGCACAGGATTTCCTATGATTTAACAGGCATGGTATCCTGCCTCAATCCAGGACGGGGTGCAGGTCTCTCAGTTTTGACTGCATGATCCAGTGGGGATGTACACTCCTACATAGAGCTTTCAGCATAAGTGTTTGCCCAGAGCTAATCTCAGAGGCCTCTACCATCTGCAGCTCGTGCATTACCTGGAAATGCACTTATCGCACCAGTTCATGCAGAGACCTCCTTGTAAGTCCGCCTGGGGCTTGCTGGCCGATCTGAGGGAGCACATAGGTCAGCATTTGTCTGGAAACCAGGAATCTTCGCTTCAGACTCAGGGCTGCCACCTCTGTATGATCAAGCATCAACTGGTCCTCCTCTTTGTAAAATCATTCTCTTCCACCGTGGTCTGCTGGTGGCTGTTGGGCAGTGTGTCAGCAGAGAATTTATACAGGGGCTGTTCAATGGGATCCTAAGGTTGGGTCAGAATCCCCATAGTTTAGCAGGATGAAAGAAGACTGCAAAGCTTTGGACGTCTGTGAGAACATGCTGGATGCTGACCTGGTCCTGTATCTGAGCAAGTTTGATGGAAGGTACGTCACTGATTCCCTTCCATTCCTTCTTGAAGAACAGGACATAGACTTGCAAGGGGCGCCCTGACCCCCGTTAATGCAGGCAATCAGCCCATTGCAGTTCCTCAGTCAACTCACTGAGTTGTAACTTGAACCTGGTTAGGTTTCTTGTCTCCATTAATCATGGAAGGAGGTAGACTTCTCACAGAACATGACATCTCCCATGGGTAGAATGGAGAATCTTTTTTGTCCAATGAGATTTTAAAAAAAAAATAAAGGTATTTATGTACATGTTTTTCTTCCTGTAAATACTGATGTGTGTAATAAATTTATTTTATTTAAAACCCAAACACTAGGAGTATATTAACTTAATCTGTAATATAAAATGTTAATTTTCAAATAAATGTAACATAACATTGGTATGGTTTTTGGTGTTGTATTTGAATGTCACGAATCGAATACTTTTCCAGAAGAGAGGATGTTGCCGATGGCTTCAGTGGGCACTCTATCAAGTCCTCTGACTCCATGTCAAGGAGTATAATGGATGATCAGAATAAATGTGTTTACCTTCAGGGAGGATCCAGTAATTATTCCTGAAGCGAAACTTGCATCGAAGCTTCTTGTAACTCTCACTTGAGTTGGGCACAGAGACTAAAGCCCTTCAGGTTTGTCACATGCGGCGTTTATAACAAAGTCTACCTCATGGAGGTCCTGAACTTAACATACCTGAGATGACTTCCATTTTCTTTGTGTCTGAGACCTTATTTTCATGTATGTTGTAGTATCTTGGAATGCCTTCATTAAAATTCCACTAAGTGAGAAAGCCAGGACAAAAGAAATAGTTATTTGCAGATACAATGTATGGATGAGAAGGCTGGGCCCCGTATGTGTACGCCAGGCTTGCGCTTGTTGGAACTACAGCCGGGGATGGGTGGAGTAGAGGAGACTGGGTAAGACAAGGATTTAGAAAGAAAGGGTGGCATGCATGGGTCGGTGTGCTGAGAAGGGCGTTCTGCCTGGATGTTTCTCTGTGTCCTGGTTTGAGGTAAAACAACCGATTTTCTGTTCAGTAATTGTACTTTACAGCTAAGCCTCTTCTAACTAACCGAACTCTTTGCAATTAACAGCACATTGTGGAGACACTGTTCGCTTTCAGGGTGCTAAGACCTGATTGTTCTCATTTATGCCAAGGAACAGTATGCAGAGAGGCTCTTGCTTATGCTTGTTGCTATAACAACTAAGGTCAGCAAACTTTGTTATTTGCCCCGTTGGAGGATTGGAAACAGAAAAGCGCAGAGGGGTCACACCTGTGGGGAGGAGCGGACAGGGCAGGTGATCCAAAACTGACCCACAGGGTATTGCATCCCATCTGCCTCATGCTCAGCATAAAAGCTGAGGGATCACAGGGTCAACTCTTTCTTCAATGGCTGACGTCTGAGGAGGACTCTGTCCGTTCGTCTGCCTTTGATCCTGATCTGTGCGTTCCCGAATCCAGTTCCCATCCATCGCAGAGTCCAGTCTGGGACTTTCCTGGTGCCTGCCAGTGGACGTGATCATCATCCTGTGTGCTCAATACTGGTTTTGTATATTGTATATATTTCATTACTTTCCTTTTTATTATTTTGTTAATATTTTTATTAAAGTAGTTTAGTTTCTTCTAAGCTCATGAGTCTCTCTCTCTCTCTTCCTCCTCTCCTTGGAGCGGGAGGTGGGGGAGAGCATCTGTTGTTCGCCTCAGTGGCCAGTCTGTCCCAAACCACCGCACTCTGGAAGGTTGCAGAGGCTGCTGTAAGTATCAGCAGAGCTGCGACTTTCCCATGTCGGAACAGCTCCAAGAGCAGGTCTTGCTGCTGGGAGCAGCAGTTAAGGCAAAGGAGCTGGTGCTCAATCCAGGCTGGAACAGGCAGCGGAGCGTTCAGGAAGCTCATGTCTGTTAGGGACAAAAGGCTTGATTCCCCCTAGTCAGGGAAACAGGCTCTGGTGGGGCTCCTGTATTTCCATCCAGCAGACCACATGTCGAACTGGTGGTGTGTGAGTTACACACGTGGAGGCACAGGGACTACAAAAGCGTTCGTCCTTTCTGCAGAACAGCCCACCATCAGCCATGCTGACCACACTGCCTTGTGTTCAGAATTCCCAGATAAATGGACAAAATCTTCCTCTGCCAGTATAAAACTACTGGGGAGGCGGGGGTGTGGGGGTGGGAATGTGTTTTGATCTTGGTACATGGTAAAGTGGAATATAAATTGGGTAGCAGGGTGGTGCTAAGTGCTGCATCAGCCACACCCAGCCATTGGATCCAGGGCCATTGGCAAAGGGACCTTGGAAAGCATAAAGGGTCATAATCTCGCTTTACTGGTTTATTTCCCAGGCTGCTGTTTTGCACTTTTCCCTTTTTGCTGCAGAAGTATCTGTGTTGGTTTAAGTCTGTAGGAACCACAACTGGGGAGTGGGAAAATGTATCTACAGCAAGAGTCCAGGCAAGGTCAATTCTGAATGGTGACTTCAGCTGGTGCTGTCCATGCTTCTTGCCGTGGGGGCCCAAAGAACTGAAGCCAGAAGTTTTCATTGCCAAATAACGCTGGGAGAAGGACCGTATTTGGATCGGACCGGCTGAGGCAGGTTCTGCGTCCAACATGTTCCAGTCTTCTGTCTGTGACGTGACAAATGCTTCTAGCACCATCAGCTGTGTATCATAGAATCATAGGATGGTCTGGGTTGGAAAGGACCTTTTAAAGGTCATCTAGTCCAACCCCCCTGCAATGAGCAGAGACACCTTCAACCAGAATCAGCTGCATCCTTCACTGCTCAACTCAGAATCATCCATTTTTTCCAGGATATCTTAATGGGTTTCTTCTTGTTTCAGATGCCAGAAAAAAAAAAAAAAAGGAAAGTTTTCTATTGAAAAGCAAGTATGATTAATAAATAAATGATGGGCGCACTGAATATTAGCTACCATAGTGCTGCCCCACAATAGGTGAAATATGCACAGTCAAGCTAGGAGCACTCAGTAGTTTTGCACACATTAAATTATTTTTTTCTGCGCCACTCAACATAGTCTCATTATGCCCCATTAAACCCTGATAATTAAAACAAAATATATTGGAATTGTTTATCCTGGACTTTGTAAGGAAATGAGGTTCATAATAATGCCAAGGGAAAAAATTTACACTACACCAGAACTTGTAATTAGAATAACAATTAAGCACAAGTATGATCCTTTTTTTTTTTTTTTAGAATAAAGGTGCATTTTCTTGTTATTCATTAACTGAAATAAGTAAGAATTTAAAAATAAGAAATGCTACACTTTGGAGTCTTTGTTTAATCAGAACATCATACGTCTAGGTGGCATACCAAAAAACAACAGCTATGGTTTTGGAGGGAATAGGGGTAGTGTTCAGCATGGACAGTCTGGAAAAGGGCTGGTGACACAGGTTATGTGTTGTTATATCACGTTGCATCACAACAGCAGCAAGAGAAACCAAGGCTGGTAGCAAACCCCGTTGTGATAAACACTGTACCAAGACCAACGAGGAGCACGCCTGGCCCTGAAGAGCTCTCCATGTACACAGCAGAAGCAAAAAGGAACGATTGCACTTTTTATATGCCGGATGCCGCCAAGAGACTGAAATTTGGAGGTATACAGAGGAGGAGTCCCACGTTAAAGGACTGAGAGCCTCGCGGCATCTTCCCCTGCCTCCAGCTCCAAGCCTCAGCACGGGCACAGCTACAGCAGGCGTGGGGTGTCTGAGGGGGCTCAGCTGGTGGCTGGAAGCAGAGTGCCCCCATGGTGGTGCATCTGTACAGCACTCAGCTCTGCAACCCGGGGTCTGCTGGCTTGGGTCTCTGACAGCGCATGGCTCTCTCTGTCCTCTCCATAGCATGGGATCAGTGTGATTCTCCAATACACCTCACATTTTATACCCACAGGCACACGGAAAGCAGGATTTCAGAGGCAGAAGGATTCAGACAATGCCTAGGAAGAGAATCCAAGCCCGTGTTAAAGCTGTAGGGTTATGCTCAACCCCGTGATAAAGAGTTTGGCCCAGATTTGGAACCAGAAGAGGTCCAGGTACGTGCAGTCGTGCTCATTATTGTGAAAGATGAGGAAAGCACTAAACCTGGCCCCAACAACACTGCAGTGGGATGGTAATGGTATGTTGGGAGGGAGGGGGGTGGCTAACGGTAAAGAGCACACATCCACAAGAGATCAGACTTCCACAGTCTCCTGTTTGTAGAAATGTTTGTTTTAAGGGATTTCCGTGGTGCTTCTGTCGTGAGTTATAGATAACGGGAAGGGAAGGTGCGTCTTGGCACTGAAGCAGGGGAGGGACAGGCTGGGGCTGTCCTGGGGCGGGTAAGGCAGAAGGGACGGGCTTGGGGAAATTGGCCTGGGATGGTTTCCTTTGTGAGGGGGGAGATAAATTAAACGTGCCTGCCCTGAGGAAGCTGGAGCACAGCAGTGCTGTAAGCAGCCGAAAAGCCTCTGCTCTCTTCTGTCGGCTCGGCACAAACCATGTTCAATAGCAGGCATCCCGTCAGAAACACTCTGAGTTGTTTCCAAACTGCCTGGGGTAGTTACTGTGGCTCCTGTTCTCCGTGTAGGAAATGGGGCATTCACATGCTTTACTTGAAAGATCCATGGAGAACAGTATTTCATAGCCCTGGAGCTTGTCTTCTGAAAAGAGCGGAAAGAAGCTGAGTGCCTATCATAACTTCCAGGGCTTTCCCACAGGTACCGAACCCTCCAGATTGTCCCTTTAAGACCACACATGCAAATATATAAATGTGTATTCCTGCGGATTCTTTCTTATGTACGTTCACGGGCACATACATTCATGTTCAGAGGCAGCCTCCCTCCTGGTTCACCCCAAACTGCTTCCCAAAGGATGGTGCTACTTATCCGCAGCTGAGGTGGAGCGCTGATTTGGGAACATTGCCATATCCAGAGGGTGCGTTTCAATGGCTTTGTGCAAAACGATGTCACACCTAGGCCATTTCTCCCCTTCTGGCCTCGAGCATAGCTCACCTCCGGGGACAGTAGTTAGCAGGTGTGAACTGACCTTTGGTGAATGAGACAATTGTGCCTTAAAGCGGGTAATTAAATGTTTTCCTTCTTGCTACAGGGTTTATTGCTAGAAGCCATTCACAGGTAAGAGAGACTGCTAACTTGCTGTTGTCACAAGGATGTGTGCAGTTATAGATTCGCCAGATACTAACTGCCCTAATTCAGAGCTAGATCACAGCCTGTCTTGGTTCTGGAAAACAAAAGCTGTAAGTTTTGCCTGCAAGTGGGAAAGTGACCTGTCACTGGGAAGTGGTTGGCCTTTAACTGAAACCATGATTTGGAGATGCTGTAAATCCAAGCCTCATGACACAAAGTGGCCTTATGGCATAAATCCCACCACACTGGTTCTGATCTGCTCACAAAAATCTTGCTTCGTTGACTGTCGGGTTTAAACGGAGTTGTCAGGCAGCATAAAACCAGTGTGTGTACTCAAAAATCTGTATAGACTCCGTACTGTGATCGACTGTCCACATCAAATTTTCTGCTAAATGTGCTGAGCCAGTCTTGGTGTCCAGGGAACTGTGTCCTCAAAAGCCACGGACAAAAGAATTAAGTATAAAATCAAACTAAACACTGGGCCAGCTTTCCTGACAGTGAAAGCCCTATAGGCCAAAGTGCTGCTGGGAATAAACGATCTAAATTTTCAGAAAAAGCAGTGAATTCTGGGTCTCCACTGCCCCTCCAGGGATTCCCATTTTACTGCTGAAGTCCAGGCTGTACGTGGGAGGTGTCAAGGTTTTTGTGGTTCAAAATCAGAATTAGAACAGATGATGTTGCAAGAAAAGGAATTGAACAATAGGAGTTAAAGCTCTGATTTCTTGACTGTAGAGACAGACACTTGCTGTTAGAGCTAAAACACCATCTCTGGTTAAAAAACCAACCAAATGTAACTATGTTAGATACTCCACTGGATATCTAACTCAACTAGATCAACTGATACCTTCTGAGAATTGTTTCAGTTTATTTAATAAGGTTTATGCTTTCTGTACCGCAACTATTACTAACTGTAGCTAGTGACTTCTACCAAGATGAGGTTTTGACCTGGACATTAGACTGCTTCTCATGGGCATGGGCTGATCGGTGGCTGAGACCTGGAGAAAATGGGGCTGGGATTCACTTCACCCAGCTTCAGATACCAACAACACAGACACCAACGTGTGATCAAATTAATTCCACCCTGAGTGGGAGTCCTGGAGTCCTACGAGAGCCTGGTAGGCTTAGAGCTGGACGGCAAGACTAACTTCCGCATGGCAAAACAGTGATGACAGACACGCACCAAGTGACATTTTCAAACTGGCCTGAGAGATTTGGAAGCCAAAAATTGCTGTACAGGTGGATGGGAGTCAGAGGCTTCAGCCCACTTGCCATTTCCAGCTGCCCACCAGCTCCCTCCCCTGGAGGCTGCTGCCACCGCCGATGTGCTGCACTGGAGGTGGGTCCACGGCCACTAAAGTCACCATCAGGCTCCTCATACTGGTTTATAAATGTGACGGCTCAGAAGCTGTTCTAAAGGCAGCGGTCTTCGGTTCATGGACAGGACAGGTCATGGGCACACACCAAGACACCAACTGCCTCTGTGGGTCAACACGTTTCAGCCCCACTTCTCCCCTGCAGCAGGTACCACACAGAAATGCGCAGAAATATTTTTCCCCATTGCATGAGAATTTTCAAGGTCAAGCGGTCAAATCAGCTTTCAGATTTTTGCATGCCAAAAAGAAAATTTTGCTAATCTTTTTCTCAGAGTTCCATAGTCCTTTATCCTAATTCCAACAACATAATTTTACATTTGTAATTTGAAATAATTTTAGGGTTTTCTTCATTAGAAGTCCCTTTTGGGCGTTTTGAAAACTTATTTTTCAAGCAAAATGGCAAAAGGCCTTTTTTTTTTTCTTCTGTGAACAGCTTTAGCCTTCAAAGCTCAACATTTAATCTTTAAAAAGGAAATAAATAAACATTCAGAACGGGTTCATTCTCATTCTGGGCAGCAAGAGATATGTGTTCTGAGACTTCTGATTACAACTCAAATGCATGTATAAAATGTGAACATCAACTTTGAAAGTGTAAATGTAACTCGCCTAAGTACAGGCTAAGAAAATAAACTTAATTATAAAAAATAAAAATGAAGGTCTGAACATTACAAACCCTAAATAAACTTCAGAGAATGCCAGCAGGGTTCTCTGCTCCCATCCAGACAGGTAGCATGAACAAGCTGATTAAGAGCATGCCTATGGCCATTCCACTTCTCCTGTTGTCGCTTGGATGACAGCTCATGAATATATCACTTGCCTCTTGAGCAAAGCCAACCTTATGTACAAGAAGTCCATCAGCTCCTCAGAGCTTTGTGCTCCTCAACACCATCCAGCCTTTCCTTCTTCACCACCTACTGTCATGAGATCAGCACTTTGTGGCAACTCCCATCTGTCTGCACAGAAGCCCAAAAGGTAGATTATGCCTCTTAGTTGATGGGTAAGTGACTTTGCAAGTTCCATGATGTGTGACAACCTGTTCCTGTTCCAAGTCTTGTCTCAAGCTTTCCAGGCTTATTTCATCAAATGCTCCAAGGTGCCTGAGACAGTGATAGGACCTGTATTTTAAGGTAAGAAAATGGGACAGAGGGCATAGGAAAGGGTGGAGAAAGGGCTTGGTGGTCCTGCTTTAAGAAAATATGTTGGGAAAGATAAGGTTCATGAAGCTGGAGGTGAAAGGCTGAAAGGCTATATGGATTCTCTTTCTGTTTTTTTTTTAGAATGCTTTAAGACCCTGCCTTTAAATTTTGCATGACCTTGCACTGCCTTGTTCTTAAGCCCAAAGAATGAATTGAGATTTCCTCCTTTCCTTCATTCATGTAATATTCAGTTTGTTTAAATGGTTCCCTCTTATTCTCTGAATCAACAAATCTCTGAACATCAGTGAACATCATTATCAGTGTTTCAGTAATGCACGGAGTATCCAGATCCTTGGAAATAACTCCAGAGGGATTTGGATGCAGAAAGGCCTAGTCCTAGTTTCCCATTGAATCAAATATCAAGCGGTGGAGCAGGAATGGGCTTGAACACAAGCATGGTTACAAGGGTGGGCTGAAGGACTGCGGTGTCACACATAAACTATGTCACCACCCCCCATGAGAAGAAGAAAAAGGGAGAAAGTTTTAATCCTTTCTTTGTGCTATCTCACAGAATAAGCACAAAGGTTTGTCTTGTTGCCACTAAGGTAAAGATTTGACTTTATTCTACCTGGCAAAGACCAAGGCCGTGACAGCACCAGAATACCTATCCAGCTAGCATAAACATGGCATTGGACCATCTCTGTGCTCAGCTAGAGATCTGAGACAAGCTTATTGTGCCAGCAAGTCAATGACCCGGTCTTGTTAACACAAGGAGCTGCAAAGACAAGAGACCATGTCTCTGGAAAAGGTGAGCTGTTGTCAGGATTTCTAAAGTCCCAGATAACAGTCAACACCTTTGAAAATCAGGTCATTGTTTTAGTGGCTCTACATGGATCAGGAACCTAAAACTGGGCAGCTATTTTTGAGAATATTACATGGTTCCCAAATATGTTTTGTAAGAACAAAGAAGGAATAAACAGTAGTACAGCTGATGTATATTTCAAGGTCCAGTTCCTGAAGATTTCCAAGCGTCTGATCCCAAATAAACTAGTAAGTCCCTGGGAGAATTAGGATCGCCCAAAGAAGGTGAAAACTTAAACCTGAGATATCATGTGTCTTTCATTTTTTAACTTTGACCTCCACAGCTCTCAATCTTCCAGTAGCTCTGGATACCTTTTAGGCAACAGGAAATCACTTTTCTGCCTTTCACCAGGGTAAACAATGTCAATAATCACATCACCCACATTTATGTGAGATCTGTTCCATTTTCAAAAACACTGGATTCTGGTAAGCCAGAGCAGCTGTTTCTGGAAAAGGACTTCTCTCCAAAGGTAAGGTCAAATGGTTAAAATATTAACTTACACGCTCTGAGTTTACTGCTCTTTTCTGCAGTAGTTGCCCATTATGGACAACTTAAGTAAATCGATTAGTCTTTCTGTATCTCATTTTCCTACCTTCAAGTAACGCTACTACTTTTTCTCACTTTTACAGCTGCTCCCTTGGAAGTCTTTTCTCACAGATCTTGGTTAGAAGACTCATTTTAGTGGGAAAAGAGCACATCTGGGAAGAAACATCGTTATATGACACCTTCGTTAAAAATGCCAGACAAATCCCTGAAAATCAGTGTTGTTTTGCCTCAACAAATCCTGGCATAGTCCCAGCCTGCACTCTCAGTCGCTTCAAATGGTAAGCAGCGTGGGGACCAGGCGTAGGTTTGGTAAAGGCATAGCTCTAAGCAGAGAACTGTTGCTGTTGAATAAGGCTCCTGGCAGACTAATCCTCTGCACTGCTAGAGGTGCTACAGGATACCTTCTTATTCCCCATGGAGAGGGAAGGCAAAGTATGGTTTATGGTCTTGTGTCTTCTGCAGGTTTATACAGGTCTGGCTTTAGGACGATAGCCCTGGCCAGCTCTGAATGGAACACATAGTTCTCTTAGACACGATACTGTATGGCAGACGGGGGAGAAGATGTGTGTGTATCTACTTGAAGCTTGGTGTGACCTGGGTTGAATGAGCATAATACTTGTGGGGACATAAATCCAAGAGGTCATGGGATCAGGCCTGGCACACTGAATGACTTCTCAGTGGTATGTAATGCAAGCTAATATTCTTCCCCTCCCAAG
This sequence comes from Chroicocephalus ridibundus, assembly GCF_963924245.1. Lineage (NCBI taxonomy): Eukaryota > Metazoa > Chordata > Aves > Charadriiformes > Laridae > Chroicocephalus > Chroicocephalus ridibundus. Next base: position 20,343,028 of record NC_086289.1, read on the forward strand.
CACTTCCTCTGCCATGTCCTTTCTGTCCCAATTCCAGTGATTGTTCAGCCCTGACCCAGGCTTTGATTGGAGATTTTTCTCTCCTATGTTGCATGTTCCCATATCTAAGGATCATGTAATTTCAGTCCAAACAGCATCTCTCAAATGAGAAAAAAAAATATATCCAGTATATGTAGTCGCCATTCGAGGGGAGGGGGAAAAAAAAAAGAAAAAAGAAATGAAGGCTTGCTTTCATTATAAGTGGGACCAGGAATGGAAAAGTCCAATTACCAGAATGCATTTGCTTTGTACATTTTAAACCTGCTGTAGCTAGTGTAACCGGCACGTGCAGTTGGGTCTAATTGCTGCTTTCCAGCTTGGCCTAATTGATGTTCTGATTTGCAGTCACCTACGTCTACGAGACCATGTTTCATTACATTTTACCCTTGCTCCTGAAATCCTAAAATCCCCATGGGGAGAAATAGATTACAGCAATCCAGAGCTTTTGTGTGTGAACTGACAATTCTTTCTCCCCTGTACTTTTCTCCGTCTACACGTGAACAATGAAAATACAGTAGGTTGACAAAGAGATGCATTAGTTACCCCAAAATACTTCTTATTTAGGCAGGCATGACTGCTTTTGAACTCACTAGGAGTTTTACTTAAACTCTGAATTAAAACTGCAGCAGTATAAAATCAGCTCAGAGGTATTTTCATAACTTAATTGGGTTGTTTATATTACAAAACTGTTATTCTCAGTCTTAGCTTACAATTACAAAGAAAAAGTTCTTTCCTGAAGAATATGTCAGTATTTTCCATAGAAAATGATTTAAATAAAAGCTTTTGAAATATGGAAACCTCATGTTTTTACCTTTAAATAGTCATTTTAGTCATCATAAAAAAATCCCTCTAATGTCTCCTGCAGCTTTGATTTCAAACACGTCACATTCTTCATTAAAGCAATCATTGTTAAAACAGAGGGACATAAAGCAACATAGGATTTATTCCTTCATTAAACTGATGATCCGTATATGAAGCCAATTAACATTATGAGTCTGGTGAACATCAAGTGTAAAGAGGTTACAGAAAATTAAAAGCAGTCACCTTGGTCTTTAGATAAAGAAAGAACACTTTTACATTATAAATTATAAGAGTGTCCAAGCGGGACAAATCGGCAAATTTGGTTAATTGGAAAATACATTTTACTGCACATGAATTAGGGTAAAATAACCTTTTAGCTGCTAGCCTTTTTTTGTGGTCAGGTACTGGGAATCATGGGGAAGGAAGTGTTTGGACACAGAAAGACAAGGGAGCCATTTCATCAAACTTGAGCCATTCAGACCTGCCTGAGTTTTACAAATGATCCCCTCAAAGCTGGGCACTCTCAGAAAACGTCCATTCAGTGAATTTCCTCGTCAGTTCAGTCCTGGCTTTTATTGTCATGGGAGAGAAGTGAGAAGGGGGGGTGTGTGTGTGTGCACGCAGCACAGGAGCAGTTCTGCCTTAAGATAGGCAAAATGTCTATCCAGGATTGTATTTAATTGGACTTTTCCTTGAAGACCTAGTAACTAATATTGATGTAATGATAGTTACAGTAATAATAACAATAATAGTAGTAGTAGAAGCAGTAGTAGTAGGTAATAGTAGTAGTAATAACAGTAATTTAAAAAGTGTATGTGAGAGAGACTTTAAGGACTTTGCATAAAAAGGGATTTTTTTCCTGCAATATTGTAGTTCCCCTCTGTATGTTATTTCATGCCTTAGCTTGTTTTTAATGCTTGCCTTTGGTAGCTAGGTGAGAGGAACTACCAGAGAAATAGCCTACTAGCCATGATCCAAAGCAATTTATTGTTTGGGGTTGGTTTTTTTGGGTTTGGGTTGGTTTTTTTGTTTTGTTTTGGGTTTTGTTTTTTTTTACCCCTGTAATCCCAGCTTCCGAGGAAAGCGCCTACAGAAAGGGGGTTCCGGAGATCCCCAGAAACAGCGCTGACAGCAGCCGTTCCCCGGGGCAGGGGCTCACCCGCCGCTGCGCCCCCGCGGGACGGGCCCGGCGCGGGGAGGGGGGCGGCCGGGGGCGCGGCGCGGCGGGGCGGGCGCTCTCCGCGGTGCTGAAAGGCGCCGCCGCCGCCACCGCCCCCGGGGCTGCGGCCGCCCGAGAGCGGCGGCCAAGACTCCGGAGCGCTAACTTTTAATTATGTCAACCCCACGTTTCGGGCATTAAAATTAAACATGCACGGAACTGGCGAGGGGTGGGGGATTATATATTGCTTAGTTATCTCCTTGTTTTGCAGCTGCCGCTCCTTGGGAGAAAGTTGAGCCCTTGCCCGGCTCAGGGTACTTCTGCTTCTATTTAAAAAGCAGCGACTTGGAGCACTTCCCCCTGCTCCATTTCCCCCGCTCTGCCTCCTGCAATGCGCTGAACTTGCAGGCTTCAAACTGCTGGGGAAAGTGAGTCTTGGAGCCAAAACGGCAATGCAGCCCCCTCACTAGAGCAAGGCCTGAGAGCACCATAATGAAGTTATTATTATTTTATTAGGGGTTCTTATGATAAAACACGGTCTCTCACGCTCTTCCCGACGTCAGAGAAAAAGGAAAAGGTACTTCTGTCTCTGTGCAAAGGGATCCTCCAGCACTGGCCCTGCGTGGATTTTAAAGCTCGGGGTAGGGAGGCTGGCAGGGGAGATCCAGACAGTACTTCTGGGTTATGTTCTTCTTTTTAAGATTAATCGACCTAAAGCTTGTGCTGCTATTTTAAGGAGTGCAGTCGGACTGAGAACAGTGGTCTTGCATCTTGCTCAGTGCTGTAAAAGCCGTCTCAATTCATAGTACACTTTGCTGTTCAGATGCTTGCCTGGATGGTAAGTCAATATCTGTTGTCAAACAGCGATATCCCTAAAAGCACTTATGTATGTGCATACATGTAAATATATATATGTGTGTGTTTGTATATATAAACATGTTTGAATGCAGCTTTCTAAATCTATCACTAGCATGCTAAAATTATAGGCAAATGGATAAGATCAGATCAGATCAAATTAATTTGGATCTCGGGCACAATTAATTTTTTCCTTGCTTTGCTAAAATAATGCTTTACAGGATTGAAATGTAACTTCAGCTTGAATATACATTAGGGGAATTTCCTCATCTCTGCCTAGTGTGAAAGGCAGATAGAGCAGGAGATATTTCTAAAGCTTATTAGTGTTTATTTAATGAGATCATGTATGCGGAATAACTTTCCAAACACATCGTCTCTTCAAAATCTCTATCTATTTCTGCACCTGTATCGTCAGTATCCATCTCCTTTGCTCTGGTATGAACGTGCTATGTCTTTAAACTCCCATCAGATCTAAGAGAGCCTGTGTAGATTTGCTCGCCCTTCCTGCACAGAACATTACAATGTTTATAAAATATTAAATTTGTGTAGTCTGCCGGAGAAGCAATTGTTCCAAAATAAAATCAGCAGTCTAGACGAAACATAGACACCAGAACTTATCAACAGTTGTCTGACTTACATCTTCTGATGCATCTTGAGTGGGTCATAATACCAACTTTATTTTCAGTGGTGCATAAATTAATTACACGCATTTAATAACCAAAATATCATTATATTCCCCCTTTAATATCATAAAGGCTTTACGCCAGGGAAGCACTTAATGTGCAGGGGGCCATAACAGGCTATTATCCTTGTGTAATGCTATTACAGAACCAATTATGCGCCATTATACTTGCTTTTTTTGCAGTTTATGTGATTTGATCCAATCCCGCGTCCCTGACTTGAAAATTTCATCTGGGTACTTTAAAGTCTAATTTTCACCCGGGCTGAGGCAAGGGCCATCTCTCTCCGCTGAGCCTGTGTCTCGGATGCATTTTAAAAGTAATTGCAAAGGGTCCCGCCGCATATCATTTGCAGACGGGAAGCGAGCATAAATCCAGAGACCCCTCGCTGTGAACAAAATCAAACTTTGCCGTGGTACGATCGCTTGGAAAGGCGAGGCGTGTGCAGAGCGGCCCCCCAAAACCCATCCGGCGGCAATTATCGGCGCTTTGTCAGCGCCGGGGTCCCGGCGGCGGCGGGGCAGGGCTGGCCCGGCGGGGGCACCCCGGGCTGGGGGGGGCCGCCGAGCCCCGGAGCGCCAGCGCGCAGAAAATAATGGGATTTTGGTGCTGCTGTTCTCATTCCTGGTGTTTGCTGAGAAATGATGGGTTTTTTCTTTTCATCTTTTTTTTTTTTCTTCCCCTTTTTTTTTTTTCCCCTGCTCTGCACACCACGTGGGCCATTTGTAGGGCCCAATAGACCTATCCAAGTTACTCACTGTAGACAGCGCTGGAAATAATCAGATTAAGGCCAATTATGCGTGAGATTATAAAGGCAAGTGCTGAGAGGCAGAGCATGCTGTAGACAGATATAAAGACATCTGGCCACTTCCAGAACTCCACAGAGCCCTTCTGTCTCTGCAGCCAACAACTCACAGCGCCTTATTCCAGTGCAAAATACCCCCAAACCTTACTGGTGAATTTTACTTCTGTTCGGTTTAGGTATGGATTACTATTTCTATTTGCCTTCTGGATTTTTTTATGTGACTGCATAGAAATTTGAATATGTTTTTGTTTTTTTTTCTTGCTGAGGACTTTGGTTTTCAACCCAAACACAGCTCCCAGTGTGTTGGATGCTTAAAAAGAAGACAGCTTTTAGGTTTTATTGCTGTTTCATTTAGGCAGAATAATTTAGAATTATTATTTTTTTTTTTAAAACGGTTCGTTCTTAGCTATAAATATTTTTTTTTTCTCTTTATGCAATTATTTGATCCGGAAAGGAATATCTGAGATAATTAGATAGATTGATGGATGGATGGATGGATGGATGGATGATAGATAGATAGATAGATAGATAGATAGATAGATAGATAGATAGAAGGAAGAACAAGAGATAGATACACTGCTATTCGGGGGGGAAAAAAAAAAAAAAAGGAAACCAAAGAGAAGAAACAAAGTTTTACTGATTCTGATTACTGTGCACCTACCACGGAGTTTTCTGCCTTTGGCTTTTTCAGTTCGTTGCATAGGGTTAGACACTACTTTCTCTGCTTCCTCTGGGATGGGATCTAGGATTATCAATGAGTTTCTCTAGGTGCTTTCTTCTGGTTATTCACCTATTCTGTTCTTTCCCTCTCTCTCTCTCTCTGTCTTCAGGTCGGCGGGAGACACTTCGGCGGTGCGCGGCTGGAGAGCTGGTGCCGGTGCGTGGGTGCAGGGGGTGCGCGGAAGCCCCGCGCCCCGCGGGCTGGCCCCGGCCCCGGCTGCCGCCGGGCTCGCAGCGGCGGGCAGCGGTCGCCCGCCCAGACGCAGGGCCATGTTCTACTTCCACTGCCCCCCGCAGCTAGAGGGTGAGTGTTGTCGCACAGAGACGCGTAAGTACAAGAGCTGAACTTCGGGGGTGCGTGTATGTGCGCTGGGGACAGAGGGAGAAACTGTGGCCTGACTTGCTCCAAGGCTGCCGGGGTACAGATACGCGCTGAGATAAGATGCAGATCTATAGAGACAGCTAAATATAAAAGCGCATCATCTATTGCCTTGAGAAAACACAACCTTCTCCCCCCTTCCCCGCGCCCAGCTTTCCCCTCTTGTCACAGGATGGAAAGAAGGATTGCATGATTTTTTTCCCCCCCTTTTTTTAATTTGATTCCTGTTGGAAAGGCCTTGTTTTTACACCCCCACCCCCGTCATTTTGCCACCTGCCTCCCCTCTGTGGATAGCGATCCCGCATTTGAGCCTCAGGCTACGAAAGAGATGCTTTTCTCCCCTCCCAGCACAGATGTTGGTGTCATGGCTGTAATCGGGACACTTTCAGGACGTGGTCACGCCTCCTCCCTCCAGCCAAAGGGACCGCATAAATCTTTAATGATATTTTACAAACATTCTGCGGGAGGATGGGGAAAGATGGGGTAGGACTGAAGAAAAAAAAAAAAAAAAAAAAAGAAAAAGCGGAACATAAATGTTTGGGAGGATTTTTTCTTTGTGTTATTGATCGGAGGGGTTTATTTTGTTGTTGTTGTTGTTGTTTATTAGTTTCTTTTTTTAAAAATATGGTAGCTTTCGGGATTTCCCCGTGTCACCCCCGCATATGTCCAGGCCTCTCTGCACCCGCTCCCTCCGGCCAGAGCATCCCCGGAGCTTCGGCCGCGCAACTTCAGCTCCGGGCAGGCTGTCCTGCTCTGCCCGGGCACTGCACGGCGGGGGGAAGCGGCCCGTCCCCGTAAAATCCCCCTGCCCCGCTCCTTGCAAGGGCATCACACGACGAGCAAGGGGCTTTCCCCGCTGTAGAGCTGCCAGGAGGAGGTGGTCCAGCCGTTTCATCCTCCTCGGGGGAAGGGTCACCTTCCCTTTAAGCTCGTCGGGACAGCGGACTCAAGCCGGATGGAAAATTCGCTCCCCAAAGTTGTCCCCGGCCCGTCCGGCTTTGTTCGTTGTTTTTTGGCAGGCAGCTTTGGAAACGTGCTCTTGTTTGGTTGTGTGTGTTTGTTTGTGTGCTTGTTTCTCCGGGGGCAGTTAGGGGCCGGTGCCTGGTTTTGGCGGCCCGAGCCGGGGAGCGGTCCGGCGGGCTGCAGCCTCTCCCGGCGGGGGGTGCGGAGGGCGCCGCGCCGGGGCCGGCCGCTCGCCCTCCCGCTGTGGGCAGCAGTGGGGCCGGGGGGTGGCCGGTCTGCTCTGCTAAAGGGTGAAAACAGCGTAGAGCATCCCGATTAAAACAAAAAAAAATAAAAAAAAAATACCCCTCGCCCAAAAAAACGCCCCACCCACCCCCCCACCCACCCCCAAACCGAAGTGGCAACAGAAAAGCCCTCTTCGGCCACGGTTTTCAGTGTGTTTAGGCGCCCGGGGCGGCCCAGTGGTGCTAGAGAGAAGCGACCGGGCTCTGGGGGTCACCAGGACGGTATTTTATTGTCTACTGAGCACCTCCCAGGGCCGCGGTGACCGGTCCGTGTTTATATTCCAAATGATGCCGCAAGACGAGCGGCGACCTCCTGCCCCTGTGCCCCGAGGTGTGGCCGGCCCGGCCCGGGGTGCTCCCCCGGGCAGGTCTGCAAGTAGGGTCCTGGAGACACTCGGCAATTCTTCTGTGGGTTTGGGCACCTTTCAGTTCCGTGGGGTTTTGTTGTTTTGGTTTTGGTTTAGATTTTAGGGTTTTATTTGGATTTTTTATCCTGTTTTGTCAGCGAACGGAAAGGGAGTGAAGCATTTCAGCCAGGGCCCCGGTGATGCGTGACTGGGGGAGCCGCCAAGGCCGGGGTCTGCTCCGCGGAAGGTGGTTTGCATCCTCGCGGATGCCGGCTCTCCCCCGGCTTCCGACCGGGGACAAAATCCCAGTGCCCCCATCTCCACCTCGGGTCCCTCGAACCCCCCGTCGGAGAAGGGCAGGGGGTTCCTCCTCCAGCCCCGCTGCCGCGTCCCGGCCGTTCAGCTGCGGCCGAGCCCTACGAGCACTCCCGCCGCCCCCGGTGCTCGGCGCTGTACGAAGCCCCGGGTCCGTGTTGGGGGTTCACCTCCAGGGATGAGGGCGAGCACACGGCGGGCGGCTCGGCCGCTGCTCGGAGGCTGAAAACTGCCAACGGCCCCAAGTCCTTCCAGGCACGGGGCGGGGTTCCCCTTTTACGAGCTCGATCTGCTGTCACCATGCCTGGGTCAAAGCCTCGTCTCTTCGTCCTTTTAAAACACAAAAGTCCGAAAAAGACCCTTTTCCCGGGGCGGGCTGCCCCTCACCGGCTGCCGGGTGAGCTCAGGTCGACAGGGCTCCCAGGTGCCGGCAGGACCCCCCAGCCGGCCGAGCTGCTGGGGGCTCCGAGCCCGTTCCCTCCCGCTCCCGAACGGCTCCGAGCCGCCGGCCCCGCCGGGGTGGCCCCGGCTCCCGGCCCTTTTGCCCCCGCCCCGAGGCAAGGCGGGGGTTGCGGTTCCGCGGCCCCTAACGCGGCTCTCCGCCCGCAGGCGCGGCCCCCTTCGGAGGTCACTCGGCCGGCGACTTCGACGACGGGTTCCTGCGCAGGAAGCAGCGCCGCAACCGCACCACCTTCACCCTGCAGCAGGTAGGAGCCTGCTCCTCTCTGCCCCCTGCCCCGCACCCCGGTAGCCCCCTGCCTGGTCCCTGCCTGCTCCCTGCCTGCACCCCCCGGCCCGGCCCGCTGCCCCAGGCGGCCCCGCTGTCCCCGTCCCTCGCTGAAACCTCCCTGGGGCAGCTGGACGGACACCCCCCCCCAGACGGCAGCTCCCCGGCCCGGCCCCCGCTCCCAGCTGTGCCCTGCCCCTGACAGATGTTTGCTCTCCTCCCCTCCACCAGCTCGAAGCCCTGGAAGCCGTTTTTGCTCAAACCCACTACCCCGATGTGTTCACTAGGGAAGAGCTGGCTATGAAAATCAACCTCACGGAAGCCAGGGTGCAGGTAAACATTCTGGGGAATTATTTAACTCTCGGGTATTCAAACTGGCAAACTTTTTTTTTTTTTTTTTTTGACATCATGACTGCAGAGTGCACATTTGGCCAAAGAACGCAAATGAAGACGATCTGTCATTTTCATGATGCACTTTAATAACATCAACATAATGTGGAATATTAGATTAGGTTGATTAATCGGTCATTCATAATTAACTAGTGATAATGTTCTACACTAATTTGTCCGCGTCTCCAAGGTACTAAATTACATCAATGCACATCCATTTCCTTGCTTTTGGAGGGGGTGTGTGTGGAGAAAAGAGCTGAGACGTGATTCTCCAAAGCAACTATGACCACTGTCAAGCAATGGGGTTAGTCAACGGCAGGGAGCTCAGCTGCCAGGAACAAATCTGCACCTCTTCAACTTTCCTTCCTTTTGCCTTCTTTCTAAACACTTAATTTAGACAGCTTAAGAGCCTGCAGAGCAATTCCCACACCTTTAATATGATCCAATAAATACCATTGGCCACAATTACTCTCTTTCAACCCCCACTCTTTTCCTTCCTTCCTTTCTTCCTTCCTTCCTTTCTTCCTTCCTTCCTTCCTTCCTTGCTTCCTTCCCCCCTTGCTTCCTTCCCCCCACTTTTTCTCCTCCTTTTTGTGTTTGATCCAGGTGTTTTTCTGTATCCAAGGGTTAACTTCATGTGTGTACATGCTCTGCTAAGAGCAGCAGTCCTGTAGTTGTCAGAGATGGATCCCTAGACCTCTGCAGGCATCCACCACGGAGTTACAAGCCATTTTTTGAATACGATTATGTATTAATTTTATTTATGGGGCTTTTCTGCACGCTGTTTTTGTATTTTTTTTTTACTTAGGTGCTCGGGGTTAAGACTATGCAAAGATCTAATTGTAGGAAATATAATAGCTTGCCTTTTGTTCCCTAGGGTCATGTTAGTATCTCTTAAAACCCAATGGCTGAAGAGAGATAATGGAATTCACCGCAGTAAATTGGGGATTGTAAACAAATTATTTCTCCTATAATCAGATTATGCGATCCTGATTATTAAATCTGAACATGAATCATTGGTCATATGCGGGCAAATTAAACTGATTATTATTTGGAAATGAAAATCTCCTTTTGCCACTGCATTGTAGGTACTGGTTTAAAAAAAAAAAACACAATAAAAAAATGCCATTTTGGCTATTGGCGCCTAAAGACTGAACTGCAAATTGAGATAAATGGGACAATTATTGAGCATTCAGAAGTGGAAGATCATAACTTCTTCCTGAAAGGTGCAAGGGTGAGATAGGGGTGGTGACAATTAGATTGCTGAGGACTGGTGTTTAGCCTTGTTGTTGGCTATTATGCAAACAGACAATAGATGCAAGCATTTGTTTAGCCTGCTTTCATGCAGGGACACGGGGAAACACAGAGGATGGGAGATATGTTTACATTTATACCCCTTGCTCATTCAAATATGATTAATGTGCTATAAAGCAGAGTCTTAATCGAAGATGATGTTGTCAAACAATAACTAAATAGGGAAATAAACGACTTCATCATGCTCTTTCCTCAGAAGCAGGCGAACTGTCAGTGCAAAGTCATTAAAATATGATAATGAAAAATAGCTCAATTAAATGTTGTTATAGCTGTGACCTTCATTCAATTAAGACGCAAGAAAGTGTCTGCATTTTGCTTTGCATTTAACCGCTCTAAATTTAGAATATAGATAAAATCATTATTCAACGTTTGCTGATATGTGCAATTAAAAGACAGCTAACTAAAATGGAGTTGTAGGAGGAGAATAATAACAATCTCGCCTATACTTGAAGTCACGTATTAAAATGTGGATTTCCTGACCTCAAGAGAGGCTTGGCATTTTCAACCTCAAATAAGGCGCTTTCAGAGCATCAGCTCCAAGGTAAATGGAAAAAAAAAGTGTTTGGACTAAAAGTCGGGGGATAGAATCAAGAACACAGACATTTTTGTTGAGTTACAGGGAAAAAAAATAAGTTTTGGAAACCAGTGTGTATTAAACTGCAGAATGATCTTCCAAAATTAGCATCTACCACCTTTTGAGTCCTCTAAATGCAGACTGGACAAACACGTTATAGAAATAACAGCAAGTATCAGTCCTCTCCAGGAAATGGGCTGGATAAGACGGCCTAATGCATACCTTTTCATTTCTGACCTCTTTGATTCTAGCAGCAGCTCATTTAAAGACTTACATATGGTTTCATCAGAGTGCTTAGATACATATTTAAGTCCATCCCTATACAAAAGGCTTTATGTTAAAAGATAGAAATCAGTGAGAATTAAATGTATGCATAAAGGCAAGTACACGTTTAAATATTTTGTTAACTGGCACAGTAACATTAAAACTTCTTTTTTAGCTGTTGTTTTATTTTTAACATGCCTTTTGAATATCTTTAGACATTCCTGGCTTGTTTTCTAGACACAGAAATATTCCATATACAAATGTAGTCCTAAGGCTCAACTAGAATAACAACCGGGACACAAAATAAGGGGAAGTTGTAGCCAAGCTTCTGAATGACCAATTTCACTACAGTAACAATTTCCTTGCGTCGCATTGGGCTAAACAGGGTATTCAGCCTGGATTGTTCTCCTGCCCCAGGTGTGGTTCCAAAATCGAAGAGCTAAATGGAGGAAAACAGAGCGGGGTACTTCTGACCAAGAGGGCTCTAAGGAAACCATGGCTGAGGTGGCTCCTCCTGCGAGGAATTTAAATTCCCCTTCTCCAGCAGATCAAACCAGAAATAAAAAAGAAGGCCTGGAGATCCAGCAGAGGTGAGAGTAATACATATTATCAACTGCCTCTCTGTGGGGCAAGCATGCATCATACATACGTACATACATACAGACTTGCCTGCTGCTGAGCCTTCACCCACACAGTAGCACCTTCAGGTACAGTCTGAAGATCATTAGAAGATGAGCTGTCTCTTGTGCAACTCACTGCTCCCCGTGGAGATGCTGGTGGCTGTGGGAGGCTCATGTTATCCAGGCTCGGTCCCATCCAGTTGGACTCTGAGACACCGGCGTGTTTGTGTGCATGCACACATGCCGTCTTTGGAATCAGATAGTTCTGTTTTTGTAAGGAAGTTTTTTTCTCTTCTCCATCAGCCTGAGTCGAGCAGTGGGTCCTACAGGACCTTTCTTCCCTTCCTGCCTGCCGGGGACTCTTCTCAACACAGCCACCTACGCACAAGCTCTATCCCATGTCGCCTCTCTAAAAGGTAAGTGGCTTTGTTTAACTTCAGGGATAAACTCAGAGCATCTCTTCCAAGCTAAGCGGCATGGTCCCACTCGTGGCAACGGGGAAACCTTTGGGAAATGATGGATCCTTCTTTCTGTTATGACTGGCAGTAACTGCACTGACCGATGCTGCAGGTACAGGAATCTTCTGTTGTAATTTGTAGCATCAATTGTGGCAATGCTCCTTCATTTTACCCAGACAGTTAGTTTTAGTAAGGTCAGGGTTTGTCTCAAGGAGCAAGGCAGGGAGGGTTTGCTCTTTTAGAGTTTTCTTTGCATATGCTTTTTTTTTAAGAGTCAAATTTATACTAATAAATTAGTTATACACATCCTTTTGCATTATACATTACCTGGCACCGTTACTGATGCCTCATCCGCTCTTCGCATGCGGTTTCCTTCGCAGTACATCTCTGCACAATGCCAGACCTTCCTCTGCTCGAACAGTAGGTCCCCTTTGAGAACTTGAATAAAGTGTGTGCAGGGGGACAGGGGAGGTTACGAAGTAATTCCTGGGACCCAGGCTTCGGGAAAGGGTACCTATCCCTTTCAGTTCCCAAAAAGCAGCAGTGTGCAGCTTTTAAAAATAAATCACCAGCTGATCCATTAGCTGTTCCTAGTCTAACAATTTGTAAGACTAAGGGTGTAAGCAGGATGAATTCGATTTATAGATTTATAGGATGTAAAGCCTCATAGCACTGCCAAGCACAAAGTGGCACATACATTTACTCTCCGCCCCAGTAGGGTGCATTTTTGAGGAACATTTCCCAGTCTAAGACCCTCCACTACGAACACAAATGTTCTCTTAGTACCTCTCGTTGTGTTCTCTGTCATTCCTCATGCTCTTCATGAGTATTTCCAGTTAAATCAGCATTGCCAAGGTGTACTCCTGAAGCAAATGCTTGACACAGCCGAGTTTTGCATTAAGCCCAGTGTCCTGTCCCCTCTTCCCCCTCCTTCCGGTCTTGCTAAAAAAGCTGAAGCCAGACACACCAGACAGCTACTGCTATTTTGATAGTTGTGGGACCTGTGATTTTGAAATAAGAAAAGCCATACAGGTGTGACCTGAACCCTAAAACTTAAAGGATGACTGTCAGCCTAAACCCTGTAAAAGAGCAGTGGCTCTTGGACTGCGTGAGTCCCCTTCATCTCCACCCTGGGACAGCGAGGTCTTGGGGCAGACACTTTCGACTTCTTCCATCGGCTTCTTCCATTGGGCAGGAGCAACCTCTCTGGAGTAGACACAGGCGAAATTCTGGCAAAAAGATTATTCGTTGTCAAATATAGTCCTGGACAGGTTGATTGAAAGGTGTGGACATGGGGTGGTGTTCGGTGAATAATTCTGGATGGAAGTAAGGGATTTTTTTCCTTAAAATTTCCATTTAAGCATTTTCAAAATTAAATGCACCAATATGTTGTTATCGCTTGTTTCATGCTTAAATGTAGCTAAATTTTAGGAAAAATAACCCCAATAAAAAGACGCCAAGCAAAATGAAATAAAAATGAATGAAAAAAAAAATGTCATGAGGGTGGTTTTGGTTTTTTTTTTTTACTTTTATTTATTTGGAAGACTTCCAGATATTATTTTCTGTGATTTTACAGCTCAGCCACTAAATTGAGAAATTAATAATTTGCTCCTTTTTGCTTGATTGCAGTTTTAAAATTTAGGGGCAGGACAAATCCTATTCCTGAATCTCTTGTAGAGATACTTATTATATAGTCAGTTGCCCAGGCTAAGACGCAGTGTCCCTGAAAAATTGGTCCCAAATGTAAATATAGGGGTTTTTGTAATTTGTATAGGGAAGGTCAGTTCTCAGATGCATGCATATTCTCTTGATGAATGTTGTCAGCTACACGTGCAGTTCATTGCTGAGATGCCCAGTTTCTGTTTCCTGTCTGGCACTGGAAATCTCCAGATACGTGCAAGAGGACCGGGATTATGTAGTATATTTTGTACTATATTTTGATTTTAAGAAGTCCTCTTATAGATTTGCATACCTGCATATCCACCTACCAGGAGCTTTGTGGAGCTGCCTACGCCTGTCAGCATATTGTTATACTTGCAAGGAACTGGTAGACTGAGCTGTTGCTTTGAGGGAAGATCTTTTTCTTCTGCAGCTGGGTCTCAGTAAGGTCAAATTTTGGCTTTGAGGTTAAGGGGGAAGAATTTGTTTTTCTGTAAGGTGGCAAATTTCATTTATACAAGCAGAGAAAAATTGTAGCTTCTTTTTGTGGTATTTATACATGGAGTATTGTCTCCTCTTTCCTTGTCTCACCTCCACAAGTTCCTATTTCCCTGTTTCTCCAAGAGCAATTCACTTGGGCTGGGGTAGGGGCTATGCACAGCAGACCTTGAGCTTCAGTCTCGTTAACTGTCAGTGATGAACAGGATGATCTCTAGAGGTTCTGAGCGGACCAAAAGCATCACGGGCCTGATTCACATTTTGTTTTTCTTTGGTATGGAAACACCAGGTGAATGATGGTTCATCTAAACCAATGTATTGGAGAGCACAACCAAGTTCATATCAGTCTGGAGGAAGAGATAATGGTTGTGAGAAGGAAGGAAAGGCTTGGGAGAGATCCAGTGTTCACAAAACCTTTATATGACCTTCTTCGTCTTGCTCCATTCAGTTTGTTTGACTCTCGTTTCTCATTTCCCCCTTTGAGCTAGGAGCTGATTTGTACACTTCAGGCCTGTCAAAGAACTAACTTACATTTAGGTGGGCATTAGTCTGTGTCCTTATGTGTCTTGATGAAGTGACCTGAGCCTCTCCCTGGAGAATCTAGTCCCATTTTGCAGCAGAAATGCCAACAGGACTCCGCCACAGTGATTCTGAGGGCATAGGACTTCATGCCACATTAAATCACATCAGACTCAGCACAGGGTATGAAATTCTGAGCTCTTTGGTGTTTGGATTGTTTCGATAAGGAGAAATTCAGTAAGCAGTAAGGTTTTCCAAGATTTTACAAGTTTTATTGAAGAGTGATGTGATCAAGAGCTCTTCCTGCTATCTCTCTTGTGCCGACTAGGCTTTGAAACTACCAGGAACTCTTTGTGCTTTTGAATGCAGAATAGTTGCTCCAGAATCAAAGCACCATTTCACTACCAATGGATGCATGACCCCGCTTTCTTCTATGGAAAAGTCGAATTATAGGCACCTCCCCTATATGGATCCCATAAATAGATATGTTCCCACCATTGGGAGAACAATTCTGGCCAGTAAAGGGAATCGTACCCTTCAGTAAGGCTGTAAAAGGTGCCTGCAGACAAATGGGCACTCCCAGCACATCAGGTACTACTGGGAAGTCTACGTTGTTTTCTTATTCTAGCGAGGAGACGAGATGTGCTTTGCTGGGCTTGTGAGCCAACACTTTGTTGGTGTCAGTGAGTAACATTTGATTGATGCTTTAGAAGGAGGCAATTAAAATCAATAATCAATACCGTGAATAACAAGTGATGATGGTGATATAACTAATTAATAATTATTTTATGCTCTCAGGGACTATTTTCATTTTGCCACCGGAGAGTTCTCTGTCTTCTGTAAAGAAACTAATGCCTCTCTTTCTCCTTCTCTGACTTTGATTGCTTGGCTCCAGACCCAGATTTCCAAGGCTGCTGCTTACAGAATCTAGGGCATATGGTTCCTGGGTCTAATTTGTGGTGTAAGGATGTAATAGTTGATGATGAAGTTGGTCTAGTAGAGACAAGAAATCTCAGGACAGCCTAGCATGGGGCAGGGACTGGGCCTGCAATTTTGCTTCTGGAAAGATTGGGCAGTGCACTGTAGGCTCGCCTCATGCTTTGTGTGGCTCTGCAACTCTTCAACAGGCAGCGCTCACCTGAACCCCACGTGTGCTGCTTCTAGGTAAATGGGGGATTTTTGTTGGAGCATGAGACTAGGTCTGCTCCGATGAATGAGAAGAAGCTATTCTCCCTAAGCACGATGCCCCATGAACCCTGCTGTCTCTGAAACTGAGATTTTTTTTTTTTCCCTCAAAGGGATGATATTACCACTGCAGGATGTTCTGTGAAGCAAGCAGGCCGGCTGTACAGTAGCAATCAGAACTGTAATTCAGAGCATAGACTGTTCCAGAGAAGAGTGTTTTACCACTGGACAGTTTTTCTCTGTTTCTATCAAATATTGTCTATTTAGTAATAGAACAGACCTTTTCCTTTCTTTAGGTGAGTCCTCTCCCTCTCTGAAGTTTGGCACTTTGGAGGCTGTACTTAGTAGCAAGCATCTGCTAACTACCATGTCACCTCAGTACATACTATTTTTTTCAGGAAATACAGTTTCTCATTTGAAATATTAGCATCAGATTATAATTTCTGTGGTATACAGGGTTTCCTGCTGCAGAGTTTTAGTTCTTCACCATTGTCCATAGTCATGAAGAAGGTTGGCTTGCATAGGTGAAATTTCTGGTGTTTGTTACTCTCTGAAATTGTCCTAATTTGACAACTATGCTACTTCACTGTGGTGACTCCGACATTTCCATGATCTTCCAAGATGAATCACTTACTGTAAACCATGCATCTGCAGTCCATTTAGTAGATTTAATTGCAGACCTCAAATATGAAGGGAAAATACTTGTTTTATTTATGGGCTGTATAACAATAGAGTCATCAGGAGAAGCTAGTGTTCTGTGCAGAGAGAGACCTCAAAGTACCTTCTTAATGGATGACAGCATGAATGCAATTCATTAATGTAGAAGATGTTATTAATGGGTGTAAACAAGAATCTCCGGTTTTTAGCGGAAGTGTTGTACCATTCTGGTGGCTGAGGCCAAGAGTGTGTCTGTTACATTCCACTGAAATTTCCCCAGACCCTGTGATGAGTGCAGTGTATGAGGAGAGAAATAATTACACTTGCCAGGGAATTACTTTCATAATTCACTCACAGCTCTGCTCTGTGCAAGTTATAGCTCAGTTGGTTTTCACGGCACCTCCACACCACTGATAGAGAAGCAGGATTGCATTATGCACATCAAAGTGGATATTCCAGGGCAACATTGATTAGGTTCTTTTATGGTTTGTTGCTGCTGTGGTTGCTGTTGTTCATATTAGGAAGGCTTAATTGCAGTATCCAGGAAAAACCCACAACAACTAGAACTGCACATCCATTACATTTCAATTTCTGTTATGGAAAGACGAAGAGAATTTGCCCGAATCCATTGGGCAATTCCCGTTGCCAAGGCTGAGAAAAAGTGTCCAAGGACCTAACTTACCCTTGAACTGGTGTTTCCTGAATGGAAGTGCCACTGCTTACCCTAAGACCAGAGAACAGGAATAAAAACTTTTGGGGTCCTTTATTTTTTCTGTTATTCTTGATTATGGACTTACTGACTTTTCTTATGTAATAAAGCAAATAGATCAAGTGGGTTCTGTTTGACATTTCCCTAGTTTACCTGCCACTGTGACTTTAGAGAATTTAAAATATTTCTTTAGTTTGCTACAGATGCACAGACCTTGAGCAAATGACTTTGATTCCTGTACCACAAGTCCCCAACTCTAGCAGGTAGATTTTTTTTTTTTTTTGGTCTTTATCACAAATACTAGGAAATATGCAGCTACTAGGAGCCATGGGAAGGAAATCAGTGCTGGATTGTTCCTTCAGGACAAACCTAGATTAGGTTAGCGGACTTTAGCTGGGCAGGGATTCCTATTGACCCCTCTTGGAGTGACACGTCAGCAGGATTTAGGGTCAGATTGTGTATTTGATAAGAAAGGGAAGAGTGGTAAACGCTTGCTGAGCTGACAGTATTTCAAAGGACCGGTTGTGTTCTCCCAGCTTTTGTGAGCTTTGCTGCCAGCTTTCATGTCCAAACAGGCAAGGTCCTGGCTTCTGAATTATTTTTTTGGAACTGTACTAATGGCACAAATAAAGGACGATGAAATCCTCCAGTTTCAGTGTTGAGTTATTTACACAAAAAGGCTCCTGCTAGAGCAACTAAGCCAGATCATCAGCTCTTTGTTGTTTGCACCGGGCACATAGCCAAGGAGGTGTGAAATTATAACATTTAGACTCTTCTGTCAGCTCTGAAGTGCTCTTCCAGCCTCTGGGTAGCACAGGGTGTCTTCCCCAATTAACCAGCTTAGGCAGTAGAAAGAGGAACCATCTAGCACAACCTCAGCAGCCTTGAGGCTACCCTAAATTATACTGGGAGCATCTGGTGCCTCCTCATTTCAGGCTTTAAGTTCAGGCTTCGCTTGTTCTTCTGGACCTCCTGATTAAGAGTTTGAAAAGGTTTGGATAAAGATAGTTTTGTTTTTCCTGCTCATGCCTCAGACTTCAATAGACAGTGTTGGCATCATATATGAAGAGCAAGAGGGAGGTCCCTTTGAATCAGCTCTCACTGGTAAATTACACTATGAACTCAAGGTTGCTCTTGACCTTGTGAAAGTGACTTCAGAGTTTATGAGGTTTTAGAGCTCAAGCAAACCAATGTGACTGCTATTAGAAGAAAATGATGCTTAATTCAAGCGTGATATTTTTGCTGCAAATGAAACAGCATGCATTGACAGGTGAAGATTTTAAATGGGAATTTTTCCTCTGTTCCCTCCATGTCAGGTTGCTGTTCAGCTGTTCACATCAAATGCTGATATGCACGAACACTGCAAGAGGAAGGCAACTGGGGTTTTGCCTTTTAGTGGGCGTATCTATCAAATTCTGCAAACTGTTAAAATACAAAATATGCATTTTCAATTCTTGTTTATCAATATGGGCCCCACTCCCACCCCACTCTTCTCAGCTGAAACTAAACCTTGGAACTACACAAAAGGGTCCGCAACAAAAATTGTAGATCAAATATCATTACAATTGAAATGTGATGTTGGCAGAGACAAGATAGAACTAATTTAATTTTTCCTGTCAGTCTCTGTAGTAGATCAATTAAACTGCCAAGTGGATCAAATATTTCAGACTGTATTTATTACATTAAGTATTTATGTTCAGGCTGAGCATTTAAAGTATGATCTCATATAGGAATACAAGGAGGTTCAGATCAATTCAGCAGAATTTGCTTTAAGTTAATGGAAATCTAATTGTGTATTTTAATTTTGTGTGCGGGAGGCAGTAAGTTCCTGAAAGAAAGAAAACTGTACCCTGTCCATATTGTAGCAACCTGATCCACATCCCATTAAAGTAATATCAGACTGTCATAGATGTAAGCGAAAGCTGGATCAGGCTACCCTAAGGTTAACGGCTTAACCCTCACTGATTTTGACGGGATCTAGGTGCCTGAACTCCTCCGAGGATCCCAAATAAGTAGGAACGATTCCTTCCTTCCCCACTGTGGGCTCAGGGTTACGGCAATAAGATGTAAAAAACCGTTGGCGTCTGCTATATGTGGATGCCTCTTTCTTGGTGAAATGTCACATCTCTGTCTGTCATGGGCTGACTGACGGGCAGGTGGAGACCTTGGGCTCCTGAGACTCCCATTGTTTCTCTTGGCTTTCGTGCCAGCAAAGTCCCATACTACCTGCAGACACAAGCAATTGCAAGGTAGATTCAACCTCCCTTACAACCTACAAACAGAGCTAAATCCTACTCTTCTGTATTCTACCTGAACAGACCCTGGAACAAATTACACTTGTTACTTCACATTTTTTTGGGGTGTGAGCTGTTGTTTGCAAGTGTTTTAGCCTCAGTGAAAATGAAAGGAATGGTTTATGGGTGCCTTATTGCTAGAGGTAGCCTAGTTTCCACCACAGGTAACTGAACCCTCAGGTTGCAGAGCCACTAGGTAATATCAGGTCTAATTATTAAAAAAAAGAGCTTAGATTGGTACCGAAGACTGATAAATATTTTATCCCTCTCTAACAATGGAATGAAAATGATTCTTAGGGGACGGAGCTGATTCTTTTCCACTTCTCCCCACCTCCCACCGCGCAGACAATGTCTGTGCTCGATCCCGCGTTAGGTACCACAGAGGGGCCAGCCCTCCCCTCGGCCCGGCAGCTGAACAGCCGTGTTCCAAAGCCTCATGCAGTTTCTGTTAGAAAGCAGCGGCGCAAAGACAGCTGATGCACAGGCAGGCCCCCGTGCTCCCCCCATTGCAGAGCTGAACCTTAAAGGAGCGGGGCTTGATAGTAATGAAAAAACAGACCTCTGTGAGGCTTCTGCAGCTAAAGACCTGCTGCAAACTGCAGGGACTCTGAAGTACTGGTCTTCCTCTCCTCCCTCCTGTTAAAACAGTGGCTGTCTAGCATCCCTGAAGTGTCTGTGATTCAACAGGGCAAAAAATGACTTTATGAGCATCGTTGGTGGTGGCAAAAACTGTAAGTTGTGTTACTGAGTGGATTTTGTGATAAACCCTCCTTCTGACCTGCTAAAAGCAGCTGTAGAATTCAAGATTGATTGCTAAAAGCAAAAAATGGAGGATGTTAGTCAAGTGCTAAGACTTACTTGTGCGATTCATTTGAATGCCTGGACCCATGGAAATGTTGGTCTGCTGTCATGTGCTCCGTCAGAGGAGTATTACGAGAAAAAAAGACTTTCCAGTTACGTTAATAACTTGTCCCTTGTAGATTCTGTTTTTTAAAATGCAGAGAGTACTTTTGTCCTGAACATTACCTGCAAGCTGCTAATCTCTGACAATTGCTGTGGAGAAGTCTTGCCAACATCCTAAAAGCAAACAACTGTCTGCCTTCATCCCTAGCAGATGGGTGCTGACCCGTTGCTACTGAGAGCAGAAGTGTAAAAGAAAGACTACCTGCTCCCTGCAGGTTATTAGTTCCATCACTTAGTCATGAGCCATTTAACTCAAACATTAACTGCAGAAATTAAAGCAAGTCCTTGGCCTGGAAAGATCAGAGGAAGACATTGCATCATGTCAGGATGTGCGCGGCCGGGCTGCTTCTTGCTGGGAGGTAGCATATCAGTAAAGGACAGGCTTTTGCCAGGGGCATAGAAGAGGATGTGAAGAAGAGTTTCTGTGGCCTCTGAGACCCCTCTAAAAATGGTGTGACCCAACAGTTTTCATCAGAGAGCAAATTAAAGTAGTAGCTCAGCCATCCCACCCTGCCTCCCCTCCCTACGCCTCCGACACATTCTCCTTCATTCAATAGATTAATCTAAGCTAGGTACCAGGGTGGCTTTTTGGATGGACTACGCGTCCTGCCTAGTGGTTATCCTACACCTCCAGGTGTACTTGTTTGGGAACTGGCCCAAGTCCCAGCATTATCAAAGGTAAGCCAGGGGAAGAGCCTCCAATGGTCCAGCTCAGGAAGGCGACTGGTGGAGTGAGGACTGCCTCTTGTCAGTGGGTTGCATGGGAGCTTTTTTGGCTCAAAGGGAGAGGAATATCCTTTTCACCGTCTCTCCAGTGTTTTATTGCCTGCTTGGAACAGCCCATGTTTCCCAGATGACAAGGTAGAGATGGTCTATCCTGTCTCTTCTGGTGGAACTCTTAAGCCATGTCAGCAGCAGCAGTTTTATGTGGCCTTGGCTCACTTCTGGAGGCCATTCTCTTCACGGTGTCATCCTTAAGCAGCAGAGACATTGGGTGGATGACAGTAGAACAGACTCCTGCAGGTAGACATGATGCCAATAGTTGGCGGGGCCAAGGAAAAGCCTGTCTCATCTGACAGTGAGCTAGGAGAAGGTCATTAGTTCCTGCATAATAGCCAGGATATTTTCACCTTTCTCTCTGCAGTAATCTTTCAGGCATAGATAAGTGATGGGAACCCCACACCCATCCAACAAATCCAGCTGCCCAAATTGATCAGGCTTCAGTGTGCAGGTGGAGGGCAGGGGACACCTCCAGCATGGGGCTGATGGTAGCCACAGGGCAGCAGCTTGGTATGAGAGCAGGGGACGAGCTCAGCTTTGCATATGGGGAGATCTCATGTGTGATCTAAACTTCACTGCTTGCTCCTGACTCTGCCTGCCCTCACTCACTCTGTGTGACTCACAGTGTAAGGTCCGTCACAGTGGGCCTCAGCAGAATGGGATCTAGCTTTTCTAGCCCTGATCCAGAGAATATCTATGCACCCACTAAGGGTCAATAGGGGAGGGGGTTGTTGCCATTCGAGACGCCAACCCCATCTCTGCCCTCTCCAGATGGACCATGGAGGGGACAGTGAGACAGTCCCCGTGACCTTCCCCATCCGTGATGATGCCTTGTTTCCTTCCTCCTCAGGGAGCCCGCTGTGCTCGTGCTGCGTTCCAGACCCCATGGGCCTCTCCTTCCTGCCCACCTATGGCTGCCAAAGCAACCGCACCGCCAGCGTGGCCGCGCTGCGCATGAAGGCCCGGGAGCACTCGGAGGCTGTGCTCCAGTCTGCCAACCTCCTGCCTGCTGCCAGCAGCAGCCCCACTCCTCCTGCCAAACCCAGCCCCGAGGGCAGCCAGGACAAGCAGCCCTCTCCGGCCAAGGAGCACATGGAAGGAGAGAAGAGCGTATGAGGTCGGACTGGTGCCGGCGCCCCGGCTCAGGGCAGGGACCTGCCGCCGGGGCTCTGCTGCGGGTTGAACTGCAGTGTGGCCATGCCCTGGCAGGACGTCACAGGGCCACCAGGGACCCGGCAGATCTGAGTGGCCTCTTTGGCTGCCTTTCATGCATCCTTGCTTTTCTTGCGCCGCTGTAGGGTCATTCCCCTGATTTATCGGCACTGTCAGTGTTTGGAAATGTTCGTGAAACTGTTTTTAGCCCCCCCTCCGCATCCCAGGGACATCAGAATGCCCAGGATCCTGGCTTGCTCCTGCAAACCTCAGCTTCCCATCCCGTGCGAGATGGAGGGCTGGCAGCCGTGCAGCGCTTCCAGACGTGATGTCTGAGGTCCAGGGCAGAAGAGGCATCCAGGCATCATTTACCCCACTGCGCACAGCAGAGGAGAAGGAACACGCAGGTATAGACCAGCTTGGCCTGCTTCTTTCTGATGGCATTTGACTTCAACAAAATATATGCCAGGCAAGGTGTAAGAGAGCAGAAAATAGAATGAAACTCTTCATAATTTTTTCCCCTCTCTCTTCTTTTCTCCGAAAGCAAAACTTTCCATGGAGTAGATTACTGGGAAATTGCTGAGATCAGTTTACCTGTGAATGAAATACTTGCACTAGTCTCTATGTGAACATTAGTCTGTATTTCTTGCCATTCCCTGGGTTAGGCATAAAAGACACGTGACTCCAGAGCACCATTCATAGCTTCAAACGGTAACGCTGGTATTTAATGGAGAGTGCAGTTATGTCTAGATCTGCACAAAGATGAGGTAATTAGCGTCATTCTCTTGGAAAGAAAGACTGTAAACCAAAATAATCCTGCATTGCAACACTGCAACTCTGTCCTTGCATGTTGTGTTTTTAATAAAAAGGAAATATAACTTGGAAGGCTATTCCTTTATGCCATCCAATATCAGACTATTCCATTCACTGAAGGCTTGTTGTAATGAATCTAGATATGAAAATGTCTTAATTACTACAGAGTGGCCACAGTGCAAAGGAGAAATTGATGCCTCAGGCAATACAGTCTTACCTCTGACCCAAAACTCCCCAAATCAAAGCAGACTAAATCTGATGCTCTAGAGCAGGCATTTTTTATCTGGGGTGACCCACATTTTTTCCATGGGAAACGCAGATGCAGATTTAAACTTAGTGACACAGGCTTGCTTTTCTTAGGTACCTTTTTCAGACTCCTTAGAATTGTCCACAGATGTCCCTGGAGAACAAAGTGAAACCACTGCTCTGAGACTTGACCAAGCAACATGGAGGCCAGTGGAAAGATTCCTGTCAGCTCTGAATGTCTTCAGAGCAGGTCCTTCATGAGAATGCTGCCAAGGTCTGTCCGACTGCCAACGAGAGGCTCTGCATTACAACCCTAGAAGTGTTTTAACCCATGGGCTGATTTTGGCACAGAATCTTAACTAGCAGAGCCCGTGGGTTTCCATTTACCAGTGCAAGTTTTTTTCTGCCACTCCTCATGCAGGACTGATCCTGCATGTTGTGCTGAGGACCTCCTGCAATCTGCTGGCACCTGCTTTTACACTAGGTTGTGTTTGGCTTCACACAGGATCTGAGCCTGAGGATGTATTTGGAAGGGCAGTCCCAGGTAAGCAAAAATTTCTCTACCTTACCCGACTGATCTCAGCCTGTGATCTCAGTCACAGGACCTGGGACTTCTCACAAGACCCTCCCGTACCCTCAGTGCACACCTTGGACACGGCTTGGTATCAAAGGTATTGAAAGGGTGGAAGCCCTGGTCTTCAGGGGGTGGCTCCGTAGCACCAAGCACCTTCATTGCTCCAGGAGTGAAGGGTACCAGGCATCCCCCCCCGGAGGGTAGGATTTGTTTTTTCTGGAAACAAGCCACTGGGGAGGGCAGTGCTGGGTCTGTCCTTGGATCCAAGTACAAACAAAACTCCAACAGGGCCCATATTCATCAAACGGAGTCATTTTGCTTTACTTTTGCCACACCATGTGTTCTTTTTGGCAACACTGAACTGTCCTAGCTGTGGGGGGAAAGTGCAGTAGTCTGTGATCTGCCTTTGTGTTCCGGCCTCAGGGGTTGCTCTGCTGAACTGTAGGTGGAGGTGGCTTCCCTGGCTGCAAATTATGGCTTAGTTTAAACAGCAGCAGCAACCTTTTTCTTCCACCAAAATAAAATTGCTGTGTGCTTTGCTGTGGGGAGTGGTTGGAGAAGAGAAAATCACTGTTTTCTTAGTGATCTTCCCAATCATAATTTTTTTTGTGTCCACCCCCCCAAAAAAAGAGACTAAAAAAAATATTCCACTCCAAAGAGGCAGGACCAACTTCATTTCAACATAATTACCTTGCATTCAGTTGAACTTCAGCCCTTCTGTACACTAACTCTTCAATCTAATTGTTTGATTAAACTCGTATTTCCTCCAGAAAGGTACATAAATAAGTGAATTGTTGAGCAAATTAAGAATACTTAACAGCATTGCATCTGAAAAGTAGTTACGCTGATTAAATTTTCTGTCCTTGAGGATTTTCAGGAAATTACTTTTGATCGTCAATAACACAATTAAGTAAACTACACGCACATTAGCATGAATAATTGATAAGAAATTATGTATTACCACGAAGCACTGATTTAATAATTCATGATGCGACACTCTAGTGACTGTGCAAAACTGGATAACATCGACAAGTCTGCCTGATGTTGCTGGAAATGCTGCAATTACAAACAAGTCCATAGTTTGGTTGTACAGTAAAGAAAAGTATCTGATGCATGCTGTAATTTCTGTTTGGTTAATACTTGAATAAATTTAGAAAGAAGACCCTGAAAAATTCCTGTGCTGTTTTCATTCAGATCAATTTTTCCGTCCAAGCATCTGCTCTCACACCGACGACTGTCCAGTCCTGCTTAGACCACAGAGATGTCAGAGTGGGGGACGCTCTCAGATTCACAGCTGGAAACTGCTGGGTATCTCGCAACTTGCAAAATTAAGGGGCTCAAAGTTTTGCAGAGCCTTCTGTTAGGAGCAAAGAGGCATTAGCACCCACTTAAGCCTGAGCCCAAAGTCTTTTAGACTTTTCAGTGTCTGATGTGTCTGTGATTATAGTTACTCAGTATGATTTTGTGGGTGGTTGCTCAAAGTCAGCCATAAATGAAACTTTCAGATTTGTACGGTTTGAGTCTGCACCTCGCCACATTAAACCCTAGGCCAATTTGCCAACAACTCTCGTGACTTCCCTAGGGGAGGCAGATACATATTTGCATTCTCGTTAGCACGTTGGGGAAACCAGAGCATGTGAGCCACATCTTCCTCTCAAGTTTTGGCATGAGACTTGTCTGCTCAGGGCAGTGCAGCCCAAGGGAACATGCTTGAGGTCACTGAGCAGTAGCACAAGGCCATGAGCAAAACTCAAGAGATCTGTGTCTCAGTCGTGTCCGCTTCTAGCCACCAGACCCCCAAATAGGCTGCCTGCTGTGGATGAGCCACCTACCTTCTTTCTGTGCTATCATATATCAGGGCTATGCCACTTAAACCACTCCTGTAATGGCCATCTCAGTAGCTCTGATTAAGTCTGGCATTTAAAAGTTTATAACTCAGCTATAAAAAGTCACTCAGGCTGAACCCCAGCGTGAGAGGCCCAAGCCCAAGGGGATGATTTACATGCGAGCTGTTCCAAAATCAGCCTGCATGATATTCTCTCAGTTCTGTGAAGGAAAAATGGAAGCCCAAGGTTTGAGGGACAGATATAAGACAAAGATGTTTTGTTTAACAGCATACTGCACTGTCACTAGATCCCATCCAGTAATTCTCTGTGAATTTCCATACCAGCATGAGCCAGGCGCAGCGTGAACGGCCTCTGTGCAAATGTCAGTTGCATTATTCTGGCAAAGCATCTCCAGGTCTGGCCTCTTTTCTCA
This sequence comes from Chroicocephalus ridibundus, assembly GCF_963924245.1. Classification (NCBI taxonomy): domain Eukaryota; kingdom Metazoa; phylum Chordata; class Aves; order Charadriiformes; family Laridae; genus Chroicocephalus; species Chroicocephalus ridibundus. Next base: position 20,369,030 of record NC_086289.1, read on the forward strand.
AGAAATCACAGACATTCACAATGCCCAGACTTCCCCTTATCCCCCACCTTCCCTGCACGGGCCATCTGCCAGCATCCTCACCCACAGCTCTGTGGAAAGCCTGCAGTCCTGAGTCCAGCTCTGGTGTTGACTCCCTGCTTGTGCTGTGTCCCCGCCACAGTCCCCCTGCCCGGCGCAGAGCCCTGTCCCAGCGCCCAGCCCAGCCCCGGGGGGGCTGCAGCAAAGCCATCCGGGGGAAGCCATGCTTAGGACTTGTGTGCGGGGTTATTGCGGTGCATTGGTCTGGGGTTTATTAATAAGGGTTGATGAAAAAACACCAGGCCATGGGACCTTCTTTATAGGGTTGCATGCCATCCTCTCAGCTCTCCATGCTTTTTCTCTCTTGCACATCTACGTAGGTCTCCTTATGCCTACATACCTTATAGCAGGAAATGTGAATGCACCTTCGCTCAGTTACGCCGTAGGCTAGTGCTTCCTACACTGCATGCTGGATAGTAACGAGATTGCTAGGCTAATTGGCTCTTTATTAAGAGTATTATTTACAATAATGCTGAAGGCCATGTGGACGCAGAAAAAGATCCTGGTATACCATTAAACTCTTCCCTCTTGCAGTCAGTGTCCTCCCCTCTGTGTTCCCCACAGGTTGTTACCCTTGGCCAAGTTTGGGCTGACCTTCTCTGCACCCCCTGGAGGACTCCCCCATCACGGGTCAGGGCCAGGGAGAAAAGCCTGCTGGTAGGGCCGCGTCTCTGAGAAGTTTGCACTTCTGCTGTGCGCTTAAGCTTTCTGCTTCCCTGCAGCAGAAAGAAGCCAGCTCAGCGCGGGAGGAAGTCGTTTGCTGCCGGGCAGACCACGAGGGAGCAGGGATGGAGATGAAATGCTTGTGGTGTGCTGCTGTGGCACATTCTCCCTCTAAAAGAGCTGTTGTTACTCGATAAAGATCCTGTTGTGCCTGGCTGTTTGTGCGATGGAAGCAGTGTGTGCAGCAAGGGAGGAAGTGAGAAGCCCTGAATTGATACCTGAGCTCCAAGTACATAATTCAGACCTCTCCCCTGAAGAGTTTGACACCCCTGCCATAAATAAAAGAGCAGTGGAGTACAATAAACAATGCTTTATTCTTTCCAGTTAAAAACTTCCTTTGCACTGTAGTAAGATATCGACTTCAGATGACCATATTACCGCAAAATATGATCTTTTCCTGATACCAACCAAAGAAACCTTTACATAGATCTGGCCAGTGAGAATGAGAATTTCATTGGCATATAGCAAATCCAGCCTTATTTGAGAGTGTTGTGTCAACAATATTTTAATAATCCAACCACAACGTCCTTATTGCCTGCCCTAAGCTCTCTGCCACGAGACAAGTAGGTGCTGCTCCGCTGTCTCAGAAGACTGAGCATCATTTTTTGGAGCTGTGACGAGTCTCCTGTGGTAAACTTGTGATAGTTAAAACTCACCAGGATTTAAAGTATTGGCCTGCATAACTTTTCCAGTATTTAACCTTGATGGCTTCTTCTGCAGATGGTGCTTTTGCGATACTGCTATAACATCTATGACATGAAGCAGAGAAGGAAAAAAACATGACCACCTCTGTAATTTTAGCCAAGAAGAGTTCTCACATGCAGAGCAACAAAAGGCACCGCTTTTCTGAATCCCTTCCAGATCTAATGCACACCCCCACCTCTGTTCTGATGGGCCTGGAGGTTACTTTGCATCTATATTTTCTCATAAAAGGTGACAGCAACATTGAAGCTGTTTCTGGTTTTGGACAGTTAACAGTTCAGCTAAATCACCCTATGGTCTCCTGGAGCACCTGAGACTGCGAGAGCTCTGTTTGTACAGAGGAAATACCCACTTCTCCAGGCTGGTCTAATGGCAGGGTGGTTGTTGCTGCCCTGCTTTGTAAGCCCCAGCACAGGCCAGGTACTGCGACATTAATGCTGTGTACAGGTGGACACCTGGAAGTATGTCATCCTTCACAACTTACCCATCTTCTGCCTCATGGATGGCCTGGACAAATACAGCTCATTAGCTGCTAAGGTCTATTCTGGTATGCGAGTTCCTGTGTGCTCTGAGCAGTGCCTTTCAGACCAGCTGACCTGAAAGGTCCCTTCCAACCTAGGCAATTCTATGATTCTATGATCTCTGATAGCATGGTCAGAAAGCGCATGTCGAGAGCACCCCGGACACAAACAACCTGAGACGCTGGTCTTTGGGACTGGTCAAGGCCAGGAGAAAACTTTCAATTTCTAGTTAAATTGTGTTTGCTTTGTCAGCTGAACTGATTTACCTTTCGGTTCTCCTGCTTGAGAATTTTTGTTTATTAAACTCCAGCATTCAGCATTGGCCCTAGAGACTACCACTTTGCTATAGTGGCAAATTTATTAGGGCTCCCCTAGGTATTGAATAGGCTGAGTTTTTTTATTGTATGCACACAGCTTCTTTACACCCGCACTGTACATGAGCCGATGTGTTAAATAACATCCAAGGCCAATTAACTGAAGAAGCCCATCTCTGCAAAGAAGACTCCCCAGGAACCTAAACTCTGCCTGTTACAGTACGGCTGGCTCACCCTTGCTCTGTCGTGCTGGCTGAAGCCATCAGGTTTTGGCAGACGCTTGAGAACCAAGATGCTGCTGTGATCACCAGTCCTTGGCACAGCAAGGGATAGAAGCATCCCTGGGAGTTGTTCATTTTTATTAGAAATATTTCTGTAGCAATGCACAAGAAATTGGCTGCTGGCAGGGAAGGAAGATGCACAGGAGAAAAGAGCTAATCCTATTTCTCCTCTGAACCATTACTTGCGTTTAGAGTTACACCTAACTGGGGCTGAGCCAGAGGCTCTCCGGGGGGGATTTCATAATCACAGTCCAACAGGGGTCAGAAAGGAAAGTTTCAAAATCCCACTCAGAAAGCCAAATACCTGAACACTTCTCCCACGGGGCTGAACCCAGGAGTAATCCAGATCGATGTCGCAGCTCGCTGCTCAGACAAATAGCAGAAATTACAAGCAGCAAGGCTTTTGTGTGTGTGTATTCGTGTCGGCAAACTCCAACTTGATCTCTTTTTGATGGGGTTTCCCTCCATAGGATCCAGGACCTGTGTTTAGGTGAGTCATCTTCATGCACCCCACAGAGCCTTGTCTCTGCCAGCGAAGCCCAGGGTTTACTGTGCAATGATTTATCTCTACCTCCACCATGAAGCTGTGGGACGGAGCTCTCAACCTGGGTCCAAACTGGAAGAAAAGGAAGGAGGATGCTTTCTTACTCAAGTGCTTTCCTACAAGTGAGCCCTTTGTGCTGTGCCCAGCCATCCCGAGACCTACATAACTCTTTTTTCAGTGCAGACGTACCAAAGGGAGGTATTTCTTGCTAGGGCATCCCTTTCTTCAGTAACTGAACCAGCTTCCCTAGCTTGGGATGCTTGCTGTCATGAGCCATCTGGGACCCCTCAGTGCCTCTGTGTCACCCTGCTGCTCAATGCCACTCTGCCTTGGTTGCATCACACCGTCACCAGAGATGAGGAGCAGTACAGCTGAAGATACAGGTGATACTCTTTGCCCCATGCATCATTAGATACAGGCTGACGTTTTCTTTTGAGGTAGCATTGGTTGGATTCAATTTGTTTTGTTAAAATGTCATAGGTCTGCTGCTCTGTGCAAATGTTAAGTGCCTAGAGAGCTGCTGAGGCTGGGAAGCCTCTTGTTTATGGGAAACTCTGGAAACCTTCCAATTTCTATCCAGTTCAGATCAAATCAAAATTTTAAAACAATAACCCAGTGAGTTAAGAGCTATGCCTTTGCACCAGCTCAATGAATCAGATATACATGCTAAAATTACTTTAGTCACACTGGTGCTTTTCTGTTCTGCAATACACTGTTTGCCAGACATTGTGAAAACAGGAAAGGCGTGAATAAATGAGAGTCATTGATATTAATTAGATTTTAGAATTACATTTATGAGCCAGGAAAGGAGGAGCCAAGGTACTGGAGACACCTTGTACCTGCTACCATCGCATGGGCAGGTGATTTGGCTTTGATTGCATAGTCTCTGTCTCTGGGACTTCCATGTGCCCAACCGAAATGGCTCCTGCCTGTCCGGGTGGATACATCTGGGCCGCAGTTTAACAAGGCCCATAGGAAAGCAAGCCTTAGCGCCTGCTGCAGAGGGGAGTTGCACTGGCCAGATGTTTCTTTCGTAAATGATGACACCTGTTAAGCACATTGCTCTTCCTTCACCCTCTGCCCCTGCCCTCTGCCTGGGACGCTGTCTCTTCCTGAGCTCACCTCCTCGCATTTCTATGAGCAGGAGGGAGCATTTTGGGCTTGCTAAAGGTGAACCGGGAAGCCCTTGTGAAGTGCCTCTGCCGGCAGAGACAGCAATAAACAGTAAGGGGTAGAAAAGTCTTTGAACAGCCCAGTGTGGTATAGGAGATGATGGCTACTGTGTGCTGAGCTAGTTAACAGCATATAGGCAGCAATGTCAGCATTAATTTGGGGGAATTAGGAGTGAGTGGGGGTTTAGTTTGATTTGGGCTGGATTTAGGATTAGCCAGAACAAAAAGCATGCACTGGGATCTGTGTGGTTTTATCTATGGCCCCTGAGCATCACAGGCTTCCTCCAGCTCAACGCCATCAGGCATACATGATCTTGGCTGACAATGCTGTTGCAGCAAAAGTCGCATGGCTAAAAACTTTGTTTTACGTTTTGGGTCAGATTTATTTACAGGGTGGTCTTGCTGCCATGGTACAAAGCTCAGTTTTACTGACAAAGCTGTGCCCCCTGGAGTGCTTCAAGCGCAGTATGAATACACCATTGCTCTTACATTAGTGCTACTCTCACAGCGTGACTGTGGCTGGAAGCTTTTCAAGGACCAGGCTGTTTGGGTTTTTCAGATGAGAAGCGTAAAGATTGACAGGTGCAAACCACATTGTTAGTGTCCTACTGAGGCACGATCAGATAACCTCCCTTAGTATACTCCAGGGATCAGATATTGCACACCACTAAACATGCCTTGGATGCCCAGAAGGATATAAAACTACAACCAGGTTCCTCTACCACTTGAAACCACAGTCAGTTAGCAGCGTGAATAGCCCTCCCTCAGCATTAATAACAAGACCATCGGCTCAGAGCTGGTCTCACGGCAGCTGTATCCAGAGACATGGACAGTCCAGCACAAGAGGGAGCTCCACAGTGGCTCATCGGTGGCAGCCAGCGCTGGGAGTACTTCTCTGCGACTGGACCAGAAACTGTTTTCCCCTCACATAGGCATTTTGGTGATGGTGACGTCTCTTCCTCATTCCAAACTGGACAAAAGAACCCAAACCCAAACAAACAAACAAACAAACAAACCTAAAACAAAAAAAAGCCAAAACAATGTTCAGTGCAACAAACCACAAAGTAATAAACCAACTTGGACTATCGTAAACATTTTGACATTTGAAAACTTTTGCTTTAGTTTCAGCTTCTTAATGAATGTTTTCTTTAAAAAGTTCTTTCAATCCAAAGAAAAAGTCTAGGACTGTTTACTTATGTATGAGGACTTCTCAATAATCTTTTCAGCAAATTTCCCAGGTCAGAAGACAGGAGTTGAAAAAGAAACACCCCAAATGTGCTTTTTAACCAGCAGTTCCGGTGTTGTCAAAGCAGCTTTTTTTTTTTCTTTTTTCTTCAGAGAAGCCGTTTTATTGCAAAATTCCTGCTAAGGTGCAGTCATGTGAGTTGGCTGTGTCAGTAGGATTTTGGGCCAGTACTCCATCTGGTATTTGGTCCTGCTTGGTTTCTGTTAGGGCTCATCTGGTTGCTAAGAAGTTTACCATTAGTCAGATCAGTGCTAAGGGCCAGTTATTCTGCTGGTCTGTGGCTGTCCTGATGCCAGGAAAAGCATTTGGTGTCTCGGGTTGATAATGCAGTGGTATCAGGAAGGGGCGGGTATTAAGCAAAAGTGCTTCTCCGTCCCCTGTTACAGTCCCATCTGGCGCAGGTGGGGGCACTGCTCAGGACTCGCCAGCTGCACCACCTTTAGCAAAAGGAGTCTGCTGGACCACTCGCTCCTCCAGCAGGAGAGATGGAGGTATGGGGGCATCCCAGGTACACCCCTTAGTCCTGGAAAGAATATGGGAAGAGGTGAACGTTCATCTCCCCGGGGTAGTGGAACATGCCAGAATACATGGGAAGCCCAGGGGAAAATGGAGCTCCCTTGGGGCAGACCCTGCAAGTAACGGGACACGCGGACTGACAGCTGGGAGATGCAAAGGACATTTTAAGGGCACTATTTAGATCACATCCAGACACTTCAGTAGAACATGAATACTATATGTATAACTATATATAGACATGTAGATATACCTAGATACATCATTATATAGGCATACATCCCTGTATAGATGTATTACCAACAATAACATTGTCTTATATCATAATGCAGTATGACATTCTCCTTTCATTCCTTTCTGACTTTTCTTTTTGGAAAGTTCACAAAGCTACAGCCAGTTTTGGCATGGAATAATTCTGAAATGTTTTCATCCACATTTCTTGGGAAGGGATGCAGTCTCGGGAGACCTGATCCAGGCAGGCAGCGCTTGCCAGCAGAAACTGATTCTGCCAACAGACTTCCAGCAGTCTCAGTGCAATCAAAAAAAGGGTCTCTCCTGGGCCAGGTCCAGTTCGCATCCACTGCAGCTTACCAACGCTGGGAATAGAAAGAAGGATCGCTGTCTATCTTAGAGTCTGTCTGTGCAATCTGCGGCCTGTCGATTTGAGGAACATCCTGAAGAAGGCCACCTTAGCTCACCTGAAATGCTTCATGCTGTTGGTGACAACACTGGCGTTACCGGCATAACAAAAAAGCAGGGGTTGCCTTTTTTTGTGTGCTCTGAATGCTGCCTTTCCCTATGCCAGCTTTAAGCTACTGGAGGAGCAGTTGTGAGAAGATGAAGCTCTGACACTGAATGCCAGCGGGCAGAAGTGTGAACACACCAGGTAGCTCCGGGACACGGGAATCCAAGCCAGAAAAGGGAAGAAGCGTTAGCCTGTCAGACAGCTTGACTTTGACGAGCCCTGGCTTTTCAAAGCACGTCTCCAGCTTTGAACATTTTTTACTTTTTGCTGGAGTTCAAATTCTTTCCATTGCTAGAAGGAGTTCAAAGATTGTTCGTCCTTCTCATAGAGTTTTCCCCCTCTCCTTCTTTCAAAGTACCCCAGGTCTCAATTTATTCAATATGGACTTTGACATGGGAAAGTGCTTATCTTTTAGCACTGCAAACTGCTTCCCCAAAGGCTTGAGTTAAATCTGCTTTAATAAAAGCACAGAGCTTTACGCAATTGGGACATAAATGATTCCTCTTCTGCACTATTGAAATGCTGCTTTCTAAGTATGTTCAATAGCATATTAGAAACAAGTCTCTAATTGACCATAGAGTACTGAAGACCTGACTATCTAATGTAAAAAATCCACATCATGAAAACTTTGAGAATATCAAAAAGAAGCGAGGGAAGATCACAGGTCATTTTCATCTATTCCCTACGCATTTAAACCCCATAACTACAATATTATTTTTAATATCGGGGGACAGCGGTGAATGTAAGATCATCATAAGACCAGAATAATCATTCTAAAGACAAAATAAATTAATCATTGACCTCTGTTGTTATAATGAGCATTTAAAAAAAAAACCCACTTTGAAGTTCAATTTACTCGAGTGTTCCATGTTCTTTCTATCTATCTCCTGTAAGGCTCTGAAGCAGAGTTTCTTTAATAAAAATGACTGATGAACACCAGTTGCTCCAAATTACATGTTTGTATGTATCACTAGAGGCCATGTAATCCATCATGTACAGTATCACCAGCTTCTGATGTGGTTTTTGAGTGAGACAGAGGATCAAACTTAGAGTTCTTTACTCAGAAAAGAAACAGAGTATATCCCCCAAATACAGATATGCAAATCTGTCAATGTGTTTCTGGTAAAAATATAACTAGCAAACAACTTTTCTGTTTATGGTCCATTATATTCAAACCACAGTAACACTTTCACTGTCAGCGAGGCCTGCTTGGCTAGTCAGGTATCAGAGCAGAGCAGATCTAAATTAAATTGCCAGCCTGGGCAAGGACTGAGCCAAAATCACTTTGAGAAGAGTCTCTGATGTGTTTCATAATGCAATGGACAATAAGAGAAACTGAGGAGAAAAGTAAAACCGTCACTGACAAGACTTTGGAGACTACATCCAGTCTGCAGGACTGGTTAGTAATGAAAAAGACAAATTACATGAAGTTACACACCTGGTAACTTCCCCCAGGTGAATGGGGCACAGGGAATGCGAAAGCCCTGATGTCCTCTGAGTGGTGGCAAGAAGGTGAACCTCTTCCAGTGCTGCTGGACTGGGTGCTGGCACCACATCCCCAGGGCCCTCGGGCCAGACTGCTGCCCTCGCACAGCAGGGAGGGGCGGAAATGACCGCGGGAGTCCTGGGCTAAAGGTGTTTCTTCCCAGCCTTCTGTTCCCTCTCTTTAGGAGGGGGAGGAAGGGGGAAGAAGCCACGCATACAGTCATCTCCTGAATCTTTTAATTGTGTACGGCATACCTGCACACACAAACACACGCTTCCATATTGTCAACTTTTTCTGACAGCATAACTGGAGACAAAATTGCAATGAGACATAATTACAATGAAATAGCTGTCTAGAAGTCATTCCAGTATTGTAAAACAAGTCCCATTTATTTTTTTTATTAATTATAAATAATTACCTTTCCGCAAATACAGTTGCATTGATGGAACATGCCAATGACACACATTTTCTTGGACAGATGACTTAAGAAGGCACTGAACGCCCAACGAGGAGTTGATAAAAATCCACACTTGTAGGCCATTTCAATTCAAATGCACTCTCTAAAACAAATCCAGCACTTTGCAAGAGGAAATCTGAGTTCTTGGGACAGAGCCATGGCTGCGGGATGGCAGTCCAAGTCCGCCGTGTGACAGCTGGACTGGAAGGCGTTGCAGTTGCCCCAGAAGGAGAAGGAGGTTCAAAGGGAGGTGGTTCTGGCCTTAAAGCCAAAGACTAGGGAAGTCATGTTTGGGCTCAGTCACATCTGCCGTGGAAGAACCACCCCTGTAAATGAGCCTCACGGCACCCAGAAATGCAACATGCAAAAAAAGCCCCATGCAGGAGAAGGGACCAGCGAAAGCAATGGCCCTCTGTTCCCTTCAGCCTGCTGTGCGTGCAGAGAGCCTGCTGTGTTCTTTAGTTCTGACCACCGGCTGCTGGCAAGGGAGAATCCAGCTTAGTTTGCCTCAACACCTCTTTAACTTGTGATTTAATGTCACTGTCATTTGCATCATGAAACAGTGCTTTCTTACAACTGTTTTCATGACTATTGCACATTTCCCTATAAATTTCCTCCCCCCAGAAGGAAAAGGTCAATTTACAGCTGTCATTTTGCCTAGTAATGACCTCTTCCATCCTAGTTTCCCACAGCAGCAATGGAAAAAAAACAAACCAACAAATACAACCAGAGAAGGGCAAGGAAAGAAAAATATTTGTTATCTGAAAAGGTGTCATTTGGCTCTCTTTTAATGCACAAACATTTTGTGTTGACCATCACAGGTAACACTGCTCTCTTATACTGATATGCAAGTGGCAGTTTTATAGGTATATTTTTTATATATCTATATAAAAATAATGTTTTTTATCTATATATAGGGTTGTTTATGTGCTTGCATGTGTGTTTGTACACACACACACTCCCACAGCCTAGCAAGAAGGTGGCCAACATGTGGTCTAGGAGACAGGTTCATTGATGGGTTCATACTCAAATGGAGTCAACACCAAGGCTGGGACCTGGAGCAACACTTGTATAACATCATTCACTCCCTGTGGTAAAATGCTCTAGGGAAAGTTCTGGATATATGACGAAAACCACTTTCATATTTGTTTTCAAAACTCCCCAGTTCTGTGTCTGTTTAGCTGCAAACTCCCTAGGGCAAAACTCCCTCTGGGACACGCACGAGCTTAGAGACACATTCCGCTGTGAATGCAGCTCCCTTGGCTAACAGAAAGGATTGGCCGAAACAAAGAAGTCCTACTTGAAACGTATTTGGTATCCAAGTTAGGACTGTCTTCTTTTCAGATGCCCCCATTCCAGTTCGCCTTCACAGTAGAGTAAAAAACACACCTGTCTTTCCTTGCATACGTAGAAGTAGTATACTGGAGGATCCCATTCTCCACAGCAAGAGTTTAAGGCGGCCCTCAAAAAAAGGCTGCAGAAGTGTACACATCTACCACACAAATGACAGTTAAACAAGCAAAAGGGATTTGTTTTTTAAAACAGTTGTCTATTTCTCTTATCAAATCACCTTTTCTTTTGTATCTGTGCACAGATACTTTGTATCCACAGGCTCCCCTTGGAAAGCAAACTTTTATCCTGTCCTCTGAGAGCCTGCCTACTTCTTGACTTGTTAAGGGCATTTAAATTTGTAATGTCAAACCGAAAAAATGGCTTGTGCACTCTGCTAGGCTTTCAGATTACATAGGTTCGGTCTAAATGTACCATGGAAAACCTTAATAGATCTATTTATCTATATTTTAACATGTAGATGACATTCTGCTCTATACTGGATAGACATTATGCTGTATACAGTGACAGCAACAGAGAAGCGCAACATGAATAGCACCATGTCAGTTTAGCAAAATATATGTGACCAAAAAAAGGGAAAAATATTCATAATAGGAGCAATTTCCCTTAATTCAACAACTTGAAAATGGATCCTTGTTCCTGAAACAGTCTTGATCTTCAAATTCTTTTTTATTTAATTCAAAATGAGCCCTTTCCAAGGGGAGACTGCATTTTCTGAGTTCCAAGTCAAAGTGGGTTTAAAAATTTTACTGTTTGCAGAATAGGATCATAGGATAATTTAGGATGCAAGAGATCTCAGGAGGCCTCTGCATGAACCTCCTGCTCAAGGAGGGTCAGCTCAGAGGCCAGCCCAGGTTGTTCAGGGCTTTATCCAGCCAGGTGTTGAAATTTTTCCTGTTTATTCAAATATGGGCATTTGGCTGAATGTGCTCAAACCCCAAACCAAACGAGTACCAGCTTCTCCATTTCCACCCCACACCTCTGCTGCAGCTGTCCCTGCCAAATGACAGAACGGCAAATCTGACACAACTCTGCATAACAGGTGAAACAAACCTTAGAAAATCATTAAGGGCCAAATTCAAACCACACCGAAATCAATCAAGAGATGTCCTTAGTATCTATCTAGCCTGTCTAAGGGAAATATTTTAGCAATTAGCACTGACAACAGGAACTGTCTCATGGGATCAGGACAGGTTCTGAACACACGGCTCTCGTCAGGGACGGAGGAAGGCTGGGAGCCGAGTTCAGGTTGGGAAGGACCACCACGTGTCCTGAAAGCAGCCTCGGTCCTGGGAAATAAAGACCCTCCTGAAGAAAACCTCTATCATAAATATTAAAACTGTGAGAGTAGGGCAGTGCCTGTGTCCCATCTCCATGTTGCATTTATTAGTTAAATGCTTGATTCTCCCCTTTCTTTTCTGGAAGTCAAGAGTCACTTCACTGAAAACAATCCTGTAAAACTAGCCTGAGATGTGTATAAGGCTGATTTCTTCCTTAGAACTCCCACACTTCAGTTTTAATTGGGAAAAACAGTATGAAAATGAGACAGAGAAAAAGGAAACCAACATCCAAATATAGATATTTATATGCAGGCATATTACATTCAATTTTTCCATCTTTTCACCAAGGTTCTCTCTTTATCTATGATGATAAAAAAAAGCCTACGCAACGATGAGTGATATTTTGTTACAGATCTTTCAAAAAAAAGTGATAATCCAAAGAAGCACTTTTTTAGAAATTAATACTTTGGATGTTTTGTATCTCTTTTTTTTTTTTTTTTTTAAATCACAGAATTCACAAGACCAAAATTAGGTACAATGTTTTTCAGGTTTTAAAAGTTAGCACTGTATTTTAGTGGGAGCCTGAAAACAAAACAAAACAAAAAGCACTTCAATTATAATAAGCAAAGGTCTTCTCATCCTAACAAAAAATTAAAAGCTGTTATGGGATTTCATTCAACCTTGCTCCTTACCGAAATATTTCAGGCCAAGTATCAAGATAAATTGAAGGTTTAAGTTGCATTATAAATAACCTCTGACTCTAAGGAAAGTTATTTGGAGATTATAAAGAAATATGAAGAATTCAGCAGCATGTTAGTGGACACTGCAAAAGTATATGAGAAGTCTAGAGCAGCTGTAACTGTATTCTGGTTGTTTAAAGGTTTTTTGACATAGTATTGCGCATCCAGTATACAATCTTTTTGTCAATAACATCTGGGCAATCGTTGTGTGCAAAAAATGAATCTTGGGTTGATGGCGTAGTTGTAGCCATATGCTTTCTACCTGTCAACATAGTTCAAAGGCAGTGAGTGAGGAAAGTTCGGTAGATGTGGCACCTGTCCTAGGTCTCATCGGACGGACAGGATGGATTTATACGTTTTACTTTGTGCCATATATCGTGCAACACATTTGGGCAGAAGGACACTTGCTTTGGCAATCCCAGCCATCAAAATGGCAAAGCAGCAGCAGCAGCAAGCAGTGGCTTCATTCTGTCGTATTTATTTGTTTAGCTGGCATTGCCCCTTCATCTCACTGGTAATTTGGTGCTTACTCAATATCACACTTCTTCAAAGTGATCATCACCTCACATCTCTCAATGTGGTCAGATTTCATTTTCCTTCCCACCCAAACCACAATGAGATTCAGACATAAAGTGTTGTACAAACATCAAATCTGCATGTGCTTTTGTGTGCCTGTGTCTGTTCGAACGGTTCTTAAAAACACTAGCTGGCCTATTTTGGTACTTCAGTTTTCAAGATACTCCTTCAGCAGCAAAATCATCTAAATCAGTGAGGGACACTATGCCAGTATTTGGGGTCGGGCTCATGTCCTTTCGTAAGTGAACTTGAGTTTCTTCAGCATCTTGACTGTAGGAGTAAGAGGCTGGTTCAATATAGGGCCGAGTATCCACAGATTCAGCGTATCTGTAGTCCTGCTGCCCATCTTCTGGTAGTTCAGCTGGTTCTCCTGGTACAGCTGACATTAACCAGGTAGGTTCAGAGAGCTGAGAAGATGACTTCAGCACTGCTACAGATGAAGCTGGCAACGGCAGCACTCTAGGGTAGGAGGCATAGGGAGAATTCATAATTTCTGAAGAGGGGGGTTGGTATAAGTTCCCTTCCGAGGAAGGGACTGAGACTTGAACATACTTGCCAGTTTCTGGGTCATAAAATGTCTTTAAATTGACTTCTGCTGGTAAATCAACTACGTAGTATTGACCAGAGTCAGGGTCTTGAAGGAGTTTACGCTGGGTTGAAGAGGGTGAAGGGCTTACTGCTGATGCACCACTGGGTCTTCCTGTGCTGGTTTCTGTGGGAGCAAAAGTTGAGTGAGGGGCAGGATGGAGAGGAGAATATCCCAAGGGTGAAGGAGATGCTAGTGTCTGTCCAGAATGAGATGGCTTTCTCCCTACAGCATCTTCATGCTCACTCTGATGTTTTTTCTGCTGCTCTTGCATTTTCTTTCTCCTGCTTGCCAGCTTTTTGGCCCGCCGCAGAGCCTTTTCTGTTTTTGGTGGCACAGCAGGAGGCTTGCCTGCTGCTCTCTCCCCAGGTCCCCTGGGCTCCAGGCTCTCAGCTTCCCCTGCAGAACTGGAAAGCAGATTCCTCCGTGCCGAATCAAGTATCTCTTCCGCAGACATATCATCTTGTCTCTTTAGTGCCACGTTCAGCAAGGCAGGGTTTATAACATCCTCTGCCTCTCTAAGGCCAGAAGTTGTTGGTTTGTCTGACGATGAACTGGCAGCAAGAGAGTGCATGGTGCTGCCTGACCTGGGGCTTGTAACAGCAGAGCATACAAGACTGTCTAACAAATTGGGTGCACCTTCTGCATGTAGGATGTCCTCTAAAGCTTCATGGAATACAGGAGAATACTTGTGGTCCTCTGATATGGAGCCAGTCACAGGGGAAATTGTCTCCCTAGTGATTATTTTTTTAGCACAAGAGCCACCTTTGCGATTAGATAAATGATGATTCTTGAAGTAATTTGTCGTTCTTTCTGCAGGATAGGTGGGGTTGTTTTGTGCTTGGTCATTTTCCAGACCTAAATTTGGCTGTGTTAAACTATGTCTTGCCTTCCTAATCTGGGGCTTCTCTTTCCTTCTGCAGACACTTTTCTCATTCATTTTACCAACTTTATTTAACAAAGCACAAGTCTCTTCATCTTCTTCCATCAGCCTCCCTAATGAAGAGCTCTCTGTATCTTCCAGAAGACCGGGATCCAGTGTTGCTGAAGTAGATCCAGGCTCACTAGCCTCTTTCCCTCCATCGGTTGCTCCATCCCTCACGTTCTGCTGCCCTCTGTGCCTCAATGCCAACCAGCCTCCCTCCTGGGCATGCAACCTGTTTCGGTGCTTCTTGTTCCGCTCTGCTGGGGACATAAACCTACTTTCCATTTCCTTATAACTGCTGCTCACTGTATCATCCAGGGAAAAGGATCTGAACAGGGGTAGCTTGACGGCCCTTATCACCTGAGGTGACCTGAATGTGTTATCTTTGATCATAAACAGACTGGGTTTGGTTGAGCTTGAAGATGGTGGTGTTTGTGGTTCTTCAGACCTCTGAATGGACATGTCCCTTATACTGTCGGCAGCAGAATCCATGGTCTTGGCGTCTTCCTTTTTCTCTGTCCTTAGTTTCTCTTTCATCGAGCTCCTCTGTTCATTCCCAGTAACCTTCCCCTCCTTCTTCTCTGCTGCACCAGTATCAGAGTTGATACAAGCATAATACTGCAGTTCATCTTCCCCAGCCTCTTTCCTTCTCTCCTTGTGGCTTTTCTTACTGTCTGAATTCATTTCACTCTTAGTCCTCTGGCTTTCTTGAAGGATTGCCTTCTGCATCAGGGGCACTGGTGGAAATGGCTCCTCCTGAAGTGGCTGCTCTACCGTGGAAACAAAAGATTGCTCTGAAGAACTAGTGCTTCTTTTGCCGTGTGCTTCATGGCCAGTTACCACCATATTGTTTTGGACGTCACTGTAAGGCACGTCCTCTGCTGGTGAGAGTTGGTTTGGGATTGTTTTGAAGGTGAACTCTTCATTCTGATTAGCAGCCTGTCTTTCATTTTCCTCACCCTGGACGCTGGGATTTTGCATGGGCTGCCTCTCTGTTGTACCTGCACTCTCTCTACTGAATGGTTTCAGTGCTGGATACTGCAGACGTTTCCTTAAATCAGGTTCATTTGATTCATGTCTGAACAAGGGGAAGCTTTCATTACCCCTTGTGTTTTTAACCAGACCTTCATGTTTTGAATCTTCTGGCTGCAAGTTGTCTCTAGTTTGGTAAAATAAAAGGTCTGCTGTTGTCTGGGGTGAACTCAAAGTCAGGTAATTGTCTGTAAAGTGTCCGGTTAAATCAGTTTTATTGTCCTTCTCAGGTACACTGCCAGACAATACAGAGGTTATATCACTTGATTCATCTTTCTCTGCAATATTTTTGTTACTTTTTTCTTGTAAAGTTGAGAGTGAGGCATTCATTTTTGTACTCTCCTGTATATTTTCCCTAGCTTTATTTTTCTCCTCCAAGGCCTTTAACAGGGGAGAAGGGGTATAAATTCTTTTAACACGTTTACGTACATCCTTCAAGTTGAATAACAGACTTGATGCTTTTGATTTGTAACTATCTCGAGACCTGTAATCTCCAAACATGCCCTCTTCATGGTCTCTCGCTGACGCGTTCTCAGTGGGAGGAGGTGTCAGTGGGATCAGCTCACTTTCCACGGGGTCTGCCTCCTGTTTTGGTGGTATGATGGGTGTTAAGAGTTCACTGATGTTGAAAGAGGGACTGATCGATCCAGGGGAGTTTACCTGTGTAGCCAGAGGAGTCACATCCAGATCAGGCTCAGCACCAGTCACCTTTTCAGACAATGAAACCATCTCATCACTGGCTGTGGACTTCTCCTTGGAAGTCTGTCCCCTCTCTGCTGCCCTTTTTGTAGCCCTCTGTCTCCTCCAGGGTGGACCCATATTGCCCACTTGGGGACTGAGGGCTTCCTCTTCGGTTAAGGTGGCCAGGGGTCTTCGTGGAGGTGGGCTGGGTGCCTGGGACATAGGTGAGGATGAAACCATCCTGTAGGACACAGACTGAGGTGATACAGAGGCTTGGGACATGGCACAGGGGGAAAGCTGAGCTGGCATTGGGGGTGGTGGCACAGGAGGGGCTTCAGGGATGGGGGGTGTTTGGGGATGGCCCTGCTGGGTGGGGGGTGGAAGTGGAAGTGCCTGTGGGACAGGGGGTGGCCGAGGAGGACCCTGGGGCGCATGGATCCTAGGGGGGGGACTGGGCGGAAGAGCAGCAGTAAATTCTGTTTCTGAAGTGAGGGGACCCTGAGGTACACAAACAGCAGGGAGAGGGATGCTGAAAGCAGTTTCTGGTGGAGTTGACTCCCTCGGAAAATCTTTCTCCTGCCTCTTAGCAACAGTGGTTTTGACGGCTGGCAATTTATGTTCACGTATGTGGGATCCTTTAATAAATGGTGCTTCTTCCAGGTATGTAAGACCTTCATTTTTCATTTTTATATCAACAAATTCCTCCTTTTCAGTCAGTTTTTTGTGATGAACATTCCATGATTCAAAAGCACTATTCTCACTGTGAAGAAAATTACCTTTTTTTGCTGGCTCATTAACTGTCATACTTCTGTTTTTTAAAGCCTTTTTAGAAGAACGGGAAAAATTTGACTTGGCTACTTTTGACATCTCAATCAGCACAGGATAATAACCATCAGTGCCACAATAACTCAGGTCTATCTTATTAGGTCTTCTCTGTGGCTCATGTTTGCCACTGAGACAGTGGCTACCTTGACTACCGTCAGAAAATCCAGAAAGTTCCTTGTGGATGCTTAAAATGTCTGTGTCATCCCAGCAAGCCATATCATTTCCATGATTTAATTTATATTTTTGAAAGCTATTAATGGGCTGCTTAATGGCTATCAGGGAACCTCCTGACCCTTGGTCTGCAGTCTTATCAAATGTCTTAATCAATGAGGACACTTTTGAAACATGTTTATTGTTCCTTGGGCCAGGGACTGGCAAATTCAGCTTTTTTCTTTCTGTGGCAAAGGTGTTACTTTTAGCAACCCTCTTCTCCTCTGGAGCACACTTTGGTAACTGCTGGAATGTGGAAGCCCATATTGTATGTTCATTGTTTTTTGCTGTTAGCTTGTTACAGACATTGCTTTTCTTGACGGCGTGGTTTAACGTCCCTGGGTGAAATTTAGCAGAGAACTGGAGGGTGAAGTCAGGTGAAATGGCAAGATCCGGTTCATTGTAAGAGTCTTCGAGTTCTGCTACGCACAAACTTTTGAAAGCCCGGTCTGTGAGGCTGCTCACCTCTCTGTCTGTGTCATCCAGGAGACTCCCAATACTTGAGGAGTCACTATGTCCTTCTGTATGTTTCTTATTTCCCTGCATTGTTCATGGGAGTCATGAATGAATTATCCAAAGGAGTAATTTCAGGGGTCAAATAGGCAGATGACTGTGTGGGGTGGTTCCAGCTGTTTGCAATTCACAAGCACAAAGCAATTCCTCCAGACGGTGCTGCTGCACGTCGATTCATCTTACGGAATAGCTGAAGGAAACTTTCTTCTCTGCAAAGCCAAAAATCATAAATTATCATTTTTCGATATTAACACTATTAGACAGAGAGTATTTTCCAGATACATCAGTCACTGACTAATTTGCTCCTACATGCATTCTAAACAAGATGCTAGCAACACAATAAACAACATGAAAAATAATTGTTATTTTGGTCAAGTAGCTCATGGTAGATAGTTTAATTTCTGGAAAGTGCCATTAAAAATAGTGGTTTTACCTCAGATTCTTTACTTAGGCTCTTAAACAAGGATATAAGAGCCAAATTTCAAGTACTTCCCTTTCCATACGTCCAACCATAAACACTTCCAAGTGCTATGCATGTATTTAGCTAAGAAGGTTAGCCATGTTTTGGCCAAGAGTAATAAAAAGGGAGAAAACTTACTTAAAAAAAAATGTCACTGGGTACATCATTGCATGCTATGTCCAAAATGAAAGAAAAGTTGATAAAACTTACTTGTCAAGATCTCATAATTATAATTTAAAATATTTTGTGAAGAATAAGGTTATTATAGAGGATTCTATTCTCACTCATCTGCTAGATCATGACTGCAGAAAATTAAGTCTATAGAGATGAACCTGCTTGTATCAGACTGGAGTTTTGCTGGGACAATTACCCTGAGCAGAACCCTTGTTTGAGAAAGTAGAATGGCACCACAGGTAAAGAATATGTACTGTGCATTAGCATGTTCCGAGCAAACATTGCTGGGGTAAAATCCTTTAGCCACCCATAACCAGGTACGGTTGGGTTGGTATGTTAAAACTGAAGAGGCTGCTAATATCAGCTTAACCAGCAGAAGGCAGGAGTGCCTAGGGGACTCTAGCAGACCCACTAAAGGAGCACAGGAAACATTTGGTTTCAGTTCCAGAACTGCTGAGATCAAAAGGTAACCCATTCAACACAACTATAAAATATCACAGCCTTCTGTTAATCCCTGATTCTGATGCACAGTCAAGGCCCACAGCATTGTGGGTTTTGTCTATCTCCACATCAGTCTGCAGACAGGATGGGGAATCTTTGGATGAAAGAAGTATAAGCAAAATGGACCCTTCAGCTATACTTGAAATCTCTACACTAAAACTCTTTAAAGTTTACCCTGTAAACTCTTTAGATACTTATTCTCACATTCAAGGGCTTGGGCAGCTTATTGACTAAACTACGGTGAGACACAGTTTAAAAGCATATTCAAGAGCTACATAAAAAGAAAGTCCTTTTAGACTCCTTAAGGAAAGTCTGATCTGTATCTCCATTTCCTAGGACGCTTGCATCATTCACTAACTTCTGATGAGCTGAAACACCTCGGTTCATATCTACAGCAGTTTCCAGCTTTTATACAAGTAGAAGCTGTCTCCATCTCAAGCTTGGATCCACTGTAGAACTGAGCAATGAAATCCAGATCCAGATTTGAGACCCTCCAGCTGTCCAAATCCATGATTCCATTTGTCCCTTCTCAGTGAGACTCTTGGAAAGGGCATGGTTTTTTCCCTGTGATGAACCAGTGCTGGTCAAAGTATGAAAAGCCAGAGGAACTGCGCTTAATCAGTGAAGTTACTCAGGCTCAGTTATTTCTTCAAATGAGAACACTTTTCACCTTCCTTTTCTATTTAAAAACTCCTCAACCAGCCTATTTTTAGACACAAAGTATCATAGTGAATTTTGATTCGGTCCTTCCAGCCACGCAATTCCAATGACTTATGCAGAACTACAATAGATTTACACCAGAAATAAGACAAGCTTAATAGAACTTCTCCATTTTACTTTGTACAAAGATTTTTCAAAAGTGAGTTTCACTCCCCCTGCTGCACATACATTTTTGTGTATAATGCAGCAAGAAAAAAAGAGAAGAGAAATGAAAGGCCACCCCATTTTTGGTTTTGATTCTTAACTGTTATATAAGTGGGAAGCACAGGTACATACCTGCCGTGTAATTTTGCTTCTCATCTTTAGAACTCCCTTTCATGCTTGTATTTGGCTCCATTTCTGACCATCTTTAGTGAGGAGGTAGAAATAGTCCAGTGGTGTAGATTTGACAGAAATAGTGTCCCGGTATGTTTCCGCCCTTCAGCATTTTTTGATCTTGAGTGAACTCTGCAATTTGAAAACAAAGACATGGGTTTGCATGATCTGAAGATTGTCTCGTGCTGTATTCGTTCATTTATTTGTTTATTCACATTTAACAAACATTTTAGGGGGGTTTTACACGATTTCTTACCAAAAAAGACAGGTATCCATCACAGAGAGACAATAATCAGATACCTTGAGGGTTTGGCAGCTTGCGGAGTGCAGTCAAGTTCCTAGCAAACAACTATCACAACCTCCAGCACTCTCTGGTAGCCCCAGCAGGGACTAACAGCTGAGTGAGCAATGGTTTCCTGGCAGGCTGCCCATTGCAAAGGCTGGGTGATGTCTCCAGGCTAAAAAGAGGGGTTGTGCCAGATGACTTCTTCCCTGCTGTTGTCTACATCCCTGCTGTACCACTCTTTCATAGGGACTGCAGAGGAAAATGTATGCCTCCACTCCATCTGTATATGACTTCCTACTGCCAACAAATACAGAGAGACATCAGTCTGGTGGACTGGGAACTAGTGCAGCTGAGGTCTGAAAGACCGCCCTTTTCACTGTCCCTGTTGTAAACGAGAGGAAAAGTGGACAGCTGGGATGATGAGGGGCAGTAACCAAAACATCTTTTTGCTTCCATGCATCAACCAGAGTCAAGAGATGCTAACGGAAAGCTCGGCTATGGTGACCGTGCATTGCTGCTGTCCTTTTGCCGTGGAGACCCCCAGGGTTCAGGCTAGTTTGCTTAATCTTTGCAAGAATATATCCATTTCCTACAACAAGACCTGCCTGGCCCTGAGGTAACGCAAACAGCACGTGCCTTGAGGTAATGCAAATAGCACATAGGTGCAGATACAGCAGATTTTCCTGAAGCAAGGGTCTCCTCTAAGGAAGCTTTTGTGTCAGCCCATGGTATTCAAAACACATTGGCAAAAGTGGCAACAAGGGCTCATCCACTGGGATGGTCTCCTACACTTACCCGAGGAAAGACAGTTGTCAGTGTTAGTTTAGGGACAAGCCTGTACCAAGCAGAGATTTTTGTGGTCCGTTTAAGATGTCTGAGTAAAAAAATGGTAAAAACAAAGAAAAAAAACCCCAATGCTATGTCTGGTTGCAGCCAAATGTAAAAGGGTATCCTCATTGCAGAGATGTGTACTCAGTTATCTCCTTGCTCAGAGGTTAAATTACAATTTTACTGCATCTGTGGTGCTCTTAACTGTGCAAAGCCAACGCAGCCGTGGGAGATTGTGATTATGTTCTGGCTCACTCATCGTCAGGGCTGTTGACTAAATTCCACCGACACAATGTTTATCAGTATTTATTGGTGGTGGTGCCTGAACTAGGAGGAAGCTTGGCTTTCAGATCTCATGGACAGAGGTCTGAAGAAACATCTTGTCCCTTGTAAGCTGAGAACATTTGCTGAAAAGTGAGTAGGGTAACAATAAACATGGAGATCATGATGTAATCTCAGCACTTATTTTCCTAGATGGAGTCACTGTTACAAAAACAACTCAGCGCCAATGGTTAAAAAAAAAGAATAGCGACTGTCACTGTCTCTGAAACCTTTGTGAAGATCCTTGTCTTGCCTGGCCGTAATACTAGCACTTGGGCAGTGTAATGTTTCGAGCTGGAAAAGTTGTATCTACAGCAAGTGTTCAAGGTGCAGATCACTACTGGGACTGGATGGAAACAGCAGCACTGTACTGGTTTAGCTATCCCTTGTATAGGTATGATGGCAACTTTTGAACTTTGGGCAAAGAAGCTGTTCATGGCTGGTTTAATAAACCGGTAAAATACCATTTCTTTACCATTTTGGACAAACATGGCAGCCAGCAAGCAAGGTGCAGTGTTTAAGTTTAGGTCAGGATTCAGCTAGTTCAAACATTTAAGGATGTTTGAATTTAGCCTATTTTCAAGACAGAGGAAAGCAACACCAGGCATTTGGAACTGCTTGAGAAATGCTGAGAAACATGTGAGGTATCTTCAGTAGGCATCATCTGATATGAGCTACCGAAAAAGCTTGCATGAATGTACAGATTTCAAGGAGCTTAATCAGAAACCAACCTCCCCTCTCTCTTAAATAGGAAGCTTTTTTCAGTGGCTCTCTTAAGTGCCTAGCAAGTTGTGATGAGAAGGTTAAATTACAGAGACTATTCCTGGCCTGGCACAGACTGAATGTCAACTTTTTTCACTAGACAGGAGGTGGGCAAACCAGCAAACTTGGCTGGAGTGTGTGACATCACTGCTGCTGCAATATATAAAGGGCTGGTTGGTTCCCCCACCCGCCTTGGCTGAAATGTTGTGCCATGAGACATCGCGGTGGCATTTTGGCAGCGCCCTTGGGAGCTGCATAGCAATCTGGAGTCAGCAGCACTGCATTCCCCTCGAGGATGGGAAGAGAAGGGAGAGGGACAGAAATTTTGTTTTAAATCTTTGTGAGCTGGTTTCTTCATGTGGTGCTCTCTATATGGCATCCATCCAAAACTCCAGCCCCAAACTCAGAGCCCTATGGTGACTGCTGGCTGAGGTTTATTCAGAGGCCTGCTCTACTTTCACACATGCTGCTGCTTTGGGCTTCCAGGGGTTCATCATGACAATGAGTAGTTAGTGCTTCGTACCATGGGAAATAGGAGAATCCCTAAATAATTGATGAAATTTTTGCCTAGGTGCATGTTTGCTCATGGCACACACAGGAGCTCATAGTCAGATGAGAGGACTGGTTGGAAACAGGCCTGTTCAGCTATGTGTCATCAGGCGGAGACAACGCTCCCAGCCGATGGCAGCTCCTTGCTAGGATTTTCTAGACAGAATATCACAGCATGACAGCAGCGATCAGTATGTGAACAGCTATTGAGTGTGCTGCTGTCAGTCAGTGGGCATGGCACTGCTGTCTTCATGTCGCATTTAGGAAAACAGACAAAAAGGTGTCAGGGAGTTAAAGGTCACCCTATGAGTCCCTGTCAGAGACAAGAAGCCAGAAGAATGACCATGAGAAATGAACCCCCCCTGTAGTCTGGTGTAGAATACCTGAACATCCCCCCAGACAGTGCTGGGCTGTTTGGACTACCAAGGGTATGTGAGCTGCTCACATTGGGCTGCATTGGAGCCAGATCTGCCCTGCTGCCAGGGCTGCTCCAGGCACACTGCCTCTCTGAGCAGCCCCTGGGGCACATGGGGCAGGATCACAGCACCCCCACCAAGGAGGGGAGCTGCCTGCTAAGAGAGACAATGGTGCTCCAGCCACATTTCCCTGAACTGTCAAGAAAGGCAGCTTCTGGATTAAGATAGTCATAAGATGAAAGCTATTAGCAGGAGTCTCCATTTCCCTCGTTCAACAAGATCACTTTCACCTGTGCTTTGTGGTCATAATGGACAGCCAAAGTGAATTCTCCTGCCTGGGGAAAGGGGAACCACTTTCACGGAATCACGGAATCTTCAGAGTTGGAAGGGACCTCTAGAGATCATCTAGTCCAACTCCCCTGCTAGAGCAGGATGGCCTAAAGCACATCCCTCAGGGCTGCATCCAGGCGGGTCTTGAAAATCTCCAGAGAAGGGGACTCCACAACCTCCCTGGGCAGCCTGTTCCACTTTGCCCAAATACAAATACCTGCTCCAGCTGATGGAGGATGGAAGACTGGATCTGTCCATCTTAGGGTGAAGATCCCAAACACTGACAGAAATGACTAGGATAGAAGAAGGTGTCCTCAGCTATTCCAGCATCAGATATTTGATCATTGCTGTGGAAAGCAAGGTGAAGGAACCATGTGTCTGAACCAAACCAATGTAGACTGGGTCCATTCCCTTTGAGGATTTGGCCTAGCAATTGTGTCTCGAACAGCTTGTCCTGGGCCACAGAAGAGGAGAGACTGTTCTTGACTTTGGGCCAGCTTCTGTTCTCAGTTACACTGGTATAAATCTAGAGTCATTTTACTGACGTCAGTAGAATAACTGAGAACAGAATTGGTGACTCTACGTACATCTACTTCCTAAGCCGACACTGGTGCACTATCCAGAAGGCTACATAACTAACTGCAACCACAGTAAAGTGAATTCCGATGTCTCTGAAGAGCCAAACCTCACCCCCGTGTGGCATTCAGACCAACGCGCAGAGGAAAGGGATTTGGAACTGATACCATATTCCTGTGCCATCAAATCATGTCCTCTGTACAATTCTGATTTTCTGACCTGTATCGCTTGCCACTGACAATAGCAGTACTTTTGGGATAAAGTAATTTTGCTCTTTTCTGCAATATTCACTAGAATACCTAGACCTAAAAGTGGTGTGGTAGATGTGCAGTTCCAGACTGGATCAGCAGAGCTGGCTGCCAATCTGAATTGGCATCCTGTGGACAATATAATCTTTTGGAAATGCAGTTGTGTGTGTGTGTGTGATGGGTGAGTGTTCTCATTTAGGTTGTTTGTGAAATTTCACATGGAATAAAGATTCTGAAGAGAAATTAACTTATAAATTTCAAAATTTCATTCTGAATTTTTTAAAAAATGTTTCATTTCAGATTGTTTCACTATTTTTACACTATAGGCCATGAGAAGTAACATGTAATATATACCACAACAGTTAAAAAGGTATATTATAACTGTCCTTAAGTCAGAGACAGTGCATGCTATTTAACATTAACTGAAACTTTTAATTTTATTTTCTACGTCAAACAATACTCTGATGGTATTGCAACAGAGAGTGTGATCTTGTTTTGAAATTTCCCTAAGTAAATATTCCAAATGATAAAAAAAAATAATTTCCAATTATCTTTCTAGTGGAAATGTCATTAAAATGAATATGATTGTGATTTTATTTGTTTAATCAAACCAATTTTTTTCTGAAGAAAAGACAGCCGAAGTTTTTTTCTCCCAGTGAGCTCTACTGAAGCTAGTGCATCTGTTGCCATGGGAGCTGCAACTGGGGACACGTCAGACTCACAGCTCAAGGAAGGTCAGCGCAACCTGGTGGAAGTATGAATGCAAGGAGGGAGTGTACCTAGCTAATGACCGTGCGCTATGTACCCTGCTTTGTGTCCTTTCCCCAGAGGATGTGAACCTCTTCCAAGGGCCAGCTGGAATGCTTACCTCTTCAGCTCGGATCACAAAGCTTCAAGCACTGGGAGGTGAAGACATCACGTGAAGAAAAATGGGAGGAACAGAGACTGCTTGCAACAGCTATGGAGAACCACGGCAAGTGTCTCTACCTTTCCCTTTCTGGTTCAATGGCAAAGACCCAACAGTTATTTCCAGCTGGTCTCTGGACTGCCTTTCCCACAGTCCTCCAAATGCCCCATCCTGCCAAGAGGCCTGTCAAGTCTGGAAGAATGAGATGTCTCTCAGAATGGCTTGTATCTGGACCAAAGCTTTCTTGCAATTCCTGTTCACACCTTCCATTACCTGAGCCCTATCCACTGCCTTTGAAGAGTCAGTAACATGCAGACAGGGTGGAAGAAGTCAAAGGCACAGAGCGTGTGACTAACACAGGCAGAGGGCAGGTGCAGCACTTGACAAACAGCACAGCTCTAGGAGAATGACAAGGCAAAGGGATGGTGCTCCTCCCATGACCTGAAGTCAGCACAGACAAGTGACATCTAAGCAACTGAACCCAAACAGTGCATTTCTTGGCATTAAATGCCTGACTGGAAAAGGCCACTGCCTGTAACTAGGTCGGTCATTATACACTGAGATATTTATACAGCTCCCCAGTAATATGGTACATGAACACCTCGTGGCTATTTATCCTTACAAACTCTCACACTGCAAGCAGGATTTCTGTCTCATTTGTAGATCAGCAGCTAAGGCCCAGATTCAACTGATCAATTTGCCCAAGATCAAACAGGGTACGTGTGGCAGGGCAGGGAACCAAATCTATGTTTTCTGAATCACACAAGAAGAGCTTAACTTTTGTCAGTTAAGGCAAAAGTGTGCCTCCCCACTGCCCTTCACAGGGCACAGTACTTTACCACAAGCCTCTGCAAAAAACACCCCTTCAACTGAATATGGAGCCGTAGCTTGGCATTGTATTGTATTATGAAGTCCATCCAGATTTGCAGGTGACTGACTTACTGCAAAGGTCTCCACCCTGCCTCAGATTCTTGATACCTGTATCTCTCTCTGAGATCACGAAGAGTCAAGCCTTTCTCATAGTTCAAGGTGACAACTGACATTTCATTAGTACAGCCCCCTCTCTGAGCACTGACAGGATTTTGGCTGATAAGACAGGTATCGCCTCCTTTCATTTAGTCTCAAGGAGGGCTTAGATGATGAAAGCTTCTGAGTTTTCACTTCCTGAGTGTGAGAAAGGAGATTTTCCCACAATAGAGGGAAAGTTGTAAAGTACCACAGCATTGCAATGGCTAGAGATGGGAGATAACGAAGGGGGAAGGGAAGAAAAATACATGGACAAGAAAAAAGAAAACAAATGGCTTGGATGCCTTGTAAAGGCACATGCCAGACAGTGCCAGCCCCTGTCATGGGAAAATTGTAATGATACCAGCAAGTACGCTAGACACAAGAGGGAAGCAGGTATATTCTCCTCTGTGACCTACACAAGGAAATCTGCAGCTACCAACCAGCCATGCCTCACTTCTCTTTCCAGGCTGGGGAATCTGAAACCATCCCCTACTTACACTGCCCTCCTCATCAGCCCCAGCACACCGATACCATCTGCACTGTCAAGTTTACACTTAGACCACTTAAGCTCCTTGACAAGGGGAGTCTGACCCACACCCACTCACACAGGATACAGTCTCGGGAGATAACAGGCTTGCAGAGAACAAGTATTGTTCTTTTACTGGTAGTCTCACCTTCTCCCTTCCTTTAAATCTTCTGGATATTTCCAGGGTTTGGAGAAGGATTTTGCTGAATCTGTTTTCTATAAAGAAAATAATTCAAGCCATTTGTATGTGCTGGGTTAAAAATTGTTTCAAGTTCTAAGCAGTTTTCTCACCCACTGAATTCCACGGGACTTAGGGACATGCAATATCCTGAAATACCTGTCTTATGTTACCAAAGACAAATAGGTGTATGTACCAGGGGGGGAAAGAGAAAGTGGAAGCTTTGGTTTTCAAGGTTTTCTGGCTCAGGCTGCAGGAATAGAGCCATTTTTTACTTACACCTTGCTAAAGCTTTCAAGTGCAATCAAAAGAGCTCAGTCCTTGAGCAAGCAGTGTGGCAGGGAGGGAAATACACACATATACATGCCAGAGCAATGACTCAAGCACACAACCATTCATTCACATCACATCTTTCCTCTGATGACAAACTGCTCCTCGACCATTTGTGATTATAACAGAGCCATTCCAGTTGAAGGACAAAAGCTGTGGCTTGCCTAACTTCTGCCTGCTATCTGGAAGATGGCCATGGGACAGCTAGCCATTTACGGCAGGACTTTGAGAGGGCAGGGGAGAGCCCACTCACCCTTGCCCTCAGGTATTATATCTGGAGGCCATACTATTTTCCTCCTTTTGAGAAGGAAAATCCAGCCAGTGGTCTTGTCCTGAGCAAGATGGAAGCTCCCTCCAGTTCCCTCTTCACTCTGCAACAGTGGTGGGTTTTTTTTCCTGGGAAATGCAGACTGCCTCTTCTTATTCGGAGGTTGATTCATTGTTATGATTTAATGGCGTGTCCCCTGGGCAATTCCTCATTCTTTTACAGTTAATGCTAAGGTGTTTCTTGTGATTACTCAGTAAAGGACATATGCAAAAGGCAGGAGGGAAAATAGCAAGAGTTTTAAGCAGAATCCACATTTGTTCCCTAAGAGACAGGTCAATGACTCTGGCTGAATCAGCCTCTCAGCAACCTCAGCGATGCTGTCATCACAGTGCTTTTCCAGCCCCCCCAGACCCTCTGAAGAACCCTGAAGGCAGGCAACAGCATCACCCGCAGCTCAGTGCTGTCACCAGCCACTTCTTCTTCCCCAGCCCATCTCCTCAATTCTCCTCCATACCCCAAGTGGTAATTCTACCTACTTGTCTATGGCTTCATTCAATTCATAAGCCTAGTCAAAGAATAATTTCTCAGTTTTGGAGAAACAGACTAAGTCCTAATGCTGCTACTTCAGAGCAGATCAGTTGAAACAAAGAGTCTCAGTGAACAACAACGTCATGATCAGGAAGGCTGCTCCACTCCCCCAGCACAAACCCTGGGTGCGGCTTGCAGGGTGCAGGTCCCTCTGAGCATGCCTTTGCTTCTGCACCAGCATCCCAGACAGTCCTGAGCACTTACTCCAATTTCTACACAATGGAGCCCTATGCTTTTTGTGTTTACACAAAGGATGGGGAGAGGGACACACCTCAAACACATCTCAACAGAACACAAGCCATCAGAAGTGTGCAGAATTGTACAAGGGTCTATAATGAAGCTGACAGGCAAGCCAAGCTGACCTTAAGGTATGACAGCTTGTGTCTGATCCAGGTAAAGGTGATAGACAGAGGCACATCTGAGACTAAGAACCTGCAGTAGCTGTAAAATGCCAGATGCTGCCGTTTGCTGACTCTGCTTGTTAAGGTGTAGCCAAATGTTAACCACATGCATGTCTGTTAGAAGCTTTTCAAAAACTTGCAGGGATTTTCATCTCTATCTTTTCTAAGTGGAAAGTATGAGTTAGGCAGCCTTCCTATACCTGACTGTCATAGCCCGATCACAGTTCCCAAAACAGCCTCAGACATAGTGTGTAAGCAGCAGGGAAAGAATCCCTGAAACTACTGGGATGTAGCTATGAGAGAGACTGAAAATAAAGATGCATCACTATTTGACCTGCTTGGCTCCTAAGAAGACCGGTCTGACTGTTACCAGATGATTTAGATTAATCATTACCGGCTAATGCCTTCTTGTATATCATTATTTGCAAGCACAGGAGATGGATGATAAAGAGACATAGGACTATAATTAAATATCTGCTTTCTATGCTTGTCCAAAGAGGATCATTTGGCAGGTGAACCCAGCGGAGAGAGAGAAACCTTACTTCTGGGGAAGGGTTGTCCTCTTATGTCTTCAATGCTGCCTCAGTTTCTCTGAGGCTGCCAAGGGACAGAGGTCTGAGTGGCAGTCTATCTGGCCATACACACTTGAAAGCCATAAAAACCTGGCAAGCAGCAACATAGTCGCAAAACACCAAGCTTAATATACATACATAAATATATATACATATATATATATGCACGCACACCTCTGGATATGTATGTATAAGCAATCACTGACCCACCCAAAAAACATATGTAGGCTTGATTGAAGAGGGACAACCCTTTCTCAAGGGTAAAGGTCCCCTGTCACTGCTCACATGCAGCCCCCGCTATGGTCCCTTTCCCCACACACCTGTCAGCTGGCTCACAGACTGCTGCTCCCAAAATGCGACACTACCTCAGGCAGCATTCGCTGGCTCTAAAAGCAATGGACTCACCCGCCCGCCTACAGCAGACAAAGCTCTGTGTGACCTGGCACCCCGGCCGCAGGAAAGCCAGCACAGCGAAGCCTGCAGCTCAAAACCACTTGCAGAATTTGCCTCTGCCAGCAGCTTTCTGTGTGTGTAAACTCGGCTAGACGAAAGAAAGGAACGACTGGTACAGATGAGCGGTATTTTCTCCCAACCTGGCTCATTGGGTTAGCTGGCTTTTTTCCTGGTCTTGGAGGGATTTACATTTTCGTGGGCCTTTTGCACAGCCCTAGTAATGCAAGCACAGACAAGACAAACGTTTCAGAGAAGCAGGTAGGAATAAGAAGCTAGAGAGTGAAACTTCCGCGAGCTTTTGGTTTGTGGTGCAGGGATGCAATTATACTTGCATACCTCCACTCAGCTGTGGCCTTCGAGTTCACTGGTGAGTGCCTGTTACAACTGTTTTGGTAACCAAGTTGTGAATATGTATGTAAATACCTTCCTAGTGATAAGCATGGAAGGATGGAGAAATTTTGTTGTTTGGGGGTTCAAATATACCGGGCATCTTTTATTTGTTAGTATTTTCCACGGGCCTTATCCTTCAAGCATGTAACCGAGGACATTTGCTTTTTACATGGTCTGTTCCTTGAAGAAGTGAAGGAGAAGGGCCACGGATTTTGATTCTGTCCAGAAAGCTTATATCTCCTTACTTCTCACTTTCCCTTCTCTCTTGCCTCCCTCCCAGCAGTGGCAGAGGACTAGTGAGGAACCTGCTGGCTGATACCTTACAAAGTCAGTGTGAATCAGTTGCTTTGGCCTGCTGCTGGAAAACTTCTTCCTATTCAGATTTAATCAGATTCCCTGTTCACAGGCCATTTAAAAAGCATAAGCAGTTTGGCTTCTCAAGCTCAATTTTAATTCTTTCTGTTCTTATTTTGCTCCTGAGTTCTGCAGCTAGGCTAACAAAATGCAGATACTTGGGATGGCAGATTAAGAAGTTCTGCAACAACTGGACTCAGAAAAGCTTACGCCATTTAAGAAATTTTCCAGTGATTAAAATTGGATACAAGTCATAGTCACAGTCATTTATAGTGGCCTCTCAGCACTGCCTAAGTATTTGAACTATTTTACTTTTTCAGGCTCTGTAGCATACTAATTGCTCTCTATAAAATATTTAAACTATTCTCTTCCTATTTGTTCCAAAAAAAGAAATAAAAATTACTTCAAAGCCCTATACAAATCACTAAAGTTTTTAAGAGTATCTTATCTGTAGGCAGTAATCATCTGGAAAATAAAATCAATGTGTATTTGCTTAAAGTTGCTTACAGCACAATGCACAGGACAATTAAATGTAGCTTCATAGCAATTTAGTGGTCTTTTAAAAAGATCATACCCCTGTACCAAATAATTATATGTCATAAGCAGCAATCACTGCATACAAATCTATATGTATGTCTCTTTCCACACACAGACTTTCAGAGACAATCCTGCATTTTTCAGAGCAGAAAAAAGCTGGACAAAATGAAAGGACTTTCCACCTCTAGTCACTGAAAAAATGGTATAAATGCTATTTGATTTCTCTTATCTGATCAATTACACAACCGATCCTTGAGCGCACACACATTCACACGTTCAGAGACCACCATTCTTCACCATTTCCCTGCTTTAAAAACACCCATAGGCTTCCCCCTTACCTTCTGTGCTCCAGCTTCCTGGTCAGGGACAAGGCAGGGCTGCGCTTTCTTCCCTTAAGTCAAAGCCCCAGCACATTTTACAGCAGCCTGCTTACTATTAGCACTTCCCATTATTTATGTGTTTCAGACTCTCCTTCTGAACATGGTTATCTTAATAGAAACAACCACTGAAAAATAAATAAAACAATAAAAGCAGAGGAGCTAACCCTCGAGCCCTCGCAGACCTGCCCAGCCAGGTGAAGTGGAGTGAGCAAGGAATCCAAAGTTAGTAAAATGTATTTAAATAGTTATCAGGCAAGGGGAAACCAAACAGAGATCATGGTGGGGAAGAGGCAAACATACGTATTGGAATAACCATGCGGTGTCAAGTAACAGACAGATGAAACAAACAGTCAGCAGCTATTTTTACATTCAGATTCGCCATTGGTAATGCTTCAGAGATAACTAATACAGAAAGTAATGCTGTGCGATTGGCTCGCTACTGCCAGTGATTCAAACCTTAAAGGACTGCATTTTTGCATCTACAGGTGGGAGTCAAAAGGTTTATTAAGGTCACCATTAAAAATACTGTGTAAAACATATTCACATGCGTAACACATTACTGTCCTACCAGTGCTTTTTCATAAATAGCTCATTTCATCATCAAGGCTGGACAAATGAATCCGGCGTTCTTGGAGTAAGGACCCCATTCCACTGTCCTTCCAAAGCAAACAAGATCAGCCGCCCTCCTGGAAGGCACATGCCAGCATTGGATTTCATTTGGCAAACTGCAATAGGATGTTGAATAATGGGGGAAATATGCCATAAAGTCAACAAGCAAAGTTTTTGTACTGCCGGTATAAACAGCGGGTCACACCCTGTGCCATGCTGAGTGCACAGAGCTTCTTACTGAAGTCACGGGGCTCTCTCGGGGCTCAGCATCACGCTGGACTTTAGCCACAGCCTGCTGCAAAATGAAGAGCAGAATCCCCTGTGATTACAGCCCAACTCCTACTTCCACGGCAGAGCAAGGCTCCACATGAGCCCAGTGCTCATTTGCATTTTAAAAAGAGCTGCTAATTACATTGCTACAGCATGAGCAAGGCAACAACCATGCGGTATCTGCTGCCTGAGAAACTCCAAGCATCAGGAAGCTTGTGATGAACTAATCCTCCCTGTGATCCAAGAGCAGTTGAAGCTTACCGGTCCCTGGAGGGACAATGACCTGCCTTCTCCAAAGCAACCTTCAGCTTTGAATTCCCCACCTGTGAGAGGTGTATCGTTCACCTTAGATCCCACCAGGAAGATTTTGCAAAGCCCACTCTGCTAAACTCCTGGTCTGGGCTTTTGGTGCTCAAGTGCTTCTCCTAACTCATCCCAAACTGAACGCTGGTCCTGCCAAACATCAGGGCACTTTGGCTAAGTTCTAGCCCCAAACTACGCACTTCCAACAGCTACTCACACCTTTCACCCATGAGAGCATTTATGCACAAAGATCTGCTGCATCTTGAGTCATGGCACCTACAAACTGAGACATCAGAGAGAACTGGCGCACGCTGAAAAAAAATAAAAATGTTTGGGATGAAAACAGGGAGTAGAAATGTAGTTTTCAGGCACCCACCACCACTAATGTCTGTATACGTGTGTCTGCCTCTCCCACACATTTCTAAAGAGGGGTGGAATGTATTTCTGGAATACTTGTGCTAAAAATAAACCCATCCCTGCTGTCTATGAAGAGAGGCAGGTATAGCCCTGCTTTCTGTAAGCCCATGAACTTGTGAACTGCTTAGAGGATGAATCGCAACTAGAAAGACCCCTATGGAAATCGCAACTGCTAGTGCAGGAAGGGTGGCTGATTGCTTGGAAAATCCAAACCAGGCCTCTCACATGAAAGCAGCTGGGGTTAACGCTATTCATCACGATGAATGTGCTTTACAGACTCCAGCTTTGAAAGGGCTCAAATCTTGGGATAGGCATTATGCTTATTCAAATATGATGATAATAAATACATATATTTGCAAATTCAGTGCTCAGATGAGACTCTGGGATCAGATGGCCTGTCATTAAAATAAAACCACTTCTGGGGAAAATTACTGAATAACACACAGCAAACACAACCCAGTGGCACTTAGATGTTGTTACCCTGCTCCCAGGATATTTAAAAAGCAAAAATTCCTGCTGCTTCCTTTCAGTGGGTGTAGAGCAATAACAGATCATACTGAACTTTTGTAGACGGCAATTTGGATTGAAATTCTAAGTTTATATGAAAAGAGTACACAATTTGCACAAATATGTCAATGGAAAATGAACGAATGTAGGTATAATGAAATCCATCTTTCACACACACACTTGAAACTTTGCATGCTTGGCAAGGCTGAGACTACAGACATGAGAGCCTTATGCAAGAGCAGTAGTTTTCAGCCTTTTCTGACTTGTATCCCATCCCTTAACACTTTCTCCAGGGAAATAAATAGAGTTCTGCCCTACTGAGAGAGACAGTTTTTTCCCTTTGTTACCTTAGCGGCAAATCCCAGAGAAGCAGTATGCAGACCCCGTGGGGTCAATGGACCGATCACATGCAAAGAGTCCCTGGTACATGGAAACCAAAAAGTGGAACTGATTACAAACAGAAATTAAAACATGCCACCCCAGTCTAGGAAAATGCAAGAATCAAACTGCTTCGGTTGTAGAAAGTAAATGGTTTATAACTCTCATGGCATTAACAAGCAAGGAGCCTATTTAATAACCCATGAGAGCTATGTGACTATATTGAGTTTTAAGTTGCTTGTTTACTGCACTTTTCATCCAGAAGAGCAATGCAGGTTCAATTCTTACCTGGCAGCGACAGACTGAATGATTTTTTGACTGTTACCACAGTCAGCGCAATAACTTGACCTCTGGGCACCGGACAGATGAGTGCAGAGCATCGTCTGGACAGAGCAGCCCCAGGGTCCTATCAGCTGAACAGAAGCAGTGAACCAAGGACTAGAACATGTCCCGCAGCAGGACACCACCTTCAACTGCTCTGCATGTTGTTCCCCACACTTGCAGGTAGGTATTGTTGTGCCTCACCTGAAGCCTCGCAGGGCCTGCATTTCTCTAGGGGTGTTTCTAGCACCTGCATGTCTGCTCCTTGATGTGCCCAGGAGCGTGGCAGCAGTAAGCGAGGAGTCATTGTGCAAACCAGATGCTGCTCCACCTGCCTCCTTGGGACAGCCCAAGCCCATCCAGCTTGTTTTCCAGCATGGGGGCTCCACCTCCATGGGACGTGTCTAGATGGAGGGGTGGCTGCCAGTTCTATCCCATTCCTGCAACATCAGCAACCTGGACCCAAATCCCTTCCTTCCATGCTCAAGCTGATCTGACCTCCTCTGATGACGGAAATACTCTCTGTTTCTGGGGAGGCGGCACACCACTTGTTCCTCCTCTTGCAATCTTTGCATTTCACACCTTGCTGAAGGAGAGAGGACTGAAAATGAGTTGAGGTGTCCAGTTTTGCATTTTCCTCTAGGAGGCACTGGACTTGCCTGAGCGTACGCACGTTTTCTGCTAAATGTGAAAAGCATCACTGCTTCCTCCTGCAGCTGGATTTTGTGCAAAAGCTCTGGTAAGACCTACCCCCCTTCCCTTTCTGTAGGAGGCAGCAGAGACCTGAGGGTCCTACAGGAAGAAGGATTGCTATAGGTATTTTCTCACCCAAAGGGGAACAAGATCAAGGTTCCATTTTCCCTCAGCACCTCCTGTTAGCCAACACAGGTTGTGCCTGGTATCAGGTGAAATGACAAGTAGATCTCTGTCATATTCCTCTCTGCCTTTATCCTATCTGGGTCCAGCCCCTTACATACCCAGGTTTGAACCAACTTCTGTCCTGATAAACCCAGCTGAGCAGATGTAGCTGAGCTCAGAAGGGTCCCCAGCACCTGAGACCAGTAGCAGTCCTGCGGCCTCCTCCCTTGGGGACATTTCTATACCTTGCTGGAAGGTCTGCTTATCCACCTCTAGCGCAGAATTTGTGCAATGAGATAGGTGCAGGACTCATCTACAGCCTCTCTCCAGGGCTACTCCTTAGGGCTCAAACCTTGTCAGTAGCTGGAATTTATTTGTCCCAACTCCAGGGACTCCTAAAGCTCTGACAAGGAGAGAAATTCTAATTTTTGAAGTCCTGGAGCTTTCTCTATTTAGCCTTATTGCAGCTTTGAATGAAGCCTGGCAAAGTAAAAATCCTCTGCAAAAGGAATCTCTGGAAGACATTTCAGCACGGTTCAAGCAAAAAGAAATATTTTCTTGATTTCACCTTTCAGAATTTTATAGCATGGTCTTTAATATAATACAATATCAAAATTGCTTTCATCCTGCCCTCAAAAAGTAGTAAAAAATACTATTTTCTAACAAACAAAATGCTATAGCTCTTCTCTGAAATCAGATTTCTCAGGAAACCAACAAACTTTGCTACATTTCAGCTTTGACTGCGTTTGTGATCACTGACAAACATTGGTTCCACCATCTCTTTGTCCCTCTGTGAATATGACCTTAAATTCAATTTTAAAAGAATTTCTACAGCCTGATCGGCTCTCCCTGCTGCTGCCCCATCAATACCACCCAGACTCAGCTGACTCAGAGACAACTCGTCTGGATTCCAGCCCCAAACACTCATCCTAAAACTGGGAGGTGCCCCCCCATGGCACCAGACTGGAGCTCAGCAGCTCTTTTAATGGCTTTCAGGGACAGAAGGTAGTCTAGAAGGACTCTAAAGACACTGTCTCAGTGACAGTTTTGGCAAGGATGTCAGTCACAACCACATCCTACTTGTTTCCCCCAAATCAAACTGACTTTTCAGTCAGGAGCAAAATCTTGCTTTTGCCAGTAAGACAGCCGCCTCACATACATTGATCATATCTGCAGAACCCCAAAACGATGTTTTTGTGTAACTGTTTCGCTATT
This sequence comes from Chroicocephalus ridibundus, assembly GCF_963924245.1. Taxonomy (NCBI): domain Eukaryota; kingdom Metazoa; phylum Chordata; class Aves; order Charadriiformes; family Laridae; genus Chroicocephalus; species Chroicocephalus ridibundus. Next base: position 20,404,786 of record NC_086289.1, read on the forward strand.
AAGCACTCTGCGAAGAGCAGAACACAGATGTGATAGAAAAAAATCTTATTACAGTAAGTGTTTACACCAGAAGATGGCTAAATTATTCTACAAGTAAGGGTTTAAGGTCCTGCAAAGCACTGTTCTGTATCTAAAATAGCTAAAAAACATGTTAGGTACCTATCTGCCCTCAGGGCACAGATTTACCTTGGAAATCTTTCCCTTCCCATCAGGAATTGTCAGTGAAATGAGCAGGAACTGACAACACTTTGCAATTTGGAGCAGAGGTTCAGCCCGTCCCAGGACTTGCAATAAATCAGTCTTTCAACTAAAGGTTAAGAAATGAGTACACTTGTGACAGGTCAGATGAGGGGAAAAAAAAGCCTGTAAATAGTCTGGGTGATCTAAAAGTTAGTTCTCTTTAAAAACATCATACATAAGCCAGTGACATTTAGAGATATTAGGACAAATGCGTTAGGTATTTATAAACGTAGCTACAATACATCTAATTTAAGAAAAGAGGTTGGAGGAATGTGGTGTTACTGGCCTAGTGTAAATATTTCTTATTTACAAATCACAAAGCAAAAACCGGAGACCACAGGCTAATTAAAATAGCTGGACAGCAACGATGGGAAACATAAGGTGCTATTTTTAGGGGATCATATGAGAACGCAAGCAGCTAGAAGTCTAGTCAACCCCGAGGTGTCACATGGCTGCTCTGAGTCCTTTGCACTGTATCACCCCACTGCAGACAAGGTGAACTATCTAGCCAGTGCGGGTTTTGTTCCAGCCCCCCACGCCCCCATCCAGATTTCAGGCAATACTTTGCATTTTACACAACACGTTGGATGAATTTCCACGGAAGTTTCCACAGGACCACTGGCCCTGTCCTGTGCCGGGTTCCTTTGCAACTGAGAGAGGGGTTCTGGGGCAGCGGTTGCAGGATTGGCTCCCCCTGACCCTGGGAAATACCAATGTTTTTACAAGAGGAAATTGTGTTATGCTGCAGAACAGCTGGTACTGCAGAGGTAGCTGCGGTTCAAATGCGGGCTTATCTCTGGGTGGAGAGGGGTGAAGAGAGAAAAGATAAAACGTTAAAACTTGTTATATGGGGTTTCATTTTGTGGTTTGCAGAATACACTTGCTGCGGGCCAGGAAGAGGAAACAGTGAAGCACAGCAGAAGAAAATATGAGAATTTTATTCCTCAGCAGTCACTGAAGTTTCAAAACATATCTGCATTATCTCAAAAATTCATAGCACTGCAGACTATGTTCAGAAAAATACTGGGGTGCAAAACTTCTACGGGCTGGAGCACTGGTGGGCAGTGAGGGGAAGGCCAGCTTGGTTTAGGAGAGAGGTTTCAGCCCAGATGTGAATCAGACAGGGAAGGAATTTATATTTGCACTTCCTCCTTCCCAAATCAGCTCTCTGCCCAGCTCAAAACCCTTCCCAGAAAAGGAGCACTGGAAACCACAAAAGGTTCTGAAAAATATTTCAGTTTTGCATATCTTGGCAGAAAATGGGCACCACTAGTATGCAAGGCACAGCAAACACCATTGCCTAACCCGTTTCCAGTCTGCTAGCGGATCAGAGCACACCAGTTAACTGTGAAAAGCAACATAGCTTTTTGCCTTTTTCCCCTTCCGATAATCCGAAGAATTATAATACTGTATTTCTAAAGTGATATGACATTAAGTCACGAAGAGTAAGTAATCTAAAATTGGCATTCAGTAAAACAGGAAGCACTAGAGAGAGAACTAAAAGTTTATGCCCAGTCTTTCAGAAAAAGCCAATGTGTAATTGTTCAAGATTTTGCTGAATGTCAGGAATGGAAGATTAACAAGCCAACAGATGGTCATGCAGTGAGATTATCAGTGTTAGCGGGAGGAATTCACGCAAACACAGAAAGGCCAAGAACAGCTAAAAAGCTGGCCTGAAAGATAGCAAATGTGCTTCTCTGCAGAACGGTGCTAAATAATAACTGAGAAGAAAGGAGCCAAATGAGGAACAGAAAGCAACCGCTGCAGAAAAGCGAGAGAGCAGAAATGCGGTAATCAGGAACAGAGCTCAGTCGTGCAGATTTGCCGCAGAAACCGGTCCCAGCTCCTCTGCCTGCAGCACACCTGGGCTGGACGACACAGCCTGGGACCTGGCTACAAGGTCCTTGGCACGATCTGCCCAGGGAATGGGGTGGACTGGAAAACTGGGGATGGATCTTCGTTCTTTCCCTGTGGCTGAACTTGGAGAATAAGATCAGAGAGATACCTCGAGTGGGAAGACAACATCAGAGAAACCCCTAAGAATCCTCCAGACCTAGAAACTATGTTGCAACCCCTTAATGAGGATTAACCAGATGAGTCCCAGGTAATCAGAGACGACTCTTAGCAGTACAGTGATTCCTAGGACTGAAATTCACTGTGCCAAATGTACTGAAGTGGCTGGTATTAATAAACTGACAAATGCAAACAAAAGAAATCTTCTTTAATCTCATTCCATTAAGGAAAGGGCATGTGGTTTGAATTATGATCATATAAACCACTGACTTCAGGCACTTTTTAAAGGTTTGTAGTTTTCAAAACTCATTAGAAAATTTATGCTGTCAGATATTTGAAGAAAAATATAATGGGAATAAAAAGATAAATATTGTCTTTTAAAAATTGTCACAACTGGTTTCCTTTAAACTTTACAAAGGCATTTTAGGCAAAAAGAGAACCATAAACCAAATAATAAAATTATTACTGATGAAAATTCTAATCCTGCAAACATGTATGTGATTAATTATCTTCCTGCAGAGATCAGAGGTCCTTCTCTTAGGAACAAAACTAAACATGTTCGCAGAATCAGGGCTGTAAGCAAATCCATAACTTCACTTGTACAGATATTCTCAGTGACTTCAGCAGAAGTGTTTACACTCAATGTAGCGCACAGACTGAAGCATTTAAGCACTACAAGCTCAAAGTGCATTTTTATTGCAATCTTTTTGTTACTGTGCTGTTTCAAAATACAACACTAAATCCCAAATCCAAGGCGTATCTGAAATCCATTAAGAAAATGACTGTGTATGCAGGCAGGCCTGAACAAGGAGGCAAGGTTTGATGCCTCCCCTGATAACACTTTCAACAGCGTCCGTGTCATCTAGGATCACAAGTCCCATTGATTTCCATATTCCAACCCTGCCGAAGGACAATAACCCCTTAGACCTTTCAATGTCATGCATGGAAGCTGGATATTTTGGAAGTGGATGTCGACTGCAGAAGCAGCCTGGCAGATACAGCTGAGGCGGCTCCAATCAACAGAAACCCTTCCAGAAACATGAGTGGGAGCTGGAACATGCTTTGTTTGCTTATTGCTTTAAAGACTGAGTTTGTGCTGTCCTCACAGAAGGGATGTAATGAGACCTTGGACTAGTCTTTTTCCAGCCTAGTTGAGCACGACAAGCATGAAACATCTTAGTAGAAAAAAAAAATATCCCTGTAAATACTGAAAGCATACAGATTTTTAGGAAAACAATTGAAGAAATAAATGCAAAACTTCCACGTTAGTAATGCAAGACCAGCAAATATGAAGAAAGCAAGGAACTGGTGGTGCAAATAGAAATTAGTAAAAATTAAACGTTATTTAAACAACAATATTTTTACATTATTCAACATTAGGTGCTCTGATGTAGGGTTAATTCCGGTGTCCTGATTCACATTTTCCTTTTTACCTTTCACAGCTTTACCATTTATTTTGGCATCAATATAAAAAATGATAGTCACCACATTCTCATAGTTGCCTTCAAAAATAACTTGCAGGCTCACTATTTCCACAGGATACTTCATATATAATCACACAGTCCTTATTTTTACTATTTGAGTTACATTAGTTTGTGAAGTCCATGAGATTTTAATATTAGTCATCAGGTATATTGGGGTTTCCACTGTGGCCAGTACCAGAGTAAGCAAGCGCTTAACCTTGCACTCAGAGAAGGTGATCTATAAATCCAGGTCCCATGTACATCCGGTCCTGTTGCTTAAGACAAAAAACCCCAACAACTGTCAATTTGAATAAAATCATGCTGCAAATTACATAGAGATTCACATCAAATCCTTCTATTGGAATGCTTTCCAGATCTCACTTTATTTAAACAACTACAACATGCTGCGTAGACATGTTGTTAGACAGATTCAGAGTAACTAAACTATATACTCAAGGTTACACTGGGAACCTATAGAAAAGCCAGGAAGAGAATCCAGCTCTATCCTCTTCCAGCATCATGGACGATTCATCAGTTTATGCTGAGTCCTAGATGGGGTAGCCTCCAGGGGAAGATTTTTATTAGCACATTCTGCCTTCTGCAAATTACTATTGTATGATCATAATGCCTTTGCGCTTTTGCCTACCTACTGGTAGTATTTAGAAAGTGCCTATTGCTCTTGAGTCTAGAGCTGCATAAACAACAACAACAATAATTAATAACTTTTGCAATTATCTTCTGCCAAATGAAATCTCATCTTCAGCTTCAACTGGATACATTCATCTGTCTTAAGTTGTTGTCTAGGGTTGCTATGCACTATCTAACTGTTGGTATGTTCCATCCCAAAGGTGTCTCTTTGGGAAACTTTGAAGCTCTATAAATAGAAGATATTATTATTATTATTATTGGGAGGGGGCAGGAATGCAGCAATTCACCCTCAGGGGACAGAGACACTCAAGAACACTTGTTTCAGCATTCCAATGCACGGATGGTTCACGATTGGTGACGTGAGGGAGAGAAAAGCTCTAGTACAAAATACCTTGTATGAGCAAGAAGATGAGATCCAGTGGATGGAATCCATCACACCCAGTGCTGGCCTTTTACAAGTTTAAACTGGCCATCTAGGCTCCCCTTCTCATCAGTGGAGGCTAGCAGGCACCTCTGGGAGGTTTGAAATGCTTTTCCTCCCACAGGCAGAATCACAGTCTCAGGACATGGTCCTCCCCGCAGATGAGCGGGGAAGCCTTCCTGGCCGGCTTGGGCTGGGCACCAAGAGCTGGGACAGCTGGACACAGGTGGCAGGACTCTGGCCCCCAGAAAGGGGACTGAAACCCAGCAATGGCTGAAATCCCCAGAGCAAGGGAATACAAACAAAATTTGAGGAGATGTAAAGGGAGTGGGGATACTGGGAAAGTCCTAAAAAAAATAAGAAAAGAATAAAGGGAAAACTAGGACCAGTAAAAGAACCGGCGTCATTGTTTTTCGTCTAAACTTTGCGGGTCTGGTCCTATTTCTGTTGACTCCTTGTGAATTTTCTAGCAGAAAATATGAGCAGATCCAGATTTTCTAGGATCAGATCAAAGGTGCCTAAACAAATTAAGCATTCTCCTCTACATCCCTTCATTTCAGCCTTCCTAAGCAAGCTGCACTAAGCTGTCACTCTGCCTGAGAAGCCCTGTGAAAGTCCTGCTGTGCTCTCAGCACCGGGCTGCCTTTGCCGTGAGCTTTTGCTTTCAGACACGAGTGTCGTTCTTGACCACCGCAAGGCCATGGGATTTCAGAGCTAGGCTAAAGAGAGGAAGAGAGAAGGTGGGCGCTGAAACCAAATTTGAGCAAGATGGGGTGCCATCCCCCGCCAGCAACAGGTTCACAGAAGCAAAGGGTGTCACATTTCACTTCAAAACCAGTCAGGAAACAGGGTTTCACCCAGAAAGATGAACTAAAGAGATAATGGACCCAGTGGTCCTCACAGAGCAAACCTGCCCATGCCGGTGCCTTCCTTCCCCCACGGTGGCTAGGAGAAGGACCGTGTGAAATGGCAGGGCCGCGGCGAGGGGTGCTGAGCAGCGCTAGCAGCGATGTCCCCCGGGATTGACACCTCACCCGCCTCCCTTCGCCTCACAACCACATCGCTCCCCCTCCTACATTATCAGGTGCCTAAAGGGCCTTTCAGGCAGAGCCCATGCTGCTGACAGGAGAGACAAGCAAACACTGCCTTTGCCTACAAGGACAGGTGCCGTTTTCCAGTTAAACGAGCCTTTAAGTCTGTTTCCTTTCACTGTGCATTTGACAGCCCTGGAAAAAGTGCACGTCCTCAGCTCCCAGTGTGCTGAGCACAAGGGCTGGAGGACGGCGGAAAGGGTGGCAGTGGCTTGGCCCCGCTTCAGCAGGTCTCTGCCTGGAAGCAGTGAGGGGGATGAGTACTTACAGTTCAACTCTTCATTCATCAGATTAAAAATTTGCCTTAACCGTACCTCATTCTTCTCCAGAAGAAGTCCAACAAAGCAGCTAGGGCAATGCAACCTGCCTCTGCCCAGCCGCTGGCAAAGACAACCCCAACTGACCTCTGCCAGGGAGCTCAGGGATCAGGTAAACACTCACACAAAGCACTGGAGCCAATGGTCTGAGCAACAAGGCCTGAAAGGAGGGTGGAAAATCAGTAGCCATGAGAAGTGGCCATTAGCAATTTAGGCTTCTGAAAAATGCTGCTAGTTAGAAGATCTTTGATTAATACTACTAAAGACAAGAATCCTTGCCCACCTAGAGCTAGGCATCTGCTGCCTAGTTAAAACGCCAGGATGGAAACTCTGCAGCCTCTATCAAAGGGCCAGATTTTTTTGCAGCCCTCTGTAGGGGCTGCCCTGTCCACACAATGGGACAGGCCACCAAACCCATGTGGATGCAGGTGCCACAGTTCAGCCCAACCTTCCTCATAGCAGTCTGGCATCTGTCAGGAAAAAGATGCAGGGACATCCTTTGTGCCCCCATTCAACTTGCCTTTCTGCCAGGTGATCAGCATAAACCCCAACCCTCTCCATCACACAAACCCTATTATTTAGCATCTTGCAAGAATATCAGAAAAAATATCCTGTCTCCAACTGTGGCCAGTATTATCTTTCCACTGGTATTCATTGTGTGGCCTGTAGTTCCTCAACTCTGGAAATGGTAAAAAAAAAATAATCTCTATCAGTTGTCTTTCATCTAGGCTGAAGAACCCTACTTATTTGATCTCTTCTCATGGAAGAAGATATTCTGCACTTTTCCACACTTCTTCTCTCTGTACCTTCTCTAAGCTACTCTTACAACCTTTTTGAGGTGATGGTGATTACCACAGACAGTATTCAGAATAGATTTACATAGGGACACAGTCCTATTCTTGATCCCTTTCCCAGTCTTCTGTTTGCCTTTCTGACTGCTGAGCACGAAGCAGACAGTTTGGAGGCATGAGTCTAGCCTACCAGCACAGAGACACAGACATCAAAGCTAACACAGCAATACACTTTAGCAAAGCATCTTGGAAACCCCTGCTCCTTTCAGCTCTCTGCCAGGACAGCCTCTCCAGGCTACCCCATGAACGTGTGCTGCATCCACAGCAGAGTCAAGGCCTCAGTAACGCCTGATGCCATGTGTGAAATATACTACACAGTTTAGCTTGTCCATGTTCTCATTAACTACCTCCATTTCCCTATGCCTGTTATTAATCCTGGCAACTAGCACTAACAAAAACCTATTTCTTTTTCCAATGAATTTGCCATTCATTGCCAAAGCCCCACAAATAAAGAGCACTGAACTTGCGCCCATTAATTTGCATTCAGTGGAAACTGAAGGAGTCCTTCAAATGCCTGAGCACAGGGACAAAGGAATGAGTCAGATGAGGAAAGATATTTGCAAGTACCTACAACATAGGCTGGCACTGGTCATTTCAGGGCTTGATGCTACGATCACTACGAAGGACGGCACTCTGCCAGCCTTTGATGACTTAGCTCACAGGTACAAGATGAAATTGATTGGGCATTTCTAGGTCCATATCTTAGTCCTGGAAGTGTTTGCAGAGTTACGAGTATTTGGTCTAGATTGCACCGAACTGAATTCAATCCCACCGAATGTCTTTCTGTTGGCTGCTGCTGGGTTTGGGGTTACCCAGCTAAGACAGGTGACAGCCAAGTCATTTGAGGGCTGAGGTGACACCTTACCAAATGAATTTTGCCGGTGTGTGGTGCACTGGGGTGTGTGCTACAGGGACCTCAACGTGGCACCCATCACCCTCACTCTGGAACAGGAAGGTATCCAAGCATGGCAAGGGCAGTGCTGTTTAGGGGGAATCATCTGCACCAAGCGGCTGTGTCCCAGGGGCTGCAGCAGATCAGTTGGTGGTGGTCGTAGGTCTCTGCACCACAGAGACATCCTACTGACAGCTGGAGTCCCACAGGCTCACGAGACCTACGCCCACACATCGTGGAAAGACACCTGGGAAAACCTTCCCCTAGAAGTTCTTGCATATCTGTCACGTTGCTAATCATTTTATCCCAAGAATTATCTGTTTGCCTTGAAGTCAGAAATGCCTTCCATTTGTGGAGTTAATTCACAGTCTTAACAACACTAGAAGGCAGGTTTTTGTGGTCAAATATATTGCCACATTAATAACTTCAGAATATTACATGAAGCACAAAAAGAAAAGAAAAGAATAAATTAACAGAAGAAGCCTGCATGGCACACTAGAGAATTAAAGTGCCATTTTATTACACACACCTTAGAGTTAAAGTTTTAATTTTCTTTTAAAAGATAGCAATATATCATTTTCATCCTCTATGTTCAAAAACACTTAGAGAGGATGATTTGTTCATTGTTGCAATCTACAGGACAAACAAAGCTGTAGTCAAGTGATGTTGACCAAATCCCTGCAACTTCACAGTGATAACAGAATGGTTATTATTGTTTGTATTCATTATTGCTCTAATAAGGGACTTTTCTCCAAGGGTCCCGATGTACAAATGAATGAGTTTTCCCTAATCCCTCGTGAGCTGTTAGGTAGTCTTATTTTACAAACGGGTTACAAAGGAGGACACTGAGGCAGAGTGGGGTTACTGGCCTTATTTTCACAGGAACTGACTTTGAAACAATTCCTAGTTAGTGGTTTGGCTCGGGTCAAAGTTCTAGCTCTAAGTCTGAAGCAGCTCCAGGAATTATTCCCAGCCCCCTGGTTGGGACATGCCTCCCTCTCCCTCTCCAGATGTATGGCTGCATACATCCATACAGTACCAGTACAGTAAGCACTGCCACTTGCGGGTTTCACTTGCTCTGCTGAGCCGGCACTAAGGAGCTTTTAAAAGTGGAAAGGCATTCAGAGGCATCTTTTTCTTTTACAAGCTGCAGACATTTGCCTCTTAGAGAAGAAGGTCACCAACCAGGCATAGAGATCTCGGTGGATATCACTGCAGCACAGTTTCGAAATGGCTCCACGATCCAGCAGCTCTCCCCACTGCCTTATATTGCAGACCAGCAGAGCTATATTTGGAGACAGACACAGGGGTTATGTTCCCAAGGGCCTCTGATGGAGTAAGTTCAGAGTGTGTTCTCATGATGGACGTGCACACATGTGCCCTAGCAGAGTAGAGGTCAGCCATCATTCATGAATATGTGGAGACCACTTACAGTCCAGTTACAGCATATGCTAGTAACACGTGTTCCCCACCCACCCACCCAGCTTTCTCCCTGGTAAACTGCTACATTTTTAATGCCTCCATTAGCTCTTGGAACAATTGACAGCTTCAACGCTTTCCCTGCAATGAGCTACAATGTGGAAACGCCACACAGCTTGCTTTCAATCACAAGCCAAACGGCTAAAGCTTTTGAGAAGAGATTTCAGTTCCAGAAGAGGAAGCCTGCCCAGTCAATGCTACACCTTTAATATAATTATTAATTATTCATAAACAACTATAAATGCACCTAGCTCCTGCAATACCATTTCTCCCTGGAAATGCTCTTGCTGAAATTGCCTGTAGGTGCCTGGATTTTTCTCTTTCAGTGCATCCACACCTAAGGCAAGGTGGCTGGCCCTAATGCTTCTATTGAGACTCAATAGATTCAGTGTTTCCTGCAGACATGCCAGCTTATCCCCAAAACATATCAAATTTTATGTTTCTTTTAGCACAATAAATGATTCTTTCATTTAAAGACAGAACAGTGCAGTTAAGTGGTTTCTACGTAAGGCAGTCAGACCTCAGTCTTCCAAAAACCACCTAAGTCCACATCTACAGCTGCAGAAGAAAAACCTTAAGTTGGCTGGTGTTGCAAAGGTTCAAAGTGCCAAGCAAATAGAAATAATATGAAGCATCTACTCTCCTGAAATCTTGTGTTTTGAAGAGATGCTGTCAGCCCCACCAGCAATGAAAGATGTGCTCTGGTTAGAGATAAAATGATGTTTCTTTAAGTGCCGTGTGTTTCAGTCTGGGAGCAGAAAGTCACCCAAGGCTCTTAATTGAAACATCACTGACAATTACCATTTTGTTATCAAAAGTTGGCTCAGTCTTAGTGGAAAAGCCCAGCTACGGAGAGACACAAGCCTGTCCCCTCTCAGATGGTTAAGCTCTGCAGAGCTATCAGGAATAGAAAGAGGTAAAATCATACTTCTGTCACTGAAGGAAGCCATGCACACAGTTTGAACACCAATTTAAATCAATTTAGAAAACAATTTTGTTAAAACAGATCCGTCCCTTGGTATAGTTACTTTGATTTTAGCTTGACAGCACTATTTTGGCTAAGGGACTCACTGAAGAAAGAGCAAAGCAGGTCACTGAAGCTGCAATTACACATGCTGTGCCGATTGCCGTCAAGCCAGTCAGGACATTACTGCCCAGCAGTTTTCTGGCTTAACCTTACTGCCCCATCTTCCCACTCCAGATCTTACTGGCTCCTTTGGATTCCCCAAGCCTGACTCTGCAGAAACAGCACAGACTGAAAGTCATCGCAGTAAGAACTTACACTTCATCTTTCTCAAGGAACTGGGTTAGGGAGAAACCACACATAATTATGTTGGCAGAGCAGATGGGACAGTACGCCCCTGGGTAAGTAAGTAGCGATATGTGGTAACCCATACTCTGTAGGAACTCAGACCTCAGCCTGAGCCCCAAGTTATACTGCTTAAAACTTTGCCTGTTGTTTTGACTTGCTTCAATCGTTCATGACAAACCTTTGTGTAACACACGAAACCTGCAGACAGATGTGCTCCTGTGACAAACTACGTTACAAATTTTTCACCACCATGTATCAACTGAATCATGCTAACTGGCCATGGGCTCATTGCTGCAGCTTACAGCGAATATGATGTAAAATGTGTTGGCTTAAATTCCAGTCAAATGAGTGATGTTAGACTCATTTAAGTCAAGCCACACTGACGTGTATGGACATATTGTTTGAAACCTTGCTGGCATGCTTAACCAGTAGAAGCTAGAATGCTCTGGGTTCAGTTTTAGCTAACAGACACATCTATCACACGTGCTTTTTTTAGTGAACCATTTAATTTGAGCTTTTCAGAGGCACCAGTATGTACCCAGAGGTGGAGAGAGATACTTACTGATAGGGAAAGGAAACCAAGTAAGAGAGATATTTGTGTGGTAAGCTGTGGCTAGCTGAAAGTGATAAGAAAGCTTAATAATTTTAATCCTAAACAACCGTTGCATTTGAAGTTAGAAATGAGCCTAAATGCTCATTTTCATCCTGTGGTAGTGTCAACTGCAGCAAGGCATTATAGGGAACGCTGGCTAGCCTTGGGGTAGTTGGGTAGTTATCTCCCTGTTGCTATTAAGTTCCTTTCTTGATGGTGCCCTTCCCAACTGGGACACGGCATGGCAATGAACTCTGCTTCCAGACCAGGGAAAGGGTCCTCCATCATGCCACACATACAGCCTGTGGGTGCAGGCTGCATAACCCTGTCACCCTGTCAGAATCTTTCTGATACCGCTTTCAGTTCATGTAAGGTTTATCCACACTTTTTTCCAGATGAGCAAGGAGATAGCATCCTTCCTTTCATTGTCTCCTCTCCCCCTTCTACTCTCACAATTTCTGCAGGGATAACAAGTGCTCTTGCTTTTTCCCCACTTGGGAGCAAACTACTTCCCATCAGGTGCACTTTGGACAAATACATTTCAACTTATTGAAGCCTTTTGTAGGTTACCATTCACGGTTATACTCCATCTCAACAAATGAATGACAAACTCTCATAAACATGAAGGAAACCAGCACAAGAGCATTACCAAAACCAGCTCACTGATATAAATCTTCAAGAAAATTCTGCTGCAGAGAAATGTTCTGGCAAAAAAACCCTAACCTCCACACATTGAAGTGTCAACCCTTCCCCACACAAGCTAAGAAAATGGGTCACGAATCCCATAAGTCAAGATACCCACCCACTAAAGGTCTCCATTCAGTCAGCTAGGCAGACATAAAAAAAGATAATTGTGATATTTAAATGCAGCTGGATGTAGGCAGAGAGTTTTATTTTTACAATCCTACACAGATGGAGAGAGCCCTGGGACCACTGAGTGAAGTCCTGACCCTCAGTACCCAATCTATCTCCTGGATGATTCTCCCAACAGCAACAGCAGCCAGGGGAGACCTTGATGGTGCAACTTCTTTCTTTACTGTGCTTACTGAACAGCTTTAGTTTTCGAGTAAGACTACAGTACCATAAATGCTTGACGTAGGTATAACAGTGTGTGCTTAGCTAACATCTGGCTTGATGATTTCATAAGGGAAAAGGCTCTGTGAGAACATACCTCTGAGAAGGGGTGAGCTGGGGGTTGTGCATGAGGAAAGACTGCCTACATCATGCTCCCAGAGCAGGGTCTCCAGGCAAGGCACTTCCAGCTCTCTGCTGCCTGGGCCATGGGGCTGGTGCTCTGCAATCGAGTCACTCACTGCGCTCTTGAACTTCGACGCTGCAGGCAATGCCAAAGCAAGCAATCAGACCTCACCCCTTTATCTTCATGCTCACACTTCAAAGTCCTATTTTCAAAAAAAAAAATGTGAGCACTTTAGGAGAGTAAGTCCCAATGAAAATGACTCTTTGCAAGTGGCACTAAATCCCTTTGGCACTTTCAGAGCTGTATCTTGATCTCTGCTTGTGCAGTATGGCCAGCAAACCCTTTTATCCAGCTGCTGACAGCCTATCTGCAGAGCACAGCTCCTCAGGCTCCTAGAAAACATTCATTTCTAAACAGGACTAAGCCAAAACTGACTAGATCTACTGTTAGCAATAGACAAGCTCTAAGGAGGTTAGGCAAGAGACACTGGATCTTCTTTGCTACCAATGCTCCCGTGATTTCTATGGCTCAGGAAGGAGAAGGTACTGTCAAGACTCCATGTCAGTCCCTCAGCATGGGAGAGTCTAGTCTTCTCTAGCATCCTTCAACACGACGATCTCAAGATTACCTACAACCCAATTTATTTCAGTCCTTCCAAACCACGATGAGTCCAGGAGCTGAAACACACCAGGAGACAAAAAGACTCTCCTCTAAATCTTCCCTGTCAGGGATTTCAGAGGGAAATGCGAGATGCACCTATTCCATTGTGGTAGGAGAAGACTTTGAGGTGTGCACTCTTCATATCTACGCTGGGAAGGGCAGGGCATGCCCTTTTCCTGAGGGGAAAAAACAAAGAAAGTATTTTTGTTGAAGACTAACAGATTAGACATTTCTGCTGTAATCCCACAGAGTTCAAGAGAGATTGTATGTGTGCTCAGAGGAACGAGCAAATCTTTGTAAATGCTGATAGACTGTAAATAAATAAATGAAGTATTAATCATCACTGCCATCAAACTCTGGGAGAAATCTATCTTTGTATTATTTGGATGAGGCTCTGTCATTAGTTCAACCTTGCCATTTTTAGAAATTATTAGAGTTTTATAGCAGGTCTGAAACTCTATGCCAATGAGACTGTGATTTTAATGCATATTAATGGGACAAGTGGGGGAGGGGAAAGGAAGTTGGTGTGATTCCCTTATAGAGCAGAATGCTAAATAAGAAGATTCCAGCTGTGCAACAGGAAAGTTAAAATGGTTTGTTTGGATCATTAATATTGCAATGAAAACTAATTAAACCTAGAGCTACAAGGAGGAGCTCATTAGAGATTTGAATAGAGGCAGCACAGCACTCAGCAGCCTCCAGTTTTAGCAGTTTCTTTTATCACACCAAGTGGGATAGCAAGAGTTCACTGAACAGACAGAGGAGAGCCTGAAGAGCCAGGGAGATATGGATGCCCAGTCCAGGGGATGTAACTGCAAGAGGTACCTGACTGCTATAGGCCTTTTTTGGAGAACGCTGTGTCAGTTTTGTAGCTCTGTAGAATGAGTCAAGCCCTTTTACTGCTTGGGTCTCTGCTCAGACTAACGTCACTGTGCTCTCTGCTTTCACCTTCAGCTCCGGCCTTGTCTCCTGCAATGTTATGACTTTGTCCCCTTGTCTGACCTGAGATTTGAAACTTTACCTAAAGCTGCTTTACAAAATATACCTACTTGTATATCATTGGTCCCTCTATGCCCACCCCCAGCCCTTCATAGTCTGTAGCTTTAGTATGACCCTCAGTTTTGCATTTCGTTTCTTCTTTACCATGCCATGCAGCTTTTGCTATTGCCAGAGAATGTGTCCCTGCCCCTGCTCGGTGAACATCAGCATCCTCCTACAGCTATTTAACCCTTCTTCCTCAGATACTATCTTTCCCTCCCCCATGGCCTCCCTACATCCCAACCCCCACAAAATTCTGCTTACAGCTCCACACAGAAGCCCAGTGATACAGGACTACATCAAACTCTTCCTTAGACATTTGTCTTAGGAGCGAATAATGATCAAATTGTGCCTCCCTAAGTCTTGCATCCTTGCAACCTCAAGTAAATACTGCAGCCCCAACTAAGCTGTTGCTTATCCGTGCTAAGTCCTAGTAACGGTGCTTGCATTTCACCCCAATAAAGGCTGCAAGGATGAAAGAATGAACCTCTTAATGCTGATCATAAAGGACTCTGGGGGGGGAGGGTCCTCACAGATGAAACACACCTTGTAATTCTATTAATCTTGCCTAAATGTTGCTCGATTGGGCTCTTGCTGGTGACCTGGGAAATTTAAAAATCCTTTAGTCATAGGGGAAACAAAATAAGATACTAAACCAGTGACACACTGAACTGTAGACATGTAACTCAGATGAGAATTTTCCTTGATGAGTTAGATAACCAAATGCCAAAGAAACTCCCTCAATCGCAGGGTCAGACCATTTGAACATGGGGATCACTGAGAACCCTCCCATTTTCAAATCACTATAGCAGATGCCAACTCAGTTTTTTATTAATTTGTCTCTATCTTTGGGGATCAGGGAAGTAAATTTTGAACAAAACCCTCTGCTGTGTTCACTCTTAGGAGACAGTACAGCCAAAGAGGTTGGCAGGAAAAGAAAAAAGCTCACAAAAGGAGAAAATGGACAATTAATACTGAAGATCCCGAGAGATGAGAATGGATCCAAGCAAGTCAGCAAGACACTGGCTCCAGCCCAGCCTGCATTTCCAGGCAGGTGTTATCAAGGCATGGACTTCCCTAGATAGCCAAGGAGAAGAAAACCATGGAAAAATGCTGTAAAAGTAAAAAGAAAACACTGGAGATGCAAAATTCATTCTCAAATACGACATCTAGGCATCAGTCTACTCCATCTATGCCAGCAAAGACCCTCAGAAATGCCTTTGCTGCAGCATTTCATGGTGGGGGGCACAGAAAGTTGTTGGACAATGAAGTATATTGCACACACTGCAGATGCAAACCCGTTGCACATCACCAGTCTGTGCCAGCAACCTCGGAGAGCAGGGGCTTCTGCACAGGCTGAAGAGATGACAGATGCCTCCTGTCTGCTTAGCACTGTGTAACAAAACAAACCAAAATGCTTTACAGAAAGGCTAACAGGGAGAACCCCAAGCTGTGTGCTATAGGAAGAAACAGCCCCAGAAGCCTCTGGGGAGTGAAGACCTATGAAGACCTCTCCCCCTGGCATGCCAGGAGTGGATGGTGACATTTAAGGATACTCATCACCAAAGGGGGATGATTTTGATTTTCTGTGGCCAACACATGCATATGTAGATGTGATCTCTTCCTTACTCCTCAGCCTGCAAAGTCTTGCTTTGCTGAACCCATGAAGAGACTCGGTGTGCGTAGGCAAGCCCACAGAGAGGATAAGAGCCCAAGCGAGACAAAAGTGTACTTCAGATTGTCCTTGAACCCGGGAGTCCCACCCTAAATTTAGATGCACGTACATACACTGCATGTACACACCAGATTTATACAAGCCCTGCAAAATTCACACCAAGACCTGAGGTAATGTTATCTGCACTGTTTCCACTTTTTCCCTGGGGAAGAAATAGCTGAGTTTGTGGTGATGGCACTTTTTCCTCTTAATAGACTGCAATCCTGAGAACCTACATTCCACTTCTTTTTTTCCTCTCCCTCGTACTCCCCCTTAACCAAAGTCCTCAACAGCATAGTTTTGGAATGACAGATATCTGCCCAGGCTTGAGTGACTGCAGTAACCTCACATTCCCTTTTCTGGTGCAGCTTGCATAGTACAAATTCACATAGTTCAAAGTCAGCTCTTGAATACTTCACGTGCTGGTTCTGCTCTTTCCTCCCCAGACATCAACACCTTTAAGCAACGCTGTGTTGCCACTGAACTAGTCCATCTGATATACTTTTGCTTGACAAACAAGGACAGTGACAAACAAGGGGGAAGGAAATCAAGAAACAGGTTATGGCCAAGGACTTGATTTTTGCAGGGCAATAAAGACCAGGGAACACATTAACTTCACATAAACTGTGGTCAATGGCCACCTCGCATTTGTTGTCCATCATATAAGGCTTTTAAAGACATTTTCAAATAAATCTAATTCACAAAGTGCTTTACACGAGGGAAGCTGGGGAGTGGGAGACTACAAGCTCGATAGAGATGGACAATACAGGGGAACGGCATCTACCTGCATCTGTGGTGTTTCAAGGATTTAGTGGGAAAGGCTGTTTTGTTTCAGACCCTTCCCATATGATTATTTTGTGATGTGATGCAGGCAGATGTTAGTAACGTAGTCAAAGTTGAATGTTTTGGCTGTCACTCGATCACACATAGTGATGATTTTACTAGCAAAGTGACTGGGCACTGAGATGCTGTTTCTGCTAATTGCCCATCATTAACACTGCCTGCATAGGAAAGACCTCAGGCCTGATCTGTCAGAAAGACAACATCGGTTACATTCTCTAACCTAATTTAAGTACCTTAACTCGTAATGTAGGTGCTTAAATTCCTGTTGAAGGAGCTAAAACAGAGGTTTACATACCTAAATCTATATATAAGTGCTTAAAGAAAGCAGGGAGGTGACTAGAAACTTACTTAATTCTCTCATTTGGGGCATCCAGATTTGGATTTTGGTGCTCTTCTTACACATTTGTCGATAAACATCTTTCTACTCACTCTGCTTGGTATGCCAGAGCAAGGCAGGCACAGCCCCGCCATGCAGAGACTGAGATTTTTGAGAAGCCTCTGTCAGGGGCTGAAAGCTTTCAGCTTTCCACAGCACCGTCAACAAGAGCAAAATGACTGTCTTCATTTTGGGGGAATCTGCACGGAAATGAATGATGAATGGTTGTTTTATTTTAACTTGGTGTTTATGAAGATTGCCTAATGACTACTGGTGCTTTTCAGTGTTTGTTAAGTGTAAAAGGAAAAAAAATCGCATAATTCTAATCCCAAAGCAGGACAATTGGTTTGTTTATGCCTATTATATTCCATTAAAGATGCAATATCTGCTTTATCTCAAGAGATGTTCCAGCTTATTTGTGCTATCTTACCCTTAGCGTAAGGACAAATATTAGTTAGCATCAAAATGGGATGCAGTTAAGTCTAATGTCACGTCACCAGCATTGCTCATATTATAAATAAAGTAAGTGGCAATTACTTTGAGGCAGAACTGGATAGTTTGTTCAAGTGGCTCCGCTTTATGCACATTCAAAATTTTCTTCCAACAGCAGGATTTCAAGAGTATAGTGCAACATGTTCATACATCTGAGGAATAATATAAACATGCTGTAGTAACCTATTTGTCCACTATTCATGAACCATCACTGCCCCTGACTAGCAGTCTGCCATCAAATGATTCCCTTTTCATTAAAACAAACAAACAAAAACACTCCAAAAAACCAAGCTGAACATTTCTGCTTAGAAACTTACAAAGCTTTCTTGTGGAAGTTACATATCTGACATTTCATGTCCCCTCTTTTGACGGCTGAAGGACTAGCCAAAAAAAAAAAAAAAAAAAAATGCCTGGATGCATCAAATTTTTGCTGTGCCAGCGCAATAGATCATTCTGTCCTCTGGTTACAGAACATCATGAGAATGCAATTCAGTGGGTGACTCAGCCAAGAGAGGATAACAGGGACATGAACTACCTGAATTACAACTCTTAGAGGGCACTGCATCTACATTCTCAAAAAGGAACAACCGGTGTTTTTCAGGAGTTCATTGCTGATAGAAGCTCTACCTTTCCATATTTGTGGCACATTTTCCTGAAGGATTTATTCTGTTAAAAGCCCTATTTTACACCTAGGAACAGAAGAGGCAAAAAAATTTCATCCAGATCATCACCCATGTCTCTTAGCGGGTCATTTGGAGGAAACAACCTGCAGACTTTTGGCCATAAAGAAACCAACTTCTGCCCAGGCCAAAAGCAGCAACGGACCCTGAGCCTTCTATACATTGCCTAGGCACTAAAGCTGCAAAGTGACTTTGGAAGAGCATCGTGTACTTATATTGCTCTGTACCTGTAGCATTAGGTACTAGCTATGAGCAGTGTGTTACGATAATCTTATTATTTCCTGAAAATATACATTACTGAATGCATTTGTCAGTTTTATATTTAGATATGGCCCAGAATTTCCTACATGACTGTTTTAAATCTACCAGCTGGTCATGTCAGCCATGACCACTTACACTTATTCTCTCCTTAATGAAGTTGAGGGATTGAGATGAGTTAGGCAGACGAACAACGGATGGTTTTCTTCCTACTAAACTAGAGAGACATGAGTACAGTTGTGCTCTCTGAGAGGTACCTAAATGGAACTGCAGTTAAGCACAATTTTAACAAGAGAATGCAAAAATATCTCATTAAAAGACACATTCTCTCCTGAAATCCTCTATCAGAGCCAGATGCCATGCCTTTGACACCATTATTCTTGAAATACTACTAAACCGCTTAAATCATCACATAGCAAAGAGCTGCTTCCCCCACATTCAACACTCAGCACAGCAAGCGACCTTTTTGCTACCCGCAGAGGCCAGCAAGTGTAGATTCTCCTGGACCAACGTGGGGAGAAGCCAGAGAGGAAATCCTGGTGTCCTGCCCTTCGTCTGTGAAACAATGAAGCTGTTCATTCAAACGCCTCCCTAAACTGCAGCTGCTGCATGGAAAGAAATGGTCTCTATGGCTGTATTAGCAAAAATGGTTAAACTAAGTTTCCCAGTTTTCCCACCACCTCCAAAACTGCATCCTGTCCTATGCAGGACTCAAAGGACCTATTTCACTTTCCTGACGCCAGCATAATTAAAACAGGACAATACACACATGCAGACAAGAGCAAAGGACCAGATCATCTCCACTACAGCAACTGAAAGCAAGGGCAGATCTGTCAACTCTGCCACCTTCTCCTCCCATCCACCTCCCTTGATTCTTCCCTTCAAAGCTTAATCAGTCCATTAAAAATAATTATTACAGATGGGTGATATATTTTTGCTATCCTCTTATTGTTCACCCTTAAAAAAAAAGGATACTTACTACCTCTAAAAACTGTTAGCATCCCAAATACCTTCAGAAGCTGTACAATTACAAGGCAAATGCATCAAGAAAAGGCAAAGCTAAAAAACAGGAACTGTGACTACCCCAGGTGTCCTGTCTTGCTCATTTCGTGTCCTGCTTTAAATTAAGTAAGTACTAATACATAAAAACATAAGTGTTTTAGAAAAACAACAATAGAAACACTCTGTTTTGGCTATGGTGCCATTACTTCCATATCATTTGACTTCCTCATTTCTTTCCTAGGCACCCTTATGTTTACCATTAACATAACTATTTATGTTCATATTCTTATAAACACTGGCTAAATATTGTGCTCCATCTCCCGAGTCAGCAGTAGAATAAATAGGCTGATTTTCAGAAGTACAGAGCACCTCTCGCAGAGCAGGAAATGATGCTCTCTGTACCTTGACAGCAGCAGCAGGAGGACATAACCTGAGAGTGACTGGGATCTGCCTCCCAGTACTGAACGCCTGTGAATTGCCAAGGTCTAAACATAATTTACAAAAAACAAATGCAATGACAAATCAACTGCTAAAAGCAAATCTTTGCATTAGAATCACATGCTGTCTGAAGAGGGCTGAGCAAAACCTTGTGCCTTTGCAGTTACTTCGAAATTTCTGATGGTTTAACTTCCTCTACAGTATAACTCTATCTCCAGGTTTCAGTATTTTGGTATTTATTTTTTTTTCCAATAACCGCAATGCCCTTGGAAGTGTTTACCACATTTACTGATATAAATCACTCACGGTGGCTTCCCTTTGTTAAAGTTCAACATGCTTATACAGAGTACAGGTGGACAGAAGATGCAAGAATATTGGATGGGAATTGGACATACTTTAGTCCTTTTTTCTCTTGCTCTGAGTTTTGCTGGGCACTGCATTTTTCTCCACCACCACACATGCCACCTTCAAAAAGTAAACACCCAGCCATTTTCAGAGGCTGCTTAGGAACTTTCTAAGTCATCATCATACACTTCAAAAGTATTTTAAGACACAGATGAGTGTATCAGAATGTGCAACAACGACAAAGCTGGGCTGCCTGGGATGTTTTGTTCATGCTGTATGAAAACCTACATAGTAAAAATTCCAGCAGTGCTGCCTCATTTATCAACACAAAGCCCTCTGGTGACTGAGACACTTGATAATCAGAGAAGCAGACAATATTATCCAGTGAGTACTGGAGCCATCATTTAGGGTCACCCAGTCCTAAACTCATTGCTCCGAGAGCCAAACTCTCCCCCAAGGATATCTTTAATCAGCTTTGTGGGATTGTTGCTTCCTCCCTCAGCCTCCCAGCTCTTCTAGCACCTTTCCAAATGCTACAGTATCTCCACCGTGACTTACAGTGCTTCAGAGAATATAGAGTATGGGGAGGAATATCCTCCTCCGGTAGCTCATTCAGATAGACTTGAGCAATGAGACAAATGCAGCGTAGAGAAGTTTTCCCACAGGATGCCGAATGTACTGAAATCCACATGCTCTGTGAAGAGGGTCTCTTCTTTCCCTGAGCAGACTCTTAACTCCAGCCTGGAGGGGACCTGTACACAGGCTGTTAGCCAAAGCCAGACAAGGAAAACAAGCAGACACCTATTTCCCCAGCCAAACTTAGCGTTCTGATGGAGTTGGACCAAGTGGTGAAAGGCACCTGCCGATGCATATGAGCAGCTTTGCTGGGATTAATACAAGTTTGTTCTGTTTTTAGCACAGGGGACAGATAATAAATAGAGCCTGTTAGTTCCACTGAATGATGGAAATAAGGAGATATATTGAACAACTGCCTTTTTTGCTCTGCCTCATTCATCATGCATTTCAGATGAGGTGAGGATCTGTTCTTGAAGTCAGGTGGAGAGAGGACAGGGAGGACTGCCTACCACGGGACCACGTTACTGAAGTCTGTACTATCATGGAAATATGCAACAGGTTGAATTAATGTATCTTATATCTGAAATTTCACATGGTAGCCCAAAATAACATTTCCAAAAAAGCTCGTCTTAGTGCAATACAGTCCTTGTAATGTTATTTTGTAGTGTTTCCTAGGTGTGTGTTTTGGTTTTAAATAAATAAAGAAAGAAAAATCCAGATTTGGTTCTCTGACTTTGTAACTGCATCTATTCAGGCATCAGCAGCAGAGTTAGACTATTGAATTTTCCATATTGTAATAGATATTTTCTATTCAACACAAGAAATTCATCCACGCAATAGAGAAGGACACATAGTCAAAAAACCAATAGGTTATCTGCATGGGAGTACACACATTTTATAGACAACCAACCCAAAAATATTGCAGGATATTTCCAAGAGGCAATGCAGGTGAGAGACAGGAAACCGTAGGTTCTCTGTGGCATGTTTCCCTACAGCAACAAAGCGCGTATGATCACACTGTCTGTGTCCCTCAGCCCTCCCAAAGGCATCTGAACATGCTAAACAATTTCAGGGTTAATATCTTTTCCTGTTGGTGAGGTTTTTGTAATTTTAAAAGAAACTTCCCACCTGCAAAACCCTCTGAAAGATATCAGAGTGGAAAAACAATCCCTTTCGGGTGAAAAAGCAAGTCAAATCAGATGGTCTCAAGTTGCTACTAAAACATGAACAGGTTCTCTTGAAAATAAAACAAGATCAACCTACAAAACAAAACAGAGTCTGTGCCTGTTTACTATTATTTGCAACCTTGCTTTTGGAGGAACATAGGCCTAATTCTCAGTCTTCTCAGTTCCTTTGACTTGTTAACCTTCTGCTCCATGTGTTCCCACACTCATCCTTCCCTGTGACTCACAGACTACGATGTCTCAGGCAGGATCCTGACCTCTTTCCTATTTCCTTAGCTAACTTAAACACTTCCCAGTCATCTCAAGCATGAACACAACCTCCTACTTCTAGATTCTCTTCTAACTGACACGCCAGCTGGTGATTTTATGAGAAGCTTGGAAGAGTCTTTATTATTAATCTTTTTAACGTAACTAAACTATTTTGTACTAGACTATTTGTCTCCTCCTTTTATAAACATTTTATACAACAGGCTACAGATCAGGCTATGGTTGCCTAAGACAAGACAAGTCAGATGACAAGTTTCTGTAAAACCATTCCTCTGAGCTGAGGCCTACAAATACATATGAGGCTGTGGACTGTGTTTAAGGGTCAGTAAAGGTAATCCTAAGAACACAGCTATAGGTCTAAAGGCACTAGCTGGAGACTGATACCTGCCCTAGAAAATTTTTAGCTGAAACCAGAAAGGAATTGAAATCCTCTGGTCTAAAGCAGAGGAAGGTGGGGAAAAATGCTGCCATTGCTGATGCTCTCTGTATGCCAGCTGGAATCCCAGCTTGTAGGAAATTAACAGTAAGAGACACAAGGAAAACGCTAGAGAGACACTTGCTGCAATGGTCACACAGCACAAGGTCCAGACAGGAAAGAATGATTTCCAATGGCTTATAACACGGGTAACTCTAAACAGATCTCCCCCTGGCAAACACACAGGGAGAGTGAAAAAACATGCCACGCTGAGTGTAAGACCACCTCACTGAAAGCCGTGCTACGCTGCGTGTAGGTGCCAAAGCTCTCCAGCTGAAGGGTATCAGTATGGGAAAGCACAGCGGAGGAGAGGAACAATGAACGCTCCCGTTGTCTGTACTCAAGTCTGAGCTATACACTGTGTCATCAAGAAACAGTATCAGTAGGTTCCCCAGGATCCCAGACCTGGGATCAGTGGCAGGAGTTTGAAAAACTCAGCCTAGAATGAATTTGACTGTTTCATGCAAATACCAGATATGCACCTTTCAAGCAGAAAGATTAGATTTGTAAGTTTCCTACCAAAACCTTTATTTTCAACCCAAATTTATATCTACCTAGTGGTGTTTCACCTAATACGCTCATTGCTATATGTTAACCCAAAAGACATACAACCTCCCAGAGTGATGTGCAGGTGCCTTCCTTCACCATCGAAGGCCTTCTGTTTTAATACCATTTTTCCCTGTTGTAGCATAACACAGAATCAGTCTAGTTTAGAAATAAAAAAAAAAAAAAAAAAAAAATCTTCTTCACTGGGAAGCAAGGGATAATGACACATAGTTGCAGACCACCTGAATGAATAGCCCAAATATATCTAGTATGGAAGAAATTAAGCTCAGTAAAAGTTATAACTTCCATGAGGGACACCACACAATTTTATAAACCTAAGAAGAGAGCAAGACCTGGGGCAGGACATCTGCAAATTAATAGACTGCTCAGATGAGCCATGGACTGCTTCAGCATCTTCTTTCTTGATGTTGCATGAAAGAGACTTGAGTACACGCCTCAAAGCTTTTTCCTCATCTCCTTGCACCTCTCTGAGTTGGCAATAGCACTAAGATATTGTCCCTCAAGTAAAATCAAGAAAACATGTTTTTAAAATGTTTACAGCATCTCTGTAACATAACACATTTCTTCACGTTGAAAAGGAAACAGAGAAAAAAAAAAAGGAGCAAGACTGAAATGTTTGTTTCCCATAGTATTCCTTAATGTCGAGGGAGGAAAGCGCTAAATAACTGGTGCAGGCACGTTTCCCTTTGTTAACACACCCGACATCTGTGATTCTGCTGTTTGCTGAGATGTGGAATCCCTCCCAGTTGTCCCAGCAGCTCAGAATCCTGACAGAGGAGGAGATGGAGAAAATAGCAAAGGAAGAGCAGCTGTGAGTTTTCAAACATAGTTTCCATTTGTTCCGGATGCCCATAGCAAAGAACCTTGATTTTTGGCAGTAACCAGCCTGAACATGTTTTCTTCAATTTGTTCTGTGATGTGACGTGACACGTTAATGGAAGGCAGCACGTCCACGCACACCAGGCTGCCCTGAGGTTCACTAATCTCCATCAACATCCATCAAGCCAAGCGCCAAACGTTTTTAACCTTTTTCTAAGAATCTTTTTCAATCAGACTCCAAGACTTTCTTTGCCACACTCTGAAAGCAGATTTTGAGCCTGAGTACTGGATTTGTGTGATAATGAGTTCTCATTGAGAGCTGTTAATGAAACAAAGGAAACGGCCCCTTGATCAGACCAATGAACCTTTTCAGCCCCAGCAGTGGCCCCAGTAGAGGATGCTAGCAACGGTTACATATAGGTCAGTCAGTAACAGAACATCCTGGTCAGCCTGAAGGGGTTTTTTTGACTTCTTACTTTGAGGCTGACATGCATCCCGTTGCATTGGAGTTTCCTCTTTCTTTTCAAAAATTGCCATTATTAAAAGAGCATTCCTTTCCCCAGTTTGATTTGTCCTGCTGAATTCTTCATTTCACATTTGCTTTCTCCCCCCTTGCTCATTTCTGTGAGATTCTTTAATTCATTCTGTCTATAGCTCTGTTGTCGTTCCTTATATTGTTGCCACACTGGAAGTAATCTGAATTTTCTCCTCTCTATCTAATGCCTCAATTTGCTACATGCTTTTGCTGTAAGGACCTACTCTCACAAAATCATGTGGTTAGTCCTGGCTCAAGCAACTAGCCCCAGTGAGAAAAGAGGCACTGCTATGTGGGTAGAGGCTTTGGAGAATGTGATCCTAAATGCCCAAATCCTTTTTTTAGTTAAGCAGTATAAATCAGGCCACCTCCACAAACTGTGTTACACCAGGTAAAACAAAAAGGGAACAAGCACTTACATATCTAGTTCCACAGAATCTTTTAAGAGGATCCCCTTTCTGAACCCACTACAACTATCCGGGCACCCGCTCACTCCTAAGCTGCTGCACTGGTCTTTGCTTTGTCCCGCTTAGTGCAGTTTGATTCCTTTTTTTTTTTTTTATTTTGGGACTAATTCCACAGAGAATCAAAGTTTGCCAGAAGGACAGGTTTCTTTTGAACCTTGGGTGGAAGAGAAGGAACATTTTAGTGTGCTTCTAATTACAGCCACCATGACAGTTCATATGTGTAGCAATAAAAATAACCATAAACCTACCTAATCATTAAAGTAAAGCAAACAACTCCTCTCTGTATCATCATACACAGGTACTGGAGTTGCTAATAAACCAGGAAGAGCACTGAGGCACTGGAGGAGCATCTTTCCTATCTCCACAGTTTCTTAAACAACTTTAGAGGCATATTTTTATTAAGTATATGCAAGGCAGATGATCTTAAACCTCAAAAAGAGTCTGTA
This sequence comes from Chroicocephalus ridibundus, assembly GCF_963924245.1. Classification (NCBI taxonomy): domain Eukaryota; kingdom Metazoa; phylum Chordata; class Aves; order Charadriiformes; family Laridae; genus Chroicocephalus; species Chroicocephalus ridibundus. The sequence continues at coordinate 20,430,485 of NC_086289.1, forward strand.
TAATAATTGTGTGCTCTTCTAATGCTCTCCAAAGACCTATTCAGAGTCCATTCTGAAAGACAATAATATATCAAGAACTTCTGCAAACTTCCTCCTAATGAACACATGCCAATTTGAGACCAAGAATTCTGGCCTCAGAGGACAAAATAACCACTGCTCTTAGTCTCTGGGTGTTTTGCTACTTTATTTCAGAGTGATTCAAAATCTAATTAAATTTCTAAACTCTAATGAAATTACAGAAGAAAAATCATTTAGGATTATATTATATACAATTACTCACAGCTGAAAATTACAGTTAGCCTCTTTCACCAAGATAGGGTCTCCTGAGAAATCCTTGTTATTCATGTAACATATAAATCTGACATTACTCCCACTATTTACAGGTCGAAGGTAAAAGCAGAATTAATTAAACATATATATCCTGCCCAGTGGCGGGATGGTGGAGTGTGGGTAATAGAGGGAAGGTTGATAATGATGACTATGCTTGAAACCACATATCTCAGTTTGGTCAAGAATCAGAATAAACCCACTACAAAACAGGATTTTATGAAGCCTGACTTATTCTGAATCAGTGCTTTCCCTCACTGGAGGTATGCTGTGAATGAGAGTGGTGATGCATACATAACCAGAAGTGCTCAGTCAGCTAGATGAGCTAGCTGAAGAATTTTGTGGAGAAGTAGCAATGGAATAAACCAAGCAGCTTTAGAGAGTTCAGCCAAATGCTCAGATGTTTAGTTGATTCTCTGAAATACAAAAGCCCCCTGAGACCACTGACTTGGTCTGGGGGGAGCAGGGAAAAGAGAGAGAGAGAGAGAGAGATGACATTCATGTTCCTTCCATGAGAGGTTCTCAGGAACCTTGGAGCATGGGATCATTTGCAGATGAAACACATGAAGTATGGAAACATTGGAGTTTTCTTATGAGAATCCTGATATCTTTTCCCTCCCGCTGATGCAGAGATTTTTGTTTGCTTGGTTTTGGTGTTTTCAACTCTGATCCCAGAGAGAACCAGGAACAGTGAAAAAGCAAAAACGAATTACACACACATGCATGTGTGCACACACTCACAATGGGTCAAAGCATTAACAAATACTTTCTATTACATCTACCACACTCAGTCAGTTCTACCTATGCTTCCTACAGTAAAATAAGCCAGGAATTAAGGCCACCTCAGAGGGTACATGGGTCACCTTTACTTATATTTTCAGTGCCTCAAGAGTCTTATTTGTTGGCTAATGTTTGCTTATCCCTCCGCAAACACCTGGAAGTCATAATCACGATTTTTCACTCACAGCTTATCAGAGCAACTAAACATCTGTGAACATCTCATTTGCAGTATTTTTTCCTCCAAGGTGGCCATACACATGCAGTCGCCAGCGTTGCTTATGGTCTAAAATAGTCCCATCAAAACCAGACTTCTGGAAGGAGAGCGTTACAACTATAATTTACTCAGCAAAACATATGTTTCACCCAGCTTTAAGATGTGAGATTCTGCTGAGACCAGATTGCTCAGACATTCCCTCACCAACAAGAGGAAAAAGAAATACCCAAGAGGTTTTTTTTCTCTTAAAACTTCTCACTCAAGATGTGTGTCAGATTATTTTGATTGGAGTATATAAGCATCTACCCGAGATGATAATACCAGGCAGCAAAGAACTAATCTAAAAGAGAAAGGCAAATCAAGAAGCAAGAAGTAAAGGAAATACAGAGTCCTCTGCTGCAAAAAAATGAGGCCCATGTTCTTGTGTTCTCCACCTCTGAAGGATGGACCTGAAATGAGTTGAGAGGAAGGGGTTCATTTATCAAAAAGCATTAATATTTACTTGTATGTTTTGCTGTCATTCCATTTTGGAACAGGCTAAGCTGTTTGAAAAGATGAATTTTCCTTCACTATGGTTCAAAGAATAAGCTCGACTCCTATCAGAAGCATCATCTGCCAGTAAGTTCCTGCTTTTCAGTTCCTACTATGTCAAGACATTTTTCCAAGGTAGAAGTTATTTTCCAGGAACTGACTTGCAAAGGTTTTGCAGCCATGATGAATTTCTTCCACTCCGCTCCTGAAAAAGCTGATTTTGAAAGGGAAATGTTCAGCCAAGTACTCCTCTTCTCAAAACATTATGATGACGTTCATGTTGAGATTAAAAAAAGAAAAAGCTGGCAACATTGAGAGAGATTGCCTTAGAAGTTTCTCCTTCAAAGACAGAAAACCCACTCACATCTCAATGGATTTAGAAGACTTCTGCGGAGCCCAATTCACTCTGATAGAACTTTTTCAATTTTGTAAAAATAAAAGTTAGTATTTAAAGCTCCCTTAGAGAGCAAAACAGCTGAAGTAGGCTGTGACTGTTGTCTGTCCACCGTCTCCACAGAACATTTTCAAGCAGGGAGTTTATTTGCATGTTGAACTCAAACCCAAAAAAGGGAACTTCTGTTTGCAAATGTAACTACTCAGGATGTGAATGTAGTTTCACAATATAGTCACATGACCTGCTTTGTTTTTTTTTTTTAAAAAAAGACACCACAGACGAGCTAAATTCAGAAAATTTTGCTGAAAACACTCAGTTGTCAAAACTTCACAATGACCCTACTAACGAGCTGGATATCAGTCCTAATGTCATTTCTTCTTCTCTTACGTAAGTGATCTATCATATTTGTTTTCCATTCTTCTTAAAAGCTATTTTTTTTTCCTGAACTTGGTGGTATTATTTATTTCCCAGTCTAATTGTATGTGTGTTGTTTAAAACTTTGTTTAAAACTCTGCTCCCTGGAGAAAGAACATTTGTTGAGACAGTGGGGTATTTTGCTGAGTTTTCTAGCTAACATGTCATAGACCGAGTGCTAAGGGGTCAGCTGTGTGCAATCCAGAAGAAACCATGAATTTACATACCTGCATCTTTGCAGATGAGACGGCAGAGCTGCTGAGCATCCTTGTTTGGCACTGTACAGAAAACTGTACTTCAGTGGAGCATAAGGAAAAAGTTGATCTGTGTGCATGCTATCTGCAAGCTACTTTTGATCTCTGCGACTCTCACTTACAGGACTTCAATGCTCCTGACTCAGGCTGCTTCTGATGCTTCCTGCCAGCCCAAAGCAGGGCTTTCTCATCCTCACAACTTGCCTCTGACTTCACAGTTACTCACCTCCACTTTGTGCAGGGAAGAAGTGGAGCTCATGGACAGGAAGTGTCAGCAGGGGTCATATTTACATTGGGACTAATGAGGGGGACAGAGCTGGCAAGAGCTGCCAAGACAGAACTTTACTTGGGTTACCGTGGTCTCCGAGACCTTAGGTAAGGGGGCAGGCACCCTCTGGTGGCAAAATCCTGATCTTTACCTAATGGACACCTCCCACGCCACCCTACTTCATGCAGAAATTCAGAGAAAATCATCATCTACCCTTGGGGAATCCCACAAGGGCAGTTTGCCCCACCTGAGTCATGCAGACTAGCTATTCCAGCTGGCATCCACTGGATATCCACTCCTGCCTCAGCTTCTGCAGCAAAGCTATCCATGAGTCTACAGCAGTGCACTATCCTCTTGTCATCCTTCTCAGGGTATACATAGCAATTTGTCTCGCACTATCTTTTTTTCTTGGCCCTTGAAGCCCTCTGCACCTTTCTATAGACACTTCCAATATTCCAGAGAACTGTAGACTGTCCAACACACAGGACATGCATAACTAACTGTTCTTATAGATGTGAAGGAAAGTCAGCAAGGATTGCTCCCTAGTTACAGACTAGTTATTGGGCAGCAAACAAATGGCATGAGTCTCATTAATTGCAGTAGCATCTGCCTAGAGCAAAGAGATGTAGAATCAAGAGCAGCAGGACATGTTCCACAGCAAGAGGCACTTTGCAATAGATACAAGGAAAATGCATTAATTTGCTTCCATGGAATGGTGCAGGCAACGGCAAATCTACAGGCCTTGGATGGAGGGGTCCCTGGTAAGGACTGCAGCTCAACAAATTCCTGTCTCCATGTAGGAGTGAATCCTGTCCTCATCTATTACTACAGAGAAGGAATTTGCCTCTAATTTGAGGCCCAAGGAAGGACCCCGTTTGCCTGGGTGCCAACAGCATCTGTCTTAGTAAACTTACACCTGGCTGGGAATTTTGCTACACTACACAAAATTTACTGTTTTTTAATAATGGTTTTCAGGAATGGTTTCCAGCAGGATCATTGCCTGTAACTGCTTTGTTGTCATGGGCATTCCTTATTTGAGTCTGGAGTTGCTCAGACACCCACTGTGAGCCATCCTTTTTTTCCCACCCTACCTTTGGGTTTCCCAGATCATAGAATGGTTCGGGTTGGAAGGGACCTTAAAGATCATCCAGTTCCAACCCTCCTGCCCTGGGCAGGGACACCTCCCACTAGACCAGGTTGCTCAAAGCCTCATCCAGCCTGGCCTTGTGATACTTGCTTCCTTTCCCATTTGCTGCCTCAAAGATAAATGGCACTGAACCCCTGGCTCCTGCAATGCCACAAGACCAGCCACTATCTGCCGCAATAAGGAGAAACCCGAGATGGGGGAGGAAGGGAGAAGAAAGTCACATGGAAGCAGGAGACAACAAGCAAAGGGACGTAGGCAAGTGCTGTGCCCTGAGAAAAACGAGGCACATGTTGCTGTTTATCACTGCAGGTTGTGGCTGGGAGTTGTTCACAACATCTAATAAGGTGGGGAAAGTGAGCTATTCCTGCTCCCTGATCGTATGCCCAAGTTGTGCTCTGCACCATTTTCCTCACTGTGCTGACCTATGGGCATGGCACTGCGTGAGCACAGTTATGTGGCAGAGGGCACAGGGAGAACAGGACATCCCTCGGTGTGGCTCAGAAGCTGTTTTCTGCATAGCCCAGCTCTGCGCACAGCAGGTCTGAGGAGGGCTAAGCCTGCCCAAAGGTACGCTGAGATTGCAGACCAGGGGCTCCCAGCCCAGTGTTTTTATTTGCAGGTCCATCATCTGCTCAGCAGATGCACCTTGATGGAGGTAACCGTGCTGGCAGAGGACTGCAGTGGGCAGCCAGAAGCAAAAGCTTCCTCAGCCGCACACCTGTCTCCAGCATACCTGACTGAGCCTGGCTCCTCAGGCAGGCTGCCGTGGCAGATGCACACTTACTCCATCTCCGTCCCACCACCTCTAACGTAAGACCTGTCTAGTCTGCAGTCTCATCTCCGGACTCTCTACCAATGACACTCACACAGAAACATTTCCCCGCCAGCTGGAGACACAGCCCGTGCCTCTCACCAGCCCCCTGGTGCAGCCAGAGCCTTGGGGGGCATATCTCTGTTATAGTACCTGAGCTGGAGCCAGAGGAGAAGTGAGGAAGCACCATGAGTTGCTTTGAGACCCTTTGAAAAATGATCCATGAGTCACTCATGTATAGATATAAAATTAATCTGCAAGGCTCTTCCACCCAGAAGCAAATATTCTCCAAGTTCAGAGGGTTTGTTCAAGGCATGGGAATGAGTCTAAATCCAGTATGTGGAGATAAGGGGTCAGAAAGCTAGCACTGTGCAGCACTCCAGTCCCAATCTGAGGCATCGTTTCTAACTCCTCTGCACTAGGAGGTTTGTGTACATCCCCAAAAGATCTAAACTGAAGAGGGGATCCAAGTCAAACAGTGACACAAGTGTATTTGACTTGGTCAGTCCACTTCTTTCCACCTAAAGAGAAACCGAAACAAACAGAAGCTGGCTATCTAACACAGTCCTCAAAAGCAAACGGTACTTAAGCAGCATCCAGTAAATGATATTAAACCTTAATTAAAACCATATTGAAAGTATGAATTGAAAATGTTCTAGTCCTGTGGGTTTTCAGGGATTTCCCTCCCTCCCTTTTTAAAAAGAAACTAATAATTTAATCTCAATATATTAAACTGACCTACATAAAATATTCCATGTAAAATATTATTTCTGCCATAAACCACATAATCTGTCACTGGTTTAATTCCATTAGAAAGCATACATTAACGTCTATGTATTATGATCATTAGGATAATAAAAGTAATACAATATCACTTTTATTATGTTTGAATTTAAAACATTCTTCATATGAGCACAAAGAATAATTAAGGAGAAGGAAGAAAGGGGTTTTTTTTAAATTTATAATGAAATAAATTCACAGGCGAGAGCAAAGAGACTGGTTTTTAATCTGGAAAATCAGGAGCTATGCTTTTTACACCCACTGTGAAGTCTTAGACTTTTTTTTTTTTTTTTAATTTCCTTTTCTTTGTAACTTTGATTTTGGTCATTTAGAATAGCCAGCTTTTGGGATCATATCTATGACTCGATTCCCCACCCCTCCCAACTCCCTTCTCTGAGTGTTGTGGGCTTTTTGGAGAGAAAACTTTTCTATTTATATAAAATAAGTTTCCAGACATTTTAATTATGAAGAAAAGTTTGGCATAAAAGGACTTTCAAGTCAGAATTATAGCTCCCAAAATACATTTTCTTTAAAACTCAAGATTTTTTTTTGAGCTCGTCACCAGATTTTTGAAGCTTGATTTGTAATTTATGAAAATTTGGGATTAGAAATGTGATTAAGACCAGGAAATAAAACCAAATCTGGTGTGAGACACCCAATATATCAGATTTTTCTGACATAACCACGGAAGTCCCAGAGCCCACACTCAGCTCAAGAGAGAATTTCAGCAGTTGGAAAAGCAGACTCGAGATGGGTTTCGTAAAGGTACCAAAATGGCTGGTTTTGGAGTGAGAGGACTGTGCTTCAAGTTTAAAAGCAATCACATTTCTAGCATTCATTTTACTGGACAAGAAATGAAAGCACAACCCCCAAAACCTCAAGAAGAGAGAATTATTTCTCCACAAGTGGAGGACAGAGAGGAGAGGTGAGCTGGGACTTATGATGTTGGACACCTTATAGCAGTAGGAAAATTGGATGTATTTAAGACCTTAAAATCCCACTCAAGTTTCAGCCAGATGATACACCCTCGCAATTCCCCACTATGGTGGGGAATGCCTATGAAACGACAATGTTGTGTGCAAAACGTCTATTTTCTCACCAGGTCCCATATATACAGTCACCCAGGCAGTGGATTGCCAAAGAGCCAGAGCCATAGGAGAGGACTTCATGTTCTGCCTGAAGCATGTACAGGAGACAGAAATTTCATAGCATACTGTTTTAAAATGCAGGAGTTATATCTGCCTTTAAAGCCTTCTCGTGCTCCGGGCACCTCCTGCTGCTACACATCAGTTACATCATTTAGAGCTACTTGCAAAGACTTTGGTGGAATATCCTTGTATGCTCATCCCTGAAAAAAATATTTGAGTGTACATTTTTAGCAATTTCCTATAATAAGCAAGCAGCATTAAAACTAAACATGACTTCTCTCCTTTTTCTTGACTTTTTTTTTTTTGTCTTGTTTCAAAAATGTTGAATCTGTTTCCTTCAAAAAGTGTATGGGAATGAATTCTTTTCTTCAAAGCCACTCCGTTCTGAGGGTCTGCGCACTCCAAGCATCAGGCAGCACAGCTCAGTGGCTTTACAGAAAAGGGAAGGGCCAGGAAAGTCTCCTTTTGATGAGCAGGGGATTTGGCATGGGAGTTTCTGAAAAGGTTGCTTCCAGCCCATAGGTTTTCTTGCTAGAGGAAAAGACTCTCTTCTCTGCCAGCAGTAAGTCACATTTTGAAGACTGGAACTACAGGCAGGACTGGGACTCATATTTTCTGGAGTGGGGTGCTGGGGTGTGCCATAATCTCTCCTGTTAGCACCTATATTAGCTTTACTGCATCCATAATCTTTTTCTTGATTTATAGCAATTTCTCCTGCATACAGCTCTCAGGTTTGCAGTGAAAAAACTCTAGAATGGAAACAGTGCTAAGACAACATAAAAATCTTAAAAATGTATTTTCTATTTGGTCCAAAATCTGGCATGTAGCGGCCACATTCTTAGGATGTCCTCATTAACTTGACTGATAACACTTCACTACTCCACGAAGCCTCAGATCCTTTCTTAAGCTTTACCAGGATCAACTATTCCCTTGGAAATAGCTTGATATGGCATTCTCCTTGATGTCCTAACAGGCTAAAATACTTCCATTTCAGATTTTTGGAGAGCAAAGGTCTGTGCTTCTGGAAACTCAGAGGAGGAAACAGGTGAGTTCAAGGTGAGATTTTTGCTTCTAGACAGGCACTTAGGGACAAAGTAAATATAACAAAAATGAATGTTCTTAGAATACTTTACATACTCTTTATGTCTAAAAGATAATAATTTGGTTGTGTGTTTGTACTTTGCCTAGCACAGCGAAGTCCTGCCATGTGACTGTGGCCTTTAAATGACTTTTAAGTTAATATAATGGAGCATAGGGAGGCAAGGGCCTGAACACAGATCCTGAACACAGGCACTCTCCTGTCTCACAGATGAAGGTGGAGCCTTATGTACACACAGTGATGCAAAAAAAAAAAAAAAAAAAAAAAAAAAAAAAAATCACAATATAGTTTGTAATTAACGCTTAAAAATTCTCCTGCTTTCTCGCAGTGAAGACTTATAGAGGCAGAATAGTTGGTCAGGGCAGGAGGCTGGGTACTGGGAGGTGGAGATGAAGCTGTGCGTGTACAGCTATGGGAAGCAGGAATAAGAGTTTGGCAGGATACAGAGTGGCAAGGGAAGGGGGATGGGAAACTTCACTTTGGGGGGAAAAGTAGAGCCCTAGCTCTAAAACTCAACAGAGACCTGTACGCACCAAAGGCTAAATTTGTTCATTATCCTAAAATGGCATTAAGCCCCTTAGCCACAGGTTCACATGGTTTCACGGTGTGCAGGGGGTTGATAGAGTAGACTCTTCTCAGCTGCCTAGTCTGGTTCAGCATTACCAGCCCCTTCTGAAGACCAAGCATAATTTTTAATTTTTAATTTTATTTTAGGAATGCATTTAAACTTTGGCAACTTTATGTCACGTCTGATACGCAAACACTGTATTTATTACTTAGTAGTGTATACTCACTGGCTTGTTTTCAATTTTTGCAGATTTCACATATCTTATTATAGGAGTTACTCTGGGAGCGTTTCTAGCAATCGGTTTTGTAGCAGTAATAATCTGCTTGATCAAAAAACAAATGATTGACAATGTTTTTGGAGGTAAGAAAAAAATACTCCTGATTTCTTATCCAGAGATCTAGATCTCCTTATGTTCTGATACAGCAGATTGGAGCTTCAGTGTTAGGAATTATTTAGGTACTACAGCTCTGGTTTTCCTTTGAAGAACTACTTTAAAAGTGTCTGAAGTACTGGAGTCCCTAGAACTGCGGATTCATGTTTCACATTTCAGTATGACCAACTCTGCTCTTCAGCTTTACAAGAGAACTAGAATTCACTTCAGCTTACTGTTGGGGTATCTTTTAGAATAATTAATTTTAAAAACAAAATTCTGTCTGTTCAACATAAGTTAAAGAGCCTGTTGGATTTGCAGGATGGGCAAAAGGCTTGCCCACACTTCCTAGCCAAAATTACTATTTATTTCACCGGTTCTGGACTTTCCCTTCAAATGTGACTGTCTGACTCAGATACGCAGTTTCCATCAGAGTACATTGCAAAACTCCCTATAACTTTTACACTGTGACTGGTTTTCAGGTTGCCCCAAGAAAACATTTTTTTTTCATCTGAAACAGGCAAAAGCTCTTTGATCTAACATCATAACTGCTGACAGCAACAGCTTCTTTTGACTTTGGACCAGCAGTTTACAACCCATGGTTTTGGGTTTTGGATTCAAATCCAAAATCTTAGACTGGATAACACCCATTGTTCCAGTAGACAGAAGTTAGTGACAGGCAGAATTTGTTCCATTGGCCTCCCCAGAGGCAGTGCTGGTTCACGGCCCTCCATCCTCTGCACAGAGCCTCTCTTACTTGACGGGACTCCAAAGTGCTCCACAGAGCACTGTAGAGCAAATATTGGGATGATTTCTTCCACTGCTGAAATAACAACTGTCGTCTATGGAATGAGATAACAGCACAGAGTAACACTCAACTGCAGTTGAGAAATAAAAAAAAGCATAGCAAATACAACAGCAACAGATAGAGGCAAATGAGGAAATGCAAAGTCCTAACAGTTGACCAGAACATCAGTATAAGCTGGGGTTTTTTTGCAAAAAAGAATCATGGGACTTTGCTAGATCTTTGCAAGCTAGGTTTCGCTTGTCAAGAGAGGTCTGTGCTCTTAGAAGCACATGAAAATTTGCCGTGGAAGGAAACCATAGCAGAAACGGAAACAGTGAGGCAATCTCATGAAACATGCGGGGAAATAATCCTTACTGAAAGAAGAGGGACTATAATAACACAGTTTGGGGACTGAAAGCATTGCTTTCTGTATGGCATCGCCACAGTGAATTTCTAAAAGCACCTTTCCAGCTCTGGTTACGTGCAAAATGCCAGACCTCGCAGTCCACTTTTAAACACAAAGAAATTCTCATAAATGTAGCCAGTTTCCACCACAAAAATGAGCCAGACATTGAACAACGAAAACGCAGTGACAGAACTCAGTCAGGTTGCTACAGCACAGGACTAGGAGCTGCTTGTCCACCCACTGTATACAGAAACATTTACTTCTGGTGGCCAGATCTTTGTGTTGACCTTCACACGACAAATGAGAGGTAATTTCCCAGCATCCAGAACTGTCTAACCCTACTAAGTCAGCAGTGCACCGTGACACACTGCTTCAGCAATAGTAGTAAGTAGTAGACTTTTACTTAGCAAAAAGGAGAGCAGAGTGTTCTTAACTCTTAAGCTTGAAGTGAAGTAGCCTGAGCTCTCTGGGCCCAGTACTGCCACAGTGAGCTCAGCCTATCAGTCACGACTTGATTCCCTCCTATTTACAGTAAACACTCGTCTTTTAAAGGGCAATTTTGCACACAGACTCCCCAGGTACCCCATGAGGATACAAATGACAATGTAATGCCTCTTCCTGAAAGACAAATGGCCAATGCTTTCTTTCGTGGCACTGCGTAGCAGGCCTAAAGGGAAACTGCTTCCACCTCATCCTCACCAAGCATCTGCCTTCAAAGTTTTTTCTTATGACACTCTGGGGATGTGCTACAATCAAACTCAAAATAGCCAAAAATAGCAACGACACAGCTCTGAGAAAATTGACATGAGATATTCCAGTTGCAAGAATGAAAAAGTGCTTTAGGCAGGTTGCATGACACTACTAATATCAAAGAGTTTTGCCGCAGAAAGGATGGATGGATCTTTAGCAGCTGTAACCATGTTCTCCTGGTTGCATTCTCACAACTTCTGAGCAGGCTTATCACCCCTCTGTTCCTGGTTTCTTAACTAATGGCATTTTCCTGTTCTCTCTTTAGAGTCAGATGGCAAAATGGATAGAAGGTAAGAGTCATTGCCCCACGTCTTTTCTGAGGTGGCATGATACACACACTGCAATGTTTAACTGCTCTCTGTCTCTATGCATGATGCTTCTCCACAACTGTGATTTGAATAATAACACATAACACACGTGTAAGCCTCTAGAGAGCCATGACACACAGTGTATCTACTGTATCTGCACGGAAAAAGGAAATTCCTTCTAACAGGATTTTGACATTTAAGAAATAGGAAAGAAATCCCAGCAGACTGAGATTCTCTTTAAAAAGAAAATCCTTCAAACACTTTTGATTAAGCTGTTTTGTTGTTTTTGTTTTTTTTTAGTTTGGTCTATGTATTATAATTGCAAACTCATTAAAAAAAAAAATCCCAAACATTTTTTAGGGATAAAAGCCAAGGCATTGTTTCAAAAGTGCTGAAGTTGGAGGTTCTTTGACATTGCTAGAACTTTTCCACATTTTTTCAGAAACAAAGATTTTACTGTATTGTCACATAGTCACAAGCCCTTTAGGTTTAAAAAAAAAAAAAAAAGAAAAAGAAAAAAAGGAAAAAGATGTAATCTAGGCTAAATACTTCATCAAAAACTTCCCAGTTACTGTGTCTGGATCTCAGTTTTGAGAACACCCTTCGCTCCAGGCTCTTACAGGTCAAGGTCATGCAGCGATCATTCCTGCTGGAAGGGATGCATTTCTGCCCTTCACCTTCCTCCCCACTATCCAGAAACAGATCATTTTAGGTTTTGAGCACCTGGTGGGACCACGGGCAGAAGAGGCAATGCTAGACTACTTAGGCAATAGGGTAGAGATGTACAGGAGCAGGGACTCTGAAGGGACTCTGGACTGCATGTTGTCTGTTGGCTCATGGTAATCTACGGATGTGGAGACTTTTTTGTGTCCCTTTGAGACATTTTATAAGTGACTAAAAAACCCCAAACATTAATTTATCAGAATTCTCATGAACTGAAGACAACAGCTGTACTCAATGACCTAAGAAATGGCTTTTAGCCTCTCTCAGAGAGCTGGATAGAAGGATGTTCCTATCAGAGTCATTCCTCATAAAGGGAGCACAGCATATGTAAACACTCAGTTGAAGATCAAAGCAAGGGCACCCCTTGCAGCAAGTACTTCAATGTTTTGACTGTCCAACAGAGAAGGGCCCCAGCCGTGAAGCATCTGTTATTTTCCCAGGAAGACGCTTCCCCAACATAACACAACTAGCTGTCACAAAATGTTTCCATTCTGGTAACACACTACTCTCTTACAAGACACTGACAATCTCCGTGTATTAACCTAAAATAGATTAGGACTATTAGATGGCCAGAAGAACAAACATAGAATACACAGTAAACTTTCTGGTGTATTAAGGATAGTAGAGACAGAGCAACAAATGGGAAGGGCGTGAGAAAGAGCTAGGCTGAAATAGAAAAGTCAGACACCAGAGTCAAGAGAAAAGGGAATAAAGGGAAGAGAGGGACAAAGACAAGAAGAGACACAGAAAGCAGTAGATTTACTGCCTGGATGAAATGCAGATGGTACAATCTATGAACTACTCCACACTGAACTTTTCTGCCTCCCTTTGCTGTTTATTATGTGTGATATTTTCCTTCAGAGACAGTTTGAACATCTATGATACCATCCTCTGATCTTTCTAGGGGAAGTGACTGACTTTGTCATGGCAGCAAAATTTAACATCTTTAGTGATGACCTTACATTCACCCCTTTGATGATTCCTCATCCCAGTCTACAGGTGTTTGCTAAAAGGTAGAGTGAAGTTTCCAGTTTCATGCCAAAACTCTGGTCTTAAGGCTGGAAATGTGACACAGTACACAAACTCTTTGGCTTAGAGCCACCAACGCGGATCAGTGAGAGAACTTGTAATTCCATAATGTTTGAGGGCAAAACTCTGTATGTTAAAGATTAAGTAGAAAACAACTAGAAATCCACTCTCACTTCTTAAAGTTGTACTTTTCAATTCTACTGTGGCAGCGAGTAATTTGCTACCAAATCTTTGTTCTCATTCACTTCAGGGCATCTCTGTATTACTCCTTGGTGACTCATTAAGGGATTCTATAATGCAGGTGTTAATCTGAGGAAACAGTACAGCCTTCTACCAGTCTCAAGGAAACCTCTGACAGTAAAAATACTACCAGATCATAGCAAACATTTAAAAATGCCCCAGAAACTAATCCTTAGTAGGATTAGTGAAATGCAGATATCCTCAAGATAGCATCAATTTTTAGTAAGGAAATATAAACGGTGCTTTGTTTTATAAACAAAGCTATACTTTTCCGCATCTCAGATAGCTGATACAGAACTAGCTTAGTTGGTTTTGCCTCATCATTCTGCAACCCAAGCAATCTACTCACAGAAAATCAAAAGGAAATAAAGCATACAGGATTCAATGTACTTTTTTATCTTTCCTCCTAACCTTCTTCAGGGTAGGGCCTTTCCAGATGGTAGAGTTTGTGTGGACATGTTAAACTGGCCTATACTTAATGGGAATATCTGAAAGGTTGGAACTGGATCTTTATTGCACAAGTAATAGCTGAAGTATGTGGTAGCCTTCCATAGGCATGTCTTTGTTTTGGGACCAAGCTTGACCCAAAGAATGGGGTTATATGCCATGTTTTGGGCTTCACTACTTTTCTTCTAACTGGCTGTGGTTGTATAAATCTAAAAGAAGATTTATGGCAGGTAGCCATTCTTAACAACAATAACCAAAAAAAATCCCCCAAACCCCACAAACACAAAAGCCACCCTGGGTCTTTTCCCGAAAAGAGCAATTAAATATTACTCATGCTGAGTACTTGCACTGTAAATGCTGCAGTATTATAAATACCAAGGAGATTCCTCAAGAAAATCTAAGCTGCATGTTCCTTTTTATCTGATTTATTTTTCATCATAGGGATAGTTTCCCATTTATTCAGGTCACCAGCAAGACATGTGATAATTAGGTCTAAACTGATTTTAGCTACTTGCTTCAAATTCCCTGTGGATTCTAATTCATGGCATTTTTAGGTCAGTAGCTAGTCCTGGAAAACACTTTGATAAAGCAAAGTCCATTACCTGAAATCACCCGGTTCTAGATTTACTCCAGCCAATAACCCAGACATCCTGAAACCCTCAGTGATAATCAAGACACTACCCCTTTAGGATCGGAGAGGAGAACTGGGGATCTGGACAGGCTGGATCGATGGGCCAAGGCCAACTGTATGAGATAAAAGAAGTGCAGGGTCCGGCACTTGGGTCACAGCAACCCCAAGCAATGCTACAGGCATGGGGAAGAGTGGCTGGAGAGCTGCCTGGCAGAAAAGGACCTGGGGGTGTTGGTTGACAGCCATCTGAATATGAACTGGCAGTATGCTCAGGTGGCCAATAAGGCCAATAGCATCCTAGAAATAGTGTGGCCAGGACTAGGGAAATGGTCATAGCTTTGTACTCAGCACTGGTGAGGCTGCACCTTGAACACTCTGTTCCAGTTTGGCCACCTCACTACAAGAAAGACACTGAGGTGCTGGAGCATGTCCAAAGAAGGACAACGAATCTGGTGAGATGTCTGGAGAACAAGTCTGATGAAGAGCAGCTAGGGAACTGGGGTTGTTTAGCCTGGAGAACAGGAGGCTGAAGGGAGACCTTATTGCTCTCTACAACTACCTGACAGGTTGTAGACAGGTGGGGGTTGGTCTCTTTTCCCAAATAACATGTGATAGGACAAGACGAAATGGCCTCAAGTTGTGCCAGGGGAGGTTTAGGATGGATATTAGGAAAAATTTCTTCACTGAAAGGGTTATCAAAGATTGGAACAGGCTGCACAGGGAAGCGGTTGAATTACCATCCCTGGAGGTATTCAAAAGACGTGTAAATTTGGTGCTGAGGGATATGGTTCAGTGGTGGACTTGGCAGTGCTAGGTTAATGGTTGGACTCAATGGTCTTAAAGGTCTTTTCCAACCTAAATGATTCTATGATTCTATTCTATTTTCTACTTGACCAGTGATGATTATTACTGTTTTTTTCAGGAAAAAACCTTTATCCAACTGATAAAGCATTCACCAAATTCACCTTCAGCCAAATTTTGTTTTAAATTTCATATCGTTATTCCCACAAGCGTCTCAAGCCACTCAATTTCTCTCCCTAACTGGGACATACTCTGAGTGGATGTCACACAGCACAGTAGCATCATTATCGATAGAGTTGCTCAGCCTCGTACCAGTTGAAGGCCTCAGTGCAGATAATCTTTTTTTATGCTAGAACCTTGATTATCTGGTACTGAACCTAACCAACACATTTGAAGAACAGGTTTCCACTAAAATCAGGAAGCATTCTGATGTGTCCTCCTTGATTCTTTGCCAAATACTTAAACCAGAAGTGTTTCTACACTGACATGACACTGACAGCTCATTGTAAAATAATTAATAGCATTTACTTTATTTAGTCAGGTATGTAACATTAAGATTTAAACAACCAATTCATAATGGGATGCCCTTAAACTCAATGGGATATTTACTAACACTTGAGAAGAAAAAGAGTCTTGAGGCAAGCTTCTGTCAGCTAACAAAGCAGTAATCTAGATGTCAACTGACAATTATTTAATGTCCTCTTTTTTAATTAATAGCCATGTCAGTTTCAAATGCCATCTTGGTGCAAGCTTGGTAAATTATAATGCCTAAAAATTTCATGCAAGTTTAATGTATTAATAAAAATGTCTGGGCACATTTAATGCTAGCAATATTTTGAGTTAACTACACTGCATGGCAGCCAGATTTATTTTGACAGAAGGAGACAAAGAAAGAGACATACAGAGACAAGGAGAAGGATGGAGAGACAGAGAGTGTTTACTAAAAAGGAAAAGGTACATATTTTAAACCTGCTGCAATAACAAAAAGGAATCTGTTGCCTCAACACATCCTGGGCAACAGCGTACACCAAAACTCCCCATGCCACTCACTGGGTTCTACAGGCCCCCACATAAATCACTCAGCAGGAGATCAGGTTTTAAATGCAAATCATTCTGATGTTTGATGGAGGAGAGAAGGAGCTTGAGAGCTGCATCGGCCAAGTGCCAAGCGTATCAGTGATTTTCTTTTGCTACCTAAAGCAGCATCTAGATGTTCTTTTGTATTTTCCCCACTCGACTTCTTCTAAGGGACAGACATCTCTTTCCTTTGCTAGACTATGCTTGGGAAACACAAAGTACTCTTGAAAATGAGAGCATTCTTTAGGCAAATCGAGGAAGGCTTGGAATGTCATCACACCTTGAAAGCCTGCAGTCTCCTTATTGTCTAACTGTGAAAACACCACCATGGGTTAAACAGGAGGTGAAGTCATCCACTTGGAAAATATAAACATCAGAGATGGATGGCATGAAAAAGACTAGGTTTGGGCAATCATATGCAAGTTTGAATGTTAAGCTGCAGTTCCTTCCAACTAGAAGAACTGTCTCAGCCTAAACATTTAAGCAAAGAACATTTTTCCTAGCATTTTGTCACATTCAGGTCTGTAGCCAACTGCACTGACAAGCAGAGATGGTGAACAGGATCTGATCTAACAATTTCATATCCTTCAAACATGTTTAAAGTCAGATGGAAAGAAAAATCTCTGGTTTTGGAGAGGACAGCAGTTCTTTCTGATCTAAATACTCCAAATTGGCCTGTAGTACTGTGAATTGTAGAACACATCATTTACCAAACAGGAAGCCAATTGAGTAGGTATGAGTCATATCACTGATATTATCAGCTGCAAATGAGACACAACCTGTCTAATCACCAGAGTTTGAGCTAACAAATGAACTTAACTGGAGACCTAGTTTTGATGCTAGGGTGTTTCAGAAAGCCACAAGCAGGAGTCTTTTGGAAAATGGGCCCAAAATCTACAAATCAAAATCCGTACGTAAATACACAGGGAAAGAGAGACTGTAGCCTTGTCTGAATATGTCCCTGGAATAGTGGTGCAGAAGGAAAAAGGATCAAGATCTAGAGCACAGCTTGCGCAGGATGCTGGGCACTGACATGCATTGCAGCGACTCAGATACTGCATCAGCTAGTCACACGTAACACTATACATTCACTCCGCCGGCGGCGAGTGATACTGTCTCAGCCGCCCTACTAGCCATTGAAATCATATCTGCGAAAGATGGAAGCGCATACTGCTGCTCTACTATAGGCAAGTTCAGTTGCAAAAGTACTTGAAATAGCATGATGCCAAAAATAAATCTGCAAAGGAATTATCCAGTTCCTAATCAGAGTAACTAGGATGTCTTCTCCACAGAAGATTTTTATACAAAGAGAGCAGGAAGCAGGGACTGGTATTGGTTGCTTTAAGCCATGCTACAGCAACTTTTGTGAATTTTAATTACTTTGCAATGAAGCAATTCCCTGCTGTGGAAATTTGTTAGACTTGAAGACAGATGTTTTCTTTGCACTGAGCTAACTTTAAGAGAACATTTTCCCCAGTAGTAAGATATCTCACTTCTCAGCCTGGAGAGATACCTGGAATGAGGCTAGTTCATTCTCCACATTTCATTCAAGCTATGGCCTTCCTGCTAAGACCCCCATTAAAAAGCTAACATAAGATTTGTTTGGACACCTTTGCAAAGGGAGGTGAAATAAATGACTCATTACACCTAATACGTGACCACTGAATTGTCTATCACTACAACGCACTAATATTGTCAACTGCAGATGGATATGAAGAAGCTCACATTCTCCTAGGCATAAATCTATGTCCAGCACGTACCCCCAGGAAATGGGTACTATAGCATCCCTTCTTTATCTGCAAGTTTACAGTCTCCACCTTCCAAGTTTCCTATTGCTTAAAGATGCTCCTTCAGTTACTTCCATCTGTCTCTTATCTTTCTGATTCACCTCATCCAACACATGGAATGCGAGCAAGAAATACAGGCATAGGAAAGGCATTTTTAAAGCACAGTCACTGGTATTCTAAGGAAAGCGTTTGAGAGTTACCAATCCTACCAGAACAGGAAGTCTTGGTTGAAAAGGTGAGTTGGCTTAGCCTGTCACACAGAGTCCCAGCTGCTTGGTCTCATCCTAGTCTGGCCTTTGGACATGTAACAATGAAGAATCCTGATTTTCAAAAAGTACTTTCTTCTTTAAATGTCATATATGACTTTGTGCCATTCACTCAAACTGCAACCGACTCAAATTGCAAATTCAACTCACCAGCCTTGTGAAAAAGAAAAAAAGAAAACAAAAAAGAAAGAAAAAACCCCAATCCAGTGACTTATGAAGACGCTGAAGTCACATGACCAGAAGCCATTCAAAACCATTGGCACCTGATGGGTCTCTCATGGGCAGTCGTTCCTGAGGTGTCTCATATTTCTGCATTAGCAGAAGAGTGCCTGGAACGGACTGAATCCTCTAAGATATTTATCAACAGCAAACATAGAAAACAAGAGCTTCAGCTGTCAGAAACTAGAGCTGCCAGAAAGACACCTGGCAGAAGGCTGCTCACACTGCAGCTCGGGTGGGCCTCCCTGGCACAACAATCACTTCACACAGTCCCACAAAACTCACACCAGTGTATCCACCCCACACCACCAGTTACCTCCTTTTCCACACTCAACTCAGCTTTGCCCTTATTGTGTGCAGCCATGGCATTCCTGCCAAAAAAAAAGAAACCATTGTCTGGTCTGGAAAGAGCAAGATCCAGCGGAGGGATACGGGAAAGCAGAGAAAAAAAAGCACTGGAGAACATACCAAAAAGCTTAAAACTCTATCCAGCTTTCACCTGCCTATGAACATCACTGTAGCAGACGGAAATGGCAGAGCTCTGTTGCCTCCTAGTCCATCTATTTTCCCATCTCCATTATGGCTATCTTTCCCGGTGCCTGCTGGGCTTTCTTCACATCTCATCTGTAGCCTGCAGGTATATGTTTCTTCTCATGCGGAGGACTACAGATGGTGGTGCTTATAGAATACAAAGTATGTCACAGCTCCCGTACCTTGCAGACCACTGCTCTTGGACAGACTGACTGCATCCCTGTCCTTGTTTTGGGCTGTCTGAGTACACTCTTTGGCTTTGAGTCTTCATCGTCCCCAATTCCACTCCTGTGTGCCACAAGCATCTTCTGGACTTGCAAAGGAGGCAAAACTGAGTTTCAGTGCTACAGATACTCCTTACAGGAGCTGCGATCAGTGCAAAGTAGCCTCCTCAGGCATGATGATAAAGCAACAACGGAAGTGAAGAATGAAAGGGAAAAAATTAGCCATACCCTACATGCACCCCTCTTCTCTCTAAATCCTCAGTAATCCAGACAACTTCCTGGATTTCTTCAGTAAGCCTCAATTTCCTTAGAGCCACTGAGTTGCCTGCATCTGTTTTTGTTCTAAAACAAGCCTCTTTCTTCTTTTCCTTTCCAAGGAATATTCTTTTTAAGTTTTGATGGTCAATGTCATCTTCTTGGATCTGGAAAAAAATCAGTCATGTAGAATCTTTGACACCTCTGGGGTCAAAGACTTGAATATTTTTCTCTTAACATCCCTCAGCTATATACTAAGCTGTTCTTTCACTTGCCACTCTTTTTTTCTTCCAAGCAGCTCTTCACAAGCTCTTTCATTCTGCCAGCTAACATATTCTATGAACAACCCAATCATCAGGTCAGCAAAGTTTTTCTAAGTTGTTAGAGGTTTACAAATAAGGAAAAACAGAGCTAATAAAGACACTTAGCCTCCTCCATTATCTAAATAAGCCTTGCAAAATCAATCAAAAATTAATCCTTTTTGGTCTGCTTTGACTGCAGAGCCTCCATATTGCCACCATGGCCAAATATCAGTAGAGAACAACTATGGGGAGAATGGGAGTGGAAGACTACTTGGGCTACAGTCCTCTTAGTCAGAGGTGCATTTGCACTTCACTAAGGAGCAGACACCACCTGCACAAGATGAGTCTGGTCCTGCTGATACACCGGGGCTGGCCCCATTCCTCGCTCAGTGCTGTAGGGATTAGTGGGCGGCTGATAGACTGAAAGCTGCATTCATTGCTTTAGGTTTTCTCAGTAAGCATCCTAGGAATGGAGTTTAATGAAAAATATTTAAAAGCTGCACAAATGCCATAATAATGCATGCTATTGGAAATAAACATAAGTACGAACACAGATGGCCTAAACAACTCCATGTGTGTTTGTGTAAATGTTAAAAAATGAGCAAATGATCTCAGCAGAAATGGCTGTCTCAACTCCTTGCACATACACACTTACGGAACCAAAACGTAAATACCCATTCTGTGTTGAGGCAATGGTCACCAGTGACTAGAGCAATAAACTGCCTTTTCTACCTGGTTCTGTCACTGTCCTGTCTAGTCGAACTTGTTGTTCTGAACAACCTTGGACAAGTTACTTTGGCTCAGGTTACCCTTTCCATAAAATGAAATTAATCTTTATATCACACACTTCAAAACCAAGGACACTAAGCTTTGCACTGTGCTGGAGACACAGGGCTTTAAAAAGCAGCACTAAGATACTCTGTAGGCACTTTGAGGCTCAGTTCCTCTTAGCACCATTCCCGAATGGAGAGAATACTTCATATACAGACACACACGCACGCAGAGACAGTTTTTTATATATATACACACATACATACAGCCCAGACTGTTAGGGTGAGATTAATTCATTAAACGCCTTTCCAGGATACAGCATACTTCACTGATGCCAGCTACCAGCCTGACAGGCAGAGCCACGCTCCTGGCTATTTTTTGCTCCTCTCTGGCCACTCTCCACATTCTCTGGGAGAGCATCTGGCCCAGGATGCCTGTGCCCGCTTCAGATCTGGGGGCTGCAATTGAGGTTGACCTTTTCGCAGCTGACAAACAGGGAGCAATCCTTACTCCTTCCTACCCCTCTGCACAACTGTTTGAGGCTAGTCTTGAATAGCTTTAAATCGTTTGATTGTAAGAGTTGATCCCAAACCTGCTGAGTCAGGCGAATGCTTTCCTGGTAATACTCAGACACCTGTTGGAGGCAATTCCTTCCACAGCCATCGTGGTCTCTGCTGGCAAATTTGCTGGTGCCACTGATTCCAGCAATAAATGAGTAACTCTACCTTTCCCTGGAGCTGCTGCAAGTCTGGATAAAAAAAAAAAAATAAATGAGAAATGTTTCTGGAAGAGTACCCTCTTCATTCCTGTCAACAGACACCCAGGGTAACTCAAATATTAGATGCCATCGAGCAGAGAGCCTCCTGCTCCCAGGCAGCACCCATCTGACATCCAGACTGAGTAGCTTTATGTTGACTAGGGCTTGTCAGAGAGGTGACAACATGGGATTAGCTAGGAATGAAAGCTGCTATCATATCTAAAGGACAGCTTAAAAGCAAAAACAAGGCCTCCTGACACAAGAGACACAGAGTGACACGGGTCTTAGCCAGAAAAGAACAGCACCAAATGAGAACTCCTGCATATTCTAATTCACAGAATTTGCTGTATCCCACTGAATTTATGGACAAGGTCACACTAAACATATACAAAAGGAATCACTAATTTCAGAGGCTACTAAGAGCCTTTTTTTCAGTGCCTTCTTGGAAAGTAAGATTATTTATAGATCCTTTTTTAAGATCACTTATATAGTCTGTCAGATCATTTTATTTCAGTTCCCTGATCTCCTGCTCTCCAAGAGTTCTGCCTTGAAGGGCCTGTGTTAGGTATCAGCAAAGCTGTTTGTTTTTCTTCTGGTTGCTGCTTATAACCACCCACCTCCATATCCCATGTACACTTTAGAGCCTGGTGTCAGAGAGCAAATAGCAAGCTGAAAGAAATACAGAAATATCACACAAAGAGATGCTGATGTCTGCCTTGCAGACTGCAAATGCTTGGGGATCCACAGAGTATTTCTCTGGGTTCACAGAGGTTTATGGGCTTAAAGGCTTTCCATATAGGTTTAAATTGGGCTTAAAGACATTTCACAGAGGTGCACAGCTTCAATGGAAAATTTGTATGGACTTATAAATGCAAAAAGACAGAAAACCACTGTCTGAAAAGTAACTAGGTTATTTTTTGTGCATTAGAAACAACACCTGGCCCACTCCCAAATCTGATTTACTACATAGACATTGAAATGTTTGTGCTGGCACTGGAGAGGTGGAGGAGGGGACTGAGAGCTGCAGACAAGTGCTGAGGAATAACTACCTTTTTAGGTTGAAATGCTGTTTTTCTAGTGTTTATGAACTGGTTCCTTTGAGTGAACTTCCAGAACTCCCTGGAAGAGAGCAAAGCGTGGGATCAACAGAGTGTCCCATCCCCAGAGACAGTCCTGCTCCACTTCCCCCTCCCTCTCAGCGCAGCCACATGTCCTGGTCATGCAGTCACACATCTCCTCTGCCTCAGGGAACTGGCCCTGACAAAAATCTATGCGGTATAACATAAAAATCATTTTCAGAGAGATCAGGCTGTTCTGTTCAAGGACATCTGTCACAAAGGAATTAGTGAAATATTACAGCCGAGGTGCTGAGAAAGGCTAGACCATCCTTTTCTGCAGCACCTGGCATTGTCAACAGCGGGAAGGCTGCCTGAGAGCATCAGCAAGAAAGCCGCGCTCTTTAAGTGACTTACTGATTACGCTGGGCAACATGGAGAAAAGTACTGGCGTTCCAACCAGTCTCTTCTTTGCTTTTTTTGTATGTAGAGAATTGAGTTACTTAGGATTAGGCCACAGACAGGCAATCACTTAAGAACAGCACTGAAAGACAATGACCTTCCCAGCAGTTTCCTGCCACCTTCTTCTCCTCCGACACAGGCAGGGGAAGGGATCAAGTGAGCATCCCTGAACCTAATTCATTGCTGATTCACCCCAGTTAGCTCAAATCACTTTGCAATGGCCTTGTTCTGCATTAATCTGTTGTCATAGTCAGAAGAAGAGGGAGAAGGGTTTTTTTAATGGTTACAGTTCCAGGCAGGAAGAAATTTGTATAACTTAGTTCACATGCTTAAATCTGTGTTGTGTGAAGAAATTTTGACAAGTTCATAAGCATAGCCCATATCAAGTCTCCTGATTATGTTTTGAAAGGCCTCCCCTTCCTGGGAATGAGCTGCCACAAACAGTTTGGAACAAGTTGAAAAATCTTGCTACATAACCGTGATGTCCTGGGTAACATCAGAGCTGTGTCACTAAAAGGAATTCCTTGTGCCTGTGAAGTGCCAGACCAGTGCAGGCAAAAGAGAGCCGAGACAACTCCCAGGTACCTCCAGTGTGGTCACCAGGCTGCAGGAGAGCAGGCTGAGGCTGGCAGGCAGATATGAGCTAGGTGCTGGGGAGTTTTCCTCCTTGCACTTTAGCAGACACCTTCTCTGGGTGCCCTGGAAGCTCCCCGAGGGCTGGGAAAGCAGGCAGTACAGAAATTTAGCTGTGAAAGTGCTGTGGGCCGGTGCAGGCATTGCTGTTTTGTAGAGCTATGCTGACTCACCCCAGTCCCACACTAGAGAAAGAAATAAGGGAGGAAATAGCAGAAAAAACCCAGAGATTTCCCTTTGATTCCAGCCTATATATGCCTTACCATATGGTCTCCCATGGACTGCACGCCCCATTCAAACTAGAATCAGGTCTTAACTCATCATTACAGACACTAACAGTTAGTGCAGTGAATTTCACATGAAGAGAAAATTTCAGCACAGCTTTTTAAAAGACACGTGTGACAAAGTTTCTCTCGGAGGAGGAAAAAAAAGACAGGCAAATTACGAGAAGCCTGCCAAATCTCCTGTGAATTCTTTCTTTAGTAAAGTCACCAAAACATGCTTAAGTAGTATTGAAGGAAACGGACTACAATGGATACCATTTCCCAGTGGGGTCATGAGATCTAAGAATATAAACAAGTTGAGGGCTACAAGACAAGAAAAGATCTTATTTCCAAGCACTGACGCTAGATGGAGTAAAACTGAATAAAAGATTAACAGCAGAGAAGAAAAGAGAAAAGATTAAAAGTTCCTGCATTTCCCCAGCTGCTAATGTGTTGCTTCTTTGAAGGTTCATCTTTGATTACTACTCTGAAAGTCACAATTAATATCTCACTTTTTATACTTTGCAGGTCAAACATGGGATCAAGCCAAAACAGGTATGTTCTGGTGGAAAGGGGAGTCTAGTGGAGCAGGGAGATGGAATGACAGTACCAGGCAGACACATAGAAGCTGTAAATGCACATCCACCTAGATAAAGGGAAAGGCTGCACAGCAATAAAGGCTGTGGGATTACCCTGGATTCCTACTGACAGCCTAGATCTGCCTGCGGGTCTGCCAGACACTCTCCATCACCTAAGGCAAGTCATTTAAGTGCCTCGTCCTCCAACTTCCCAGTTGTATGCATGGAATACCCTAACATAAGGCCCAGGTATACTGCAAGGCTGTCTACGTTACGGCACAACTATGCTGCAGTGCAGCTGCCCCCCCATTAGCAGGTACTGCAAGTAGTGAGCTCATGGAAAGATGCAGCCACAACATGGATCCAGGAGCTGCTCCCTACTCACATGATGAGGCAATACTGGGAAGCAGCCCAAACGACAATAATCCAGAGCGTACTGTGAGCAGTTCTCATAGCAGGATGCTGCCCTAAAATGCATTGCTTGCTGCTAGTGGATTCCTACCTGTCAGCGAAGAGGGCATCTGGACGTCACCACAACAGATAGAATTATACACTTGTTCTGTTAACTCACTTTGGAAAAACAGGTATCTCCAAAGATACAAAGAAACTTCTAGGAAAATAAAAGTTAAGTGGGAGAAACTTCATGAATTTAATTCTAGCAACTCCATTAATGATTTTCCAGAATTCCTATATTTTTTATCTGGGAATCCCCCAGCTCATCTTTTATAATGATGCTATGGATCATTCCAGACAAAACCAAAGCCAGAAAGTCATCGTTAACCTGTAATGTTCCTTTCTTTTCAGAGACGACATCAATGTACTAGGAAAACAAAGTACAAATGATCAATAATCCTTTTGCAATCAACAGTTACCTGGCCTGAGGATCAATAGAAGTCTCTTGCGCACAGGCAGGAATCTCACCAATACTGATTCCTTTCTTTGTTCTTTAATTGAAAGACTGATTGATTGATTACAGGAAGAGCTTTTGGTGCATGCTAACTTCAATCACCTGCACACAAAGAGCCTGCAATCCCCCACAGCATGTATATGAAGGAAATGTATGAGGACAATAAAATAGGTGAGCTCTGCTCACTAATAGGTCCTGTTTAGTCTGTGATAAGTATATGTTTAATTTCTAAAATCAATTAAGTACAAGGTAATCAAAAAGGTAGTCATACATTTCAGCAGCAGAATTCGTGGTCATGCACATATTTCAAGTTAGGTAAATAATGACTGAAGTAACTTGAAAAATCATTCAGTTGAGGTTGAAGCAAAACAAGGCTTTCCAATTTTTTCAGGAAATCTATGTTTTGTGTTAATAGGAAAACATTTCATTCACGCAAAAGTTATATCTTTTTTAGCTTTAGGACTGATGTCTTTTGTTTAACTGTAGGTGGTAGTGTTAATTTCAGCATTTAAAATGAATTGTGGTCATTTAAAAGGAAGAATGCCTTTTTGAAATAGTGTTTTTCATGTTTTGTTTTTAGAACATTGAAACAAAAACAGTCTTGTATACTCAAAACAAAAAATTTCTGGACATTTGAAACAAAACATTTCATGTCAACATTCTACAAACAAGCTAATCTAACATTTCCAAAATTCGTCCATCCCCACTTTTTTAGTATAAAACAATGCACTAAGTTCAACCAGAAATTACGAATAATTTGTCTCCCAACCCCTTCGTTCTTGTTCTAGCCTTATATTCTGTCGAATTTGATTTCATCAAAATTGCTTTGTCTGGCTCCAATTACAAGCTTCTTACAGTGGGAGTGACAAGAAGAAAAATTAGAACTTTGTCTCAGAACATTTAGAATAGTTTAAATAATTTAAAATCGTTTAAACCCAAGATACTTTGTAAACACATCCCAACTTTTACCAAAGCTGTGAGCCTGTGGCTTTGGTCTCAGTTTAGAAAATAATGCTGCAGACTCTATTCTGTTTAATCCACTTCTTTCAAGAATGCTGTATTATAACAGATGTTGTCATCACAAGGTGCAAGAAAAGCAGGAAGATTTTTGTGTTTCGAGCCAGGCTTTCCTTTCAGCTTGTGAAGAGGGAGCAGCAAATGTCAGCTGCGGGTGCTATGGGAGCACTTAGCTACCAGCAACGCCACGCTGGGCGTCCTCTGCTATTCCCGCAGCTCCTCCCAGGAAACCCAGCAGGACTCAAAGGCTTGAGAGCCTCAGGTAGAAGGCATGCACAACGTTAAGCAACGTCACAGTATTTCACAGGTATAGCTGTTGTGTCGTAGCATTACAGGGTGACTCCAAGCAGGATGTTACGCTATTTTATTGTGACTTACAAACAACCACTATCCAGATGCAAAGACCACAAGCTGTAAATAGATTGGGTCTTCCTAAACTTTTAGCTGAGGCCAATGTCTATAGACATATGGATGTTTTTTATCTCCCATCTAACATACATTCCTCAAGTTAACTTTTAAACCAGTGTCTGCTCTCTGTTATGCCATGTGCCGGATCATAATAAATAAAGTCCTTTCCAGTTCTTCACTACTGCAATATAACAGAAGTTATCAACGTAACAAAAAAAAAAAAAAAAGGCAAATGTTAGGCTGAAGTTCAATCTAGAAATTCTGTGTATTATTAAGAAATATCACTCAAAAAAGTCACAGAAACCAGGGCCTCCCACCCAATAATCAAGTTTCAGACCGTGAAGAGCTGCAATTAATCCTACACATTAAAGGCAGAGCTGATGTGCTGAGTCAGGGACTTAGAGTCAACACACTGTCAGAGCATCAGAGCAGATACATCAAAATGTTGACTCTATGAAGAATAAGCTACTGTACTACTTGTAACTGTAACTAAAAGGATTTGGATATGGTTTTGTTCTGACTTTAGCAAAGCAGGTAATTTTATGTATGTGCAAAGGAACATGAAAACTGGATGTCAATTTTTCCACACATTTTGAACAACAAAATGTAAGGTTTATTTTCAGAGAAAATTGATACATTGGAATAACTTTCCTGGATTCTTAGGTGTCTGTTACCCAGTTCAGCAACACCGCAGTTCATTAGCAGCACTTGCTAACAGATAAACTAAAGCAGTAATGTGATACTTGTAAGTAATTGTGTGTGTGTACATGTGTAAGTGAATAAACCGTCTTGTAAGGTATCTGTTAATTGATTTGCTTCCTTTAGTACCATTTTAATTAAGAACTTGGAACAGAAGAGAGCATGTGGTCAGGGAGGGAAGCTATTACCTTCCCTTATTTGTGTGAACAAATGTTTCTTTCACATCATTTCAGTACACTATGGGAAATAAAGATGAAAATAAACAAAAAATGGTAAGTTACAAGCAGTAGAGGAGAAAGGCCTGGAGAATTAAGTTTAGTAATCTTGATTAGGCAAATGTGCTGGGGTGGTGAATAGATTATGGGTTCCTGAAACCTTTTGATGTCTGTCTTGGCTCCCTGGGTGTGGGAAAAGGATGGGCAGCACTGAGACAGACAGCCTGGGACGAGGGACTCCCAGAGCTGCTGCTTCTGCTGCTAAGGAGAGGTTTGGGCACACGTAATAACTGCCACCATTGCACAGGGCTGCCGTGGCAGCAGCAATCGGTGCCTCATGAAGCCTAACTCTCCCACCCCACAACTGCAGCAGCCAGCCTGACTCTGTACAGACAAATGAGGCTGATGCAACCATTTTGCCAGCCCAAGGAGCTGCTGGTTTTGCCCATTCCTACAACCAGCTTTTGCAGCTCTGCTTGCAGCATCAGCAGCTCCTGAATTCAGGCCAAGCTGCACAGCACTGCCTGGAAATAATCAGTGAAGGAAAACTAGATGAAAGGGGAGCATTTTGGAGGCATTCAGTCAAAAGACAAAAGACACTGCTAGCTCCACTAATTCTTGATCAAAGATGCGGCCCAGGCAGTCCACGACCAGCACAACAGGCATCTGTGCTCACTTATTTGCCTGTCCAGCACAGGTTACACCTGCCCATGCTGAGCGCCCTGAGCTCTCCCTGAGCTCACTGGCATTCCCCTGAAAGGACAACAGTGGGAAGGACTTTGGAGCTGGGGTTTGGACACATACCCCAGTTATGTCATGCTGGATCTGCAGTGTCCTCACAGCAGATGCACAGCAACATAATGATGCTTGTGAATAGAGTTATTCAGAAGTGGAGTCCGTTGTAGACACAAGAAGTGAGCTAAGAGGTGCATACACAGCATGCATTTCTAACGAGATAACGATACAGCATTGGCTTTAGTTACAACGCATGTGCCACAGCAACAGTGGGATCATTCAGGTCAGATCCTGTTGTCAGCTGCATCAGTGCAAATCGAGACTAACTGCAGGAGTCACACAGCTTGGTGCAGCACTCGCTCACACGGTAATAAATCAGGCGAAAATCCATTGGACTCAGTACAATTGCATGGGTAGAAAAGAATTGCCTGTGGGAGGAGTCCTGTAAGTCAGACCTCACTGATATAAATCTGCTCTGAGCGGTGTGAGGAAGAGCAGAGTCTGATTCAGCTCCTCCCAAACAGAAAGGATGGCAAATGTCATAATAGTCAAAACAGTCGGAACCTGAATCTTTCTTGGCCTCTCTCATGTCTGTAAGTGGAAAATCAGATTGTTTTAGTCAAGAGTATTTTTTCTGTTTCTTATAACTGCACTTAATCAATTGCAAAAGACTAAGACTATTAAAAATGCTTTGACTCACGAACCAAATATGGGAAAACACAAGCAAAGGAAAGTACCTATCTAGCAAACCTGATAAAGAAAGGATACAAACAGGACCTATAGAGCCTTCAAACTTCTGTACTCGTTACACACAGGGAATATTAGAATAGTCAGCCTAGGTCTAACTGAAGTCCATCTTCTCCAATAGCCACTTTGCCACAGGGGCTAATAGCACACATCTAGATGAAGCCTAAGAGCATCACAAGCATGTGCCAATGCTCTCCTAGAAGAACATACCACCCTACAGCAAACTTCTGCTTAGCGTCACTAAGCCAAAAGTGGTCCTGTTGAATTTAATATCTTCTGATGTCCTTTCCTTCCATAGTCACAAATGGTTGATTCCGTAGATACTATATATTTATACATAAAAAAATCACAGAGGCCCTTGCCGCCCCCCGTCACTACATCAGTGAATTTTCATGGTCACTACTAACACAGCATGAAAGCAATTCATGCACTCCTAAGAAGGCACATCCACTCTTTACAGAGAGGGGAAATGAAACATGGAGCAGCCCAAGTGCTGCGCCAAAGGCCAATGCAGGATCAGCAAAGCAGAGAATACAGACAGTGCTTTCCAAGTTCAACGTGGGTGAGCTAATTATTAGACCATCATTCTTCTTTACTGCTGCTGCCAACAAAAATGCTGGTTTTGGAATGGTTAGGTGTTAAGTATTTCACCTTATTGAATATATACAATCTCGATTCTCATATTTCAGACTTTAAGCCCAAGAAGAACCCTGTGCTTTCACTCACAACTGCATCAAACAGGAGCCTTAGCAAAGTCAGTGACATTTCACTTGGGTTAAACACTGTGTGGACTAATAATGAGCCCAAATGCAAACTGGTACAGTGCACATGTTCTGTCTTCTGCATTCAGTTAAAAAATATGTCGTCCCAGCCCCGTAATGCATGCAGTGCTCACAGGAGGTTAGCGATATTTCATTTCCATCCCTCACACCGCTGCTGATGGCAGTCTGTCCTGATGCAGACAATCCACAAGGCCTTCCTTTACAGATCAGATTCTACTCATTGCTATCAGAAATCTTTCTGAGTCAATGGGCAATTAAAATAATTACCTTTAATCATATTCTTCAATTAGTCCACAGTACTGAGGGAGGACTCACAGAGTTGGAACCAGATGCAAACGTATTCTGTTGTGATTAAAACTGGCTGAAATGCTCCAGTGAATATAAAACACAGATTATTCACCCCTTTTGGGAACAATCCCTGTATGTTTTAAGCTGCTTTATATTTAAACTCATTACAGTGACACCAGGGAAGCAACGGAAACCTGTGGTGAGTGCACAAGGGCTCCTGCAGGGACCTCTTCAAAGGAGCTGCCACCTTGAAATGCAAACAAAACACAAAACAGCTACTTGCAAGAAAAGACTGCTGCGTACTCATGGGATGAGCAGTTTTATCAGCAACTGGCAAAGCAGCCGTGAAGGCCGGGCAGGCTGGTTGGTGAATCTGCCCCTCACACACTGGGTGTCTCCTAAAGCTCTGGGGCCTTGCTATTCCAACCCAGGTCCCTCTTTGGGAGGCTATTGGCACCTTTTTGTCCTGAGGGAGGGCTCCTGGACTCAGGTCTCAAATGCTACAGGTACCTGTCTGTTTCCTTTGGGACTCTCACCGCTGGAGGCTTCTGCTCTCTCCTGTCAGAGGGATGCAGTGCTCAAAGTAGAGCTGGAGAGGCTCTGAGGTGCCTCAGGGAGTTCTGGTGTGAGGAGCTGACTGGATGTATTTGGTATGAGACTGCGGACAGTGGCAGGTTAGCAGGGACTTGGCTGGGGATGCCTGTGAAATTGCTTTTTCAGATAAGCAAACTGATGATATTAAGGAGAACTAAATATAAGAGAGAACTAACTGATGTTGGGAAGGGGGAAAAAGTGACTGCACAGGAAAAGGCAGGCTATGTGAACTTAAAATCGCCTTAAATCACTGCTTTAGCAGTCAGGAACAACAGAAAATGCAGAGTGCTGCCAACAGTCATTATTTAACTTAAAGTTTTGCACTAGTTGATACTCTACTTGAGACACTACGTCTTCAAAACATGTGGCTGTGGCAACCTCCACTTTAATATAAAATATACCTTGCTTTTGAGGCTGTAGAGAACAGTTAGAAGGTCTGCTCTCTGCTACATCATAAAGGCTCAGAAAATGGCGATCAATAGTAATAAATAAAAAACCCGAAAACCTCTAACCTGGCAGGATTATTTTGAACATGCTTATGGATTTTTGATTTCACAGGATTACGAAGACAAGTTTAGTAAACAACAGGCCCACACCTGCTTGCTACCGGAGAGGTAGTTCATTCCCTGTGACACGCACCAAGTTAAAGAAGATCCTGGCTTACAAAGGGCAAAAGCCCCACATCTCCTCTCAAAATTACTCCAAGATGTAGTGCAGTAAAAGCGCATATTGCTGGGGACTCATATGTAAATGATTTCCACTAGAGACTGGCAGAGGTGCATTAAAGGTGTAGAGTAAATGAGAAGCATGCATCGGCATTTAAATGTATATCCAACTACTAGGCAGTGATGATAGTAATAAGTTTGCCCATCTCTGTTCCCTTTCCCCCTACTATATTGAGACCCCTCTTAAATTTACCCAACAAGATCACTGCCTTAGTCCTGCATCCCCTACATAGAAATGATTCCTACAGTCGGTTTTCCTGACTACTATCATCCAGATACCAATGCAGTACATTCATAAATAATTTAGTTCTAACTGATAATATTTTCCAAATAATGTTAATGAGACAATAACTCAAATCTGGTTCCTGTTATATAGCATGATCTACACATACAAGAGGGTGCAAATGGAAAATTATTCTTGAGCCCACATGATACAACATCTACAAAACCAATAGACTTTTCATTCAGTTCTATCACCTGCCAGGCTTTTCTAACAAGATGATGAAAGTAGGCAACGCTGTACACAGAGTTCAAAGATTAAGATCAAATTTTGACACCTTTGCCCTGTGCTTTTCATGAATCAGACTGCAAGACACTTAGATCAGATATTCATGAGAGGAAGAGCAAAAGACCTTATTTGGCACCTCAGCACCAGCTTCATCCCCAGTCTGTGCCCAGACGGAGCAGCCTGCAGCTTGGTGCACCAGCACACATCCCACCCGTGGCTCTTCGCTGCTCACGGTTGGAGCTTGAAGCTTGAGCCACAACAGCACGATGGCCCAGCAACACACACTAAAATTAGAGCAGTCTCAGTGCATATGCCGAAGCCTTCTCCTAAGGGAACATAGGCTTGTGAAGTGTAGTCCCTTAGGCACACCACATTGAAGGGTTTAGGACACTCTTTGCATTCATAGTGGCGCACAGCTACAACTGACTTTAGTTTACCCATTGAGCTTAATGTGAACAAGATGAAGCTGTGACTGGACCTTCTGTGTGAGCCATAAATGCCTTCCCACCATGACTAAGGAAAAAAAATAAATTCATCTCATCTCCGTGATTACTCAGTAAGTAGAAACTAGTCATTGGCCTAGGAGCATGTGGTTTTTCATGCATCCTTCTTGCGGAGGTGATGCTATTGAGCTGAAATGGGCCAAGGCTTAGAGCGCATGGGGAAAGGAGCAAAGGGTGGCTGCGACTGCTGTGAGGATTGTCTGCAGCAGGAGCGAGGAAACCACACAGGGGTCAGGGTGCATCCAGAAGCTGTACCAAGCCTCCAACCAAATAACAGCTGGTAGTTCTCTGCTCTCAAGCCTTCCTACTGACTTATTTATTATCTCCTCCTGCGTAATTTGTCATAATCTCTGACTCGTCAGGCCAATTAATCATGCTTCAGAAAAAATGAGATTTCTCACAAGGAGATTATCTGTCTCTGACAAACAAGGGATAATTCAATTAGCTTCCTTTTCTAAACATTTATTAACTGGTTTTGGTAAATTAGTCCTTTTTGTAATTTAGCTATAATTTAGGAAGATTTAATATGTCATTAGGCACACCGAATTCTCTGTTAATATAACATTACGGCTGAGATTTTAATTGCCCCAGAGTCAGGAACTGTATACATAAATGGCTTGATTCCCACATGGTAGCGGCTGATAGGAAGTACATAGGGCTCCACAGAAATTCTCCTTAAAAATCCCTTCTTCCATGAGTTAAGCACATGCATAAGGACTCTGGAGAATAGAAGGCTTTCTCTCACTTGGGTAAGAACTCTAAGAATTCAGTGAGAAAGAGAAATATTTACATATTTATTTGCAGAATTTCTATATACTACAGAAATTTGTAGTATACATGGATTTAACCCTTCTCACAGTTCTCAAAGTTCCTATTTTCCATACTGCAATTTCCTGGGAAAATCCTAGTATCTAACAGTAGTACCTGACTGCGGCCTGTCTGATGAAACTTTCTCCTCTGTTTCATTCTGGATTATGCCTTTTAGTCCTTTTGGACACTGCCAATTGATACTAATGTAATGACATTAAAGAAGTCGATGCAACTTCATACTGAGAGTAAAAATCAGCCTCTTCCATGCTGGGGGAAAACCAAGAGAAAATCAAAGCAATTGAGTTGTGTGGATCTTAAAAGGCCTAAGACGAGAAGCAGATCCAATTTAAAAGCAATGTTAATTACTTTATCATAGCAGGGCCATATAGACTTTGCCTAAACTGAAAGTGAAGAGTCAGCTTAAGCAGGCTAATCCCTACATACTGCTGGCTGCAGCCCAACCGTAGTGTGGATTCAGAGCATCACAACTGGTCACTAGAACAGATGAACTCTAGGTATTTCCTGGAACACCCGGTGGTAACCTGCCCATGGCAGATCCTTTCAGACTCTGTGTTTGACAGCATGGATCCACCATAAAGTGCTGTGATTTGGGGAATCTTTTCGTTCAGAGAATTTTGGACTTCAGGCCAAGCCAGCCTCCTCCCACCAACATTTGAATAGAATGGCCAGTTTCTATCAGAACTTGACAGAAGGGCAGAAGCCTCCAAGACAGTTACATTCCAGCCCGCTTCATGAAGACAAGCAGCTAGAAAAAGACCTGATTAGCCCTCTCTACAGTGTGGATACTAGTGCCTAAGAAGACACAAAACCCCATTTTAAGCTTTTCCCAAGGCTGGGGCATTCTCTAGATCTCTCTTTACAGATTACCTGACACCTAATTATAGCCGTAGCCTTATTTAGCTAATAAGTCAACCAAGCACACAAGACATATCTGTTGGGAAGCAGACTTCACTAGTTCTGCTGCTCACAAGACATATCTGCTTACATTTGAAATACACATCTCACAGCAGAAGTAGTAGGAAAACGGCCACAATTTAAGACAAACCAGTTGAGCCCATCAGACTGGCACACGCAATACACGCCAACTTTGTGGTAAACCACATTTAAGAAAACAGAAAGGTTTTTATCACAGGCAGCTGCCTTTGTGACTCTCAGCTGAAATGATAGGTACCCATTTGCAGCTGAGCTGACCAAGAAAAGCCTCAAAGCAGCAAGATCTGATTCTCTACCTGTCTTGAAAACACTCATCACAAGCACGACCAGGGAGCTTATACCTCTGGCAAAAAGCCAGATGTTGTAACCACTCTGCCATCACACCCTCACTTAGGGAAAATAAGAACTTTCCTTAATATTATTTTATGGTTAAGATATTCCGGGACTCA
The DNA here is from genome assembly GCF_963924245.1 of Chroicocephalus ridibundus. Lineage (NCBI taxonomy): Eukaryota > Metazoa > Chordata > Aves > Charadriiformes > Laridae > Chroicocephalus > Chroicocephalus ridibundus. The sequence goes on from NC_086289.1 coordinate 20,465,233, forward strand.
TTACATGCCATGCTGCTCACTAGTTTAAAGCCATAAATTCATATTTGAAATAAACTGTATAAAATTGAAGCTTTTTCATGAGTTATTTCAAGTGGTAACAGGAGGCATTATTCTGCATTCAGCAACACACCAACAAAGACTGGGAGTACCATGGTGGAATTATTGCAGGACAGAGCAGTACAGACAGGAGGAGAGCACACGCCATGTATTTTTTAATTTTAAATATTCCTATATTTAACTACAAACCCAAACTCAATAATTATTACCATTAAGGGCTTTATTAGGCAAGGATTGCTCTGGAGAAAGCCCAGCTGACCTCAGTGGGAATGTTGCCCAAGTAAACTTCCCATTGGAGTATGCAATACTGCTCTTATGCTCACACTCATAAGCATTAGCGAAGCCCAGACCCAAACCTGAAAACTATTTCATTAGCTCTCAAAGGTGTCATTAGCAACAGAGGTGAAGCTTTAAAAACTATTGGGACAGGTTCCCTCTGTCCCTTTTTGGTCTGTACAGTGTCCATTAACACTCTGCTAGCAGCTGGGAGGAATTCACAGCCCTGGGCTGCAGTGTGCATTAAGCTCTTTTAATTTTTCTCCTCAAAGCCACTGTGGGGCATAGAAAAGGGGGGTGGAAAGGTAAATGTCCTGGGGAAACAGGAGTGTTCACAGCAGACGTAGAGCTGTGCCTTTGAAAAGTGTTGGTAGGAGACACATAGAAGGAAACATTCAGTTCGATGGGCGTTCAGCAAAGCAAGGCTGACACGTTCAGATACCACAGTTAGTCTGTCAGACTCCCAGACTTGGCATTATCTCAGGACAAAGTACGGTATTAGGGGAGACTCAAGCCGGAAAACCGTTCCGCAGGAATGAATAACGGAGGGGGTCAACTCCCTACTGGTGAAAAAATCCTTAGAGAAGACCTGCAGAGTTTCTATAGCTGCAAACAATGAATGCTATCAGAATACTGGGCAGAATGTCAATTTTTTTCTGATAAAAGTTGGATCTCTAACAGTTGAGGTTTATAATATTTTTCGATTAAGACAGCTAAGAGGGTCACAATGAAAATAAACTGCAAAAACTTAAGGAGGACTGCATTACATACAAAAATGGAACAAGATTTCTTAATGCATGGGGAATGGAAAGTATAAAATGCAAAAGAGTTTGTTAACAGCTCTAAGACCTGAAAGATGAACATTTTTTCTGGAGGGGGGAGAAAGGGGGTTGTGGAGGATGGGAGTTGAGTAACTAGGTCCCTGATAAGAGAACAGTTCTTCATTGGCGTTAAGACACGCACGCACATGGAAGTCAGAGACAGGCTCATGAAAGACCCAGAAATAAACTCTGGCAAAACATCTGGAATCTGCCAAGAGAAGGAAGTCACCCAGACTTGACTGAAGCTCACAGAGTGTAGGCTGCTTGGATACTGTGGCCACGATAGTATACAAAAACCACCGTAAAGAAATCAAGACGGGAACCACCCGTGGAGCTCAGAGACCAAAACAACAGTACAGGTCTCGGCACACAAGCCAAAACTATGCCGAGTTTAAAACTACGCAAGAGCCATAATTCTTGACAAGACGGCAAGCAAGGCCTGGCAAGTTCAACGATGGTAACACCAACACTGCTGTTTCTGGAGAAGTCTGCATAGCGTGGCTATAAAACATGATTTGGCTAACAGCTGTGGCATGCTTACTAATTTTGTCTCTGATACGCAAGCCAATGTAATGCCAGGAACAGTGATATTAGCACTACACTGAGGATAAAATAGGTCAAAGGCAAAGCCCATATAAAGAAATATAAGAATTTGATGTTTGGACAGTTAACAAACTGGAAATAAGACAATTGTCTAAGACTTGGTGAAGAAGGAAAATCTTGTAGCTGATGTTAACGTGGTAAGTCTGATCAAGACAGAGCACTCATCAGAGAAGGAGTGATCATAACACCCAAAAGAGGCTTTAGGGACACCTTTCAGGAAATACAGTGGCTCTCAAAGAGTGCTGAACAGCCCTGAAAGGACACAATTACTCCATGACACAGGCCCCCAGGAAAGAGGGGGCCACAGGCCCCCTAAAGCAGAGGAAAGCTTAGGCCCTTGTCTCTGTGAAGGGAGGGAAGAAGTATCAGTCCAGTTGTTGAACATCTGTTCTGGTTGCTGTACGGGGAAAAACAGACAATTCCTGGAAAGACAGGAGGTCCCTGAAAACAAATGCTGATATAAGCAAAATCAAAGTACGGCTCAGGGTATTACCATTTTTTAATTTAAATTTTAAATGTGCTTTTGCACATTTTATTAATCCACAGAACGTGCAGCATTTAAAAATGGAAATATCATAGCTAGAAAATGCTACAGATGTTAGTAATTAGCGGCACATTACTCACATTTCACTGTAAAACAGATGTGTGTATTATTTTAATTATAATGATTAATATAACATATGCCTTTGACATATATATAAGCATAATGTTTTCTGTGAGTCAGTGCTTTAAGTATGGTTTTGATTTTATTTACTTTCCTAAGTTCAGTGTCAGAGAAGGAAAGTATATTTGTTACATGCTAAAAGATCAAAAGAAGCAGAGAAAGTCTCTGTGTATTATCGGAAACCTGTGTTTTGACGGTATGCATTTGCAACTGGTAAATGGAATGTTATGAACTCCAGCTTCACTCAAATTACTTCTCTTTAATGATGATATTTCCTTACCCTGAGGCTACACCACAAACAATTATGGAATATTTTGGAGCCTGCATTGTGTGCTATTACTTTTAAAAGATAGTATCCTGCTTCCCCTTTTCCCCTACAATCTTTCTGTTTTCAGAGAAACATCCAAATACACTCCTTTTTGAAAATTACTTGCATATGCCATGGCTTGTATTATGGTCATTTAGCACTGTGGTCATTTACTCTATGGCTAGCTTTTCTTTTCAGTCAAATTGTTGACTGCCTTTGCACTGACAGTCAGAGAGTAGTCTGTATAAAAAAAAAATAATAAATCAGATTCAAAAGCAGAATCACCAGCAGATATTCAACAAGATACTAATATACTTTATGTGCCACTCAGGCAGAATTTAGATGCTTTCACCCATCTATCCTATTTAATTTTAGAGGTTATGTAGGTTCAGATACAGCCTTCCCTAAAAAACAGCATGGTGTCTATTGTGAATCCCAGAGAAGGAAGGAGCTGAGTCCTCCTCCTTTCCATTGGTATCTCTCCATAGACACTCAGGTACACACAAACCTTTGAGCCCCTCCATCAGCCTGGTGAAGTCAACCCCAAGGGTGGGACATCCAATTTACACCCTTCAGCAATAACTCTCCAAACTGGAAGGCCTTTGCTCAACATCGGCTGTGGACAACATAAATTTTGATAAAACTGCTGCTCCATGTAACAGCCTTGCTTTTCTGAAAATAATCACACAGACCCATAAAATGCAACAGAGGGGTATTGACTACACCTATGGAGTGATCCTTCCCCTGACCAAGGGAGGATCATTTTGGAGAACCTGAAGTGCTTCACCTAAAAGTGATGCACTGACCTTAGTATTACAAGTTCCACCCTCTGACATCCCAACCCCCCACCCCCCTTTTCCATTTTCTCCTGACAGATCCCCAAAATAAAAAGTGGATGACATATTGTCACGGACCACCTTCTCAAGGGTGTAGTAAATCACCACGGTGGCAAATTAGTAAATTACATCCTTTTCTAGCTGCTGTCCAACAATTCCCAAAGTAGCCTGAAAAGCCCCCATCCTGCTGCAGCTACTGAGACTCAGCAGAGACATGAAGCCATGGATAATTAGCCTAACAGTTTAAGCTGGCTTGTGTCAGCTCTGCTGCTGTTCTCAGTATTGCTGTCGTAAACTTTGCTGGCAATTTCCCTGAAGTTTTTCATATCTGACCTTTTTAAAATTTCACATTTTATTGTTTAGATTGCCATACCACTTCTGCCATTGCACTCAGACACTGCTTATTGGCACTCTCCATCAGCAATCTCCATCAAAACCCTCCACTCCTATTAATAACTTTTGACAGACTTTAACCATCGGACTAGAAACATTCTATGCATAGGCTCTCCACCAGGAGTTGGGGTTTTTTTTCAAACTAAGCAAATACTAGTCAGCCATTTGAAATTAAAAGAAAAAAAACAACAGAACAACCAAAAAAACCCACCAGGGAGCTTTGACATCTGACTTAAAATCCACACAATAAACTTTTAATACCTTCACAGGTGGGAAAAATCTTTTGTCATGTTTCCAGAGGACAATCCTGAGTTCAAAGCTGTCTTACAGGTTTTCTGTCATTTAGAAAGTGTAGAGGAAAACCCCTTTTTGTACTTACACAGAGGAATTTCACGGATGCTCACTTGTAATTCTGCCCACGTCCCTGCTGCCCTGCACAGACTATTGTTCCATGTAGTCATGGAGCCAGCAAATCAGACCGGACACAGCCAAAAGGGATCTGGCTGCTACTTCACCACATCAAAATCGCTAATTTTAATGGGTCAAGACCTCCCCTCTTCCATCAAAAAAGTGCAAATAATTTGGTGCCTTTCTAAGGCCCGTGGTTGAAGGAGTCGTCTTCTCCCTGCTTGGGCAGATACATGAGGAACTTTGTCTATTGCCTTCTCATGTAAGGAGAGGAAAGCAGGAAAAAAAGATCTGATTTTTTTTTTTTTAATTAAGTAAGTAGTGCAAATTTGAGAGTTTATACAAAGTAACTTTTCAGACAGAAGAAATACAAGCTAATTTTGTGATATGGCAACTCTACATCTTATCCACATGGCCACAACACTGCTAAGAAAAATGTCTATGTTTGGTTAAAGGATGTATCCAAGCATACGGTATGTACGGTATGCAAGATGTGGCTTCTCTCATATTCTCTGCAAAGAATCATTTTACTAATGGCACCTGAACATCCGTACTTTAAAAAAGAACGGATATAGCATTTCTTTTGCTCCTTATTTTTACCTTTAAAGGAAAGAAGATGAAGAACACACAATATTCTGCACCTGCCAGCTATGTGGAGATGCCTTTAACTTGCTACAGTATCAGCCTATTTTTCACTTAAAGGCAAATATTATACATCCTCATTTACAACATGAAAAAGAATATATCCTAAAATATTCACTATTTGAAGGACAGGAAAGTCAAATATTTTGTTTATTCAAAGCTGTGCCAAAAAATCTTCAGAGAGATCGTCTTAGAAAAACAAGTGAGGTAACTTTTTAAGCAGTTCATGGACCTGTTGGATACTTGCAAGGATATTTGTTCATTATTTTACCGCTCAGCAGGCAACATAACCACTTGTCTCATCCATAACTCCTCCTGAAGCTCAGAGGTCCAAGTTTGACCACTATTCAACCCTATATAACATACAAAATTGGACCGGAGTTTACTGATTAAACTGTCTCTGGTAAAGATCTTTACTGAGAGAATTCCTTAAGAAACAGTAGGTTTTCACTTCTGTTTTTAAGTTTAAAGAATCTTTTTAAAAGTTAACGGCTGCCAAAGTGTAGCAACACCATTCCTGACAACAGAGCAAAAGGCAGGCACGTCTTCCAGGGACATTCCTGAGGTTAGGGAAGGATTCCCTGCTTTTGTGACAACAAACTGAGCTGTGGGTATGTGTGTGGGTACTTTGTTTCCAGCCTGGAATGTTTTAAAAAAATGCAAAACACAGAGATGCAGGATTTATTATCCAAACTTAAGAAAAGCAGAAACAGAAGAAAGTCTTGGGGACATGGTAGAAAACGGAGATAAGAGAGCAAGATGCTATCTGTGTCTGAATTACACAAAGTAGGTCGGAGACAAAATGTTGTTATTCCTTGGGATGTGAAGAGCTTAAATGTCTTTTCTGTGGCCTGTTCAAAGATGCAGTATTTTTACTAAGGGAGACAACATAGAGAGCGCATAAAACAGTATCAAAGAAAATAAGGCTAAAAGAGTTCATCAGATCTCTTTCAACATCTAGTGCGACATCCTTCTGAAAAGCTGATCAGCTCTACTTAGACCATTTCTGATAAATATTTGTCTAATCTATATTTAAAAACCTCTCATAAGGAGGGCCCCTTACCTCCCTATTGCAGCCCTTAATGAACCTCATTGTTAGAAAGCATTTTCTAATATCTAATCTCACTTCCTGCAATTTAGATCCGCAGTTTCTCATTCTACTGTCAGTGGATGTGGAAGGTTGTTTATTCTTTCTCTTTGCAAGAGCCTTACAACACCTGGAGATTTATTATGCTTCCCAGGCCTCACTGAGCAATCTTAGGCCATGTTTTCTAGAGCTGTGATCTTCCTTGTTGGGCTCTCCTCTGGGCTTTCTTCAGCTGGTGCTTATGTTTTTTCAAGTTTGTAATTGCTTTCCAGCTGTGAACTTCAGCTCTTTCCAAAGGTGAGCTAGCAATTTCTAAAGTGCGGATAGTAATTTGGTTCCACTTGTTAGATAACAGAATTAGTATGAGCTTCACAGTCAATTTTCCAAACAAACTTCCTGGAAAAGGCAGATTTGAGATGTATCATAGCTCTGCAGGTAGGAATGCACAGGAATAAAACATGTAATTTCTGTTAGGAGCAATATTTGAACAGTTTTTGTTCATATCTCATCCACCTCTTCACCTTAATTCACCTCCATCCAAAACTTGCATTCCACAACCATTCATTTCACTGCTTGAACACTACCTCCATCTTTCTCCTCAATCCATGTGGCTAGATAAAGGCAGATCAGAAACACCAGATGCAGGCAAGGGGCACGTTTCTTGTAATATTTCTGGCCTGAGCAGAAGCAGGTAGGCCTAAGGAATTTATGGGGAAGCCTTTATTCTTAAGACACATCAAGGCTAAATTTTCTAAGTTGGGAAATTTGTTGAAGAAATGTTTGAAAACTTAAGACAATAAATCCAAACACAACCATAAAAACGCTAGACATGTACGTTATACCTTCTGATATTACTTTACTGCTTTTGTCGTGTGACTTCTCATATGAGCCATGCATTAGCAGTCAACAGCAGTGTCTGTTCAAGTGTCTCTGTGCAGGTTCAGTGATTTGCTCATGATCAGCTTCAACTCACAACGTTTTCCCTCTGTAACCACCAGGCTTTAATCCTATCAGGGCCACATCCAGTACCGTGGGAGCCACAGAGCCACCCTGACCCAGGAGGAGGGATGTGCTGGCAAACGTCTGTCTCTTCAGCCCAGAATGAAGTGATCAAGGAGCACGTAGTGTGGTTGGGTGACATCAGTGAGGGTCTGAGACACAATATCTTGCTGAGGCAGTGAGGGCTACAAACCATATGAAGCTGGAAAAGTCTCATGGGAACATAGTACTGTGTGTTTGCCCTGCCCATACTACACTCCATTAAGCATTTGCTATCAGCCACAGTCAGAGAGAGGGCACTGAGATAGATAGATCATTGCTTTCTCAGTAGAGTCATTCTTACATATCCTGCTGACAAAGAGGCAGTGGAATGTCTCTTAGGCTGAAGATCTGGAGACAAATTACGGACACAAAGTTTTAAATACACTGCCAGCACAGGGTGTGCGGAAAGCACAGACCAAATTCCACGAGGCAGGAGACTTAACAGATTGACCATGTCCCTGCAGTCTTCGGGAGAGGCTTGTGCTTCCTCAAACTTGGTCGCAACACTTAACTGGGGAGACAGGCAAACCAAAACAGAGGATGGCACGGTGCATTGTCAGGGAAACTCTCAGTGACGGTGTGGTGCTGGAGTCAATGCCCATTCTGAGCCAGGCAGAGCGGGATCAGCAGGGGCACAGCGGGTAGCTCAGAGCAAAGTACTGTCAGTGATGCTTTAAATGGGACAGGCGCCTAATGAGAATGCATAGCCAGAACATATTAATGCTCTGAAAAGGCTTTGAAATCCATCTTAGCATGACATTTGCTCACCTACTGCCAGAAATAAGGAGAGCTAAAAGCAACATTTTAATATCTTTGGAGAACAGAACTGGAACTGCAATGGACTTTTTTAGTGGTCCTCAAATGACACTATATGAAGCTGAGACAATGTCTTTTTGCATGAAGATGCACAGTAAGACATAGCAAGACTTAATCAGGTTTCAATCTCTTGCACACACCTAAGGATGCAGAAAGTACACGTAACAGAGGCCCTAAACACTCTTGCAAAGCATCCACAAATCTCATGTTTTCAGGATTAGCAGTGCCCTGCAAACTGGAATAATCAAACTTGAAGTAAGAGCTAAGAAAAACATAATAAATCCCCTGTGCTTTTACACAGTTCCAAACATAATCATGGAAGTAGTAACAAAAGCAATTTTCCTGAACTAAAAAAAAAAAGTGCTCTCATTGAAGAAAGAGAAAATGGAAAAAAACACGTTACAGTATCAATAGTAAGGACTTCACCTACCCAGGAAAGCATGGCTGCACCACGCAAAACATCAGATCCTACGCAGACACATCAGTATCATTCATAACTGTGAAAGAAAAAGGAAAAGATAACAGAGGAAGGACGCCGAACACTGGAGGAAAAGAGAAGTTGGGAACAACATCACCCTATCTAGCAGCTTGCCAATCAGTCAGAAATAAATGGCAAAAAATAAACCAGCATTAAAGCTCCAAACACAGTGTAAACATTGCTTGACATCCAGAGACCTACAAAGCATGATGCTTATATTTTGGAAGCTCTTACGTAGCGTCTGTCGTGTTGACGTGGAGCTGGATACACAAAACAGTATTTCCCACACACCAGTCCACAAAATAGCCATGGAAAAATACCAGGGTAGAGTTTTTAATCCTAAACCATGTTCTTCAGAAGCTCTGGACTGTTACAGTTCAAAGTTAATTTGGCCCATTAAAGGGATGGGAAAGTTTGAATACAGATCCAAACTCCCTCCATGTTTGGCAACACTGAATCAGTTTGGATTTTATCCATCTCTAATTATTTGTAATTAGGATTCCTTGGGCCATGGGAGCTACCAGCTGCTGGATTCTGAAGAAGACCTGGCCATAACTCACATCTCTGTGATAAGGTTCAGGCAGGCAGGTAGCATCTTTGCATGCTGCCTGGATGAGGTGTGGGAAGATGATAAACTATAACTGCACTGATCAGTTCAGGTAAAGAAGAGAATTTCAGAGATACAGCGTTTTGCTGTAGGTGGGTGGCAAACTCCCCTACGTCACTCAGAACAAGCACAACTCTCCTTAACAACATATCAGGTATGAAAGCAGGCAATCAGCCCACCCCAGACCATCTACACAGTGAGAGCTGCAGTCTCACAAAGACATTTCTCCCAGTGCAAGAGCACAGCCAAAGCAGCCCTCCGGGAGCTGCAGTGGGTGCTGCTGTGTCCCGCCACCGTACCACAAAATTGCTTCAAGGGAAAGCCACAATGCCGCTCACAGGAATCCTGCAGGAGTTTTTGGAGACAGATTTGGGGATGTTGGTAAGACCTTTTAATAGAAGAAGACAGGTTAAGAACAGCAGTCAGGGAGGGAGGACATGACAGCAAAAGCCTGTTGTTATGTCTCCTGATAGATGCGACTTTGCGGAGAGGCAAAGGGGATCTGTGCAGCAGGTCTTGCCCGGAGTGACTGAGGCTGATGGTTTCCATAACGCAGCCCCCAGGAAGCGAGAGGCTCCCAGCTCTGCACAAAAAGGCAGCCTGAGCTGCCTCAGCTGCGCCGGAGTGCTGAGTAGGCATTTTCCGCGTCAGAGCAGACCCGTTCCGGCAGGAAACGAGGCCACGTAGGTGCTGCCAAAGCCGAGAAAGCCATATCCTGCGGGTCAGAGGCTCCGCTCGCATGCGTCAGCACACTTCCAGAGAGGCTAAGGGAGGTACACTGGCTTACGGAGCTGTGTGCCTGACCCGCGGGTGAAAAAGGGGATTGTACTGCACTTTCATTTGACCTCTGGGAGTTTGGGTGCATGGGTAAACTGTGACAGTGTCAGGCAAGAGGCATCAACAAGCCTGAGTGAACGTTTTGCAAAAGAAGAGACATCTCAGCTGCTACAAATGAGTTGAAGGGATGAAAGATTTTAACAGTGAAATAATGCAAACCACATAATTGCAACCTTTCATGCAGGTTGCCCCAGTTCCATTAGCAAACCCTTCCAATCCAGGCACAAAAGAAGGTTACAGATCACTCAGCTGCGGCCCAGAGTTTGGAACCGATTTGCATAAAATCATCCAAGAAGTCATCAGCGAATTTGAGAAGATGGGAGGTCAGCGGTCTATGTTTTTCCACAGCTCACTAGCCTGACTAGTGCTGTTTGGCCCATAAGTATATCCCAAGAGATTCGCAAAATGTAGATTTGTTTAGGCATGTTAAGTGCTGGGTTGCCTAACGAATGCAGCTGGTGGTACATTAGTGGCAAGAGAGAGACCCATGCATAGAAACTTATGGGTCCTGTTACTATCTGTGCAAAGAAAAGCTCTCCCTTGGTAAAAAAACCTAAAAAGGTAGCATCACCTGAGCTTATTTATGCAATGACAAGCATAAAAGACTTTCAGCCTAAACCACTTCACATTATGAAATCTAAAAGATATATCCCTTTAAGAATAAGGACCGCTTTTCATGTTCTTATGTTAATGAAGAATGAAAGTGGGGGAGAAATTAACTAAATAACACAAAAGAGAGAACCCACAACACACAGGAAACTGTCAAAGGTGCAAGATCACAAGCTGCAAACCAGAAAGAAAACATTTTCAGTAAACTGGCAAGCACATGAGACTGGAGAAGCCCAAATGTACCTCTGACTCTTCTTCTATCTATCTTCTATCGTGGGCCAATACATAATATGAAGCCTTCTCACCAATTGATTGATTTAGGTCTGTCCAAAAGCTCATTAGGCTTCTTGATGCAATTAAAGGAACTGTTAGTGCCATCAATAACTGGGATGTGTTGATAAACAACAACAAACATTGATACTGATTCTCATAGTGCATCTTTAAGCTCTGGAGGGTCCAGACACTCACATGAGAGCTTATGCAGTCCTTATTGATATCTTTACGTCGGTATTTTGTATACACCATTAAAAGATCAATAGACTGAAGGAAATTATGAGACACATGGAGTGAGGCATGACTTAGCCTAGCGGAATTATATCAGAAGGTCTAAAATGTCCATCCAGCTCAGTATCTTTTCTCCAACAACGGCAAGCAGCAAATGCTTTGGAAAAGAGTATGCAAAATCAGTCATCCCTGGTTTCCCCCTCAATCATCAGTCCAAGGACTTCCTGAGATGGAGCTTCCAGCAGGACCATCAAATTAAGTAATTGCTCGTACAGGGTTTTTTTGTGAATTTGTCTGTTTCTATACGAATTTGTTTATCTCTTTAATAGGATTTCCTTTTGCTATGTTAAAGGAGTAAACTCGAATCTACAAATCTTAATTAGCTCCCCAGGTACTACAACTTTTAACAACTCCCTCTGTTTCCTCATGTCTGCTGATTGTTCTGTGCACAAACCAGACCTGTCATTCTCTTGCAAGGAGCATCTGCTGAACGGACACTGAAGTCTCTCCCTGAAGTAAATGAGTTACATGATATTAAAGGCAGTGTTCAGTCTCATAAGGATCAGACAAAGCACACGCTAAATTTTCTGTGATGCTTAAAAGCAGACATGTAGTATCCTGCCTAAGTGATTAGTAGGAGAGGGGTGGAGTAGCTAAATATGTACTAATTGCCCAATTCAGGGAAGCAGGAATGCCAAAGGTTTGTATCATCCACACTTCACACAACGTGAATACCAAAATCAGGCATAATCCATGATACCTACTGGTAGAAGGACTAATCCCATGTCTCTGGAGATTTGTGGGCTTTCAAATAATAAACACTTTCAAAAGGAGCAAATGGGAAGGGCAGGAGCAGACGGCCAGATGCCAACTTCCCTTGTCCTTTCTGGTCTAGAACTATAGTGCCATTTGGCAAAACAAGCACAGTAACCTTAGGGTGATGCACCTTAAACTGCTATAGCAGTTACCTTAGGAATTTTTTAGAGGGTGAATGTCTGCGGTCAGCAGTTGTGCTGCCACAGCAGAGGGTAAAATCCTCCCAACACCAGAACAACATGTGTAATGTCCTAGCACAGGTGTCCAAACAGCCAAAAGCATCCACCCCATGCCTGCTGAAGGGCCACTCCTGCCTGCCAGACCTCCTTGTCCCCAGGCTGCCACTAACAGAGCCCACAGAAAGGGGCACAGCCGTTAACTAGAACTGACGGGAAATGGTGGTTCTGTTCCAGTTAAGGAGTGGGATGAGGGTAATGGGCGAGAGGGCCTGCAAAATTTCAAACACCTCCAGAAAAGCAGAGAGGATGCATAGCACAGCCTTCCCCGTCCCACAGTCCCTAGCTGCCAGAATCTCTCACCCGCTCGCAAAAGAGGCTTTCTGTGCTCAGAGAGGGGACCTTCCCGCTTACCATCCGCACAGTTCCATGTCCTTTGGGCAGGGGGATCACAGAGACTCCAGATGGAGCACCCCTATCTAGCCTTAGTGCCCCCGCAGAGGACCGAGGTCGGTGGGGAGAGAAGAAAGGGAAAGAAGGCGAGAAAAAGAGGAGGAGAGTTGAACGGGGGGCTGAACGGTGGGAAGAGCAGAGAAGTAGGGAGGGAAGGAAGAAAGAGGAAAAAAAGGAGGAGAAAGGGGAGGAGATGAAAGGCAAGGGGAGAAGGGAGGACCGGGCGGGGAGGAGGCGAGAGGCCGGGGAGGAGAGGAGGGAGGCAGCTCGGCAGAGAGGGAAGGGACGGGACCCGGCGCCCCGCGGGCCATGCGCCTCCTGGCCACGGCGCTGGCCGCCCTGCTGGCCACGGCCCCGGCCCCAGGTAAGCGGCACCGCGGGCGCGCAGCGGCCGGCGCCCGGCCCCGGCAGCCCCTTCCCGGCCGGGACGGGGCAGCCCCCCCTCGGCCGCCTGCGGGACCCCGGGCTCCGCCTCGGGCTGCCGCTCGCCCCTTGGCGCCGCGGAGCAGGGTCCGGGTCCCCCCCGCACCGGGGAAGGGGCCGCGGCGGCGCCCGAGGCTCGGGCGGCGGGAGAGGGGACAGCGAGAGCCTGGGGGGAGCCGCCGCCCGGGGAAGCCCGGCAGAACCGCCCCACTCGGCTCCGCTCCGCTCCTCCGCACCCGCCGGGCTCTCCCCGCCGCCCCCCCACGGGGTGGTCCCTCACCGCCTTCCCGGGGTCCCGGCAGCAGCGCTTCTGCACAGCGACCTGACCCGCAACTGCCTTGTCACAAAAGGACCCCCTTCCCGTGCAGAAGTTTATGGAAATGTGTCCTCTGCCGCCTTCTGTGCCAGGCGGGACAATGTTTAGCTGCACCGAGGAACTGCAGGCAAAGTTGAGGCAAAGGGAGATTCGGCATTGCTTTTTCCACGGCTGCCTAGATGCCATAGGCATCCAGTGGAAATGGAACCCCTAGTTCACTTGGAAAAAAACCTCCAATACTCAAGACCTTTCTGTCTCCAAAATCAAGGGTTCATTGGCCAGTGTCACGTCCTAAAGCTGCGAAATGAACAGAGAGTCCAGATCTGAACTTCAAGGTGCAGTGAGGGTTTGGGAGAGGGAAAACCCTATTAATTCAAGATTAATAAAAGAGCTGGATTTGGATCTTCACCTCAAAAGGGCAGGAGATGGTGGAGGCAGAGGTTTGGTTCAAGTCCATCTTTAGTCACTGCGGAAGCTTTCTCAGAGAAGGAGCCTCTGACTTGTGAAATTTGCTGACAGATCCGTCCAACTGAAAACAGCTGCTTGCTTTTGGTGATCTTGCTAGCCAGCTCGTAATTAATTTCATTTAAACAAAGAGCTTTGCCTCTTCCTGGCTTATCTGCTCTTCTAACTTTTTAATTGTAGAGAACTCAAAATTAAGCAGGCTTTGACAGCAACATTGTTTCATAGAACAAACTACAAGGAGGCAAAAGCCATCTGATATGCTTCTGGTCATGCAAATCCAAGATCAGAAGATAACTACCCTGATGGCATGCCTCTCTAGTCCCTTGGCTATCAGCAGGGGCTGAGGAAAAAAGTCCTCTCAGACCTAAAAGTTGGGTTGTAGATTCTGCCTGTCAATCTCCATGGAGGAAGGAAGAAGGGCTTGCGAGTATCACAAGTGAGCACTATGGCTCCCTCGGATTGTGAGCAGTAGTGCACAGTACTCGTGAGTGTCTCCACTGGAGTAGCTGGGGTTCTTCCACAGAAACACAGCCACGCTGAAACAGCTAACCAAATGTAAGGATCCAGCAGCGACAGTGGGGCCTCTGCTACTGTTCCAGCACAGACAGAGGGGACAGCCCTGGCACAGACAGGTTTCTGGCTGCTATAAGTATCATTTGTTGATTCTGACAGCGCCATGAAAGTGGTTTGCTATGTAATACAGCAGACAAAAAAGCTCAAACCTAGCTAATACCTGGAATTGAACTGGTGTAAGCAGAAGTCGACTATCTTCAAAACAGGATTTTTCAAAACAGAGCGTAGTCAGCAGTAACCCCCCCTGACTCCCCACAGGCTGGTGAGAGGGGCAGCTGGAGAGCACCAAAGAAACAAACAGGTTGGGGGCAACTAAGTGAGCTGATTGCAAACAGAAGAGATGGGTTTGATGAGTAAGCATACTGCAAAGGAATCCTCAAGTCTTTGACTCACTCTCCTCCCCTTTTCTATAAATAGTTTCCCTTTCCAAGCAGAAGCAAGACTAAAACTCTTGTGGTAAGCTCCACCTGAGCAGCTACATCACGCTATACTGAAGGAAGGCAGGAGAAGAAAAACAGTGATTCCTCACTTCAAGCAGCAATCTGAAGTCTAGAAATTCAGTGCTCTGTTGGCACACAAGCCTGCTCTCACGTTGTGGAGGAGTCTCCTGTCTTGGCAAGGAGCCCGTTACAAGGGTAAACCTCATGCTGGGGCTGATCCAGCGCTTGCTAAAGACAGGAGGAACATTTCTACCAGTGTCTGGGAGCCCTGAATGAGGCTTTTCCTTTCCACATAAGAGGTAAATGACTTCTTTCCTCCAAAATATACCACTGTTTCTGCTCCAATGGCAGTGGGAAGATGGAGTCAAATGGACACTTTTTATGTTTTATATAAAGCATCACCTGACCATGTTCAACATAAGATGAGATCATGGTAAAAGCATCAGGAAATTTCCAAAACTCTCCCCATGTACTGGTGTACAGCCACACCAGTAGGAACTACAGAAGAAAGATAAGGAGATGGGTTCCCGCTGATTAGACAACATGAAGGATGCAAAATTTGATATTTCCTTATAAAAAGGCATGCCCCCAGAGGAAAAGTAGAAGCCTTAGGTATAAAATGCCAGTGTCTGTATGAGTGTAAACAGCTAGAAAGGAATCAGAGACTCCACATACAATGCTGCTTTATCTTCTTGCAGAGGTTTCCATCATCACCATATCTGAATTCCTCTGTATTTTCTCTTGGGTACTTTTTGGCACTATGTTCTGCCTAGTTTCGAGTTAAGCAACAATTCTTTTGCCTTTTATTTTGGGACTCTATTCCACAATTAATCCTAGCCAGCTTTTTCAAACGAGAAGTTCACATGTCAGGAAAATGACATAATTGTTTTTCTTTACAGTTTTCATGACATGTTCATAATTTCAGTAGAAAAAGGTTGTGGTTTTCATTTACCCAAACCACATTTTTATGAATTATTTATTAAACATTTATAGCCTAATTAATTACGAGAACCCCCAGAAGTACTGAAATTCTTAAACCTATTCCTTATTTACTGAGCAGCACAACCTTCCAAATTTAATCTTATTTCGATGGCAGAGGTGGCCATCTTATCTTTACATCTGCCTGGAAAGCACTAAGGTCAGGTAACTCCAGCAAGTAATAACTGAAGTTTCATGCCTGGAAAGCTTTTAGTGGTTTTCAGCAGCCTTCATTTTAAATTTCAACATCCCGTTCTACTTGTGTGCTGTCTACAATCCAAAATAATCTCTTGCTTTGGCACTTAAAAGAATTGCACATACAAACATCATGCACACATAATTGTATCAATAATCTAGGCCGTGCTTAGCTGTAGTTTCTTAAAGAAATTAAAAAAAAACCCCACACCCTAAACTTTCTTTATACAAATTATTTTCTCCTTCATAAAGAAAAAATAATGTCTACTTAGAAAAAATACACCATTCAGTAGAGCGTGCTATTGAAATTACCCCAAGGAATTATTAAACTATTCATTTTCAGAGGGTTCTTCCCAAAAAACTGCAATGTAACTTCTTTAATTTAGTGGCTTTACTTTAAGTAAGGTGATAGAATTCACCACTAAATTGCATGGCTTCACTGGGGCCATAAAACCAGTGTCTCTGTCTCCAATACTCCTTCAGAAATAGAATGGAAATACTTGACTTGCTTATTTTGAAGATAAATGTATGTTTGTGTTTCAGGAGCTGATGTCAGACAAGAGTCTCTGCCAAAATGCTCATCCCCTTTGTTAAAATGTTCCTAGCTGATGTGCTAGAAAAGTGTCCAGAAATGAAAAAATCATTCTCCCAGAGTTGCAATTCTCATTAGTATGAGAATCTCATTAGTACAGTATATTCACATAACAGGAAGCTTAATATTCGTATTTTAGAGGACATTTCACGCTTTGCAGAGTGCATTTCAGGGAGTGCTCGCTCACTGTTGAAATATGGTTCTCTCTCTAGTGGATGCCATCAGACCAGTAGATTACACATTACAAGTCATTTAGGGAACACATTGCCACAATATACCATTGGTCAAAAATAGATCAGTCTCTAATATGACTAATAAGAACATTCTTAATGTACATTAGGAAGGAAATAAAATGAGTGTTGATTCCCATGCCTCAGAAAATCAGTCCAGCATAAATCAGTTAGGTCAGGAAAGAAAAATCTTCCTCTAATGAACTGCTATGGATTTCTTTCAACCTTCACCTATCCTGGACATGGTTGGAAATAAATCAGAAAGACAAACAACTGGCCTAACTGTTCATGCTGAAGAACAGAAAAACAAGAGTCAGAAATTAACAGAATAATGGAATAATAATTTGTCCCAATATAATCTCATGCAATATTTTGTCATGCAAATAATGCCATATTAAATTGAATTTGAAGTCAGAAAGACTAATCTGACAGATTTAACGCAGATTTGAGATGACCATTTGATTATATTATTTAAAACAGAGGCAATGGGAAACTGTAAATTGAGGAGCTGGTTATGGACACGCAGGGAAGTTGGCAGTCTTTCAGTGATCAGCTAGGGAACAGTATCACATAAGGTTTGTACAAGCGATGTCTAAAAGAAGTAGACAGAAGCATGCACGTTGAAGTTATGCGATTTTATCAAGTTAGCATAAGATTGGGATAGCATGTAGAAAAAACTCAGGCCCAAGTAACAAAAGTGGAGCAGAATGTAGTAAAGCAAAGTCACATACTTGGGTGTTAGCAAGAATTTCTTTGATACACTGGGAACTGAACCATAAATGACAAAGAAGGGAGAATGTCCAATTATATTATTTAATTGCAAACTGACATATCATGATATGTGAAAATATCACGAAAAAGGACAACATAATTCTGGGATATACCAGGCAAGGTATATCCCACTCAAATCTAGGAAGTACTGTGACTATTTCACAGGACACTGGACAGCTTCTTTCCAGACAGCGCCTATAATTTCAGTCACCCACATTAAAAAAAGAATTAAAATAATTACAATCAAACGCTAAATTTAAACTGAACCAATGCAGAGAAGGGCTCCTAAGGTGAACAGGGAAGTGGAGACACTACTTTACTTGAAGAGACTAACAGAGCTTGACTTCTTTAGCTCAACAAAGCAAAGGCTGAGATACCAGATAATTGCTTTCTATATGGAGTCAGGAAGCAAGTGCTAGAGAAGAAAACACTATTTAAACTTAAAGTTGGCACAGGCACAAAGAGGCATAAGCTGGCTATTGAAACAGTTTAGGCTGGCTATCCTAAGAAGGATGCAAGTTGTCAAAAGAGCTGGTCATGGAACAGCTTTCCAAAAGACATTCTTGGCTCTTGCTCCAAGCTAGTTTTAGATTAACGCTTGTTCAGACTGACAAAAGATTTTGTGATGTTGGGCCTTATAGGTGGCAAGGTGTCCACTTCAGCCCTATCTTATTAATTAGCGACAGCAAGAACGCTAGAGCAGATGCACTGAAGGAGGGTTTCATATCATCTTTAACATTCGCAAAGAGACAGTAGATGTCAGGTTCTAAAAGCTCATTGAATTGCTGCACACGGAATGGATGCCATCAGTTTACCTGCAGCGGACTTGCATGCTGGGACAGATTATGGTGCTGTTGTGCCGATATGGAGGATTCTCACCATCTTTTCTTTCCTTTGCAGACGTTTGTGAGGCTTTAAATGTGACAGTCTCTCCGGGACCAACAGTGCGATACTCCGAGGGAGATAATGCTACCCTTTACTGCCACATTTCTCAAAAGAGAAAGACAGACAATTTGCTGGCTGTGCGGTGGGTCTTCGCTGCATCACCGACCCAGGAGTATCTGATGATCAAAATGACAAAGTTTGGGTCTGTCCAGTATTATGGAAATTATACTCATCATTTCCACAAGCAAAGACTGCATCTTCTTAAAGAGAAACATGGAACTATGTACAAATTTCATATTCTAAGTCTCCAGCAAACAGATCAAGGACATTACATATGCAAAGTCCAGGAAATTGGCAAACACAGGAATAAGTGGACAGCATGGTCAAATGGCACAGCAGCTACTGAAATAAGAGGTGAGAGACAACTGATTTCAATTCTGTCATTTTTCTTGTGCCACGATCCCTGTTTTTCTTTTCTTGAAAGTTCATCCACAAGATATTGGAAGTTAGGTTATTTTTAAGTGTTATGTGTGGACAGGAGAAGAAAACCTAATACTCAGCTTCTTTACTTACACATTACAATTTAAAAACTATTAAGCCCATTATAAAATGTAAAGAAGTGAGAAGATTGGTAGATTTGTAGAAGACAGACTATATTTCCTTTGCCCTTTACCAGAATAACAGTAATTAGAACTCCTTTACATTCAGCTACAGGTTTCTACAACTTTCCTAGTGGGAATAAACAAATGCCATTATTATTTAAATACAAAAAGACAGAAACAGAGAGAAATTAACTTATTTTCTGAAGAATATGCAGTGGGTCTGCCAGACATAGAAACATTAAATTTATGTTTTTCCTCTCGCTTGGTGTTTTCATTGGTTTTAGTTCCAGCCTAGCAGCAGTTGGTAAGTAGGATTTCTAGTATAATTTCTGTACTTTTGATTTTATCACTTGTAGCCAGAAAGCAGAGCTAGAAAAGCAGTGACCAGCCTGCTGGTATTGAACTTCAGATAAAGAAATAACCAGCAACAAGTGAGGGTTTTGAACAGGCCTTCTCTTTGGCGTGGGTCAGCTCAAATCTACCACCACCACACCCACACTTTCAGAGATCGGTGAAACTGGCTTTTAGAGAACAAAGTCCTTTGAAGAGGTGGTTGAGCTCAGCAGTTGTGTCATTAGCAGTAGCTGGCAAACTAGCCCCCTGCTTGTGGCTTTATAAACAGAAAATTGATTTCACACAGGTGCACCTCTAAAGATAATGCCAAAAATCGAGTATGACTGTTTAGTCCATGGGTCTGGAAATTCAAGAGGTTCATCCGGCAATCACAGAAAAACTTGTGTGAGAAAACTGTACTTCACAAAGTTTCTGCCATTGCTGTTGATGCTAAATTTAATGTTGTATTTAGACTGCAAAGGTTATTCCTGTAGCTGGGAAACCCTCATCCCATTTATCCAATTTATGTTTTGGGGAAAGTGGCCCTGGCTCTCCTCTGAAACCAGTTTTGCTTAGAGGGAACTCTGTGGACTACAGGCCTTTTCAATATAGATTCAAACACGCTTACATAGTCTTAATCCAAAGCATGTTCTGTCAACGCCAACTTCACTGGTGTCATTCAGATTTCTGTATCACTTTTGGATAATACACACACCAGGGAGACAAACGTGAGAGTAAAAATTAATCTTTGTGAGTGTATGATCTCCTGTGGGTAGCTGTCAGGTACCACAAGCTTTCATTTTGATCTATCAGAAGTACAAGAACAAAGATGTGAAAAACCACAATATAACAAGAGATAAAGAGCAGTTTCACATTGATCAGCAATGTTTAAATTTGCCTTAAGAAATCATGGCATTAACATAATGTAATTAGCTGATTATTGTTAACAATGATGAAAGACAGTAACGATCCAAAGCTGAATTTCTGTTTAGATTAGTAGCAAACACCACGGATCAATTTTAAACACCAGGAAGAAAATCCTAGTCTAAACTATTTGGACTTACTGGTTATGCAAAACTTGTCTGGAAAGCCTCTAAGACATTCGTGTGGTATTTCCTCTGCTTCCTAGTTGCAGTCAGAAATACAAATGATGACAGAGCAGGACCCAAGTCCAAACTGGAACCCTTACCTGTCTCCAGCAGGGAAAGCCCACCCCTCCAGAACCCAGACCCCAGCTGTGTGTATTACCCACGCTTCTTTTGCACAGAAGACCAGAGAAGCAGGACTTAAAGGAAAACTTCACCAAAGCTCATTAGACTCCTAAATACTAATCACCAGAGCAATCAGTACCACAGGTCAGAAATGTAATCCTGCAGCCAAATGTCATCTGTAATCCTGCAGCCAAATGTCATCTGTAATCCATAACCTGATATCCTAATGAAACCAAAGCCTACATGATCACACTATCAACTAGTCCGCAGCCTTTTGAATCCATGGCCTGATTTTAATGAGATAACAGTCTTAAAGATATTAAGGTTGTACAAGTCATGTGAAATTGGCTGCAGGGAGGGAGAGAATATCTGTATGAACTTCCTCACTGAAGGAACGCTGTAAGAACAAAAAAGGTAATTATTGTTCTTGAGCTGCCATGTGCCCAGTGACCTTCCACATCGCAGTCAGTAATTGGGTCTCCTGGACATACCACAGGAGGAGGAGGCCGGTACTAAGGTGGTTGTGGAGAGGGGAGCCGCTAGGGTACGTGACACAGAATTCATTAGCTTCACAGCTCAAAGAACAGTTTCTTGTTTGATTTTTGTTGCTGTTTTCACTCTTGTTTTTGAATGAGGAGGAGTAAAAACACTAGAGCCCAATATCTCCTGATCTCAGCCATCTCAGTCTCTGGAGAGCATTAACTTCTACAAGCACTGACCCCATGTTGGGTGGCTGGAGCCGAGACACAGTGGTTAGTCTTGTAACCACACAGGGATATGAAATGAAACTTTATTGCATGCATGATTTAGCCCTACAAGCTTCAGGCATTAGCTGGCTTCATGCTCAGCAGTTGTTCTTCCCTGCTGTTCCTGCGCTTGGCTAGGAACTGGCTCTTCTGCTCTCCCTATCTCTTCCTCCTTCACCCCTCTAGATTTGGCTGAAAGGAGAGATTCAGCCACTGTCAAGAAGGAACCGGCAAGCAGGAGGACCGATCACCCCAGCTGCCTCAGCCTCTCAGCTTTGGGAAGAAGCAAAGCTGGTGACTGGTGCAGGGAAGGGAAGCCAAAGCTCTCATCTCAACATACAAAGAACAAGTACTTCAAACACTGTGCTTGGGGAGAAGAGGAGGAGAGGCTGAGAGTAACTACCAGGTGTTGTTACTTCCAGCAGCACCTCGAATGGATGGCCAGGGCTGAAGCTTGCAGGCCTACAAGCAGGGCTAGGAGGTCACCATACAACCCCGGAGTCTCCTAGGGGATAGACCACACCTTTTTCCAGTGCTTTGGGGAAGAATTTCTGAGGATAACTTGAGGGATGGGAGCTAGAGAGGGCCAGCTCTGGTGTCAAGATGCAGAGAGAAGCAGCGAAGGAGGAAGGTACTGTTTCAGCTGGGGGCTTACACTATACTGACCCTTCCCCTCAAGTCCTCTGCACCAGACCAGATAGCTGTCTCCAAGAGTAGTACGCTGAAAGATAGAGTGGATAACAAGTAATGTGCTTCTTGCATGAAGGACTTGCAAAATAGACAAATAGATGTACCCAAGGAGTGCAGAACAAGTAGGAGGCTTGCAGGGGAGGAAAAAACCAAAAACCAACCAAACAAAAAAACAAAAACAGAAAAAAAAAGAAAAACTCAGATGAAGAATAATTTTTAGGAAATTCCTGTGATAATGTCACTTCATAGGGCAGGCCAGCATTTTAAGGAGTGTTTTCTCATTCACTGAATGATGGAATTTCTTAAATGGCTGTAGTGAAACATGGATTTGTCAGGAGTGCTTGGAAAGGGAATGACATGTTCCAGGTAAAAGTCAGCAGAAGAAAAAGCAATATAAAATATTGTCAGACCACCTGTCATACCCCTCCTCACAAAAAGCCACTCCGCATCTTTCATAGCTGCTGAGGCTATTGCTAACTATAACACAGGAATTTCTCATAGCTCTTCCCAGCTAAAGCGTGGAGCTCAGATCAATTTAGTTATTGCAAAGAAAGAATACCGTAACTTTTTAGTTCAGCCCTTCGATACTACATTTCCCCCTGATTTTTAGTACGATTTATGAATACATAACCAGAGTGGGGATTTGAAACATTTTCATCTTTCTCACGCTGTCTGCTCAGCTGTACTGCTGCTCTGCTTCAAACGTAACCCAAAGCAGAGCAGGAAACCCAAGACACGGGAGAAAGGCAGGCCCACCTGCAGACTAAACACACTGACAATACACCCTGTGGGGATGTAAGGCAGACACCACCACCACGCCACCCCCCCAAAAAGAGTATTTGTCCTAAATTCTAAATCCAGATCAAAGATACTAAAAGACATCTGAAAAATGCCATAGCAACTGTTTTACTGCTAAAAGCCTCTTTACTGGAAGCAAAGGACTGCCTTAGCTAGCATTCGGTTAATGCAGCGTGAGCGCACAGGACTTGCCACACATGGGAGGGAAGGCAACTCTTTTCAGAGCGGTGATAAAGTCTCCAGTTTCCCCAATGGTAACACTTGTGCTTTTCAAGGAAATTTTCTTCCAAGCACATTTTGTATTTTATATTATGATCAGTTACACTTTTTATTGCAAAGGGATTTACTTATATTACAGTTAGATCCAGGATGCAACAAAAGGAGCAATACAAATTGCTTGAAGCATTTGGATACTTAAGTTGTAGTGCTTGTGCTTTATCAAATAAGGTAACAGTATTCAAACAAATCACAGTTGCTGTCTTGTCTAACATTTTGTTCCAGTTAATGTGTCTGCTGTTATGCCCAAATTCAAAATAGCTATCTTTATGCTAAAGCACCAGGCAAATTTCTTACAACCTTGCACATCAAATGGATGCAGAAATAGCATTTAGGTCCCTTTTTTGTTCACTCAGGAAGAGGAGGTCACTGTGCAAGGAAGAAATTTCCAGAGGGAATGGAAAAGGATCATTCTGCTTCAAAATCTGTCTGGCTTTTGAAGCAAAAAAACCCTGGGGCAGTTCAGTACACAGCCTTCGTCAGGCACCAAGCATAGTGCTAGTCAAAGCAAAAGACCTTACCAGATTACAGCTGGGTCTGTAGTATCTACTGCTATTAACTAATATTCAGATCTTGTTATTTGCTAGCAAGTTTGCATGTGTGAATTTTTGTAGGCCATTAAGAAGTTGCAAATACATTTTCTTGCAACACATACATTTCTACAGCTAAACATATTAGAATTGTGGAAAAATACTTGAGTTACAGGCTACAGTTCCTTAACGTGGAAGGATGGCAGTTAGAAGTTTAGCTACATATCTGTCTTCTTTAGGGACATAAGAAGTATTTTTCAGAAAAGGAGCCTCATCTGATGGGGATGGAGTCCTTACAGTCTTCCGTTCATGGATTCACGTGTCAGCTACATCAACTTTGTAGTGTTTTCAGAAGGCCCAGCTGAAATTTGAACTGTTGCAGTTTGCCCCTTGAGGTGTAGTGACTACAAGACATCAAATAGGATTTATTAAAAGTCTACTGTTAAACCTTGGTAGCAAACTCAAGAGAAGTCCACGTCCTAATGTTGCCAAGACGTGTCTCCTACTCCAGCCACGCAACATCTTCCCTCTAAGCTAAGGCAAACCTTTTCCCCTTCACCCATCTTCTTATCAAAGGCATCTGTTCTTTTCCTGGGCTTGTGTGGTCAATGTTAGCCTAAACCTAAGTTAGTGATCTTCATTATAATACAGAATACACCAGAAAACAGTTAATTTGAGGAAAAAGAGACATCAGAAAGATGTTTCTCCCACTGCCTTCCTATCAGAAAACTCAAAGTAGTGAATAGTCTTCTCAGAACAATATGCAGCACCTTCAAACCATCATTTACAGTTGAGTAATCCCTCAAGCCCACTATGGAAGGAGCTGCACATCTCTTAGGAAGGGCAACACACGTTCCAAATGGATTACAAGCCGAGAGAAGACACTACATGTAGGAGGACAAACATAGAAAATTAGGCAGTCTGACTATAATCCTACTGGCACGGACAACACAAACAAGTAGAGACCACAACAGTCTGATTTGTTGGGAAGTTTGTGTCAGGGTTTCCCATAGAACAGAGTCTGAGATCTATTAAGTATTAGTCACATGTGGCATTTTCTAACAGTAAAAGTGTTGCAAGATACAGGAATGCAAGATTATTCCCCCACCACCACCCCCCCAAAAAAAACCAAAAAACACAACCCCACAAACAAACCAAAAAAGTACAAAAGCCTGCTTTTCAGGGAAGGTATTCTAAAATACTTGTCAAAAATATACATGTGTGATGCTTTCATGTAACAGATGAGTAGATTTGTTAAAATATTCAAGTTGCGCTTCACATGATTCATCACAACTACACAGAAGATTTCACTAGTGCTGAAAGCAGTTCCATATCCACTGAGTTAGCCTCACACCTCACATCCCTACGGGGCACTCATTAATGGATTCCCTTTTCAGTAGGAAATTTGTTCTTTAATGATTTGCCATGTCAACCTGTCTTGGATGTTCAGTCTTCATTGGCAATCTGGAGGACATCACCAGACTCCCACTCCATTGCCAGCAGAAAAAAATCATGGATTAACATAAGTGAGATCATCTAATCTGATGTCGTCAAAAAATGTCAGCATGCATAAACAATCTGGCTGAGGTCAGCAGAGAGGGTTTTGAACAGTGATCCAGCAGTCAGAACATTTGGGTACTAGTGCTAGATTGTACAGCTGTTATGATATTGACATTCATCATTCTGCCCAAAGCTCTGAAAGTCTGCTCCTCCTCTTGAAACAGAGACGACAATTCTGTGCAAAATCTGCAGCTATTTTCCCTTTTAATTGAGTTAGAGCATAGTCATTCAGTCAGGCCTTTTTCTAGGCTACAAAAGTGAGCTGGTACAACTTGTGGCCGCGCTGTCTTTCTGCGCAGGAAAAGACTCCCACCCATAGTCAGGTGAATTACACCAGCTGAGAACTTAAGCTGTTCTGCACAAAAATGTCAGTGGCCATTGTTACAGCAGTTTACGTCAGTTAAGATGTTCAGCCTAGTCTGTTTCTACATCTAAGCCAAGGATACTGAGGGTAAGTAGATGAATTCTGCTTTCCAGCTCAAATATGCAGTTTCTGAAGCATTTGGACATGCTTCAGAAAGTCCGTGCATACATGGGTGAGTTCTTTCAGATAGGCAGGTATCATACCCATGTATATTTAAAAGGCAGGGCATAGAAGTCAATTTTCGAGGGAAGTAAAAAGAAAAAGAACTCGTGAGCAGTACTCTCATTTGGGGTCTCTCAATGTGTTATTTGGGTGCTGTTGTAGGAATGGCAGGACAGTTCAACCTGCCAAGGGACATCCACAAGAGTTTTGGAAGGAAGGCAAGGACTTTTGGAGCAAATCAGGAGCCTACAGAGTCAGTCTTGAAGCTGGGGCAATGCTATCACGTTGTCAGAGATTACTTCAGTATCAAGCATTGCTAGAGTGACTTTCCTGTTCTTTAAAAAAGCTCTAACGTGGCTGGCTCCAAGTCATTCTCAGGAAGCCTTCAGAGCTGTGTCCTTCAGTAAAGCTACTGCTCTTCCAATTTTTTTTTTCCTTAACCTCTAAGACTTAGAAATAGACTACAGTGTTTAAAATACTTCTTAATAACTACAAGAGAAATGAAATTCCCATTCTCTTGAGCAAAAGTTGTTCACATTGTCTCTAAAAAGTAGCCTGTTTTGGGACAGAAACACAAATTTCAACCCTAGAGGTACAAGTTCTGGGTAACTGAGAACACAGAGTTGGAATAAAGCCAGCTACACACAGCATTATTCACAGGTTTTTCCCTGTGGAAAAAAAGCCACTACAGAACTTGCAAGCACACAACCACCCTATTCTAAGGCCTCGGCTCTTCTAAAGCGCGTTTCTGTTCTCTTGCTGTTCTTCACTGCATTTAACTTTCAATTGAAGAGTCACACATTGCATTTTCCCAGAATAAGATGACAACAGGGAGGCAGTCTCAAGCCATATGGCACTCATGGGGGGTGCCAAACCAGATGAGATTTGCTGGAAGACATTTTTATAATTCTGTTTTATAACTGAAGTGTTTCATTGAAAGGTAATTATCCTGTGAGAGAAAGCAAGATCCTTGTGCACTGAAGTCTAAGGCAGAACTGCATTTACTTCAAGAGGTCCCAACTTTTTGTCACACATTTTCAGTTCTTGTCATGTCATCTTTGGTTTTTTGTTTTTTTTTTTAGTGATTTCATCAAAATCTTCTGATGATCCCAGTTTCAAGAAAAACCATGAAGCTTGGAAGTTTTTTGAAGGTAAAGATGCATCTAACTGCTACTGATTCCATGCAAGATGTTAGTTTAATCCAATGCTACAGGACAATTAAGGTGTCCCAAACAGGACCAATTTTGCTAGTTCATGTGAAAACTCAAGCCTTCCCTGAGAAATCGTCCTACAGAGTACAAGGGGTGCTGGAGAAAAGAGAATGGAAGGCTCCAGCTTCAGTCTGTCATATATTTGTTACGGTCAATGGGAAAATAACCTATGCCTGGTTAATCATGCAATGCAGACCCTTATTCCAGAAAGGTGCTGAGCATGTCTGAAGAGGTACCAAGCACTCTACACTCCCAGCAGCCTTAGAAGCTGCTCACTGAACATGCTTTGCACTGCGAGAGCAGCTTAAAGCTCCCTTGAGTTTCCAGGCAAGCGCTATTTTCTGTGTAGATTAGAGGGCAACCGTTTCGGGAGACTGAAACGCAGAATTTGCATGCAGTTGGGATTCCCTCCCCCTCCTCCTGCCCCAATCCAGAGCACCAGTGAAGCGCCAGCACAACATTTGCAGCCGCTGCGCTGCCTGCCAGGCAGGACTGCTCGTTTAAAGGACAGCCTTGATTCTGTGGGGACCCTTGCTGTTTAAACCACAATTTACAAACTATATTGTTGTACTGCGTAAGGGGAACAAAGCACAGAACTGCAGGTCAGGGGTCTAGTTCCAGCAACGCTATTTTCTGCAAGAACACTTGACCTCTGAGGCTCAGTTTCCTCTCTGTAAAGCCGGAGAAAAGCCAATATACCTCCCTAAGGACATTTCAAGACATTAATGGGTAGAGCATCCTTAAAGTACTCTATTTAGAGTTCTAGTAAAAGCAGAATTAAGTCATTAAAAATTTCTCCATCTGAACAAAATACTCCACCTTGGTTTGCCATGGTACAACTCCTGTCACCTCCACTGGGAATGTATTATGGCACCTAAATGAGAGCCATGAAGGGAGACTGAGGCTGTAAATTAAAAAAAAAATAAAAAATTACAAAAATTTCAAGCCAGTGCTGCCACAAGAAGAAACAATTGCAGACTTCCTTCCTCAGCTATTCAGCCCTCCCACCCCTCAACTTTTCTTGTTTTGTTTCGTTTTTAATTAAAAAAAAAAATGTACAGCTGTTTGAACTGGGAAATAGTTCAACTGAAGTCTTCTTGTTTTCTGGTTGCCCAGCGAAATAAAAAAAAAAGGAAAAGAAAAAACCCCAAACCAGCCCTTTCCTCCCTCCTGAAAGTAAGCCATCTTAGGTGTAGTTACACCTACTTGCAGTTATGGTGACTTCAACCAAATTTTAGACTGATCAGGATACTATATGAAAGTTTCAAGAGGGTTAAATTACTTCTGAACTATTACCCTAAAATCTTTTGGGCTGGGGTCTATTTAGATCTTGTAGATGTAACTTGTTTCTATCCTGTAAGCATGAAGCACGCAGTTGCAACACTGACCATCATCTATGCTTGGCTTTCAGATCTCTACGTGTATGCGGTGTTTGTGTGTTCAATAGGAATCATCAGCGTCCTCCTTTTTACACTTGTCATTCTCTGTCAGTCACTTCTGAACAAGAGGAGATCCACGGGTGAGTGAAGTGTCATTTTGCAAGGCCCTTGCCAAAGAGGGAGAGGGGGGAGAAGGAGAATGCAGAAAAAGCAGGAAAGAGAAATATCTCCTTGCCTTGATTTTAATTTAAAAAAAAAACGGTAGAAAAAAACATTTCTGCCAGCAAAACTAGAACAAAGGCATTTTGCTCCCTTTGAATCACTATTTCACTTTAAATTTGCTTTGGACTTTTCAAAATCTTTCAGCTTTGCATAAACATAAATTAAACGTTGTTGGAACTTCTTTCGAAGACAACCAAGTGCTGTATCATTAAATTGCATTCCAATCAGATCTACCTAGCCTTTTACTCGAGCGACATTTCTGCAGATGTTTAGAGGGGTTTCAAAGCGGTCTTACTCTGGTTTTCCTCTTCCTTCCCGACTAGCTGTCAATATTCTTGGGAGTAGGGCAGTTGCTATTAGCACTCTCTCATTTGTAGCATTGTTTGAAACAAAAGCATCATTTCATTATTCAGATCTGTCTTTTCATAATAATCTTTCAAGATCAAGGATTACTGTTTCATTCTTCTCTTCCTCAGAGAAGGTTTCTCAAAGAAGCTACATCTGAATGAAAGCAGCCCTGTTGTAATCAAAAGTGCTATTTCAGATCCGTGGAATAACCAGTGCAGGCTCTACTTTCATTTTGGTTTAAGAGGGGTTTATTTGGAGAGCTCACACAAGCTGTGAGGGTGAGATGCCAGCATGCTTAGCAGCCACCATGTTAGAGGAGAGCGGAAGGACCACCTCTGACCAGAAGCTTTCAAAAAGTGGTTAGTGATTTATCCTGGGAATGACAGGAGAGAATCGTGACTTTGCTGCCTCTTCAGCACTACAAACATACCCTGAAGGAATGAGTGACTCAGATACACAAGGGAGAAGACATGTAAACCAAAAATAGATGTATATAGAAGTCCTTGCCTGACCACAAACACATTTCAGACTGTGGCTCTTTCTTCCCGGTAGTATGCTTAGTAGAGTAACTCTGATTCTAACTGAGCCCAACAACTCTGCTTGCCAAGAGGAAGGAGCAAGATCAATGTTATTCTTCCTACCCTGTTAAGTGATGACAAAGGTTTTGTGCCAAGGGAGTACCCACACTTAAATATGTTGGTCATGGTGAGTCACCCTGAAGCCACAAGCACTAGACACACTGATGTATCCCATTTTTTCTTTAGCAGACATTCGGCTAGATTTTGCTTCTGGTGTGGGTGATTTACACTGCTGTAAGCATACAAGCGGCTTGAAGAAAAGGTATCTTTACATTGAACCAACACCAGTTAAATATAGAAGTAATACAGAATACAATATAAAATAAGTATATACAACAGAGAAAAAGTAATTTCTTCTGAGTTGCTAAATCCCTTCTTCACCACCCTAATATCTGAATAATTGCAGGCTTCACCAAATTTTTATTTAGATTTTGAACATTACCCAGTAAACACTGGCAGCATTAATCCTATGGATTCAATGGAAATGTAACACAATTAAGCTTAGACAGGCACCCAGCATAAAACAGATAAGATTTTCAGGCAAGCCTTTCAGCTAGGTCCACTTGATCAGAGTATTTTCCAGAGCCACATTAATTTGCTCAGCATTCAGTAAAGCATCAGGGAAATAAGTTTCTGAAGCAGTAGTGGAAGATGTGTCAGTGACTGACACAGTCTCCACTAGCCTCATATTGCTTTTTCTCCCCCTGACTGCTGGGCCATGGCAGCAAGCTCAGCCCTGAAGCTCTGCCCTGGGGAGCAATAGCTCCCTGGGAGATACTTTCTCCACTCATCCGTATGGGCATGGGGCACAACAGCCCCCTCCTCCCTCAACACTCTTCTACCCCCTCCAGAGGCACCTTCCAGGAGTTAGGGTCTGGCCACAAGATATCCACCCTGTCAGTCAACAGCAGTGCTCTCACATTCAGACTGTTAGAATAAGGCATCTCTCCTCAAAAAGTATTATCTTACCTCCTCTCCATCCTCAGCATTCTGTACCTCCATCCTGGGTTGGACTAGGCAGATCCTAGTATTCATGAGAAAAGAGCCTGCAGTAAAATCCTGAAGTCCGTCCTTCCTTGAGGAAGGGAGGAAAGACAGCGACAGCAAAGCAATCCTCCCTCTGCATCACCACAAGCCTCCACATAGGCTCCAGGCGCAGATGCCTTCCACCTTCAGCAAGATGGTTGCGGCATCATCTTCCTCAGAGGTTCTTCCAGATCAGGGGCTCAGGACAACCAAAACTAACTCCTTACCTCACCTTGCTGGGCAAATTTCCATCAGGGCTTCTCCCTGAACCTCTCCAATCACGCCACCCCTATCACAGGGACACCAACAACTCCCACCACTCCAGCTTCCTCCCATAGTTCCTCAGCCTTAACACCTCAAGGAGGATAACCTGCCCTGCCCTGCCCTACCCCACCACCACATACAGGGAGTGGAGTCAGACATCCAAGTACAGGGAGAAGAGGGAGGGAAAACCCTGCCTAGCCCTCTAAAAGAACAGCCAACCCTGGGACAAAGAGGAACTCATACCTGAGTTAAAAGTTGGGATTTGCAGTAGGTGAAGCTGGAGATGATCCCTCTGGAGCATGTCTGTGAAACCTGAGCAGATCCTGGCTCACCTCAAGGCTCTCACATGAGAAGGGTAATGCTGAATCCAGTTCCTCACCAAAGGAGCTCCCTCAGTTTGGTTGCACTGTCACTGCAGCTGGGGCTGGCCCCTAGCACAGGGCAGCTATGGGCTGCTGTGGGAAGCAGCAATGGCTGCTTCTGGCAATGCTGCTGTGGTTTTGGTAGAAGCCCGTGCCCATTTGTTACAGGAATGGTTGCCCTTCCTAGTCCTTGGTTCAAAGTCTTGGAGTATTTACTGTAGGGCAAAACAAAATAATACATACTTAGAGATGTTCAAAAGAATGTCAACAATGTACGTGATCATCCCCTTACTCCCAGCGGGTCAGGCCTACTCTTCACCCGTACATCCGCAAAAGGCCAGTCAGATGGGTGGAAGCACTGCCTTGGCTGGCTTAGACACGGCCCCTGCGCTAGGCCCAGTTCCCGGTCCTCACAGCTCCCCTTTCCTTAGGACTAAAATGTACCCTCCTAGGAGCTGTGTAGCTTCCTTAGAATGGGAGAATTTAGGTAAGACCAAACACGAAAACCTTCCTGTAGAGAGGGGCATAATGATGTAAGTGCACTGTTGTCTGGTTTTCATGGCCTTTTAAAGAACAGAGAACATGAAGGGAAGGGGGTATCTATGTTTTATTCAACTTCCCATCATGGCTCAGGGACGCACCCTCTTTTCTTTCTGACAAATAAGTTGGCAGTAGGTTGACAAGAAGAGCCAGAGACTCTCCCCCTGCCTGCATGTCCCCACACTCAGCACGCGGCACAGTTTGGGCAGAGCGCAGAAGCCACTAAGCCACAAAAGAGCATCTTAATAACCCTGGCTCCTAAAAGGCTGCAGGGAGGGGAGCTGCCCTTGCTCAGGACTACTGATTCAAAGCAACGTGAAGCCGAAGGATTTATACAGCTCACACGCACAGCTGTCAGAGACGGGATAGTGGCTGGACTGGACCTCTGATCTGATCCCAGGAGGCAATCCCTTTATGCCTGAGCCCGCAGTCTAGCTTACATTAGGAACAGCAGTGGCTCCTGTGGGTGAATGGTTTATTTCAGGCTTCTGGAAATAAATAGAGGCACCACAAGGGAAACAAAAGTCTTCAAAGTAAAATTACTGGCCTGCTGTACTTTTCCTTAGCAAGCTGTCTTTTGGCTGGGCTGACCACTGGAATGTGTGTTGCCCAGCTCTTCCACAGCAGATTTTTGGTGTTGTTTGATACATTCCCCTCTCCCACGCCTACCTCTGTCTTTGAGTCGGAATACATTTTAATACACAATATAGTGATGACCAGCAGCTCTCCCAGTGTAACAAGCTGGCAGCTCCACAGTCTCAGCAAGACAAGTCTATCTACAGTGCCCAATTGTAACTCATAAACCATGTTGGTGTGAAGCCACGTTTTCTTTCTTTCTCTTTTTTCTTTAACAGTGAAGCATTACCTGGTGAAATGTCCCCAGAACAGGTAGGAGATTACACTTCTCTTTACTATAACCCAAGGCACCAGTTCTGTTTTTGTTTTGCTATGTATGGTGAAGAAGAGTAATGTTTTCCAAAATGCCTACAGGAGGATAAAGGGTCCGGGGTCCATGACTCATGAATGTGACTGCAAGCCAACATCTGCTGTGTGTGATAAGGGAGATCTACCTGGGCAATCTAGCTGTAGGTCCTGCAGGTCTTCAGTGACAAGCCTCTCCTTGAGGCTCTGAACTGCTTTCTGGATGAGCTTGCTTTCATCCTGCGTGACTTTCTAGGGTTTCCCAACACCTCACCAGATGGTAATGACTTAAACCGTGCATATACGTAGAACAAACCACAATGTTACCCAGTGATTCCCGCACCCAGGAACAGGGAGTGGGGCTCAAAAGCAGATTTGCAAGGCCCACAGTCCATTCCCAGCTGAAGACTCCAAGGGACGGGAAAAATTCAACTTCTGCTGCAGTCATTAATCACTGTCCCTTTAAATACCACTGACTGCCAAAAGTTTTTGACTGTGTGGTGCTATAAAACTGACTTCCAGTGTATGATTTTCCTGAGATATAAATTGTGCTGGAGCTGCAGCAAAAAAAAAAGATGACAGAGTATTTTACAAACAAAAAAGATTAAAGAGGGATGCCTCATAACAACACAGAAGAACATCTGTTTCCCAGTTTTCAGTGACATAAAACGTGTGTTTCTAGCCTTGTAGTTGAAATCCAATATCACTTGGTATCACAGATACTATTTCTTATAGTATTTTTTAAAATACTATGAGATTCAATGCCAAGTACAGCATACCCTAGGTCCTCCAGTAGTGTAATTTTTAGTGCATTCTGCTGGCATTGTTGCTGTGTTCAATCTCACCAACACTTGGATGCAAGTGAAGTCACAACAAAGCAACAGAGAGGTCAGGAGAGGCCAGTACAAACTGAAACTTTCATGTTATTCATGGAAAGATCTTTGTTCTGTGACCCTGACCAGCCATTGCACCACACCAAAAATTTACAGAGACAGCTCAGCAGTTTTCATTTTTCCCTGGATGCTTTCTCTTTCCCCTTCTTTATTAGCTGCTGGGACAAAGTTGGAACTACAAAAACAAAAAAAGAAGGGGGAGGGGGAGGAAATCAAAGTAGATTGGTAGACAACACAAGAAAAGGAGAGAAATGAAACCCGACTGAGAAGATGAGTGAAAAAATGGAACATGGCAGTCAGATAAAGAGACTTGTACTACAGAATCTGCCTCTCTGTGAATAGATGATGTGGTAGTAATACTACCGCAAACACTAAACTTAGGAGGCTGAATAGCAGGGACAAAACAAGCCAACATGATTTCTTCACTGTAAAACAAAGTCTCCGAAAGTGAAAGTAATGCATGACTCTATACGGATAAAAATATGGTTTCATGTATTTCAGTGTGACAAGATATGCTAATGAAAGCCCCGATCCCACAAATGCATGTCTAAAGCGCATTGACTTAAGGGCTTTAAAATTAAATAGCTATGAAAGTGTTACCAGCATCATCATTTTTGTTAAGTTTCACACTTGGTACCATTTATTTTTCACCCTCTGCTCAAAACATCAACCATTAATTCCTTTGAACTAATTTCTCTTCACCTGCACATTCCTTGTCTTGGAACTTAATTCAACACGTTTAGACCCAAAACTCAGTGTCTAAATATCCATTAGGCCAAACCGATGAACTAATTTGCATGAGACTCCTGCCAGTCAAAATGACTACACTGTGCAAAATTCAGCCTTTATTAGAGAGGCTCAGCTCCAACTCCCTTAGTGATATTTCAAACTCAGAGCGGAATCCAGTTTCAAAATCACATTAATAGTCCGGTCTCTAAGAAATGGCTGTACTCCCACTGCAATAATACCTAAGTATCTTAAAATATTTCATGTCTTGACATCACAATGGTGTTTTTACTTAATTGGAATCTGAAGCACAAATGGTTAAGTGATTTGCCCCAGGTCTCACAAAATGGCCTTGGTAGAAAAGAAAATTGAGTCCAGATTTTCTGAGTAGAACAGAGCAAATGTTTGGGTTTTGGTTTGCTACTTGACCAATAACAAATTAAGGAAAAAAAAATGAGTTAACCGAAACCTATTTCTTTCCCACATTTTAAAAATAAATACCTAAATAAAAAGTACAGTTATTTTGGGTTTTCCAAACCACCTAATTCCCTTTTCTGGGGTTTTCTTTTCTTTAAATATCCTCCTTCTTATTATATTCCTTGTTATTAGATCATTTTGTCAGTTTTCAGATCCAGAAATCCCCAGGAGGTGTAGCTTTGAAAATAGGAATATTTTTTTTTCTCTCTTTTATATTTGTTTTTGGCCTGAACTGTCCAGTCCATTGGTGACTGCTCTTCTGGAGACAAATAATTTGTGGTGAAAAAAGTGTTTACCTCAAAAAAGCTGTCCATCTCGACACTTCAGTTCCACAGTGCCAACCTAGCGTCGCAGGAGCAAATTCTGCCAGACTAAAGCAGAACCAAGTACCCAGTCCATCCCTGGCACCTTTTCACACAGCTCCCTTGTTTGGAAAATACCAAAGCAGCTCCCAGTTCACTCAAGTGAATTTTTTGTCATCCCTCTGCAGACCTTTGACAAGAGAAAATAGCTGACTTAGATGACAACAGGAAAAGTCCCAAATCCTTGACTCTAATAAGGATAGTAAAAGTTTGCCAGCTCTTGGGACAGCCACAACCTCCAGGGAAACTGCTGTCCTGGTGCCATGATTGCTAGACACCTTCCACAGGTTTTCCCCCCAACTCCTGTATTTTTCTTGCTCTCTAAAAACTCATTAGATCCTTCAAGAAATGCACAATCTGACGCTGTTGAAATAGAAGCCAGGAGGCTGGAGGAGGAGCTGGAGATAAAAAACTAACTTTCCTTTTAGACATAGAACAAGACAAGCTCACAAAGAAGCAGTGTTTTGGAGCCAAGCAATCTTTTCTGAGCTGCCTTGTTTGGTTTGAGGAGCTCAGTTCTAAGACAGCAAGTACAGTTATTGTGTCTCCCAGAATTAGTTAACCCTGTACAGCCCTGGCATTTAAATGGAAAGCGTAAGCCACAAATACATTTCTCTGTAGCTTCACTTTTTCAGTGGCAAAGCAGGAATAACTAATGCAATGAATTGACACTAAGCCTTTTTATATGTTGTGCTTAAAGTAGCTGTGTTAGAATAATAGTATCTTTAAGCTACACATCTGCCTTAATGACCTTGGATATTAAAACAAAAAAAACAATCAAAAAAAAATCATTTTCATCTCCTTTTTGGTATTCTTTGGTTTTTTGCAGTTTGCTGTGTTTGGGCAACAGAGACAGGAAGGACAGTTACATTTCCTGCTGGTTTTAAACCATTTCATGTTTTGATTTTAATATAGAAACAAGTGGTTGTTGTGGGATAGGTTCACAATAGTGCAGGCAGACTTTGAAATTATTTTACTGCAACCCTCAGTTTACATAATTTATGTGGTTTATTTGTAAATCATGAAAATATTTTACCTTTTAAACACTTTAAAAAAAGTTTGGTGGCAAACCTATGTTTTGGACTGACTAGGTGGAACAGAACTCAGGAAAACCAGCAAACCAGAGGCTTTTTGTAATCTATGCAAGTGTAAATCCAGAGTGATTTTACCAATAGTAGTGACAGTCATTTGGATTTACAGCTGTGGAAAATGATAACGTCTGTTATTTTGTTATTCTTGTGTGAGCAATAGCTGAGACATCTTAACTTTCATTAAGACTTTGGCCCAGTTTGAATATTTTATTCTATTAATATAAAGAGAATGTTTCACTATGCAAAAGAACCTGGAGAGAAACAGCAACTTGGGACAAATGATTTAAAATTCAGTGAAATCCGTGTTGTCAGTGTTATGACTAGGAAGATCCTGGATGGATCCCATTGTGTGGTGTAACTCACAGAACAGAAAGGTCCCCCCAGCCATGCTGCATTAGTCTTTCCAGGGTGAGCCCATGGTGAGGTGCATCTGAGCAACAACTGCTTACCAAGTCACCTCCACCACCACAGTCATCATAACTAACTGCTATACACTCTCCCCCTACCCCAGCTGTAAGTTAAGATTTATTTCATTACTGATTAAGCCAGTACAATTTTATTTCACGTTAGTTCCAAGCTAGGAGGACCTACACAGTCAGTTACCACAGCTCAGCTGACACATGATAACAATTACTGCAACCTGACCGCGTATCCAAGCCCTAAATATTCAAAGCAGGATATACTACTCAGACTTTGGGAGATGCCAAGGGTAAAACTTAGAGGATGTTAACTGTAATAGTCCAGACACAGGAGCCTTCTTGGACAGCAGTCTGTTTACAATATGGCTTGTAGCCTTCCCTCATATCTATTAGTGCTTTTTGAGCATGGACATACCGAAGAATGTCTGAGTTTAGAGTGTGGGGCAAGGTTTCTCCAATTTATATGCACTAAGCTTATAAAAAGTTGTGGGTTTGTGAGCTGTCTGAAGACATGCTGCATGCTCTCCTGGCCTGCTGGCCCCTCAGCCAGTCAGCCCAGAAACCGCATCAAAGATTTTGCTTTGCCCTATACTTCCCGTGTGAGCTTACCCAAGTCACCTAACCCATCTGTGCCTCTGCTCCTCCAGGACAGAAGGGTGCAAGCTCATCTGGGGTGCAGGAATGGGGCCATACATGTTTTTAAGAAATAGGTGCTATGAAAAGAGTCTTGTTTAAACCTGACACTTTGCATTTTCTGTGCCAGGACAGATCAGACTCCTGAGTTTCTCAGCCAGGCTGTATGGCTGAAAAAACCCAGACCATTTCCCACCCCTGTAAGTGGTTTTTCAGTACACCCCCAGGTCACAATACAAGTTTTTGAGCAGGGACTCCACAAGTGGCAGGTGATGTGTTTGCATGAACTCACTGGACAAACGGTCTTTCCATCTGTTGCCTTCACTTTTCCTCATATATGGGTCTCTGCTTTGCAGCTCAGGGGAGACAGTTACCAGTGTGACAAGCATGTCCCCTCTACAGCCCAAGAGAATAAAGAAAAAGAAGGAGAAAGAGAAAGTGGAGCAGCCCCCAGCCATCCCAGCAAAAGGTATGAAAACAGAGGTGCAGAGGGATTTCTAATCCTCAGCACAACTGTGGAGGGACAGCAGAATGTGGAATGTCAGGACTCTGCCACTAACTGTGCCTGTGGGGTGACCTTTGCTGGCTCCCTTTGGTGGGGGAAGAAATGGCCCGTGCCTGCTGCTGGGACCAGGGCGCTCACCTCCCTGCAGCTTTAGCTGTTGAAAAGCCACTCACCGACTCTAAGCAAGAGTTCTCAGCTCCCAGTAATCAGAGGAGAGGAACCTCTGTAGAAATATTCACCCTGCTCAAAGAGAAAATTTAAGTTAGGCATGACGAAATTTCATGTTGAGGATAGACAGAGGGAAACCAGTACATTGCACTCTTAAAATTGCTGGTGCACTTGAGAAGTTAAGCAAGCTGAGCAGAAAAAGATTAACCTCTTTGGCAACCTCACTTTCAAAGAGGATTTGTGATTGCCTCTGGGGTCAATCACACAAACTTTTGGGCATACTTTCTGAGCACTACTGCCAGTGCTGAGCCACTGGGAGGGAGGAGGGAAAGGACCTGAAGGTTTACTGTGGGTTAGATCACAAGTGATCAAGTCTCGAGAGGTATATTTGCTCTGGCTTCTGCACACAAACAGCATGTTTTGCATATCAGATTCTTTAGTCTTATGAATTTTTCTAATTCATAAGCCCTATGCTTCATTGTAAAATATGTTACCGGAAATACAGTTAAAGTACATGTATTTGCTCTTAATCCACTATTAATCTGTAATTTATAAATTGATAATGCATATACTAAAAATGACAGTGAATCGTGATAATATGAAATGATCCCTTAATATTTATTTCCATAGCTCCAATAGCCAATAATTTTACTAAGCCCAAGCTCTTGAAACCTCAAAGAAAATTGATCCTGGTAAGTAACTTTATATGACACTATTTTCTCCATATTCTTCTCTTTAAATACAATTGCTGTTATGCTGCCAGAACTCTAGGTTCAGAAACTATAAATTGGCTAAAAAATCATACAAGTCCTTTTTTTTTTTAAGTAATACTTTTTCAAGTGATAAATTCTCTTGGCTCTTTTCATTTTGAGCATTAGGTTACACTGGGTTATGTTTTCCAGCTTTCTAGCAGTCATAGCGTCTACAAATTGAGCCTGTTCTTAAATGAAACCTGCTATTGATTCTCACATGCTTCTGGCAGCTGTTGCTTTGGAAAAAATACCGGTTACTGATACAATCACAACTGTACTGGTCACGCTGCTCTTGAGACTTTTCAAGTCAGAAATGGGGGCCCTGGTTCTGGCCTACGGTGGTGTAAGTCAGGAATAACTGAAGTTGCAAGAATGAGTTGTATGTTTATAGCTCATATTAAGGAAAAAAACTCCAACTCATATGACAGTTTCTGTTGAATATGTTTCTGTTTGAAAAAAGCCAACCCTGCAGATATATGCCAGACACATCAAACAGATGGAGAGATGTTTCCCTTAATTACAAAGCAGTACCTGGACAAGACATCCAGGGATCATAGAGACAAGAGTCTTATACCAACTACCTTCAGCTGCCTATATAAAGAGGGTGGTCTACTAGATTCCCTATATAATCAATAGGAAGAGAGATGAGTTAGAGTTGGAGCCTGATGCTCCTACTAGTTCAGACTAGATGCTCTGAATTGCCTTTGGGGGATCTTTTCTCCCTTCTCTGGCAATAGAAGGAGCCCAGAGTGACTAACTCCCTAACTTAGGTGAAGGAGGGTGCCTAAAGTTAGGCCATGTGAATAACCCAAATGCCTCTGTGATGGCTTCACTTTCAGATGAGGGTTAGCATCAGCATCAGGGGATGACAGCCACCCTTTGCTGCACGCTTACTGCATTAATCACTGCGCCCAGGCATATGGCTCCATCAGAAATCAGTTAGTCTTCAGCCCTCCTAGGAACAGCTCTCATCAGTTAAAGCACTCAGACTCTTCCTGCAGGTCAATAAAGCACATCAACACATGCTGAACTTGAGGTAAATCTCTTTCCAGATGCTTTTTCTCTCTGGAATAAATCCAAGGATATGGGCCACAAATAGCTGTTTGCTCTTCCCTTTCTGCTACACGACCCCAGTCAAGGTTCAAACTCTTTGGAGGTGAGCAGGAATAAAGCCTTTTCAAACAATGAAATTAGCTTTGTTTTCCCTTGCGTGACTGCAGATCTGCATGCAGCCAGGAGACTCGGTTTTAATGCCTTGCTGTCGGACTCGAGTCTGGCTCTGCTATTTTCCCTTTCGTATTTCACCTCAGAGTGCACCTGGCGAGACATCTCAGCCTGCAGAAAACGCACAATCCACGGACATGAGTTAGTTTTAAGTCAAAAACTAAGCCAACAGATATTATCCAAAGGATTTTCAAGAACAAAACTCACCTACCAATACTTTAAAGGGCCAAGTAAACTAAACCCATGTCAGTCTATAAGGCACATTAAGAAGCTAAGCAGGATACTCCCCAGAGCCATTTCCCATTTCTGTTCCTCTTGCCTCCCTTTACAACACAGTTGGTTAAACCCCTATGTTTTACGTTCTTAGAAAAAAAAAAAAATCACTTTTTCTGTTTTTAAATGATTTTTCAGTGAGGAACTTGAACTAATTGCAGTAAAAGAAGTTTCAACAGAGATAGAAAACTGTGAAAATTACAGAGAAAAAAGAAATATCAAATTCATCTAAATGAAACATTTTATTGATTTTCAGCATGCTTGCCTCCCCATTTTTTTAATTCCCAAAAATTTCTCAGATTTTAAGTTTTCAGTCTGCTTTGGGGCAAAAAATACTATCGTCATCCTGCCATATCTCTGCAGGATAAAAGACTTTTTCCTTTCCAACTGTAATTATTGCACAGCTGGTGTCTGCACTAGGTCTTTTTTCATTGATGGCACATAGTTACTAGGTAATTGTCACTGCAAAGACAGACTCATACTGCTGAGTTTCCAGACTTCTTCTGCAGCTTCCCTGTGCAACCCAAGGAAGGTACTACACTGAGGCACCAGGAGAATATTCTAGAAAACCTAAGCAAACAAGCTAGAGTATAAGGGAACATTACAAAATAATTCCAGTGTTTGGGGAAATTTTTTGTAATAATCTAAATACCAGGAAAATTATTTCCAGAGGACAT
Organism: Chroicocephalus ridibundus; assembly: GCF_963924245.1. Lineage (NCBI taxonomy): Eukaryota > Metazoa > Chordata > Aves > Charadriiformes > Laridae > Chroicocephalus > Chroicocephalus ridibundus. Next base: position 20,505,855 of record NC_086289.1, read on the forward strand.
GTGCTTCTGGTTTCTTGAAAGATGTTTATAATAAGCTGGAGAATTTCTTTCATTGTTAACGTGCTAGAGTGGGTTGCAGTATAATTTTACAAGAATACAATAACCTGGATAAAATATGGACATAATCTCAATGAAAATTAAAAAAAAAAAAAAAGAGAAAGCCTAATATTATGTTCAATTGCACAGCCTCGAGTAAAGCCTTTTAAAAACTCTGCTTAAGTCATATTGCTTTTGCTTTAGCCAGAATAACAATTCTATGCTCCCCTTGTTGCAAAAATATTCCCCATCAGTGTCATTCTCTATTAGCATCAATGAGAAATGTGTACAGATCAAAGGAAATAGAGATGCTGAGATGAAAAAAGAGATGGTTTTTATAGCATGCAAGAAGCACGGAGAGTCGTTAGGAAGAAGAAAATTCCAGGGGCCCGCAAATTCTGCTCTCTGAGGGCTGTTCTACTATAGCCTTAAGTACTTAGCCCTTTGAGTTGGTAGAGATAAATCTTATGCTTCCTCAACCAAATTTTCTGGTAAGCTTTTCATTGCCTCCTAGAGATTAGTTGTCATAGCCCACGTGTGTCAGTTATAGAACATCATCTAAATGAGCAGGTTTCAGTGTCTTTTCACAAAGGTTTGCACCACCAAGCTTAGGAGCTCCTGTGTGATTCACTGGAGCCAATGAAAGGATGTGAGAATTCAGGTTAAACCAAATCCTGCAATCTTTACTTATGGAAAATTTTCGTTGACTTCACCATTGTTACACTAAATTTTAAGGGGAGGAATACCTGCACAGATAAGACAGGCTATAGGGAATCTTCCTGATTCTGCTGCTGACTTATGTGGTCTCTGCTAAGTCATATAATCGTCCCACTTTGAAATCAGCTAAATACATCCTATATTACACAGAATCACAGAATGGTAGGGTTGAAAGGGACCTCTGGACATCATCTAGTACAACACCCATGCCGGAGCAGGGTCACCTAGAGCAGGTTATTACAAGGCCAGATTCCCTTGGGCTTAATTCTTCAAACACATTGTACATGTGCACACAGTACATAAGAGTTGTCTTCTGCTGTTCCTACACTGACTAACATCTTGAATAACCTTTTTACTGGAGTGTATCTGGCTTCTCTTGCTCCCCACCACAGAACATGTAATGCTCCTGCGTGACTTCTGAAGCAGAGTGCTTTCAGTGACCAGAGCTGAGCTATTTAAGAGAATCCTTCTACTTTCAGCTCATACAGCATAGACAGCATTGTTTATCTCAGCGTGGATTGGATCACTGCTGGCCCAGCACCATGTGATTGCCGAGATTTTCCTTTGACGACGATGATGTAAAAGCTACATCATCAGGAAGGGCTTATGGTTATCTAAGACTGAGGGAAATTTCTGGAAGTCATTTTGTTAACTTTGAGTGAAAGTATGATCTTTTGCACTCGTTCTGCCTGCCTGTCTGCCTTTTTCAGGCACCACAGCTTCCCTGCTCCTGCCATGTCCACAAAGCAGAGGGGTGTTGTTTTGAACAGTAACTTTATGTAGGTTTGACACCTGTGGAACTGAGAAGGCTGTGGCTTGGTCTCATCATCTGCATGTACTCAGCAAAATCAAGCTTTCAGCATTACACATTTAGCTCAGTGTCCTACACTAGTGTATACTCCTGAATCAAGCAATGAAGACAGGTGTTCCTAAAGCTGCTCAGAAGCTTAAGTTTTCTTCACCTGAAAAATCCTTTTGCCTTTTTAGATTTCAGGAGTGCATTTCCCGTTGTACCACAAACCAACCAGATCCAGTGTATATCAGAACCAGTGACCCTGGAGTCCTTTTGGGAAAGAGGACTAGATGTGCAAGTGAATTATCTGCAGTCTGATTATCACGTCAAGAGCTGTGAAATGTAAAGAGTGGCTTTTGGGTTTTGATTGCTGGGGAGTTTGTGCCTTCTAAGCCACACTCCAGCCTGCTGTCCTGCAGCTTCAGCCTCACAGAAACCTGGGAGCAAATTTACACATTGCAGGATTGTACTTGATGGATGGACTTTATTTTTTTCCCCATCTTCTTTCTCATCTTACAATTAAGCACTACGTCATTCAAAACAATCTTCTATCATATGCATCAAGCTAGCTAGGAAAGGTAGGTTAGTCAGTTCTTTGCACAACTAGTAGGATTCCTCATTAGTCTTAACCTGTAGGTACCACTGGCCCTTTCCTTGAGAAAGAAAAAGGAAGTGAAATACATTACATTACAAAGGAAATAATTTGTGGATTCTGGATCTGGGAACAATCAGGTCTTCCTTTCTCCTGGACAATTTTAAATTAAAAGCTATGCCACCCTCTGTTAGAAGAGTTGTTTCCTCCACAATATGTAACAATGGGTGATGATTTACGTTTCCAATTTCTTAAGGCATTATTGATCTCCACAGACTTCAAGTAACATTGTACATATGATATACAAAGAAATGGTGAACATTTTTTTCCTTGACTCCGTGTGATTCTTGAATATTTCCATCCAGTCCACATAATTTCTCTCTGTGAGATGAATATTCCTGTTTTTTTTTTTTTTCCCACAGTCTCTCCTTAGGATGTGAGGTGTCCATAGGAACATGAATATCATTTACACATTCAGGTTGACACTCCGAACACAACATATTCAAAACTGCTGAGTTATGCCTGCTTTCCCATTCAGATTACAGGTTGCTATCTTTACTCTTAAGAAGGAACAGTTTGTATAAATACATAAAATCTCTTGCTGGAATTGTGCCGAGGCTTCTGTATTTACGAAATCCCATAGCAGATGATTTTTGTGTGATGACACATTTGGAGTAATAAAAGTGTCACCAGAAAACTGAAAACCTTTAATTACTTCCTTGGGCCTTTTTGAAGGATAAGAAGAAATCAGCCTGATTTCCAGCAGTGTTGGTTTAGAATCTAGGAATAACTCTGCAACTGTAAAAGGAATAAAGCATTAGCAAAGGTGAAAATGCTCTTCTCCAAAAGCTGTTAAAACACCTCTGCCAGGTATATTTAATTCTGCTAATGAAGAAAGATGGTCTGGCACACCCCTTAGCGTCCCTGCCTGCCCTATATTTGTGGGATTCTCTTTCTTTAAAATAAATTCATTCAACAGGATTAGTAAATTATCTTTGTCCCTGACTTTGTTATCATAACTTCTGTGGGATTCAGTAGTAAAATTTTGATGCGATACTGAAAGAGGCTTCACAAATTGTTGTAGATATTGTTTCCAGGGAGTCTGGGAAGTATTTTTTAGTCTAGCTAGTAAAAAATAGACATCTTAGTGAAAAGGACCTGTCCTTTTTAACTGATAGTGACACTAAAAGTCGTATTTCCTACTCCCCGTATTTTCCAATGTCATATTTCTCAGCACTGAGAAGACAATGGCTCCCTTGATATTTCAGCGCTCTTACTGGCCAGCAGTTGCATTTCTAGGAGATAACTCATCTAGCTTCAGTTTTTCATGAAGGTCTGCAGAGGTAATTTTTGAAGCTCCTCTCCTCCAGGGGAATCTCTGGCTTTCTGCCTGCAATCAAGACACCGACATTGGTAAACATCCGAAGCTCTAGAGAGGAAAAAAATAAATCTCTCTCTTTCTGACTCCTGAGTAAAGTTACTACCTTGATGAGGGAGTCATCCCACCGAAGTTCATAGGGTTTGAGCATAAAGTGTATCTATGGCCCTGAGGAGCGCTACTGATTTCAGTACAAGAAAGACCACACATCCTAGAGAGAGCGGTTTTCCAGTGTATACTAAAAAATAGGACTATCAAAGGCTAATCCTTTTCTCTCTGAAGCTACAGTGAGTTTTCTCACTGTTAACTTTGCAAAATCCTGCCTAACCCCACTGCTGGCATGTGCTGTCTGCCCCTGCCCTGGTGACCCAGAGAAGGGAATTGCAGCCTGTCCACCAAACATACTGAATCTTGCTTCAGCATACTCTTGCCTTCACCTCCATAACTGACCCTCCGGTGACAGACAAGCTGGCAGCCGTAAGCCATTGCCTCCCACAGTTTCATAAAAGAGATGCTTATGAAAAAGAGATATGCAGAGGAAAAGATGGGCTAGCCCCTCTTCCTTAGGCTGCATGCAGTATGCAGTTTCCTCCTATCTGGGCATTCATGCAGAGAAAAGCAACACTCTGTCCCTGTGGCCAAAGCCCATCCAGTTGGCCTGGAGAGTCCTGTTTAGCCACTTTCTGACAGTGCGCTCAGGCGGTGATACAGGGTGCTCCCGAGCTGTGCCATCTGGACAGTATCCACATTTTTCCTGTGGAGCTCTTTACCAAGTGTGAATACAAAACACGATGTTTCTCAAATATGAAAGGGAAAAGGCCAAAGATTTGAGTTTGGCCTTTGCAAGAGAAAGGGAGAGAAAAAAATGGTAGTTCCAGCATGTGCTTGCTAAGAGCTACTTCATGGCACTAGGGTTTAGGGCTGCTTGCTTTGTCCTGTGGAATAGCCTGAAGAGAAGTGCAATTCCTAGAGACTGGATCAAAGAAACTTCACCACTACCTCTGGACTCTGTACCTTTTTCATTTGCATTTCCTACAGCATCCCCCTGGCACCGCAGTGTGCACCCAACATCACAGCGTGGCCAGTCCATTGGTGGCAATTTGCCATGTACTGGCAATCAGACCAGCAAACCTATGCATAATTGGCAAGGTTTTATCCTTGCTGACCTAACACATAACACCCATAACACAGGGCATGCCAGTGAGGGTGGGGTTTCACTTTCAAGTGTTACTGCAGGAAAACTGATTTACTAAAAATATTATGAAGTTCTGACTGGAACTTGGGACATATACTTACTAATTCCAGAAAAGTCAGAGATAAAAAATTCAATTTTGTCTATAAACATAATTTTCTTGCCCTGGTCCCATGTTACAATCATTCTGCGTCATATCCCGAACAAAAACATGCAATCGTATAGACACTGAATTCCAAGGCAAATGTCTGCAGCAATAGTTACTAAAATATTTACGATTGAAGTGAACCAGGAAGTGAGCCCTTCTCTGCTTATTTTTGATAGTAAACTAGAATCAGGGGAATTTTTTTTATTTATTTATTTTTTTAATTAGAAATTCACATCCATTTTGTCATCTTTGTGATAACTGGTGTGGTCATGGAACAGTGAGATTGCAGCAATCCATAAGTGCAGGTTGGCATCAGTTGTTTTTCCAGACAAGTTAAATTTATGAGGTGGTTATTTACTTGTTTTCTTCATAGCTAATTATAAATTTGGATAGAAGCGTTGTAGTTAAAACTTCAAGAACTTTCAGCCTGACAGTCTTCATGGTAAACAACCTTGAGGCTGCCAAGAAACAAAGCAGCTAAGCCTAGGAAGAGCAAAATTGACATTCCTGGTAATTATGACATAAAAAAATCATTAAAAACCCAACCCTTCTACGTCCTTTCTAATACGTTTATATACTGGACAAACCCAATAAAAACAAGACTAGTATACACATACTTTAGTTTCCTTTAAATATTCACATTGTAGACTTTGCAGACTGTTTATTAAGAAAAATGTTCCTATAAGTGAACTCTTTCAAACAATTGCCCTTGGGAAACTCTGTGACTGGAATAAACTAAAAATCAAACTGTAAGAGATCTGGAAGAGGAATTATTTTGCATGTGCCAGAAGATATGCTGGAAAGTGATGACTATTCCTAATGTACATTTTGCAAAGTGTGTGATCCTAAGATGCGAAAACAGATATACGAGATAAAGACTGTATCTAGAAATGTCACTTTGGAACAGAATTCTATTTGAAGAAATCATTCCAATATTATTTTAGAACAATGATGTAATTTTTCAGGAAAGGCTGTTGCAGACATAGAAATCCCAATGACCTCCTAAGTGAGAGCCAGGATGGAAAGAGAGAGGTGCATGGCCAGTCATTCATTGTCTTTTCCTCTTCTGTCCTAGTATCAGTCCCACCTATAACATCAGTTATTAAAGTCATGCTTTTGTTCCAAAAAGGAGATGGTGGCAGGATTTCAGGTTTACACTGCCAAAACGCTATCCAATACAAATGAGAGGTAAAATTGTAGAATTAGTTTTCTTTCCCTGCCTGTTCAGAAAAAAATTGGTTTTGGACAAACAAACCAGCAAGATTAAATTAAACATATGGTTGATAAATGAAGTACAGAAGAGCGTATAGAAAAAAAATCCTGGCTACCATAGGTACTTTAAAGTAGTGTTGGCTTCCATGCACTGTTATTACGCATCCTTTGCTGAAAACTGTATACCCTTCACAATTTTGAACCTCCTGTGTGTTTCCTCATATTTTCAATCAAATTATTACATACTAGAAATATGCATAAGGGAAATTATTCTACACATTTTATGGTGTGCTGTTGCTTGTAGCAGTAATTGAAGTACCTTTTCCACTTATGAAAGTACTAATTTTATTTGGTTTTATTGCTTTCCTAGATGTAATTATTTATTTAGTGTGTTTTGGCTTTATTAAATTATGTTTACTATAGGAACATCATAAAAATGTATGAAAGCAACACATCAGCCACTACTGCCCAATGACCTGTTTTGGGGAATCTAGTGTTATTTTTCATATCCAAACATAATAGAATAAAGTAAGAATAAAGAGATAATCTACACTAGAAAACAATGCAATTTTGAGATAATATAATAAAACACCTGGACAATATGATTTCATAAATCTTAGTTCTAAAATTTACATGAGCTGGGCGTTGGGTTGGCTATTTTAGGACATGTAGCATTTTCTAAATGGAAACATAAGATGAAATACAATTAAACAGCAAAGGGGAAAGCATGTACAGATTTAGCTTGCCCTGAGCAACTGATTTCTCCAGAACAATGAAAACATTTCTACTTCAAAAGATGCACTGGGTCAGTCTTAGAAAATGAAGAGTTTTACTCTGGCAGTGAACAACAGCAGGTTTGTAAAGTTTTATGAGATTCATTTTTGTTTTCACATGCAGCGTATTAGTCTGCATTTAGTGTCTGAAGTGACACCCGCTGAAGTTGGCAGTGAAACTCCCAGTGCCTTAAAATAGAGACTAGGTGTGCTGTCATAGGCAGAGAATAAAATCTTCAACATTTGCTGGTGGTGGTGTGATGTCCAGCCCCAACTTAGATCCTGCATTTAACCTCTGTACTACCTATTGAATAGCACATATAGTTTTGAAATCTCAAAAAGAATCTTTAACTTATCAAAAAAGGCAAAAACAACTTAAGTGCCCAGAAACTGAGGCTAATACTCTCAGGCTAGAAAGAGGGGAATATAAAAAATAATTAATTATCAGAGCAATTGACCAAGAGTTTTTTCTAACTCTTTAAGCCAAAGCCAAGATAGGACAGATGTCTTTCTGAACATTGTGGTTTAGTTCAGTACCAATACACGAACAAAGAAAAATAAGTGATTTTATTTCTGTCACATACAAGATCAGGCTGGGATGCACAGGAAGTCCTTTTACATCGTTACACCAGAAAATGCAACAAAAGCAGGAAATCCATGTAGTCAATAGTGGAGCATTTGATAGTGAATGATAACCAGAAGCTGAGATCAAATAGGACTACCCATGCAAGAGGGGGAAGGAGGGAGGGAAGACCATGTGAATAATCAAATGCAAAGATGACAGTCCTGCAGTTAGCCCTGCAAACAGCCTTACTCACATGCACAGATCAACTGGCTTCAATGACACCACTTGCAGCAGCAGCAGCTGCACAAAGTATTTCAGGATCAGATCTGCAGAGAAGAAATAAGATTAAATTAATGCTGGAAAAGTGTAAACTGATCCACCCAGAGGGAAACAATCTGAAATGCAGAGTGTGAGCAACTGTCAAGGCAAAATGAAAGGATTCCAGAACAGTACAAAAGACAGGAAGCAGGGGAGCACAGGGACTGATTTTAGAGGATATTGGATGTTTATCTGTTTATCCAAAAGACAGTATAATAATTATTCAAGCACATTTCAAGGAAACAGGAATAATTTATGTTAAATCAGAAAGAAATGAATAACAGTAAATAAAACATAAAAGGAAACTCTTGACATTGGAAAATGTTGTCAGTTTCTTCATTATAACATTTAAGCACTATACGGAAAAATCTTGGTTTATGAACTTTGAGTCAGTTTTCAGTTTACAACTGGTAAAGCCTTTCTTGGTCTCAGAGGTTCTTTTTCTGTAAGGTATAGTCTTGTGACTGCAAAAATTTGCATGGCTGAAATGTTTTTTTGTTTTAATTGTCCTTTTTAGGCTTAAACTTGAGGACACCAGTTATATTCAGGTAGTACACAGTACCCAAGAAGATTAAGGACCAAATTCTCCAGTTCTTCACTTGCACAGGGCTTTAGCACTTCCCCCTTCTTCAGAGAGCACAGACTTTAATCTTCTGGAGATGAAATGAAATCCATTTCAAGTACTAGGGCCCCACGTACAATTCAACAGAAACTCTTTTGTTTGTTGCTATACTTTCTGAGGTGAATTTGATATGAACAACCCACTCTCAACTGATGAGCCAACACACACAAAGGAACACGAGAGAAGACTTTCCTTCCTGTGCCTGAAGCCCCCAATAGCAGCAGGCAACTCTTCTGTCACCCTCGTGACATTTGTTCAGTAAATTTTCTTGATAACGTGTCTCTTAGCTAAGTTTTATAGTTTTAAGTCTAAAAGTCAACCAGTGTAATACATCAGACAGCTTTGGTGGTATGGCCTTTTTGCTGCCTTCTACATATTTTTAACATGTTTTTTGGTTCTGTTAAGAAACATAATGAGAGGTACTTTGAGTGGCTGTGATTAGAGATGTAACTGGTCCAAGGTTTACAGCTGGGAAGTAAATCTGGCATATATATTTCAAATTGTGAAATCTGCAATAACTAAAATTAAATGGGGAAATTTAGGATTAAAAAGGCTGAACATTTTGCTAACACGCATCTTTCAAATGAATTGTCAAATTAAAATGTTTAGTGTTTGAGAAACAGGAGAAATTGGTAATGAACTTGAAAATCCTACTATTTCCTGTTTCTTGTTTTTAATACTATTCTTGTTTCATCTTCTATGAATTAACTCTAGTGCAGACTAAACTGATTAAAAGCATAGTAGAATTGGCATGTGTGAAAGAAGAAATACAGCCCATTCTACAGAATATTTAAGGCATCTTTTACATTCAGTGGGAACAACATTATTAACTGTAATTCTTTTGGTTCTGTTTTTCTAGCCAAAAATTGCAGAGGAGAATTTAACATACGCTGAACTTGAACTTATGAAGCCGATTCAGGAAGCCAAAGGCATTCCCAGTACGACAGTCTATGCACAGATACTCTTTGAGGAGAACAAGCTGTAATAGTTCATGCCTGTATAAATGTCCTTTGTCTGTGTTCTATTTAATTCTTGCTGTGCTGTTTATTTATAAAAATCATACAAATGTTCTTATTTTTTTATTTCCATTCATGCACTTCTATTTTTCTATGAGACTTTTAAACAAAATGTAGTTGAAAGTAATCATAGAAAAGCAGCTGGTCTACAAGTGACATCCCAGAGACACCCTTTGCAGTGTTCGGCCCCCCTGTTTTAAATGGACTGAAGTTCTACCTGGGGCATTTTCAATACTAAGTATTATTCCTTCTTTAACGCTAATGTGACGAGTCCAGCTGCAAACATCATCATCTGAGCAAGCCTCAGAAGGACTAGTAGCAGGATCCCTGTACATCAGCCTGCTTCTGAAGACAAAGACCACTGACCAGGAAATTTGTCAATTTAATGTTTTTCCCATCAGAAAAATATTAATTCAGTAAAGCTGAGACTTTTTTCTATAGCAAAGGAAAAGCTAAAATTACTTTTTCTGCTATCCAGATATAATTATCAAAAGAGTTGGTTTTCTGTGTTTTCAAATTCCCTTTCTAAATGACTTTGTATTTAATAACTCATGTTACTTTTAGTAAAGTTCTTTGGTGCTTGAAATCAAACACTTCAAAATAATCCAAAGGAAACATTCATAGTTAAATACCAATGATTTGAGGAAGAATATTTATAGCTTGGGAACATTTTCCAGCATTTGGTATTTTTTAGATTCTGATTTGGAATAGGAAAAATTTTGATAGCAAGTAAGACTTCGACACAACCAGGACACTGCTTTTGGCCTTGATGTAGATTGGTGCTCCCAAACTTGCAAAAGTTTCCTCCTGTGGCCTACGTTACTGAGCTGCTGATCTAGAGGAAAAACTGTCACAGCTTCTCCTCTAGTACGGAGCAGACTCTGTTAACACACTGCTCGCTCACTTTGGAGTTCTTTCTTTGGAAAGACCAGGGCTCAGGAGATGGGGAAATGAGCCTAAAGTGAGAGCACAAAATACTCATCCTTTCGTCACCTCTTGATAACTGAGAAGAGATTCTTCTTTTTCCTTTGACACACATTCATGGAAAATGGTCTATTCTGTGGCATCCTGGGCATTTCAGTTGTAAAGGATAGGCAGACTGGTGTTTTCAAACTCCTAAACCTTCAATGCCCAAATTCCACCAAAGGTCAGGGAGGGTTGGGTATGCAACATCTTTCAGCCCTTGAGAAGCTTTGCCCTTCAGTAACATCAGAGTTAACGGAGACATAAAAGCATGGGCTCTTAGCTCACTCTCAGACCATGAAGAACTGATACTTCCCATGTGCCAGGTCCTCTCCTGGTCTGGGAGGAAGTCCCTCAACAGGCCACACCTTCAGCAGTATTTGGTGCTGATTTTGGAGGAGCACTTGCAGGCCTTAGGTTTTGAAATCCTAACCAAGGTGATCCAAGTTGCTTCCTCCTTTATAGGTCAGGCCTTTTTAGTGATACAGCAGCTTCTCACCAGGGCTCAGAGCACAGCTGGGAACCATCGCAGGAATACTCATGCCCTTATTCCTGTCACTGCATGGGAGCGCAGGAGAGGAGGGCAGGGTGACAATGCAGGGATGAGGACATGCAACAAAGGAAGAGAGCACACCACTGCCTTTTGCAGGTTTTCACCAGAATAAGTGAGTCTGCATAAACTGCTTTTTAACTTTTTTTGAAGAGGAGTAGAGATTAGGTAACATACATAATCCATTACTGTGTAGCCAGGATGTGTAAATGTAAAATTCAGTCACTTGCTTCCATGTTAGATATATGTCTCTGGTATAACAAAAGAATTGAAGAAAAGCTTGTCAGGCTGGCCATTATGTACAGTACTAATTCCAACTCTAGTCCCTCATCAAGATAGTTCTTTCCAAACAAAGTCCAACTTTTATCAATAGGTTTGCTAGTAATTATTTGCATTTTTAATGTTTGCATTTGTGAGCTGTCAAGAAAGTGTTTGTTTCACCTTTTCATTATCCAAGGAGTTTAATCACCCACCAAAAGGGCATGGTATCTATCCTTATTTTCTGATTGGGTGATGGATTTTCAATGACAACAGCAATCAACTCATTGACCAAAAAGAAATTGGTGCTAAAGAGTCATCAAACATTCAGGGATCAATTTTGGAACAGCCAGAGTTTGACTGACTATTCAGAGAGGACAACTCTCATGCAGACAGCTGTAAGGAAGGCCTTAGAAAAGTATAGAACTTATTAGTGATTCATTTGGAATTAAAAATAGAACCCTAACACATTAATGAGTTGACCACTTAGGTGTGAAAACTTTCTAAAGTTTGGTATATAAACATTCCTTTTACATACAACAGGCCATTGTGCCCAATGTTCAGAAAATCCTCTACTGTATGTTTATGTCCAGTATTTTAATGAATAGCATTCTTTGTGTATCAATAGTCTATATAGTCTTGTTTATGTTTGATATCTAATTCCCTAAAATAATAGTTAATTAAGCTAAATAAATTACCTATTTTGTTGAGATTCATTATCTTAGTCTGTGTAGGATTTATTGCTTGCTAGAAAACGATTCAAGGATATGTGTTTATCTCATACTCAGCATTTAGACAATCCGAATAGGTAGGAATTGAATTTTTCATTCTGAAGAAAATTCCGTGATTTTAAAATGTTTTCCATTTGTGACCAACTTCAGATGACAGCAGAATCCTGAAAGGCAACAGACCAGCTGAGTGAAAGGAGGCCAGAAATACTACTTAGGAGAACACCCATCTTCCTGAGTAGACGTTTCCTATGCTTTTTCTTATGCAGTGTCCACTCAGATTTAATAAAGTCAGATCATGTCATTGGAGAAAGAAAAACATCATTCTTTACCTTCCAATTAATTGTACATCTTTAAGTATCAAAGCAACTCACTTGAAAGACTATGGAGAAGAAAATTTCACTGAGTATAATGTGCTTTAGTGGGAGAAATGCAGAATAAGTTGGATTTAGCTCCTTCTAACAGGAACTGCCAGGCTGAATTAGTCTCTGGCCTAACTCCCTCTAGCTTCAGCAGAACAGCAGCAGAGCTGAATGTGGTCCACTGTTCTTTTACGGCAGGAGCTCCCATGAAGACTCTTAATATCTTATTAAGCAGCAGTTGGAGTCTGCTGAGTCATACTATTTCGGTTACTCCTCCTGTTGTCATTGGTAAAACACAGCCTAGTGCTGAAATTTTAACAAATACAGCTCTATTAGCTTCACACCAATTTAGTATCAGACTGTTAAATGTTAATGTACTGCACCCTATAGCTTTAAATAGAATTAAGAGATGTTTACAGCTTTGGCTAAATGCACCTTGTTCCTCCACATTAAATTTTATTACTAGAATCCTCCATCAGCAAATAGGAGTAAATCATATTAGTGTCACGGGCTGTGTGTGGGTTGATTCTGCAGCCCAAGGAAAAGGTGTTTTATTACTCTTTATTACAACTTTCTAATTGGTAGGTGTGGTCAGAATGTCATTATCTCTGTAATTACAAGCAAATTATTTGTTTTAGAATAACTGTAACATAATTGTGGGGTTCTCTTCATTAAGACGTTCAATCAACTTGTGTCCTTCGCCAGGGTTTGGCCAGGTTCTGCTGGCACAGCAGGACTCAGACCAGATGAGGTCTCATTTGATGTTTGATTTGTAGGTCAAATTCAACTTTTTGAGGGCTTCCCCAAAACAACTCTGATGAGTGACATCAGGGTGCAAAGATCCTTTTTGGTTTCAGGCTACCCTGCCAGGGTAAAACATAAAATTCCACTGCATAACAATTACTCTTCTGAGTTTCCTGCACTAATCTGAAATATACTCATTTGGTGTGCTTTGTTCCACCACCTGATTTGACTCCATTTTATTACCTTGGTTGGGAGGTAGAGTAGATCGAGAGAATGCACGTCAATAGAAGACTCCGAGTTTGTGTTATTCCTCTTAGAAAAAGAAGACAAAATGGAGATGGCACAGATTTTGAGATGTCACCTAGTCTGTCACCTGATGTCAAGGCTGGACCAACTCAACCTGACTTAACCTGGTAGAGGCTGATCTAACCTCTTAGAAACTTACCATGATAAGGTTCCATACTCTCCTCACCACCCGTTTCCACAGCCCTAATCATTCAAAATGTTTCCTAGCATGCAGGCTGTATCTTCTTGCCTTTTCCCCAGTAGACATACAGAACATCTTACTCTGCTCTTAACAGCGTTTTCCGTATTTGAAGACTATTGAAGGGACGGTCAAAAAGAGAATTGTCAACCTCAGTTCTGTCAGGCTTTCCTCTTGTAAGGAACAAATGATTTCCAATACTGCTTCTATGGAAAAGATTAACAAATTATTCCACAGAAAACAGCCCAGGAAATTCAGGGAATGGTTAGATTAGGTTCAGTTCTGAGCTGGCTTCCCAGATTGCATTCTGAGTGCAGCCCACGCAGGAAAATGCTTGCTGAAACACCTGAACAAAACACACCACATCTCCAACACATGGGTCTCAAACAATCTCTCCCCCAGGCTGCCCCAGCTCTTTCAGCAAACTTCACAGCAGTTTCACATTCCAGCATTTCCACTCAGAGTCTACATGCTGAAGCAATGTGCCCTACTGACTGCAGAGCAATAGGTAGGGCAAGAATCCTACCTGTCTTGGCACCATATTGTGTCAAATGTCTCTTGTTCCTCACCAGCATTGCTGGATTGTTTGCAAACCCCACAAGAGGCTTTTCAGTCTTTAACCACCCCAGTCAGAAATGTTCTGGCAGCCCTTTTTGAGCCTCCAAGCTGAGAACTGCTCAGATTTTCATTTTAGTACATAACACCACTAGTCACTGCAATTGCATTTCTCACCCCTGTGCAGGACCTGGGACTGTCTTGTACCTCAGAGCAGGGAAGCAGGAGGTCATATGTACAGAGGCCCCAGGCAAGCTCACTTGGGTTCTGGTCCTGGCTAGGGAAAAACTTTGGGGAAAGGGACTTCTTACCTCCCTGCCTGCCTGTTCCCTGTGCCCCTCTTAAACGCAAGCTGTTGAGTCAAACTCAAACTTTCCATCTTGGATTTAATTTGAGTTGTTAAGCCATGTTAAAAATCCTGTTTATCTTGTCTGCAGCAATATTTTACCATAAGGAAGAGAATGAGAATACAATGGTGCATTAGGGCTCTGTACACGGAGCTGCACGAGACAAGATCACCTTTGGGGGCTTTTGCCTTCCTGTTCTGGGCTGGCATGGTCTTAGGCACAATTGTCGGCAGATACAACACTTAGCTACCCACAGCCCCACGTCTTTCTCTGAGAAATTAGCCATTGATCCTTTCGGATTATCCGCAGGAAAGAGGAGTCCCCCAGGAACTTCTCTGACTGCTAACAGTTCTCTCCTGACAACACAGGGGAGAGCACAGCACAGAACCAGAACATCACGTAAAATATACAGAGCAAAAACCACATGGGGGTGGGCAACAGTTATCACTTTCAAACATGGTAACTGGACATGTGTCCTCCACTTACCATAAAAGCAAACAAGGAGTCACCGGACACTGTTCAGTGATGCTACACCACTTCTTCCACCTCTGATGCTGCCTGCTTTGTGCAGGAACTGGAAGGGAAACTGCTCAGCATCATCTGTGAAGGCATTTTTCAGGCAGCCAGTTAAACAGCTTTACAAATCTCATTCCCCTGCACCACTCCTGTGGGAGACAAGTAAGTGGAGAATCCTGGCCTAAGTACCCAGATTGGAGAGGATCAACAAGGTTGACAGCCAGCCATCATTATTCTATATGGCACCTCTATGCCTTAACTGGTCCTGCCTTGCAATGGCACTCTGCTCTCATGGGAACACGTGCCCTTCAGATCCTTCAGGCAAACATAGCTATGCTCACTTCTACCTCTACTTCCTCCTTGCTTGCTCTGAAAGAGCAACCAGGGGATAGAAGAGCTCTGTCCTGCCAGGGAGCTAACTCAAAAGACAAAATTAGTAAATCACTGTGCACATGACGACAGCAAATGGCAAAGGCCACTCCTATGTATCACTATAAAAAATAACATTAATTGGGATGCTTTGCAATTTCCTGTACAACCCATAATTAGGTTAGATAAGAAACTAGCAGTGTCTAAGTGCTATAAATGTCTAAATTAAGTTATTTTGAAAGTGCTTGGCACTTTGACATTTGAGAGTTCAGAGTAATTGGAGTATTGAAATAAAATTGCTTCTGTTATTTAAAAGGTCATTATCTTCTTCGGGTAGATATATGAGGACTATTTTCCACTCTACTGAGCCGTTCTATTTGGTACAATTAGACCTGCTTGAGTAGATTTCTAGTGGGCCTCCTCCCACTTATCACAGTCCCAGCACTGCCACAGGGAAGGGCCTGTAAATATACAGCCCAAACACAGAGTATATATTCAGCTCATAATCGGGCTCTGAAGAGCCAAGAGCTGCCTGGAGCTTCAGACACCGACCACGAACACCACAGGCTGCTACATCCATCAAGGTGGCAACTGAGTCCTTACACAACCAAAGTCATCAAATGTCAGGTTACAGGCAGAAGCCAGCATGCCAGGCAGACAAAGGCTTTGGAGCAAATCAGGATTTCACCTTCCCAACCAAATTATCTCAATCTGGCAACAACTCTCGTTCTTTCAATAACACTACTGGAATCCCTTGTTTACAATATGCATGGTCCCACTCTCACAATAAAGATACACCTTTTCCTTGCTTATCAGATCCGGTGCTCTGCAACTGTGACAGTCAAAGATGGGCACTTAAATGACTACACTTTGACTGCATTTTATTTTGGTTAATCCAGTGGTGTCAGTAAAATAAGGGGGTATAAAGACATAGACATTGGCAGAGGAGATTGAGCTTGTTACCACTGGGGATTGCCACAGCCAGGACACTGGGGGGAGCGCACTGAGTACAGGAGTGGCTCTCACTGTTCATTGCAGTGGCTTAATCCCTGTGCTCCTGCCATGGGAGCTGAGCATCCCACCAAAACTGGTGTAGCTGTAGAAGCATGACTCTTTGTTGTCCCTCCTGGACAGGGAACAGCTGTATGAAGGAGAAGCGAAGTCCCTAGAGCCTCCTGCCCAAGCTGAACAAGACAACAGTTTCTGACCTGAAACAGGAAAAGTTCCCATGCTGTTGTTGCAGTCACCCACCCAGAGACAGCTTCTCCCCTATCAGTAAGAGCTCACAAGGTTCTTTCCACCACAGAACTCACCTGACATCCTCAGCTCCAGCCACCCAGCCAGCACACTCACCGTTGCTCCCTCAGTGACTGCCCTACACCAACAACCCTCCAAATGCATAGGGTTGCAACACTTGAGCATGAAACACATTGAATGATCACTGAACACAGGTGCAGTTGTCCCCATCACAAGGCCTACATTTGCTCAGTAATCATTACAGCAAATATTACTAGTGGTCACCAAGATCCCAATGTACTGCTGAAGGCTGCCTAGTTCTGGAAACCAGGTTTCCATAAGACATTTAACTCCAGCTCAGGGAACAAGAGGGTTCCCTTTTCAAAACTTCATGCGGCAAATTTCCAGGAGCCTCCTGACGCTTGGGAAGAGCTCTGATGACAACTTGTCTGTAAGGCAAAAAGCACAGGGAAGGCTGGCATTCCTCCACCAGCCCTGTTCCCTCTTGCACTGCTCCATCAGCCTGGCTGACTTCAATGACAGTAGTTGCTATGCATATGTCTGAAGAGTGACACCAGTAATGCAACAACTAGTCTCATCCCTAAGTGATGTGTGTGACCAGAAGCAAACAAATCACTCCAGCTACCTGGCTCAGAGGTGCTTCGTACCAAGGAGGAGGAGACAAGAGAGCTGGGATCAGGTCCAGAGCTTTTCTGGGCTTCTTTTTCGAATTCCCTGGGATGTTGCTCCCAAAAGATGTGACACAAGCATGACAGGCTGCATTTTCATGCAGAATGGAGCATATTCCTGCAAATTATTTTAGCTCATATGGCTCTCAGATAGCTTCCCTTGTGACAGCCATAGGTGATCCTGAATGAGATGATCTTCTTACCTATACCCTGCTGTAACAAGCTTTGAGATGCCTGTATGAAAAGGACTTGGGAACAGTAGCATGTGGTGACAACCACAAGGAAACTTTCCCATGGGAGTTACAGATTAGTTTGCATGGATTTCTCAAAAAAGGTTTGAGAAAAATTCTTTTTTAAGGACTAAAAGGTCCTGCAGTGCACAGGCAGCTCTGCAAATATTGCTTCGCTAGCGTTTATTAGCTAACGGAAAGCTACAGAAATCAGACAGTATTTAATGCTCACTGTAACATTTATAAGACTTCTATTGCCGAAAAAGGAAGCAAGATGGTCTGAGCAATAACCAAATAAGTGTGATTAAGATTTAGGGTTTATGGTCCTCGATTAAACTGATTTTTAAAGTCACATAAAGGTTGTACTGTTCTACATTTCTCCTCTTGGTTTCCCTATGGGTCAGGGTTAAGACTGTGCCTTATTTCTGCATTTCTTATCCTAATGGGATTGGATTTCTTCTAAGGGTAATTCTCACCCTGAGCTACTCACCCCTTGCAAAATTTCGTTCTGAGATAATTACAATACTCTGGTGATGTTCACACTGTGCCACTTACAGTAACAATGGAGTTATGCTGAAAGTATTTGCTATGGAATTGCTCTACTTGCTTAATTTTTCAAGCATATTCTAGATCTGCTACCCCCACATCCCATGCAGCCATTAGAGAATCAGTATCACACCAGGATAACCACCAAGGAGGCACCACTACTGTCCCTCAGCTAGCACTATGTCTATGTGTCAGTGAAAGCTACCTCCCCATCTAGAGCTGACAGAATTTCATGGACATTCTTCATTTACCAAATAAACAGGAGACCAATATGGATATAAAAGTAGGTGCTTGTAAGAGGGTTGGTATCACAGCTAATTGTTTCAACCACATATTATGAATTTCTAGCAGGTCACAGAGACTTGCCTGCAGAAAAATGACCAGGTAGCATTCTACCACTATCACAGACACTGGCTGCATCAGACCTAGGAAATTTGATGACTGCAACGGGCTTACATTTGTGCCTTAACTCTGCAAGGAGTGGTGCTTTTGGAACTCACAGTATGCACTTCTTTCCATGACTTACAACCCTGGGGAAAAATCCTCTAGAGCTAGAGAAGAAACCAAAACTTTCTCAAGCAACCACTGCTCTACAGCAAATCATTCCTAATCAGAATTTTCACCAGGAGGAAATTGCAACCCATTTCTATCCAATTGCCTTTTATATTCTCCCAAATTACAATTCCCTGAACATTAGAACAAGCTCAACACAGGAAGACATTAATTCTTAACCTGCTGACTTCCATTCACACATGGGCACTCTGGATTTGTTCTCTGTGATCAAAAACAACAGCTGATGCACCTTGTCCTTCTCCTGAAGATGTAAGAGAACTGACATTACGCACAAGGAGATGAGCCCGTCAAATCCATGCATGGCTAGCCTAAAGCTGGCCCTCTTCACATACCAAACAAAGTCAGGTTGATGTCTAGAGCACCAGAGCCATTAGTGCTGCAGTCCAGGCTAAAAAGGTGCCAGTCCCAGCTCTAGGAAAGGGAGTACCTCCCATTGGCAAAGACAGGCTGCACAAAAAGGCTAAAGGAAGAGACACAATTAGCATGCTACCAAGATGACAACTAGGTAGGCTTTCATGGCTCTTAATCACCTTTGTCATGGTTCGGTAAAGCTGTATTCACAGTTGACAGGAGTTCAAGTCTTACTGTCCATGTATCCAAATCACAACTTACTTTTAAGGAATGTGCAGAAGGAAGAGGAAAGAAGTAGTGTGCTTAATTTGTTGAATTCAATGACAATTGATCTTTCCCCAGTCCTCAGGAAAAGGAAAGATGGGCATGGTCCACCTTTGCTTCACAAGGTTACTTTGATTACAAAAACATTGGTGTGTTTTGGCCTGTTTTCAGTGTATGTTTCACTGAGCAGAGAAAGAATAGTATTTGAGTCATCAAGTCACACACTTGGAGTTTAAAAAGGCTAATCAGCCAGGTCACCTGTGTAGACACAATGCAGCTTTCCTTGTATGTCTGCATCATGAGCTAACCTCTAATTACTACATTTTCCACAGGCAATTACCTCACTCACTGTGGAGGTTAGACAGAGCCACGTGGTGGGCTGGGGCGCGGGTCATGTCTCAGCACTCTGTAAGGAAGGAAGTTGGTTTGCTATAGGAAGTCTTGCTCATTCAGCAACAAAACTCTTCAAAGTAAGAGTCATGAACAAAGCAGTGCCCTACAGAAAGAAAACAGTTGAAGGTGCAGTTAGAGGAAGACGGGTAAAAACCTGTCTTCTACTGCAGATTCTTCCCAATGATGCTGGCATGTCTTTAGTACCAAGATATAACAAGCTCCTCGCAATCCTCAGTCTCTGGCTGTCCAGTGCAGCACATACAGGGCTTCACTCCTGCAGTGCTAACCAGTCCCAGTGCAGTGGAAATCAAGGAACTCTCCTGGCTCTGTCTGTTCAGGGGCGTTTGGTGGTATGAACACAAGGCCCTTCACAGCAATAATGTCCTTCATGTTCTTCCTGGCTATGCCCTGACCCAGTCTGCAGTATTCAGGAAGCTGCTTTGCCTGAGTGGCTACTCATCCCTCTTGTGTGTAAGATAAGGTACTCAATTTCTTTACCAGGTCAAGGAGGGGCAGGGGAGAGAGGGAGTTATCAGTTTAGCTCCTTCAAATTCTCATAAAATGTTAAGGAGCTTAATTTTTCACACTTCCTCCATCTCCACTAGGGACACAAATGGCACTTCACTACACTATGGCCTCAGCCTTCTTATACGAGAAATACCCACTTCTACCATGCAGGGTGATGGTGAATATAAATCCTGAAGTACATCGCATATACTGATATTCCAGAGAACATCGGGACAAGGCTAGGAAAGGCGGCAGTGAAGGAGAAGAATGAAAGAATATGTTGACCAGCTGTGTCAGATCTTCATCCTCACCCATTCCATGCATTTTGCCTGCCTTGCTCACTATGTAAAAAAAAAAAAAAAAGTCAGAGATTAAGAAACTAAAGATTGCACCATAACACATGTTCACAGTGGGGCTGGATAAAGGCACCACTGCCAACCTGAGAATTCCTACCTTCACTCTGCAAATAAAATAGCATTTCAGAAGGCATGCATACCTTTTCATGCAGATTCAGGGAAAGAGGAAGAGTAGGAATGGAGATATTAACATAGATGTATGTTAGTAGAACAAAGATACTGCAACAAACTCAACATCTGTTTGAAGCTTCAGTATTTTCTGATCTCATGGTATTAAAATTAGAATATGTTAATTTTATTAAGCTACATTGCTCTCTGGCATAATCAAGGCAGTTTTATTTGCTAGCTATTATTTGTGAAATTCAATGTATTATGTCAAATTCAGTATCTAAAATAACATTTGAAACAGAAAAGTTTTCCTAGGACAAATACTGCAAAATCTCATTGTCTATGTGCATGTCTGTCAGTGTCTTTCTCACAACTTCAGAGTCCATTCTCTAATTACAATCAGACTTGATTGCAGGGTCAGTCCAACAACTTCTTTGAGATTCACTCCCCAGCCATAGGTTTCCAGTTTCTTTAATTTTTTCATGTTCCGAAGGGTAATTTTCTGTCTATCCAAAATGCTGAAAAAACAAGAGTTCTTGGCTATTTCTTCCTACCCATCCACAGACCAGCAGCAGACTCTTCCCCAGTCATCACCAACAAGGAGCTTGGAGGAATTTCTTGAGAAAGAAAAAAAAAAAGAGAGAAAAATGTTCAAGAACAAGATGCGAATACGATCAAGGCTTTCTCCTGTGCGTGTAGCAATTAGGAGGATGCAACATTCCAGGGGAGTAGGTTATCTTTAACATTAAATTTGAAGAACAATGGTATAAAATAGACAAAGATTTGTACTTCAAAGACTGAAGTCAGAACTGAATCCAAACTTTCCTGGAGTTCAGTGGGTTAGCTGTAGACAATCTAGCCAGATCACAAGCTCTTAACCTTCTTTGAGGCTCTATGAATGTTAAATAATCTGCTGGCTAGATTCAGAATTCAGACTTGTTAGCACATAATGTCATGGCTTCAGCCACTGAAATCTCTCCTTCATGTAGTGTCACCAACACTAACGAAAATGACCCTCCCTGCAGACTTACCTACTTTCAATGCATGTAAACATCACAGTCACTAAGTGCTCTAAATCTGAGTTTGCAGAATATAGGAAACATTTTAGCAACTATCAAAATGCCAACACTTTTTGAGAGAAAGAGACCAACAGTTTTACAGTACATCATAACTTTCTGGAGTAGGAGACAACAACAAATATTACAGCCAGATGAAACTCCAGGAAGGGTTTGAGTAAACTAAAATACTGCTGGCTGTGCAAACTGAGTAGAGTTTAACAACAAAGCTGGGCAAAAGCTTCCTGTTTACATTGTATCTCGAACAGCTCCTAGTATAGTGGTTTTTCTATAGTGTAGAGACAGTGGAGCAGCTACTGATCTATTCTGGCCGAAAGCTGCTGTTTCTCCTGGGTTGTCTCCTATCTGTCCAAAATCCTTCACTTAATACAGTTAGCCAAGCCAGCTGCCAAAGTGACTGCATTTGGCTAAGAGAGTGATTTGACTGAGATTTAAAACACAACAACACAAAAAATCCAACAACAACAAAACCCAAACCACCAGTAATAATACAAAGTTCAGGATAAAATAAAAAACCCGCCGATTTAGGGCAGAGCGATGGAGACCCCGGGGCGGGCGCTATGCCCTCTGCCGCACACCGGCCGCAATGCAACGGGCAGGACGGTACCTGGATAGAGCCAGTGCTGTCACTGCTGGGCTGGTCTTACTTGGTTTTCCAGTCAAGGCAAGGCTGGGATTCAGTTCCCGACAGAGAACAAGATGTTTTCCACACTTGTTACCTGTTGTGTGGTTTAAAAATAAGTATTTAGAAAGTGTCTGGGGGCAGCATGGATGGGATTGTTATTATTTACGGTCAGCAAGTTGTTAAGTTGAGAATAAATATATTTAATCTCAGCCTGTGCTGTTGCAAAATAGGCCCATCCCAATTTAATTTGTGGCTATGATAGTTACATGTGCTGACGTGCAGCTGTATCAATTGTGTGCTAAATTGGATTTGTGTATTATTGCTTTCTAAATTGCATGCCTAGTTCAGCAAAATTGTTCATCAGTTTTCACTGGCTCTATGCTTAATAAGATGCCCCACAATACCTTGCTGCCAGGATATAATACAGCCCATAATTGCCTAGTAAAAAGAAATTACATAAAGCCCTGGTATTATCAACTTATCTAAATCTGCTCATAACAGAACCAATAATTAAATGCTGAGAACATTTCACATACACACACGCATACACACACCCCTAACAACATAACTCAATCATAGTTACTTTGGTCTTTTCAATTACTGTGTTTTGTATTAATTTTATTTTCTTTAATGCATAGAATGAGATGTGGGAATATTTGGCCATTTAAAATAATCCTGAAGTCATCTGAATAAGTTTAAGGGAGCATGTAACTGCTTTGATTACACCTCTCAACTCTTTAATAAAGAATGTGCATCCTTATGCTCATGTGCAAACAGGTGCGTGTGTCTATATGCATCACCAGATGCCTGGGGTCAGTGCATGTCTTCTATGATCCTCCCTGAAAAAGGAGTATTCTGTTGTGCTCCCATGGGTAGCTTTTAAGTCCTCATTTAGAAAACTATTTAAGATATAAATTTTAAAAACAGCTAAATTCTCAGTTCATTCCAACGCATTCCTATGCAATCGTATCTGAGTAAATAGGACATGAAAATATCTGCCACAGGAAGTTACAGACAAAAACTTAGGAAATTCTTAAAACAAATTGGACATTTCTACATGTAAAAAGAGCCAGCAAAATGACTACAGAATACTAAAAGGATTTTGGAAGCAATGCTAAGTCTTTTGCTTTGACTTACAGCAATCTCTGATTAGAGACCACAATAAAACCAAATATATAGCTACCAGAGCCAGATTGTCTCACATCTGGCATCTCTGGTGTTCTTGCACCTTCCCTAGAAGTGTCTGTCTCTAGCTACTCTGAGACATGACAAAAGGTATGATGGGCATCCACTTTGGCATTTCCAATATGGCTCTGTATGTATAAATGTTTTCAGAAAGCAATCTAAGTAATGTAGATGCCAAGTTCCATGAACAGCACTTCTGAAGATCTCAGTGGTAATGGCCAATTACTGTATAATATCTTTTTATGCAGATGTTACATCTATAGCTCTATATTTATGCAAATTGTGTGCATAAAATTGAAGTAATAGAGAATGCGTGTAATGAGGACCACAGCAAATAAGTGGTATAAATTATACATACTAACACCACAATTCCTTTCTCTTATGAAATGTGCTGCAAAGAGAACCAAGCTGTGCTATTTAGGACGTGCCTTTAAGGGTCTCTGGCAGGTTTCAGCTCCTGTATTTGTTAGAACAGAGAAGCAAGCTTGAGTTGTTTTTAATACCAGTCAGCACTGTAGCCCCATCATCTTATTAACCTCAGCTCTGGGAGAACTCCAGGGTATCAGCTTCAGCTTGGCACGGCCTTGAATAAACAGCTCCATGCACTAGGGCCTGCTGCTGGCTTTCCACCAGTTTGAAGAGCCTCTGACCTCATTTAAGTGGAAAAGACGACAAACTTTCCTGTTTCATCCCAGTGCAGGATCTGGCACTACCCACTCTGACATTATACGAAGATACCTTAGTACAGGCCATCAGCAAAAGTACCAAGGGAATGAGCTTTCTGAAGCCAGTATAGTTCGTTACTTTCATAGGCTTATGCAGAAAGGTGGTCTATCAAGCTTGACAGAACACGTGACAGAGCCTATGAAGAAGCTTTCAGCTTCATCCAGGCAGGATGTGCACATGAGACTGGTGGATCAGGGCTGCTCTCTGTCTCTAAGGTGGCTACCCACTACTTCGCTGCTGGTTAGAGTACACTGTAGCAGTCACCTGCACCATCTCCCATTCACACACCCTCTCCTTCCTCACAACCAAACAAAGTCTGCAGGACAGTCACACTGCAGTTCACAGCCCAACCTGCGGCCATACCCATGTTGCCAGGTTCTTCCATCATGCCTCTCTGAAGTCTCAGTCCAGCAGCTTGGCCTGGGGTATTGGTGTAGTCAGTCTTCCACAGCTGTGCCAGCAAGGAGGCAAAAATGGAGAAAGCATGGATTATAACAAAACAACAAGAGAGATATGGATGTCTGCTTCCCAGCAAGAGGTGGAAATTGGACTTCTAACACCAAAAGAGGATTCTACAGTGTCGTCTCTCCCTCTGCTACTGTACTGGAGGGCATCATGCTGGAGAAATGTATGCAGGGAGCTGGTGGGGTTGCAGGGCTGACACACTAACAAGGATCCCAGTAACCCAGGAAGCTCTCCCACCAGACTGGGGGCAGAATCAGCAGTGAATTCCTGCTCCTGAGAAAATGTGACTTAATAAACTGAACTGTGAATGAACTCTCAGAAACCAGACCCATTTCTAATGGGCAATATAATTTTTACTTTCAAAATCACACCAGAATGAAAAGCACATTTTCAAAACTCTTCCTGAATGCCAAAGACTCCTCCATTCAGGAGGATAAAAGCTGATAGGAAGAAAATATTTCACTCTGATTTTCAGCTGTGCTTCCCTGTTAAGAAAGTGTTATGGGCTTCTAATATCTCTGTCTCTCCATGTAGGATGCAAAATTCTGCCTTTGGTCTGCAATGAATTAGGATTCCCTTTCCTCTTCCCCTTCCACCTACCCTCACCACTCCATCTGTGCTTCCTGTGACGACGATGCTGCGTGTGTCCCAGTCCATCACTTCCGCAAAGCAGCAGCAAACAATACGGCTTCCGGGGCTGCAGCTGGTGTTAACGCTTGCAAGAAGCTGGCCATTGACTGTCCACAGATATAGGTAAGATCCAGCACAAGAGATAATATCACCCTGTAACAAAGCAAGAAGCAATGTCTCAAAATCCTACAGTCATCCTCCTCACAACTCTTAAGTGTTGACTATAAATTACAGTTGCTCTAACCTTTGTTTTGCTTCTGGGCAGATGATGACAACCAGAGAAAGTAAAAATAACACTTTTTTTTCTCGTGAGAAATTCTGACATTTTTATCTCAGATTTATCAAGATAATGCAGAAACAAAGAGGGTTTTTTTTTTTTGCTTTTTTTAAAATGAAAACATTTCTTTAAATGTTCCCTTTCTATTTTCCAGACAATCCATGCTTTTAGTAAGAAAGCAGACCGACAAACTCACCTAACTACTGTCAGGGACAGGGACTGTGCACAGGCAATGCCTAGCACAGGTTCCGGGCCAGGACTAGTAAGTGCTCTTTTAAGTTTTACAAATAAGCGTTCTCTTAAACAAGGACATGGTGTTCACCTGCTTAGCTGCCAAGCCTTTGGTGATTTCACAATCCTCCTCTGCCCCTCACAGGGAGCTTAATGTCATCGCATTTTTAGACTGTTTTGCATCTGACCAATGACCACCTCAGCATTCAGTGAGCTGCGCTGCTGATGCAGAAAACATCCTTTGCAGCTGAACCTCTCCTCTCCCTTCCACGCAGGTGCACAGTTACCTGTGCACAGACTGCACTGGAAGGAGCAAATACACAGGTAATCCTTAGGGGCCAGAAACACAGAACCAAGAGACAATGCTGCAATTTTAAATGATCTTATCAAAAGTGCATGTTGATCAAGTTAGTAATTAAAATGCCACCTAACCTTTCTATCCTTGATGCATACTAAGAACCAGCTAAATTAAACACCATCAGCAAAGTCATCTGATTCTGGCAAAGGCCATCACGTCCTTAAATTAGCAGCATGCATCTGGTTTAAATCAACTAACACTGTACTTCACCCATGCCTGGTTTGGGGCCAGAGCTCTTCACACTCCAGGGCAGAATTCTGAAGATAAAACAAGGATAGTGCATCCGAAACAGACTTGCCAATAATTAAAGAGATTAAATTTCAGCTACCTTATCTGTATGAGAGTACATAATGTCCAAGCATTTCATAATGATCCACAGTGTTTTTCAATTCTAGACCAGGGATTTAAAACTAACTGAAATCATTAGTTACAGTGAGCTTTTACAATCCTTCTTAGCTTATAAACTTTTTGGGACAGGCTTTTTATTTTGTATCTACGTGATACAAACACCATGAGGTTTGGATCTATAAATGGAGCTTCTAGGTGCTCAAGCATATAAACATAAAATATTCAATATAAAAAACAAGCAGCACATAACAAAGTGCTGTATAGGGTTCTTATTTCACAGAAAAGTATGTGGTTCAGAATTTTGTTGTCTTTAAAACGTTGCTTCAAAACATTCTGAATTTTCCAGGAAAAAAATACTTGTTACTAAACATGTAATGTTATGTAAATCAAAATATTTAATTTAGCACAATGGAAACATTTTGATTTTATCTTCATGTTATAATATATAAACATATTGACAAAATTTAAGCAAAAACATATTTCAGAATTAAATGTCTTGTTCTGCTAATGTCAAAAAGAATTTTTTAATTTTCATATGGACTGCTTCATCTTTTTTCCCTTGAAGTTTCAGTCATACTTTCCTAAGGGTTTTCCTCCTTTAAATGAAAAATCAGTATAACCATTTGCACTCCAACAAGCTGGAGAACTGCTCTTGGATCAATCACCAGACTCTTCCTGGCATAAACCATCTTGGTTTTGGACAGCTGCAGAAGAGGAGCTACCAACTAAAAAGGCTACTGTCAGTGGTGGGCTGGTACATAGAAAGGAGAGGACTCTCGGGGTGTGCCAGCCCACCCACCCATTTCTGGATGCATGGCACTGGCCATTTTACACTAACCAGGACCCCTGGGGCTGGGAGCTGAGCTGGCACTGAACAGACCACTTAATTCCCACCCTCAATTACTAACCATCAGACTGCATGGTTAACAAAGCTCTGATATGAGATGACTCTTTTGGCACAGACTAAGAGTAGAGAATGTCTGCCTGGTTTCTTACTGCTATGAACTTGATTTTGACTCTCTTGGTACAAGCTCCAGTACTGGATCCAACCTCAAGTTGACTGAGCAGGTGGAGCCCTGCTGTAGTATATTAACAGAGATAGAAAATACAAGTGTGCAAACAATATTTTGGGGAGGTAGAAGGTTGGGGGGGGGGAGGAGGGGGGGGTGGAATTCTCATCCAGAGTGTTTACAGTAAAATCCAATACAGAATAATTTCCTATAAACATGAATGCAATTCTGGCCAGGTACAGACCACAAAAGACTTATACCCACGGCTACCAAGAGCTCCCTCCACACCTGAGAGTAGAAGGGAACGCAAAAAAAGCCAACATTGTCACTGCAAAGGTATAAGGTAGCTGTCAGCTGAGGCAGAAGAGCGAGGTCTAACATGCCTCAGTTGACCTGGCTCACAGCTGCATGAGTGTCAGGAGAAATTAATGAAATAATGGAGGCAATAAGGTTACGGGTGAGCCAAATCCAGGAGCTACTAGGGTAATACTTCATGCTCTGTAAACTAGAAGTTGTTTAATCCTGCTATCTACCCATCCAAAGATGCCTCTACTTAGCCATGCAGCCTAAGATGTTGCTGTTAGTGCTCGCCTCTCATCATTAAGAACACTATTAGCAATCTCTGTAGAAAGAAAAAAATCAATGTATCAGACTCTCAGGATGTTTTTATGTTGGGAAGAGCACCCATTAAATTATCATGAAATGTTCATGGATGCCTCAGAGGAAAGATGATAAATGAAGATCTTACTGTTGAATTGTTGATGGCAACAGAACAGAGGCTTGCCCCGTGGGCAGGAAGCTGGTTTATGTACGTCAGCTTGTTCAGGTCCCAAATGATGCAGGTTCTGTCATCAGATCCACTCACAAAGACGCTGTAGGTCACAGATGCAGCAAGGCAGGTCACTGCCTGAGTGTGCCCATACAAAGCCTGGTGGGGGAAAAAGCAACCAATAAACTACAGCAGAGGGTGGCTGATTTGCTAGGGAACCACAGGCCTACTGTCATTTGCTTAGTAAGAACAAGCAACTTATTCTTTGGAGAACATGAGGGGAGAATACCAAAGGATCTTATAGAAGCATCCTTATCCTGAACCCTTGTTGAGGAAAGTTGAGCCTCCAAGAGATTATATGACTTGCCCCAAGTTGCACAGTAAAACTGAGGGCCCTCAGCATACATTTCAGACTCTATGACAGTACTTTGTGCTTAGCAATAAAACATAATTTTTCACTTCAGTCCATGCAGTTTTAAGTAAAACTTATGCTTGGAAATTACTATTTCTCAATATTTAAAAACCATTTTGAAATAAAACTTACCAGGATGTATTTCAGTGACCTTCTCAGTCTTGTCTTTCTGTTTTTCTGAAGAAGTACTAATATTTTTCCAATTTTACTTAAGAAGAAAAACAGCATTTGGAGAGAAATTTTGCTTTAAAACTGTATAAGAATTCCTTTCTCTTTCATCATTACTCAACAACTTTTTTTGTTGTTGTTTTATAGGTTCCAGAGACACAAGGAGTGCCGAGTTTAATTTAGCCTTATTTAAACAGTTTCATTAAAAAAGACTACACTTTAGGCAATTTAATAGCACAGAAGTCATGATTGAAGTATACTGATGACAATTGTTTAATGCAGCATTCTCAAGCGACAGCAGTATACATTTCTGCTGCATAACCACCAATGACAGTAAAGCCTGTTGGGCAGTGAAAAAGTCCTTCACAGCTTTCCTAAAAAGCCTTCCAGGGCTCAATTTTTAGCTGCCTTACTGTGAAAAATCAGACCCACCAGTTTTAATGTTGGTTCTAACAGTAAATGCATATTCCCTGCTGACTTTCTCTACATGACATAATTAGCACATCTTCAGGGTCTGTCTCAGTTCAGCATGGAGCAGGAGAGCCACATGTCCCAGATGATTTTTGCAAACACATCTCATACTCTTTTCCAGTGTGTGACTGTCAGACTGAACTCTTGCTGGCTAACACGTGCTGCCACTTGCCAAGGTTACTAGGAACAACAGTATTCAAACGTTAATCCACTGGTGAAGAAGCCGAGCTGCAGCAGGCTATATACTACTGAAGGTGACCTGCAACTGCAAGGGATGAATTTCAGCTTGTGATTTATTCCATTCACAAGAACTGTCAACTAAAAATATTGGCACAAAATAGTGTCTCCAACAGTGGTTTTCAGAGGTCAGAAACACTCTCAACTGAGCACAGAAAAGGAGGCTCAACAATAGCTTTAAACTGGCTGTAAAATAGTCTCTTTACAAAGAACTGGGCATAATCCAGTGCCTGTGCTCAAGAACTGCACAAGACCTCTTCAAAAAGGGCTGGGACAAGGCAGGTTCAAGGGCTACAAATTTCCTCTCCTTCCTCCAAAGCATGAAAGAAAACATGCCTACTGTGACAGCATCCAAACTGCCAAGTCAACCCAAGCTAAGCTCCTGCATGACTTTTAATAAAACCTTTTTTTTCTTTTTTAAACCACAAAAGATCCTACCTGGAAGTGAACTGCTTTAAATACAAGCTGAGTATGGAAGAGAGGGCTAGACCTGAGCCCAGTTATAATTTCAGCTTCAATCCACCAGTGTCTCAATGCATATTCATGCAAAAACAGTTGCATGCTTTTAGCTCTCTGCCATCTTCTCATCATTGTTCTGCAAAGACTGATAGGTTTTCACTTAATGAGAAATATCCTGCAGCCTATCTGCAGAAAGAACTGTGAGGTCCATCTCTAGAGTCATATCAAAAGATGAAAAAGGACCAGCTTCACTGCAGGAATGCTTAGTGATTGAAAACTTAAACCAAGTTTGACCATCCAACTTAACTGGCTGACACAGACACTTCACACTTCACCTTCCTGAGAGGTCTGTGCGGCAGACACAGCGTGGCTTGCCCAGGTGCTTCTCCCACTCTAGTGTTTCATTTGGCCCAGAAATTCTGGGGGCTGGATAACATGGATTGCTCTGCTCATGAACACTGAGGGAACCGGTGAGTTGCATGGATCGATACCAAAACTATTATGCTCAATCTTTAGTGTTCCACAAAACTGTGGAAGCAGCCCCTGCTAGAGAGGGAAAATGACTTTTTCTGCTGAAATATAGTTTCTGTACTTTACTACATTCCAAACCAGAATGTGTCAGTCCCATGAGACAGCTGGTAAGTGAATAGCATCCACTTTATAGCACATCAGCTTTACTTAAGCAAAGCTTACTCTCTCAGGAAAGATGATACAATTTTTTTGTTCAGCAGAAAAAGCAGCCACCATGAAACACTGAATTACATGAAAGCAGCAAGTAATTCACTGGAAGACATTTAGGATCATAGTTCAAATTTACATCTATGCCAGACAGTCATCAAAAAAAAAAAAAAGCCTCTGCTAGCAAAGAGTGGTGAAAAAACACAGCATTTGTCATTGCATGATCTCATGCCACTTTGTGGACTTTGGGCAATACCGGA
This sequence comes from Chroicocephalus ridibundus, assembly GCF_963924245.1. NCBI lineage: Eukaryota > Metazoa > Chordata > Aves > Charadriiformes > Laridae > Chroicocephalus > Chroicocephalus ridibundus. The sequence continues at coordinate 20,536,731 of NC_086289.1, forward strand.
TTAATCACAGTGGAACACATCAGCAAAGCTAATTTTGGATTGTTAAAGACAAAGACATTATACTGGAGATAAGAGAGCCTCTTCAAACAGTTGCCTGAAACTAAAACTGAACCTCTGACTGGTATTATTTTGATGTTCATGAAGATTACTGCTTATGCTTTTCTCTACTGCTATTTCTTCCATTTCTATATCCATGTCCTGGTTTGCAATAATAGGCAACAGAATTAAAAGGTCATCAGTGAAGATCTTGTCTCATATTTCTGGATTCTTCTCAACCAGGAAACACTATAAACTTCAGACAAGGGACTGCTCTAAGCAGTTTCCCCTTAATCTAAACACACAAGAATTTCAGATAAATGGAAATCTAAATACTGCTCTGTCATCCCAACAGACACTGAAGTTTTCACATCATTTAATGACAAATAAAATATGTTTTGGCTCAGGGTATGGAAAGCACTGAAGTATCATCTGAATATCCCTTCAGAGTAAACAGAAGAAGCTTCTAACATTCAGAGACCTTTTTGCTGATCAGCAAACACTTTATTAGTTTGCCTAAAAGTAGCAGAAAGTTTTGTCTCTTATTTTCTTAGGGAAAAGGGGGGTCTCATGCTGCCTTTCAGATATGATAGAGGTGTACTCTAGCTTTACTTGTAAAGCTGAGAACTCACCATAGCTGAACCACACAAACCTGCATGAGAATTCACTTTCATAAATGAAATAGGATTTAGACAGCTGCCTGATGACTACAAAATGAGCTCCAAAACAACAAACACTAAAGGATTTTAGACAGTGAGGACACAAACTATATCATTCTTACTGGATCTATCCCTACCTCATGGAGTAACATAAACATTTTAAGCTCCAAATTCCAGTCGAGAGAAAAGAATCAAGAACTTTGCCTATCTGAGTCTTCATCTGGTAAGTTTGTAGGGTGTTTTGGAGATCCTGTCCATTGCTCTAACAGCCCAAAAATAATTATAACCATCTCCAGGTAATATTGTTTTTTGAAAATAATCCAAGGGTTGGCTGCACTTCAAGTGAGGACAGCACATGCCTTATCTTCACTGTTTCTTTGATCATGATAAACTTTGGAATTGTGTCTTGGTTTTGGCTGGACAGACCAGGACAAATTGCTACCAAAGGGAAAAAATCCAACAAGCAGAATACATAACTATAAGCTGTGGGTATAAGGCATATTATCAGCTCCTGATCTGATAACAAGTTGTCGCATGGTTCCAGTGATTATTGTTTTTTTCTGCATTCTTGATTCATGCAAAGGTTTTTCCTCTGCCAGTCATCTGAGAGAAAGAAACAAATCCTTTGGTTTTCATTATGTTTCTACAACAAAAGAGCCACAGTACTCACCTGTCTCAAGTTCAGACATTTCACTTTGTCCTTGACCAAGGAAAGTTCCCAGACACACACAACCGAGCTTGTTCCAGATGTGATTATGGTAGTTGCTGAAGGACACACAGCACAGAGGCACTTTCCCCAGTCCGCCATGCACTCAAATGTTGTCACATTCTGTACGAGAAAGCAGCTTTCAGATAAATGCTCATCTGGTGATACCATGCATTTATTAAAACCAAATGGCAGATTCAACTTTCAGAACTGAGCCTGCATTTTTTCAAATCCAAAGTTTATCTTTACCAGTCTTTCTGCTCACAGCACAACTGCACAATATGTATGTGCACAGGCTGTAGTTGCAGGCAGCTGTGCCATCCTCCAAGGGCCAAACAAGAAAGCTGGACAAAGGTCAGTGTCTTATGTCTGAGCAGACCCAAGTCCCAATCCTTCTTGTGACACAGACTTCCTAGGTAACTTCAAGCAAGCTCATGCTGCCACCATATAGTGACAAAATGCAAACATTCAATGTAGATTAAAAAGGAAGCCCAGGCTGTGACAGCCACTGCTAACAGAGTTATTGCCAGGCTCTGAGACCCTCCTTTTACTTGGACTGAAAAGCCAAAGCACTAAATTCCATTCTGTGCCAGCAGCGCTGTTAGGAGCCCCCAGGCTGGCCTAAACCAAGCTCAGGTCTATTACACACTGCGGCAGTTACAGTGCAAACATCCTTCTGTTCACATTCTGCATTAGCTCTCTCCCACACAACAGGGGACAACACTATGGTGCTAATGGTTCTGGTGGACCTGGATGCCACTGTCACAAAAAACATACCACAGACAGAACAAACCTTTACCTACTTACAATGAGGACAAAAATTTCTTTTAAGCTCATGTCCAGAGGCACTGTTGACCCAGAGAGAACTCAAGTTGGATTCCAAACTACTTCTTACAGTGACTGTGTAATCACAGCAAGAGGGTCAGTGACACCCTGACTTTTGAAGAGGAGACAAAACAAATACTTTACACCTATGGCAGGACTATGAATTGCTAAACACTGATTTTAAGTGAAATCAATAGAGAAAACTCCCAGTAATTTTACAGGGAGCAGAAAGTAAAATACATCTCATGGCTTTTTCACTTACATTGACTGTGGGTACGTCTGTAAAAACAATGATGTGGCTTGCACAGATACCCAAGCCAGTATCTTGGTGAATGATGTATTCTGCTATTCTGGTACCCAAGCTAACTCAGATGTCTTTGTGTGCCATAACATTATTCCAAATACATCAAAAAATCAGTGTGTTTGTGGTAGAGGAAGAAACTGAATCTGTCAAGTACCCTAACAAGCAATGTGATGACACAGACCATTGATTTTTAACAGCAAAGAAGTAAGAGTATTAGCTTTCTAGACTAGAAGACATTATTATTTTGAATGAATGCACTAGGCTTAGCTTGGGAGCCAGAGGGGAATTGACAGATGGTCCTATCTTGATTCCAGCAGAAAGTTCTGCACAATGAAATTTCTCATCAGGGGCCAAGAGACCTTGTATTGTCCTTACAATCTCTGAAATGAGGTTTCTCCTTCATTTTGGCGGACAGCACAGTCACTGGAAGGAAAACTTGAGATAATTTAGAGCAGAAATGCCACATTTTTTAGCAGTGTAGAATGACTTTGTATTCTGTTGAGATATCCAACTTGAGATTCCTCAAGAATCTTGACTGTGAGAAAGTCCTGTACAGTATCCTCTGAAATCAGCTCCCCAACAGCCTCTGAAATGTGTGCCCAAGCCACCCCCAAAGACCACAACATATCATTAATTTCTGGAATGCTTAATCTTTTTCTTATTTACCTTCTCAGAACCATAGTTGCCAAAGCAGCAGGTGAAATCCTCAAATCCCCAGCAGAATGTTTTGCTCCAGAGAGGAGGAATCAAAACTTTATTCTTTTCAACAGCCAGAATGCCTTTCTCAGTATGAACAATGTGCCCAATAGCTCCCTTGGGATAGTCTGGCAAGACAGAGAACATACTTAATTCTGTTGGGTTTAGAGCACTTACGTTAACTTTCCTCCTTGCGCAGGTTGTGTGGTGAGGCTGGCAAATCCTACAACTGGGCTCAGTGCTGTGGCCAGGACCACAGACATAAACCCACTCTTCAACTGAGATTCCAGACAGAATAGTGGAAACTCTCCAATGGACCACATAAATCCATGCAGAGGGAGTGACGTGCTCCAAAGGAGAGGGTTTAACAGCAGTGTCATTAAGCTCCTTTTCATTGGCAGACAGCCATATGCCACGAACTATGGAGGACGCTGGGCATGTCATCAACAGCCTCTCTAGTACAAGCTGTGGGAGCCCACTGTCCCCACACATGTGTGTGATGCAAAGAACACCACAGTGGGATGAAAAAGTAGACACATTGAAGTTTTCCAGGCTTCTTCATGGTAAGAAAAGTAGCAGACTAAGAAAAAGATGAAGAAAAAGAAAAGATTTTAAGATAAAGAAGTGAATAAAGACAGTATTTACTTTGCTGTTGAATATAAAAAGAAAAAATGAGAATGGAAAACAGTGAGCTTTATGTTTCAATTTAACATATTCAGAATGTAGAAGAGAGAAAAGATTTAAGTGTCTTATAAAAAAAATAATCTGGTTTGAACTCTACAATAGAAATTTAAAGATTTCTCCTGTGTATTCGAGTGTTTTCCATGACCACTCACAAAGCACACGTATACAAATAACAATTGGCAGAAGGCATCCTAAATGTACCAAGTCATACAAAGCTGCATGACTATTTTTGTGCTCTTGAAAATCCAGATTCACCCATCCAATAATTCTGCACTTATTAGCTCAGAGAGTGGCACACAGCCCCTGCAGCACCTTTTATTATAACTGGCGAGAGCTTCAAATTTTGCAGGCTACTCATAAAAGGAGGAAGAATTCCACTTGAGTGAAGTGACAGTACAGTCTCTCTTCCTGATGAACTTTTCCCTTGGGCATTCCTGGATGGATGTGGTTTCGTGAAGAGCTAGAACAAAGGAATAGCATTGAAAAATGTATCTGTTTGCCAAATCATGCAGGAGAGGCGTGTTTAAATCCTTAATCATAGACTCTAGGACTGTCATACATGAATGTCTTCATTAAAATAAAATCTTACCCTTCTTACATTTTCATCAGACTACATCCCCTTCCTCACAGAGATAGGAAGCTAATCTCAGCAGTTCAGGAGGAAAGAGAAAAGTATAGGTGAGACTTTGAGCTGCCTTTATTTGACTGTACTCATTCCCAGACTAGCGGTTACTCGTGTGACTCTACTGTAGGTGCAGAACTCAGATTTGATGCCACAGCTGTACAGCATACACCAGGAACAGCATGATTACAAAGTGGAATCACACACATGAATATGGGTGCATACTGATGTAGTACACAATATGGAGAAGTCTATAGCCCATCTTTCAGCAGATTAAAATCAGAAAATGCCTCTGTTTTAAGTTTCTATTCTTACTTTCCAGTTGAAATACTACAAGATCAAAATAAATTATGCTCTCAGCTCTCATGATAAAGTGGTACCTGCTTTGGTATCTGTCCAAAGTTGCTGATAAAACCCAGGATGGTGCTCTTAATAAGAGGATCTTTAATGTTGTTGAGGTCCATCTTGTCTCCGTAAAAATAAGGGTGATAGGTGTTAACTGCCTCCACTGCAGCTGAGCCATGTTGCTTGTGGCCAAAAATCAGATCTATCCAGTGATGGAGGTGTGCACTGACATAGTCACTTTCCAGTGCCTGAAACCAAAAGAAAATAAATTCAATAGAGTGTATCCATTACAAATGCATTATCACTTTCCAACCCCTGCTGGAAACTTAAATTGTCTGCAAGTGAATCTTCACACTTTCAGTTCCTCCACTACCATCATCCTCACAAAACGTGACCAGAGATGAAGGGTGGATCCCCACAGGAAAAGGAAGGACAGAGTGCAGCATGCTTGACTTTGCAGACACCAGGAGGAATGTCCTCAGAAAGAACACAAGCAGGTTCCACCAAGCAAAGTGCAAGCACTTCACAGATCTTGGCACATCCTCCAACTTCCAGCACACATTAAAGCCTGTGCTATCATGTCTTCACCAATACTGGTACTGACACAAGGTGGCTTAAATGAGTAAAACATCTGTTAGCATTTGGTACCTCCACTTTGCTCTATAGACAAACACAGGTACATTAAGGTACTAGTCTATTTGTAGAAATATGCCTTAGTTATGAATCATGAAGAGAGACATATAAACATAGGCTGGAAAAAGAGATTACTGGCTTTGAATTACGCCTGAAGGATACAGCAGGAGAGGCTGCATGCCATGAACCAGCAAAGAGAGTGTAGAGCTTGTAGCGAAATGGCGAGGGGTGCTGCAAGCTAAGACAGGGAAGGGGGTTTGCAATAGTAGAGTTGGGGCACAGCAGGGAAGCTGTATGACAGAAGCTTCAAGCCTGCTTGGGTCTGGTCAACAAACATTTTGCTACCATCACAGGGCTTAAGCAGGGACAGTCACAGCACCAGATTTCTTTATGCTGGAAAAACTTGGGGTCTGAACTTTTTTCCTCAAAATGAGAAATAGTTAACTTTGATTAGATTTGCCACCCATAGTGACAGATGTGTGGATTAATGGGAGCAGAAGAAAGAATTACTACTGGAGAAGACTGTAAGAGATGCTACAAGGCAATACATCCACCCCAACATGGGCTCTCGAGAAAGCTCAATGCAATTGTAGCAGAAAACTTGTGCTTGGAAGACCCAGACACCAAGTTCATAAGCAGTGGACACAAGTTTGAGTTGAACCTTTACCCACCTCCAGGTTAGCCAGCCTTTCCCATAAGGCTTCACTAAGTGCTACTGCCCCTGCCATCACCTGCCTCACAAAATTTTTGTGCATTCCCAAATAGCCTTGCACAATGATTCAAGCAGCAGTGCTAAGCATTATTAAAAATACTTTCCTATCTCCAACTCATTTGACTGTGCAATACTCCCTGATGCTCAGTTAAAGGTCTCCCAAGCAGACCATCCCACCCAAAGCACAGCAGAAATAAACACACTAATGGGATCCAGAACAATGGCTCATTTCACAGAGCAGTTAGCCCAGTACAGCTGGTTTAAATGACCCTGCCCACAGCTGTAATGATCTCAGGGCAGCTCAGAGAACAAGCACAGCATAAAATCTGTCCCCTGCAAACAACAGGAAAACACTTTGAACAGACTCAGAACTAATCCTCATTAATAAAAGCAGCTAGTCCATGAATTACAAACTGTAAGTTTTGCCTGGCATCACTGCCAGAGCAAAACAAAGCAACTAACAGAGCTGCAACTGTGCAGCCTCTCAGAGTATTTCACTGAGCACTACGACAAGCCCAGCCAGGGAGGGAGATCTTGTGGTCTATGGAGGAAGTAAATACATGTCTTTAGTAGACTAGATTCCTAACTTATTAAACATGAAATAGGGAACTACTCAGAGCTTTATGTCAGGAACAATTCTTTGCTCTGATGTTCATTAAAGCAATAGACAAACCTCAGAACAGTGTTGACCCGGATATGTTTAATGCACCAAACTCACTGTGAAGCCTCCTAAAAATGACCATGATACCAGTAACAAGTACATCCAATCTTGTGGATGATTTAGAGATCTTGAATTCTGAAACATGAAGGTTTTTGTCTTCTCTGAACTCTTCACTGCAGGGTTAGAGAACTTTCCCAGGCAGGCTAATCAACTTACTTTCCACAGCAAGGTTTCTTGAACTCTCCTGTGTAATGTCTAGTACTAGCTATGGTTGGAGAGAGAATATTGGACTGACTGTACATGAGGCCTGATCAGGTCTGGAAAATCATTAAGAACACAAATCTATAAAGATGATCTTTCATTTGCTAAACTGCTCCTATTTGAGATTTGAATTAATTTGTAAAAGTGTGGCTTATCAGATGTGCCAATGTTGTCAAATAGTGCAGCTTACTGGGAGCAGATCTGTAGAAAAGAACAGATGGTAGAGTGGGCCCAGTATCCACATTACATGCACTGTGGGGGCTTTACTTCAAACTAGATCTAGTCTGCTCCCACAGGCTGAATGCAACCAGCATCTGGAGTGCACAAGTGGAGCGCAGCTTTTGGTTTCGTTTCTTCCAAAACAGATCTAGTTCACACAATCTGAGACCACTCTGCAATGACAGCAAAACCGTGCTATGCAGGGCTGACTGATAGATTCACCTCCAAATTGCACCCTCACTCCAAAATATAAGGGAAAAGCATATGTTTCCCATTGTATCTAAGTGTATTCAGAGTGCTCACCATTACACAATCACTAAGGAGCACAGCTTAATACTTTACACTCCAAACAAGCCACAATGTGAGAGACAGCATTACTCCCAATGTTTTTCTTTAAAAATCATCAGCGTAAAATTGCAGCAGCTTTCAGGCATCCATGGATTTCTGTCTGCAGCATCACTGTGAGGGAAGGACAGTTTGTCTTCTCCATGTTTGGGAAACTGGAGAACAGAGACTAAGCACCTTAGAAGGTCACAGAGAGAGCATGAGAGAGCAGGGAAAGGAAAGAGAGCCCTCAAACCTATGTGCTTTCATTGGAGTCAATGGGAAACACCAGGGAACTGTTGCATGTTTGACACCAGTGGCCAAAACCTCTTTGCAGTGAGTAGCCCTGAGTTGCTTCCCTGAAAGGGAAGGGACTGGGCACTCCCTAGGCTCAACTCTTCACTTTAGCAAGGACTGTACTTCAAGCAGCAAGCTTGCAGCGCACACAGCACTTACAGAAGGATCTCCTTCCTCATAGTGTCCCTTCCGTTCCACTGCCTTTCAGTATGACTAGAGCTCCGAGCCTCTAAATCACTCTCTAGGCAGCTTCAGAGATGCCTGACTCAGTAATACGAATTACTGTGTATGTACAGGAGCTTAAGCAGCCTGAACAGGGCTCTTAATCTCTCTGCATCTCAGGATTTTGGTGTACTGGCTGGGGTAGAGTTAATTTTCTTCATAGTAGCTAGTATGGGGCTATGTTTTGAATTTGTGCTGAAAATAGCGTTGATAAATACAGGGATGTTTAAGTTAACTACTGAACAGTGCTTACACAGAGTTAAGGCCTTTTCTGCTTCTCGCCCTGCCCCACCCCACCAGTAAGTAGGCTGGGAGCACACAAGAAGCTGGGAGAGGACACAGCTGGGACAATTGACCCCAACTGACCATATGGGTTGCAAACAGGCAGGGGACAGAGTCAGATTGAAAAATAGAAGCTAGGTTCTGGGGGAAATTCAGACACCGAACAGTGTTTTCTTTCCAAGTCAGAACAAAAAGCCTAACCTCAAATTTTCTCATGTATTAAAATCCTGCTCACCCAATTCTAAATTTGGAAAAATTACAGCCTTTTATTTTACCAATAATGAAGTTATATTAGCTATAACAGCTACATCACACCAAAAGTATTTTCAGTTCAGCCTGTATATCTAATATAAGCATTGCAATGAAAAGATCTTTTTGAAATGTTTTGATAACAAAGACAGAAAGTTGAAATGACTTATTGAGACATTTTCTTGTTACTACTGACATGCTCCCATTTCAACCTGTCTAGTTTTCTGGTGAAAAACTCTTCCATACGTTTTTTTCCCAGGCAGGTCTACTCACTGTGCCCTTGTCAGACCAGTAATACTGGGCTGTGATCTGAGTTACACAGGTAACGGCTACAGAAATACAAGGTAAAACAACAAGAAGATTAACATAGCTTCTACAAAAGGGACTGATTAGTTCCTGAATATGCTGTAAATTCAATGTACTGGCTTAGGTTACTAAACTGCGTGGAAGCACACCACCAAGTCAAACTACTAGGCATGGAGACGCTTGAGACCTGCTAATAATAGTAAGCAGCTATTCTCCACACCACATAACTTGGAACCTCATTAATTCACAAGCTCTTATGTATTGAGGCAGGATTCTGGGGCAAAAAGTGGTAGATGACTACTTTCAATCACATTTTCAAAATGATTGAAAACAACTTTTTAAATAAGTATATACACAAGTTATCCATTTCAAAACAGGTAAAGTAGCAAGATAGAGATTTAACTTCTTTTAAATATTTTTTGCATTATTGTTCTGACACAGGCCTAAAGTCAAGTGTTCAGGTCATGAATTCGCAGGAGACGCTAAAGGGAGGCTCTTAATCAATTAAACCAAAAAAACGAAATATCTCACTATATACTCAACAATCCTAAAAAAGAAACAAAGGCAAGACTACTGCACGAAAAAGTAGGCAAGCACAGGCTCAGGTCATATCCACATTCACTCACAGGAGTAACCTGAGCATGTGTGAATGAGTCCAGAGTTGAACAGGCTCACTCTCACACTCAGAGTTATTCACAAGCCAAAGTGTTTGCAGCATCAGGAACCAGCAGAGACAGCATGGGATGCAGGTGCTACAAATCACTGTCTTGTCTTTGGAATATAATGTTTAAACAATTAATTCCTTGCAAGATATGCAGATGATGCATGCTACCAGTAGCCTGTTCTCTTAAAACTGGTTTAATAGAAGAAAATTTTCTTCAGGGTGGATTCACAGCCCACAGACCAGCTTATAAAGGATTTTTTTTTTTTTTTCCAACATGGATAAAAATGGCATTGCCAAACATGGGACTAAGACTAGATTACTGACAGCATCCAGGTGGCTGCAGGGAGAAGGAGATGTAAGAGGCCAGAACAAGTAAATCAGACAGATGTGTAGGGTCTCAAGAAGGAAAGGAGAGACACTTTAGGTATGAGGAATTAAACCACACAGAAATTCAAAATATAAGGGTGTGGGGAAGGAGATTTGTACGTAATGCCAGACAAGGAAGATGGTCCCCTTCCAGTTGTCTCTGTACTAACTTGAAACAACGTATCAGGACATCAGAAAGAATGATAAGAAGATGCAAAGGAATGCCCAAGAAAAGCACGTAAGAGATTTAGTAGTATGGACAATCATAAAAAGGACGGACTCTGAATGCAGCACAGAAGTGCAAAGCAAGGGACATGAAAGTAATGTTAACTTAATGGGAGCATTTTGGTGGCTGTCAATGGTTAAGTGAACAGTGGAAAAAAGAATATTTACAAGACAAGAGTAGGACTCTGGTTTTGTTCAAAACAGGAAGAAAAAGTTACGGCAAATAGTGAGGAGGTGGAAGACAGGATTTAGGAACCAGCATTTCAAGACATCAACTGAGGAAAAGCTTATTTGGACATATCAAAATAGAGAATATGGTTGTAGCCACAGGTTTGGATGCAATCACCTACAAAGAGATTATAGAAAGTGAAAGCTGAACCCGCATAGTGTAGGAGAGGTGAGAAGAACCCACTGAGGCAGAAACTGAAGGTACACATGACAAACCAGGATGATGCAATGCCTTGAAAATCATGGGCTATTTGTTCAGTCCCACCAACGCTAACACATATAATCATCACACTTCTTGTACACAGCAACAATCTGCACACACTCACAAATACAGATTTCCTTTCGCTAGAGGAAATCTGATGAGATAATGGAGGGGCATTATAGTACAGCCCATTCCCTTTTTAGCTCTAACAAAAAGAGAGACCTGCACCAAGATATCCTGCTGCTAAGTCTGCGTTCAATGCAACAACCTTCACACAGAATTGCCTTTGCACTCACTACTACATAGCAAGTGACATCATACAGAAGTAAGACTTCTTAACTATTAATAGATAACACTAATTTCAGTAAATCTCAGGACCTTAAAGCTATTTGCTTTCAAATTGCCAAGGCTGACTCCATTAAAAGCAGGAAATCACACGAGGTTTCCCCCCCCTAAAATAAAAGAAAAATAATTGTAGTTCTGGCATGACTCAGAGATGGAGCTAGATAGTTTAAACAAACACACAGCTGGTTAGCAACAACATGAAACTGTACGAATATAAATGCCATGTGCATCTATTATGTTATGTTCACATATACTTATGGGCTGAGATAGGTCCAGGCCACAGACCTAGATACAAACCTCACCTGGTTTGGAAAGTTGGCCTTGATTCAGGGTGAGTTGTGAGGCAGACAAGTAGATATACAAAGTTCAGAACCCAGCATGAACTCCGCAAAGGCAGGATGCGCTTGTATCTAATATTTTGGTTTGTGACTCTAGCCTTCAGAGTTCCATTTTCAGTGGGACCCATTTCAGCATTTTGTCACAAATCTTGATATTCACTGACCTGTCTGTGCAGGAGAATGAATTTATGGGGGTCCCCATCCGCCCAAGGAGGAAGCTGCACATCTCCCAGCACTGTTCCATCCTGCATGCAGCCTGTAGGAATTACAAAGGGAGAATTAGAAACAAGAATCACACACATTGCAAATAGGGACAACTTTTCTAGAACACCGAAATCAAAGGAAATTGAGGTGATTTCCACACATGCAGTTTCAGGTTCTACATCAAAAGTTTGTATTCTTGTAGCCTTATTTTAATAAAAATTGATCTGTCATTGCTAGAGAGCCTCATCAGTCCGCATAGTCCAGGAACCAACGCTCAAAATGCGATCTGGATCTTTTCCCTTGGCAGGATGCTAGAGCAGCAGGGGAGCACTGAAGTCCCTTCTAGAACTTACCAAGTTCAAAGTGATTCTCATTGGTTAGGAACTCTGGCAAGTAGAAGAATTCAGGGATGAGTTCCCTGACATCACTCATGTTGTCCCTTGATGCCGATTCCCATGTGCTCTTGACACTGTGAAACATCCTGTCTGCAACATCAAAACTCCCACCCTGTGAAATGGAGACAGACGAAAGACTTCAGTGTGAATATTCTGTTAAATAAAAAGCAGATGCAGAATCTTAGCCAATTCTGAAATAATCACCTCATCACATGTTTGATTAGGTGATATCTCAAGATCTGTCCCAGGTCTGTTTACTATGATCTTATATTAGGGACTGTCTTAGTCCTGGTTTGTAGATACGTAGGTTGCGAATACCATAAAGCTTGGAGTCTTAGCATAACTTGCAATAAGACAGAGACAAGTAGAAATGATCATGGGCAACTTGAGAATATCGGTGTACCAATTATTAACGTTTCTGAGGGCAATTCATTCCTTTCATAGAATCACAGAATAGTTTGGGCTGAAATGGACATTTAACAGTCATCTAGTCCAACCCCCCCCCGCAATAAGCAGGGATATCTTCAAGTAGATCAGGTTGCTCAGAGCCCTCTTCTACCCGACCTTGAATGCTTCAAGGGATAGGGCATCAATCACCTCTCTGGGCAACCTGTTCCAGTGTTTCACCACCCTTATTATAAAAAAAAAAAAAAAAAAATTAAAAAATCTTCCTTATATCTAGTCTAAATCTACCCTTTTTTAGTTTAAAACCATTACCTCTTTGTCCTATTGCAACAGGCCCTGCTAAAAAGTTTGTCCTCATCTTGTAAGTCCCCTTTAAGTATTGAAAGGCTGCAATAAGGTCTCCCTGGGGCCTTCTCTTCTCCAGGCTGAAAAACCCCAACTCTCTCAGCCTGTCCTTAGTCTCTAATTCTTCTACATGAGCTTTTGACCTGATTCCCCCCGCTTCCTCACCAGTCTCTCTGAACAGCCTGTAGCCATTCATAGCCACACTCCAGTCATGGGATTTGTCCCACCAAGTTTCAGTAACGGCAACTAGGTCACAGCTTTCTAGAAGCACAGCGGCTTCCAGCTCCTCCTGTTTGTTGCCCATGCTGCGTGCATTGGTGTAGAGACACTTTAGCTGGGCTGTCGTCTGTGCCACCTTCTTAGTGGAACACTCCTTAATTCCCTTGAGGTATGCCACTAGTGTTTCTGTCTTGGCTGCCATTACATCAGGAGCCCCAGGCTCATTTCTATAAGGCTTCAGGTGTGCTGCAGTGTAGCCAGCATGTCTCAGAACAACAGGCTGAGGGCCCTCGCTAGCACCCCATCCCTCTAACCTTGGCATGTCATCCCACAGGTTGTCACAGGCAAGCACGATATTATCTCCCTTCCCCCTTCAAGCCTGGTTTAAATCTCTGTCAGTGAGCCCCGCGCATCCCAAAGTGATTTGCAAACGGCGGACACAACTTGCATGTTTTCTCTTCAGTTGTGACCCAAATAGTTGTGAACAATCTTATGTACAATTCTTCTGAGAAAAACCTTTGGAGAAGCAGGGGGTACCACTGAAATAACATTCATCAGAACCAGGCAAGCAGGAAAGGCCCAGTGGGCAGGAGACTTCAGGGACTGGTCATTCCATATGGGAAGAAGGGACAGCATAAAGAGGGGAAAAAAGGAAGAATATCTGGGTCCCAAGCTGAACTGGTATGTAAAGAAGGAGAAAAACTACCTCACATCTTCAGATCATTTGCATATATTTAGTTTAATTAGAGTCAAACACTAGATGAAAGCAGCCTTATTAGACCAGGCCATTCTGAACTAAGGCCTCAAGTAGAAAGAAAAGGAAAATAAATGAATGAAAATAACTCGCCAAATGAAGAGAATTTGCCTTACATTCTAATGGGATTTCAGATACTGTATGTATTTGTGAAAATCCACGTTCACCTTTACATATGTATCCCTACTTCGAGTATGAAAGGATTTATTTTAACATAAAATTTCTACAATAATGGAAATAACCAAACAGACAGTTTTTGGAGATCATCTGAATGAGTTTGTCAGAATGAATAAGCTGTTTCAGAAGAAAATTGACTTTTTAACTGTATAAAGTGACAGAACCAAATTGTTTCTCAATACCTGGCTCAGGTACTGGCAGGAGTATAGCTGCCCAACTGCAGTATGCTCCCAGACTAATATAGGTGTTTCTCATTGGGGTTAATTAATTTGGATTATATGTCATGGGACATAACATTACATCCCACTGCCAGGGCTCAAGAGAGATTGCCAGAGATGGAACAAGTATGTTTAAATAGTTCTGCAGCGCAACAAAAATGTATGAACGACTGCTCACCCTCAACCATTCAATCGTCAAAGCTGTTTCACTAGGCAAACAGAACAAGCCAGCGGGACTGCAGACTGAGAACAGTAAAACCCAGAGGTGGTGCAAGAGTCAATCTGTTAATGGATATGAGTTGCAGTCAGGTTCTGTCTGTGGCTGACCTCTTGGGAAAACTTGATAGCTTTTGGTTAGTTTTCTCTCTGCCTGTAGACTGTTGCATGTGCCAGAGGAGGAGGATGCTGTCGTCCTGCACAGTAACAGTCAGCTGAAGCTGTGAACTGCAATCTATTAAATATGAAAATAACGTCTAAGCATCTTTATGCTGTAAGGACGGGATCCCACTCCCATGGACCAGATAAACCCTGAGCAGCAGTTCCCACATCACTTTCTGATGGTAAGAAACCATCAGACCCCCCCATTTTGACCCCCTCATTGCACATCCGTAATGCAACTCCTTTGGGTCTACAAACTCTGCTAAGCCTGGGAACTGCAAGTCAAGAAATAACTTTTGCCATATCTTTTGTTTGGGAGAAACTACCCTCATGGATAAGCTATCAAAACACAGAAGTCAATAAACCTTAAGTTCTGAAGCCCCATCTCCTTGCTTGTCTTTTGAAATAGACTCCCACTAAAAGCCAACACATATTCCAGATGGAAAGGCCCTGACACTGGTGAATTCTGACCAGCCTTTGGTCCAGCCTCATCTCTAAAGTGACAGCATAGTTCTGCTTTACTTCCTGGAATTTTATGTCCTTCTTCCTTAAACCACTGACAACTGTGAAGCCTTCCCACAGCCACTCAAGAGACTGAGTGAAAAAGTGGCTAATCACATGAGGAAGCCTAGCTGGAGTTAATCTGATGCACAAGGTCATCTTGTTCTTGATCATTATTAGGCAGGGACCCTCGGAGTCAAATTCAAATTGAAATTAAAACAGAGTAGAAAAAGGGCTATAAATAAATCAACAGCTAACAAGTATCTCATTGAAGCATATTAAAGGGCTTTGTATATTTAATCTGCACACAGCGCGCTGTGTCTGGTGGTGATTGATGCTTTTTCATCTTTTTTTGCAGCTTTTATGAGAGCTGATGGTAATCTCCTGAGAAACAATATGATTTGTAATAAAAAGATTACCTGTATTAAATAAAAATAATATATACATAGGAAATGCTGTTAGCGCGACAAATCTGGTTAAAGATATTACCACCACGAAAAAATGTGATTTTTTCCCTGGCTGTCTAATTCATTTTAGGGAAAAGTAATATCTTTAAAACTTAAGCCTGTATTATTTATAAAGGAAGCAATAACTGATTTTCCCATTTCCTATATTAATAAATTTATTTGCATATATTTATATCAGAATTAATGAGTTTTCTCTCTCTATGAATGCAAAAAACTGCACTGAAAGGGAAAAAGAGAATCAAGAATTGCTTTATGCCTTTAGAGTTGACAAACTCTTATGGCTTTTCTATAGCTAGATACAGTAAGTCTGTTTTCTTTCCTTTCAGTAGAGGCCTTACGCTGCCATCAGGAATACCAGAAAAACGTGCTTTTTAAAACTACAGTTCAGCAGGGTATATACAAAACAACTAGTCAAAGTGATCTCTAGAGAGAAGATAAAACTTACCATGTTTATAAAACTAAGCATCACTGATCTTTGGTGGCACTTTAAACCCGAAGACCTCGGAGTCTTGAGCCAGGCTTGATGAGGCTCTGAGCAATCTGATCTAGTTAAAGATATCCCTGCTTACTGCAGGGGGGTTGGACTAGATGACTTTTAAAGGTCCCTTCCAACCCAACACATTCTATGATTCTATCAAAGTGTTTCTATGAGGTGCTTACAAAGGTGCAAAGACTTACCATGTGCCCAAAGATACTGAGAAGTAATTACCTGCAGACAGTGGTTAAATGACTGCTCAAGAGTTAGTGACACAATGAAGATTAAGAACCCAATTCTCTATAGGTACCTTTGAGAAGTAAATACCAGGAAAGAAGATCAGCCTGCTAGCAGTGGGATAAGAATTCAAAGGGATAAAATCTGACTTGAATCAAAAGCAAGTGCCACCAATTACTGAGGGAGTGGGGTCCTAGAATGCCTTTCCAATGAAGACACTAAACACAGAAATGTTTGCTGCTTTTTTGTTGTGCTGAGACCAATTTCTGACTGGAATTTTAGGAGGTACATGACTAAGGTGAAGTGGAAGGTACCATACGACACCTGTCTGATGAGCCAGCTTTTAATCCATTCCAGCACAATACGCAAAGCACATACACACTGTTCTCCAGAGTCAGATCTCAATACACTTAAAAAAAGAAGTGAAATAATAAGGTTTTGTATGCTGCTGTACCCTTCCCTTACTAGAGGCAATGCTTTTTCACTGCCTTCCGTGGTCAAGCGCATATCAATTGTTTGACTTGAGAAACAGAATGGTACGCCAACATGAACTTTTCACAAGGTGTGCACCCAAGTTGTTGCATCTCCTTGTCATATGCATTGAGACTGGAAGTTTGCATAGCTTTTCCATTTTTTAAGATGCTGAGAAGCTTTCACAGCCCCCAACTCAGCACCCTTCCAAGGTCTTGGGTTTAGGAATACCCCTTTTCCAATCTGGTCTTGACTTGATCATACAGTTCTCAGGTCTGCTGTTTGCCTGACTGCATCTCACAGTTAGCAATTGCTACGCCACTATAGGACCAGTCACCTGAAGGAAATGACAGCAATGAGCTCAACTCAACATGCTGCAACATAAGAATGAGAACAGAAGAAGTTCAACAGTTTCAGTGGATCTACATCCAGACAAAATTTTGAGTTCTTCAGATCTCAGCAGCCTTTGAAGATAACTGTCCCCACAAAAACGCTGGTTACCCGCTAATCACACATAAACACAGTAGCTAAGCAGCTATTCAGACTGGGAACTTGTTATGTATGAGAAGTGTGTCAGCGAGATACAGCAGCCTTTGATGTTTACAACAAGGAATAACGGCTCCACAGTCATTCATGACTGCAGCTAACATATGGCTCACAGAGTGTGATGGTAACCATTGCCTCAGGTGGTTCACTAACCCATCAGCTACTGCTGGTAACAGCCAATATCATAGGGCTTATTACTTAATTAGCACAGCGCTTTATTTGTATTAGTTCATTAAAAAAAAAAAATGGAAAAAGAAAAAAAAAAAAAAAAAAGACCAGCACAACAGCAAAGAACTTGGAAAGCTGCAGGATGCATGGCCAGCCCTCACCGTACGTACAACAGTCTGAGTGTGAAATATTCTGGCCTAGCTGTCTCCCTTACATTGCTTCATAAGGACAGGCAGATTTCAGCAAGACATTCCTTAAAAAAATACACTTTTGAGGACCTGTCCTCCCGGTAGACCCTACTATAACACAACTCATATTACAGAGATAAGGGTAAAAACTGTCTGCTACGGCCCAAGTGTCTGTGCTTGTGTGTCACCAATGGCCTGCGCTGAGGAGGGCTGTCAGAAAATTTGGTGCCCCTGTATGCTGACCAGTTGGAAAAAGTAAGCACAAAATTCAGTTTCCATGACATTCAATTCCATGGTGAGTGCTTTTGGCACCATAAAACAGTGCCAAGTTCGGAACAAGCTAAAACAGTATATACCTTCTAGAGCACTAGATGTAGTCTCACCCGACTTCTCCTTCAGGGAGCTGGTCCCATGACCCTATCATTGCCAACCCATCAGAACCTGTGTGTCCTCATCTGGCCCAGGAATGCTCTTTAAGCAACCACAGCCAGCTCCAAGTGCATGCCTGTAGTCACTTGCCTGTATGGGCACTTGGGCTCAGAATACCTACCATGAAAGTCTCATCTGCCCTGAAGTCAGAAGCTTATGTTCAGACAGGTAGTAAAACATTGTCTAGGTGTTTACATGCCTCAGCTCTCACAAAATGCATCACAGGTCCAAAACTAAATAATCCTTCTCCCTCAGACAAACAACCCACAAATTCATCAGGCATCAATCATGCTCCCATTAAGATGTTTTCACTGAATTCAACAGACATAAAATAGAGACTTCAGTAAGCCCAGAGTCCACACAGAGTATACAGAAAATACCAAAAGAATTAATCCTCCTTCATTACACAGCCACTATAATGTGCTACATGGTTCAAGACAAGGTGTAGGAGGGGAACTACCTTGTCCCCTTACCTGCAGAGAACAGAAGGTCTGGGTAAATGGCTCCATTCGGACCAGGTAAGACGCCACTATAATTGCTGATGAATAGTGAGTACAGTAATGGCACTGGGCTGACAGGTCTCCTGGAAATTGGACACAAATCAGATTTCAGTGCAAAATATCACTATTTCAAACCCATAGCATCCAGTTACCACAGCACAACTAAATAGGGAGCAGGTCTTTAAAGCAGATGTGTTCAAGGATCTTTGAGCAAAAGTACACCTTGCATATTTGCATTAAATGTGCACAGTGACTACCAACTCTTTGTCTTCTTTTCTTGCCTTCCACATTTCATTTTCTAAAGAATAAGGCCTTTAACTTTCCAGACCATCCCCTTCTCCATTAGTACAAAAAAGGTCTTGATCTCCAGAGGTCAACAGCCTCAACGTCTTGTTTCCTTTTCTTGCAGTAGCTGTTAGCTAAGCTGCGTGCAGCAGTCTCCTACTAATGTGTGCAGCTTAGCTAACAGAGCAGTCTTTTCTAGGGAAAGTTTTTTTTCTCTAGCATCTCTTCCTGCCCAACAGAAGACAACAGAAAGCAGCAGTACAAGACACATAAGGCAGCACTTGCAGGACTCATTTCTCTTTGAATCCTCAACCAGTTTGTATCCAGAAGTGAGAGGATCTTCTTGGCATGGTGGTTCCCATAGCTCAGCTCTGGAAAGTTTTTGGGTGACCTTTTCCAAGGGATTCACCAGCATCCGCAAAGGCCTGAGGGGACTCAAGCCTCTGCTGCCTGTTACTCTCCTAAAGACTCACCCTCACTCTTCTCCACCTCATTGTAGCGCTGAATGAACTTGCGTTTCCTCTCCACAGTTTGTGCTCCCATGGGTTTTGACAGGTCCCGAAATGTATGGGGATTCGAAAGGTTTAGAGTCTGAAAAGCAAAACCAGCAAAGAGGTGGATTTTTAGATCCCTGAGTCATGTGACACTGATGACAGCTCAGTAACACTGGGTAGCAGCAAGGCTGTGTTGGAAGTTTGACCTATACAAGAAGGCCACAGACTCAGTACCAAAACACCCATCTCCAAAACTGGAATGGGACTTGGAAAGAGACGGGCAGCATATGCCACTGAAAGGACAGCTTGTAAAAAGAGCTTCACAAATAAAGGACCTGTCAGGTTGCAAATTGCTTTCAAGGCTTTTCTGTCCAAATCTCCTTGTCAAGGGCCACAGAAGCCTACCTCAAATTTTGAACCCTTGGTCTAGACCCCTCTGTTTCAATGGCATCATACAACATACCTTAGTATGGGTGCTATCATAGAAAGTACTGCAGCAAGCACTGACCTCGGAGTGATAGTCAGCGAGGACCCATGGAAACACAGGATACTGCATGTGATCATTGTAGCTGCGACCAGCCAATGTGTTCAGGTACATGAGGTAATCAAAGTTGCTGATCTCCCTCTTCTATCAGGAAAAGGAAACAAGCATTAAAATTTCCCAACTCCACCCCTGAAAACCATGCCTCAAAGGTACCCTCAGAGCCCTGTAGTTCCTAGGTCCACCAGGACAGGAATTATAAATAATGTAATCAATCACCCACTGCCACTCAGGTCAGCGCAATCTCTCTTATACAACAATCCATTCAACAGAATCTGAGTCTTCATTCTGGCTCTTCTTCAGACAGGCCATTTGTATTTGTCTATAATCACCCAGTGCTTTTATGCTGTATTTGCGTAACAGAGCACTTTTTCCCCAATTTAAAAATGAGCCAAATGCATGCAATGTGTATATTGGAAAATCCTGGACAACTGCCTCTACAGAAAAGGCTGCACAAAGTGCTAGATATAAACAAGAAAGTATAGATTTCTTCAATGTGCCTTGGGTCACCAAGATCAGGGGTACAGGAAAGTAAATGCATCTCTCAGCTCTGCAAAACATCTTGGAAAATGAGAGGTATGCTGATTTAGTTGTGCAGATCATCTGTGAACTGCCATTCAACTAGGTGTCCCTCTCTTGTCTCAGTTTAAAAACGTGCATAAAATCACACTTAATCTGCCAGACAGTAGCACCATACGTTTCACAGCAGAAGCAAAACTTCTGCAATAACCAGATGTAAATGCTCTGCTCCTCTTGCAAATAAACTCACCTCCAGCAGTGAGATAACAGCTTAGGCCTCGAAGTACATACGTACATATGCACATATCTGTGTGCAGACACAGGGGCAGGTGCTGATATTCTTTACTTAACCATATGCAGCCAAGATTTATCTTACCTGCCACTTCTGGAGCATTGTCTTCTCCCCTCCTGAGTGTTTCCTGCGGGGAATAAACATTTGATTGAAACAGCCTGCTTCATAACAAGAGAAATTCTGTACGTTAACATCTGTGCTCCCTTTGTCCCCTGCATTTGTCCCACAGAAATGAGAGAATACCAGGACTAGAATAATGTTGAGATTTCATCATTGATCAAATAATTCCAAAATCAGAGTGTCACCGGTTAAGTTAGTGCTGCACAATACAAATTTCATTGCTGCTTTTATTAGGAAGGAAGGCTCTGTCTGATGAACAGGGATGGCCTAGCTTCAGGTGGCTGATGAATTTATCACTGTCAGTTACTCTCCCTGTGACATGCTGACTCTCCCTAAGTTACTCACCAGTTTGCTCCTGAATGAAGTGCTATTTAAAGTATGATATCTAATTAAGAAAACAGAAGGAAGTAGGGTGGTGCTAAGGATGGATTCTGTTTGCTTTAAGACATAGCTGCAAACTGCAGTGCTGATGCCACATGGTAAACTGCAAGAATTCAGAAGCTGACTCACAGGCAAAGACGATGCCCCTGAAGCAGAGGCAGATGGACAGCTGGGGACAGCAACCTCCTCAGGTGTTCTGAGGTAAGCCACGCTGCTAATCAGTCTGTGCTCCTGGTCTCATCCCACTGTAGAGCTAGAGCGCTAGTGACAGGTACCATTAAGGCTGTCTCTTTCTATTCTGAAGCCTTATTCTCAAAGGCTCATGCTTTTCTGAAGCATTCTGAAAATACTAGCTTGAAAACAGAGGTGTGTCAGTCTCCATATCACAGATGTTTCTTTTTGCATAAAGAACTTTGAAACTAATGTAGTCCTTTAAAAAAATGTTATAAAAATGACAAACCATTTTTAAGTAATAGATTAAATATAGGTTTTCTACTTTCTTTGTTCGCAAAATGAAACTTTTTAATGAAATTTTAAACAAATAACCAACCAGATGAAGGCAGATTCTAAATAGGGGAATGCATCTGAAAATGTTAAAGGGTCAAAGGTTCTGAGCAAATAAAAGTAACATTTCAACTGCACTGAGCTAGAAGGTCTGTCACTGTCTGAAGGCCATGGACTTGTTCTTGTCAATTCCTAGAAACTGAAATGAGACAAGTGACAGCTTCTGGATTAAAGAAACTTTTGATCTGCCAAAGTAAACAAGGTTACTGACACGATACCATACTGGTGGTAGGAGATGCTTTTCCCTGTGAGTGTACAACTTTAAACTAATCCTAAAGTGCCAGCTCAGAGGCAGGATTACTGACTTCCTGAAGTGTAAGGAAATCAGTTCAGCCATAGATTATAAAACTGCTACAGGAATAACTAGTTGCTATTTTGCACTCTTGTGCTCTGTATTGGAAGACGCTAGAAAGCCACAAATACCAGAATGGTCTATGATCATTGCAGTTCTATTAAATTTGCACTGGTAAATTCTCGTAAAATATCTCTCATGATTATGAATTATTAGATATAAGGAAGAAATTCTTTACTGTGTGGGTGGTGAGGCACTGGAACAGGCTGCTCAGAGAAGTTGTGGATGCCCCATCCCTGGAAGTGTTCAAGGCCAGGCTGGATGGGGCTTTGAGCAGCCTGGTCTAGTGGGAGGTGTCCCTGTCCATGGCAGGGGGGTTGGAATTAGATGATCTTTAAGGCCCCTTCCAACACAAAGTCATTCTATGATTCTATGGTTACTTTACTGCCTATTCACTCCTGAACCAGTTAATAGTATACATAAAGGAAAAACACTACGGTTTACTCAACACAGTATTATATTCCTTGCTTAGGCACTCTCTTCAGAGAAAAGTGTGTATCTGAGGGAAGAGTTTTAAATAACCTAAGTAATAACCTATTCCATGAACAAACACGAAACCCCGGACTAATTCTAGCTTATGGTCTACAACTCCTACACTTTGTTTAGTTCTCCTGCTAAGCATACTAAACCTAACAATGACAGGCTATATTTATAGAAATCAGTCAAAACAAAAAAGGTGTAGTTTATATCTGATATGGGAAAATAGGATCTTCACTCTTTGTCCAAAAAAAATGAATAGGTTATATGATGGTCTAATTTGTAAATCAGAAGTCCATTGACTAGAATATAGTTATGGTGGTTTTGCATGCCCAGTCTGAGCCACACATAGCTCAAGAACGTAGGAATTTTAAAGTACAAAATATATCATGAGTGCTTACCCGTTACAATTCAGCCCTCTCACACTATATGTAGATTTCACAGAGCTTTGCCCCACTGGCCTTTGAAAGGTCTCCAACAGACATTTGCAACTCAGAGAGAGCATCTCAAAAGGATGGAACAGGATCAGAATTCCTGGCATTATCTGAAGTGTGGTTGGATTAGGGAGTTTGCCACAGAGGGATCAGGTTAGGTTCTTCCCTTTCCAGAGGGGCAGGCTCACTAAGACTGCCCGGGTTTATTTTGGATTTATGGCTGAGTTAGAAAGCAGGGGGTTATGTAATGTACAAACCTGCTCAATCCATCAGCCCTCCCACATTTTAAAGTCAGATTATTATGTAATACTATACACTGGACCAAACTGAGCCAGTCTGTGCGTATATTATGCAAATACACATATGTTGATTTGTGGGTGCCATGACCCTCTAGTGGAACTCTTGCTCTGCTTGTCACAAGCCCAAAACAGCTAATAAAGACTCTACAAGGGTCAAAACAATCCTCTCTCTGGCTGAAGCTGGTTGGAAGCTGCTACATAATTCAAAGAGGTTGATGAGTTCACCGCGTCATGAAAATACGCAAGGCTAAATGTAATCACTCCCTTGTAAGAGCCGTCCTTCTGGGTCTCAGGGGACCAGGCAGCATGCTCCGTCCAAGACCCCAGAGATCTGGAATTCTGCATTCTCCCTTGTCAACTCGTAGAGGCTTAGAACACGAATCGCATTACAGGCAGCTCAAGCCTATTCCTCCCCTCTGCTTGGTAATCAATCAGCATTCCTCCAGACAACACCTCTCTAGCCAGCACAGCAAAAGCTCAAAGTAGATCAACCACAGCTATCCAACCACAGTAAGTGCATTTAAAAATAAATAAATAATCAAGGGCTTGCTTGAAAAAGAAAGAAGTGTTTTATAAATGTAATTAACTAAACTTCAAGAGAGAGTGAAGTTATGTAAAGTCAAGAGAAGTACCTACATATTCGTCTACATCTAAATCTATAAGGTATTTGTAGGGCGCTAGCCATGGCAGAATCTAAGCATGATGTGTACTAATGATGATCCACTTTTGGCTACGCTATACATAAGTGATTTATTAGTCCCTCTTCCATTAACATCAGACTATGATCTCACTCTTGTGATAGCCAGTGCTTTCCATTTGCTAGAGACAGGTGGACCTCAACCCATTTGGAGATTCATTGCATATGAGAGAATCTCAAAGAATAAGATTTTGCCCCCACTGAAATTAGTACTAAAATTCCAATAAAGTTAATTGGGTTCTTAGACTTCACAAAGCTGCTTTCATTTTCTTTTTGTCTTCCATCCTCCAGACTTCATAAGTTTGCAAATCAGTGTTAAGGCTCTCCTAAAACCATGTTTCTTAAAAAAATCTTTGTAATTACCAGAAATATTGTGAGGAAAATCCTCTTCCTGGTAAGCCACAACCTAGGCCAAAGTCCTACTATTAGAAGAGGAAAGAAGAGGGGAAAAAGGGATGTGTCACAGCACACAAAAAGATGTTTCACAGCTTTTCCTGTGAAACCATCAAGTCTCTCTCAAACGTCAAAAAAGTGTTAAGTTAGATTACTTTAGAATAAAGCTATAGTGTCCTCCTTGTTTGATTGTTCCAGTCCACCTTCTGGGTATTCTTGCTCTTTTCTCAAAGAATACAGGTATAATACAAAATTTATAAATAAGTACAATATTAAAGTAGGGTTCCTTGAAGTAGGATGTCTTGAAGGGGCTACAGAGGGAGAAAGGAATCTCCCTCTTTTATGGAACACTGTTTGCACTGTGTGTATTCACCAAAGGGATAACGTTTCCACTGCAGACACACTTCAGGTCACAGAAGAAAAACATCATGTAAATTCAATTAATTTGTTGAGGTGAGCAGAATGTAATCTCCAACCCTGGAATCAGGCAAGCACATCAACACTATCAGCTTCTTTATGCCAATAATATCCCAGATCCATTATCAGCAAGAAAGGGACCTCAATGTTGCATCCCCTGTGAACAATACCTACCAGAAAATACACAGCTATTTCTCTTTCATAGTTCTTTTTTTTCCAGATACTATTTTGAAATTATTGCAACCAGTTACTAAAAGCTTGAGCTTGGTAGCCCCAGACATAGAGACAAATTCCAATAAATTCACATCTTACAAAATGGAAATTGTTGTACCAACTGTTTTGAAGGGTCACAGATAGATTAACATGAACTGCAGCTCATATCTATCCTCTCTGCTGCACTGTTGAACGAGCCTTCCCTCCTGTGTCCATGTCTATGCGATACCGAATGTGCTAAGGATGGTATCACAAATGTTGTGAGTGCATGCAGGAGATACATACAAGTATCTCACACTGTGTTACAGCCAAGTAAAATGAAATAGCCACATGACTAAAATGGACAGTTAGGACAACGTTAGAAGCTGACGAACAGCTTCTAACCAGGTCCAGATGCTTTTTCTTTCTGCATAATTTGAAATCTAACATTTCAGGCACTGCATGCCGTTCAGCTCTTTTCCCTCCAGCTTGAACATGCATGCTGGAATCAAACATTATGCTAATGATCTCCAAGGACATAGCATTGCTGTTGCTTAGGAACAGAAGTTTCACAGGCTCTGGAAGGAGAACTGAATAGACCCTGGAGCTGGGGAACTCCTTTTTGCCACTCCTCCTCCTCCCTGCACACTCACATACACAAGTTTCTTGAAGGGCTGCCACTTTCTGTCAAGGAAGTATGATTCAGCATTTGCAGGACTGTGCAAAGGAAATTGTCCTGTGCTCCCCACTCACAGGTTTATTTACAGACTGAAAGACCAATTCGTTACTCAAAGAAGAGTAGACAGAAGACGACTGCACAGTAACAGACCATGAAGTTTCATCCCACACTACTGAAAAAAACAAGAAACTTGTGACATCTGTACCTCGCCTTCTAAGTCTTCCTAGCTGCTAGCTGGTAAGATTCTATGCAGGGGGGCAGTCTGGCAGAATTGTTAAATGAAACAGTGTTTTTGTCTATTCTTGGTGGGCCTTGGTTTTATAAGTGACCTTGTTTTGAAGTGATCTAGAAGAATAAGAAAATTAAGGAAGGAAACCTCTCTCTATCTATTTGCTCATGGCAGGATTTAGTCCAAGCCTTCCTGTTAGCAAGGGACTGCATTTAAGATGGTCAGTGAATTAATCTCTGTTCCACAACAGGTTTTATCCAACAACAAAGAAATGGTAACAGGCTTGTAAGCAGGGAAATAAAAATGTACCCTAGCTGGAACTGCTTGGCTTCATGTAAAATCATTTCACTGCATGAATGCTGGTTTTAAGCTTTATATAAAAGTATTTCCACAGAGCTACTCCATGGGTGAATTAGAATGTGTCACCTCACTGCTTTCCTGCCCCAAGAAAGCTGTAGGGCATGCATAGCTCTGCTGGGCTTCGCAAGCCTGCTCTGCAATACACAGATTTCTAGGAGGAAAGATAGAGGTAACTTTTCTCACAGACTAGTTCAAGATGGGATCAAGATGGTTCTGTACAGCTTTGGGTGCAGTGAAGTAGGAAGCAGCAACCTATGGGAGGAAAGGAACAGGCGGAACCACAGAGGAGGAGGTCCTGAAACACCCAGTGTCACAGGCAGAAGGCCTGTTCTGCTCCTGCCAGCCCTATGTTGAGAAAGGAAGAAGAAAGGTTCAGGTAGAAGAGACTGCATCATCAGGGTCCAAATCTGTATTCTTCTAGAATCAGATCTCCTTCTTCGGACAGGCTTAAACTACAATGGGTCATGACTGGACCCTGTGCAAGTGCTAAAGTGCTCCAATCCTTTCTTGCCTCAGAGAGACATAGACAGTCCTAGTCCTCATGCGCAAGGTCTGTTCCCTCACTACAGCTCCCAGCAACACAGAGGACCACAGACAGCACAATGCCCTTGACACACATTTCCTATTAACTTCTGTATCAGGTCAGCCTCAAAGCTCTGGGCCTCTGAAACACTCCTAAAGCTCTGAGGTTAGCCCAGGGCTTTCAAAAGACCAATCCAGACCAAAAATTTTACCAAGTGTGGATAAAAGGGGAAAGAGTTTTCTAGTCACAGTGCTCTTTAGTGAGACCTTATCACATAGAAATGCAGCACCCTGCCCTTGGACAACAACTGGCTAGCAACTCAGAGAGTGAACGCGGCAGTGGGGTGCGGGTTCAAGAGAAAATGAGTAAAGAGAGTTCCCTCTCATCATCATTTTTTCTTAGGTAATAGGGCAACACAAGTACCTCTCCCTCTGCTATCCCAGGAGATACACTGTGAGCATGAGATCAAACAGGCATAATTAACATTTACAGCAAGGAGGGCTCCTGCAATTCCTGAATTTTTAATATCAGTGGCTACGGAACTGGAGCCCTCTTATGCAGAGCTGAAGAAAATGAGACGTGGCTAAGTAAGTTCCATTATCTCCAGCTACAGCCCTGTGAAACACTGATAATTAGTTTACAAGCATGCAGAGACAAGAGAGTTATTCATCCCCTTCAAGCTGTCTACTGCGCTGTGGTGTTTCTGCAGAACTCGAACACTAATCCCTATCTTTGGGACTGAAAATCACGTTTTTGTAAGTTTTAAACATAGCTTCCACTTTTAACCCAAAGGAAATAGCACTTGGAGAGTGTGAGCACTCCCTAGGGACTCATGTTTTCCTGATCAGAGCATCTTAGAGGTCCACAGTAGTATTAAAAAAAAAAAATATCACTAAATGAGGTGGTTAAATCTCCTTGAAGCCTGGGCATCACACAGAGAGATCTGCCTTGAGGAAAATTACACTGATGTGTCTGTTTGGACTCCTTAAAAATTTCAAAGGTCCAGGTTCAAACTTTGTTACAGGTTGGCAAGGTGTATTGACAGAAAAGCACCCAAAGCCAAAAGGTCAAACCACTGTTATTCCTGACAAGCCTCCAGCACTCAACCGTCTACACCAGGCTCCCTCTAGTGCTCCCAGGCAGGCACAGCACAGAGGGACACCAGCACTGGGAACCAGCATTAACAGCCAGACTCAGCACAGGCTGAATTTTTGTCCAGGTGGTATTTTTAAGAAAGGAAACTGTTTGGGATCAATGTTTTCCCCTCGGAATTTAAATGAAAAGTAACAGGAAAAAAAACTACTAGAAACTGAACAGAATTTTTTTCTTTCTCAGAGTTTTAAAGATGTTTTTAAAAGCACTTTAAAAGAAATTATCATTTTGAATTTAGAAAAAAAATATGTATTTTTCCTTGAAGCTTCCTTTCATTTTTTTAAAAGGCATACGTGGCTGAGAAACTTCGAAGTTCACTGGTCAACTCATCCAACACAAAATTCAAACAAAGAGAAAGTTGGATCCAAAAATCACCAGTTTCACATCAACTGCCGGAAGCAGTAAGTCTCTTTGCATCCTCCCAAAGCGTGAGGAAGCTGCCCTGCAGATCTTTTTATGAAGCATGGTAGTCACCCTCTGTGCACCAGTAAGGGACTTAGGATGTCCTGAATCAGCAGTAGGGCTCTGGCATTTCCCATGCAGCTGAACTTTATCTTCAGAGAACTGCCAACAAGAATATTGCATCAGATCCTTAAAATGAGTGAATTGTGATTAAAAAAAACCCTATTGTTTTGATCTCCAGAACTTCCTACCTACTCCTGGGCAAATTATTTAAGCTAACATCAACAAAGGTGGAAAAAGTGCTTAATTTTCCACCGTAGAGTACTTTGCCTCAGTTATCAGTCTACATTATGGAAAGAATAGTATTGATATTGACCCTGGGACACCATAAGGTTAAATAGGGCAAACAGCGAGAGGCCTTCAGACATAACAGTAATAGGACCCTGTAAGTGCTGTGGGGGTGACATACACAGAGAGATTTAACTGTTTAAATATTTTTATACAAAATAACAAAGATTAAATTTTGGAACATACCCTCTGGGCAAGACTGACCCCACTGTGCTGCTTCCAGGATTTTCTGAAGCATCTGCCTCATTACAGAGCTCCCAGGAGGGTGGGTGGTAACTGGCAGAGATCCCCCTTGCTTTTGCATTATTTTTGGCTATGGCATGTAATTGAAAAGGAGCCTGAGCTTCCCCTTCATGTATTTGCACATGATTAATGAGTAGCCAAAAAGCCTGAAGGGTTTGTAATGAAGCCTTTGTAATAGTGAAACGTATTGTAGACAAATCCATATTTTGTCCCAAACAATCATTCATCAAAGCTGCAATTTGACTCTTCACAATTAAATGCCAGAGCACCCAGACCATCCTGAGATTAGCCAGCTGTAACCCATGCTCCTCTCTGCGCTCTGGCTGAGAAGGACATTGTCATCCATTTCCAGGGAATCAGCCTGTTTCCTTTGTCACTAGCCATAATTAGCACCTGTATTTGATGGCCTTCGATTAGTGAGAGAGAGATAGCCAAACCTGAGACTACAGTGGACTACCACTCATACAGGTCTCAACTCAAAGCACACAGCATATGCTGAGCATCAGTATGAGTCAAAAGTCTGACCAGAACACCTACACGCATTTTTTGAGGGCAGGGCATCTTCACAGTGGGAGTCCATCTATCCCACAGCACGGATGAAAAGACAAGGTTAGAGTACCCAGAGTCTGTCCTTGAAAGTACAGAAGATACTCGTCAAGGCCTGGTTTTGGTTCAACGTGTCATTAAGCAGCACTGACACAGACCCCCCGTTCCAGTCTGCCCTGCAGGTGATATGTGAACTGCAAGCAGTCCTGACAAATTTGGAAGCCCACTATGTTCCTGAAGTCCTGGTTAAAACAAGACCCTTAATCATTTGCTTTAAATATTTGATCTTTCAGTAGCATCCAGAGCCCAAATCTCAGGTTCGTTAACCAGGATGTTTAACCAACCTGTCAACAGATGCCAGGCCTGGAAAGAAGGCAACCTGTTAGTCTGGTAGAATAAGTACAATTTTGGGTAGCTTCTTTTAGTGCAATCCCTAAGGACTGCGTTGAGACCCATAATACATTTTGCTTAGGTCCTCAAATGGCTGATGGATAACAACACATTTCATTCAGTTTCATTACATGCTGAGCTCAAATTAGTATTTAGGGTTGAAAGACAGCAAATTTCTCCTACTTGCAATTTCACCCTGTGATGCAATATAGGTGTTACAATGCAATAAAATTATATTGTCAATTATTAGAATTTCACATACTCAAAATATTTTCAGGAAGAACATTCAGAGTTGCAGCTCCAGGGTTGAAAACTCCTGACCTTATAAAGAGACTTCTAAAGAGTCCGGTGGTCACACGTTAATATATAACTAAGCAATTATTTTGTTTTTAATTAGGGAGTAACAGCCACTGTTTTCAAAGGCTTTACACTGAAGTTCCCACACTTCATCGAGAGGCTGGTGTGTCTGTCTGTCTCTCAGTGGACAGATGGCCAAGGGGAAAGCAAAAGGTCCAAAAGGGAAGAAGATCACCTTGAAAATTGCCAAAAATTCCATCCGTATAACTCTTGATGGAGGACGCCGTCTTGACTTAAGCAAGATGGGTATCACCACCTTCCCCAAGTGCATTCTGAAACTGGCTGACGTGGATGAACTTGATTTGAGCAGAAACATGTTAAAAAAGATTCCAAGCAGCATCCAGAAGTTCCAGAAACTGCGCTGGCTGGACCTGCATAGTAATCAGCTTGAGGAGCTGCCCGAGGCAATAGGTACACTTCAGAACCTTTTCTACCTGAATGTATGCAACAACAAGCTGACCACCAAAAATCTGCCAGAAGGGTTGAACCTTCTCAAGAACCTGCATATTCTCAACCTTGGTTTGAACTGTCTTGACAGTATTCCTACCAGTCTTGGGGCTCTAAGGGAACTTACCGAGATAGGTCTCTTTGACAATGCCTTGACCACCATCCCAAACAGTGTGAAAAAGCTCCCCAAGCTCAAGAAGCTGAATGCAGAAAGAAACCCTTTCCCGGATTCAACAAAGCAAGTGGAGCATGCCGACTCCATCAAATGTGTAGAAATGCTCCACTTAGTACAAGAGAAAGACCTGTGCTCTTCTTGCCTGAAGATGTGTATGGATGAGAGGGACAAGCTGAACAAGTTAATGAACGTGACACCCAGCTGCTTAAAGAAGCCAAGTTTCCCTTTACTCCTTACACCCAATTCTACTGCAAAGGATAACCAAGAAGAATGGAGATTAAGAGACAATCTACCAAGACATTCCACAGACCATGTCCCATGAAATCCAGCCCAAACTAATAAAAAGCTGACCTCCTTCCTCCTCCCTTTTCCTGCAGTTCTCTTCCTTTAAAGATCTATGCAGTTTTAGATGCAGCAGATCTGTGTGGTCTCTAAATCAAAATCCAACTAAAACAGATCTACATTTGGGAAAGGGTGCATTTGGGAAAGGAAGGACTATTCCCTAACGTATGTGCCTGTTCCTACATGTTGTCCATGTTTGGGTTTTGAGGGTTTTTTTGGTCTTTTGTGTATGCATGTGTCCAGTGAAAGAATCTTCAAAAAGTTTTTCTGGTAACTCCACTCCCACTTCTGAGCCCCAAACATTACTCCTGTTCATTTTCAGAGAGTGAGACACAGTTAAACTAGTCTCAGAAAATACCATTTGGAGGAACAGGAATATACCTCGGAACTTTCTGCTGCTGGTAGTTGCCACCAACCCCTCAGAGAATCTCAGATAGGCACTGTCAGTGTAGGAACCATGAGCCCGTTCCAATTCAGCAAATGCAGTAGACACAAATATTATGCTCAGGAGTAACTAAGCAGTGCAAAAAAAAAAAAAATAATACGCTAAGAGCTAAACAGCCAGTGATCCTGTTTGCCACCAAGGTGCCAGACTCTGCTTAAGCAAGTTCTCTGGGATTTTGGGTGCTACACTTGAGTGCAGTGATCTCTAACTTGCACAGTAAAATCAACGCCACTATAACATGCCAAAACATCCATGTGTACATCTATCACCGCCTGCTCTAACCACACAATAAAGAAGCCATTACGCAGAAGCATTATGGATTAGCTCTAACCTCTCTTCACTGTCTCTTTCCCACACTAACCATCTGTGTAGATTTTACCAATAAAGTCACATTAATGAGGTAATAATTATTAATCAACTATGCATAGTCAGCTACTCAACACATTCTTCATGTCTTCATACTGTGGATACTGTACGCTAGAATGCTTTTTGGCATTTTGGGGACACCTTTGAATCTTTAAAATAGGAGGCACAAATAGGTAAGCTTCTAGATGCTTTTTTTAAAGGTGAAATTGTTATCTACAGTTATCCAGTGTTTCATATGTTTTGGTTTACCTTATATTCAGGGACTCTTCTGTTATCCCCTTTGACTTCAAAGCAGGTTGGAAAGAGCAAAATCTATAGGAGATATGAAGGGTCACATTACAATTATTTAAATAGTTATCCGTATACATCACATGTACATATATTCTATGTCACATCCTGAAGGACACCACATTTCACTGACATTCTAACTCAGGACAAAGCTGCAGGACAACACAGCAAAAGCACACATTTAATATTAAGGAGTTGCCTATGGGCTGGATAAAAGTAGTTTCTTTCCCAAGTAGGGCCTCAAATTGATATATAGTGCTATGGACTTATGATCAGGTGGTTTAAGGTTCTACTAATTAAAGCCAGAGAATAAGAACACACTGCCCTGGTTTCAACTGGGATAGAGTTAGTTTTCTTTCTAGCAGCTGCTGTGTTTTGGATTTAGTATGAGAATAATGCTAATAACACATTGGTTTAGTTATTGCTAAGTGATGTTTACATTAGTCAGGGACTTTTTCAGTTTCCCACAGAAGCTGAGAGGGAGCATAGACAGGACAAACTGGCCAAAGGAATATTCCATACCATAGACATCATGCTCAGTATATAAATGGGGGCTGGTCAGGGGGCAGGAATCTGCGATCACTCCTCAGGATGGGATGGGCAACCGATCACTGGGTGGTGAGAGTGACTTGTGTTGTATTACTTTATTTTGTATATTCTTTTACTGTTGTTATTATTATTCTCTTCTGTTACTGTGCTATTAAACTGTTTTTGTCTCAACCCATGAGGGTTTTTTTCCTGTTTCTCCCTCTTCTCCCTACCTTACTGCGGGAGGAAGTGGGGGAAGTGAGCAAACAGCTGCATGGTCCTAGTTGCTGGCTGGGGTTAAACCACAACACCCACTCAGACATTTATCTAGCAAAAATGGCAGAACAGAATACCAACCCATGTCTCAGCCATTCCTATTTACTTTCACTGGGGGTTTATGTTAGACATATTAAACCCTTGAAATATATAGGTTTGGTGACCTTCATTTGAGGGGCAATACAGGGAACTGAGAATCAAAACATTATCTTGAACTGCCTCTGCAAGATTCCCCCCAGAAATGCTTGTCAGAGCTGAGAGACAACAAAGATAAGGGCTAAACAAAGCAGCTGGACCTGGGGGAGAACCTGGTGACTCTAAGTAGCCACACTGCACAGCCAGTTTAGAAAGGAAGAGTAGATAAACCTGCATTGACTTTTTAAGCAATACTCCATTTGAAACTCTTCAGAGATTTCAGGAGCAGAAGGAGCTCTATGATTGTTTAAAAATTAACAAACAGTACCAATCCTCAGTCTGGGCTGCAGACTTTACCACAGAAAGTACTACGTATTGAAGTATTTTTCCTGCATAAAGGACAGCAAAAGCAAACCTGAAACAATGGCCAGAACTGTAGTAGGGAAAAAAAAAAAAGCAGCACAAGAGAACAAAGTGCAAATTAATTACTTCATAGTCTTACAAGTTCCATCAAACAAAACAAGAACATAAAGAGAAATCTTTTTAAAAGAAAAATCCCATTGATAAAAGTTAGCTCCGCACCAAAGACATAAAGATGGAGTCAGAGAGAGAAAGACTTTTTATTCCTAAAGAATCTCATGACAGACACTTTGTGTGTTGGAAGAAAGCAGGAAGAAACCTTTCACCCAGCACTGTGAGGTGAGATGGAGGTGGCTCTCATCTCAATGAGAGGAAGCAGCACAGCTACAATTGCAATTTGCTGGGATGCAGGGACATAATATACACTGCTGGGTGCTAGAAGAGTCCTACACATGCATTAGCTCCCTTGATAAATCAATGGCTATATAATGCTCTGAAGAATTCCCAGGTCAGCAAAAGAAAGATTTGATAGCTTTGCTTAAGTGTAACCCATTAAAGACCAAGGAGCTGCAATTGAAGAAAAAGCCCCTGGAGCAGCAAAACACAGACATCTGAAGCCAGGATAAATAGGGGTGATAGAGCAGGAGTGTCACCTGGGTGTTCACGTGTTATTATGAATTAGTGATTACCTCTTAAATATCTTATTTCGGTCGCTGTCATGGAAGACAAGAAATCTGGAGTAACCATTTTTGAAGAATATTTCCAAGGCGATCTCCTGGAAAGGCAAATCAATTACAGTGTGAAGAGCTACAGAGCAAAGCCCAGTGCTGCAAAGAGTCCATCATGGACTGTCCAATTCTTCAGGACTTTGGAAAAAAAAAAAGCCTTGACTTCATATCAAGTGTGAAGAAGTGTAGCAAAATATGCGTAATATTCCCAATTTCCCCAACTGTAGGAATGGTCCTACTGGGTTGACTAGGAGTTCAAATGCTTCTCTGAAGCAAAACCAAACTCCAGATATTGGTTCCATCCCCTGCCTCCTCCCTGCTGGTTTTGAAGCATTTTTATCTTGAAATCTCGGTGTGATTAACAAGACACTAGTAGCATTAACTTCTAGTTAGGTGAAAAAGATGACATGAAAAGGGGATGCTAAATAAGCATTTTTTTTTAGAAAGCAACCATACTGGTTTGTAAACGAATAGTGAGCTCAACAAGAAATGCCGAAATAATTTCTCTTGACTAGAAGCAGCAGAGGAGGAAGGGGAGTTTACAACATTTCTCACTGAAGCTTTAAAATAATCGAAGTAGAAAACTTTGCCTCCTTTTTTCTGCAGTGTCTCCACACATTGTTATGTTGGGCATTTGCATATAACCCTGTTATTTACTCAGTGAGTGGTCCTTTTTTCCCCAAAGTTGGTCAAGTAAAACTATAAATATCACATAGTGTCTGGGAATCCAGACATGAGCTTCAATCCAAATGTGGCAGGTGCAATACAAACCTAGAAATACACCACAATGGCAACTGCCCCATACATGATTCACAAATGAAGTACAAAGCAGAAAGGTAATATGAGAGCAGCTATGACAATAAACAGCTTGCAGCATTTGCTCTGAACTTCAGCTTTCCAAACCAAGTCTGATCAAGTGTTGTCATTACAGAATTGGGCCATGTGGTTTCACAGTTTTTGCTCTGAGCTGGGCTATGTGCATGAACAGGAGATCAGCTCTGTGAGGCACAGGAGCTGCCTAAACAGCTGATCCATCTGCCCTGCAGGAAAAGCACAAGGAATCAGTTTTCTTCTTTTTCTGCAATATTGTTTCAGAGTAGTTTGTGGCATGGCATCCCCGTGCAAGAATTTGAGAGCTTGATATAGATACCAGAGTTTTCAGTTCATTAATTGAAACAAAGCAAAAATAAACAAAGAAAAAAAAAACACCGAAAAAACCCCACCAAAATAAAACAAACCCAGAACCAAAAAGCCACAAAAAATCCTCAAACCAACAAGCCTTGTCTTTGCCCTTGGTCCATTCAAAGACGGTTTTTACTCATCTCCATTTTATACTTTGGATCACACAAACCATTTCCATCTCACATGTTTAAAAAAAAAAATCCATGCATACACAAACGTGAATATATGAGAAGCCGGCAAGATTCCACTGGTGACTTTGATGCTATTCATGAAACAGAAGTGCCAGTTCTGTTGCCCAGATTGCTTACCAGTCATGTAAGAAAATAAACCTCATGCAGTTACTCAGGAGACCACTTAACATACCTATACATTCTTGCAGAGTGACCCAGCCATTGAGATATGCTATATCCTGAAGGAAGTCTCACCTACTAAAATTGTCCATTTTGCATACATAATTAAATATAAAATAAACCAGGACTGAGTCACATATGAGTGCCATACTACATAAGACCATTATCAGCCCCATTTTCTCCAACTTTTGAATTTTCTGAATGATTTCTTAATTCCCTGTTGAATCTCAGCCTTCCAAAAATGGATTCAAAACAACAGTAACTAGTTATGGCTGCTTCAAAACTCCATATTTTTGTCAAATGAAATCTGTGAATTACTATTTTAGACTTTACCAAAACCCTCCAGAGCAAGTACAGGCTCTAGTGCTGCAAGGAGCTCTAGCTACAACTCTTCTGTGATTCTCATCACAGGCTCATTTAAACCAGACAAAACTAAAAGGGCACCAGGCCACCGGTAATGAGCAGCTTCTCGGTAGCACACCTAAAGACACAGAGGATTCAAATCCTCTGCTCCAACTTAGGATTCATTTATTGACTCACATGCACAACTTGAAAATTATTCCAAGAGGACTGTGTACACGTTACACATACCCATAATCCACTGATGTCCTAAACTACTTAAGTCTGTGGGAGCTGAGTATTACTGAAAGTCAGACACTTACTGGGAGCTTCCATCAAAACTCAGGAACTTGACTTCAAGTCTTATTTTCAAAAACATTGAGATAAACTGTGAAGTTGTGAACAACTGCAATTAGTTGTTAGCCTTACAATTGATGAGCCAACCACTCCAGTGAGGCTCCTTAAACACTCTTGTGAATATAGGAAGGAGTTTGTATTACCAAAGGCTAATGAAGCAACGATGGGCGTAAAAGCATTTTGGGACTCAAACAAAGAGATCTCAGCAGTCTTAGTAAAAACTGTGCAAGTAGTTTTCAGTCATACGTCATTATTGCTGTTGCAGCTGTCCCTCAAATGACCAAGCATGTTAGTTCCTACCTGCAGAAGAAAGCGCATCAGATGAATCTCTTTGATATCATGATACGAATAACGGGAACACATCTGATCTCCCACAGCATGATCTTTATGACATAAGTTGAAAATAAAGGGATCACTGATGCTAGAAGAGAAAAATATAAAGAAAGAAATAATAATTTGAAACAAAAAAGATCAAGAGAGCCTTCATGAACATCCAAGTCCTCACTAAAGAAGAATAAAAATACTAAGAGATAGCAAGATCAATTGGGGCATACGTGAGTTGAAAACAAAGCTAAATATTGAAGGTGGACTTTGTACTAGTTCCCAAAATAAAATAAAGAGCTTGTGTAGACTAAGGGTAGGTTTGGAATTATTTTAGTGCACACAAATAGGCAGGCAGCAATGTTTTGCACACACTGAAGTCTAAGAAGCAGCAAGGGAAGGAGCTGGGTGGGAGAACCTAAAAGCCTGGGTCAAGGGCAAGCATCATATGGGCATACAGCTATTATAAACAGCAATTAATTGGAAATAATAATTAAGTAATTAATTCATTGTTACATTAGTCGTGTACATGTACTGCAATTGCTATCTACAGCGTTGACCATAGCAAATCCGTTAGAAAAACAACAACCTGAGCTTTTATTGGACCCAGTCTAATTGATCCTTAAGTCACTTGATCAGATTGACTGATATTGGACTTAGGAAGAATCGGATGCAGAGCAGACAGTCAGGGAATAAAAACACTGAGTTACTCACTGTCCCACTGGGCTTTGCACATGAGCACAATATGCACAAAGAGCTAAGTCTCACAGACTCATTTTCAATATTGATTAGTTTCAATAAATCATGAGTCAAAGATGATAGCAGTGTGCCAAATATTAATTATGATTCTGTCTTGGAGAAACAAACAAAAAACTTATGAGACAATGAAGCTAAAGGCTCTTGTAATGACTGTTCCATATGAATAAAAGATGGGAGCCAGTCAGAAACATTAACAACACTTTAAAAGAATTGAAAAAAGCAACCTATGTGTTAGACTGCCCACCATCTCCATCTGTTGGAGCTGAGAGTTCTTGTTGCACCTCCAAAGCCTGTCAACAAGCACCTATGTTAGTTATGCTAAACAATTCTGTAAACAGATGGAAAGGATGGCAAACTTCTTGCTGTGCTAACATCCCTCTTGAAATGCCCCCTTAGTTTGTGCAAATTCAAGGTACCCATGTGTCAATACTGAAGTTAATCAAGCATATCTCTAGGAGGATAGAATGACTTACCTGGACAAGCAGTGACGTGTACAGTAGACTTCTTCTAAAGGGGATAAAACAAAGCACTCGCAGATGTAAAAGTGCTCTTTGCCAAAAAGCAGCACTCCTTCCAATGCCGTATGTCCCTGCACAACTGCCACAGAGCACTTGAACGTGACCTAGTATGGAAGCAAGTATAATGAAGCCAGGAGTGGGTAACACAGGAGACAGGGACAGCAGGGAGCAAGACCCAGTGATGCAGAAGGACATATGTTTGGACCAAAACAGCTGCCATTTTGATTGGGATGCAGCCACAAAATCACCATATGAGTGATAGCGCATGCCTCTGTGGAACTAGTAGTGGAAGGGTCTGATGCCCTCTTCCCCCAGTAAATCTGTTCCTTTCCCATCTATCTGCGGCTATATGATGAGCCTGCAAGTGTTGCAGGAGTTAGCACTGCAAAACTTTGTTCGACAGCAATACTTATTACACAGGCAGAGGGTTGAAGCACTGAAGAAAGAAGTGACTTACAAAACATCATACAGAAAAATAGTGGCATTTAGTAAATATATGTCTATTTAGAATACGGAGAAAAGGCAAATACTTTGATTCAGATCCCAGTGAAATCTATACTTGAAAAAAATCCTGCAAAGGGATCCCAGGGAGCAATAAGCAAGGAAAGGATTTAATACTCTAGGTATCTACCTCACCACATCCAGCTGAATCAGCATACAATGGATTGAAGTCTCAGTAACACGAAACTCCTTGCATTGGCACTTTTCTTTCCTATATTATACAGAAAGCCAATCAAAATATATGATTCTATGATTCTAGTTGTCTTAAAGACGAAGTTAAACATTCTGGAATAGTTTAAAAAACCTCTCTTGGCATCCTAAGACTCACTTTCCTTTTCTTTCTCCTGAGCAAATTAACTTGGCGCTTAAAATAGAGGAATTTCTAACACACAATTTAGAAACATTGGGAATTTTTCAAAGTAATTCTTCAGTCATATGCCAGATCATAGAAAGTTTTCTTGGGAATTGACCCGTTTTGATAAAGAAAAAAAAAAAAAAAGGCTTTCTTTCTGGAACAGTTTCTGTGGCAGAGAGATGGTGTAGAAAGGAAACAGACCAATACGGAGACCAGAAAAGCCCAACTACTCATAAAATTGTGTGGGCTGCGTGGAGGGAGCTTAATGTTCTGATTTTAAATCAAGCAGTAATTCAGTGCAAAGAGCTTCCACAACATTTAAAGGCATGAAGTTCCTTATTTTTCTTGTCGATTCAGTCTTCTATATACACTCAGCTCCAAAAGAGCAGTCCCCCGGTTAGCACAGTCAACTGGGAGGATCAAGGTCAACTCACTGCTGTGCCCAGTTTGGACCAGAACTTTGAACACTAGGTACCTCCTCCATTCCCACGGAAGGAGGCAGGAACCAATCATCAGCCTATTGGCCCAGTTTCAGATGAAGTACTCTCTATTTGCAAAAATCCCTTCAAACATTCATACTACAACAAAACACTAACGCTCCCAAAATCTTAAAACACTAAAACTACCTTACATACTCACTGCTGAGCTCCCCTTGTAAATCAACACAATTCTGAACTACATACAATCCAGAAACGAGTGTAAAATATTGCAAGCTGATTTCATCTGAAACTGCAAGGACCAGAGTGCTGCATGCAGAGGGATTGGATCTGAGAGGTATTTACATAACAGGAAAGTTTGCCGGTTCAGAAAACTAGTGCAATGTTCTTGAAAGAACTGACTGACAAGTATGAGAAGTGTCACAAAGTCTGTTTTTTCTCTTAAGATCTCAATGATCTTACCTCTACCAAACTTCATAAGAACAGAAGTCCTGTATTCTTTTTTGTGCATGCAAAAGTGACCCAGAAATAGCGTTGGTTCTATTATATCATGTAAAGTCTACATGACGGTATGTAGAGTAAGTACGGTTCTCCTTTGCTTTTTACCTTTATTCCTATGTCACTATTTCTGGAACCACATCTACAACCTTCCATGCCTCCATCCCAAAATACACACAGGCTAACTCAGGTGTGCTGAAACCTGCACTGCTACAGGAGCTTTCAGTCTTGGCTGCAAGCATAACATAAATAATAAATTCACAAATAATTGAGATCAAAACTTGTTCCTACATATTTTTTTAATTTTTTTTTACTGAAAAGCAATTATTTTACCAACAAAATGGAGGGGGGATCATTTTGAAATCACTTGAGTACACACAGAAGGTTGTTTTCATTCTGGGACTGAAAAAAAACCAACCATGGAGATTTCTGTGGATAATTTTTGATGAAAATACCTTGAATCTCTCTCTTTCCCTTCTAAATTATTTCTAAGAGGAAGGCAGCGTTTTTCCATCACCTCTCCTGCAGATCCCACAGGAATGCCTGTCTCTGCAAGGATATGACAAACTCAGAACTCTCTGAACTGGAATGCCTGTGTGTGTACGTGCCATTATGTGGTTAGAGGCATGTATACTTGCGCTGAGAATACTGGAGAATTCTGCTCACATTAGAGAACCACAGGGTTTCCTGAAGTAATTAAATAGCAGAAAGATTACTTCTTCCTGAAAGGAAGGTAACTGAATGTTGAAGCATCAGGCAGTTGTGTAAAATTGCTAAAATGGACACAGGTTGAAATCCAGACTTCTAAGAAATCCACCTCAGCAAACCCAGCCCATATGCCCGAGATCACGTGTAGTTTTGGAAGGTGCGTGGATTGTGAAGGGGACCTGCTTATGATCATTAATACGGTCTGGCACAAATAATCACTTTGTTACTCCGCCTAAGGCAGGACCAGGTCACGTTAGCAGGCCTTGAAAGGGGAAAGAGCATGTACTACTTTTTCTCAAACCTTAAACTCTAAGCCCCAGTACATTCTGTCTTTTGTGCTATACAACCAGTAACAGTCATCAGTGCCAAATCCATTTCTTCAATTTTATGTTATCACCCCCAATAGAATTAAATACATCTGCACTGTTAGAAATACTAGAGCCCTTGGGCTGAGTCAGTTGTTCTCATTTAGGGAACGGGGCTCATTTTATTCCAGGTGATTAATAAAGATCTGACAAAGAGGTGTACAAGAGAACCCCCACCAGGACAGTCTTGTACCTACAAGTCTTGCATTGAAACACCAAGAAGCCTGAAATTACCATAGATTAAATAAAACCTTTCCTTTTCTGTCAAAACAGAACAGAATCCAGTTCACTAGCCACTAGAATCATTAATCAATGAAGCCAACATGACATAAAATAGTTGAATAATTACCTTCCAAGGTATTGCCCAAAGCCCTGCGTCTCTCAATTGCTGTGTTCATTCAGATGTATGAGGGAATTAAAGCTAAAGGCATGGGATTTTTTTCTTGTTTTTCGGAAGAGCTGTTTGTAAGTGTTTCAGTTGCGTTTAAGCAAATAGACATAAAAGCATATCTGCCCTGGAGTTCGAGAGGCAGATTTCCAAAGGAATTACATGCCTGAAGATAGTCTTTACACAGTTTTCAAAGACACTGGAAGAGGTTAACCATCGATTTCTGCAGACTCTAGGAGTGTTAGCATGGCCACTCCAGGGAAAAATACAATGCAAGGAAATTAAAGTCACAAAACCATGTCACAGGAACACAATGACCCATACCACACAATCACCTGAGCATAGCATTTTTACAGAATGGGTACAAAAGAACGGTACTCCAAATTAGTTCAAAGTCCATCTAAACAACTATCCTGTGTCTTAGCAACAAAAGCTTAAGGAAAGGGTGTAAAAAACATGCCAGGTATGCAGTGATTCTTGATCTTCATATACCTTCTCAAACAGTGGCTTAGGGACTTCCTGAAGCTCCTTCCTCCTCCTCATTGTCACATCTCATGTTTCGCTATAAACACTCACAGCTGTCTCTAGTCACGTGCTCAGCAAAAGGTACAAAAACTTTGCATGATACACATAAAGCAATGCACCCAGGTAGCACTGCAACAGGAATCATAGAGATGAAACCTGTAGTTATACACTCTTTCTGCCCTTTCTGTGGTGTATTGAGGAATCCCAGGGTGCATCAGCTACAGGACCTGTAGCTACAGGACCTGTCAGTAAAGCAGGGTCAGTGTTATTTAGGGCCACAGAGTTTAAAAATAACTAGGAGTACATGAAATCAAATACATTGCTTTCACAATTTTTACTAGGGAAAAAGACATGTTATCAGTAAGCGAGAGCAATACAGGTCCACTTCTCTGTGCCACTCACAAGACCTTTCCTGCATGACTGTGTTTGCTTGTGGTTGAAGTCTCATCTTACTTGGAAACGGTCACACACGCGTCTCATCAATCACAACTTAAGAATACATGACAGGTTGCTTCATTCTCTCCAGCTGCTCAATGACCAAAGGAAACTAAATCTACCTGACCTAGTCTTTAGGGGTAGGGGCTCTAGGCTCAAGTTTGGTCACATCTGAACTGTTACAAACATTGGATCAAATTTCTTCTGCTCAGACTGAAGTGAAACCATTACAGTTGCTAGAAAGAAAGTCTTGTAGTCACAAATTTGCTTTGAAAGACCCAGGATACATTCCATTTTTTCAGGTAGCCTCCATTCACCTTCCCTCCCTTACTCCGCTGGAGGAAAAACCCCATGCAGGTGGTGTTTCTTCAGCGTGCACTTCCCAGGTTTTAACAACTTCCCAAATGCCGCAAGGAAAGAATATCAGACATTTAGGAGAAAGGGAGGGGCAGCAGAAGAAAGTTCTTGTCTTGTACATGGTCATGGACGCTGGGACTGCTTTGTCCTTGCTTTCGGTGATGAAAGCTGCCATCTGTCCCGGCCCGTCGCCAGCCCGAGAAGCTGGCATCTCTTAGCTGATGACAGCATCTGGAAGCCAGTTCTAATAGGATTGTGCTCATACCTCTTGCACACCCAGACGTCTCTGTCTCACTCCAGGCTCCTCTCAAACATAAAATGCTGCCAAAAACTAATATGAGCCCTTAAATTTTCCCTTAGGTCAGTTCACTCAAGTTTATGCCCTTCCCACTGCTCCCATGACTCTCTCAGGAATAACTACAGCAAAGTCTGCCTGCTCCTTACCCTGCTGCATCATTCTACAGAAAGCAACTAACTGTTAGGGGATCAGCTGTGCTTGCTTGAGGTGGTAGTCAGGATGCTGGGGTTTATCAGGAGCTCCGCAGAGATCTAGGGAGCAGCTACAGCCTTACAACTGAAAGATGTTTTGTTTTTTTTTTATCAAGGCAAAAGCCTAAAAAAAATCCACAAAGCAGCAGATATGAAGGGGAAATACTAGGAGGTATCCATGGAGCGCAAGCAGCATGGTGAAGGAGCACATCCAGAAGAGCAGAGATCTGACTAAAGCTGCTCTGATTGTTGTTTTTTTTTGTGACACAGCATGAGTCAGATCCTGTCCTTTGCACCTACTAGCACAATTTTTCATTGAGCTGGGGTAGGGGTAGAGTGGCATGGGCTGGGGAAAGGGATCCCAGCAGCCTCTCTACTGCAGCAGAAACCCAGATAGGGAAAGTCAGAGGAGTAATCATCTGCAACACCTTGTCCTTCTGCAGGTGCTCCCATCTGAACAAAAGAAGAGTTTCAGCACTCCTTCCTGCAGTGAGGTAGCCATTGCAATCTCTGCTCCTGCAGCGGGAAGAGGAGAAACTGAGGTGCAGAAAAGGGAAATGGCTTGTGCCAAGTATTTGGCTTCCTAATCCTCTGGTTCGACCACAACAGCTAGTCCCTGTTCCCATTGCACACCAAGCACATGTAAATTTCTTTACTGCTGCATCCTCACACTGGGATAAGGTGTAACACTGCTTCCACGAAAACAGGCTGCCTTGCTGTCTTGCATAGCTCTGAGGTATGTGCAATACCCCTAAAAACACTGGCTCCACCAAGTGGATGCAGAGCTGCCGCACCATTCTGTGGGTCCTAGATGTTGAACCTTACAGCTGCTCCCTCTTTCAACTGAGCTTGTTCTTTAATCAGCTCCTTTCTCCCAACCATGGATTCTACTCCCTCTAGATGATTTATGGTAGTCCCTTCTATTATTGTCCTTGGCACCTCCTGTGCTCTCTCCAGACCCTCCTTCAAGGAAAGACATTGTAGCCAGATTTCTGCTAGGCCATGCCCTCTTGTTAACTTCAGATTCATTACCCCAGCTGCTTGGATTTCTTACCATCTCAAATGATTTGCTGGCAAACAGAGGTTTACTTTTCTCCAAAATTCAGAATTCCCACACCAAAATCATTCCCCAAGCCTTCCTACACTTTCTTCATCTATTACATGCTAACCACACATTAACAACCTGGCAGGACTACTTTAGGTTTGTAAAGATCAGGGATGCAATCCAGCAGTTGGGGGCTCAGGTTGCAGACGTAAGAATCCAATCTCCCTGTCTCTGCTGGTAAACCAGGGTTATTTAAAGGGCTGGCTCTGGCTTTTGGTAGGCAAGTTGATTAGGTCAGAACAGGTTCCTATCTGCATTTCTCTTGCACAATTCTGCGGCAGCACATGTTGTATAACACCATCCACATCACATACAACCTCTCCTTCCATGCCTGTGGTGTGTACAGTCTCCGTATACTGAAGATACATGTAAAATGTATAACCAAGGAGCCAGGGTATAACACAGTTCAGCAGCTTCTGAGAGGACAGCCCTGAAGGTAACACCTGTAGATCTGCACCTGCAGTCTGATATATTCATATAGTGAATTGCGCCCATTGACTTCTGTGTGCAAGAAAA
Organism: Chroicocephalus ridibundus; assembly: GCF_963924245.1. NCBI lineage: Eukaryota > Metazoa > Chordata > Aves > Charadriiformes > Laridae > Chroicocephalus > Chroicocephalus ridibundus. Next base: position 20,581,500 of record NC_086289.1, read on the forward strand.
AAACATCTTGTGCACATACACATAGATACTACTTTACACTACTGGAATTACAACACCAGTTCCAAACATTCAGCAATGAGGTGACTCCATTCCCAGCTTTGAGTTCAAAGTCACATTTTTCCCAAACACACCAAGAGCAGTCCTTTTACCCAGCTTTTACAAGTAGTCCCTGCTGGGATCATCTGTGAGGGAGTAGGTGAAACAAAATCTCAGCTATCAGCTCACCGTTTTCCTTTAGTCTGCAAACAACGGCCCTGATCCTCCATCCCTTGTGCCCAGACTCTCAGCGCATGTGTGAGCCACAAACATCTACAACTCCTCTGAATGCCCACTTACTTCTTTATGTACCTCCATAGAGCCAAAACACAACAATGGCCCTCTGCGTCTTGAATTTTACCAGCACTGGTGCAGAGTATAGAAAGAAACAGGGAAAGAACAGTAAGGAGCCTCATATAACTGGAAATAACACTACATGTCAGGTAGGGTAACTGCAGAGGAGAGACTGGGACTCTCTGGGCAAGGGAAATGAGATGAGATCAAGAATCCTGAGAACTGGAGGCTGTGCTATGTAGGTGAGAAGAATGGGACAGATAACTCAAACACAATAGGAATGCAGGGGCAGCTGAGAGGGGCAAAACAGCTGAAGCTAAACTTCAAGTAATCAGGAAAGAAACTGTGCTCACCACAACACACTGTCCCTTCCAAAGGCAAGGCCAGGACATATGGTGGAGGAGATTTGAGATTCTTTTGCAACCTCCTCCCTCTACAGTACAGGACCATATCCAGGATCATAATATACTCCTATCCCCTCCGGTTGGCACTTCGGCAGACATCATTATAAAGGCCTGAAAGGCACTAAAGGTGTTTTCTCTGGCAGATGTCAATGTGATACCCACAGCTTTCAGCAATTCTGCTGCTGGCCTGCTATTCTTGGGAGGTCTGATAGAGGCTTCTATTTTCAAGCTTTGGGAACGTCACACAATTTAAGAACGCATTATTATGATCATGTAGTCTTATCCTCAAAAGTCAGCCTGAATTCAGACCCTTTGTATATGCATTATGTTACCATTTAACTAACAGAATTAAACACTATTTTTTTCATAGAGCCTGCTCAGGATGGGCATATTCTAGTGATAAACTAACACTGTGTAAGGAAGATGACTGGAATCTATAGCAGTCCTGCTAGCTGCAGAACACAGAGGGTGCCATTACATGTATTACAAGGATCCTGGCCGGAAGAGACAGACTTATGGGTCAATACAACTAAATACTACTTTGAAGGTATGCATTTGGATGTACATACCTTCCACCCTATGTACTAGTAAAGCAGAAGGGATAGTTTTATGGCAAAATCAGCAAGTGATTGTGTCATTAAAGGCTATAATTGCACAGATTAATTTCTTGATTTCTGGCATTTCCTAAATTAAGAGTATTTGACTTTTAAATCTGGGACATGCATTCCTCTGTGGGTAGTTTAGTGTGTAAAAAAAAGCAACAAAAAAGGACATGTCCAAAGGCTGAACTTTGCACAGTCTGTGTGTTGTTCAAACACAGAGTATGAGTGTTCCCTCATACAATAAGTCTCCACTCTGCCAGAGACTAACCTTCACCACTCAGTAGCTTCCTTCCTTAGCGTATACTAAAACTGCATCCATTTGCTTTCTCCTTTATAGTCCCTTTCTCTCGCAGTCCAAGTGAGAAATACATTTTGTTTAATACTTAAAACCAATTTCACAGAAATGCCTAGAAGTATTTTCTAGTCCATTTTGCAAGCAAGATAAAACAAAAGACTAGATATTAGCATGACAACACTGCACCTGTATCCATATTCTCCTGATCGAACTTGCTGAGAATAGACTGAACCAACATCAATAGCATTTGATCTACTGCTTCTGCAAAAAGCCATCTCACATATCTGAACATGTACAAAGGTGTCTGTTTAATAGTAATGCAAAAAAATAGCACTGAGTGACATTATAAAACAATGACCACTTTCCAGAGAAGTGCTATCCCTGTGTTCCAGAAATCAATCTAATATCTGCCAAAGCATCACAATGACTATCCTGTGCAGTGCAGTAGGTAAGATGGTTCCAGTTGCCTGCTTAAAGTGCAAAGAGCTCACAAGGCAGCCATTTACAAGGCAGGACTGCAGCGCACTAAGTGAGCGCAGGACAGCTAATGTCACCCCCTACTGCTTTTTTTAATACTTCTGTCAGCGCAGCAACACAGTGACTGCTGCTGGAAAAAAAACATGCTTGGCATTTCTGACGGCTTCCTGCAGAGTTACATGGAGAGGAGACAGACAGCCTGAAGGCTCAAAATGAGATCAGCACACGGAAAACGCCTCACATTTTCATGCTTGTCTCCTTCTGCTGGGGAGAGGTATGGGCCGGGGAGGGGGGGGGCACGGGGGTGGGAAGGAGGAGGGGCAGGGAAATGAGTTACGATGAATTATGATGAATTATACTCTATAAACAGACACTGAGGAAGCCATCATGTTAGAGTGCATGAATGTGACCCCTGGCCACTTGCAAAGCATCAAGAAAAGTTGGTGATGGTATTGAGACATAAAAATAAAATAATTATTTCTATACCTATGTACAACTATCACAGCACGGTGATGGCTGAGTTTAAATACTCCAAGACTGACTCTTGACTTCCACTATAGGATGCTAACTCTGGGGCCAACAGGGGGAATGATGCCATTGGAAGAAACAGGTACACTGCAAAAGATCAAAGAGTGAAGCCAGGTCTACTCATGACAAAAATCTCTCACAGTCCTGTGGAAAATGGCTATGTGCAGTGAATAGCCAACATCAAGGATTTGATTTGGATTCACCATTGTAGGGACTATGCTGAAAGTGAAGGGCAGGTTGCTGACTTTCGAGCAAAGGGATTAAATTGAGAACACCGGATGAAAGTAACAGATTCACCCCTATTTACTCCACAGCTTGTCTCCTCTCCCAGTGTTCCTGAACCTGCCTCTTCCTTATGCTGGGTAGAAACCTGGGAGAAGGGCATACAGTCCAGTACAAGAAGAAGGAACAGCACCGTTTTGACTAAATGACACACAACAGAAACATCAAACAGGAAGCAGGGAAAGTCTCTATGGCCTTAGAGGGAAGAATCTGTCCAGCACTCATGGGGTGGCAGAGAAGAAAGAGGCATGTGAAGGGAGGAAGAAAACATTTTCTAGTATTCAGCAGGAAGAGATTTTAACTAGCAACCTATGCAAAATTGGCACACTCTTCCACAGGTAATAAATAAATTTGATCCAGGCACTGCTCTGAGCATGAGTAAAGGTGGGAAAGCAGGACAGGAATTCTCAGAGTCTCATAATTTACCATGTCTTAGGCAAATTCAGACAATACGGTCTCACAGGTATGAGAATACCTTGGTCGCATGCCCAAATCTTTTTCTGTTACTTCAAAGAGTTAATGGTAAATGCTCTTCAAGAATAAGTCTATATAGGAGCTCATACAGAGGCTGGAAAACTGCAATTGCTCTAAGGAACAGGTAGCGATGATGTTTACTGTAGCCTGAATCCACCCAAACCCCAAGCTGAAAGGAACAGATAGGCCTCCACATCCAATTCACCCTTTAAAATGCCATCTCCCCAGAGAAAGTGTTGTAGTTCATCTTTCCTACCTTTTCACTCTCTGTAAACTCCTGCAATATAATTTGTCTCTCCACACACAATTCAAAGAAGTCTTCTGAATGGAAACTTTCATGTAGAGCAGGGAAGAATGTTAGCTGGTTACAATCTGATCCCTTCTTATCCATCTCCCTTTCTGCTCCATTTAATGTCAGCTCTCCTATATCAGTAATAAAAGAGATTGCAGTTTTAGTGGCAGTCGGATGACATCAAAAGCATTTGCAATTTAGATTTTCACCCAATCTGTTCTACCTTGGGAAACAGCATTATTTATCTACAAAAAAAACAGGCAAGAGAAATAAAATCTGTCGCTGCTTGAAAAGGATGCTTAGTTCAGGGAACCTAAAATGGGTAGCTGCACTTAGTCACAATTCAAACTAAATTCCTATAATCGCTGAAGATTTAAAAATATTGAACAAATTTATTTATTCTCATTTCCGCACTGTGTTGGGCTGTTCATCTGACAATCAAATAATTTAAAAAAGAAGAATCTGTTCACATACATGAAATCAGGAAAAACTGAAAACGGGAGTCTTTTGGGGACATGCACTGAGCAGGATCTTAAGAGAACCCAAGGACACACAATCTGCTCATATCTTGCCCACGCTGTATCCCAAGTTTTGCAAATTCATGCCGTGCACACGGTCAGGGTAGGAATGATCAGGTTTCTGATTGAGGTAGACTGTAACCACTCTCATCCAGAAACTATGTAGTACTTCAGTCTTGTTTGGAGTCTAGAACAATGAGCTCCCGTATCACTTGATTTCTAGGCCCTACCACACTATGAAGTATACAACAATACTGCCTATTTCCAACAGCGTACACTAGAAGCTTGACTTGGAGCAGCCATACAGGAGGCTGAAATCCACTACCTTAGACTTGGCTGACGTTTCCAAACTACAGTTCTTAATGTGTTGGGTTTTTTCTCCCTCCTCTCTGAAAAACTGGTAACTTCTGTATCGTATTTCACCACGTCCCACCCCATTCTTCTACTGTCTCACATAACAGAAAACCTGGCCTTGGAAAATGAAAAATGTTGACATACTGGAAAGATCTGGTTCTATTTTGAACAGTGAAAAACAATTTGACAAGTTAATTTTCTTGATGATTTCCTTTCACTCTATAATTTTGTCCACATTCTTGGAAAGTTACAATTCCTATTACCACTTCTCTGAGCCATGTATCACCTGGTTTTAAATACTATTTCAGAAGTAGAACTGAAGTGTCTACTAAAAGTGGGGAGAAAGTCTGCACTTTTCCTTCTCAGTTTAAGCAGCTGGAAGCTTTCCAGGTGCTCAAGAATGCCCAAAGGTTTCATTTCAAGATAGCTTTTTGCTTTCAGGTCTTTCGGGTTGCAACAAGAGAGAACAAATTCTGAAGACAGTTTATATACCACCTATAACAATAGCATCAGTCTTTTCACAGATGTTCAAGTGACTTTTTAGCCCAGACCACTGACAATAAGTTGTTTGGTTTTTTTTACTAGATGATTTCTAGATGAAATTCTGACCTGCAAGTCCATACACTAACTCTAATTCTCTTTGGCTGCTAGAGTCCACCCTCTTGATGATTTAGTTTAGCTCTCAAAGGTTACCTGGATTCACTTCAGCAGTGGGGGTTGTTTCATTTCTGTTTCCTAGGAGAACCTGAGAAGAGACTAGGTATGATTAAAGTGGAATATGCAGGCAGGTAAACATAACTTAGAACCTCGTTGCAGAGAAAAAACAGATTTAGAACTACGTTGCAAATAAATGCCTTGGAAATTCAAAGAAACTAATTTGAAAGGGCCCAAAGGAACAATTAAATGTAGGAACAAATGTCAACAATTAAGCAAAAGGACTGTTGTCTTTCCAAAGACGACCATGCATGAGGCCAGTTCTGGGATAAAAATCATACCACTCAGGTTACAGGAAATTGCCAGAATCCAAGCTTCCCAGAAAAGCTGAAAATGTCCTAGAGAGGGGAACCTCCTGATGTACTAAAGTGCTTCAACTTCTGGTTGATAGGATTTGGCACATAGACACTATAGAGAGTAGTAAATACGCCACACATACAATTCAATGCTTAGTTCAAACCACTCTAATTCCCCTTTTGATCGTCCACCAGTTCTAGCAGCCCTAGTAAGCGTAAGACTAAAAGACAGTGCAGCCTTCTAAATGGACTCTGTTGCATACATTGGGAAGTGCTATACCCCTGAGATATTACAAGCAGAAAAGTACGGTCGGGTTATGCTCTCATCTGTCTTGGGACTTCTTATACCAGAAAAAAGGGAAAATCATTCTGTTGCTGCTCAACACGTTGCGGCCCCTCTTACTCTCTCAAAAGCAGACCCGTTCAGTGGGTTCTCTATGCATAGCCCAGCATATTGATGAGTAAGGTGACAAGAACCAGAGGAAAGAGGTGACGATAAAATCTCCAGCAACTGCTACAGAAATTGTGCACCTCCTGTAAAAGCTTTCTACCTCAGTCTTCATTCGCATCATTGTCGCTCGGGTGTTCACATGCTGAATCCTCCTCCTCATTCGTGAAGGCCCTTCATAACAATCAAGAATCCACCGTGGCTGTAAGGATCGTGATGCATGTCCCCACGGGCCACTTCCGTAGAAAAGTTCCTCCTCAAGTATCATCCAGTCCTTGGCTGCTTTGCTGTAACCACACTGCAGCACCTGTGGGACAGAACCACTTTGTGCCACTTTTTGCACACTTCCCTCCTCCCATCCAGCAGTGGCACCACTCCAGTGATTCAGAGGGATCTACTACTGCAGACCCAACAAACACAGGTCCAACTGTCTACTGAAAGTGTGCTGTGGGAGATGTTATCATTCAAACTAAGATACAGTGACAAATATAAGCATGCCACAAACTTCAACCTCCTTGAAAATGGCTACTTTCACTAGATTTTCAACTCAAAAGCAGTGAACCAGGAGAACAGCATCACAGAGGTTTTATTCACTCCAGTTTTTCCTACTGAACATTTGTGTCAAGTGGCAACAACCGTGCTCACTGAAAACACAGTCTGAAAGTCTCAGTCAGAAGTGTACTGTCCTCCCTCCAAGCATGGCATAAGTTCAATTATTTATATTTAGAAGGCGTGTGCAGGGAGCTGGGGGGTACTAAAATATCAATTTAAAGGAGAGAAAAAGTTAGAATTTCAAAGAATGAAAAGCTTACTGGTCTCTGATGGCCAATTCTGAAACAGAAACGTAACTGTGAGATTTTACAGGCTATGAGCTTGAGACCACTTGAAAAGGTTTACTGGCTGCTAAGAAAAAAAGGTCAAAGTCCTCAGTTTCATTTCTGCCATTGTAAGAGTGGAATAATTTGTTTAAACAAAAGAAAAAAGGCTCCTGAAGATAAAATGAGGATCTGCAATCTGATTGGTGAGTGATGCTGTATCACACTTCAGTGGTGATGTCAGGAACAGAGTATTGACTCATTAAGTCTCAGCATTTCTTTGGGCATACTACTCATCTCACTGATGAAATTAATGATTTCTCAGGGTAGTCCAAGAGCATCCTTTCAACAACAGAAAGCTGTTGCACAATATTCCTGTTCTTTACCTGTATGTGGTTCTTGTACAAAGAGGCATACAGCTCCTGCCCAATTCTTCGGTACCGTTCCATACATGACACAAATCCCTAGAAGAAACATCAGAACATATTATACCAAGCTGCTGCAGGTGCAAACTCTGTGATGGGCAGAAGCAAGCATTAGCTGCTCTGTCTTTCACAAGAATAATTAGGGAATATTAGGGAAAAGCCTGTGTCTGTGTGTTTGATGGCTATCCAGACAGTATAGTGATGAGGCAATCATCTGAGAGCAAGTTGCACACTTCGACCAGGAAGACAAACATTTTAACAAGGGCCTTTAGTGGAGCTACTCAGAAGGAGAAAGAAAACAGCAAATTAAATTTAAGGCTTCTCCTTTTGGAGCTGAATTAGTTAGTAATGCAAGTAGCCTAAATGACAATTATCTGTTTTAAAGAGCTTGACTGAGGCAAGGATCTGTAACAACACACCAGCTCCTTGCTGCATAATAGAAAGTGTGAACAAAGGAATGGTCCATGTCCCCCTTTTTGCAGACAGGAAACAAACTGTTTCCAAAACATTTTTGAGATTTAGGAGCCTAAATCCTATGGCAACAAGTGATTTGGAGGATAAATACACTATTTAATGGGATTGAGATGCAGAGATGTCTGAGCTAGCTCTACAACCAGAAACTTGTAGAGCCCGTGCAAGACGAAACCCGTAATAACTGCATCTGCACAACCACACAGCACAGACATGCCCTAAACCCCAGTGCTACTCAGATGTTTCTGGAAATACATGTTTTCTAAAGCAGCCTAACCGAACTCCCTGGACACCTTTCCTTTCCTTCCAGAATGCACTAGACTCACAGAACAGTGAACCTACATTAACCGTCATTTCATCTGCTGTTTTATTGGAATGAACTTCTCAAGTGAAGGGTCTTTGTGCAAGTACAAGACTGATGAACTGCTGTCGAGAGATTATGAATTGCATTCCCCACTCTGCAGATTGTGATGTGATCTTCAGCAAGACATTCAATTGCCCTAAACCACCACCTCTCCAACCACAAAACAGAGACTATAAATACTAACGTCAGAGTTACACAGGCTAAGATCATGAATAATGGTCCAGTGTGGTGGGATCCTTAAACTCAGGGAGTAGGAAAATGAAACAGGTTTCATTCTCTTCTTACCTACTTCACCAAAACCTACAGGTTTTGGGGTCACAAGGTTCACAGAGACAAGACCTATACAGAACACAAACCAGAGAATCTCAAGCAGCATGAGACTTCCTTTTCAAAAGATCAGCAGAAACATTATTAAACTCAATGAAAACTCTCAGGTGCCAAACTAATATCATGCAAATAACATACAATCTGGGATATTCACTATCATACTAATTTCTCAAATTCACCTGTTAAACTTTAATCAAAGACAAGCTTTCAGCTTTGAAAATGCTAGGTTTGTTCCCCTCTTTCTCCTAGCCATCTATGAAATTCTGTGTCCCAAAGAGACTTGAAGTATTTGTTCTCATGACATTTTTTTTGCCCAAGCAGAAAGACAAAGCATATGGAAAGGCTGTGTGTATAGTTGAAGCACTGAACAACTGAGTAAGCTACTGGCTTATTTTATCTTATTGCATGAAGGCAACTGAAGAACCAGCACAGGACTCTCCTGTACAAACAGGCTGTCCATCGCTCACAAGACTGTTCTACAGTCTCGTAGCTCAGACTTTTCTATGCAAACACAAGGACAGCTGCTTCATCAATTTATTTCCTTGCTCAGTATCTCTTCCTGTGACTGCTGACAAGTAGCTACTGGGAGTTCAGTGTCAGAGCCTTCTTACTAACAGTCACAGGTAAAAATTCCCCTGTTTGACAGTGTATTTCCTGGAAAAAAGATTGTAGCTATCCTATTACAACTACATGATGGCATGTCAGATCTTCTGGGCATGCTTGCTTTAAAGTTTCCCAAACCTCAGAAAGAGCAACTTTTTTTTTTTTTATTGAAGTCAATGGTACAACACATTGGGACCTGACTCAGGATGATGCTCCTAATCGCTACTGAAAGAAACAAAATCCCAAAAGTCACAGTATCCAAATACACCATAAATATCTATTCCATGTGCCAGCCAAACATGTAGGAAGGATTCAGCCTCACTTGAACATGATTTTGAAGTCAAAATAAGATTGCTTTCCCTTCCCAGGAACTTACAAAAGGTACAAAGCCATGAAATGAAAAAAAAAAAAAAAGAAAAAAGAAAAAAGAATCAGAGTGGCCAGCCATTAACTGCATTACAGAGAGTAGCAGAACTATCTGTTCCTTTCATAAATTCTTGAGGATTAGAGGTGGCAGAGAAGGCAGAAGCTGTTCGGAGATTACACAGGAGAGGTCAGAGTGTCCTCCCAGTGCCATTTGAAGGCTCTCATGCCCACCCGAGCTTCACTGACAAAGGTGAGACAGCTATGAGCCGCAGCATGAGGCTAAACTAGCTGTGAAAGTCCCAGCCTCTCACTACCTAAAGCCACAGATCAGATGGGTAACTTTTAAATGCATTGACTGTGTCACGCTGGCAGTGATTCCTCACAGCAAACTGTCTGGCTGCTGCTTGCACTGTGCTATAATTAAGTTAACACACAAGGTCTATGTGGTGTGCCGATTACTGCTGGCTGCCAGCCAGGTCTGTATCCCTGCCGCGAAGTCACATTTATTGGTGTTTCCCTGCAGGAAGCTCCTGTTTTACACTGATGAAAGTCATTACATTTTTGTTTGTTTAAAGCATCATTAAACCTGTAATCACAGTTGCGGCCTCACAAAACTATTCCATAATTCATATAAAACTCCCATAAAGACTGACCTAGAAAGCGACAGCATCTCTGTGCTGTTGAGCTGGGCTCAATACAGGAGAAGGGCTGATTTCCCAGCTCTATGTGGGCATAGAGTAAAAGCCTTTCAGAACAGACAACTAATTCCTCCAAGAAGCAACAACCATTTCAGATACCCACAGGCCATTCAAGCCGACTCAGTGCTCTACTGGCAGCTGTTTCAAAGTTGCTCATAGTCTGTATTTTGTTCACGGCCACCAATCAGACCCCTAAGGTCAAAGTCCACATCACAATGATTCTCACTGTCTTCACAGAACCAGCTCCTAACCTTTGAAACATATGAAGGGTCCTAAGGAGGAAAAATTCTGCTAGCCGCTTCTGGTGAACTGAAGACTAACCACTTTGGCTTCTAAATGAGCTAGCCATCTTCAACCAGATGAACATGTCCCTGATGATCATCCCCACAGGAAAACCATCTGGTTGTAAAATGAAATGAGCAGTTAACAAAATTGGAGATGACTGTGATTAGAAAAAAAACCAAACAAACACAACAAAAAAACCCAAACCAACAAACAAAACCAACACCTGAAAAAGATATCTAATAAACATGGAGAATATAGACCAGGCTATTGTTTATTAAGTGTTCAGTCAGAACAATTACACTGTAAGGTTTAATGAACAGCTAGTCCAAACAAGTTTCTAACAAATAAACATTTTCCATTAAAAATTGTAGGTGATTGTCTTTTAAAATGGCAACTCTTTATGCAGTAGATTAAATACAATAGTGCCACAGTGTAATATCTATCTTGAACAAAAATAGTAAGCCAGCTTTGATAGTTTTTATATTGCATAACATAATAAAAGGTTTGAGTTTCATATGCAGAAAAGCAGGTGTAAATGCAAGAAATATGACTTGCATTCTAAGGAAAAGCAGACTAAAAGACCATATTGATCCATCCTGGACTAAAAATCTGAGTATGATACCATATTTTAAGTCTTTTTTTATACAGACTTCTCTACTTTGCAGCCTTAGACAATCACATTCTAAGTAGAATCAGGTCATTCTACTGCCTCTGATTCCCCAGCAAATATTTAGAGTTTGAAAAGGTGATGGAATTTACAAGCTATTTCCCTATTAAAAAAAATCAAACCACAGAATCAAAAAACATTTCTCCTCTTGCTGCCTGGAGACCTCATGCAAATAGGAGAGAAAATGATTAGCTTTGGGGAAAGGTAAAACCAGCAAGGAGAAAAATGCTGGCAAACAGAGAAATTAGCATGCCAAAAAAAATAGAGAGTGGATTTTCTATAATTTCTTTCAACTAAAGCAATCAAAAGGCTGCTTGTAATAAGAAATGATTGAAAAGAAAAAAAAAAAAAGGTTGAGGTGTGACTTTTAAGTTAACAATTCTCTACTGAGCTCTGGAAAGTTTTATGTCTGATTTTTTAAATTATATATTTTATGTATATATATAATCACTTAGGACTCCTGCACCCCATAAATATTCAGGCTCGCCATAATAAACTCATATTGCATGATACAGACGCTACATATGCCACAGCTCTTCCCTAAATAAACATTATGCCATTGGAGCTCTGCACTCTGAGGCTTTCTTTGGGGAATTAAAGAACATATATGCACACAAAAGTACGTGCCAAAGCTCTTAATAAATAAAAATAAGCTTCAAGACTAAATAATTTTGGACTTGGAAGACCCAAAGGAAAAGCCCAGATGTCCAGACCCCTCACAGTGCCAAGTGAACAATCCCATGGATGATAGTGAGAATACCCACGTACTTGTTTTGCAGCATGTGTTTTAGTCATCTGTTGGTGAGGACTAGAACTAGTGATATTAGTCTACTACTTTAGCTCTTCTGAGCAAATAAATATTATAAATATATAAGCACACACAGTAAAAGCATTCATATAGCATCTTAGCTATAAGAAAAATACCTACTCTTGTACAGTACTTTTCACCAGTACATCTCAGAAGTCTTTATGAAAGAGGTCAAAGTTTTTAGCTTACAGATGGGGAAACTAAAAACAAGTGAACTTCTGGAACATTCTGCCGCTAAGACTTGGTTGCGGGGAAAGGGTGGTGGTGATGGGGCAAACCCAACCTGAATTAATTTGAAACAGCCTGATAAGCCCACAAAGAGGATGTATATGTTGACAGCATGCAGTAGCGGTAGGGGAAAACAATTTGACAAACCAATTTAGAAATCGCTTCTACTCTTATGTTCCCAGTGCCAGATTGTATTCTAATATAACTGATTTACCAGACATTAGATCTTATATCACAGGAAGAGTCCACATACCTTATTCCCCTAACCTGGGCTTTTACAATTCTACATGGAAGGTTTTTCGATCTAATTACAGCTATTCAAGCAATCACTAGGTTTTCAGTAAGTACTTCACGGGCATAGAAAAAAAGAACAGCAGGTAAGGAGCTCTTAAGGACACAACAAACTACGTGTAAACAGAATCACAGAGTCATGGAATTTTTTCAGTTGGAAGAGACCTTTAAGATCAAGTCCAACCCTTAACCTAACACCGCCAAGTTACCACTAATCCATGTCCCTCAGCACTACATCTATGTGTATTTTAAATACCTCCAGGGATAGTGACTCACCCACTTCCCTGGGCATCCTGTTCCAATGCTTGACAACTCTTTCAGTGAAGAAATTTTTCCAAATGTCCAATCTAAACCTCCCCTGGCGCAACTTAAGGCCATTTCCTCTTGTCCTATCGCTTGTTACTTGGGAAAAGAGACCGACACCCACCCCACTACCACCTCCTTTCAGGTAGTTGCAGAGAGCGAATAAAGTCTCCCCTCAGCCTCCTTTTCTCCAGACTAAACAACTCCAGTTCCCTCAGCCACTCCTCATAAGACTTGTGCTCTAGACTCTTCACCAGCTTTGTTGCCCTCCTTTGGACAAGCTCCAGAACCTCATTGTCCCTCCTGTAGCGAGAGGCCCAAACCGAAACACAGTGTTCAAGGTGCAGCCACATCAGTGCTGAGTACAGGGGGAAGATCACTTCCCTCGTCCTGCTGGCCACACTATTTCTGATACAAACCATGATGCTGTTGGCATTCTTGGACACTTGGGCACGCTGCTGGCTCATATTCAGCTGGCTGTTGACCAACACCCTGAGGTCCTTTTTCACCAGGCAGCTTTCCAGTCACTCTTCCCCAAGCCTGTAGCATTGCTTGGGGTCGTTGTGACCCAAGTGCAGGACCTGGCACTTGGCCTTGTTGAACATCATACCGTTGGCCTCAGCCCATTGATCCAGCCTGTCCAGATCCCCCTGTAGAGCCATCCTAACCTCAAGCAGATCAACACTCCTGCCCAGATTGGTGTCATCTGCAAACTTACTGAGGGTGCACTTGATCCCTGCGTTCAGATTGTTGATAAAGATATTAAACAGAACTGGCCCCAATACTGAGCCCTGGGGAACACCACTTGTAACGGGCCACATATGCAAATAGTCTATGTGACAGTGGCAAAGAGTTTGTGCATGGCAGAAACAGATTTGATGACCCTGATTCAAGAAATAGCTGTGTTTCAGGATGCATATACTTTGCAACTTATATGTAGAGGTTGTCAGCTACTGAAGGGGGACAGATTTGCCTTTAATAGAAACATTTAAGATATAAAGATACAGATCATATATATGCATCACTTGGAACCTAAAAGTGGCAATTAAACATACTTAAAACCACTATGGTGATGACTGCAAGAGGGAAACAAGAAATCAGCATCATTAGAAAGAGAAAAATGACATGATACTAACATGATACATGCTTCCCATCTTGACCCAAACAGAAAAGCTGCATTTTTGATGAAATGGAACACTAAGGAGATGCTGTTTTATAAAAAGCAAATTGTTCAGTTTCACTTAAGCATATATTTCCCAGCGGCTGAACATTAAATGGCACCCACCTGTGGTGCAGCATTGCTCCTCTCAGCAGCCCCATATCCCCGCTTGGTCCTCTGGACTGCATGCCCTAACCAGCATGGCTCTCCTGTCACTGATGATGTGACTTAGGAAGGAGACGCTTTCTTACAAAAGCAACTGATTTTTGCAGTCACCATCTAAAGCCAATCTTTTTTAATGGAAAATTCCTGAAAGACTATGACTTACATAGCTCCAGAGACAGATTATCAGCAGTTCAGTTTTGAGCCTAAACTCTTTTGAGGTGTAAAAACTATCTTCTTGTATTCACTTCAGTTCTTATGCTCTGCTTTTTTCCACATATCTAACCAGAATTTCCACTCCTGACATGCACAATGAAAGCCCAATACTTCTGGTCCTTTCCTGCTAAATCACAGAGAATAAGTCATCACTCTTCATCAGCCTCGCAAGCAGAGGATAGGATTACAGCTAGCGTAGCAGTTTTTCAGAGAAGCAGCTGAGTGTTATAGTGAATTACTAGACCTGGGTGAAGTCTTCAATTCACCAGCCCTGTTGTATTCCGACACTGGGCCAAAGCACGTAACATCTCCAACTCAACTACTGCTACTAAATCTAACATGGTGAATCAGAGACCAGGTACACCGCTACCCTGGCAAACAATAAGCCACCATCTTGTGACCAGACTACTTTTCAAGTTATTGACTATGCACTAGGAAGCGAGTAGGTTCATCTCATAACAGGAAAAATTGTTTCATTAGTCACCAGGTAACAAGCATTAAGCTAAGGCAGACAATGTTTTCCTTAGTAGATTAAAGAGCAGTTTGTCCTAGTCCTTTGCATACACTCTCCACACTGAGGGTTGTTTGCAGGCTCTTTTGAATCACAAAATTGTTTATTGCCATGTGGATTTTATTGTTGCTTTGCCAAAATTCATTTAGCTTTTCAACAGACTGTAGTTCCAGCAGTTAAGTGTTGCATGGAAGCTTCGTGCCTCAACCCACTAGGAGGCTAATGCACAGTGCCAACTGCTCCTAAGGATCATGGATGGATTCCTGGCATTGCCAGTTGGTTGGGGAATAGCAAACTTAATGAGAAAAGCCTCCATATTTCAGTGCATCATAAATGTACCCACACACAGGGGTGGGTTTCAAGAGGATAAAGCCAAAGTATGGTGTACATGTGATGAGACTTCCACACTGTATTTCTGAGTTCAACGCAGGCGGCACAGAAGCAGCTCTACTTCTACAGTAAATATGTATTTGTATGTACATATGTGTGCATGCACACACACACTTCAACAGATGATACTACTGAAGAGATGAATTCCTGGGAGAACGGATAACTTGTCTCCTAATAGCAAAAAAGCACAACGGGAGATGAGTCGTGTTTGTTCTTTAATCCTCTCTGAGAATCATTTCTGACTTTGGGATAATTCACTCATCCTCTTGAGGGCTCAGTTACAGCAGAAGTATTAGCTTTTACCTCTAGCGAAAGGTGAAGGTCAGACTTTGGCATTATGGGCAATAGCAATGGGGTGTCTTGCCCTCACTTGTTCTGACTTGACATTTTCCTATTTCTATTTAAAATGGTGATTTTCTATGACGTTCTACAGGTGTATATAACTTAGGGCTTTATATTTATCTGAAAGCCTCATGCACTGATGTTTTCTGATGTTTCTGATTACATTTGAATCATGGCTTTTATTTAAGAAAAATGTGCACTTCTAATCCTTTAGCTGACAAAAGAATTCTGTAAACATTAGCATATTCTTAGAGCTCAGAGTACAGAATACAAAGAAACACCTCTTCCCTGACCCCTGAAATTATTGGTTTTCCTAAAATGACATGCATTTAGAGGTGACAAGATTACTTTTGGATTTTTTTAGTGCCTGTAGAACAATCCTGGACTCCTCAGGCTACTCTACAGCAGAAAGCATGAATGGAACACAGACAGGCACAACCAAGCTTTATCTTTAATTTGGCTAGCAAAACAAGAAATGAATGGTCACAGACTTGCGCACATGTTAGCAACCTATACCCTCACTTAGGAGAAACATTTAAGTTCACCTTGCAGAGATTTCTAGCGCCTCCCCTGATTTCCTGTTCTCTACTTGCATGTACCACCATCCAGTTCACGCTCTTAGCTATTCTCTATCCCTACTCTCTGATAGAAACTCATACTTAATTTTCTGGGCACCCACACTCCCATGTGCATTTTATACTGCTCCCTGCATGAGATGAGACATCATATATAACCTCATAAATTGTTGATATGCTAATTTAGTCATAATTATTCTCCTTATAAAGATTTATAATTATAAACAGCATAATTGAAAAAAATGCTGTATTTGTCTCAAAAAAAAAGAACAAATATAGAACTTAAAAAACAATGAATAATGGAAAATTATTTTCTTATGAGAAACTGTGGATGAGAATGTTGACTTCACCCAAAGTTTTAAAACAAAAATATAGGTTTGATTCAGTTTAAATTGCCACTTCAGGCTTTTGAATCAAACAATGTGTATAAAGCAACTTAATTCAAACAATTTCTTTCTGAAATTATTATAAATAAAATGTTGCAGCAAAATTCTGGAAGAAAGCATACATATTTGAACCAAGAAATACGAAAAATTATTTGTCTTTCTACACATTCAGTAGAGAGAGAAAAATAAAAGTGTGTTTCAGTAGCTAGCACTTGTTTCTAGGGTTTCTCTGCAACCAAATAAAACTCTACTTTCATCCACATTAACACCATTCAACTCATTTGGCATCCTCTGTGTTATGTGAAAATAAAACTCTGCAACCAGCAGCTCTTGAAAGATGAGATTTCGATGCCAACAGCTTTAAACATCAAACTCCACCCACTGAAATCCTATATCCAAGCTTAAACCTGAACCAGACATTCTCTATCTTGAAAGGCAAAAATATATTTAAAAAAATATGCAGGAAACAAAGGAAAACAGCTTTTCCTACAGTGTGTAATTAAATGAAGGGACTTCACCACCACAAGACGCTACTAAATTCAAAAGCACAGAAAACCTCCGTCTGAATAGTTACCCACAAGAAGTTTTGGAAGGAATATTATTTCTTGTATTTCAGATTTTAAGATGAAACTTATTAACCAAGAAAGGAACAATTTTGCTACAATAGATTTTCTACTGTGCATTCTGCTGTCACACACCATCTCCTGTAGCAACTGCTACTGGATTTTTAGGGGACAGATTGTGGGGTGAATGACCTGTGGCTCTGAGTCAGCCTAATAATTTGTATTCATCATCATAAAACCTTTATATTCCAACTTGTCTGCTAAACAGTTATCTTCAATGAATGTGGAAAGTATTCCTGTGCATTTCAAAAAGTTTGGTGATTTGTATTACACAAAATTAGATAGCTCTGCAGTTTGCATGCAGTTCTTATCTAGTTTCTTGACCTGCTCAATTATTTCTTTATGAACTTGTAAACAATCTGAAAATGATAAATGAGCAGTGTGTCAGACATCCGCTTAAGAGGACATAAATTTATTTGTTCAAAGTTAAAGAAACTTTTCCAGCTTGCTGCCGCATACTGTAATTTAGCTTTGAGCCAGTTATTAAACAAGACAATAATATTATAATGGAAATTGTTTAATATACATCATTAATAGTAAAGTGCCTGCTTTTATTGAAGTAAAAAAAAATGTGTGCTATGAGCAGTTTTGAAATGAATATTTGATTCCAAACTTCCCTTGTGCATTTAATGACATGCTAATTTACATTTTAATTACTTCCTAAGAAATCAAAGCATTTGTTGACAGAAGAACATAATGTCAACTTCACGGTGCACTGTTGGTAGATAGTTAATGAACTTAATTAGATAATTAGTGATGTTAATTATCTTTCTATTATGAAGATAAAGATGTTACACAAATGATGCACTTTTCAAAGAAATATCATTATATGTTTGCTTGTTTTAGTTCAGTTAACTTGAAAAGCTGATAAAAGACCAACTGAGTGATTGGTAAGAAAAATATTTAAGTAATAATTGTGATTATGTTTCAAATATTTCTATCTTCTTCATTTCACCTACTGTGAACTGTACCTGGAGTACTGTGTCCAGCACTGGAACCCTCAGCACAAGAAGGACACGGAGGGCCATGAAAATGATCAAAGGGCTGGAGCACCTCTCCTATGAAGACATGCTGAGACAGTTGTGGTTGTTCAGCCTGGAGAAGGCTCCAGGGAGAGTTTACAGCAGCCTTCCAGTACCTGAAGGGGGCGTACAAGAAAGCTGGGGAGGAACTGTTTCCAAAGGCATGTAGCAATAGGACAAGGGGCAATGGCTTTAAACTAGAGCAGGGTAGGTTTAGATTAGACATTAGGAAGAAGTGGGTGGTAAGACACTGGAACAGGTTGCCCAGAGAGGTTGTGGAGGCCCCGTCCCTGGCCAGGCTTGATGAGGCTCTGAGCAATCTGATCTAGTTGAAGATGTCTGTGCTTACTGCAGGGGGGTTGGACCAGATGACCTTTAGAGGTCCCTACCAACCCAACACATTCTATGATTCTATGAACTGCTAAATTGAGCTCATTCCTCCTTAATACCAAATTAGCAAGCCCTTTTTGTTCAACACCGCTCTGCTTTTCACTACCTCACATATCTCCCCACCTTAAACAACCACTCTCTGATGCAGCGGCTCTGCTGAAGTTTGAAAACCCAGACTGGTCAGCATCAGCCTTGATTTTACAGTCAGTTATTGAAAGATGCTATAACAATGCTGGGTTTAGCTGCTAGTGTTGCCACTGACATGTTGGGTGATAATATCGAAGACTGTAAACTCATGTCTGTCAACTTGAGATAAAGCTTCTTTATACAGAAGTCGAAGCCCACTAACACACAGCATTTTTAGCTAATGCTGCTTTTATGTCATAGAATGGTTTAGTTTGGAAGGGATCTTAAAGATCATCTAGTTCCAACCTCCCGGCCATGGGCAGGGAACACCACCCACTAGACCAGGTTGCTCAAAGCCCCATCCAACCTGACCTTGAACACTTCCAGGGATGAGGCATCCTGGGGTTCAGTCTTCTCTTCCCTGACAAGAACCTAGGAATACATCATCAGCCTTCCAATTCAACAAACACTTCTGCTTGGAAAGCCTTGTTTAAAACTACCCTCTAAAACACAGACTTTTGCACACGGACTTTTGCACACAGACATCTTACCCAAAAATTTGTGCATATGATCTGTATATATTAATTTTAAACTGGCCATTTCTCCTCCTCACCTAACTCAAAACTTGTAAAGGCGGCTGCAAAAAGCGTTAAGCAGGACTAAGAGCCAGGAGCGAATGAAGCCCCCATGCCCTTTCCTTATGGAATCACGTGGGCTGAGAGCCCTGCCCTAGGAAAGACCAATTCTGTATCCATGATGCAGCTACTATTTGTACTAGGTAAGTAAGTCCTAGCACAGTACAAAACACTTAAACTCCTGTAAGTGTTGATATAGAGATTCACACTTCCAGCACGGAAGGAATTTAAGCCTGTAGGTTCAAACTTCCACTGAAGTCAATGGAAATTTTATGTTTAAATACTTCTCAAAATATAATGCATCACCACCACATGTGAATCACTAGAGATACTAGGTATACTACCTGTACTTATCTTAAGAATGAATGTTACATGTGAAACAATTTTTTAAGATATTTTTGCTGGCTGTGAAATTTGAAGATTGTTGTTCGTGTAGTAACAAACAAGTAAGTTCCTGTAGCAACAACACTTTTAGTTGCTGGCCTAAGAGAAGCCTGATGAATAAACACATGAGAAAACTAAGAAAATAAATTTTCTGTAAATCTAAATCTAAAGAAAGTCCTAAAGACTTTGAAATAACATGTTGTTTGAAACATGCTTCAGTCTTTCTCAGACTTCAAAAGAAACATTAACTCCTAGAAGAGATTTGAGAGACTGTCTTTCTCCCTCTTGGAAATCTAATTATAGAGCCAGAACTAGACAGACAACTTTCAGTGGAGCTTGCCCAAAAGACATTTGCTATTACTTCAACCAAGGGTACCTGTTGTTAGGAAACCATGCAGAATTCAAGTGGTCCTTGGTCGTGTCACTATCTTCTAGCTCAGTGATATGAGGAGGACATACAACTCACTTTCCTAAATGAGTTAATGAATTTGCAGTTTTATTTTCAGGAGATACATCAAGACTGCTTAGCCATCAGTATAAATAAATAAAATATTACATTTTTTAAAATTAAGAGGAAGAATTTTCTAGAGGAACTGAAGTAGATTCCCTATCTGACAGTGATTTAAGTTACAGTCAAGAGGTCTGTTCTTGGAGCTCCTGACTTCAGAAAGTTATCCACAGAGACAAAGGTGGCTCTCGCTGACACATTGATGCAGGTACCTTTTCAGATTTGCTGTGGATTTAACAATCTGCCTGTTGCTTACAAAAGTAAGCACAAGGTTCTTACTACAAAGCCAACCAAAGAAAACCAAATCACTCCCAGTCAAGCCAAACTTAGCACCTAGTGTTTTCTGGTTTGTAGAGCTACACCATTAAATGCTTTTTCTTTGCTGTTAGCTCTGCAGTGACCTTGCATACACTAAGGGCAGCAGAGCAGAACCATCATGCTGCTCAAAATACCTTAGAGTTCAGAGGCTGCACTCTCCCATCACTTAACTAGGAGGAATTCTCTCACAATGACAGAGTGACAAAACCAGCACAAAGGAGGTCAGATGGTGGCTCTTTATAACTGACTTCACAAGCGTACGTTTGCTGGCCAAAATCTTACCGTAACGTTTCTGGTTTTGCAATTACAAATTAGGAAGTCTGTTAACCTCTTCATTCTGAAGACTGAGATTAAAAAGACATTTTAATTTCATTCTCTCAAGGTATATAGGCCCCTGGCATAGAGGAATGTAATTAAGGAACCAAAATAGAAGAGGACAGGCATGATCAGGGCTGTTGTAAAACCCAGAAGGCTCTGCATTTCTTGTAAATAACAACTATATCTACAGCCCTGACGCAGCGTTGTCTTACAGTAGTTAGAATTATGCTGCTTGTAACCTTGCTGAGGCACTCATCCCTTAGGAAGAGCCTCAGGACACTGCCTAGAAGAAGCTCTTGACTGATTTACAATTTACTGAAATGTGATTGTTATAGTGGTCCCTTGCTGCTCTTGCAGTTTGTGAAGATGACAAAAAACAATCAGTCATTGCTAATCTAAAAATTTAATACATATCCTAGATTCCGAGAGCGAAACTGGAGGGGAGGGGAACAGGGGGAGGAAGGGAGAAGAAGGAAGCAAGAGACCAAAAGGCTTGATTTGAAACAGGAAAGTCAACGATTTGGAAACCTTTGGCACTGTATTCATAGTTTCATAGATCTTCCTGCTGGCAAATTTACCCAACTCTCTACCTTTAAGCTTAAAGAAATCTGACTTCATACAGTGCTCCTCTTGTTTCTGCATGGCTACCCAGACTTCCAAGAAAGCACAACATAGCAACTACTAGAACAGATCGTCATTCTACTACCAGAAACGTGATCACGCTCTCCTTTCTGAATGATCATGCCTTCCAGACAAAGCCCAGAGCAGAGCATGAGATACCAAAGTGGATTCAGAAATACAGGGAAAATGCAGCTGCATTTGATTGCTAATTTTGACATTTGCCACCAAATAGCAGGGAATTGGCTTCACTGATGCTGGAGATCGTGCGTGTGAGTACAACAGAAAGATAAGGCCTGAACCTTTGCTGGAGTGAACACTTTGAATTTTACTGTTATTTCCAGATTGAGGATTGGGTCTCAAAAGCACTCTTGCTATCTTGTAAGTGACAAGAGGAAAAAAAGTTGATAGTTTTGAGGGGGATGTTTTGTATTTTTGAAGTTTGTTTTGGTTGGGGTTTTTTGTTTGGTTGGTTTGTTGGGGGATTTTGGGGGGTTTTGTTTTGTTGTTTTGGTTTTTTTAAACTCTGCAGCAAACGCTACTACTGCTTCAACTTCTTTGTTTATTTTCATTCTATAGAGGAATCAAATTAACAACCCAGTAACCAACCCATTTCTTCCTTCTACTGAGCAGAGCTTTGAAATCCTGGCTAGATTACTAAATTTTGCTCAGTTAGGAATAGCTGTGCTTACTCCTCAGTAAATGCAAATATTTTTCTTTTACTATGGGATTTAGAGGCTTTGTCTCTCACTGCGTAGTTCATACTACTCTTCCTTTTATCGCCATGTTTCAACCAGGTGCCTATTGCTGTAGTACATAGGTTCATAACTAGCAGTAGTGAAGACAGAGGCCAGTATATGAAGATTTTTCCCAGAAATGAATATAGAAGGCACCTGAGACACCACAAATGATACAAAATCACATTACAGCACCTTTAGAATGACTACTAAAGTGAGGTAAAAAATACAAGTTAAAAGCATAAATACCATTTACTTTTAATGTAACTTGTGCTCCTAACTTCCTTTGATATTGAAAATCCCACCATATACCTTACTTAGATTTCACCTCTCTGAAAAGTGCATCAAACTATTTCAAAGATAGGCTGGAGGGAAAAAGGGGGTGAGGGAAAGCAAAGAACATTTGGAACTGTAGCTTCACATCTCATTGAGAGGAACAATTTATCAGAGCTGTGGAGCTGTCAGTCCTTGACATGATAAGGAATAACACCAAATGAGTAATGTTTCCTCCAAACCCAGCTTCTTTAATTACAAGCCGCTTCCTTGCAGAAGAGAGACAGAAGATGCAGAAACACCAATTTCATGCACTTGTGCCTGAATAATGTCTCCGTGCTGCCTTTTCCAGATGGCAACCTTTTCACTGGAGGAACTAATGATGTGGGCATATTTAGGGAAAAACCAATAACGGAGTCTTTAACCTTCAACAGCAAAAAGCATGTTGTACAAAATGTTCCTTGGGATACATTTACAAATATCAATTACATTGCTCACTGAGGTGTAATCAGCTGTAATAATCAAAATTAATTTTAAAAAATAATTAAACAGACCCCAGGGCAAATAGTCGATGCTCTTGTAATATGACATCACAGTCTACACATGTACCTGGGAAGAACTTGCTCACTCTGTAAGCAACAAAGTGATTTTAAGGAATTAGAAGGAAGCTGTGGCATGTTGAGAAAAAGCCTGCAGCTCAGTAAGGTACTGTCAGACACATTACTTGTATACCATAGCTTTCCTGATCAACACACCTGGAAGTGAACCAGTCATCACTGGGGATAAAGATGCAACCTGCTACAGCTTGAGCTAGAGGGTTAAGACTCCCTAAACTGATGCTGTAACAGACTCACTGTCTCCTCAGCAGGAGGAAAAAAGACTTTAATATGTTCAGCACTGCAATAACACAAGCTCAGCCTAAAGCTCTGAATATTCTGTCAATGCACTGCTGCCTTATGCTATAACTGATTACCCTAGCCCTAACACACTTAAATAAGTAACATCTAACCAGTGCTTTTTATTTGTGTTCTTGACAAATGCCCAGGAAAACCATGGAAATGGCCCTCTCTCTCAGCAAAGGAGGAGCTTACCCATGGAAAAGGTTGTCCAGCTTCATTTCTAGCAGTGGGAATGCTGTATACCCTCCAAATCCACCCCTAGTTCATATAAGCACTTGTCTCCTTATCTCTTGAGGCTAAACTAAAATCTGGACCTTTAATACTTCATATTAAGTAGAAAATGACAGGACAGTACTATGGTAACACCTGATCCTTCCTACTAATTCAGTGTCTGTAGGACAAGGTTAACATAAGCAGTGTAAGTCAAAAGCAGCAGCAAAGCTAGCATCTCCTCACCTTGCTCTGGCCCAAGCAGAGCCATGTATGCACAAGCACACTCGGGTTCCTTAGGTTTTTCCTTTCAAAGTGCAATAATTAGGCCTCATGCAAAAAGTATGCATTAATACATTATACATTAAGGCTGACAACCAAAGTTCTTCAGATCAATGACTACTTCTTAGTGATTATTTCTAGCAGACTAGAAAAGGAACCTTAACTGCAATAGGTGTCTAGTTTACAATGGAACATGTCAAGAGACATACTCACAAGCCTCTCAAGTCCAGGCAAACTCTCCAGCGCCATATAGTAGGCAGAGCCAGGAAAAAAAAAAAAAAAAAAGCAGAAGTTACCTCAGATTTGCATGCCATTTCCTTTGTGTTTCGGCCAGGCATCATCCTAATAGCTGAAGAGAGGCTTTCACTCCAGGAATTGTGCTTGCTCTGTGATAGGCCTGGCCCTGCTTTATTCTGGAGAATCTTCTTTTCAGATGCTGTGGGCCAGAACAGAAAAAAAAGCTTATAAGTCTTGATATTGAGCCTGTGGGAAGGTAGCATGTTTGTATCCACGTTACCAAAGACGCAACAACATGGCAGTGCCTCACTCCAGCTGGCTTGTCCTTCTATTTATAAGAGGAGCACTGAATTAACTTGTACTTCTCAAGTCTTTAAAAGCCACACAGAGGTCTGCCATAGACCAGTATCATTATATAGACATGAACTTTGAATCCCTGCAGCACTACACACACTGGGATGCCATTCTTCACCCAAATATTCTCCCCTCTTAAATTCGCTGATGGGATACAATTGTCTATTTCTTGCAGTACAGCACAAACCTTACAACAACCTTACAACTTACAAACCTTACAACCTTACAAAACCTTACAACTTTTGTTTTTTCAACAAAAGCAAGTGTAGGGTCCTGCACCTGGGGAGGAAGAATGCCAAACACCAGTATATGTTAGGGGCGGACATGCTGGGAACCAGCTCTGAGGAGAAGGACCTGGGGGTCCTGGTAGACAGCAAATTATCCATGAGCCAGCAGTGTGCCCTTGTCGCCAAGAAGGCCAATGGCATCCTGGGCTGCACAGGGAAGACTGTGGCCAGTAGGTCGAGGGAGGTAATTCTCCCCCTCTACTCTGCACTGGTGAGGCCACAACTGGAGTACTGTGTCCAGTTTTGGGCTCCCCAGTTCAAGAGGGACAGGGAACTACTGGAGCGAGTCCAGCGTAGGGCAACCAAGATGATTATGGGACTGGAGCACCTCCCTTATGAGGAAAGGCTGAAAGAGCTGGGACTCTTTAGCCTGGAGAAGAGAAGGTTGAGGGGGGACCTGATTAATGTTTACAAGTATCTAAAGGGTGGGTTTAAGGAGGACGGAGCCAGGCTCTTTTCAATGGTTCCCAGTGACAGGACAAGGGGCAATGGGCACAAGCTAGAACATAGGAAGTTCTGTTCAAATACACGGAAAAACTTCTTTATGGTGAGGGTGACAGAGCACTGGAACAGGCTGCCCAGGGAGGTTGTGGAGTCCCCTTCTCTGGAGATTTTCAAGACCCGCCTGGATGCAGCCCTGAGGGATGTGGTTTAGGCAATCCTGCTCTAGCAGGGGAGTTGGACTAGATGATCTCTAGAGGTCCCTTCCAACTCTGAAGATTCCGTGATTCCGTGATTCCGTAACATCACCAGATGATTACAGAAGGGCTGGGGCATGACACAGAAAGAAATCAGAATCCTGGATGAGAGAAATTAAAGTCTGCTTTATCTAGTACATGATGTGCAGAGGACGGGTATAACCAAGGAATCAGCAGCTTTCCATTAAGCACTACATTTACTGCAATGTCTTTGCTTACTACAATGGGTGTTCCATAAAATAACAGAGACCTATCAAGTGTTGCCAAGCTTTTGTCATAATTTCTTCCCATAAAGGAGTGATCTCCATTATCTTCATGTCCCTTTCTTTGTCATTTCCTTTTACAGAAAGATCCATTTTGTAAGTGTCCTCCAGAACCTGCCGCCTCTGAGAAATGAGCTGCTTCCAGATGATTTCTACTGTTCTCAGAATCTCCTGACGAACTAGGAAACAAAACAAACTGCAAATGAAGAATCATTTTTTTATGTAATAAGTCAAGCAGCAGATAAAGCAAAAACATCTCATTTGAAACACCACTAGTCCAGAGTAACTGCTGGAGTCAGTGGACTTGCTTCATTTTATCTACTGCCTCTGTAGGTTCTAAGCCAGACTAGTTACTCCACTCTAGAAAAACAGCAGGACATTTCTTTTGCTATATTTCATCTCCCTGAAAGAAACAAGTGGGAGTGACAGATGATTCTAACCGGTTTCTGTCTTGGAAAACCATTTAATCAGAATTTTGATGATCTTATTATCATACATAGAGTACTAAAGCATCCTGTTGCCAAACATCATTAGAGTTAGTGAGGGGAAGGTAAACAAGTTGTGAAACAATTTGACACAGCCATAGGATGCTGTACAAGGAAGTGCTGAGCTGTTTTGCTGTATTTCCCTGCAAATCAGGCTTATTTGATTGCGGGAGGAGGGGGAAGGGAGGGAGCATCACTCTGCTGTAGGGTTGAGCTGACAGCCCCCACACTGAATGCTGCCCAAAAGTTTTCTCCACTGTTTCTCTTAAAAGATCAAAGTGTTTCTTCCTGTGTACAACAGATAGACACAAGCTCTGTATAGGCTGTGAAAAAAGAAAATAAAGCTACAAGTATTATGTAGGTGGGAACTAATACTGGCCACAACATAGGGAAGTAATCTCCAAACTGATATCTGTTGCTGCTGAGGATGTGGGGTGTGAATCTTTCATAAAGAGGTATGATGCCAACAGAAGTCCTTTTTAGCACAACATTCCTTTCTCTATGCTGTGCCGGCAGTGCCTGGACACCAAAGAGGCAATTAAGTATCACTCACACAAGGTGCCCTGGTAACTGTTTAGGCAAGGCACTTTCCTGCTCTGTAAGCCAAAGGCAACATGTGCCATAAATTACCATCATCTGGAGTAGGCAGGCTGCCCTTTTCCTCTTCACTGGGTGCAAGGAAAATTTGGTGATAGGAAGCCATCTTTGGTTTTGCATCCACCCCAAAACCTTCTGGATAGCTGTGACAAAAAAAAAAAAAAAAAAAGAAAAAAAAAAGGAGGGCATGTGAGGAAACCAGACTACAAGCAAACTGAGGATAGTGAAAAAGCTAAATATCTACATATTTATGTAATAATATATATAAAAAAATAAAAATATAGATATAATAAAAAATATAAATTTCTATATATCCACTCCTACTCAATTAATTTAGTAAATCAATATCCCCAGGCTTGAGGACTTAAACTAATCACCTGCTACTGAAGAATTTACAGGAAGTGGGAAATAAACCACTGCCAGTCAGGTTTTCAAAGTCAAGGAGTATTCATCAAGATCCTATGGATCACTCTTGTATGTGCCTTATCCCTGCCCTTCTTAGTGCACTGTATCATCTCAATTATCTGAAACGCAGGGCTGTATTGGCGTAGCCAGATTGCATACAGCTTTCTTGCACGTCCCCGAGCATCTTGTATGCTGTCTCTTTGCTTTGAATTTCTTCATTAGAAGTATCTTCCATTATGTGGGAAACACTGCCTTGCCGTACCCTACACCTGAACTGCTTACTTAGACTGAGTTCTTTGCACCAATGATTGTTCATTCAGTTTATAAAGCACTCAGCACAAAAAAGCTGAAGACTTTAGCATCGTGATGTTAATGTCACATAGATGTTGAGTATAATTGAGAACATCACCGCAGCCAAAAAGAGTTAGTGCCACTTTGGGGTGTGTGTCAGATAATTTACCAGTCAGTGGGTAAAAGACATCAGGAATTTCAGCACATCGGTAATACTTACAATAAATGCGACAGGCTTAGTTAAGGCACCCAGACAACATGGACTTGGTCACAGAAGTGCTGTCAATAGTATATATATTATATATAACTACTAGTAACATACTACATTCTTTCAACTGTAAACAGGCACTACTACCTGGGTGAGTCAAATTTCTTTGTCATGAAAAGTTGCCATTTTTATTTCTGATTTTCTTTTAAATACCACAATATTGATTACCTGGATCTGCTATGTTTGGCTTTTGCATAATACCAACACTTCTGTAGTTTATTTTGTTTTAAATATTTATGCTTTTGCCCCTCCAGCTTTTTGGGGCTCCCCGCACTTTTCTTCCCTTCAAATGGCCCATTTTGGGGTTTTTAGGGTATTTTTTTTAAGCTATTTAACATACAAACAATCCTTACCCTATCTCAACAGTTTTGACCTGGAAATTATTATCTGACTGGAATAAGAACAACGAAGAAAAGACGTCTGGAATTGCTGCTCATTTCTGATCTGATACTGTATTCAATTCAGACCATCTAAGCAGCACAGAAGGCTTTCATGGGAACAGCAAACATCATTATATTGAATAAACTACTAGCCAATGCTTGCTTCTTTTGACAAAACAGTGTTGTCCAAAATAACTCCCCAGCTTACATTAGCAAGAGTACCTCTGACACATCACCTGTAAGAATAGCAAACAGAGTGGGTATGGATGTTCTAGCCCTATCCAAGACAAAGGCAAAACTCCCAACTTCAGTACGACCAGGACTTTGCAGCTCAGATTCAAGTAACAACAACCATAACAGAAAAATGCACAAGATCCATGCACAGTTTTAAATACGTTCTAAACGTACCCCCACAAGAATAGCTGCTGGATCAGAAAAAACATCTCCCTAAATTAGTCCATGCAGATGTCTCGGAGAATGGCCACCTGCATGCTTGTGGAGTGATTCTAGCCCACATCCCAGAAAGACTTCCAGATTCTCATTTTAATGATGGGCTTGTGAGCCAACTCCACTGAAATCAGTTCAAGCTTGTTAACTGCAGTTACTACTTGAAAGCAAGTAAGCTGCTGGAAATGCTGGATGAGTAAAACAGATACACACAGATGTTTTGGTTAATAAAGAGTAGCAATTAAAACTATGTGCAAATTTAAGGGTTCTGCTTAGACAAACATGCAAGCTTGTCTGGATGTCTCTGAAATGAAACACCTTTTTCAAAATGAAAAAAATGGAATTAAGTGTTATGTTATTACCATCCACTATGCCTTTCTTATTACACCTACAAACAGACATGCTAGTCTGCCTCTGTACAAGAGACATGGTAGGAAATTTTCTGCTCACTAGTATTTCAAGGAAAAAATAGTCTTCTGATTGAAGAACAGTTTATCCCTTCCGCTTTCTGGATGAAAGACAATCCATTGCCTCATTAGTAACCTTCCTCATTGCACATTAGTAACCTTCCTCTCCTCCAAATTAAATGATAAAAAAAAAATTACATCAAAACATTTCTGTTGTTGTTTTTCATTTTTTAAAGTCTATGAGGAAAACAACCATCTTTCCCCAAGTGGCTTTATTCTGCCACTTCAACAGACACCAAATAAGAGTGGAAGGTTTGCCCTATTTAAAACAGAATGGTGCTTTAAACTCCCAGGGCACAGAGTCCAATGGGTCAAATACTTGCAGGATACAGTACGTATACTACATCTGAAGTCCTTAGTCTAGCTGAATTCAACTCAATTTCAGCTTCTAGTGATTCCCCAAAATGGATATTGCCTAAGTTTTGTGAAATCTCCCCCTTTGCACCCACCCCCATAGATAACAGCACAGAGATGTAAACAAACATTATACTGAGATGAACATTTGTACCTGCCCGAATTCAGTTGGCAAAGGCAGTACATTAGGCAGACGACAAAATTATTATTTGAATTGTAAGTTGCAAAAATAATGTCCCACTGCTCCTGCAGGACATTGAGAGTGTTCAGGACATTAAACTGTTCAGGCAGCGATTGTTGTGGTCTGGATAAGCAGTATAGGATGGCTCTGTTTAGACAGCTGTACAGGGCACTGAGGAAAACTTCCTTTTGAGAAACGGAGCTCTCTAAGACCTGTGAAAACACAAAACAGCAGAGTACTTGGCTTCCTCAAAGAAGTCTCTCCCCAAGGATCCACTCCTCTCAATTTAAGCTGTTGCAAACTTATTTCAGCAAAATTCCTGTGAACAACCTGTTAGATACAAATTCAATTTTTCTGTATTTCTGCTGAAGTCCATGGAATTGTGGAAGAGATTAATTTATTCCTGTTCAGCAACATGTACATAGCCAAGAGACAGTGGCACAAAAGAGCTATCTCTTTGTTAAGCTGCACCATCTAGCTCTGATTGTCATTTAGAGCCATTATGTGCTCATGCAAGAAAACAGGAATAATCACAATCACCAAATAGGTTACAACCATCTTTTTGAGAATTGCGGTATCATGACCTCATTGTCAAACAGCACATTACAACATGTTGATAACAGTTGGAAAAAAATTTCATATGATTCACCCCCATAATCTGTTTCGCAATGAAGATCAGGATTTGCTTGGGGTCAGCAGCAAACATTCTACTGTTCAGCTTTTCAATCAGCTTCTGAGCAAAATAAGCAATATTCATCATGGATACAGGTGCAGTTGATTCTGAAGTGCCATGAGGCTCACTGCTCCCTGGAAAGGATGCAAGAGAGTCGATTATTCCAAAAGAAGCTGAAATGCAAAAAAAAAAAATACAACATGTGAGGTTCCCAGAGCTGAGAAGGAACAGTCTCATGCCATGATGTCTCAGAGTTGGGACAAATCTAAGAAAAATCTAGGTCTAGCAAAAATACCTTACTCAGACTGGAAATGATGGCTCCATGCTAAGGACAGAACCAATCTCACTAAAATACGACCATCAAGGACTATCATGGTTCAACTAATGACTCAGAAAGGAGAGCAGCAACAACTAAGTTATCAGGGTTGTTTCCAAAAATGCTCAAGGATAAACCTAAGTTTATAAGTACTCCCTTTTTGATGTTCAGAATATGTTCTCAAAAAGAGAGAAAATAAGTGAAGAGGCTCTCTAGAAAAATGGTAAAACTACAGTAATTTATGTAAACTGGCCTACAGCCTGATGAGCTGGACTGTCCTTCCACCTACTGTTTCCAAACCTTTCTAGCAATTACAGGTACATGCTAAATACCAGCTAGCTAATGATCTGATCCTCACCACCCACCTCTTGGTCTTGTTTTCCCTTCGCCTTGACTGGTAACACGGAAGACGTCCATAGCAGACAGCAAAACTTTTGTCTGAAAATGTCTCTTCTGCTCAGCGGTGGCATCCTCTGGATAAGCCTATATAGTAACCGTATACACATTAGTACAGCAAAAAAACCAGCCAGGAAATCAGACTTGAATTCACTTTCAGCCTTTATTCAAAGGCTTTTTATTTCATTGGATCTTTGTCAGATTATACCTGTCAAAGATCCAGATTCAGTAAAAGTTTTGGTCAAAACAGCAAGTAGAAATTACAAGAGACAGTATTACCCAAGATAATTCAAAATGCCCAACATTTCCCTTAAACACCTAAGCACCGTGTTAGGAAGAGGAGGGGAGAAACAGCACAAAAGTAGTAAGGACAACCACTCCACCTCATATGCACACCTTAGACCTTGGTGTGGATATATGCAACTTCTCAGCTTGCAGCAGCTGTTATCGGTGACAGCTAATCCACAGTAACATGTAAATGCAGAGATCTGGTGTACTCCTCCGTGCAAAGGCAACGTGGCACCTCTCATACAGAGTTCAGCAAGTGTGCATGTGTGCACAGTTACTGGGCAGCAGATAAGATGGCAAAACCTCATAACCTAGCTGGGAAAACAGGAAATCTTACATAGGTCTACTCCTTCTAGCTGATAGCCATCACAGTTGCCCTCTGCACACTGAACACAAACGAAGTTTTTCACAGGGACAGAACCTATGTTCACAGGTGGTTCCCAAGAGAACTTGCCCTCAAGGAATTTCAGGTCCATTCACCAGGCTCAGGAGTCGGGTAGTCAGAAAAGCCATCGTGTATTTTAAACTGTAACAAGCCTTGGGATGTTACTGTAAAAACCTTTAAGGAACTGCTATTCCACAAGATGATTTACCTCATGACAGTTGCAGTCAAACTTATGTTCATTACTATTTGTATTGGTAAGCTAAATCTGCATCAGAACTCACATCTGGGACACCTAGACTATTGATAATTTGGAGCTGAAGCCTAAATTTTCCCATTTTCCCTTTCTCAGACTACTCTGACTCTTTCCAGTGCTTTGAGTATTTGAAATCCATAAATCCAGATTTAGCTGCTACAGTTTCTATTAGTCTGTTCTAAAAGTGGGGACAGTTGGTTTTGGTTTATTTGAGCAATGAAAAGAAATTGTTATCTCAAAAAGCAGTACGCAGGAATGTTCCATGTGAAATCTTCTGTTCTCAACAAATTCAAGGGCTGCTCTAATGACAAGCAGGTATTACTCAGGAAAAAGGAAAATTTTTTCGTGCCTTACTTCAATGTTAAATATTGCCTGAAAAATGCCTTTGTTGTTGTCTAGGGGCAGCATTTTCTTAGTTCACATGAATGCAGAACAGGCAGAAAAGGCTTTTCTTCATTGTTGAAAAGGATGGAATTCCGTTCCACTAAATAGGCTGTCCAGACTTGCCAGGATATAGTGCATGCTCTCTGAGAGCTGGGATCCCAGCCCTATCCTAGACTCTTGAAAGTGCTGACTGAATACACCTCTGTCACTGCAGTTTTTTCACTAGGCCACTAGCAGGATACCTCCTGTCCTTTCAACCCCCAGTGCAAGGTAGAGCAGCAAAGCCTGATGATTACAAGAGAGACCTCAAGAAGCAGCTCAAGCGGATGCCCTTGTTTGTTTGCTGGAATGTTGAGAAGACTGTCCATCAGGAGGACTCGCACAAAATCCCACACTTGTTTCTTGGCAGGGTGTGGTAGGAGCGGGAGAGAGGAGGGATCAACACAGCCTTTC
Source organism: Chroicocephalus ridibundus (assembly GCF_963924245.1). Lineage (NCBI taxonomy): Eukaryota > Metazoa > Chordata > Aves > Charadriiformes > Laridae > Chroicocephalus > Chroicocephalus ridibundus. The sequence goes on from NC_086289.1 coordinate 20,614,111, forward strand.
CCTTCAGCAATGGCTGGACCATCAGGACTCAAAAGGCCTTCAGAGCCTCCCTGTGGAAGCAGACAGTAATGCATTTTAACTCATAATCTTTAAATTGATTTTTCCTCCTAGCATCCCACCTCTGATCTGAAGAGCTTGTGCTGGCTCAGATGCACATACCTTGGGTGGTCCAGAATGGAAAGCAACCATAGCCAAAGTTTTCAAGAAGTCAGGACAGTGCCAGACAGGGTCCTGAGTATAACTGTGATAGATCAAGCACAGAAACTGGATAACGTTCCCTGGATAGGCAACCTCCCAGGAGGCTTCTGCATCTGCAATAGGCTGAACACAGACAAATGTGCATCTAGTTAAGGCAGCATTCCTCTCACTCATATAAGCTCATCTTTTCTCCTCTCTAGGTATTCCTAAGCCACTAAGCAAACATGACACAGCCACAGAGAAGTCAGGCAAGGCACAAGCAGCCAACTCCTAGCTTGTAGACTGAAGATACGCCCAGTCAGAAAGGTGGCAGATCCTCACCATCATGAATGAACAAAGTGGGTAATGCAGTAGGTAAGATCCATCTCTGTGTTCAGAAGTTCTTAAACATGAGCCCATCACATCATCTGCTATGTAACACAACCAGGCCAATAGCTGTGTCGACACTTTGAAGTCCCTGCTCACTATTACGTTCAGTATTGCCCTGTGAGGGCAGAGGAAGGCTAGGGGGCCATTCACGCTGCACTGTCCTTGGAACAAAAAGCTTACCTTGTCCACAGTGACTCTAACCATTTCCAGCAGTAAAGCAGCTGCCTCTGCACACAACCCAATTTTGAGGACATTCTCTGTAAGGTGGTTCTGCAAGATCCACTGCAACATAGACTCAAGATCTTTCTACAACAGGAGAGATGTTTCAAGAAGAGATAGGAATTATATATGGTACATCAAGAATGATGCCTGCTTTCTTCACATCAGAAAAAAACCAAAACATCTTCACCTCTAGCAGCTCCTCGCTCTCCTATTAAATGTGTTTGCCCAGGATAACAGGAATGGATTGTCCTCTTCTGAAATGTACCTTTGGCACTGCCACAGCAAAAATGCCTTATGGCTTCTCAGGACACTGGGTGAAAGTATCCAAATCCACTAATTCTGAGATTTTAATGAGTCTTGACAATGTAAGAACAGACAGGGAATCTAATCTGAATTACCTTTTAAAGTACAATAGTTAAATAGCATTTAACACCTGCATGAACAAGTTTCTTCCAAACACAAATTAAATTAATTTACTTAATTTTTAAAGTTGGAAAGTTTAACTAACTAATACAAAAACTAAGTAGGCTTAACTTGCCCGAGAATCCTCTCATAGAAATGACTACAAACGCCAAAGCAGTAAAGCAATAGCAGCTTCACGCTTGTCCACTATTTTTTTCATACCTTGGCTGCTTCGGGTGGCTCAAACTGTGGAGCTGCCAGAAAGAGCCCTGCCACGAGCAAGTAGATCTCAGGGATGTGGACATGATCAGTCAGACATCTTTGCAACACAGAAAACCCAAAAATCAAGAAGGAGCCATTGTCAGGTACTGGAGGTTGAGTTTTTAGATTATCTTTAAAGGAAAAGAAAAGGAAAACATTTTGAAGTAGTATGTAAAAATAAATGCCATATCAGAGGAAGGATTACAGACCCAACTTTAACCTCATTTGTTTGTGTCCCAGGCCACTCAGTACTCCGCTATGCTGCAATATCAACAGTTTACAAAACTTTCTCAGGCTAACAGATATTTTTTCCTACTATCGCTTTTACTACATATTTTTTATTTCTGAATTCTTCTTCCTTTCTCTTCCCTTTCTCAGAACCACAGGTCTAAGTTATCAAAAAGCAAGGTGAAAAAATCTTAAAGAAATAGAAGGTATCAGGGCACAAGCCGACATCTGAACACCTCACAGGCTTATCAGCTAGCCTGATTTTATGCAAGACAAAAAGGCCTGTCTCCCTGTAACGGGTAGTCAGAAATGTCAACTATCATGCAAGGGAGAAGCAATGCTTTCCGCTCTTCAGCACAGAAAAGCTGAAGTACTAGGACAAGCTAGCCCCAGAAAGTATCAATTCTTGGTCTACTGAGATCAGTGGGAATTCTCCTATCACCTACATCAGTGATCTTCTATCACTGAGCTGGATCAAGGGATTGTTTTGGAACCATTAAACCAACACATACCCATTAGAATACTCAACTTCTCAGAGCTATTTTCCAGCCAGCGCCCAGCTACTATCCCCTCCTTGAATTTGTTCAACAGTAAACGATTGTGGAGGAAGCACAGAAGTAGCTTGATTCCTAGCACAACCGTGCTAGAGTGCAGGTAGCTCTGTGTAAACAGCAGAAACCAGTCTGGCCCCAGCGCCAAAAACGTCTCCTCTTGTTCCCTAGGACAAACAAGGAAATGAAAACACATGAAAGGAGACATGGTGGAAGACAGAAAGGAGATTTTATTTAACATTATCTCTGAATGATTTAGAAACTCAAGTTTCTCTAGAAAAAAATCTGAATAAAGGCATACCGCAAAACAGAGTTACAAAGATTTAACAACAGACTCATCCACACAGTTCAAGCCACTTAATTTCCACTAAATCCAATTTTATATTACTGTCAGACAAAAAAAGCTCGTTTACATGAAGCTTCTTCTGAGAGCCTGTATCAATAACTGAGGTCAACTACATCACAGATGTAGTGATCAGATGAGATCTTTCAACCTATGAAATTAAAAATCTGATTTAAATTTTGAAGTCCAAGATATGTTAACTGATGAAAATTCCAGCACTATGAACTCTGCCTTTCAGTTATAAAAGGTAGAACTACAGTAACTGCATGTTCATGGGTCCAATAGAGGGATGCGAGTAATCCCACATTAGAGTGAATTTATTTTCAAAGACATCTTCAACCCTTGCAATGCAGAAGAATTAGCAACATCCAAGTTCCTTCTTTGAGACATTTTGGGAAAAAATTAAGCTTTTTTTCAAAAAAGATATCAGATGTGTGGTCTGATCACACATCTGTGGGAATGCCAGATAAGCCACTGGAAAAAATAACTCTGAATCCAGTCTGCTCTTAGTTACTATTTTGTTGAGACTCATCATGCTTAGTCCTGGTCGAGCACCAGCAAAGAGGAAATCTAGAATACAGAGACACTTACCTATGCCTTCCTAAATTGTTTCTACTTACTCAGAGGACAGATGAAGTTTTTCTGAGCTCATTACATCTAACAGCATCTTCAGTAACTGGTTTCGAAGCCAGATTGTCTTTCCAGATGTTTGGCTTAAGGCTACAAATATCAGAAAGTAATAAAGAGTAATGAAGAGACAAAACACATGTTCCATTGCTTTGACGAACAACCTTGTTTGCACCAGATTAGCCCAGTGGAAATACTTATATCAGTCTTTTGTAGAGTAAAAAGACACAGACATCAGGATTTTAGACATAAGAATTCCTGCTAAAATCAGAAGTGACCAGTGCTTACATTGTCAAAGTCCTCTCTTTACTCAAAACTCATCCAGACCACACGTTGAATAATAATCCACAGGAAGCAATTTCAGGTTAAGTAGAGAGGGAAATGTAAACAGGCAATCTGATTTGTATTGCCTAGCTGTGATGTATATATATATATATATATATATATATATATAAACTACAGTTATCAGTGTGTCCTTAACATAATATATTGTTTAGAGGTGCAATATCCAATATAGTCTCAACTGAAAGGCCACAATAAAAGAGCCAGCCGACTAGAAGTTCACAGATATTTTATACACACATTCTTTAAAAGGTACAGTTCTACCAAATATGGAGCTCTGCAAGTGTAGCAGAGTGTTCACAGAAAATCCAAGATGCCAAGTGAAATTTTATTCCTTGTAACAGCTCAGTACACTAGTTTTGGGGCAATTTCAATTTAATGGTCTTCATCTCTGTGCATATCTGTGAAATACAACATTGTGTAGGCTCTGGAAAATGCAGCCAAAGTACCGCTGGCTTATTAGCAGAGAGGGGACAAAAGGAGATCTTGCTTAGCAGGAGGAGAATCTTGGAATCGGTCAGGCCTTCCTGGATATATACACAGTAACTGTCACTTCACTGTTATTCACCTCAGGCCTTTGTGACAATATAAGTTTTCCCCACAATTTCAGGTCACCTCAATGTAGCCTGTCCCTTTCCACATAAAGTCATTTGAGTTGTATCTCTTCCTGCCACTGGAGGCAGAAGCTATATGTTGCATTTAAGGTTCATCATGCCCTGGGGAAGAAGGGAAGTACTTTAGCTATCTATCAAGGACACGCACCAAAGGTAGCTCCTCACCTTCATTGGGCATCTCAGCCACACTGTCTAGGCAAATCTGATTTTCATCCACAGAAGAAGGTTTCAAAGTGTAAACAAGGAACAATCCAATCCTTGCAAAGAAAGAGGGAACTAGTTTTGGTCAGCAGAAAGACACACATTTATTTAATTACTTTGAGATTATGTGCAAATCTCAATACTTATTAATGATGACTGTTAACAACAACGACTGGAAATTCTAACTGCTGCAGAATTAGAGTTGAAATAGGAATGCAAAAGTTCATAAACTAGGAAGCAAATAAAAAGGACATCTATCTACAAATGCAAGTAATATCTAATATCATCTGCTATGGAAACATTTTTTTCTTTTTATCTCTTGATTTTAAAGGTCTTTCACCATGAAGAATGCAACACTGAGTTAAGCACCCTGTTCATACAAAAGATTCTGAACTGCCTGTGACACTCATATCACTGTTATCACCACTCGGTTTCCAAGCACACAGAAGAGAGCAGAGAAACCTCAGCAGGTACTCAGGGAGGAGGACTGGCAATCTCTTTTCATCTGTAGTTTGCTTTAACACATTACCTGGTTCTAAGGATAGACAGATTAATGTGCTATACACACTTAGTGAAAGTGCATAACCTCTTGCCCACAAGAAGGACATTTCCTAAGGGACAGAACACCACTTGTTCTGCAGGAACAGTCCATGCAACAATTCCCATTAGATGTGTCGAAAGTCTGGGACCATCAGAAAACCTTTCAGCGCTGATGAGAGCCCACCATAGTCTCTGCTGTCCTGGAGCTGGAAGGATAGGGACTGTCTTGATCCACTCGCTCAGCCCTCATGGGTGCTTACTGACAACCAGTCAAATTACCACGGAATAACAAATCTTGATATTTTAAGAAAAATGCTCATTCACACTTCTTACCACATGGCAATTTTGATACACTAAATCCACTACTCACACCTGCATGAAAAAAGAATAGGCTAACTCATACAAGCCCATGGTAGGAACATACATACACGTAATTCCACAAAACAGCTGTCAAGAAGTAAGTTCACACATTAGCTTACTCCACAGTAGCTACTTGAGGTGCTTGTACTCTTCAACAGAGTTAAAGGCTGACTGCAGAGACCACAGGTTTGACATGCAACTCTGTTTCTACATTTTATTTGGACAAAGTGCTTTAAAAAAAGAGCTGGCATCTGAGCAGTGCATTTCCCTAATGTTAGGTGGCTGTAGACAGCACTGTGTGGACCTTCCTCAGTTCATAGGCTACAGGCCAATTCCCAACTAGATTGGGAATATAAAAATGGAGCGGTGTTTACATTCTGTGGAAAGCAAACAAGGATTTAAGTTCTTTGCCTCGCGAAATTCTGGCTAACATATCTTAACTGTTTGAAATTCAAGAACAAAAAGGGATATAAGCCTTTACTGGGATTTACTGGGATATAAACCAAACCAACAGGATTAGGCATGTAGTTGGCTGGGGCCAAGTTGCAGTGACTGCAATACTTTAGGGGCAGGCTTTAATGAAACCAAATATTAAGCACAGACTTTGAGAAGTCCCAGTCATACCAGCAGAACTCTTTGTGTCGTCATTCTAAGGGTCATCACCCAACCCACCTTAACACAAATATAAGGTTGGATTGAACTCTGTTTTGAAGGCATGAAAGAGTTTTTCCATCAGTGGAGATCCTGAAGTTGACAAAGATCTGGGGGGGCTCCTACCAAAGACGAAGCAAGGGAAGGTGTACTATAGAGCTCTCTCCAACACTGGCAGGAGTGTAGCTCATCTGCAAACTGAGAAAAAGCTATAGACTTGAAGGTTACCTGAGAACATCCCTTGTGTTAAAGTATCCTTGCAACAGATGGGAGAGAATAGTGCAGGCCACAGTGATTCTGGAGTTGCTGATTTCAGGATCATTGAAGAGGAAAGTGATCTTGGACACCATTTGCACCTGGTAGGCAACTGCAGCATTCTGACATCCATCTCTGTAAAAAAGCAGAGGGACTATTAAAAGCTTTTACTGGAAAGAACCAAATTTGCTGGGTTTCAGCTAAAAGGATTCTCAGGTTGCACTGATACTTTGAACCTTTGGCTTTTAATGTTGCCCTGGCAACATTTCAAACACTGTCAGACAAATTGAATATGTGTCAGCAATGGAGATCTGAAGATTTCTTTCTGTTCTCTACCCTTCCCATCTGCCCTCTCCCCTAGAAACTCCTGCATTTCATCGCGTTCAAAGAAAGCAACGTTATTGAATTTTCAAGCATGAGTTGGTGATAATAAATGCTATTCCTGTAAAACTCAGCAAAGGACACCACACAGCTCTGCAAAGGAGGAATCTAGCATCCTGCTCTACTCAGCCCCTCTGCCATGCTATGTCTCTTCAAGTACATTTAGTTCTAATACAGCTGATTAAGAAAGTATACTGTTATTAAAAAGTCTTCCTGGGTTGTGTTTTGGATTTAAACACAACTTCAATTATAATTTATTTTTGTCAATTCTTATTTCATACTCAGTTCAAACATTCAAATTTCCCCTCCCCAGCAGACATTTAAACTTTCATTGTACAGCAGCGGTTCCATGTGAACCAGGTCACCAGAGAGCTTTTCCCAAGTCTGGCCCCACAGTCATCTCAGAAGGTGACCAAATCACTAACTCCAGCCTTGAAAGAGCAATATAGGAATGATTCACTCCCAGAATCCACTAATTCCAACTAGGATTGGACCCTTCATATCCACCTCGCAGTTCCAGCTTCATGGAGGTTATAGATGAGCCTGTCCCACATGTTTCTGATTCAAACACTAGCTTGTATACCTGGAGGACTGCAAGATCTCCACAAGATGTGAAAAAAGAGCAAGGTCAAGATTTTCTGGTGCTTTCATCCAAAGCTGAAAGACAAGGGAAAGCAGAGTTTTTACTGTTCTGCTGAGCTGAGAGGACAGTAACCTATGGCAGAGAAGCAATTACAAGTAGCTCAAGGAGGATAACATCATAAACTCTCAGTTGTTTTTGCAATAACAACCTGCAGACACTGGGAAATCCCCCCTCAGTGCTGCTCCTGAGCTAGCCCTCCTGAGGAGCAGACACTCAGGGTTTGCAGAAGCACTCCAGAAACTGCACCAGGGCACAGTGGGGAGCCATGGTGACAGAGGACCTGCCATTCCAGGAGCTACCACCTCCTCAGGTGACATGGATCCAAATATTTGATCCAGGAGGTCCTATGAACAAACCTCATATTATAAAGCCATCTTTAATACAGCCAAAACCCACAAATTAAAATCAACAGTTTTACCTCAAAGTTGCAGAGAATGTACTGGAATGCACTATAATTTTTGATGACTGAAGACTCAAAGCCAAGCTCAGCTGTGCCCACTAGGGAGAACATTAACTGTAAAATCCTGTTGTTTAACAGCTGTGTCTTCCTCTTCAGTAGATATGTCAGCAACTGGAAAAAAGATTTAATAAGTATCTGCTAAGTATCAATCTGTATATGTAATCTAACATACAACACTTTTTTAATTCAAAACAAATGCACAGTTTACTTGGCTGTAGTAGTCATACATACATACATGTTACATAAGCATTATGAAGAAAGCGAGGATTTCAGTCTAGGCATAAAATTTTGTGCAGTAAGTGAAAGGGTAAGTTTTTGAAGGAGTTTGACAACTGTGGCATTGAACAGGAGCAAAATACATGCCATAGTATGTTTAATGGAATTTACAAAAAGCAACATACAAATATAATTGTAAATAACCACAGCAGGTTTTCTTCATGGATGTATTCTTAGTTGCTTGCAAATAGTGACAGCTTAAAAAAAAATAATTAATGTTGACCTCTTCAAATGAAAGACATTTGTGTGAAGCTGTCAGTTTCTCAACTGAGTCTATCTTTGATTATTCAATTAATTCATGATACAGTGAGAAAAACATTCAGAAAGCTACTACCTTTTGAATAGGTTGGCAGAAGACGACATTCGTTTGAAAATACATAAAGATACCTTTTTATTCATTGACTGTTCTTTAAAAAAAAAGATTCAGACAGCCAAACAAAGAGCAAAACCACTCCATTGCAACACAACGATCAGTTACGTGGAGAGAATACTATTTAGCACAAAGTCAAAAGGAACAGCTAGTACACAATCTAAAGGCTGGCTTTCACCCACAAGAAAGGGCTGGGCAAGCAATATCTACATACGATAAATATATTCATATGAATCAGGATCAATTTATAAACAATTCACAAATTGGGAAAATAGAAAGTTTATAATAAATCATTCATGAAACCCTAGTGTTAAGAGTATCATCTGGAACCATCTCTGTTAGTCTTCTCTGTTCCATAAGACTCTGCTCAGCCTATGCAGCACAATGTAAATGACATTGAACTGAAACTTCACACTTGAGCCTTAACCCATCCAACATTACATATATAGTGCTTAAATACAACCAAACTCTTCAGTCAGTCTGCAGATTTCACGTTTGAAAGATGAATTTAGGACAGACCTAATCAATGAAATACAGACAGCACTTATTTATATCAGCACAAATTCCTAATACACAGTGAAGAGTGAGCCATAGGAATTAATTGTCAACCCTACACTGGGCAGTCTGTAATGAGAAATCTTAGGCTGGATGAGCCAAGGGGAGGAAGCAGACCTGCCTGAGCAGTGGTATCTTGTGGGAGCGACCAAGTGTGTTGGTAAAAGTTGAAGGGTGGGTCACTCACAAATCTGCTGAACTGGCTTATTCAGTTTACTAGATCATGTCTGACCAAGAGACATCTGTGCTGACCTTCCCATCAGCAGATATACTCTTATAGAGGTTCCCAGCCACTGTAAGCACAGGATTTAGAGCACTATCCTATATCCCCCTCAAAGATCTCATAACTTACAAAGTTCCAACCAGAAGTGCTAATAGCCAGCTTGGCTCATTGCCGTCGATAGGTTTTGGGATAAGGTTTTCCAGCCGAGAGACTATAATCAGAATGAATGAACAAAAGAGTATCTACCTCGTATCCATGCATGTGCCTCATCAATTTTTCACTCATTGGGCTACTGTTCAGGATGGAGTTCAGGACTTTGACGGCTGCATACATGGTGTGGTCATCACGGGCCATAGCAATGAGACCCAGGAGAATGGCAGGGCCTCCAATGAAGTTCAGGCTAGTAGCTGCTGGAGAGGACTGGAACACTCTTACCCCTAGGAAATTGCATCATTACTCTACCAGCAAGTTACATGGACTAAATCTGTTATTGGACAGAGAAAGGATCAACTCTTAAAAAAGTATGAAACACTAAAGCATAATGCATTTACCATATTGGCCCACAGCAACTGACCCAATAGTCCGCAAGGAACCCGAAAGGTGTCCAGCAATATTCTTAGCTAGGAATACTGGAGTTGAACTGTCCCGAGAGTTAATCCCAATCTGAAACAGATAAGAGACATTCTAAGAAAAACTGTGGTGGTACTGAGGAGACAAAAACCAAACACTGCGATACTTTAGATTATTTTATTACTTTTAGACTATGAAAACCTTTTTTTCCTTCGAAGTTGATTGTTAGGACAAACATTCACTTACCTAAAATATCCCACAACCCCATTACTTCAACATGTCAGTAGGCCTGGCATTGGCAAGAATGCTAGAATAGCATGTGAAAGGTCATTACGAAATCACAGACTGAAACAAATTATCATTAGACCTGGAAACTATGGCTTCTCCTGCTGTTTCAAGAAAGGTTTTTAACATTGTATTCATACTGTCCAATCTATTCCTCCCCACAGATGAAAACAAAACCATGAATAGAACAGAGTTAAGGAGGTATGTAACTAACACAAAGTCACAAACTTTGCTCCAGGAAACCAATCAGAAACAAGAGAAAACATGTTTAAGACAAATGAAGGAAATTTGTGACCTCTTTGGCAATCAGCCGGCCATCCACTTCATTGTAGGAGCTCTTTATATCTTGGACCGTAGTGAGAGAGGAGCACACGGCATTAATTCCAAAAGAAATCTTCTCTTCTGCCACCAGAGGTGTAGGATTATGATCATTGTACTTGTCCTCACCTAAAACAAGGGAGACTATAAACCTCTGAAGGAATTTTGCATGCTCAACGTGGCAAGACAGAGAGAGGCAGATGAAAAATAAGTAGAAGAAACCAAAATTTAAATAGGAATTTTTTTTTCACTTAACTATAATCAGAAAAAAACCCCTCACTGTTTGCAACACAGTCCATGGCATCTTGTCAGCGTAAGCACCAATAGGAGATGTGCTTGACTTGTCCCCTGTGGTTACTGCTTTGGGTAGATCCTACGTTCTCTTCTAGTACCTCATGAAGCTCAGAAAAGTCCAGAATAAGCCTTTCACTATGCACACAATACAAACAAACTTTCTGGGCTGAGAAAGCATTTCAGAGGCCTTCCATGTTACTGGGAGCTTTCTCAGGGGTACTAGGAGCAAGGATTCATGTGGAAGAAAAAAAAGACAGAGGCAAAAGTTCAAAGCTGCCAACTGACAACATATGGGAAGCCTCTAAAAAGTACCAGGTTCAGTAGCTCAATGATTGTATGAAATTCTCAGATTCTTTTCTATAAAGAATTTTTTATTCCTGCTCATACTTGGAAAAATTGTATGTACCTTTAAAAGAAAAAAAAATCTTGTATTTTTGACAATTTTATAGACTTTCAAAACAGTTGATTTATGAAACTGTTTACTAATGCTGGTGACACAGCCCTTATACTGCATGAAGATTAACTAAAAGTAAGTGCCCCAAGACTGTGTCACCTATTTCCCTTCCAGTAGGACATGAACTTCTGGCTAAGCCTCCACACGGCTGCTGCTGATTAGTGAGAAGCAATGAGATATTGGTGAGATGGGACACAACACTGCTGAAACAATTCAAACTGCTGTTTGCAACAAGGTCATAAACCCATTTTCAGGAAAAAAACATAATATTTTGGGGGTTTGTGCTGAAACTTTTTCTAAGTCAAAATTTCCATTAGAAAACTTTCTTTGGGTGTTTTAACGGAATAGGGAGATGTTAGGTACCACCTCCCCTCCCACCACCACCACCCCACCACCCCAAAAAAAAAATAAAAGAAAAAAAGAATGTGAGGCAGAAGGGGAGGGGGGTGAGCACCCCAGACTTCATAAAGAATCAACACTTCAAAAATCAAATCCTTCTGACTTCTATTGGTGATATTTTTATTTTAGAGCTGTATTTTGATATAATTTCTCTTTCAGCAACTCCTTCTCATGCTTGACTTTGAGATTTTTGTGGTTTAGATTGACAGCATTTTGAGTGCTTTCAGCCAGTCTTTTCACTTTGCTTTAGGCTGGAGCATCATCAGGTGAAATTATTCTGCTCCTTTCACATGGGAGATGACCATCCCATTTCGTTCCGAGCTCTAGTACAGAGGTGAATGAACTACTTGTTGAACAAACAGTAATCAATAACTGAAATGTTTTGTCTGCCTGTTTAATAATTTAAGCTAACAATACACTTTAGTTAAAAAGCCTCTTCATTAAATGGAATGTAACTTATTCCACTACCCCTCTCTCCCCTGTGCTCTCTCCTACACTGCAGGAATTTGCAATTAAAGATGATGATGATGCTTTTTCTGCTGTGTTTTTCTGTAGCACCATAAATGCAGAATGTCTCAGTTAAAGCTGCTGCTATAACACTTGTCCAACAGAAACTGCAATCTTACATCTCCTCAAGGACATGTTATCCCTCTTTACTCTCCAGCTCTCTCTGCTGCTTAATTCCTGCCCTTCTTTTCCTGTCCAATTAATAGCATGTTACAAGATCCTCATATTATCTTACTACAATCTTGTACAATACTCAGTAACACAGAGTTCCAGGCTTTTAGAGTGAGCTCTAGGCACAGCTGGAATACTAACAGCAGATTATCAAGCTAAAAAGAGCATTGCCTTGACAAACAAGTAGTGGTGGATATGAGAATTATCACATACCTTGAAGCTGTACTGCTTGGAAATTGCTACAATACTGTGGGCCAAGCTTATTAATCACTTCCATGGTTTCCACAGAGATGGCTTCTTCAAATAAGTATGTAGGGCCAAGGCGCCAGGTCAAGGTGGACTTCTGTTTCCAAATTCTAGGAGTAGCTATGTATCCGTAGACATCAATAAAGGAAGAAGGTTCCATGGAAATACAGCTACCTGGTAAGGGCTGAAAATACTGCATCTGCAACAGAGGAAGAATTCACTGAGGGGACCTGATACACTCAAGATGCCTTAAGGTCTTGTCCCTGCAAGGTACTGCCTGCCCCCTCTTTCCTCAATGAAGTCTCAGTCAGCTGTGCAACACAATTATCAACGACCATTTAGAAATTGGACTTTCAGAAGTATCACAAACATAAGCATTTTGTAAAGTTCAAGCCTCCATTTTGTTCAAAACACACAGTCAAAATAATTTCAAGTGTTCTCAAAGAAAAACCCTATCTTGACCCCAGACTTATTTTTCCTGTTCTAAACTTTCGAAACAGAAAGCCAAGTTACAGATAGCACCTTGTACCATGCACCTAGAGAATAAACAGTTTTTGAAGTGTAGAGTGTTGAAATGCATCAGTTAGCTTCAGTGAAAGTGACATACTTTAGGAAAGTGGACTATTCCTTTTTGGTATCAAAATAAGGATTCAGCTTCCTAAACTGAATCTATAATTTCATTTAAATGCAGACAGCTCTAGTAGGAAGCAGTTGGATTTTTTTTTTTGGTAAACTATATTTTACTTCAGGGCTTAGCCCTGCCTTTAACTATTTGTTGTTAGGATGACAGACTCCTAGCATTTACTGATCTCTGACTACTGAGATGTAGAAGACAGGGATGGTCAATATTAGGAGGCAGGACTTGATACTTGAGTGAACAAATATTAGGCTTGATACAACACAGTAACCCACCAGTTCCACCACCCCAAAAATCACTTTTGGTAATGTTAACAACCTTTGTGCAATTCTAATTCCTTACAAAATTTTTCTTCACTGCACACATCAGGATGAAGGCTTGCATCATGTCAGACACCCCAGCACTGGGACCATCTTTTATTTACTAAAGTCTTGTTTTATTTATTATGAGCTGCTTCATCGTATGTTAAACACATTTGCTGTGAATTCTTTAATCAATTGCAATGCTTAGGCCTAGTTTTATTGATGACTTTCAGTCTCATTTGAAGGAAGGCAAATTAAATTAAATTTTCATTCTTGAAATGGATATAGGTCCCAAAAGGCATTTAGAAGACAGATCATTTTTCTCAAGTATGGGAAAGAGAATATTTGGAATTAAACAGGTTGCTTTTACAAGGCAAGTATAAAACACACAAGTGAGCTTTGCATGTGTTGAGACTGATTTGAAATATGGGAACAAAAAGGAAGAGACCAAGGTTACAAATTTCATTTAATAAAAGGATTCTATTCAAAAACAAAACCAAAAAAACCACCACACCAAACACAGCTGCAATAGAAATAGGCTGCATTTTCAACATTGCCAGCCTGAAGCATTCAAAATACAAAAATCAAATCTTTGAGATCAGCTACAAGACCAGGAGCATGATGATAACCATAACACAAAACAGGGGCTCTTCTCATTTATCCTGTGGATTATGAACCCTTCAGGTGCATTTGGATTGCTTTCTTGTGATATCTCATGCAACCTGAGAAATTCACTATTTGAGAACTGACTCCTATACAACAAGAAGATCACAAGAAATGGCACATTACAGGAAATACTAGCTACACTAATATTTGCAATTATATCATTGGAATTTACAAACTTCTAATTGAAACATTTCTTTCATTTCTATTAACTCAAAACAGAAGTATTATTTTAATTCAAGAGCTATATCACACGCTGAACAACTAACCTGAATGAATGCCTAGAGTGCCAGCGGGAAGAAGGCCACTGACTCACCAGCTGATTGTTCAATGGGTGTAACAGGAAGAGGAGAGCTTGAAACAAGCCTGTGTAAGATGTTTGAGGAAACGCCATCCATCTTGGAACTCTTGCAAAGAGCTGGCCAGTCACAGAAGTTTATTTCTTTATGACCTTTCCACTTTTCCAGGCCTTTCTTCAAAAATGGAAGCTCCCTATGTAACTCATCACCTTTGCGGTTTTAGCCTAAATCCAAAGCACCGTTGGTTTAGGGTTCTCTGATCACAACTTAATGTGATGTACTTTTTATAGATGACAACTTCTGAAAATCTTGGGTGTAAACTAAGAGATCTTCAAAATCACTAGCCAATTCAGAAAAATTTTGTCCTAAGGGTACAACTGAATTTCATCAACATAACCCTGAGCTACCTGCAAACTAGGTAACCCCAACTCTCAGACGAATGTCACCACTCAAAATTGCCCTGGTTATCTGCATGCGGGGGGGGGTGGGGGGTGGTGGGGAGAAGGGAACTAGTTCAAAGCATCAATATAAGCTGATAACATACTTCCAAAAAGCAGCACAAATACACCCTGATTTGTATGGATTTCTGACTCCACTCATGCACGGTACGGACTGGCACGTTATACACACAAATCATCATGCTTGGAGTCTCTCAGGTTAATACCAAAAAATGATGGTACGTGCATGGGGAGATGAAAATGAAAAAGCAATGAAAGGCAAACGTCAGGCACAAGACCTATTCAGAGAGCCTTTACCTTTGCAGAACCAAGCATCTGACCATTGACATAAGCTGACACAATGCAGTTCTTCCTCGTTTCCTTAGCAACTGTCACTGTGAGATGATGCCACTGGCCAGTGACCAGCAGGTTGCCACAGCCAAACTGGACTTGCCCGGGAAATGGGGAGGGATTTAAGACCTCACCCTCAGGTTCCATGATATCTGTAACAGCAAAAACAGGGGGCAGTCAATAGAAAGTCTCTCTTGCCTTCCCTTGCCTCTGGAACACAACTATCAAATGTGACACAAAGAACATAACTCTCTGTAGGTATATAGAGTGATTCAGTGCTATTCTGTGCAATGTCTTTAAAACATTCCCTGAAGGTCTATTATCAGGACCTAAGACTTGCACAACTCTCAAGAACCCTCACACACACAATGTGCCATACTCATAAATAACACCTGCTAACTGCTTCAATGCTGCAAAACTAGACTGAACTAGGACAAAGCCAATATATTCTAAGAGGAGAACGCCTCAGGATATTCACTGAGTTAGCTAACACAGAAAAAAATTCCTAGAAAATTCATGAGAAAACTCTGTACATGAATTTGTAGTTTTTAAGAAAAGAGGCAAGCTGGGATTTTTAACCTCATCTAAGGGAATCAGAACACTCACAGAATGTCAGCTGTGCATGAAAAATCCCAGTTACTATTCCCACTCCATTTTCAACCTCCTCTGCAATTCACATTCACATTTTAAGTACCTACTCTACTCAATAAGGAGAAAGGGATAAATGTCATCAAGGAAAAAGATTAATAGGCTGGCATGACAGAAAACATTCTAAAAGTGGGGGGAGGAAATAATATGTTGGATTAGGAAGCTAGATGCTGCCAAACTCCTCAGTCCTACTCCCCAAACCTCCCTACTGCCACACAGAACAGGCAGGGACCAGCTGATTCAAGTCCAGTTCCCACAGCTGCACACAACTATGTAACTGATATTCCAAAGTTTTCCTTAGAATATCTTTAAGTTTTATCATATATTGCAGGCCACAAAATAATTCTCAATGGCTACAACAACTTAAAACTGAAATATGATGAAGAACTACAATCATAACAGGCTGGCAGAAGAAAACCAGAGATACAAAGTCTCATTAATGTCCTGGGTACTTCTAAGAGGAGGAGATTTGTTAATGAAAAATTCCAGATAATCAGAGGACACAGCACTGCAAGCTTGACTGAGAAGAGCCTTACCGAGTGGCTGGAATTCCACTTCTTCTGTGGAAATGACCAAAGAACGGTCCTGTGGGAAGAAGCTTACTGAAAAGCAAATAAATTCTTGCTCTGTCCTTGACATGTGCCTCACAACCGTGAGGAAACGGAGTGGGTGACTGTTGTGCATTAAACCAAACTTGCTAACAAGAAACCAGCAGGAGAGCGTCAGGCCACTTGAGGGAGGAAACATTCTGGTGCCTGTAGAAAGGAAACAAAAAGGCAGTAAGGAAGTGGGTTTCCCTGTGCAGACGTTAGCAAACTGCTTTCTGTTTCATTTGGAGCCTAAACCATATAAGAACCATCATTAGAATATGAGGTTTAATTTCTGTTGTTTTATATTAGATTTCACTCCCTCTCTTCAATAACATAGAAACTGCACATATGAGTGTGGGCACACGTATAAATGACCTAAAATTGACTAAAAAGAAATGACTACTAGATCTCCATGCCATAGAGCTCATCAGTTGAGAAGCAATGAGACAAAAACAAGTTTTCTCAAAGTTCACAAAATTGAGGAAGCAAAAAGTACAGCCATTTCCTAGTTCACCCAATAGAGTATTTTGATCTACAGGAGTATATCCTATTTCATGTCAAGTGATAGTTTCTATTCCTTCCATGGGAGATTACCCTAAAATTTTACTTGGCTCTTACTCGTTAAGAGTGTTTTCTTAGCAGTCTGCTTTAAATTTGTATTGCTAATGTTAATGCTAATACATCACACTATTAAGTTGCGTCTAATACTGTATTTTGGTGAGCAGTCTGAGTTACACAGCTTAGAGCTGGACTGGGACGCAGAGATGGAAGTGTA
This sequence comes from Chroicocephalus ridibundus, assembly GCF_963924245.1. NCBI lineage: Eukaryota > Metazoa > Chordata > Aves > Charadriiformes > Laridae > Chroicocephalus > Chroicocephalus ridibundus. The sequence continues at coordinate 20,631,129 of NC_086289.1, forward strand.
TTGAAATAGCAGCTTATTTGCTGCTATTTCTTACAAATGTTGAATGCTTTCAGTGGGGATGAAAAGTCACTGCTTTCAGGAAGCTGTAGGTGAGTCAGAGTGAATTCACCTAGAATTCACTTGAATTCAAGTATTTGCTTTGAATACTGTGTTCAGTTTTGGGCCCCTCACTACAGAAGGGACATTGAGGTGCTGGAGCATGTTCAGAGAAGGGCAACAAAAGTGGTGAGGGGTCTAGAGCACAAGTCTTATGAGGAGTGGCTGGGGGTGTTCAGCCTGGAGAAAAGGAGGCTGAGGGGAGACCTTGTGCGCCTCTACAACTACCTGAAAGGACGTTGTAGTGAGGTGGGGGTCAGTCTATTCTCGCAAGTAACAAGCAATAAGACAAGCGGACACAGCCTCAAGTTGCACCAGGGGAAGTTTAGATCGGATATTTGTAAAAATTTCTTCACAGAAAGGGTTATCAAGCATTGGAACACGCTTGTCAAGGGAAGTGGTTGAGTTACCATCCCTGGAAGTATTAAAAAGACATGAAGACATGGTGCTGAGGGACATGGTTTAGTGGTAACTTGGCTGTGTTAGGTTAATGGTTGGACTTGATGATCTTAAAGGTCTCTTCTAACCAAAAGAATCCTATACTTCTGTGAAAGTGCTTACCTATGCCAATTCCTCCTGAGACAGACTGCTCTACGCTGGGTCCCATGACAGTGGCCAAGGTAGGGAAGTATAAACACCTACAAAAGCAAGCAGAAACATAAAATCATCCCTGAAAGTCATCAGTGACTTAATACTGCAGAATCACCATTGCAAGGCAGAGTCTGTGCTATCACAATAAGACAATTACAAAACAGGTTGTCAACATTACTGCAAGGAAGGCATCAATAGGGCACAAGAATTTACTAAGATAAAGAAAGGAGTGATCAGTTGCTGTCTCCAGAATAAGGGCTTGGAGACTGCAGAGCAGCTAAAGAGAAAAGCAACAGCAGCAATACCCATATCCTTCCATAGACATGTCAAACTCCACAAATGACGGAGCCAAAGCAGCGTTGCGGAGCTGGAAGTTTCGAGGTGACGTCATGGAGATGAGACTCATTGCAGTTTGGAGTGCCAATGCAGATCCCTTAGACACCCAAGGAGAGCTGCTGACAGGCACAACTGTCTGAGGATCAGTTTTATTGTCCACCATGTCCTTTTCTGAACCTGCAAGATCAACATAGTGCCTGACCACCTCAGTGTCTGCAATACTGTTTTTGATCACAGGTTTACCCCAATTCAGTTCGTCACTGCTAAGAACAACATTGCATGCTCTTCAAATAACACATCCTCAGCAGCCTGAAGAAATCCTCAGCAACACACAAAAATATTGCACTGAAGAAATTTCAAAATGGGAGGCTGGGAAGAGGGATGAGCTTACAGAAGTGATAGCTATATTTTCTTCCCACACATCTTCAGGCAACTCCAACTTCACCTCTAGTAAAAAAGGTTCCTGACCCCTTGGTTCCATTTTTCTTACACACAGACCATTCAATTCTGCCATAACAGAATGGTTACAACCAACATGTGGGAAAGGATCTGAGGAACATCTTCAAAGAACACATAATCCAAATTTGCACCGTGCTCTATCAGGTGTCTCATAGGCATGAGACCACTTTAAGCACCAAATACTACTATTGTAGCCTTTCATCTGCAAAATATGTTAGAACAGAGAAAGGACTTGGATAGAAAGTGGCCCATATAAGCAAGGTAGACTACTAGGATATTTTAGGGATTACAAAAAGCAGTGCTTTTTATTCACACCTTTATTAGATTTCTAGCTATAAACCACAGGGAAAGCATGCTGCAAACCCAGAAGTTTGTGGGTTTGGTTTGTGGAATATGATTAGTATTTGTATAGATTGCTTCCATGTCTGATCCAGCAAAGTCTAAGTATATATCAGCATCTGGCTTCAGCACACGTATTATAATTTGATCTCTGCTGGTCATCAGATCAGCTCTCAATGTTGGTCAAGTACCACCCAACCTGGGCAATACCTAGTCTAAAACGTCCAGGCATACTCCACCTTCACCGTGACTGCCTTGGAGAACCTACTTCAATAGGAGTATCCTGTCGTTACAGGGATATCTATAACCCAGCTGCTGTATCAGCAACCGGCTGTTCATTGTGTGCTTACCTTCGTTCCAAGCTGTGTTAGCTGAATCACATGAAAGGGCAGTGGACTTGTTTTTGCTGGGCCTGGAAGGTAGTGGTGGAGAACCTCCCAACCAAAGAAATTGCCTAACATGAAAAAAAAAAGAAGAAACCAACTAAAAGAAGGAAAACAGTCAAGCCAGACACCCTGGAGTCATAGCAACCATGCAAATACAGCTCAGCCGTCTGGAGACCAACTTTCTTATTGGATACCAGATTTTAAAACCATCACAAATAAAACAGAAGGAATGTGTTCCATTGTATCATCACAAATATTTGTTTTGCTTTACACTCCCCCTTTCAAGGTTTTTCTATTGAAAAAAAATCAAAAGTTTATTTTCTTCAGCTGTACTTTTGAATACTACTAATTTTTCAGAAAAAAAAAAGTCTATGTTGGGTGGTTTTTTTGGGGTGGGGGTAGGTGGGGTGGTTTGGTTTTTGTTTTGTTTTGTTTTTTAAATAAATTCTGTTCCATTTTTGAGTAAAATAAATCCAATCTTCCACTACATATTCAACTTGATCTGCACTCTGCTCTCTATTAGCATTTGTTAGCATTAAAGAAGAAGGTACGTCCTCAAAGTAGGAACAGCAGACTGAGAAACAAGACTACACTTTTTCTTTCTGCATCTGTCATTGACATGGATCAGAGATAAGAAAAAGGTACTTTTACTCTTCATGAAACAGCTTCTCCACATGAATACCAGGGGAGTTGTTTTGCAATTACTTAATTAGTTACCATACCTAAATGGCTTTACAAGCCCTGCAGAGATGACACAGCAGAACACTACAGGCTCTTACCATCTTCATTCAGTAAGTCACTCAAGTATATACCCCGGGATTAATATGTGAGTAGTATTAACTGAGATTGAAACAAAAGGCTAAGAGTCTTGCCGAATTACAGCACTACACAAAGTATCCAATTATTACACAAACCTTGCAAAAAATTTGCACCACTAAGGCAAATTGGTTCCATTAGATACAATCTGATACCTTAACACATCTGGCTCAATAGCCTGTGATGCAAGCTTCTCAAACACTCTAGTGAGGGGCAGATGCAGTGGATGGCTTTCATTGCGGAAGGCATCCTGACAGGAAGTTATGATGGTGCTCAGCAAGCCAGATCCACACATCACCTGGCGACTCTTCTCTGACTTCACCAGAGACTGGATATGATCAACCACAGCACATTGGATTTCCTGGGAAAGCTGAAATAGACACAGAACTGAAGTCAGTGGAACTAAAACTGTACACAGTGATCTATTTATTTATTTTCAATTTACAAACCTCTGGGGGTAAAAATCTGTCCCAGAAAATAAGCCTCTAAGGCCAGAGGCTCAAGTGCAACTGCATGCCTGTTCTATAAAGCTCCGCACTTGAATAGTGTCAGTATATCCTTCTGAGGAGCTGCTCGGTGATCCACAGTTGAGCTTTCCTGCCACAACACTACGGTAGTGAAGGAAGAGAACAATCGTCTCTCATTCAAAAGAAGCGACCACCACCAAGGGCAGGTTATTAGGCATAAGCTCCAACAGTAACACAGTAACTTTTGAATATATAAAAAAGATTAAGCACATGGAGAGTGATATTAATAAGATGTACTCTTCGTTATAAAAGCACTGTTCTTAAACAAAACTGTATCTGGCAATATCAGGAAGCACTTAATTTTAAACACTTCTCTGTGTGTTTTGTTGAATTGAAGTTTTACTTCATTATTGCTTCTTAATGTTCTTGAAGTATCTCAATTCTCACAAATTATCTTTAGAACAATTTGTTCCCAATTAGGAGCAGAGCCTACCTCATTGACCTAACTAGATTTCACACAGAAGTAGCTGTGCATCATATGTTTAAACACAAGTCTTACAAAGATTAAATGTTCCCCACCCCCAAGAGCTCTTTGACTTTCTCATATGCTCTTCTAGGAAATAATTATGCAAACTTTTAAAGAAAAGGACAATAACTGTGCCAGACATGCAGACAAGGACATTGACATTTGATTTTATTACATGAATAAGAAGCAACTTCACTGGATTCAGAATAAACTGGCTTAAGTGTAAAGAGGAATTCAGCTCCTTTGCATCCAGACCAAACTCAAAACCAGTACAGGACAAATCCAAAGCCAATAAGCAATTTGTTTTCAAAGTGCTCAGCAACCAAAAGCCCCTGTTGCAGCACTTAGACAATAATACTAGCACACCCAACACAACATACATATTGTTTTTGTAAACTCAACTACTATTTTTGATACCTGAAGGGCAAGTTTTGTGTAACATTTTCTTCTCCCTGAATTCATTCCCAGTGACAAGTTTCAACGTGCATCTCATTATACACAGAAATCATCCCCCAGACTGAAGTACACTATTCTTCACAGAGAGGCACTTATTGTTACAGTGCATCAAAGCCTCACCTATAACTTTATGGATCTTTAATTACTATTTTACTCCATTTATGACTGGATGCAGGAAAGTATCTGGATGTATAAAAACACGTGAAAACAAAGAAGGACACACGTCTTGACTAAGCGAAACTACGGGTTTACTCCAAAATAAATCCAACACAAGCATAATGGCATACAAAAAAATTGATTATTTTCATTAGCTTAGCAGCTTTGTCGATACCAGTATTGCCTTGTTTTGAATAAAGTGTGCTGTTTTCGTGGATCTTAGTTCCAGTAAAATGATATTTTAGTGGAAATATTAATGGTGGCCAGGAAACCAGGCTGTGTGTTTCTATATGCGTGGATTGATTTTCCTAACATGTATTACTTGAACATAATACATGAATCAGGATATTGAAGGTGCAGTTAGAATGTAGTTGGGCTCACAGCTCTGCCTCAGATTACAGTCTTAAGGGCAAAATGTCACCCAGCAATTTCCCCGATCTGTTCAAGTAGTTCCCTGATTCTTGCTCCTAAGAGCCCAGAGTTTCAAAACATGGTAGCTGAATTTCATTCACTATTATTTGTCTTCAAAATGATTATGCTATGTTTAAGATGAGCAAGAACTTTGAACCTCTGGCAGTGTGTTTTCATTTCAAATGGATGTTAATTTTCTTAGGGTTTGGAATGATACAGCAATAATACTATGTGCAATTGCAAAAAGCAAACTAACTTTTCAATCTCAGGAGCACCTCTCACTTGAAAAGCTAGTAGCCTTTCACAGAAATTTAGAATTAACTTCCTAACATACCACAGAGATTTAGTTTTACTAACGAAGAAATCAAGGCATTGAAAGTTAGCACTTTCAAAAAGTTCCAAGTGACCTACGATTTTAAATCACGCTTTCAAGAAAAAGCTAGACATCCATCGGCTTAAAACCCATTGTCTGTAGAGTTTGAGTCACTTCTGAAAATCATCTGTGCAATATTTTTTTCCTTAAAATGTTATAAAAAGTAAATAATTCATAAATTTATCACAGCTCAAATTCCTTATGAATAGTTCCTAGCCACAAGCACATTCCCATTCTATCACAGTATTTTGTTGATTAATTCTCATCCACTGACCTTAAAAAGTGAAACTTACTTTGCCGACAGTATGTATAACTGGTTTTACAAAGATACAAAATAACCTATGTTCATGCACTCCTTGCAAGACAGGGAAAAAAAAAGCATAATGAAATGCGTGAACTGTTTCTACTTTTCCAAAAACATGACATAGATAGGACTTAGTTAAATGCCTCACATAAATTATATCATCTCCAACAGGCTTTCCACATTTCCCCTTGGTACAGCTTATGTGTAAGAGAAGCTACAGAGTTTTCCTCGTATGAATACCAGGGGTACTATTGCCTTCTAGAGAAAATATACTAGCAAGTCTTGACCATTTGAAGCCAGGCAACAAAATCTCTTCATAATGTTAACAATCCTTTTTTTAGTTTTGGTGGTCTGACAGCCCTCTTCCTCACAAAATTACATTTAGTTGCAGTATTTTTTTCCCCACCATATTAGCTGAATGCAGTGTTTCCTTCTCATTTTTCTAAGCTACTGTGCAGTGTTACAATATGATGCTCATCAGACACCTGAGAGGAAGGGAAAGCTGTTTCTGTGTGCCACCTTACAAATGATATGTTTGCATAAAAAAGAAGACAAAGTAGAAAATGATCTTCAATACAGTTAGCCAGAGCTTCTTGGCAGAGTTCCCATCTCTTCAATCCAGGGTACGTTACCAAGACTTTAGCGCAACCTCAGAGACACTGGCTGCTTTTTAAGGAGAAAGCGAACAGCAAGAGAAAGAGGACAAATAAAAGGGCAGGCTGTGGGGTTGGAAGCACAGGAGGAAAATTGCTTGGTCTGTATAAACAGTGAAAGCTTCAGAAGCTGGCTGATCAATGAAGAAGCAAACTTCTTACTAAAAGCTCCAAAATAACCTTGGAAAAGAACATGCAGGCTGCCTGTGCAATTTTCTTTTTTTAATTTTTTAAAAAAGTCCTGCTGTAATCAGAACAGGCTCAGCAGAGAAAAATCCCCCAGGAGACAAAGCTGGAGCAAAGCCCGCAGGAAAGTGTTCAGAGGAAAGAGCTGACCTTCTGTTACCAGCCCAGACTGGAGGACCCACTGCCAGGGTGTTTCTAATCGCCTCCTTCCTACCAGAGTTCTGGTCCATTCTCCTTTCCTTTCTCCCAAAGCCTTGGCTGCACAACCCAAATGGGAATGAAGCTCTAGCCAAATACCCCAAAGAATTTCCTTGTGCAGATAATGCAGTAATTTAGGATCTCACTGTGATATTAACAGTTACATTAGGAGTGATATTAGTAATATATGTCTGAAGGCAGACAAATCTCAAAAGTCACAGTCTTCTGTGGGGCATACTTATGTCAGAGACCTTTTCAGTTTAGAAAGAATTTACATTTTTAAGAATTTTTGTTTTTAAGATGCTGTTAATATCTCTAGTGAGAGCAACTAATTTAGGCAAAATTTAAAACAGAGATAAAGGTCTTTTTAAAAGTTGCAAAGTCCTTATTGATGCACAATATTTTAGTTTTACAACTGTCAATATGACAGCAGTTCATCACAGGAGACACATAGATAAAAACAGAGAGGAGAAATCCAGCTGTGGAAGCAATAGTATTATTTAAAAAAGGTATAGATAATTTACATAATGAATCATGTGAGGGGCTTTTTTTTGTCCATACTCACAATAAACCTGCCAGGATGATGACACAGAATTGAATCATGCCTTGATTCTCTTCCCAAAAGTTCTTTTCTTTCCCTTACCCAGCCTTGTCAGATTTTGGACATCTCCTTATCTGACATTGCAAACAGAAAAGATCTGGCATTACACTCTGGAGTCTTAAAAGCTGCAGTTCCAAAACGCCAGACAAGGATGAGATAGGTATGTCTGAGGGGAAACTTCTTTCTTTAAAAAAAACCCTGTGAATATCCTGAGCTACACACCTGAAGCTGATGTTAGCACGTCTCACTTGTTACTTAATTTTTGAAACGTGTGACAATGCTATCTTTAATCACTGAGCAGGCAGCATATTAATAAAAGGAAAATCCACCTTATATTCGGTCAAACTGTATGCAGTTTGATAGGAACTGGATTAGTACCAGTCCTGGGCATGAACATGAGCAATATTCTCTAAATACAGTCTACTTACTCAAAGACTGTCTCTTGGGGGGTTTTAAGGCTTTTAAGCAAGTTTTCATACCCATGTGACATTAAAATGATTTTTGATCATACCTAGGAATGGCAGTAATATACAACCACAAATCTATTCTCCTCAGCTTTTAGTTGTCATTCTAGACAGTCAGAAGAAATCGCTGAAGTGCAAGACCACCTGTTTTACTGTCTGCTACTGTTTTTTCTATGCTGACAGGTTCAACATTGCTTCACTGTTTGGGTCTGACAAAGGTCACTGAGGAGCAGCAAATTTGGCAGGAAATAGATATTATCTCTGAGGGTCAGAATCAAAGTACATTAATTTTATTGAGTTCCATTAACGTTTCTGTAAAAGCAGTGTTTTCTTATTGCCATTTCTGTGAAAGCAAAAGATTTGCACATGACCTGAACTGATTCTGAAGATTTTTCCACATTACTTCTGAACACCGGGCCTAAAAGATCTATCACAGCACTAAACCAAGCAAAAACAGATTAGTTACTACCTGTCCTTCACCATGGCTCATAAAAAACGTACTATTCGATTCAGGCTTAAACTCAGAGCAAGAAACCTCTTCAGATTTTTGAATGAAAGTCTACAGTAAAAAAAACTCCATCCACAAATAAATTATTTCATCTCTCATGTAGTTGTTAAACACTGCTGCACTAAAAGAAGGAATAGTATTCTGTTTGTGACAGAATAGATCTATTTAAAGGGAAATTCCTTCAGTTATCCTTCACCAAGTAGCTCCCCTTCACTAGCAAATGAGGTCCACCTTTTGCATCAGATCTTGCCTGACTCCCATGTTCCAAGCAGCATCTCATTCACAAGGGTTCATGCAGTGGTATAAGTGGTATAAGGGAAGGTGCCCTGCTGGATCTGTTGTTTGTAAATAGGGAAGGTCTTGTGGGGGGTGTGAAGGTTGGAGGCTGTCTTGGGAACAGTGACCATGAAATGATAGAGTTTTCAATTCTGCGAGAAGCAAGGAGAGGGGTCAGCAGAACTGCTACCTTGGACTTCCGGAGGGCGGACTTTGGGCTTTTCAGGAGCCTGGTTGACAAAGTCCCCTGGGAGGCAGTCCTCCAGGGCAAAGGAGCCCAGGAAGCCTGGGTGATTTTCAAGAAGGAAGTCTTAAAGGCGCAGGAGCAGGCTGTCCCCATGTGCCAGAAGACAAGCCGTCGGGGAAAAAGGCCGGCCTGACTAAACAGGGAGCTAGTGTTACAACTTCGGGAAAAAAAGAGGATCTATGGCCTCTGGAAGGAAGGGCAGGCCACTCAAGACGACTACAAAGAGGTAGTGAAGCTATGTAGGGAAAAAATCAGGAGGGCCAAAGCCCAGCTGGAGCTAAACCTGGCTTCTGTTGTCAAGGACAACAAAAAAAGCTTCTATAAATATATTAGCAATAGGAAGAGGACTAAGGATTATCTCTGTCCTCTAGTAGATGGGGCCGGCAACATAGTGACCAAGGATGAGGAAAAGGCTGAGGTACTTAATGAAGTCTTTGCCTCAGTCTTCAGCAGTAGGACCAGTTGTTCCCTGAGCACCCAGACCCCTGAACTAGAAGACAGGGATGGGGAGCAGACTGAAGCCCCTCTAATCCAAAGGGAAATGGTGAGGGACCTGCTTCAGCACCTGGAGGTGAACAAATCTATGGGGCCGGATGGGATCCACACAAGGGTATTGAAAGAGCTGGCGGAGGTGCTCGCCGGGCCACTTGGTATCATTTATGAGCAGTCCTGGACAACCGGAGAGGTCCCAGCTGACTGGAGGTTAGCAAATGTGACACCCATCCACAAGAAGGGCCGGAAGAAGGATCCGGGGAACTACAGGCCAGTCAGTCTGACCTCGGTGCCTGGGAAGGTCATGGAACAGATCCTCCTCAGTGCCATTACACGGCACATGCAGGAGAACAGGGTGATCAGGCCCAGTCAGCATGGGTTTGTGAAGGGCAGGTCATGCCTATCAAACCTAATATCCTTCTATGATAAGGTGACCCACTTAGTGGATGAGGGAAAAGCTGTGGATGTTATCTACTTGGATTTTTGCAAAGCTTTTGACACTGTTTCCCACAGCATTCTCCTGGAGAAACTGGCTGCTCATGGCTTGGACAGGTGTACTCTTCGCTGGGTAAAAAACTGGCTGGATGGCCGTGCCCAGAGAGTGGTGGTAAATGGAGTTAAATCCAGTTGGTGTCCAGTCACAAGTGGTGTCCCCCAGGGTTCGGTGCTGGGGCCGGTTCTCTTTAATATCTTTATCAATGATCTGGATGAAGGGATTGAATGCACCCTCAGTAAGTTCGCAGATGACACTAAACTGGGCGGGCGTGTTGATCTGCTTGAGGGTAGGTTGGCTCTGCAGAGGGATCTGGACAGGCTGGACCGATGGGCTGTGACCAATGGTATGAGGTTCAACAAGGCCAAGTGCCGGGTCCTGCACTTGGGTCACAACAACCCCATGCAGCGCTACAGGATTGGGGCAGAGTGGCTCGAAAGCAGCCCGGCAGAAAAGGACTTGGGAGTGTTGGTTGACAGCCGGCTGAACATGAGCCAGCAGTGTGCCCAGGTGGCCAAGAAGGCCAACAGCATCCTAGCCTGTATCAGGAATAGTGTGGTGAGCCGGACTAGGGAAGTGATCATCCCCCTGTACTCGGCACTGGTGAGGCCCCACCTCGAGTACTGCGTTCAGTTTTGGGCCCCTCGCTACAGGAGGGACATTGAGGTGTTGGAGCGTGTCCAGAGAAGGGCTACAAAGCTGGTGAGGGGCCTGGAGGACAAACCTTATGAGGAACGACTGAGGGAGCTGGGGTTGTTTAGCCTGGAGAAGAGGAGGCTGAGGGGAGACCTTATCACCCTCTACAACTACCTGAAAGGAGGTTGTAGAGAGATGGGGGCTGACCTCTTCTCCCTGGTGACAAGTGATAGAACGAGGGGAAACGGGTTCAAGTTACGTCAGGGGAGGTTTAGATTAGATATTAGGAAACATTTTTTCACTGAAAGGGTTATTAAACATTGGAATAGGCTGCCCAGGGAGGTGGTGGATTCACCATCCCTGGAGGTGTTTAAAAAAAGGGTAGATGGGGCACTGAGGGACATGGTTTAGAAGTGGCTCTTGTCAGGGTAGGCTAAAGGTTGGACTCGATGATCTTAAAGGTCCCTTCCAACCTCAACAATTCTATGATTCTATGATTCTAAGTTATGAGCAATGGTACTGAAATCCAGCCTCTTCTGTCACTACCTGGTAGCATCAGTGAGCTGCCCAAGCTACAGGACATGAGGTTCCACTCACTCTCTCACCCACTTTTAAATAGAATTAATCAGAAAAACTCTATTTTTCCTCTACTCTTTTTGTGGGTCATTTGATGAAAAACTCTTCAGGACATGTGTTAACTCCTAGATAGAGTCTGACTCAAGACCCCATATAACAGGGAGAGTTTTTTTTTTTTAATTGAGGCAATCCTACTCACAACAGCAATACTAAAAAACCACTATCAGTATTAATTTCTTGTTGACTAAGACAAAAGGGAGTGAAAAAGAAGAAGAAATGAACACACTTAAATACATGACTGAAATTGCTGGAATTTGTGCTCTAGCCCTTCATATTTTTAAGAACACTGCCATCTACTGAGGGTCTGAGAGGCTTTCTCTCTCATACAGCTCAGCCCTAGAGCAAACTCCAATAGTTTCTTCATGACGTTTTCGTCCAATTAACCATTCTACTTGTTTTTCAGAAATTAATTACTGTAATTAAAAAAATCTCACTAGTTGCTGGCTTGGTTCCGCTACACAAAGTTGGAATGTGCTAGCAGTTGATTGCACTCCCACCTTCCATAGCACTGGACAAACAATCTGGTTTTATTCCAATCCCTCCATATGTACTTAAATTGTATTCAAGTATTTTAGTCCAGATAGCAGATATAATATCAGCAATATACTTGTTCAAAGTGGCTATGTGTATGGAAGGTTTGACAAAGCAAAGCAGATTCTAAGCTGCATTGAAAGTTTATGGACTATTAGGCCTAAAGAGCCAGCCTGTTCTGGTTGCTGGGTCCATTAGCAATATTTTAAACAATTTTCAAGGGACTTCTATGCCTGTACGTTTGTAGTAAGTATTCGGGAACCAAGACCCATGCACTGCATCAGACAAGTATAGAAACATTTAGTCAAACTGATAGCCAAGAGCCTTTGTTGTTCTTATATCTGTTGACTCAGTGAGATTTGCACTGTTCCTCCTGCCAGTCTTATAGGTAAATTTTAGTACTTCCACATCTGCAAAAAGTAAGCAATTCTTGTAAATGAAGCTACAGAAAAGCAGCAGACACTGCTTAGATGGCACTTTGATATGTTCAGACTCACCTGAGAGTGTCCCTCTTTGTACAGCTTTGGCAGCAACCTCACCATAACACAGACAGCACCTGGATGTACTATGGCGCAGTCTCCCATTTCCCACCTGCAGGAAAAAGACACATAAGACTTATCATCATAATTATCACTAACAACAGTAAGGAGGGTCCAACAATGTTCCAGCAGAGTACAGCATTAAACTCTCCTAGCAGTAACCAGGCTCAGATTTGAAACCAAGCAAACAATACAGATGACCTGGAACAGCTAGAAGAATCCTTAGAGTAACAAAGACAGGACATAACCTGTTCATGGGCTCACAATCTCAGGGACCTGCATAGTCAAAGATGTGCAGCAGCCTCTTTAAACAAACTTCGCTTTCAAAGGTACTTGCAGTACAGAGAACAGATGACCAGAGGGATATCTCTGATGCATCAGCCCAGAACTAGAGCTGTATTTTCTATTTTCTAGCAGTTTGTAGCTTTGGTCAGACAACACCTTCAGTACTTTCAAACCATAATAGCAATAAGCAAAGTTGAGACAGTCTTGATGAAACCAGTATGCCACCCTTTCCTTCCAACACCAGAATCTGCCTAAACTAGTAAAAGAAGTTAAACATCTGTGATTCCCCATCAGTTTTCATTTTTTGCCATGGACCACCTTTGTACATTCAGGCACAGGAAGGAACTGGGGCATCAGAGTTATGACACAGAAGATCTGTTTATGCCATGATGCAGGCTAGAGGTTAGATGTATCTCAAAGATGAAGCTACAGCACAGCAGTAACTCTAGTTTTGGCACTGCAGGCTCACCACGTTCAGAGTATTATCAGCATTTCTGAGTGTACCTCTGAACCGGAGATGTGATGTGCACTGTCAGAAACATCTGTCCCAAATAGATCTCATGAGAAAAGCACAGGCAACATCTAACAGCCATAATTACACTGAAGAAAAAAAAAAAAAAGGCACAATATGCTCTGTGGACTGTATAAAACAAAGGGTTCAAGTAAAAGAGTGCGCATAAAAAAAAAAAGCTTTTACAAGGGACCTGAAGGAGGGTAAAAAGGCTGTAATTAAGATTTTAGCCACCTCTAAAAAGGCTCATCTGATACACCAGAGCAGCTAGTAATGTGTAGCACACTGCCACACAGTGACAAATAATTCTTACTGCACCCTCAAGAAAGATACTTTTAAAGAAATTACTTTTTTACAATATTTACTGTGTAATAAATCAAAATCAGATCTGGTATAAATACTTCCTGCAGCAGTGGCTCCAGTGTGGACACATACACCTGTACTTGACATGAATGTGGGGGAGTTTTTAAATATTAAACAGGAAAATAGTACACACTGAAAATACTTCCTACAATCTCCCCCAAAACACACTAAATCCAGTCCCACCAGTATCAATAGGATTGAAATTTCAATCTTTTTTCCTGCTGTGGCTGTGCTCCCAAGAAAGCTCATTTTTAGCCTAAGCCACTGTATCCAAGGACTGACTTTCCAAACTTCCAATTCAATTCAAACTTCCATCTCTTGCACTGTAAAACTATGTTGCCAGGCAGTGTGTTCAGTTCTCCTAACACACAGCAGTCTTCCTAAAGACTTAGGAACTGAAGAAATATGGTTACCTCTGAACCTCAACATTTATCTTTCATGTAGAGAATTTGTTTTTATAACCCATATAATGTACAGTAAAAGTAAAATGTGAGCTAACAAAATGTAAATATTAGAAGACAATAATATAAAGCGATCCTTTAAAAAATAAATAAGATCATGTAACGGTTAAGACATTGCCACAAATATAAAAAGATGTTTTCTTATATTTGAGCATTTTGGCAGGTTTAGCACTCTCCAGGGCTGTTAAGAAAGAACAAATAAGGAAAATCCAGAGTTCCTGACCAGCATTGAACTACACCTCAAGTTCCCTGCCAGCACCGCACGCTTGCCGCCCTCTAAGATTATCATATAAGCCCTATCTCCAGCCTTTTCTGTGGTTTTCCAAGAGGCCCTCATTTTCTGGCTTGTCTTCGTACAAGAGCTGTCTCCGTGAACCACCTCTTCATTCCTGCAAACATCCCATATCACACACTCCTGCCTCAGGGCCATCCAGTCAGCCCCATGATTGCACTACATCTACACCACCAGTATCACGGTAGGAATCCCAAATCTGCTCTGCACCGGCTGCTACTTAAAAGTAAGACAAATAAGAGGGTCTGGAGACAAAATGAGATGCCACAAAGAACCTGAAGAGCCATTAGCACAGTGAGTCTGTGATAACAGCAGCTGCAGCAGCCATTCTGCTAGAGTGGGCACGAAGAGGGGTTTCCCTCCCAGAGACTGATTAGCCTCAGTTAACACAGCTTGCAGCAGTGATTTCTAATCACCAGGAGCAAAAGGGAAGACAGAGACCCCATGTGTTACAGAAGGTGTCTCAAACATTAACGCAGGAGCAGGAACACAGAGGGCTGTTTTTCAGATGGGAATGAAAAGGTTGATTCCCCTGTGGCCCAGCAGCTCGCAGCATCATCGACCACAGGACAGTGTAAGGGGCTAGAATATTATCCAGTTAAAATACTGATTTTCCTGTGTCTCAGTCACAGGCTCACATAGGATCACCTCCTTTCCTCTTCTCTGGGATGTTAAATACACATGGCAGGATGAGGCACCACAGGCCACCTACATTGACTGCGCTCGAGTTCCTTCTTTCAAGTTGCACAGCTCCAGGCTGAAGCTGTCTTCAGGAGGAAGTGTGAGCATGGAGTACAGCTAAGAGGAAGCTGCATCAGGGGAACCACAGGCTTGCAGGAACTCTGGGAACTTGGTTTCTATTTTTATTTTAAGAAAATTTACTTCTGGAAAAGGATGCAGGCTGTGTGGCCTGAAAATTGATAACTTTCCCGTACATGTTCCTCTGAGGTGTTTGCGTACACTTGTCCTGGACACTCTCCAGCCACCTCTGGCTTCCCTTTGTGCCTTCACTTCCCAGAACCAAAGCCACACTGCCCCAAACCAGACACTGAACTGAACGGATCCCCATTTACATTACTAATTTCTCCACAAGTGGTATTCATTCAGTTACTGCACAGCCTCACAGCTCAGCAGACAAAACAACACAAGTACCTAGGAAGCCTAGCTTTATGTTTCAGATCTATTAACTTAAGACAGACAAGCAGAAGACAGAGCCACACCCTTTCCAGCATTGCCACTAGTCTACTCTTTCTCCGACATCTTCCCTCACCCTTCCTTATACAAACACTTAAGCTATAGGCTATGGAATTCTCACAACCACCACCATCCATACACTCTCCATACGTTGACCCACATTCTCCCAAATGGGGCCATAGATCTACTTTGAAAAGGGTATTCATTCCTCCTGAGCCACCGAGTCCTCCCCCCAGCACCAAGTATCTAACCAGAGTATTTTCCAGTGTAATTCAGAAAATGGTGATAGGGAGCAAACATTTCCACGACTATTTTAAAATCAGTTGCACAAGGAACAAGGAAACCTACAGCAGGTCTTTCCAGTTGCTTCAAACAAGTGCAAATATTTGTTCAAATACTCAGCCTGCCTTAGTACTCAGGGAATAAAAGTTCTGCTGACTTCAGTGACTGCTACCCACAAGCAGCAGACCTAATGACTTGGTCTTTAAACCTGGAAGACAACTGTGGAATAACGTAAGGGCTGAAGGAATCTCACAGTTATAAACTTAACCTTTTTAAGCATAACTCCAAGCAGAAACATTTTTGAGAAGAGCACTGAGAGATCCAAGATAAAGCTACAAACACATGAAGGGGCAGAAGATCTCACAAGTTACAAAATGCAAGTTATTAAGAATTGATTCGCAGCTGACAGCTACTTTGATTTCTGGTGTAGTCTTTCCTTGCTGCAAGGGATATATATTTCAATATAATCCTTCATTATATGAGGCAGGCAGCATTACTATTCATTTTCCAGTTTTCTCTATTTCAGCTGTATGACTAAATGAGTGAGAGTGTGTGTGTCTGTACACATGTGCCTGGACACACATGGGGGAGCATTTAAAATAACTTAAAGTAGCTTTTATTTTTAATGTATCAGGTGATGGGAAACAGCTTTCCACATAACTGAAGAAGTCAAAATTCATTGGGGCAGATTCAAGCAGAGACTAAATGCAAGCTTCAAGTCCCAGCAACTCTTTCCTTAGAGCCCAGTCCTGCTCCCACATTGCACGTCAAAACCTTCAGAACAAACTCTGCAACTCTCAGGGTTGTGTGTCCCACTGCTCCACTGAACACTTATGGCCCAGTGTTTACCATCATCTACTTTTCAAAAAGAGGTGATTTCTGCTGTTTGGAGGGCTGGAAGTTGGAACTATGACACCGATTTGTTTGTTCTAGGCAGGTTATGTCACACGTTATCTTAGTTTACTACCATATAAAATGCGATACCTGTCTTACTAGTATATTTCCTGTAGTAAATAAAGACTTACTTCTCTTCTAGATTTCCCCATAACCTATGGGCAGAGGCAGGTAATTTGTTGCCTGGTCTTTTGAAAGCAACAGGATGCTCTTCTTGAGCTTGGGGTCCCTCCTGATCATCTCTTGATGCCTCTCCCATCTCTGGCTTTCTCTCCTCCTTGAAGTAGCTCTCCAGATGGAGAGTTCCTTTGACCATGTGGTCAAGAAAATTCAGAATCCATATGCAGTTCTTTAGCCACATTGGGAAAGGTTCTGAAGAGCAGAAAGCTGCATCCAAGAATTCTCCAAACGTCCTTGTCCTCTCAAGGCTCAGAGGGATTTGCCATTCCCCTTGTGTCCAGAAGCATCCAAGTGACCCAAGATCCTCTGCCATCTTTTCGAAAAGACCATTCCTCTGGAAGAAGTTGCTGTTGACAGGGTCCAGGTGCAGGGCTGCTGTTATCCCCTGAAGCGTGTAGAAAACAAGCTCCAGTATGCAATTCTGTCCAACTGCTGCCCACAGCCCAGATGGAGGGTCCTGCAATGCACCTTCCATGTCTGAGAGAAGGGACAGGAGTCCATTGAATCCACTGCAGGTTCTGAAAGCTGAGTGGCTCTTGGGACTCTCCAGTATCCTCAGGAGTGACTACAAACATTGAGAAGAAAGGAGACAAAAGAAGCACTTAAACCAGGGGACAAAGAAGCTTTAGAGTATTTTAAAATTCCAAGTTTGTACCAAAATTCTTTCACTGAAATTTCACTCTGAACAAAAAGTTGTTCAAGGTAAAGGTCACCACTGCACAACTTTTTTCCTCCTCCTTTCCCCAATGTCAAACAACCAAGAATTGAATGCACCCTCAGGAGCAATCCATGGAGTCAGCCTGACAGGTAGGGAATCGCACTTACAGGGATAGGCAAATAAATCAAGTTTCCTGCATTAAATATCCTAGTCAGTTTGGCCAGAGATAGTTTCAGACCTTTGGCTATTCTTTCAGCAGTCTTCTGAGACTTCCTCAAGAAATCTGCCTTTGCCATAAATAAAAGAAAGATTCAATTGTAGATAACCTCATATAGAAATTGAGAAGGCACAGCTCTCTATAGGCAAGTTTTCCTACAGCCTTGGATATACATGAGGAACCACACTAGACTTTTGCTCATATGACTGAGCAGACCCTTTCCAAAAAAGCAGCGACAAAGGATGGCCCAAAGAATACTGCAAGCAGCAGTCTCTCCTCATTAAGGCGATAATAATTCCCTTTCTCAGAGGAGGTATTTTTAAAGTTTGCACAACACTTTGGAGAAAAAAGCCATAAAGAGTCAGATCCCAAGATAATGAAGTCATTAGATTTTATCTAACTTCAATGGGTTAAAGCAGGTTGTAAGTGAATGCCACTTGACAATATTACACATGAATGCTATGGGCTTGCCATTTTAAAACAAATCTAGAAAAGTTATTAAGAGTTGTAGTGGTGGAAGTAAAATCAGTGAGAAAGAACTTGTGAGGAGGCAGTCTACTGTATTTGAATGTAATCCATTTTTGGTATGTTGCATAATTCATTTTGTAAATATGATGCTCTTTCAGGCACCAGGGACCTTTCAGGTTTGAGGCTGTACCTTTTCACGTTGGAAAGGGCTAATTTTACATATAAAGTTTCCCAAGAGATATCCAATGAGAGAGGTTCACTTCACAATTTGCTGAAGAGGAACAGATTCTAACATAAATATATCTCCCTGTAACAGGATCTAGGACTGTGAGAAAGGGTTGCCAGAACTGGAGCGGGAGGGGGAACTCTATTACTGTCATTCAATTTTGTATGATAATGTATCAAACCAGGCAGAGACTTCTGAACAGGGAGTAAATTTAATAACTCGGAGTTGAAGTTATCAGGATGGCTTTAACACATTTCAGAGAAGGTCAACAGTAACCACATTTCCTCCAGCTCTAACTCAGTTAGAATTTAATCGCCTATGAGTTAGTATTCCTCTGTCACGAATCTATAAAACTGATGTCTGCTGGAAACCCCCTAACTCAGTTAACGTTAACAGAATTTATTTCACATTCCATTATTTGTTATTCCTCATAATTGTCCACGTGCCATGCTGGAATACAGCAGTGCTAATTGCATTTGGGCTCAAGCTTTAAGAGCTAAATATATATTAGCAAATCAATCTGAATTTATGTGTAACACAATCACAGTCCCAGTCGATGCAGATAAATTCATTTGCTTACATTATGCTTTAATATAGTTATCATTTGTCAAAATTAAACACTGAATCTGCATTTATTTTCATATTAGTTTGGACACCCTACTCAACTTTTCCACAAATATTGTTAAAGTTTACTGTTTCAAATCAAAGCTATAAACTTTGCCACGTTTTTGTTTTTTTAAAGTAACATGGTTCTTTTATCACACAAGCAGCTGCTGAAAGGTGAATTCAGTTCACACTTAGAGAAGGTAGCATGAAACCTTAAATCAGTGCTCACAACACTACTGCTTTTCAACTTGATGCCTATGAACTAAACCAAAATAAAGCACACTAATTCATTTCCCCTGCTTCATTACTTATGGATCAGACCCTCTATAAACATAGTAGAGGCTATGAATAGTTTCAATTTCTTCCTGCAAACATTCATAAGACTCCTCCTTTCCATCATATCACATCTCTTTTTCCATGACACTTGTGTGTGCAAGAGATAACAAGATTAAGGACAGCAAAATTTCACCTTGTGAAAATTATCAGAATCAAACCATTCGTTCCATGCCTACCCCACCCCTTCCAAATCTTACTCCTTTACCTCTTCTCACATGCTCCCTCCACACCTCCTCTGCTTCCATTCACATTTGTTTCTCCTTTCTCTGTGACATTATATAGAACTGCTCATACCACTGTGACCTTTACCATTTCAATTTCTCCGCCCTGCATTACGATTTAAGTCTTCAAAATACTTCACAATCTGATACTGAGTGACAGCGTTGACCACACACACATTGCTAAAAATCAAAGTGCATAATATACCAGAATCAAAAACTGGCCCATGGTTCTTTTTTCTTCTGCACTTACCTTCTTAGAAAAAAATCATAGTGCTAAGGGTGAGATTAAGATCAATTTGCTACAAGCCAAGCAGTTTCCAAGAAAACAGCAACGCTGTGGGAAGCTACATTAAATACCTTCAGCAGATCCAGTTTCAGATGTAGTTCCCCTTGAGTAGAAGAACAGAGGGCCCCTATAATAATGCTCATATATTCTTCATAGTTGATGACTGATAGCTGCTCCAAGATGCTGAGAGTAGCACTCCTATAGCACTCATCATCCAAAAATATCTTGATATATGGCACCATTCCATAGTCCTTCAGAACAACTGGGGACAGATATGGTATCATTTGTTAAACTGTGCTTTACTTGTAGTTTTCAAAGGCAGATTTTCAATGTTGGTGTGAAGTGACACATTTCTACAAATACAGCAGGAGAGGCAAGACGAAGAGCTGGTTAAGCTAAAGATGACACAAACTGAAAGGAACAACTAGGGATAAAATGACTGGATGACCATGGTTTCTAATCATCAGAGATGACAGCTTCCCAATATAACAATGAATGAAAAGGAAAAGATGCCTTATTAGTTTTCAGCTTAAACATCTCTTTAGTTTATGAAAGGGACTGTTTGATAGTGGATGACAACATATTTGGGCTGTGTAAGATGCTGCAAACCTGATGACGCTAGGATTCAAGAGTGAATTAAGTGAGTGGATTCCAGTACTCAGAAGAGTTCACTTCTGTATTACTATGTTGCACAAGATTCCCCACACGTGCACCTCTTAGACATGCCAATAGTAAATGTACGAGTGTTACTCAGCGTGTATTTGATCCCATCAAGATTTCAAATAATAGACACCATGGAAGAAAATCTGGATGAACAAATAATACACAAAACTCACACACAGAGTTTTGTTTTCCACAAGGTAAATTTGCATTTTCTATGTTAACACTTCAGGAGTATCAACATAGATAAAGGAAGCAGGGTGACTGCTGGGATAAGACTGATTATGCAGCATGAAAATATCTTTGCCACATTTCTTCCTGGTGCAACACTGTTATCCCTAGACTTCTAGCTTTTGTCCTCCCCTTCTCACTGAAGCACAAGAGACAGAAAATTTGTTGGTGCTCCTTAAGAAGCATTGTGGCCATTTACCACCAAATATCACAAAGGCAATGCACTCATATGTCATATCTTACCAGTGTTCCTCACAGACCCCACTGTAAGGGCAGCCACCATCTTCAGCATAACAGCATTTAATTCCTTCTCAGTGCCTTCTTCCAGACCAGGCTGATGGGTTCCAGCTGTCGGTATATTAAAATTCATAATACAATTTATACAATACATAGTTAACTGTAGCTAAAATATATCAAACCAAAAAGGAAAACCTGTTCTCCAGCAAATTCTACTTCTCTTAAATATAACTTAGAAGCTACTTGAACCTTAAAATGAGCAACAAGATACAGACAAAGTATCATCTAATCAGAGTCCAGTCTGGAATTAGGAAACACAGGTCTGATTCTATGCTCTTCAGACCGTATCTCTTGCATAACTATAGACAATACTAGTAATAGTGGTGTTTCCACTTCTCAACTGATGTAGAGTTACCTGTTCAGTGATACCTGCTAGGGTAGGAACACACACAAATAAAAGAACATTACAGATTATGAGCTATGAAGCGGTAAAATATTATAGCAACAGGGAGTACTTAAATACCTAAACTAAAAGTGAAGAGCAGAAAGCCTCCTGCAGGTTCAAAAGCAAACATTTTCCAGGATCAGACAGTGTAAGGTAGGTTATTTTTAGATCTAAAAGACTTGAAGTTTGTAGGCTAAATTTCTGGAAACCAAAACAGAGTAACAGTGCTCACTTTACACAGTGTCTTCCCACCTGCCCCCTCTTCATCTGTGTGTCTAAATTTACAAATTACATAGCCATTCAATCACTCATTCTATAGAATTTAGATCACCAAGTGATCTGACACAGTGAAATTAATGCAAAGACAGAAGTAAGCCCCTATGCACCAGCTTATAACCAGAAGGTGAGTTTTCAAGAACCTCGGTGTTTATCTTCACAATCCTTATCTAAGTACTCTTGTACAAAACTCTAGTTCTCTGGTGTCAAGAATGCAAATCTAAGTGTCCTTGCAGGTAATGGATGTCTGCATTCCGGAACTTCTGTTGAAATTCATATTCCTTCTGTTGCTTGGAGTAAATGTATATAAATAATTCAATGGTCCTTGCTGCATCAGAACTTATAGCTAGTACTTTGGGTCCCTCCTTCTTTACTGAACTACTATTGCACTGAAATTTAAAGGCATTTCCCAATTCATACAGCACAGAAAATGTTATTGTGCATTTTTCTTTCTTTAAAATAGCATTTATAAACTTTTATATATGTGAGCCTGTCCCTTAAGACAGCTGTACCCCACAGTTACCACACCAGGACTATTATCTTCCTGTTTTCATAACAAGAGATAACTGTATCAGATGACAACGAGTGGCAGTAATTGTGGGTAATATATGGCCAAAATTCAAGAAGCTGTTTTCCATCATTAGTCCTCAGGACTAAGTTGTTACTTTCAGAGGAACTAAGCACTGTGGAAAACTCTTTCTTTCTCTACTCTCAAGCTGGCATCCTAGAGAATCTCAAATTGAGACTTGTTTAAACATGTGGGCTGAATGGTACCTTGCAGAAAGATTCATCCACAAGAAGGGCCAGAAGGAGGATCCAGGGAACTACAGGCCAGTCAATCTGACCTCGGTGCCTGGGAAGGTCATGGAACAGATCCTCCTCAGTGCCATTACATGGCACATGCAGGAGAACAGGGTGATCAGGCCCAGTCAGCATGGGTTTGTGAAGGGCAGGTCATGCCTATCAAACCTAATATCCTTCTATGATAAGGTGACCCACTTAGTGGATGAGGGAAAAGCTGTGGATGTTATCTACTTGGATTTTTGCAAAGCTTTTGACACTGTTTCCCACAGCATTCTCCTGGAGAAACTGGCTGCTCATGGCTTGGACAGGTGTACTCTTCGCTGGGTAAAAAACTGGCTGGATGGCCGTGCCCAGAGAGTGGTGGTAAATGGAGTTAAATCCAGTTGGTGTCCAGTCACAAGTGGTGTCCCCCAGGGCTCGGTGCTGGGGCCGGTTCTCTTTAATATCTTTATCAATGATCTGGATGAAGGGATCGAATGCACCCTCAGTAAGTTCACAGATGACACTAAACTGGGCGGGCGTGTTGATCTGCTTGAGGGTAGGTTGGCTCTGCAGAGGGATCTGGACAGGCTGGACCGATGGGCTGAGACCAATGGTATGAGGTTCAACAAGGCCAAATGCCGGGTCCTGCACTTGGGTCACAACAACCCCATGCAGCGCTACAGGATTGGGGCAGAGTGGCTCGAAAGCAGCTTGACAGAAAAGGACCTGGGGGTGTTGTTTGACAGCCGGCTGAATATGAGCCAGCAGTGTGCCCAGGTGGCCAAGAAGGCCAACAGCATCCTAGCCTGTATCAGGAATAGTGTGGTGAGCCGGACTAGGGAAGTGATCATCCCCCTGTACTCGGCACTGGTGAGGCCCCACCTCGAGTACTGCATTCAGTTTCGGGCCCCTCGCTACAGGAGGGACATTGAGGTGTTGGAGCGTGTCCAGAGAAGGGCTACAAAGCTGGTGAGGGGTCTGGAGGACAAACCTTATGAAGAACGACTGAGGGAGCTGGGGTTGTTTAGCCTGGAGAAGAGGAGGCTGAGGGGAGACCTTATCACCCTCTACAACTACCTGAAAGGAGGTTGTGGAGGGATGGGGGCTGACCTCTTCTCCCTGGTGACAAGTGATAGGACGAGGGGAAACGGGTTCAAGTTACACCAGGGGAGGTTTAGATTAGATATTAGGAAACATTTTTTCACTGAAAGGGTTATTAAACATTGGAATAGGCTGCCCAGGGAGGTGGTGGATTCACCATCCCTGGAGGTGTTTAAAAAAAGGGTAGATGGGGCACTTAGGGACATGGTTTAGAAGTGGCTCTTGTCAGGGTAGGCTAAAGGTTGGACTCGATGATCTTAAAGGTCCCTTCCAACCTCAACAATTCTATGATTCCATGATTCTATGATCATACACTGGTGAAGGATAGCCCAGAACTGTTTAGGCTAGTGAACAGAACAATAAACAGATAAGATTTCAGAGAGGACGCAGCTTAGTATGTCATAAACTTAGGCCAGTTGGCTTGCAGACAAAATATAGCTACCCAGTATATAAAATTTATAAATCGACTGTAGAAAAAGATTCATTAATTCCTATCGACCTACTTCAACAATCATTGTGAATGACATTAAGTCGTACCCGACTTCCTCAGGATCTTGGCTTGCTTCCTCAAAAGTGCCAACAGTAGGCCTAAGAGCCCAGAGTCACGGAATATGTCGCTGAATAACAGGTCCTTCTGAGTCATGCTGAGAAGGCACCGGAGAGCTGTTAAGGTGCAGAATGGTACTGTGTTTTCCTTTATCAAATACTGAACCTTCTTCAAAATTTCATGGGGGACATATGAGAGGTCTAGCACTATGGACTCCACCAGTCTGAAGAACTGGACTTGGACTGGGTGTGGTTTGAAATGGATTATGTCTGTAAACTGGTTGATAGGTTGTAGTGTCCATTCCAGAAGAAAGAAGTTCACTGTGTCCCAGGCCCATATGGTACTAATTGCCTCCAGGATTCTTCCACACAGGTGCTGATCATTACTTTTCATGAAAATGGACTGCAACACCTGAAAAGCCTGAAGGTTTTTCACCGTCATTCCTGTGGGATAAAACCAGGTGAGATCATTTTTACATCAATGTTATTTAACACTGCAAGCACCATAACTATGATGTTAAATCATGTCTGAGTGTGGAAATAGGAGTCATAGACATGAGGGATGTGATTGGGAGGCATGTTCTTAACCTTGGATCACACCCTACAGCTGACACAGTCAGTTCAGTTTGATGTAGGTAGCATTCAGACTCCAGCAGCATTAAGCTTCTGATGACATCAGAAGATGTCATCTCATATTCTTTCCTCCATCTTACCACACGTAATGAATAGAGCTTCATTTTTCTATGACCCACCTACATAGCCACATATATATGCGTGTGTATATATATGTATATACTGTACCAGAAGACCGTGTCTGTTCAAAATTAAAGTGCGGTAATTGCGGGTGTACAATGTTGCCAGAAACTTTCAGTTCAGTTTTTCCACAGGTTGTAAGGCAAGTCAGCATGTCCAAGATCTCATCCAGATAGGGGTCTCCTTCATTTTGCTGCAACCCCTCACACCTAGGAACAAAGTTTAGGACAGTCATATGCCCATGCCATAGTCATACAAACACTTTGGATATATCACCAGGTACTGAGTACACAGGAGCTACCGAGTCTGTTTTACTGTCTTCCTGTCTTATTTCCGTGACTTGTTTAAGCATCTTATAAACAGTAACTCCACCAGTAACAGTCCCCACCATGTGGGACATTCTGAATCAGAACAAAACTTACAAACTGAAGAAGAAAACTGAAGTGACACTGTAAGAGTCTTCTAAAGAAAAGGAAGATAAATGTTGGAATTTAGTCCAGTTATGTGTACTTTAAAAAGAAAGTAATTTTGTGAGAGATCAAAAAATTAAAGCAGATACTTCACATTAAAAGGTAGGCATACAGTTGGCAAGGTAAGCAACTGGCTAACTGAGATAAATAACAGAAAAATCTCAGCCCTTAGGAAGGGAAAAATATTGCATTGCCTGAGCTTTGTGAATCAGACATGAAGGCGGTATCTCTCTCCTACATAAGGAAATAATTTGAACTGTAACCCCATATTTGCCATAGTTTAGACTGAAGTGAGAGTCTATCAAAGGGCAGCAAGCTGCTTATCATGTTATCCTATTCTGTACTGCTTAGAGGGGTCAATTCTTAAGGAAAACTGAAGCACCTGGGCATGTATTAGTGTCAGAGCAATAGACTGATACCAGAAGTTAGGAAGATCTCAGTAGAAAACAGAACAAATATGTTCTATTTTAATCTAAACAGGAAACCAAGGGACGGGGCAAATGCTAGTATCCATTTTGGCAGGAAAGAATGCAATCAGCAAGATTCTTTTTACCTGAAAAAGAAATTCCAAACATTGGAGAAGGGGAAGCCTGGTCACAGAAAACATTCAGGAAAGAAGCTCTCTGTCTATCCCTTTCTGCCAGTGTAAACTGGGAAGGGAGACTAATCTGTGCACCTGTATGCTATCTTGGTCTCTCCAGCTTAGTTACATCCTTAGTTAGAAAGGATGGGGACACTCATAGCCCTTCCTTATAAAGATCAGGTGTTTCCCCCCTTATATGGATAGAATTTCATCAGAAATATACATCTCAACACAGCTTATTTATAAGGCAAAGCTAGACAATCTATGGTAACTAAAGAAAACACTGCCAGAAAAAGACAAACCTTTTTCCAATTGTAGGTTAATAATTTTGTGCCATCCAGAGATCATCAGAAATCATACTCACCTACAGATATCTTTGGATTCGTGATTCAAATTACAATCCTCTAGATCCAAATTACAAAATTACATCACCCCCAGTCTAACATACTGGACAGGGACCAAAGTTCTTGCACATGTTGGAGAAGTACAAGAAGAGGCAAAGCCAGAACAGAAGCAACAATAGATTGAGAAGATCAGGAAATGCTCTCTTCATATGATATTGAAGAAAACGAGAAAAAAGCTCGTAAGTGCTTCTGGGGAAGTGGTATAAGGTACTGTTTTGACATAGCAAACTCAGAGCCTGGTTAGACAATGCAAGGAGGCAAAGACAGTAAATGATTCCACTTTGTACTTTTGATTAGGATAACTACTGGGGATTTGTGCTGATATGTTCATATTCATCTCAGTTCTGAAGAACGTAACTATTTAAGTTTGGGTAAGGTTTTTTGTTTGTTTTTTGCACAGCAAGGAGATCCACTTTCCCTCCCTCGCTGTCTGCATTCCTGGACCAAGAGTTCACCTTAACTGTGACAAATGTCTCTGACCTACACCCCCTCTAATACTAATTGACGAAGAACCTTTGTCTTGTGTTCGGTAAGTCCCTATCCCACCTGTAGACTAACTTCTCCTACTGTTAATTTCCATTATGGTTTCAGCAGAAGTAGTTACGTACTGCTTCCCTTTCTAAAACAGCAATGAAAGACCCACTATCAGTGTCTTTATCAATGGCTTTGCAGGCACGCAGGATTACCTATATGATTCATATTTTAAAACAAACCACCATGTGTTCTGAAAATTAAATTTTACCATCCTTTAGAAGCCAACTAAAAACATCTCTACTTACCTGAGTATAATTTTTAGCAGGAGTTGGTAGCCATCGTTATTTTCAAACTCTGTTAACAAAGCTGATGATATGGGATAGGAATCTTTCACAAAGCACAAGACAATACTAGCAGCTTCACACACATCACAAGCAGGTATGGTATCAGCCAGTTTAAAGAGATTCTGAATAGCTATTTTAATGCAGTCCACAGCTGTGGGGAAAAAAAAATAAAATTTAGCAGGCATTTAAGAACTGACTGTCTAGCAAATTCGAAGTTACTAACAAAAATGGAACAACAAGTTTCCAGAAAACGTTATTTCCCAGTAAAAGAGGAGTCCGTTAACTCTTCTCCTAAAAAGACAAGAGGATATAGGAACACCACACTCATCTCAGAGGCTACGTGAAGAACATTCCTGGTTTTAAAGTATGCATGCATTTCTTTGCTTAATCCCCAGAAGCTGATTCAGTCTCAGGAGTATAAGCTTCCAACGCATCCACTCTCCAAAATTCATATACTGTGAATCCAAGGTAAGTGGAGGCTGACACGTTTAATTGTCTTGTACAAGTCAATCACACATTCTGTGCACAGTTCACAGATCAAGTCTTTGCTCAATGAGGCATATGTAATGGGGTATACACATCTTGCTCTGAGCAATGAAGCCTTGTCTTTCTTGTCTGATCTGATGTCCAGTCCTTCCAGGACAGCTTCGAAATGTCTAAACAGTTCAGTACTCTTAGAACTATTATTCCTCAGTCTTTCAATCTCACCTGGAAAGCCAATTTTTTTTATTTTAAAATAATAGAAGTACCTATACGCAGTTATTCCATGACAAGGAATACCAATAGTAAAGTGTGGATTATAAAACTATATTTTTTTCCTTCTGAGAAATTGAGACTCATGGCCTTTGCACTTCTTAATAATAAAAAAACCTGCTTACTCTAATAAAGCCTAGAAGAAATGAGGATGTAATTCAACCAATCATGATATTGTCCCAAAAGACACTGTTCCTCTTGCAGTGCCCTCAGCCTTATATTTAGAGTGTGCATGAGCCTTAGGCTCACACATTGAGTCACACAACTTAAAAAAACCATAATACATCTTGTCCTTGCCTACATTAGTGTGATCAGGTGGGACTGGCTTTTGCCTGTAATTTTATTTTTTTTGTATAAAAAACTTCAGTTTTCAGATAGCTACCAGTGCTAAATAAAGCTCCTGTCTAGAAAGCCAAAAGCCCATGTTTTGCAGTTGATTCCCTACCAGATGATGTAGAGATAAAAAAATTTATCTCAGGGAGACTCTTCTTGAGAATTCATTCTCAGTGGAGCTATGAGAAAAGGAGAATCAAAATTAATAAACCAAACCTTGTAAGTACACAATGCTGGTTTTGGTCTGAGCCTTTGAAATAGTTCTCAGCACACGGCCTGTAGGTATTTTCCATGAGTGGCTACACTGGTCCCAGAGGGAAGCAGTTGCTATAATTAATGACTGAAGCTTATCAGCTGCCAGAAGTTCCTCTACACCTTGTTCCTCTCTGTACATGTTAAGCATTATCTGAAAAGAAAACAAACATCAGCTACAATAAACACCTCTACAAAATATCTTGGAGATGAAGAAAAATCCATTGGGGGAGGCGGGAAATCATAGTTTGATACTAATACCAGGAGAAAGGATGCAGTGAAATGAACAAGTAAAACTACCACTAGGATATCCTACGATATTCTCAATGGACTTTTTTTTTTAAACAAACAAATAAGAAATATAGTGGCATCATCTCAGTTTGTTTTATACTGTTCTTGATGCTTCTTCAATGGTTTTCAGTCCAAACTTACTCTTTTTAGCAGTTTGAATCAATCACTAGCTAAAAGCTTAAGATCCGAGTACTCAGGACAAATGAACTCCCAGAGACGCATCTCACCTTAACAAGCATTTCCTGAGTTTGAGTGTCATCCTCGCTTGTCTCTCCATCATCACTGGTTTTCTTCAGAGGAAAAGTAAAGAAAAGGTACAGGCACTGCATCAGAGCAGCTGGAAGGCCAGATCCAATGATGTTGCACATAGTTCTCTAAGTAAGGAAAATAAAAATCAGCCCCTCTAGAAGGTGACCACAGTTTCCTTGGGTTTCTACGCACCAAACGTACGCATGGCAGTTGAAAGAGCTACTTGAGCAGTTTACTCTTACAAGTGCTCTAGGACACACAAGTGTGTCAATTATAGAGCATGGCTGTACAAATCCACTGGACAGAAGTAAACACACTGACTGTGTGTTGCCATAGCTGCTCCCAGGACTTCCCACTCCAGCTGAACTACAGCTTTG
Organism: Chroicocephalus ridibundus; assembly: GCF_963924245.1. Taxonomy (NCBI): domain Eukaryota; kingdom Metazoa; phylum Chordata; class Aves; order Charadriiformes; family Laridae; genus Chroicocephalus; species Chroicocephalus ridibundus. Next base: position 20,660,350 of record NC_086289.1, read on the forward strand.
ACAGTTATTTACTTACTATGTCCTGCATAAGGAGACCTACAGTCAATAAAGCAAACAACCTGCAAACTAACTAGCAGCTAAAATAGCAGTACATCCCAGGCAGACAGTGCTGCTTTTATCATTAGTTCACAGAACACCCTGCAGCGATAGAGGCCTAACATGTTAAAAGCATGAATTCTCCATTCCCTCCTTGACCCAGCATAGCAGCAATTTAGCTATAACGCCTTTGCTTTTGTAACATATTGAATAACTACACACACACTTCTAATTATAGCTTTTATAAATGCAAGAGACACCATTTCTCCACAATGTTTCTCAACACTTAGTTTCTTCCCATCTTCACTGCGGCTGTGTACAACTTACAGAGAAGTCCCAGTGTTCTTGCTTGGCACACAACAATTTAAAAAAAAAATCAGCAGCAAATTAAACAGAAGAGGGAGGTTTGTGATTTGAAGTTTTGTGAGTGTGCGTGCTACAAAAAACAGCAATGTCTTAGATCTGTGAAAAACCCAAACCTCATCAGAAACTTCAGGCTGTAACTAACTATAAATAATTTTATAAAACTCCTTGTGACACAGAACATGTCCACTAGAAGCTGACAGTAAGATTTTATTTCCATGTACCTGAATAAGGATCAGCTCAATGTCAGGGATAAACACACCCCTGACACCCATCACCTGGGTATACTGCTGACGCCAGTCTGCATCTACATACAGTCTGATGGGTGTACAAGCAAATTTTGTTAAATGCTTTGAAATGCTTCAAAGTGAGCAGCTATCAGGATGGAAAATCCAACTACTGTATTACCAGACAGACAGATCCTTACTAGTCATGGTTTTGATATGTTAGCTGGAGTGACAAAGGTTGAAGATCCACAAGGGGGGGAAAAAAAAAAAAAAAAAGAAAAAAGATAAATCAGAGCAACATGAGAAAAAAACAGCTGCCTGATGATCAAAATAAAAAGGGTATCTGAAAGCACAGAGCGCTTACTTCCCTCCTTTAAAAAAACCTAGACTATAAACCTGGTGGTGTGTCATCTATCTGACCCTGGGCATGCTGAATCACAAAGCATTGGAGATAATGCAAGCATTATGAGACTTAGGTGTTCCACTGTTGATTGGCTACCCAGCTTCTCTGAAATAAAAAGGGAAAAAACAAAACAAGACAAAACAAAAAAACCAACCTTTGTAGACGCTTCTCTTACCAAGTCAGTTTGTGAGAGCAGATACACTGATTTCAGGAGCAAACGGCCATCTTCTGCTTCCCCTTTCTGTTGCAACAATTGCTCCAAAGCAAGACGAGCTTCCTCTGTTACCACAAAAACATTAAACTTCAATTCCTTAATGAAAGATGAAAATACTGCATTGATCCTTTCTTAACAGATCTGACAAGTTTAACAAAGTTACAGTAGCAGGAGTCCACTGAAGTGAACAGAAGGACATAAAAGGATTTTTATCCAGCATCAGGCTCAGGTCAGTTCATATAAACTACATGTTCCAAACTGACAAGCTTCACTGGGAATACCAGCTCAGTTCATGAAGTCTGCCAGCTGACCAGTGCTAAGAATTTACAAGAGCTATGAGGAAAGCCATGTGTGGCTAGCAGTATTTTTTTCATTAAATAATGCACCTCAGAATAGCGTGTAGCCTACTCTTTTACTGCTTAGCTGCAGTATTATACATTTCCAGCTACAAAAGTTCCAAAAATCAAGGTCATCACAGCATACAAGGCCAGATCTTCAGTGCAATCACCCAAAACCAGTGCTAGCTCGCACCTACTAAAAGATCTGGCTTGCCACACTTAGCATTCTCCTGTTGCCCCTTTATTGCCCTAATTGTAAGTACAGAGGACAGCTGAATGTCAGCACATTCCCAGAATAAGTGGATGCAGTAGTTACGGTATGGGATCATTACCTGCAGGTTTGCCATTGAGGTTCCTCTTAATTTCTTTTGTCAGAAGCTTGGAAACCTCACTGGCTAATAGCTGAATGTTGGGGAATACGATTACTCCAGCAGACTGTTCCCAGGCCTGAAATCCAAGTGTAACTGTTAAGTCTTTCTGATACAGCATGTCTTTGGGAGATTGAGAAGCACTAATAAATATAAACAAACAAACATAAAGCTAATATTGCCCTGCAAATTTCCCTCCCCAGCCAATATAGTCCATTAAGCAGCATTTGCCAGACAGGCAGGAGCCTGACACTACAGATACAGAAGTCAACCTGGAACTACCTTTTGAATCATGTAATGCACGTACTAGAGAGCATTTACATTATTTTCTCCATTTAATACAATCCAAACAAACATAAATGTTTGCCATAGCCCCTGTGTCACTAATTATTTGTATCAAAAAGCATGCTAGTCCTTTTTGAAATACAACACCCTCTACCCTGAAGAGGTTATAGCTACAGTTGTCCAAGAATTTTTCAGTGAAAGTATATCCTTCTCCAAAAACTTGCCTCCCCAAAACTGAAGTTAGTCATAAACAAAACCCAAGTTTTCAATGAAATAAAAATTTAAAATAAAAATTGTATTTTCTCCATTCAGTCAGTCATTGCACAGTCTCAGCTACTTAGAGACTGAAGTGGGACTGGAAGTGCTGCTCTCATAGAGCATTTGTAACAGCTCTGTCAAAAAGACACCACGGTAATACAGGACTACTGCTCCCAGGCAGCAGTATACTGGCCAAGATTCACCTGAAACTTAATGATTTCTTTCAAGTCAATAAATTTATATAAAAAAACCTTAATATCACAGAACAAACAAACAAGCAAAATCCTTTATGGTTTGGGTTGTTTGGGTTTTTTTTAGTTTGGGGTTGGAGGAGGTGTGTGGTTTTCGTTGGTTTTTTGTTTTTTTTTTTTTAAATACATTCATAAAGTTTCTGCCTTGCAATTCTGCTCTATTTTAGGAGGAAAGTAAAGCTCATAAATCAGCATTTCTTTCAGGACAGAAATAATCTTTGTTGCAAACTAAGGAAATAAAAGAAAACATGAGGAAATGAGCTGAAAAAACAGAAATATTCTAGCCCAAAAGGCACTAGGATGTGATTTTGCAGCAATATGTGTTGCCTAACCCATCTGCCTATGAGGTTAAGATGTAAGCTGCCAGGCCTGGAATGACAACCCTGCCTGTCCGGGAATTTACATTACAAGCTAGCTTACAGCATGAGTACAGATCGGTGCTAATACAGGAAAAGATGCAATTCTAAAATTCTGAGACTATGACAGTAAATGTTTATCAGTTCAGGATTTCTAAACATTTCCTATGCTATAATAAGCACCCCAAAATAGGAAGATATAGTCCTAAATGCATAGCTAGCCAAGGAAAATAAATGTATAGACAAGTTTATAAACAATTTATAAATAAGTTTATAAATCACTTGTTCAAGAATGGACAAGCAATTCAATGCAAAACTGACAAGAGGAACAACAGCAAGACTCGATGATTCCCTGCTCTTTGTCTGACAAACAGATCCCCTCTCAAATACTTCTTAGCCTTGACTCTGGGGAGGAAAAAAAATATCCAAAAGGAATAAAAAATATTCCAGTAGGTTAATACTATTGCACTCAACTGGCCTCTGAGGTTCATGTACTATTATTTTTATAGAACATCCAAAGCTACACACATCAATATATTAGGAATAGTGCAGCATTCATCTCTAAATACCAGGCTGAGACACCTCTGTTCCCAGCAACCTTGCAAATTTTCTTTACAAAAATCTCCTCCTTCTAAAAGCTCAGAAAAATCAAGCTGTAAGGCCAGATGATGAAAGGAAGGTAACAAAAATAATAAGACATCTGTTCTCCTAAAATAATTTGGAGCAGACACCCCATAATACTGTCTGCCAAGAAATCAGTACAACTCTTTGTGAAAGAAGTTGTTCTATAAACATTATTTCCTTCCCTACCACCGCTTTCAATTACTTGTTCTTTCTTTGCTGATGGAAGCTTGTGGACAAGCTATTTCTTTCCCCAAAGTGCCAGCTGTCTATCGGCAATAAGGCCAGCACTACTTTTTACTTAATTTTACTGCATTGACCTCTGGAACTGCACCCAACTCTCTTTTCTGGGCTACAAAAGAGTGAAATGCAATCACACAGTCTGCCTATCAACTAATTTTCAGTCAATCAACAATACAAAAAAACCCCAACATGCTGTTTTTTTTCACATGGTGACCATAAATGATTTTCAGAGACCCTCAGTTGCAGGAACAAGGTCCACCGATTCCTACGCTTCTGATAGAGAAATGAGAGAAGAACTGGAAAGACTAGAAGCAAGCTGGGCAAACACAATGACAATAACCCCACAGCTACTTAAGAAGATACAATGTTTGTCATTAAGCTATACCCTTTTTCAGAAGAAAACAGTGATAAATTCCTGCCCCTCTGCCTCAAAGAACAACACCCTCTGAACACTTCAGAAATAACTTGTTATACTCACTCTTCTGCTAACAGAAAGAGCAAGGAATATTACAGAAGTTCGGACCATACTCAGCAGAGAGCAGTTGTCAAACGTTCATAGCAATGCTACCATTGTGCAAATATTGTGTGAAGTCTAACTCACTACAGATCAGGCCACTAATATTCTGATTTAATTTCATAGGTGATCTATCTGTGGGTCAGACACCAACCTCTAGAATACACTCTCGTTTAAGAACAGACCTAATCAGTTCCATATTCATCTTTAAACCTATAAAAGATCTGTATCTGGAAGAATATCAACCTGACTTCATTCCAGGATGTCTGCCTTCAGAGGAAACTCAAATAATATGGTAATCTGATTTTATTTCTTCCTCTTAAGGCTGTTTCTACATGTTTAAGACTCTGCCACAAGTTCCCTGTGTCTGCTGTTGCCATCTGTCCTTCCTATTCCATACTTCATGGAAAGATGCTAGCTCAAAAGCCAGACATGTAATAGAACATTCTGATACTTTCTGAGATACCAAGAAGAAAGATACAGAGGGCACATTAAAATGAGTCCCAGCCTAGGCCTGAATCACAATCTAACATTTTCCTCCTACACCTTTTCCTTCTACATCAAGAAGTATCCATAAATAATGAGCCTCCACACCCCAGATGGCTCCTGTTAGTGCCCTCTCTCTCTCCAGGCAACTGAGTAAGTGCTAAAGCACTCTAAGACAAAATGAGAGAGATGCACTGGCATCTGCGTGATCAAACAAGGAAAGGAAAAGCAAGAGATGAAATCCTCCAGGGAGGGCAAAGACTTATGCAGAGTCCCCCGTTAAATAATAGTAAGGTAGTTTCTGTAAGAACTTCATAATATGTGCCACTCAAACTGAGATGCATTTCCCCAAGCCAGCTCAGAGGCTTCACACAAAGCAGAAGGCTGGTACATGAAGGGAGTAAAAGTCATATGAAGAAGGACATGATGACTCAAAGCTAAAGGGCCGGATCGTCCGTAATGTACTCCTAAATCAATGATGCAAGGACAAAATGCTCTAGCTACATATCTGAACCTAAATGCCTTCAAAGCATTGCAAAGCTCACTGATACATCTAAGAAAAGTGAAGGGGAAGAATCTCTCTTAGACCACAAAACCAAGTGTTAAGCTAATGAGAAATTCACATGTCCATTCTGAATATATTCAGAATGGACATATAGAGAATTTAAAATCCTCTCTTTGTGAGCATTACTGCAATCAGAAAGTAACTTTCTTCAAACCTAAAACATATGAAGTTCAGCTCTACAGAAGGGAAACTCATGACAGTTATGCATATGCACATTGCCAGTCCCTTAGCAATACTCAGCTGGCCTCCTGGGCAATAGCTGTCCTTTGACCCACTGGCACTAAAGTTTATTTCTCATGTGTCATGATAAACAAGCAATTTCCTGCTTTGCTGTTCAATTTTTAATTCCTAAAACATCTAGATTTTATAGCTTTTGTCACCTTTGTTCAGTAACAGTTTCCTCAGTCCTTTGAAAATTTCACTCCAAAAAATGACCTTCAAATGGAAGGCATTCTTGTTATTCATACTTAATGATCAGTAAATCTGAAGTTATTCTATAGAATCTCGTCTTGCCAAGGTTTGTTTATTTCATGTTCACTATATGGTATTCAAAAACTAAAGCTGCAACAGAACTCAGAAACCTTGAGATCTGAGAATTTCAATTTCATTGTAAATTTGAGACAGGAAAACCTTGGCAGGAGAACATCACAAAAAGCCTGCAATACATTGCTTACAAGAAGGGGAGGGAGCACTTTGGAGAGACAATAGCAAAGCCTATTTTTGTTGGGATGAATTTATACCCTTAAAATATTAAGGATGTATGTTTTACATGGAGCTTCAAGAAGAAGGAAGACAGGAGGTCTGATAACAGCTCTAGGAAAAGCAGAATAGATGGCTTTTGCTCCAAGCAAAAAGGCTGTATCTTGTAAACAAGTTGTTTCTGCTGCCTCAGAAAAAGAACAGTGCAATATTCAGCAAGCCATTTAAAAAGCAGATCCATGGAATAAGGTGCTTCTCTACAAAAAATTGTCACATTATCAGTCCTGATCTGACTTTGAAGAGCTGAAGAAGGAACGCTGCCCCTTCTCAAAGCTAGAATTTTTGTGAGCTGATAAAGCAGTGGTGAGCTCCCAAGAGAGCCAAGTATGCCCCAGCACATGTAGTGCCATATGCAGAGAGACAGAGATTCATTTCCAGTGACAGGCATGTACACAGAGCAACAGCTCTTCTGCTCAAATATAGCCTTCGGTCCAGGAGGAACACTCTTCTATGCAAACAACTCCAGAAGTTGAGAGGAAGTGGTGAAAAGTGAAAGCTTTGTTCAGTAATCATAAAATATCTGTAGGGCTATTTAGACTAAATGAGAAGGTTGCTTCTGAGACTGCAGGCTATACATTCACTGCCTTTTCAGACTCTTCCATTCATTTTGTCTGCACTGCCTTGGAGCAGGGAAAACTTGTGCCCCAACACAGCAAATTTCACCATAGGTATCACCAGATCCTACCCGCAACTCAATTGGTTGCATCACACTGAGACGAATGAGAGACCTGCTTCAGTGCTGCTGACATCAGCATCTACACCAATTTCAAAGTCCTGCTCTGCACCAGGACTTACAAGCTTCACAGGTTCACGCTCCATCCAGCTGAATGAAATATTTATTACTATATGGAAGCTATTCCTGCTTTAGTCTCATGGACACCAAAGATTTCATGGTCCTGTGCACAGTGATTTCCCTGCACACGTAGTTAAAAATGTCCCTGTCACTACAGAATACCACTTTTCATGTCCCACAATGCTTCATATGAACAGAGGGACCACATTACTAACTTTTTTTTTTCCCCTCACCTACCCACTGACTTCTTTTTAGAAAAACAGTTCAGCTAGGTAGGGAACAGATGGATTTGAGTTTGGTCACTCACAAACGCCAAAAACTCACAAGAACAGATGGCTGAAATATGCCATCATTAAAATAGGTTTTCACCAAAAAGATTTTATTTTCTTTTTGAAGGATTTACATAGTAAGAGAGTGTAAAAACACAGAATCCATACCCATGAACATCCAAGGTAATTCAAGAGAAAAACAATTCTTCTGTACTGCAACATGGCCACAGTGCACTTTAGATAGGCCAGGTTTTCTGCTCCTCTCAGTATAAGCTCTGCCATTCTGTCGCTGTATGGTCCACTCAAACAGTTCCCTGTACATTTTGCATATTCTAGCGAATAAAACCAACAATGGCTCTCATCCATTACAGAGCTCTTCCAGTTTCACCTTTCAACAAGGCCATCTCCGAAATTGTTGGCTGATGGAAGCTCTAGGGCATGGGTTAGGGCAGCCTGCTAACTAAAGCGCTCTCGTTCTCAGTTGTATCCTTCACCGACAGTACAACTTTCCTCTCCTCATGCCTTGTTATAGACAATTTCCTTGTCTATAACACAAATCCTCTCTCAAACACTAAAATTAGATATCAGCACTGTCATCAACCCAAAAATTCCATCTAAAGACTGTAACCCTGCATTTCCCCTAGCTGGCTATATGCCACAACCACATTTTCCCAGACTGAAACTGTGCTCAGCCCACTGCTAAGTAGTAAAATAGATGAGGCAGACATGAAGCGGCGTCTTTGAAACATGCCTATCTCATCAACACATCCCTTAACTCCAAGAATAGAATTTAGCCATTCATGAAAGTAAAGCAGTGCTCCCCCACATACTTTTCTCATGTCCCCCCCATATACTTTTCTTATGCTAACATAGCAGGTTACTTAGACAGAAGGAGGACAAGAAACTGTTTCCCCAGGATCCCAATGAAATAACAGTTATTATAATCTAAACAAAGGGATCATGCTCCAATTAACTCCACTGGCAGTTAGGGTGACCACAGAACAGATAGAGCAACAGAAACTCAAATTTACATCCTTAGCATCTGCACCAAAGGCAAAAAGGAGAACAAACCTTTAAGAAGAGGGGAAGAAAGTCCAGCAGCCTTCTCTGTTGCTCCTCTGGGATGAGAAATGGAGCCATCTGCTCATACTCTACAAACTGTCTGCCTAGAATCTCCCACTGGAGGGTATGGCTCTGGAGTGGCTTGTCCTTGCTGTGTGCAGGCTGTCCTGGCACTTCTGCTTTGTCTCCATCATCAGGGCTTTGCTCTTGCTGTCCTGCTTTGCCAGGTGAATCCTCCAGCTGCCATGTGAGTTCAGCTGCTGTCTCCATGCTGAAATGAGACCTGAAGTTAAAGATACTGTGTTATTTACAGTTAGCATCATCTCTTAGCAGTCAACTGTCCCAATGAGCCTAGACACTGACCGTCTTAACTATTGCAGTTGGGGAGTTTACAAGTATGGAAACACTGGCAGCCACTGACTCTTTTCCAATTCTGATAGCAAAGCACTCTGCTCCTGGACAAGTGCATTACTATCTTACAATCACACGACCCATGACACACGTGCGCATATGCTACACAACTCATCTGGGCTTTGGCAGGACAAGCTGGTAAACCATGAAGGAAATCCAGATTCCAGCCTGAGGTTTGCCACCAAGCCAGATCCTCTCCCTATACTTCAGTCACCCCAATTGTAAAACAAGTCATAACTGTTCCATCATCAGACCTGGAACAGAAGAGCACTACCTAAGAGCAAGGTTACATGTTTCATTGAGAACACATGCTAAACTAAGCTGTGCATCTCTGATGCATTCCCCAACTACAGTGTGGCTGAAGCACTGGCTGGAACAGCAGCTGTGTAAAAAAGCCAAGGAATCCCCACATGGATGTGCTGGTCCAAATAGGCAGCACCATTCATCTCTTCTATCCTGCATACGTACAGCTCTGTTCAAGAGGTAAGTATTTTCACTACAGCCTTACCTGTTTTGCTGATCCTGTAAACTGAAATGGATATGCCTCAATGAAGTTGCTTCTAGCAGCCTGATTTCCATCAAATTGAGCCTACAATGGGTCCATCTTGCACTATAGGTAGAGGAATCCTTCTGGTACCCTCATCTCAACTCCAAGTCCTCTCCTCTACTTTCCAGCCCTGTTTTCATCCACAGTCTTCTGGGAGGTCAGTGATACAGCGTGGAATTCACAGCAACCCTACTCCTTTGCCATCTGTGAGCTCACCCTGCTACCCAGAGCCTACATAATGACAATGCTTACAGCAATGGCAATTAGGCTTCTCCAGTTTCCATCAAAATCAGCCATGTGCTTATTGGTGTCTAAGATATCATCTCACTACTCAAAACATGACACACACAAATTATCATAGTGTGGGCAGGCAGCTGAGGAGTTGTCACCAAGATGAACATAGCTCATCACTTTACTTACCAAATACATTGTCTTTTAAGAGCCTAGAAGAATCTTTAACACATCATTACACTTCCTCAAAGTAAAACACCAATGTACCTCCATTTGTAGGAAATAGGTTCCTTCTCTACAGTGTCTCTTTGATTGCCATTCTAGCTTGTCAATAAAAATGCCAAAGCAAATGTCACTAAAAAAATAAGTCAGATTTCCTGCTCTACCAATACATATACCCCTTAAAATAATTTTTTAATAAAACTATTATGAGCCTGGTTTAGAAATTATGAGCCAACACCAATACTATTTTGGATTCTCTTCGTTTGCCATCCATTAGTTGTGCAGCTTGCTTACTGCTTGAGTCCTGCTCACTCCAAGCCAGATGAACCAGTTTCACTTCCACACTCACACAGTAGCTCCATATTGCAGAGGTGAAGAGGGTGACATTATCTTGTCACTGTGCACCACAGCACCTGCAGCAAGCTGATGGTCCCTGCAGACATGCATGCTTGGATGCAGATTATGATCCTTCACACCACAGAAGAAGGTAACTTACTCTACCACAGCCCATACTCCATCCTTCTCTAGGAGATGGAGAGCTACAAAATTTTGATCAGTCTCCAGGGATGTCAGTCTGGAACTTCCTCCTTCAACAACATTTTGTGTTTCACTGCTGTTGTTTTCCTTAATTATCTGTGTTAAGACAACACAGCCCGGTGAGCAGAAAAAGTGTGATGACTCTCTGTACAGAGTAAACAGGAAGACTGTTCCTCATGACTGCGTGGGAGTTACATTTGTCATATGTTATACTTAACCCTGGTATGGGATTTCAGCCCGCTTGACTCATTGTGAAGCTGTACAGTGTGTTAAGAAAGCCTGGGTACTGTTTTAGGGGTTTCAGTGAGCATAGTTCAGAGTTACTTTTTCAATGAGGCTGCTCTCGCATCCCAAATGGCACCCTTCCCAAAGGAAATCTCTCACCTTGCAAGCTACTCTGCTAAGCCTATATCAATGCTGAGTAACAAGTAACTCACTCCCAGTGCCTACATTCACTTTAGTCATTTGTATAGAGAAACCCAAAACCCTTTATAGAGGCATTTTACAGATCGTGAAACTGAGGCATGGAGAAATGAAATGAAGTGCTTATGCTGGCTCAGAAGGTCAGCGACTGACCATCAACATCGCTGCTTGAACTGTACTGCACTGAATGGCACCGCAAATGTGATTACCAATTTTCTCTCTTTCTATTCATAATTTACTTACGAGGCCTTTCTTGCTGGTGGCACAGCTAAGGCAAGCAGGGCTGGTGACTCAAAAAATTCTCACTCTACAGATCTACGTAATGAAAGAATACTTTTCCTCTCCACAGATACTATTAAAACCAGATATGCAAATGCAACATCATTAATGAAGACCTTAATGTAACAGACTATGTAAAACATTGGTTGACAAAGTCCCCTGGGAGGCAGTCCTCCAGGGCAAAGGAGCCCAGGAAGCCTGGATGATTTTCAAGAAGGAAGTCTTAAAGGCGCAGGAGCAGGCTGTCCCCATGTGCCAGAAGACAAGCCGTCGGGGAAAACGGCCGGCCTGGCTAAACAGGGAGCTAGTGTTGCAACTTCGGGAAAAAAAGAGGATCTATGGCCTCTGGAAGGAAGGGCAGGCCACTCAAGACGACTACAAAGAGGTAGTTAAGCTATGTAGGGAAAAAATCAGGAGGGCCAAAGCCCAGCTGGAGCTAAACCTGGCTTCTGTTGTCAAGGACAACAAAAAAAGCTTCTATAAATATATTAGCAATAGGAAGAGGACTAAGGATTATCTCTGTCCTCTAGTAGATGGGGCCGGCAACATAGTGACCAAGGATGAGGAAAAGGCTGAGGTACTTAATGAAGTCTTTGCCTCAGTCTTCAGCAGTAGGACCAGTTGTTCCCTGAGCACCCAGACCCCTGAACTAGAAGACAGGGATGGGGAGCAGAATGAAGCCCCTCTAATCCAAAGGGAAATGGTGAGGGACCTGCTTCAGCACCTGGAGGTGCACAAATCTATGGGGCCGGATGGCATCCACCCAAGGGTATTGAAAGAGCTGGCGGAGGTGCTCGCCAGGCCACTTGGTATCATTTATGAGCAGTCCTGGACAACCGGGGAGGTCCCACCTGACTGGAGGTTAGCAAATGTGACACCCATCCACAAGAAGGGCCGGAAGGAGGATCCGGGGAACTACAGGCCAGTCAGTCTGACCTCGGTGCCTGGGAAGGTCATGGAACAGATCCTCCTCAGTGCCATTACACGGCACATGCAGGAGAACAGGGTGATCAGGCCCAGTCAGCATGGGTTTGTGAAGGGCAGGTCATGCCTATCAAACCTAATATCCTTCTATGATAAGGTGACCCACTTAGTGGATGAGGGAAAAGCTGTGGATGTTATCTACTTGGATTTTTGCAAAGCTTTTGACACTGTTTCCCACAGCATTCTCCTGGAGAAACTGGCTGCTCATGGCCTGGACAGGTGTACTCTGCGCTGGGTAAAAAACTGGCTGGATGGCCGTGCCCAGAGAGTGGTGGTAAATGGAGTTAAATCCAGTTGGTGTCCAGTCACAAGCGGTGTCCCCCAGGGTTCGGTGCTGGGGCCGGTTCTCTTTAATATCTTTATCAATGATCTGGATGAAGGGATTGAATGCACCCTCAGTAAGTTCGCAGATGACACTAAACTGGGCGGGCGTGTTGATCTGCTTGAGGGTAGGTTGGCTCTGCAGAGGGATCTGGACAGGCTGGATCGATGGGCTGAGACCAATGGTATGAGGTTCAACAAGGCCAAGTGCCGGGTCCTGCACTTGGGTCACAACAACCCCATGCAGCGCTACAGGATTGGGGCAGAATGGCTTGAAAGCAGCTCGACAGAAAAGGACTTGGGAGTGTTGGTTGACAGCCGGCTGAATATGAGCCAGCAGTGTGCCCAGGTGGCCAAGAAGGCCAACAGCATCCTAGCCTGTATCAGGAATAGTGTGGTGAGCCGGACTAGGGAAGTGATCATCCCCCTGTACTCGGCACTGGTGAGGCCCCACCTCGAGTACTGCGTTCAGTTTTGGGCCCCTCGCTACAAGAGGGACATTGAGGTGTTGGAGCGTGTCCAGAGAAGGGCTACAAAGCTGGTGAGGGGTCTGGAGGACAAACCTTATGAGGAACGACTGAGGGAGCTGGGGTTGTTTAGCCTGGAGAAGAGGAGGCTGAGGGGAGACCTCATCACCCTCTACAACTACCTGAAAGGAGGTTGTAGAGAGATGGGGGCTGACCTCTTCTCCCTGGTGACAAGTGATAGGACGAGGGGAAACGGGTTCAAGTTACGTCAGGGGAGGTTTAGATTAGATATTAGGAGACATTTTTTCACTGAAAGGGTTATTAAACATTGGAATAGGCTGCCCAGGGAGGTGGTGGATTCACCATCTCTGGAGGTGTTTAAAAAAAGGGTAGATGGGGCACTGAGGGACATGGTTTAGAAGTGGCTCTTGTCAGGGTAGGCTAAAGGTTGGACTCGATGATCTTAAAGGTCCCTTCCAACCTCAACAATTCTATGATTCTATGATTCTATGATTCGAGTTTACACGGAAATCTTTAATCTACAGAAGTACATGAAAGCAAAATGAGAACTGATTTGCCTTATTTACTGCAACTGTCTAGACAACAAGAGGTATACTAGAATAAATATCGGTCCTCTAGTATTAGTCTTGTTGTCTCCACTTGCACTATCTCCTTTATGTATTCCTGCTCCTCATAGCCTTTTCTTACTTCTCGCATCTACAATTTCATTCAGACTTCTAAATCCTTCGCATTTTCTGTTTTTCTTGGAGGATAATTATCCTTCCAGACCAATCACAACATCACAGGGTCTAGCATTCAAGTATCTTTGGTATTAAGGATGGCTTAGATACTTTGAAAATACCTTTTATGTTGGCTCTCTACTACATCCCACCATTTGTACTGATCCTCAGTGTAAATTAATGGCTTATTTTAGTTTTGATAAGTTATAAATATTACAATGATACAAAAAGTAAGTCTAAATAATAAAGATTTTAAAAGATATGAAAGTGAAAATACATCAGATAAACCTGATGCTACCATTCAGAAAGTAGTGTCAGGTAACAGAGAGGAAGTGGAACTTATTCATGTATTTTCCCTTTTGTTCTAAATGAAGCTTGCGTGAAATCACACTGCAATGTGGCTACGCCTTTTCACACTGGTAAGACAAAAAGCAAGAAAAGCCTGACCAAAGCTGGCAGAAGGACAGGCAGAACACTGGTACTAAAAGCATACTGGCTGAACAAGCATGACTTTTAAAATTACATCTTAATTATATTTATCTGGAATTAACTCCCCCAGAAGTCCAAAGAATGATCCCATACAGCTACAAAATCTCAATCTGCACCAAGACCAAGAAGTTTGCTTATATATCTAAAATAATTTGTTATCAGAGAAGAATCTCATGACAAGACGGTTGACCAAAACACAATCAAGTCTCATACCAAATTTCAGAGTATGGTCCACTTTTTATTATAAGTTATCTGCAAAAAATGTCAGATATTTGAGCACATATGGAAATCTTTAATCTCCAAAAGTATATGAAAGCAAGATGAGGACTACAATTTGCCTCGTTATTTACTCCAACTGTCCAGATGACAAGAGACATATTAGACTAAATATCAGACCCCTAGTACTAGCACTAACTGCCTTAAGTATTCCTTCTCCCAATAGCCATTTCTTGACTATTAAAATTTAGGATTCTGGTGACTATCAGAAACACACAGCTCACAGCACCCCAAAAATCCACTGTGTGATCTCTTTATACCTCCTTCCTTTCCTTGTCAGCCAAGATAATTCTGCTCATTAAACAGTCATACCAGACAATCATTTTAAATGTTAATAGCAGGGATTCCACTACCTCCCCAGGAAAGCTGTCGGATGTCATAACAGACCCAAGCAGTAGAAGGCATCACTTGTTTCTTTTATGAACCATCTTATCTCACAAATTCCAGTTCTCTCCCAATTCAATCACCAACTCCCTCTTTGTGGCTTACACCATTTTGCTCACAGGAAATGACAGTACCTCAGAAAGAAAACTGTGCCAGATGCTGTCCATCTACTACTCTCTTACCTCTGTCCCTCTTAATCACCTCGGTTCTTCCTCCCTGAACCCTCTCTGCTTTTAAATTATCTACACCTATCAGTCCTATGCCTACTGATCATACTTGACATATTTTATGAGGCAAACCTAAAAACGCCACCAAAACCATTTACACTTTGATGTCACTCTATTTACCTTCTCCAATACAAGGACTGCAATGAATTAAAACATGTTGCAAAATTAAATATCCTACCCATCCTTGCCAGGTCCATTTAATTGTAAATTTTATGGGGAGGATATTCTCTCATCCTAAGTTCTGGCACAGCGCTTTAAAAATAGGAACCTAACCTGGCTGGTGTCTTGAAACACAAATAGCTGACAAAATACAAAGAACAGAGGGGTTTTAAAACACTTGCCAGCTTAGAGAATGTTGAGTATTGTTCAAAGAATAAGTCCTATTTCGGTAGGACATGGCCCCTACTTTTTCAGCAATATAAATACCATTTCATCTTGTTTCAAGAAGGTTTGACATTATTACTGCCAAAGGAGTTGCATTCATTTACATTAGCACTTCATTTGTCCAAGCATACTTCTACTTTTTGAGTACATCTACGTTGGACAAGGCATTTCTGCAGTACAACCTCACAAATCGTTTGTTCATTTTCAAACATTTAACTGCATTTCTCTTTATTTCTGCTTGAAGACCATCTCCATGCAATCCAAAAGTAGCTATAAAACTGACTTAGGCTCTCCCTCATGTACCCACTCTTCATTTTTTCCATTTTAAAAAGTAGTTTCTAAATATCTAATTGGGAACAGTTTCTTCTCTGACTTGCATATACCCTTACTGCAGGCAAGAGAGACGCAGAGATATTGGGTATATGTGCTTCTGAGATGTGGTCCTCCTGGAAGTGAAGTAATGTCCCCACCTCAAGAGCAAACAGAATGCTTCTGGTCAGTCACAGACAACATAGTTGCAACAAACTTGAACAAGACCAGGGCAATTCTGATCACCTCAAAACAGCTCATTACATAAGGACATGCAGTTAAACAAAATCTAACAAGTCTCTACCAGCAGCAACAGATACACCCCTTATATCTGCAATCCTGTTATCATTCCTAGATTAAAGAATACAAGCAAACCACTCATCCTTTTTCCTTCTTGTACTGCCGTTTAGGGTGAACTTTGGCTGAAATCTCTGCTGTTTGAAAATGATCCTACCACAACAAACCAGTTGCAGATAATACTGAGTTTCCTTCAACAGTTAACAGTCTGTTCCTTTTGTTTTCACAGCAAATCTCTTGACATACCTGGGCTCCTAGATTTGGCAGCTCCTGTTGCAGTCAAAAACCACATGCAGAGAAATAAGCGTTACTGCTTCAGTCCTACTAGGCATCTTGGTGCATGCAGCAGCTCCCACTCTGCTCTTTAAACTTTCCACTGTGAATCACCTGATTAGCTGCTGCACTTATTTCCTGAGGAAAGCAGAAGTGGAGAACAAATGAACCACATGCTCAGGACCTGCCAAACTCCCAAAGCAACTTAGTAGAATTCAGCTTATGCACAAACCTGGCAGGCATTGCGTGCTTCTCCCTGGGTCAAGAGTAACCAGGCATTTCCCTCCATACCATATCCAAAAAGAAAAGGGGTGGGGGGTGGTGTTATTTCATTTTGTTTTTAAATTTAGGGTTTACCAAACTACAGGAACACAGCACCACAAAACTCATGCTCTCTGTGCAACCTGTGCCCAAAGGACAGGCAGCAGTTGGGAGTCCTTGCTCAAATGCAGTACCCTTAAACTAAATACATTTGAATGCAGAGGTGAATGCAAAGTCCTCGACCTCTCTATGAAAAAGGTCAAGGCAGCTGCTCAGATCAAGAGGCAAACAAGCACTGTAAGCTCACTGACAACATAAAGGAGCCTAGACCAGCTATGGGGTTGGGGGAAGGCTACTTCTCAGTTGTCTAGCTGCTTTTTTGTTCTCCCTAATAACACACCTGAAAGGCTTTATAATTAGTTTCTAAGAGGAGATGGAGTTCAAACAGTTTTACACAGGAAATACAAGTGTTTCCTGAACTGCTTCTCCCTGAGACCTTGAGAATCAGTGGAATCATGGCCTTACAGTGACTGAAACCTGAGGGGGTTTTACCCTAGGTCGTTAAAGTCATCTGTTTTCTGTTAACATCTACTTCACTCAATGCCTGAAAAAGTATTCAGGAGGAAAAATAACTTTATCTTCTCAGTGTGAACCTCGCTGAAACACCCACAGGCCTGGCTGCGCTCAGCACTGCACCAACATGGCTGCAAGGCCTCTAGGCAGGTCTGACACAGGCTGAGCAAGCTCACACGGCCTGCGAAAGGCTGTGCCAAGACAGCCATGAGGCTCAGGCCTTAGGCCATTCATGTATTAGCTGATAATTTCCCAATCTAGCCAAAACTATAGTGGTGAGATGAATGGCAGAAACACAGAGACAGAGAAAAGAATACCAAGCCATAGAGAACATCATTGCTTTCCCTTTCCTAACTCAGAAGCAAGCCTTAATGTGGTCCACTTCCACTCTTTTTGTGTCAGTTTAAAACCACAAAACAGAAGGCCATTAGCAGCAGCCCCTCCATGCTGTTTCACCAGAGAGGCTTATTTCCCAGTGATGCCCCCCTCACTAGATGCTATCACGACTCAAGCAGTCATACAGTCATTAGTATATTTCTAATCCACACAGCAGAAGCGGAAGCACCATTTCTCTTTTTCATCCTGCACAAACTGCTGATGGGGCTGAAAGTCCAGTTTCAGTACGCCCTCCCACTTAATCTCTGCTTCACTGGAGCGGAACAGCTGTAACCAAATTATCTGTAGTAAAAATAACTCAAGGGCTAAAGACAAGCTACTAGCTAATGTAGTAGGAGACAGTGCCACAATGCCCTTTGTCAGTTTGGGTCTGTTTATATTACCAACTCCTTGCACTGTGCCTCAACCTACAAAACCAGAGGGAAAAATCCTTCCTTCATTCTTTTTTCCCTAGTCTCACAGGGGAAAAAAAGGCATGTCTCCCACATACTTGCATTTGGATCTATGTGCAGGAAACCTAGCTCACAGCAACCCCTATCTTGGTCTAAGGTTTCTAGAAAGGGCATTAGGAGCTAGCTCTACCAACGCTGACTGGAAAATGCCATCTGATAGGGGCAGCACTCTGAAGCAGATCATGCACGACCCAGTGGAGATGAAATGTCCTGCCTGAGCTGGACGTAAGTGGGCTTCCTGAGGCAAGGATCTGGAGATAACTACAAGGTCCACCTGTCTCACAGCATGAAATAATGTCCCTTATGTGGATTCTTATTAAATACCTCTCTTCTTTGCCATTCTAACCTCCACACACAAGTGGAAAAACCCTGTTTCATGCCTTCGTAGTAATGATACTACCCGCACAGAGGTATCTTTGTGGTCCAGAATGGCTAGAAGCACAGCATTTCTCCAGCTTGAAGCTGGAGGTCAACTACTGCACGTTTCTCCTGAAACCCAAGTTGCAGTACATTTCAGTTGCATTAGATTCATCAAATGGCCTGACTGGTTACACCAAGAGCAAACGTGTGTCCTCTGGCAATTGCAGTGCAGTTGCCATTGCCTGAGGGGCTGATAGTTTAGCCCCCCTGCAAACCCAAATGGCATGGAGCTTTGCCAAAAAGCCTGTATTTTTCCCTTCAACACGTTTTTCTCCTTGAAGACATAAGAAATAAAATGCAGGTGAGTTTGCTGAGACAATACATTTTTCTGCTGCACATTCATAACCTTCAATCTAGAAAAAAAAGCCAGTTAAACGCATGTCCCTTTCAACATTGCAAAGCGTCCAAAAGTTGAGCTAGCTGCCAGGTTTTTTTTCCACTCTTCATTTTTCCTGCTAAAATCCAGCTATCTTCTTTCTTTTTTGTCTTGATAAAAAGAACATTGATTAAAAAATGTTCATCAAATCATTTTTCATTTCTTTAACATCATAAAGGGAAGCGGCACTGTTTCATTTTCCTCCCCTCTTTTCCATGGCAGAGCAGAAGCTGACAGAGAGACCGCAGAGAAAGGCAATGCAAAAATTTAAACCATCTGCTTAACCGTAATTTTCACTCATCTTTTTTCTCAGTAAACCTGGAAATCTGCAGTGAAGGAGCTGCCTAGTTCAGCTCCTTCAGCAAATCTTCCCAAAGAAGTGAAAGCAGCAGGCCACGAAGCGGAAAGCCACAGGATGGAGAGCTTGTGCAGCTCATCTCCCCTCTCCTGGCACACACACAGGGAGGCCTGGGGACAGCCACCCCACCTTTTTGGCCAGGTTTTCCCTGGAGGACAGAGCCCCGGGGAGGCGGGAAGCAAAAGCCACTTTCTGCTGGTGCTGCCCAGCAGCCCTGACCTGGGGCAGGGCCCTGGAGAGGTACCTCCCCTCCCGGGGCCTGCAGCCCCCAGGCAGCAGCACCACCTCTGAGGAAAATGAGTCAGTGTGTAGTGATGCACAGCCACACTGTGCAGATTGTAAGGTAAAGTGCATATTTGGACACCTGCACAGATAACTAAACTTCAGCTTTAAATTAAATGGAGCTCATGCTGATAAAGCCATGAGACTGGTAGCTTGTAAAGATGTATCTGTGAGGCAACGTTTCCCGCCTGTTGCCTGACAGCACTCATGGGACCACAGCACTCTGGATTGGGAGGCCTAGTGTTACCGCTCTGGGACTGTGACTGACAGGCTGTAAAGAGACAGGGCAGTTTGCAGTGTCGGTGCTGGAGTAAAGCTCCTAATTTCTCTCAGGGAAGGAATCCATTTCCTTCCCCTGGTGGGCCTGCAACCCGTCCTTGGTGCCCCCCAGCACCCAGCCTGCACCTTTGCGCTGGTAAGGTTTGTTTAGTGCTAGCAGTATTAGGTGATGAGGATAATTTGTTACATGGAATTCTGCTATTTCAAAATGTTTCACTGGAAATTGGAACAAATTCCCTCCATCAACAAAAATCTGTGAATCAAAAAGCGATGTTTTCCGATGCTGCTGCTGTTTAAACAGGAATGAACCAAAGTATATCCAATAGCCTCATCTTAGAGGTCAGACTGGAGCAGTGGTTTTCAGCCTTTTCCAATCTGTACAATCCTGAAGTAGTTTCCTATGAACCCTCACACAGCAAGGATGAGCCTGCTCCTGCACAGCCCCCCCGGCCCTTGCTCATTTTTTTTTTTGTCTCCTTTAAAAGTAGTCAGTGGTGGGGAGGGGAAAAATATCACTAGACTATATAGTCACAGAAATACCTTAAATAATTTTAAACTATTTTTTTTTATTTTTATTATGTGCATAACTAAATGCCACCAAAATCATTCCAGAGTTAGTAAAACAATATCAGCTTTTAAAAACACAAGAAAAAAAGAAGCTACATTTAAAAACTGGTTTTAACAGAAGTGAAAACATCCCTGTTTGAAACTGCCAGACCCAAACATCTTGATCAAATGAACAGAATCCCCACCACCACCTCCTGAAGAAAAAAAAAGTTTCAAATATGAAAGTTCCTCTGGGAAGCTGCTATTTTGATTAAATGACACTACTGACTAAAAAATTTTGTGCAGGAAAATTTTTAAGGCAGCTTGACTGAACACATGATCTCCACACTGGAAGGCATGTTAGTCTAATAAGATTGAGGAAGTTGCAAGGCTAATGCAAAATATAATGGCATACTATTTTTCCCCTTCCTGTACCTCAGATTAACTTTCTACTACAGGATACACAGGAATTCATTGTTTTCATGATCAACTCAAAAGTTGCAAAAGGATCATGATACAGAAGTTCTGCAGGAAAATTTTTACAAAACAGAAAGGTAGACTTTAACACATAGTGCTTATCAAAGAATACCACTCTCAGACACAGCCTCAGACAAAAGCACAAGATATACTTACATAAATATATATTGACCAAGAGCTATGGTCTTGAAAGATTTACTCTTCTCACTCTCTGTGCAGAAGAAGCACTGAAACCTCTGCAGACAACACCACTTTCTTAAGTCTCAGAAATTGGTCCTAGTTCCTGTTTAACACCCCTCTTTTGCTCTCCGCAAGGACATTGTGTAGCTTGCACAGCCTATAGCCTACTCTCATCGTCATTTTAGAGGAAATAGTGAGCCTGAAGTTCAGACTAAACAAATCAAGCAAAACCCTTGCAACACAAGTGTGAGAGCAGACATTTTTCTATCTCTGATATGTCCCCTACTAACTACTATTATTTTTTCTTTTGCAGCTTCCAAGTCTATTTATAGAATCCTGCTCCTGTGACCTTGCTGTCCTATAAGCTGTGCACCCAGAGAGACTCTGCATGTATCCAGGAAGACTGCTTTCTCACAGTGATAACTACTCAGGTACCTTCAAATAACTAATAAGCATACTTGATGAGCTGTCACACCCTATTCATGGATAGACCTAGCTTTTCTACAAATATTCTTTTAGCTCTTTGAACTAGACTCATGTATCTTCCACTCTCTTTAATTCCTTATTCATAGAACTAATACTCCAATTGCATTTGGTTGCTAGCTTTTGTCATGTCATACAAAACACCACACGGAACGAATGAGGACAAACTAGTCCTCCAAACTAGAATGGGGACAAAAGCAGTAGTTTGCTGCCTGGTATGCTCTCGTTTAAAAAACAATCCTTGAAGCTGAGTAGCTTCCCTGGGGACTGTAGTTTCCTCCCCCCCCACCCAGAAAAAGACTGCTTTTAGGGTGTTAAGATGACTCTGTTCTAGGCTGGTAAATAATAAGAAAAATCTCCTTAATTTCCACTTAATTTATAACAAGATTCTACATTAGTGTTTTATTTTGTGCTACGAACTTGACCTATAAGGATACACAAAAAATTGCTGCTGCTGCTCAGTAGAGAGGTAATATTAGACTTGAAATTAAACCCGAGCACTAAACATGTAGAAATACTTCATTAAAAAAAAGCAAAGTAGAGCAACAAGAAACTAGTCATTGGCCACACGATCATTTGTGAGGTCAGTGTATTCATCAGAACTTGAAAGCATAGCTTTCAAATTTGAAGAAAAGGCTGCTACCACTTGGAGTAAAGGACGAACTGGTAAAAGAATGCAGTAGTTGCCTTGCAGAGAGGCTCACCAAAAGATGGAAGTGCAACAGACTCCTCAGCAACTATGTGTCAGATAGGAGTCCCTTTTGCTGTAATACCTTTCCAGGACTGGAGAGCAGTGGGTCAGAGCTGACAAACCGGCAAATTCCTCCTGTGAGGGTGCATGTTAGGACGACAGTTCAGACACAAGGTCTCTAGGGCTTTCTCTGCCTTGAAGAATTGCCTCTCTGTAAGCAGGAAAGTGTGAATGGCAGGCTTCATGGGGAGGTCTAAGAAGGCTTATTCAGTAATAAAAGTTGTTAAGCTGTCTAAAAAACAGATGCCAGTCATGAGGTGAAATTTAAATAATTGTTTTGTATCTCAGTGCATCGGTCACTATGCAATGCCTAGAGGAATGTGCAGATGCCCCTAACTTGAAGGAAACAGACACCTACCTTGTAAAAGTTCGGGACCAACACACATTCAGAACGTAATCTGCAAGGTTTGTCCCCTTCATGCCAACTACGTAGCAACAAACTAGTATCAGAACCTGAATTCAGACCATTGGCAGAGTTACGAGTGGAAAAAAACTGACTAAAGTCAGTCCTATGGCTTGTTTGGGTTTTTTTTCCTGCGTAACTGGAGGAGTAGCTTAGAGATGGGATCCATCTTAAAAGTCATCCTGAAAGCACAGATGACAAGTGTATGACTAAATAATTAATGTAGAGAAGCCAGACTCTAGTAGTATTTTTATTTCTAATTAAGTTCTTATCCTTTCTCATTTCCATTAAACTTTTATTTTCTATTTTTATTTCTTTTTGGTTTTGCTCAAATGAGATGAGAATGAAGATGAAAAATTCAAACAGCCTGCATTTGCCCAACACAGACATTCCTGCCAGAGATATTCAGAGCTCTGTTTCCCACGCACGTATTCTGTCCATACAGACCATAAATATGAAAATGTATCTTACACCTTTTAGCCTCTGCCTGAGCTCCAAATATTACCTAGTTTGTATGTCTCAGCGGTAACATGGGCAGTCTTAGTTCTGAGCATCTTTTATGTTGGCACCTTCCTCTCTGAGCGTCACAAGGTGGCAGCACAATAGAAGAGCTTTCAAGGCCTGCTGTTACATGAAGCAGCAGAAATATATAACTGCAGGTACACAGGTCATTTTCATGTTGTAATTGCAGCTTCCATTTCTTTTCCTCAGTCCACGTTAAATA
Organism: Chroicocephalus ridibundus; assembly: GCF_963924245.1. NCBI lineage: Eukaryota > Metazoa > Chordata > Aves > Charadriiformes > Laridae > Chroicocephalus > Chroicocephalus ridibundus. Next base: position 20,683,523 of record NC_086289.1, read on the forward strand.
GTGAGACAGGCAAGTATCACAGCACAAAATATAAGGACTTACTTTCCTGTTTATTTACTTTCAGCAATTTGAGCATTTATAGGATTATATTTTCATATTCCCAGCAGCCTCTGGAATGAACAGGTTTCAGTTGGGCACCCAGCAGAGAAGCCACTTGGAAAACAGTGTGTACGTTGGTCCTCTCACTCTAGGGGCACTGATTATAAAGGTGTCAGCACGTAGCAGAGCAGATAAAAGACTGAATGAAGAATGGACCTTTGGGGAGAAGCAAATTACTCGTAAACTGGGTTAGCTTTGGCAAAGGCAAAAATAAGGGATGTTTAATAGAAGAGGGTTTTTCCAATACTTTCAAAATTAAACTAGTTGATCTTTTGTTTTGAAAAGGTATTTTTTTATTTTGAAAATAAATATTCATTTAAACAACAAACAAAGATATTAGTAAGGCTAAATAAAGGATAACATAAAACAGAATATCCTGAGACAAATGGCATTTGTGGGGAGTAAATAATTTTTAGAGGGTTATTTGATTGCTTTTAAACAAAAAAAAGTCCTATTCATACAACTTTAATGAACAGTTTAGTTCTGTCTCTGTAAATCCAGTGATATAGAGCTTTTCAGTACTTGGGTTTACCCCCCTCCCCCCAAGCTGTAAACTCCCTGCAGGAACACAAGCTTAGGAACTGTCTTGCTAAGGATTTAGAACCACAGGGTTCTAATTTGATGCTACAAATTTTTTATTTTCAAACAAAGTATCTCTATGCAGGCTCATTACATTGCAGCTGCTATGAGTGGACAGCCTTCACAGGAGATCATATCTGAGAATACATTTGTATAAATACACACAGTTGGATAGTCCAAATAAGTCTGCTCCATACATTAACACAGGGACAAGGAAAGGGAAGAAGTATTTGTCACCTTCCAGGAAACATGTATACTTGTAAGTGAGATGCCAATTACCAAAATTCAGACCACTTATATTAGGATTATATCTGCTCTAAATTGAATTATGATTTTAAAAAGACTATGATCTCTAAATTATCCCCTCCCACCCCAGGAATGCTGACATTGTTTTAAAAAAAATAAACACCAACAAAAATGCTTTTCACATTTTTCTGTTACATTTTGATCTAAAACTATTTACAGGAAGAAATTTTCAGGTCACATTTTTGCTTAATAATTAATATTACTTATATTAAACCCATTTTATTGGACATTTTTCTTCCATACATCTTGAAAATTTTATCAGAGAGGACAGTACTACAATCTCCATTGCACAGGCTGGAAACAGACATTAAGAATTGAAGTGACATACCCAAGACCACATTGCCAGCCAGTGGCAGAGACACAGATATTACCTGGGCCTCCAAAACCCAAGTCCAAAAGTCATTAATAATTACAACTCTATTTTAATTTAATTAATGTCTCTCAGTCTGCTTAAGATTACTTGAAACAGAAGAAAAATGGGCCAGTGTTAAAATAATAGCACATTTGAAATTTTTAGCTCCCTTCATTTTTCACCTAGCCTCCAGTTTTCACCCTAGTTTCATTTTGAATCAGATCTGCCTAAATGACTATTTTTCCCTGAGACAGCAGGAGGAGATACATTCCTGAGGATGCTAGCCTCAGTCCCCAGTGTCTAAAATATGCATGCGCTGCTCTTTGGTTCCTGCCACTAAAAGAAAAAAAAATTCTGTTCTGCAGAGATAGCATTTAAGTTTTAAATAATGCATTTCTGTATCTCCTCTCTGAATCAAGGACCTCATTTCTTCTAGGCACATAGATGACAGATAGGATAAGTGATTGCCAGCTCAGGTTGCCATGTTTTAATGCAGCTTATTTGTGAGGTCCTGCAACTCCTGACTAAAGGATATATTGCTGTTACTGTTCTCAAAAGTGCAAGGAAGG